>NC_143256.1:88597837-89847837 GCF_984573655.1 Nuphar pumila | reverse complement strand
CGCCCCACTAGAGCTCCCTGCAGAAAAAAACCAAACAAAACTAAACTTTATTTCAAAAGGATTTTAAAGCTAGCTGAGGTGGCATTTCCCTAAAACATCCCATTTATTTTGTCTCACTATTTATTTGTTTATTTATTTTATTTTATTTTAAGAGCAGCCTTAGATGGCGCCACAGCCAAGCCTTTCTAAAATGTTCATTTTACCTAAACTTTAGGTAAATGAACCAAAATTTTTAAAAGACCTAAGATTTGTCCCCCTCTAAAAACGGCGGATTTTCAAAACCAATTAATTTTTCAGTTTCAAAATTTTCAAAAACTGTAACGGAACCTCGAAAGGAAAACTGCGATTTTTTTTTAGAAAGAGGCTCAAAATCTTTAAAAGGGGGATTTGGATGGAAAGAAAAGGGGGCTGATTGATTTCTTTCTTTTTGTTCTTATCGCAGGTACCCTCTTCTGAGCGGTAGAGTCTTTCCTCTGGAGGATTCCTTCTCTTCCATCCATATTGCAAAAACTCCTCTTGGCTGGCTGTGTGACAGCAGGCCTTCCTCCTATTTCCTTCAGCCCAATAGAAGATGATCGACCTCTTTATCGTTGGCTACAGATCGTTTGGTGCAGAGGATCTACAAGGTTCATTTGGTGCAGGGGATTCACAAGGCTTTTTACCCATTTCCTTCAGCCCAATAGAAGAGGATCGACCTCTTTATCGTTGGCTACAGGTCGTTTGGTGCAGAGGATCTACAAGGTAATGTGTGGCTACGTTTTATCATTACTTTCGTTCTGTTTTATTAAATCAAACCCTGCTGCAGTCTGTTAACTGGAGTTAATGTAAGATGAAGGGTCATTTAAGGTCTCATGTTTAGCATAATAGAGGGATTTGAAAGGGATAGTTGCAAAAATTTTCATATTCAGGCTAAATAGATGAGTCGGTTCATCCTGTTCATGGATCGAACCCCCATCTCAGTAGCCTACATACATTCAGCCACAACCATTAGTCTTATTTTTTTTTTTTTTTTTCCTGTTGTGCACTTTACCTACATCCTATCTACTGTTGCATTACATCCTTACTCTTTGACATTTCACGTTTTTCTGGTTTTTCTGCATCTTATGTTATCTTTGACATTTCACGTTTTTCTGCATCTTATGTTATCTTTGACATTTCGCGTTTTTCTGCATCTTATATTATCTTTGACATTTCATTTTTTTCTGGTTTTTCTGCATCTTATGTTATCTTTGACATTTCACGTTTTTTTTATTTTTTTCTACATCTTATGTTATCATAATTCAGATTTCTGCATCCTATAGGATTTGATATCATTAATATTGTTTCATATAATTACCTAGATTCTTGGTATATCTTAGTTCATATAATAATCATAGCTGTATTATGTAATAGTGATAATCCCTCTGTAATATCACAGCCTCTTTACTGTGTAATGAAATATCCTGCTGGGTCTTCATGTCTTTTTCGTCATATACGTGATATCAAGAAGAGCACTTTGTCAATAATTGCCACAAAAATTTTGTTTAGATCAACTGCAGCACTAGATGCCAATGTTTCAGCAGGATCTTTGGATAAACAGGGGTGCTTTTCATCTGAATATTTGCTGCCTGAAATCAGGTTACAGTTACACTTGTTGTGGGAGCTTAACCTATTGAAGATGGTGGTTTAAGCAAAGAGTCTCTTAGGTTTATTCAGAATAACAGAATTTACAGTCATGATATGACCTCCACATCTTCAATATACAAGCATTTAGGCTATATATGGTTTAATATTTAGAGGCTATCCATTTAAGGCTTCTTATTTAAAACAACAATGTATTATAGTCAATCATGTTTATTTGTACAACATTTCACTGTTTTCCATGTGTTAATTCCCCTCTAAAGGCCTACCATCTATATATTACATGTTTCATTGCATATTTTCTTTTTTTTTTACTTTGCTTCATCAAACTAAAGCTTTCTTATCCCCTATCATCACTCCCATTTTTAATTGCAGTAGTCAAGAAACAGTGTATAGAGGAAAAGGCTTGTTTTACAAGATAAACCTGTTATTTTTTTTTTACAGCAATGCACACATGTGCTGGAGCTTTCAATATGATAAAATGCTTCTAGTTTGCTAACCATCTCAAAACCGTTTATGGGGATCCATTTTACAGTTGGCAACTCATTTAACCATACTCTACAGTCACCTGTGCCTTCCATGGAAATTCAATTATTATGCATATTTTCCCATTATAAGCATATATATCTATATATGTATATATATCTATATATGTATATATATCTATATATATACCTATACATATATATGGACCTCTTCATATGCATTTGTTTTTATGCATAAGCATTTAGGTAGATACTTTTTCCTGTAAATATACCTCCATTATCACATTTCATTTAGCATAAATTTAAGCATTTAGATATATATACACATATTTCTCATTTAAGTTTAAATGTGGTGCCTAGGTATTATCATAGGCATTTCAGTCATGTTTTAGCCATTGTATTGTATATTTTCATTGTAGTCTAGGTGTAATTACTTAGATATTGTCATTGATGTGAAATTTGCAAATCTCTCTTTTGTATGCCGTATTTCTCGTACTAATTCATTTTGCAGGAAAATCTGGAAGAAATGGCTTCTTTTGGCGCTATCATATATTTAGTTATATTTTTATTTTTTTTGTGTCAACAATGTAACAATCAAATGTAAAGTTTGGAATAATATTTATTTTTTTGCTTAGATTAGGATGCATCTCATATAGTTTGAGTTTCTGCAAAATCCTGGTTATGTGATTCATGCATTTATTCTAAAATCACTGTGGATGAACAGAAATGGCACGTGCACCAACTCTTAGAGAGTTGATGAACTCGGTGGAATCCATATTTACGGCCCTAGTCAGAATATGGACGAGACCCAGATTCAGCATCTTTCTACTAGTCACACAGAGCCTACACCCTTAGGCTATCTTCAAAATACACATCATCTTTTCAATTTTATGAAATATTGTGAATTAAATCAATTAAACTCTGAACATGTTCATGGCCACAGTTAGAATATATGAAGAATTTACTTTGACTTAATACATTTTTTTTTCCCACAAATTTTTTTAGAAAATCTTTCCAGATATCTTTTTCAAAGTGCATTCATCCATTCAAATCATCTGCATCATGGCATCATCTGCTTTCTCATGATTTTCTCAAGAAAATTTTATTTCATGGAAATCGATTCCTCAAGAAACTCTAAAAATGTTCAAAGTTGGATTTCCCAAGTCAGGTTTTTTCGTGATTTTCCCTGGAAAATGTTATTTTCTTAAGATTCTTTTTCAAAAGGACTTTCTCATCATTCTTAAGAATCAAAATTGATTTTCAAATATTTCAAGGCTAAGATTCTCAGAATTTCAATTTCCTGAGTTTTGATTTTCCTTCTTCAAAGAATTTTCCTATGAATTTCCAATCATTTTCCAAAGAAAGTTTTTCAAAGTTGGAATTTTCCCTGACAAATAGTTCCTCTTCAAGTATTTTCTCAAGAATTATTTCTACTTTCCCAGGATTTTCATCCATTCATGATTTTCCCAAATCTTTATAAACTTTCTTATGATTTTCAAATCCTTTTATCAAAAGTTCCTGAGAAATTGATTTTCATCTTTTGCCTGAGAAAGACTTTTCCAATTCCAAAATGTTTCTAAGCATACATCATATTTTCCAAATTGCATTTTTTTTTACAAAATTACATAGCACATGCCTGAATTCTCTCTGCATTTAGGACAAAACACAATTTTGAGGATTTAACTAAGTCAAGCACACATTTGGTCCTTGGTTCGATTACCCCTGTTAAAGGTGGCAGGAACGGTCGAACCTCGTATCGACAGGTTGAGCCCCATCCTATGGATTTCCCGCTATTTTAAAAAACGGAGGCGAGTATTTCAAAATCATTTTCAAACTCAGCTCAAGTTTGACTCGCGGAAGGTTTCCCCTCTCTCCCGCAGGGAAGGGAAAAATTTTGCGACGATAACAGGTTTGGCGACCGAGATGGGACCTGTCTTTGTCTGATCAAAAGTATGCTTGACTTAGTTCAATTAGTAGAATTTTGTTCTCAAAATGTCAGCTCTTTTACTTTCTAATATCATGCAAACCTAAGAGCCTAGATTCTGACCTAGCTGACATTGACTGCATATAGACTAGGCATGGTTTGGTTGGACCAGATTGAGGAGATACTTTCATGCTCACATAGACTTAGGTCTAAACACAACTCTCCTCAGTTTAGGATCTGAATGCAAACAATGTATGCTTCTTCAAAGATTTTCAAAATCTATCTCTTTAGGTTTTAGAGCCATCTATTTCTTGCATGTGATCATTTTTTCCAAACCACCTTACCTATCTTTACCCGGTCTTCACGTTGTTGGGCTCTCTTTCAGAACCCTAGTTCGGGACAAAGCCTCACAGTTGGGCCACTTATTTGGGTTAACGCCACCCTACCACGTACCGCGGGCCACAGTCCAAAGTATATTGGTAGGCGCTCAAGGATGTTGGAAAACCTTACCTTAGAATCGGAGTTGAAATTATATGCCACGTACCTCGGATTTCGGTTCGGGTATATCGGCATAACTGGATTGGACAAAGATGATCTGAACTTAGAGTTAGGATTAGGGTCCTACAGTTGTTTTTCAAAATGATGCATCTAGAGTCAGCCTTTTAGGAAGTGTTGTATGTGCATAAATGTTTGTGCAGAATGTGACTATTTGTGTGTTACCTTTATTTCTCTCATATTTTTCCCAAAAATATTTTCCAAATATCCATATTCTCATCTTTTTCTTTTATTTTATCAAACCCTGGATGATTTCCCCAAATATCCAATTTCTTTCAAAACTCCAGGTGATTTTCCATTCTGCCGTTCTACTGGATCTTGAATTTTCAGCTGCATTTTATATCCTGCCTGCAATTTTTCAAAATTTCTATAATTTTCCTAAGTCTGATTCCGAGTCTTTCTCTGTTTTCAGTCCAATGACATCCAGTCAAATCGATCCTATTTTTCCTGAAGGTCACATCTTCTATGAGGCGCGACAAGGTTGTCCTGAGCATCGAGCCCTTAGCACCGGAACTTTCATTCCTCGGTGGTATTATTCATGGCTCAAAAGCTTTTCTCGCATGTTCCTGGACCATTTAAGCAAGTGCGGATTAGAATTGGCATCAGCAGTCGGAAAGTGTGATCATCGCAAAAATTTTCCTCTCTTGTGGTTTCTCTCTCTTCCTTCTCTTTTCCTTTTCTAACCTCTATTTTCCTCCTTTTTGAAAGGAGAAAAATAAAAGACAGAAAAGAAAGAGAGAAGAGAAAAGAAGAGAAGAGAGAAGAGAGAAGAGAGAAGAGAGAGGAATTCTTTTACGGGTTTTCACTTGACCTTGATTTGAAAATATTTAGCAAATAACTCACCTCCGTTTTGAAATATATTGCGGGAAAAAATGGAGAGACGGGATTTGCTCGTCGGTACGAGGTTCGACCGTTCCTGGCGCCTTTACCAGAGGTAATCGAACCAAGGATCGAATCTATGCCTTTTGCTTTGCCTAAATATTATCTAAAAATTTATTCTAACTCTAAATGCACAAAGAATCATGCTTGTACAATGCAAGGATGTATGCTCTTTTTAAAAGATGTTTTGAAAATTTCCAAGTATTCTGAGATGAACTTGGTAAGAGAGTAAAAAGATGATTGAATTTGACTTAGAACTTGAGATAGATCAGAGAATTTCTAAGTCTTTGAAGTAAATCAGAGTTGGAAGAATAAATCTTGACTTTGAGAAAGAATGAGTTAAAGCTTTGAAATGAAAGGAAATGAAGTTTCAAAGTCAGAAATGGACTTTGAATTTAATCATGGATTGAGGAGAAGAAGATGAAACTTTGAAGTGATATTGAATTCAAATATTAGAATGGATCTGAGAAAGTCAAATGGTATTTAAAAATAGGAAGGGATTTTAGGAAGTTCAGATGAGATCTGAAAATGAAATTGGATTTGAAATTTAGAGTTGGGAAAGGAATTGGATTCTGGATCCTAAATAGAATTGGATCCAAGATCTGGAATCCAAGATGGAATCAGATTCTGAATCCTAAAATGGATTTTGGATCTTAAAAGGGATTTAGGATCTGAAACTTGAGATCCAAGATAGAGTTGGACTCTGGACCCTAAGATGGATTTTGGATCTGAAGTCTGAGATCCAATGTAGAGTTGGACTCTGGACCCTAAGACGGATTTTGATCTGAAGTCTGAGATCCAATGTAGAGTTGGATTCTGGATCCTAAAATGGATTTTGGATCTATGATCTGAGATCCAAAGAGTGGAGATTTATACTTGGAAATCTGGATCCAAGTTGAGATTAGGATCTATCTTTGGAATTCTGATTTGAGGACTTTGAACTCTGAATATATAAATGAATTTCAAAGTCAAATTGGACTTTGAATTTAAAAGCTTGAATTTTGGAATTTAGAAGATGAGTCAAGAATCTCAAAGTAAAATTGAACTTTGAATTCGATTGGAGTTTTGAATAAAAAATGAATTTGGAACTTTTGAATTTGAATATAAAGTGAATTTGAAATCTCAAAGTTAAATTGAACTTTGAGATTGAAAATGAAAAGATGAATTGAATTTTACAAGAATTGAAGATTGATTGAAGAAGATATTTACATCACTTGGAATTTCGAAAGAAAATTTTGAAAACATGATGTAGTTCTATCCTAAATGGTGAATGAATTTGAAGATTTGTGAAATTGGGTTTTGAAAAGCTATTTCATTCTTTAGATGAATTAAAATAAGATTGAAGATATAATACATCCTTGACTATGGTCATTGAATGTATTATATAATAATCTATATTTAGATTCAAGAGAAGAATGAAATACATTTGGTGCTTTTATAGAATTTAAAGTGAAATGAACTCTCAGTATACCCTGACTATGGCCATTGGTATATATTTTGAGTTAATTTTAAGTTAAATTCTGATAAAAGGAGAAAATATTTAAGAAAAATATGATGAATTTGGAAAAAAAATGGATCCAGTGTGGATCCAGTGTTATTTTGTAAAAGATAAAAATCCTAAGACTTGTTTACATCCTGACTATGGCCATTGATGTAAATCATCAACTTAGGATTAATTACCTCTTACGAAATGGTGCACGTGCCATTCGTGTTCCCATTTGTGAGATTTTGGAAAATAAAGGAGAAAATATGGAATTCATTTACAATGCTCATTCATTCTACCTAATGTCAGAAATGAAGAGTTTTTCATTAATGTCTAGTTTATTACAACACTGAAATTAAAAATATCAAAAGCTTCCAGTTCGACTTTTCACATATTCCTGCGAAAAGGGGAGTTAGCGCAAGATAACTGGCAGATAGAGAAGGGAATATCATATTGAATCCGAGATACAAAAAAAAAGGTTCCTATATATATTTTTATACTAATGCATCATGTTGACAAGAAAGTGCACGCTGGAATGATATCTAACTAATGATGAAATGGATAGCTAGATGTATCCCAAGCTAATGTAAAAAAAAAAAAAAAAAAATTTATGACACACACGATCATATCTATTTTATGATACTTGTATTCAATGAGAAAGGCTTACAGAATCATTTTAAGCCATAATGCCTATGGAAATGATGTTTAATAGGACATACTTCGTATATGCCCAAGATGCTACAGCAGCTTTCTGAAATTTGCTTATGAATGCAAGTCACAATGTGTTGTGAATGCATGAGGTTATAACAACTTTGAAAGTTGCTGCAAATAGACTAATTGCAGGTGAAGATTAAATGGCATGTTGTGAAGATAACTGACAATATAAAAAATGAGGATGTTTGTATTATACTTGCAACAAAGAAGTGATATACATCAAATGTTAATGACATAAGGAATTAGAAGTAAGGAGGACATGCAGCAAAATAAAAATATACAGGTGAAACAATGTGCTGAGATGGGAAATATGCAGATGGGTAATGGTGCTGACAGTAAAGAGGTTGTAAGTAGTAGGGTATAATGAGTGCAGCAATGACATGATATACAATATACAAGGAATTTGCCATGTGAGAGCTTGATACATTAGAGGTAGAATAGCAGGTTTAAGAGATTTACCTCCAATTTCTTGATTTTGCAAAGAGGTAGAGGAATCCCTCACAATTTGGTTAAACAAAATATATGAAACAGAAAGGAAATGATAGTTTTTCTTCCTCTTATGCAGGCAACTGCGATTTAATGGCGAACATATAAATTATGATTGTCCTGGGTTGCCCATTCAATTGCTCATGTAGCAACAAATGAGCAGATCCTTCCAACCAGAATCTTTCTTCGACTGTCCTATCCACATTCAACCACTTTGCTTTCCCCAAGGCGATTCAGATGATCAACTTTAGTGTTAATAACACACCGTAATTGCTGGAATTTACAGTAACATTTTGTAGTTTCCCCAGATTTCAATAATCAATAAACATTTAGCATAAATAAACAAAGATTATTCATACATCATTAAGCAATTCCACTTACTAGGCTTTTGATTAAAATTTTCTCAAAAACATTCATAAGCCGGGGAGACGAGTTTACAGATATTCTGATATTCAGAGGTGGTCAATGAAGCCTTTACTCGTTGATTTTCAGCAATTCAGCAGATGGACTCCCAGATATTTAGTGAGAATTATACATACCTTAGACACCTGAATTTGACCTGAAGATTTCGATACCCGTTCCTGGTTAAATTCACCTGATCTGATTTGATAAAATGTGGAATGGAATTCAGCATGGTCCTAGTCCTGCAATCACCAAAGAATTGGGTCACAACTCAAAAAGCCAATATTTACTAGTAAGACAGTAAGATTTATTCAGCTAAAAAGGATATAGATGTAGCAGAAAACAATGAAATGAGAATCAGAGTACAATTTAAGAGGAAACAAGAGGTGAGGGTTTTTGAGATGCAATACCTGTTGACCCTGAAGAGAACAACTTTACCTGTCTCTTCCAACATCTTGGAGGTGATCAGTTTCAAACAAGACAAATAGATGCACAAATGGATTATATAAGAAATGGTTCTGGTATGGATTTCCTAAGAGATGGAAATATATATGTATTAAAAAATTGACAAGCAACTACTTCTAAGAAAGAAGGAAAGGTGAACCAAATTCAGACGAAAAGAAAAGAAAGAAATGCATCTGATTCCATTTCTTCATCCTGTCATTCTGTTTCTGCCTATCACCCTAAATGTTTTGAGAGATCATGTCACCTGATGAAGAATCAAAAAGCAGTTTTATCCTTTTCAGGGATACTATCAGACCTTATCAACAATTAATTGCATCACTGTCTGTTTGACAGTACCTACATCCATAGCATCGACTCTTGAGAAAAGTTCCAAAAATGGGATTGACCTCCCATAAGTCAGCATCTGCTGTCCACTGTTTTCTGCAACAGCACTTGCTCCGTCAATATGAAGCAGGAGGGTTTACTTCAGCTGATGGAGATTCCTTCGCGAGACCTACTGTGCTGATATCAACATCAGCAGAACCTGATGATTTGTCATAACTTTTGCGCCTTAATAAGAACCGATCCAGGCATGTTTCTCTTTCCATAGATGATTGTTGGGAAACAACTATGAACATATCTGGAAACAAAATCCCCAGGGAGAATGTTGTTGTTGTACCAATGGTGACACCATGAAGTTTGGCAATGAAATATATAGGCCCTCCGAAAGATAGCCGCTTCCAGAGTCAAGCGTTGAAGCTGGAACAGCTAGTGCTTTTCACTGTGAATTAAAAGTAGAATCACGGGAGCCAGAGCACAGAAGCCATCGATTGGCTTGATTCCGAGTGTTTCTCATAACCAACTTTCATATCTAACTAAAATGGAATGGAAACAGTAATTCTACTCTATATTAATTAGTGAAATAAATATAAAGAGAGGATCAAAATAAAATGTTGGGTGAATGAGAATTTCATACCTGAACCAAGCAATGGAGGAATGGCATCAGCGTCTATGCTTACAGGGGCAGAAAGCGCAGAGGAAATGAAAATATTATTTTACATAATGCAACAGAGATTTAAACAGCTATGATGGGGCTGATCCGTAACAAAGGAGCCGATCTTGTGAACAAATTTACAATATATCATTGGAATGTAATAAGAACAAAGAGGAAACAACAAGTATATGTCAATCGATGGAGAGCAAAAACTTCAGAAAGAGAAGCAAAGTATATCAGAAAATTTGAATACAGGTTACCTTCAAAGGAAAGGTGAATGGATGAGTGGGTCATCCATCCGAAAAGGAAATGTTATAATTAAACAGGATGATATAGATGTATATCTGAAATAAAGGAAAATCCTAAAACAAAAGATGGCAAACCAGACTAAACGAGACATCAGTTATATAAAAAAAATGCAACAGAGCAAAAGGCAAATTCAAATGGATGAGATATATAAAATGTGATTTAAGAGAGTAAGCAGGTTAAAACAGAAGCCCAAATACGAGTTGAAGCTCAAAATGCTGAACAAAGGTTAAAAACGGGGCATCCATACTGGCATGACCATCAAGATCAACCAGTCATCTAAATCAATTACCGAATAACTTGAAATAAACATGAATGCTACCATTATTCGGTGGTCAAAACATTCATCGACTGTAAATAGAGGAAATAAATTTAACAACGCAACAGAAGGAGAGTGTTGAGATCATTCTAGTGTTGATATAGTAGCAGGTGTGACGACACTGCTATATGCAGATCGTCCCTACCATCTGTGCCTTATAATGGAGATAACAAAGAAAATAAAAACAAAATGAGATAAAAACAAAGAAATACTGTAAATAAAGGATAATTTCGCAGAAAATCAATAAGAGAAGGAAGAAGATCACTTACCGTAGCCTTGTATGGGGATTGACCCAATGCTAGGGCTTTGTACCGTAGGATTGGTTCAATCGGCAGAAAGAGGGAAGAGGCCCATGCGTGCAGGGGTGAAGAGGCGATGAGAAGAAAGAAGGAGTGGTAGGGTGAAAAACGGGTGGAAAGAGGAAGAAGATGCAAATGGGGAGGTGAAGAAGCGATAGTGAAGAAGGAAGGAAGATGCTGGGGTGAGAATGGATAAGGAGAAGAGGCCCATGCATGCTTCTTTTAAAGGGAGAGGAGGAGGATTCGGTTGGGGGATGAGAGGCTGAAGATGAAGCTATTGGCGATGGGTGGCTTGCGGAGGAGGAGATGGGGGTTTGTTGCAGATGGACGGTGGCTCGAGGCTTCGAGAAGTGGTTGAAGGCACATGGGCGCTTCCGGAAGGCTATGGAGAGGGGCGATCGGCCATGGAGGTTCGAGGGTGAGAGAGGGAGAAGGCGACTGAGGGAGTCGGCCAGAGAGAAAACTCGAAAGGGTCCCCCCCCCAAAACCCTAACTCGACTATTTAGTTTTGCAAGGGTTTTATATTTTCCAAAAAGAGGTCTTCTATAAAAAGATTTTTCAAAAACATGTTTCTCTTAAAAACCATTTCTTTTTGTAATTTTCTTTCATTATTTTTTATTTTTTTGTTTTTTTCTTGAATTTTAATATGAAATTCTAAAAGCTAAGGATTTTAAAAATAGTTTTGCAAAAGTTTCAAAAGGATTTACACATGGAAGGTTTTCTGAGCAATTTTGGAAAAAAATGGGTTTGGACCCGAGTTTTGAGAAAATATTCGAGTTTTAAACCTTGAATTTGAGGAATACAACACGATGGATCCAAACGGATACCGGACAAACTGTCTGAGCTTTTCAAAAAGTTAGTTTGGAAATTTCGAGAATTTGATTTTAAATATTGGACAACGAAGCTTAGATTTGGATCTTTTATCTGGATCCGGGTCCGAAATTGAGTCAGATATACAAAATGAATTTAATTTCAGAAAACTTGAGAAATAAAATGGGATTTATATTTAAAAGTGACTCAATTACCCGAAAATGAAGATAAAGGGCAAAAAGGGAATATTTACAAACTTTTGAAAATTTTGGGGTGTTCACAGATGCCCCTCTTTGCTACTAAGCCGGTTGAAAGCCGAGCTTAGTGGCAAAGAAAACACCCCAAATTTTGAAAAAAAATGCCCCAGTTAGCCAACCTGAACTGGGTGTGGAAAAATTATGGTTTTTCAGGCTTAAAGCCTTGTACTGAATGGCTTTTGGGAGACGAAATCCTTGAAAATGACATGACTGAATAATAGAGGATGAGGAGATCGTGATGGGATTTTCGGGCGAAGATCCTGAAATGATGAAAGATAAGAATTTTGATCAAATCTCATGGGTGAGTCAAGATCAACCTTTTGGAATGAGTCAGGTTTAGCCCTTAGCCTGGATGGGACGAAGATATATCAAGATGATTCGGATGGGGAAAAGAATATAAGCAGACCTCGATGGGACATTTTGAGAGAAATGCCTCCTGAGATGAAATTTAAGCATGATCCTTTCCTGGATGGATATACAAAGCATGGATTCCTCGATGGGAAAAACCATGATGAGACTGGAGGAAAACACCTCGTCAAAACGAGAAACCTCGTCAAAACGAGACTCAGGTTTAACCCAAACCTGAAAAAGGAAGATACCTCGATGCACGAGGTTCAGACTTAACCCTTAACCTGAAGGGGACGACCATACGTAATCCTCGAGTTAAGAGACCATAATGGGACCTTCGGAGTTTGGATGAACAAATCTGAAAGGGGTTTGCGAAAGGAGGAAGAAAATGGGGTTCCCTAAAGCTTTGAAAAAGGGATGAACTTGGATGTCTCATTGTTGAGACTAAATCAGCTTTTGAATTTAATGATCTCTCGTAGGAAGTACAGGTTTTGACCCTTAACCTGAGTGAGAACAACCATACGGATTTCTCGAAACCGTGATGGGACAGGAGAGATACTTCAACTGAATGGGCTAACTCTTCTGGAAGATATAAACAACGCTAGGTTGCATAAAAATGGATATTGAATATTTATTTCCTTCTTGGAATATCTAGAAAATTTTGCCAATAAGATAAAATTGTAGTTGATTCAAACGCTTGAAAATGTGCACGTATGTGCAAAAGATATTCCCTCTTTTACCTAGAGTTTTTCCTCCAACGAGGCTAACTCCTTAGTTTTAAGAGTCAAATTCAAAATTTTAGCGCTGATGACTTTCTTCAAGGAAGTTATCTATTTCCTTGATATTAGAAGAGAAGATATATTCTTAATTTCATAAAAGCAAGTAGTGAAGAGATATTGAGAAAAAACATTTTGCATAAGAAAAGATGACTTCCGGCAATTTTGGCAGTTTGATATCTGGGTGTTTTCCCATTATGATCTTTTTGCATTCTTTTTGAGTCATTGGGATTTTTCGGGCTTTTTACATCATCCTTCATTTTGGAGATGTCTTGACTTTTCTCTCTTTTTCAGGGAAGGGTACGTCACAAACTCCTTCATCTTGGAGATGTTCCAATCCTTCATTTTCTTAGGGATTATATATGATGGTATTGGCTCAAAGGGTCTATTGATGCTAGCAGAAATCAAATATCATTTAGGGTTTATTGGTAGGTTCATCACACTCGCCTTCATCTCGACGGTGATCCGAACTTTCCCTGGAAGGATCTGTCACAAACTCCGTCATCTTAGAGATGTTTCAAATCTTCTTTGGCCCCGGGGATCTGCTCGCATAATTCATCTTCATCTTGACAACAATTGAGAGATCCCTTTTGCAGATATTTGATTGCAGCTTTAAAATGAAATGAGGAGACATGGATTTGAGTGGATTCTTTTATGGCTTTAGATATGTCCACTGCCTGATTGCCAGAAACTTGTCTTTAAACACGCGCCATAGCCATGATCAATAACAATTTGCTTTTGGCTTTTCAACATCATCGAATATTTCTTTCGCCAATCATACCGAGGATATTTCTTTCATCCTTTTGGTTGATCAACAGGGAAAAGTTTTGAATTCTATCCCTTTTTCGCAAAGAATTTCACCTTTTTGGAAAGAAATACTAGAAGTAATTTGAGGTAATCCTTTTGTGTAGTAAGAATATTTAGAATCAACAAATATTTTTAGCAAATTGGCAAGGTTTTCGAGAATCCTTAGTGAAATAATCACTCAATATAGATTTTGATGAAACCTTGAGTTGAACTTTTGGGAAGGAATATTTAGATTTTTGTTTTTGACCGACCAGCTCGAAAGCAGGATTTTTTTGACCGACCAGCTCGAAAGCAAGATTTGTTTGACCGACCAGCTCGAAAGCAGGATTTGTTTGACCGACCAGCTCGAAAGCAGGATTTGTTTTCCCAATCAGCTCGAAAGCAGGATTTGTTTGACCGACCAGCTCGAAAGCAGAATTTTTTTGGAAGTACCACCTCCAAAGTAGGATTTTGATTGATCGACCAGCTCGAAAGCAGGATTTGTTTGACCGACCAGCTCGAAAGCAGGATTTCATTGCCCGACCAGCTCGAAAGCAGGATTTTTTGGAAGTACCAGCTCGAAAGCAGGATTTGATTGCCCGACCAGCTCGAAAGCAGGATTTGTTTACCCGACCAACTCAAAAGCAAGATTTTTTTGGAAGTACCAGCTCGAAAGCAGGATTTGATTGCCCGACCAGCTCGAAAGCAAGATTTTTTATTGCCCGACCAGCTCGTAAGCAGGATTTTGATTGCCCGACCAGCTCGAAAGCAGGATTTGTTTGCCCGACCAGCTCGAAAGCAGGATTTGATTGCCCGACCAGCTCGAAAGCAGGATTTTTTATTGCCCGACCAGCTCGTAAGCAGGATTTTGATTGCCCGACCAGCTCGAAAGCAGGATTTGTTTGCCCGACCAGCTCGAAAGTAGGATTTGTTTGCCCGACCAGCTCGAAAGTAGGATTTTGATTGACCGACCAGCTCGAAAGCAGGATTTGATTGCTCGACCAGCTCGAAAGCAAGATTTTGATTGCCCGACCAGCTCAAAAGCAGGATTTGTTTGCCTGACCAGCTCGAAAGCAAGATTTTGTTTGGAAGTACCAGCTCGAAAGCAGGATTTTGATTGACCGACCAACTCGAAAGCAGGATTTGATTGACCGACCAGCTCGAAAGCAGGATTTTGATTGACCGAACAGCTCGAAAACAGGATTTTGATTGACCGACCAGCTTGAAAGTAGGATTTGATTGACCGACCAGCTCGAAAGCAGGATTTTGATTAGAAGTACCAGCTCGAAAGCAGGATTTTGGTTGACCGACCAGCTTGAAAGTAGGATTTGTTGTTCGACCAGCTCGAAAGCAAGATTTGTTTGCCCGACCAGCTCGAAAGCAGGATTTTTTTGGAAGTACCAGCTCGAAAGCAGGATTTGATTGCCGACCAGCTCGAAAGCAGGATTTGTTTGCCCAACCAGCTCGAAAGCAGGATTTGATTGACCGACCAGCTCGAAAGCAGGATTTGTTTGCCCGACCAGCTCAAAAGGAGGATTTGATTGACCGACCAGCTTGAAAGCAGGATTTTGGATTGACCGACCAGCTCGAAAGCAGGATTTGTTTGACCGACCAGCTCGAAAGCAGGATTTGTTGCTTGAAATAGTAAAATGATTGACATTGATAGAGTTGCGACCCGAAGGTTTGAAAATGATGGATATTGGATGAGATTGTAACCCGAAGGCTTAAACTTTGATATACTTTGATGAATTTGTAACGCGAAGGCTTGAAAAGGATATACGTGGATGAATTTGTAACCCGAAGGCTTGACAGTGATAGACATTAATGAAGTTGTAACCCGAAGGCTTGAAAAGAATATACATTGATGAAGTTGTAACCCGAAGGCTTGATAATAAAAGACATTTGATGAAATTGATAGACGTTGGATGACAATTTAGTATATAATAAACAACGATTCAGGTTTATCTCTTAACCTGAAAGGGAAAAGAATATATTGTGAAGAGATAACCTGAGACTTGATTTTGGAAGGGATATGGCAAGATTTATGATTTATGATTTAGGATTTAGATGGACCAGCACATTTGGCTGTATGCGGTCCAATTTTCAGGATTAACCCCTTATCCTGAACGAGGATATGAAAGAATAAACTTTGAGAAGAAAGAAGGATATAGAACTTTGAAAAAAATGTTGAACATTTAAGGAAATTGATTTTATTTTGTAAAAAGAATTCTCACAGGTAGCATGGTTGCTCCTATGAGTGATTTCAGGATTATCCCTTATCCTGAGAAAGATTACCTCGAATGTCGAGGTTCAGGTTTATCCCTTAACCTGAAAGGGGAAAGAATAGAATTTAAGAAAATTAATATAAATTTAGAAAATCAATTTGATGAAACTTGTATTTGCAAAAAGAATTCTCATAGGTAACATTATTTCCCCTACGAGAGGTTTCAGGATTATCTCTTATCTTAAATGGGAAAGACAAATTTAGTGAAGGGAAATTGATATAAATCTAGAAAATCAATAAAGATTGATAAAACTTGTATTTACAAAAGAATCCCCATAGGTAGCGTTATCGCTCCTACAAGGGGTCTCAGGATTATCCCTTATCCTGAATGGGAACACCTTGGACAACGAGGGTCAGGTTTATCCCTTAACCTGAGGGGGAGCACCTTGGACAACGAGCATCAGGTTTATCCCTTAACCTGAAGGGGTATAAGAATAAAGGAAATACCTCATGGGAAAGAGGCATCAGGTTTATCCCTTAACCTGAAAGAGTACACCTCGGACAACGAGGTTCAGGTTTATCCCTTAACATGAGAGGGAATTACGAAAGAATAGAATTTGACTAAAATAAAATTGATAAAAAATCAATAAAATCGATAAAATTTAATAAAGGATGAAAACTGACAAGATTGACAAATGAAAAATTGATAATGATTGAGGCAAGAAAAGAAAATTTATTTGATCCTGCCTGCATGTGGGATCTTTAAATTGAAAGGAGAATGTTTTAAAAGACAATTGAGAAAGTCACTTTGAGAAGAAAATCAACCACGAGAAGAATGATTAGCGCGAGATCTGATCCTTTAAAAAGGGGAATCATCATGAGAGATCATCATGAGGTTTGATTTTGAAGATAAATGGCTTTCAAAACCTAATTTAGAAAAAGGAAAATCAACATGTTAGTCTATTTAAAGAGGATTTAAATCAAAATATTTGAACTTTTACGAAGACTTTTGCAGAAATTTTTGAGATTTTATGATTTTGAAAATCCTCATAGGCAATATCATTTCTCTCATGATGATGTTTTGGGATTGTCCCTTATTTTAAAAAAGAATAGGAGAAATACAAATTTTTCCAAAATAAATGCCCCATCGTGGCGAAGGATAGAAGTGTTTGATATCAACAGATACGAAGAAAATTGACATTTCATTGATAGGAAATATTGATAACGACTGAAATATTTATAAATTTGTTGACCAAAGGTCACAAAAGACTGGGACTGAGTTATTCCTATTAGGTGACTGAAAAAGAGAGAAGGCAGAAAAATATTGACATGGTTCGGGAAGCTAGGCCAAGACGGGTAGCTACTCTTCTTCTTGATCTTCCACCTGCAGCTTTTTATCAATGCAGTCTTGGACAATGTTTTTGAAAACAAAGCAGTGCTTGATGTCATGACCCATCGCCCGATGAAATTTACATAACTGATCTTTGAACCTTCCCATAGCCACAGGAGGATCTGCTACCTTGGGAAGTTTAATAATCTCTTTTGTTGTCATATACTCAAGAACTTCCTCAAGTGATTGCTCTAAGGGTGTAAACTCACGGTCATATCCCCAACCATCGTGCTTTGGTTTCCCTTGAGGCTTTGATTATAACTGGATGCTTGAGGGAGTGATGTTATTCTGCCTGTTGATCTCATCCTTTTGATCGGATCAATCATCTCTGCTTGACCCGCCAGTGTGGTTCTTTCTGCCACCTCTTTTGCTTTTGCCATTGTTGTTGTTAGAGGAATTGGTGGAGAAGGTGAAGTTGGTTTTCTTTTTCACGTCCTGACTGCCTCCTGCCAAGGTGAGGCCATGATAGGTTCCATTCTCTAATCCCATTTTGAGCCATTCGACTCGCTCTATTAACTTGATGAAAGATTTAGACGGAGAAGTGGAGATCAGACCCTTGAAAGGTTGAGAGAAATTGTTCAAAATTATTAAGAGTGCATGCCCCTCTGATATCGGATCCTTCATTCTGTTGTAGGTAGATCTTCATCTATGATTGAAATCTTTTGCCTTCTCATTGTCATTTTGCGTTAGGTTGAAAAGATGGTTGAGGGTAGGCGAAGCTCAGTATTGAAAAGGAACCTTTCACTGAACAAGTTGATGACTTTGTCAAAGTCTCACAGTTCAATCGGGTTAATATGATCAGCATACCATCTTGCTGCAACTCCCTCCAGACTGTGCGGAAAGCATAGGAATAAAGCCCTGTTGTTCTTTCTGAATCAGTTGCACTCGGCGAAAAATGTGGTCGGATGAGCCTTGGGGTTGCCGGTCCCATCAAACTTTATGAATTTATGAGGAAGATCTTCCCAGTTATCATCTCCTTCTAGGTCGTCATAAAAATCTGCACCAGTGTAGATCTTTTTGCTTTTGCCTTGGGTTTGTAAGTCTTTGATTGCACAAGTCATTTCTTTCATCTGCTCATGCATTGGATCTTCTGCCGGGGTCTGAATCTTGACTTTACTAGCTGACTCGTGTCCCTCATTGACTTTCTTGGGCCGATACAAGGGATTGTGAAAATATGTCGGCTGCTCTTCCTCTGAGTCCTCCTCTGCTGACTCTGAAGTGTTGTCATACTGAACCTGCTTTTTGCTAACTCTTCCCTTGACTTTGCTTTTAGAAGATATTTTCTCAGGGTTTTCCTCAGCCTGTTCAGACATCATTTTGGCCATCACTTTCTGAAACAACTTGTATGTAGCTGAGTTAACATTGCTATCTGCTTCTTGGCCCTACTGCTTGGATGACCTGATGGAGTTCATTTCCTCTCCTTCACTGTCACTTTGTTGTGGCACTGTTTCCTTTCCAGTCCTTGTTCGAACCATGATGAGATATCAATGCTCTCTCTGTAGGATAAAATGGGATATTTAGGAAAAAAAAAATTGGAGGAAAATTATGATAAAGGAAGAAATCAAAGTCTGATGATGAAAATATCCCATTACGAGGGATCGGGTTGTCACCAAAAATTCGTGACAACCGCACTGTTTTTCTGTGAAAAGGATAAAAATATTAACAAATATTTAATTTTGAAAGGGACATATCCTGACAAAAATTTTATTTTATCACAAAAGAGGGTAAGGAAAAAAAAGAAATTTGAAAGAGGATATAAAAGAAAAAATTGAAGATTTTGCAGGCACGATCAAAGAATTTGAAGAAATCAGAAGAATAAAGGAAAAAAATACACCTTGGTTTTAAAAACAAAAGAGGAAATTTTGAATAATATATACCCAGGGTTTTGGAAAATATAAGGAAGATATAAAATATCATACAATCACAGATATACAAACAAAAGATGTACAAACAGCAGTCCCTAAGGCTGACTCTACATGCAATTTTTTTTGAAATGGCTGATAGGACCTTAATTCTGACTCTATGGTTCAGATCATCTGATTTTAATCACGGTACGCCGATATACTCAAGTTGAAGCTCGAAGTACGTGGCATATAAGATATCTCTCCGGTTCTAAGGCAAAGGCTTCCCAACATCTTTGAGCATCTACCGATATACCTCGGACTATGGCCCTTAGGTACGTGGTAGGGGGGCGCAAACCCAAATAAGTGGTCCAGTTCTAAGGCTCTCTCCCGAACTATGGTTCAGTGAGACAGCCCAGCAACGTGAAGACCGGGACAATATAGGTAGGGATGTTTTAAAAAACATGATCAATATGCAGATAAAACCAGAAGGCTCTAATGCAAGTCCTAAAGAGATAGATTTAAATAAAAAGAAGCATACACTTGCATACATTGTTTGCATTCAATCCCTAGAATTGAGGAGAGTTGTATTTAAGACCTAAGTCTAATGTGAACATGGAATAATCTCCTCAATATAGTCCTACCAAACCATACTTAGATCCTATAAGCGATGATGTCAGCTCAGGACAGAGTCTAGGCTCCTAAGGTTTGCATGGAAAATGAAGCTCACATAGAAGAATAAAGACTTAGAAAATATTAATGCAAAGCAAAGGCATAAATTCAACCGGACGAAGACGTGTCCCATCTCGGTCGCCAAAACTGTGATCATAGCAAAAATTTTCCTCTCTTGTCGTTTTTCTCTCTTCCTTCTCTTTTCCTTTTCTAACCTCTATTTTTCTCCTTTTTGAAGGAAGAAAAATAAAAGACAGAAAAGAAAGAGAGAAGAGAAGAGAAAAGAGAGAGGAATTCTTTTGCGGGTTTTCACTTGACCTTGATTTGAAAATATTTAGCAAATAACTCGCCTCCGTTTTGAAATATATTGCGGGAAAAAATGGAGAGACGGGATTCGCTCATCGGTACGAGGTTCGATCGTTCCTGGCGCCTTTACCAAGGGTAATCGAACCAAGGATCGAATCTATGCCTTTTGCTTTGCCTAAATATTATCTAAAAATTTATTCTAACTCTAAATGCACAAAGAATCATGCTTGTGCAATGCAAGGATGTATGCTCTTTTTAAAAGATGTTTTGAAAATTTCCAAGTATTCTGAGATGAACTTGGTAAGACAGTGAAAAGATGATTGAATTTGACTTAGAACTTGAGATAGATCAGAAAATTTCTAAGTCTTTGAAGTAAATCAGAGTTGGAAGAATAAATCTTGACTTTGAGAAAGAATGAGTTAAAGCTTTGAAATGAAAGGAAATGAAGTTTCATAGTCAGAAATGGACTTTGAATTTAATCATGGATTTAGGAGAAGAAGATGAAATTTTAAAGTGATATTGAATTCGAATATTAGAATGGATCTGAGAAAGTCAAATGGTATTTAAAAATAGGAAGGGATTTTAGGAAGTTCAGATGAGATCTGAAAATGAAATTGGATTTGAAATTTAGAGTTGGGAATGGAATTGGATTCTGGATCCTAAATAGAATTGGATCCAAGATCTAAAATCCAAGATGGAATCGAATTCTGAATCCTAAAATGGATTTTGGATCTGAAACCTGAGATCCAAGATAGCGTTGGACTCTGGACCCTAAGATGGATTTTGGATCTGAAGTCTGAGATCCAATATAGAGTTGGACTCTGGACCCTAAGACGGATTTTGATCTGAAGTCTGAGATCCAATGTAGAGTTGGATTCTGGATCCTAAAATGGATTTTGGATCTATGATCTCAGATCCAAAGAGTGGAGATTTATACTTGGAAGTCTGGATCCAATTTGAGATTAGGATCTATCTTTGGAATTCTAATTTGAGGACTTTGAACTCTGAATATATAAATGAATTTTAAAGTCAAATTGGACTTTGAATTTAAAAGCTTGAATTTTGGAATTCAGAAGATGAGTCCAGAATCTCAAAGTAAAATTGAACTTTGAATTCGATTGGAGTTTTGAATAAAAAATGAATTTGGAACTTTTGAATTTGAATATAAAGTGAATTTGAAATCTCAAAGTTAAATTGAACTTTGAGATTGAAAATGAAAAGATGAATTGGATTTTACAAGAATTGAAGATTGATTGAAGAAGATATTTACATCACTTGGAATTTTGAAAGAAAATTTTGAAAACATGATGTAGTTCTATCCTAAATGGTGAATGAATTTGAAGATTTTTGAAATTGGGTTTTAAAAAGTTATTCCATTCTTTAGATGAATTAAAATAAGATTAAAGATATAATACATCCTTGACTATGGTCATTGAATGTATTATTTAATAATCTATAGTTAGATTCAAGAGAAGAATGAAATACATTTGGTGCTTTTATAGAATTTAAATTAACATGAACTCTCAGTATACCCTGACTATGATCATTTGTATATATTTTGAGTTAAGTTTAAGTTAAATTATGATAAAAGAAGAAAATATTTAAGGAAAAATATGATGAATTTAGAAAAAAAAATGGATCCAGTGTGGATCCAGTGTTATTTTGTAAAAGATAAAAATCCTAAGTCTTGTTTACATCCTGACTATGGCCATTGATGTAGATCATCAACTTAGGATTAATTACCTCTTACGAAATGGTGCACGTGCCATTCGTGTTCCCATTTGTGAGATTTTGGAAAATAAAGGAGAAAATATGGAATTCATTTACAATGCTCATTCATTCTACCTAATGCTGGAAATGTAGAGTTTTTCATTATTGTCTAGTTTATTACAACACTGAAATTAAAAATATCAAAAGCTTCCAGTTCGACTTTTCACATATTCCTGCGAAAAGGGGAGTTAGCGCAAGATAACTGGCAGATAGAGAAGGGAATATCATATTGAATCCGAGATACAAAAAAAAAGGTTCCTATATATATTTTTATACTAATGCATCATGTTGACAAGAAAGTGCACGCTGGAATGATATCTAACTAATGATGAAATGGATAGCTAGATGCATCCCAAGCTAATGTAAAAAAAAAAAAATGTTATGACACACACGATCATATCTATTTTATGATACTTGTATTCAATGAGAAAGGCTTACAGAATCATTTTAAGCCATAATGCCTATGGAAATGATGTTTAATAGGACATACTTCGTATATGCCCAAGATGCTACAACAGCTTTCTGAAATTTGCTTATGAATGCAAGTCACAATGTGTTGTGAATGCATGAGGTTATAACAACTTTGAAAGTTGCTGCAAATAGACTAATTGCAGGTGAAGATTAAATGGCATGTTGTGAAGATAACTGACAATATAAAAAATGAGGATGTTTGTATTATACTTGCAACAAAGAAGTGATATACATCAAATGTTAATGACATAAGGAATTAGAAGTAAGGAGGACATGCAACAAAATAAAAATATACAGGTGAAACAATGTGCTGTGATGGGAAATATGCAGATGGGTAATGGTGCTAACAGTAAAGAGGTTGTAAGTAGTAGGGTATAATGAGTGCAGCAATGACATGATATACAATATACAAGGAATTTGCCATGTGAGAGCTTGATACATTAGAGGTAGAATAGGAGGTTTAAGAGATTTACCTCCAATTTCTTGATTTTGCAAAGGGGTAGAGGAATCACTCACAGTTTGGTTAAACAAAATATATGAAACAAAAGGAATTGCCATAATGAACTAGATTGAGTACCTCCAATATACCATGCTCTGAAGGGAAATGATAGTTTTTCTTCCTCTTACGCAGGCAACTGCGATTTAATGGCGAACATATAAATTATGATTGTCCTGGGTTGCCCATTCAATTGCTCGTGTAGCAACAAATGAGCAGATCCTTCCAACCAGAATCTTTCTTCGACTGTCCTATCCACATTCAACCATTTTGCTTTCCCCAAGGTGATTCAGATGATCGACTTTAGTGTTAATAACACACCGTAATTGCTGGAATTTACAGTAACATTTTGTAGTTTCCCCAAATTTCAATAATCAATAAACATTTAGCAGAAATAAACAAAGATTATTCAGATATCATTAAGCAATTCCACTTACTAGGCTTTTAATTAAAAATTTCTCAAAAATATTCATAAGCCGGGGAGACGAGTTTACAAATATTCTGATATTCAGAGGTGGTCAATGAAGCCTTTAGTCGTTGATTTTCAGCAATTCAGCAGATGGACTCCCAGATATTCAGTGAGAATTATACATACCTTATAAACCTGAATTTGACTTGAAGATTTCGATACTCGTTCCTGGTTAAATTCACCTGATCTGATTTGATAAAACATGGAATGGAATTCAGCATGGTCCTAGTCCTGCAATCACCAAAGAATTGGGTCACAACTCAAAAAGCCAATATTTACTAGTAAGACAGTAAGATTTATTCAGCTAAAAGGATATAGATGTAGTAGAAAACGATGAAATGAGAATGAGAGTACAATTTAAGAGGAAACAAGAGGTGAGGGCTTTTGAGATGCAATACCTGTTAACCCTGAAGAGAGCAACTTTACCTGTCTCTTCCAGCATCTTGGAGGTGATCAGTTTCAAACAAGACAAATAGATGCACAAATGGATTATATAAGAAATGGTTCTGGTATGGATTTCCTAAGAGATGGAAATATATATATAAAAAAAAATGACGAGCAACTGCTTCTAAGAAAGAAGGAAAGGTGAACCAAATTCAGACGAAAAGAAAAGAAAGAAATGCATCTGATTCCATTTCTTCATCCTGTCATTTTGTTTCTTCCTATCACCCTAAATGTTTTGAGAGATCATGTCACCTGATGAAGAATCAAAAAGCAGTTTTATCCTTTTCAGGGATACATACAATAGATTTCAGCAATTTAACATTAACATGTAATCTGAATGGCAGATGATGGCTTGGGCCAATGCTAGCAATGGTAATATCCTAAACACTAAAATTGGCACACATGACAGGGATGAAATATCGATAAAAGACAGAATGATTAAAGAAAATTAGGCTTCAAAGGACAGAAGATCATCTTTAAACTTGTCATGGCACAGTTAGGCCCATGCCAATCATCTATGGAGAGTCGTTGATTTGTTGATATGATTACCTTCTAGACTTCACTACTAAAGATGAAAGATCCAAAAGAATCAGACCTTATCGACAATTAATTGCATCACTGTCTGTTTGACAGTACCTACATCCACAGCATCGACTCTTGAGAAAAGTTTCAAAAATGGGATTGACCTCCCATAATTCAGCATCTGCTGTCCACTGTTTTCTGCAACAGCACTTGTTCCGTCAATATGAAGCAAGAGGGTTTACTTCAGCTGATGGAGATTCCTTCACGAGACCTACTGTGCTGATATCAACATCAACAGACCCTGATGATTTGTCATAACTTTTGAACCTTAATAAGAACCGATTCAGGCATGTTTCTCTTTCCATAGATGATTGTTGGGAAACAACTATGAACATATCTGGAAACAAAATCCCCAGAGAGAATGTTGTTGTTGTACCAATGGTGACACCATGAAGTTTGGCAATGAAATATAGAGGCCCTCTGAAAGACAGCCACTTCCAGAGTCAAGCGTTGAAGCTGGAACAACTAGTGCTTTTCACTATGAATTAAAAGTAGAATCACGGGAGCCAGAGCACAGAAGCCATCGATTGGCTTGATCCCGGGTGTTTCTCATAACCAACTTTCATATCTAACTAAAATGGAATGGAAATAGGTATATTAATTAGTGAAATAAATATAAAGAGAGGATCAAAATAAAATGCTGGGTGAATGAGAATTTCATACCTGAACCAAGCAATGGAGGAATGGCATCAACGTCTATGCTTACAGGGGCAGAAAGCGCAGGGGAAATGAAAATATTATTTTACATAATGCAACAGAGATTTAAACAGCTATGATGGGGCTGATCCGTAACAGAGGAGCCGATCTTGTGAACAAATTTACAATATATCATTGGAATGTAATAAGAACAAAGAGGAAACAACAAGTATATGTCAATCGATGGAGAGCAAAAACTTCAGAAAGAGAAGCAAAGTATAACAGAAAATTTGAATATAGGTTAGCTTCAAAGGAAAGGTGAATGGATGAGTGGGTCATCCATACGAAAAGGAAATGTTATAATTAAACAGAATGATATGGATGTATATCTGAAATAAAGGAAAATCCTAAAACAAAAGATGGCAAACCAGACTAAACAAGACATCAGTTATATAAAAAAAATGCAACAGAGCAAAAGGAAAATTCAAATGGATGAGATATATAAAATGCGATTTAAGAGAGTAAGCAGGTTAAAACAGGGGCCCAAATACGAGTTGAAGCTCAAAATGCTGAACAAAGGTTAAAAACGGGGCATCCATACTGGCATGACCCTCAAGATCAACCAGTCATCTAAATCAATTACCGAATAACTTGAAATATACATGAATGCTACCATTAGTCGGTGGTCAAAACATTCATCGACTGTAAATAGAGGAAATAAATTTAACAACGCAACAGAAGGAGAGTGTTGGAATGAGATCATTTCAGTGTTGATGTAGCAGCAGGTGGGACGACACTGCTATATGCAGGTCGTCCCTACCATTTGTGCCTTATAATGGAGATAACAAAGAAAATAAAAACAAAATGAGATAAAAACAAAGAAATACTGTAAATAAAGGATAATTTCACAGAAAATCAATAAGAGAAGGAAGAAGATCACTTACTGTAGCCTTGTATAGGGATTGACCCAATGCTAGGGCTCTGTACCGTAGGATTGGTTCGATCGGAAGAAAGAGGGAAGAGGGGCTAAGAAGAAGTATAACGATAAAAGGTCGAAGGAAGAAGGTGCGGGGGTGAAGAGGCGATGAGAAGAAAGAAGGAGTGGTAGGGTGAAAAACGGGTGGAAAGAGGAAGAAGATGTAAATGGGGAGGTGAAGAAGGAAGGACGATGCTGGGATGAGAATGGATGGGGAGAAGAGGCCCGTGCGTGCTTCTTTTAAAGGGAAAGGAGGAGGATTCGGTTGGGGGATGAGAGGCTGAAGATGAAGCTATTCACGATGGGTGGCTTGCAGAGGAGGAGATGGGGGTTTGTTGCAGATGGATGGTGGCTGGAGGCTTCGAGAAGTGGTTGGAGGCACATGGGCGCTTCTGGAAGGCTATGGAGAGGGGCGATCGGCCATGGAGGTTCGAGGGTGAGAGAGGGAGAAGGCAGCTGAGGGAGTCTGCCAGAGAGAAAACTCGAAAGGGTCCCCCCCCCCCAAAAACCCTAACTCGGCTATTTAGTTTTGCAAGGGTTTTACATTTTCCAAAAAGTGGTCTTCTATAAAAAGATTTTTCAAAAACAGGTTTCTCTTAAAAACCATTTCTTTTTGTAATTTTCTTTCATTATTTTTTATTTTTTTGTTTTTTTTTTAATTTTAATATGAAATTCTAAAAGCTAAGGATTTTAAAAATTGTTTTGCAAAAGTTTCAAAAGGATTTACACAGGGAACGTTTTCTGAGCAATTTTGGAAAAAAATGGGTTTGGACCTGAGTTTTGAGAAAATATTCGAGTTTTAAACCTTGAATTTGAGGAATACAACACGATGGATCCAAATGAATACCGGACGAAATGTCTGAGGTTTTCAAAAAGTTAGTTTGGAAATTTCGAGAATTTGATTTTAAATATTGGACAACGAAGCTCAGATTTGGATCTTTTATCTGGATCCGGGTCCGAAATTGAGTCAGATATACAAAATGAATTTAATTTCAGAAAACTTGAGAAATAAAATGGGATTTATATTTAAAAGTGACTCAATTACCCGAAAATGAAGATAAAGGCCAAAAAGGGAATATTTACAAACTTTTGAAAAATTTGGGGTGTTCATAGATGCCCCTCTTTGCTACTAAGCCGGTTGAAAGCCGAGCTTAGTGGCAAAGAAAATACTCCAAATTTTGAAAAAAAATGCCCCAGTTAGCCAACCTGAACTGGGTGTGGAAAAATTATGGCTTTTCAGGCTTAAAGCCTTGTACTGAATGGCTTTTGGGAGACAAAATCCTCGAAAATGACATGACTGAATAATAGAGGATGAGGAAATCGTGATGGGATTTTCGGGCGAAGATCCTGAAATAATGAAAGATAAGAATTTTGATCAAATCTCATGGGTGAGACAAGATCAACCTTTTGGAATGAGTCAGGTTTAGCCCTTAGCCTGGATGGGACGAAGGTATATCAAGATGATTCGGATGGGGAAAGGAATGTAAGAAGACCTCGATGGGACATTTTGAGAGAAATGCCTCATGAGATGAAATTCAAGCATGATCCTTTCCTGGATAGATATACAAAGCATGGATTCCTCGATGGGAAGAACCATGATGAGACTGGAGGAAAATACCTCGTCAAAACGAGAAACCTCGTCAGAACGAGACTCAGGTTTAACCCAAACCTGAAAAAGGAAGATACCTCGATGCACGAGGTTCAGACTTAACCCTTAACCTGAAGGGGATGACCATACGTAATCCTCGAGGGAAGAGACCATGATGGGACCTTCGAAGTTTGGACGAACAAATCCGAAAGGGGTTTGCGAAAGGAGGAAGAAAATGGGGTTCCCTAAAGCTTTGAAAAAGGGATGAACTTGGACGTCTCATTGTTGAGACTAAATCAGCTTTTGAATTTAATGATCTCTCATAGGAAGTACAGGTTTTGACCCTTAACCTGAGTGGGAACAACCATACGGATTTCTCGAAACCGTGATGGGACAGGAGAGATACTTCAACTGAATGGGGTAACTCTTCTGGAAGATATAAACAACGCTAGGTTGCATCAAAAATGGACATTGAATATTTATTTCCTTCTTGGAATATCTAGAAAATTTTGCCAATAAGATAAAATTGTAGTTGATTCAAACGCTTGAAAATGTGCATGTATGTGTAAAAGATATTCCCTCTTTTACCTAGAGTATTTCCTCCAACGAGGCTAACTCCTCAGTTTTAAGAGTCAAATTCAAAATTTTAGCGCTGATGACTTTGTTCAAGGAAGTTATCTATTTCCTTGATATGAGAAGAGAAGATATATTCTTAATTTCATAAAAGCAAGTAGTGAAGAGATATTGAGAAAAAACATTTTGCATAAGAAAAGATGACTTCTGGCAATTTTGGCAGTTTGATATCTGGGTGTTTTCCCATGATGATCTTTTTGCATTCTTTTTGAGTCATTGGGATTTTTTGGGCTTTTTACATCATCCTTCATTTTGGAGATGTCTTGACTTTTCTCTCTTTTTCAGGGAAGGGTACGTCACAAACTCCTTCATCTTGGAGATGTTCCGATCCTTCATTTTCTTAGGGATTATATATGATGGTATTAGCTCAAAGGGTCTATTGATGCTAGCAGAAATCAAATATCATTTAGGGTTTGTCGGTAGGTTCATCACACTCGCCTTCATCTCGACGGTGATCCGAACTTTCCCTTGAAGGATCTGTCACAAACTCCATCATCTTAGAGATGTTTCAAATCTTCTTTGGCCCCGGGGATCTGCTCGCATAATTCGTCTTCATCTTGACGACAATTGAGAGATCCCTTTTTGCAGATATTTGATTGCAGCTTTAAAATGAAATGAAGAGACATGGATTGGAGTGGATTCTTTTATGGCTTTAGATATGTCCACTGCCTGATTGCCAGAAACTTGTCTTTAAACACGCGCCATAGCCATGATCAATAACAATTTGCTTCTGACTTTTCAACATCATCGAATATTTCTTTCGCCAATCATACCGAGGATATTTCTTTCATCCTTTTGGTTGATCAACAAGGAAAAGTTTTGAATTCTATCCCTTTTTCGCAAAGAGTTTCACCTTTTTGGAAAGAAATACTAGAAGTAATCTGAGGTAATCCTTTTGTGTAGTAAGAATATTTAGAATCAACAAATATTTTTAGCAAATTGGCAAGGTTTTCGAGAATCCTTAGTGAAATAATCACTCAATATAGATTTTGACGAAACCTTGAGTTGAACTTTTGGGAAGGAATATTTAGATTTTTGTTTTTGACCGACCAGCTCGAAAGCAGGATTTTTTTGGAAGTACCAACTCGAAAGCAGGATTTGATTGCCCGACCAGCTCGAAAGCAGGATTTGTTTGCCCGACTAGCTCAAAAACAGGATTTTGATTGACCGACCAGCTCGAAAGCAGGATTTGTTTGACTGACCAGCTCGAAAGCAGGATTTGTTTGACCGACCAGCTCGAAAGCAAGATTTGTTTGCCCGACCATCTCGAAAGCAGGATTTTGATTGCCCGACCATCTCGAAAGCAGGATTTGTTTCACCGACTAGCTCGAAAGCAAGATTTGTTTCACCGACCAGCTCGAAAGCAGGATTTGTTTTCCCAACCAGCTCGAAAGCAGGATTTTTTTGGAAGTACCACCTCGAAAGCAGGATTTTGATTGATCGACCAGCTCGAAAGCAGGATTTGTTTGACCGACCAGCTCGAAAACAAGATTTCTTTGCCCGACCAGCTCAAAAGCAGGATTTTTTGGAAGTACCAGCTCGAAAGCAGGATTTGATTGCCCGACCAGCTCGAAAGCAGGATTTGTTTACCCGACCAGCTCGAAAGCAGGATTTTGATTGACCGACCAGCTCGAAAGTAGGATTTGATTGCCCGACCAGCTCGAAAGCAGGATTTTGATTGCCAGACCAGCTCGAAAGCAGGATTTGTTTGCCCGACCAGCTCGAAATCAGGATTTTGATTGACCGACCAGCTCGAAAGCAGAATTTGATGGCCCGACCAGCTCGATAGCAGGATTTTGATTGCCCGACCAACTCGAAAGCAGAAGTTGTTTGCCCGAACAGCTCGAAAGCAGGATTTTTTTTGAAGTACCAGCTCGAAAGCAGGATTTTGATTGATCGACGAGCTCGAAAGCAGAATTTGATTGACCGACCAGCTCAAAAGCAGGATTTTGATTGACCGACCAGCTCGAAAGCAGGATTTGATTGACCGACCAGCTCGAAAGCAGGATTTTGATTGGAAGTACCAGCTCGAAAGCAGGATTTTGGTTGACCGACCATCTCGAAAGCAGGATTTGTTGTTCGACCATCTCGAAAGCAGGATTTGTTTTTCCGACCAGCTCGAAAGCAGGTTTTTTTTTGAAGTACTAGCTCGAAAGCAGGATTTGTTTGCCCGACCAGCTCGAAAGCAGGATTTGTTTGCCCGACTAGCTCGAAAGCAAGATTTGATTGACCGACCAGCTCGAAAGCAGGATTTGTTTGCCCGACAAGCTCGAAAGCAGGATTTGATTGACCGACCAGCTCGAAAGCAGGATTTTGGATTGACCGACCAACTTGAAAGCAAGATTTGTTTGACCGACCAGCTCGAAAGCAAGATTTGTTGCTTGAAATAGTAAAATGATTGACATTGATAGAGTTGTGACCCGAAGGTTTAAAAATGATGGATATTTGATGAGATTATAACCCAAAGGCTTGAACTTTGATATACTTTGATGAATTTGTAACTCGAAGGCTTGAAAAGGATATACGTGGATGAATTTGTAACCCGAAGGCTTGACAGTGATAGACATTAATGAAGTTGTAACCCGAAGGCTTGAAAAGGATATACATTGATGAAATTGTAACCCGAAGGCTTGATAATAAAAGACATTTGATGAAATTGATAGACGTTGGATGAGAATTTAGGATATAATAAACAATGATTCAGGTTTATCTCTTAACCTGAAAGGGAAAAGAATATATTGTGAAGAGATAACCTGAGACTTGATTTTGGATAGGATATGGCAAGATTTATGATTAATGATTTAGGATTTAGATGGACAAGCACATTTGGCTGTATGCGGTCCAATTTTCAGGATTAACCCCTTATCCTGAACGGGGATATGAAAGAATAAACTTTGAGAAGACAGAAGGATATAGAACTTTGAAAAAAATGTTGAACATTTAAGGAAATTGATTTTATTTTGTAAAAAGAATTCTCACAGGTAGCATGGTTGCTCCTATGAGTGATTTCAGGATTATCCCTTATCCTGAGAAAGATTACCTCGAATGTCGAGGTTCAGGTTTATCCCTTAACCTGAAAGGGGAAAGAATAGAATTTAAGAAAATTAATATAAATTTAGAAAATCAATTTGATGAAACTTGTATTTGCAAAAAGAATTCTCATAGGTAACATTATTTCCCCTATGAGAGGTTTCAGGATTATCTCTTATCCTAAATGGGAAAGACAAATTTAGTGAAGGGAAATTGATATAAATCTATAAAATCAATAAAGATTGATAAAACTTGTATTTACAAAAGAATCCCCATAGGTAGCGTTATCGCTCCTAGAAGGGGTCTCAGGATTATCCCTTATCCTGAATGGGAACACCTTGGACAACGAGGGTCAGGTTTATCCCTTAACCTGAGGGGGAGCACCTCGGACAACGAGGGTCAGGTTTATCCCTTAACCTAAGAGGGTAAAGAATAAAGGAAATACCTCATGGGAAAGAGGCATCAGGTTTATCCCTTAACCTGAAAGGGTACACCTCGGACAATGAGGGTCAGGTTTATCCCTTAACCTGAGAGGGAATTACGAAAGAATAGAATTTGACTAAAATAAAATTGATGAAAAATCAATAAAATCGATAAAATTTAATAAAGGATGAAAACTGACAAGATTGACAAATGAAAATTTGATAATGATTGAGGCAAGAAAAGAAAATTTATTTGATCCTGCCTGCATGTGGGATCTTTAAATTGAAAGGAGAATGTTTTAAAAGACAATTGAGAAAATCACTTTGAGAAGAAAATCAACCACGAGAAGAATGATTAGCGCGAGATCTGATCCTTTAAAAAGGGGAATCATCATGAGAGATCATCATGAGGTTTGATTTTGAAGATAAATGGCTTTCAAAACCTAATTTAGAAAAAGGAAAATCAACATGTTAGTGTATTTAAAGAGGATTTAAATCAAAATATTTGAACTTTTACGAAGACTTTTGCAGAAATTTTTGAGATTTTATGATTTTGAAAATCCTCATAGGCAATATCATTTCTCTCATGATGATGTTTTGGGATTGTCCCTTATTTTAAAAAAGAATAGGAGAAATACAAATTTTTCCAAAATAAATGCCCCATCGTGGCGAAGGATAGAAGTGTTTGATATCAACAGATACGAAGAAAATTGACATTTCATTGATAGGAAATATTGATAACGACTGAAATATTTACAAATCTGTTGACCAAAGGTCACAAAAGACTGGGACTGAGTTGTCACTATTAGGTGACTAAAAAAGGGAGAAGGCAGAAAAATATTGACATGGTTCGGGAAGCTAGGCCAAGACGGGTAGCTACTCTTCTTCTTGATCTTCCACCAGCAGCTTTTTATCAATGCAGTCTTGGACAATGTTTTTGAAAACAAAGCAGTGCTCGATGTCATGACCTATCGCCCGATGAAATTTACATAATTGATCTTTGAACCTTCCCATAGCCACAGGAGGATCTGCTACCTTGGGAAGTTTAACCATCTCTTTTGTTGTCATATACTCAAGAACTTCCTCAAGTGATTGCTCTAAGGGTGTAAACTCACGGTCATATCCCCAACCATCGTGCTTTGGTTTCCCTTGAGGCTTTGATTCTAACTGGATGCTCGAGGGAGTGATCATATTCTGCCTGTTGATCTCATCCTTTTGATCGGATCAATCATCTCTGCCTGACCCGCCAGTGTGGTTCTTTCTGCCACCTCTTTTGCTTTTGCCATTGTTGTTGTTAGAGGAATTGGTGGAGAAGGTGAAGTTGGTTTTCTTTTTCACGTCCTGACTGCCTCTTGTCAAGGTGAGGCCATGATAGGGTCAATTCTCTAATCCCATTTCGAGCCATTCGACTCGCTCTATTAACTTGATGAAAGATTTAGACGGAGAAGTGGAGATCAGACCCTTGAAAGGTTGAGAGAAATTGTTCAAAATTATTAAGAGTACATGCCCCTCTGATATCGGATCCTTCATCCTGTTGCAGGTAGATCTCCATCTATGATTGAAATCTTTTGCCTTCTCATTGTCATTTTGCTTTAGGTTGAAAAGATGGTTGAGGGTAGGCGAAGCCTCAGTATTGAAAAGGAACCTTTAAATGAACAAGTTGATCACTTTGTCAAAGTCTCGCAGTTCAATCGGGTTAATATGATCAGCATACCATCTTGCTGCAACTCCCTCCAGACTGTGCGGAAAGCATAGGAATAAAGCCCTGTTGTTCTTTCTGAATCGGTTGCACTCGGCGAAAAATGTGGTCAGATGAGCCTTGGGGTTGCCGGTCCCATCAAACTTTATGAATTTACGAGGAAGATCTTCCCAGTTATCATCTCCTTCTAGGCCGTCATAAAAATCTACACCAGTGTAGATCTTTTTGCTTTTGCCCTGGGTTTGTAAGTCTTTGATTGCACAAGTCATTTCTTTCATCTGCTCATGCATTGGATCTTCTGCCGGGGTCTGAATCTTGACTTTACTAGCTGACTCGTGTCCCTCATTGACTTTCTTGTGCCGATACAAGGGATTGTGAAAATATGTCGGTTGCTCTTCCTCTGAGTCCTCCTCTGCTGACTCTGAAGTGCTGTCATACTGAACCTGCTTTTTGCTAACTTTTCCCTTGGCTTTGCTTTTAGAAGATATTTTCTCAGGGTTTTCCTTAGCCTGTTCAGACATCATTTTGGCCATCACTTTCTGAAACAACTTGTATGTAGCTGAATTAACATTGCTATCTGCTTCTTGGCCCTGCTGCTTGGATGACCTGATGGAGTTCATTTCCTCTCCTTCACTGTCACTTTGTTGTGGCACTGTTTCCTTTCCAGTTCTTGTTCGAACCATGATGAGATATCAATGCTCTCTCTGTAGGATAAAATGAGATATTTAGGAAAAAAAATTTGGAGGAAAATTATAATAAAGGAAGAAATCAAAGTTTGATGATGAAAATATCCCATTACGAGGGATCGGGTTGTCACCAAAAATTCGTGACAACCGCACTGTTTTTCTGTGAAAAGGATAAAAATATTAACAAATATTTAATTTTGAAAGGGACATATCCTGACAAAAATTTTATTTTATCACAAAAGAGGGTAAAAAAAAAAAAGGAATTTGAAAGAGGATATAAAAGAAAAAATTGAAGATTTTGCAGGCACGATCAAAGAATTTGAAGAAATCAGAAGAATAAAGGAAAAAAATACACCTTGGTTTTAAAAACAAAAGAGGAAATTTTGAATAATATATACCCAGGGTTTTGGAAAATATAAGGAAGATATAAAATATCATACAATCACAGATATACAAACAAAAGATGTACAAACAGCAGTCCCTAAGGCTGACTCTACATGCAATTTTTTTTGAAATGGCTGATAGGACCTTAATTCTGACTCTATGGTTCAGATCATCTGATTTCAATCACGGTACGCCGATATACTCAAGTTGAAGCTCGAAGTACGTGGCATATAAGATATCTCTCCGGTTCTAAGGCAAAGGCTTCCCAACATCTTTGAGCATCTACCGATATACCTCGGACTATGGCCCTTAGGTACGTGGTAGGGGGGCGCAAACCCAAATAAGTGGTCCAGTTCTAAGGCTCTCTCCCGAACTATGGTTCAGTGAGACAGCCCAGCAACGTGAAGACCGGGACAATATAGGTAGGGATGTTTTAAAAAACATGATCAATATGCAGATAAAACCAGAAGGCTCTAATGCAAGTCCTAAAGAGATAGATTTAAATAAAAAGAAGCATACACTTGCATACATTGTTTGCATTCAATCCCTAGAATTGAGGAGAGTTGTATTTAAGACCTAAGTCTAATGTGAACATGGAATAATCTCCTCAATATAGTCCTACCAAACCATACTTAGATCCTATAAGCGATGATGTCAGCTCAGGACAGAGTCTAGGCTCCTAAGGTTTGCATGGAAAATGAAGCTCACATAGAAGAATAAAGACTTAGAAAATATTAATGCAAAGCAAAGGCATAAATTCAACCGGACGAAGACGTGTCCCATCTCGGTCGCCAAAACTGTTATCATAGCAAAAATTTTCCTCTCTTGTCGTTTCTCTCTCTTCCTTCTCTTTTCCTTTTCTAACCTCTATTTTTCTCCTTTTTGAAGGAAGAAAAATAAAAGACAGAAAAGAAAGAGAGAAGAGAAGAGAAAAGAGAGAGGAATTCTTTTGCGGGTTTTCACTTGACCTTGATTTGAAAATATTTAGCAAATAACTCGCCTCCGTTTTGAAATATATTGCGGGAAAAAATGGAGAGACGGGATTCGCTCGTCGGTATGAGGTTTGACCGTTCCTGGCGCCTTTACCAGGGGTAATCGAACCAAGGATCGAATCTATGCCTTTTGCTTTGCCTAAATATTATCTAAAAATTTATTCTAACTCTAAATGCACAAAGAATCATGCTTGTGCAATGCAAGGATGTATGCTCTTTTTAAAAGATGTTTTGAAAATTTCCAAGTATTCTGAGATGAACTTGGTAAGAGAGTGAAAAGATGATTGAATTTGACTTAGAACTTGAGATAGATCAGAGAATTTCTAAGTCTTTGAAGTAAATCAGAGTTAGAAGAATAAATCTTGACTTTGAGAAAGAATGAGTTAAAGCTTTGAAATGAAAGGAAATGAAGTTTCAAAGTCAGAAATGGACTTTGAATTTAATCATGGATTGAGGAGAAGAAGATGAAATTTTGAAGTGATATTGAATTCGAATATTAGAATGGATCTGAGAAAGTCAAATGGTATTTAAAAATATGAAGGGATTTTAGGAAGTTTAGATGAGATCTGAAAATGAAATTGGATTTGAAGTTTAGAGTTAGGAATGAAATTGGATCCAAGATCTGGAATCCAAGATGGAATCGGATTCTGAATCCTAAAATGGATTTTGGATCTTAAAAGGGATTTAGGATCTGAAACTTGAGATCCAAGATAGAGTTGGACTCTGGACCCTAAGATGGATTTTGGATCTGAATTCTGAGATCCAATGTAGAGTTGGACTCTGGACCCTAAGACGGATTTTGATCTGAAGTCTAAGATCCAATGTAGAGTTGGATTTTGGATCCTAAAATGGATTTTGGATCTATGATCTGAGATCCAAAGAGTAGAGATTTATACTTGGAAATCTGGATCCAATTTGAGATTAGGATCTATCTTTGGAATTCTGATTTGAGGACTTTGAACTCTGAATATATAAATGATTTTCAAAGTCAAATTGGACTTTGAATTTAAAAGCTTGAATTTTGAAATTTAGAAGACGAGTCAAGAATCTCAAAGTAAAATTGAACTTTGAATTCGATTGGAGTTTTGAATAAAAAATGAATTTGGAACTTTTGAATTTGAATATAAAGTGAATTTGAAATCTCAAAGTTAAATTGAACTTTGAGATTGAAAATGAAAAGATGAATTGGATTTTATAAGAATTGAAGATTGATTGAAGAAGATATTTACATCACTTGGAATTTTGAAAAAAAAATTTGAAAACATGATGTAGTTCTATCCTAAATGGTGAATGAATTTGAAGATTTTTGAAAAGCTATTTCATTCTTTAGATGAATTAAAATAAGATTGAAGATATAATACATCCACTACAAGAAAATTGCTAATTAGCGACGGATAGTAGCGACGGCATTTTTCTGTCGCCAATTAGTGACGGCTTAGCGACCGTCGCTACGTTTCGTGATATTCGCAGATGTAGCGATGGAAAATTGTCCGTCGCTAAGTAGCGACGGCTTAGCGACGGACCAGTTTTGTCGCAACAACATGCTGCGGTTAGCGACGGATGGGGCGACGGTATTTTTCCGTCGCTACTTAGCGACGCCGTGAGCGACAAACATATTCCGTCGCTAAGGCGTTGTATATATTTGCGTCGGCTTAGCGATGAAATATGTCCGTCGCCAATCCGTCGCTATATTCCGCGTAAATCTGATCAGAACCCTTTTCCCTCTTTTCCTGTTTCCTCTCTCCCACCCTCCCTACGCAGCCCAACGCCTTCCGCCGCCGCCCGCCGCCCCGTCGCCTGCCGCCCCGCGTTCTGCCCGAGCCGTCGCCCCGCCGACCGACCGTCGCCTCGCCGGAGACAGGTTCGCCTGCCCTACGCGTTTCAAGAAGGGGATAAACCCCCTGCCTTTCCGGCATGGGGGGTCGACCCCCTCTCGGAAAGGCATGGGGGGTCGACCCCCTGCCGGAAAGGCAAGGGGTTTAACCCCCTTCCCTGCCGGAAATGCAGGGGGTTTAACCCCTTGCGTTTCCGGCAGGGGGGGTCGACCCCCTACCGGAAAGGCATGGGGGGTCGACCCCCTGCCGGAAAGGCAGGGGGTTTAACCCCCTGCCGTGCTTTCCGGCATGGGGGGTTGACCCCCTGCCGGAAAGGCATGGGGGGTACCCCCCCTGCCGGAAACACAAGGGGTTCAACCCCCTGCCGTGCTTTCCGGCAGGGGGTTAAACCCCCTGCCTTTTCGGCAAGGGGTCGACCCCCCGTGCCTTTACGGCAGGGGATTAAACCCCTTCCCTGCCGGAAACGCAGGGGGTTTAACCCCTTGCGTTTTCGGCAGGGGGGGTCGACCCCATGCCGGAAACGCAGGTGGGTTAACCCTTGTGTTTCCAGCAGGTCGACCCCGGCAGATGGGTTGACCCCCTGCCGGAAAGGCAGGGGGTTTAACCCCCTGCCGTGCCGTAAAGGCAGGGGGGTCGACCCCCTGCCGTACCGTTGCCGTAAAGGGATGACGACACGGCAGGGGGTTTAAACCCCCCTGCCTTTCCGGCAGGGGGTCGACCCCCCATGCCTTTATGGCAGGGGGTTTAACCCCCTGCCTTTACGGCACGGCAGGGGGTTTAACCCCCTGCGTTTCCGGTAGGGGGGGTCGACCCATTGCCTGAAACGCAGGTGGTTTAACCCCTGCGTTTCCAGCAAGGGTTAAACCCCCTGCCTTTATGGCAGGGGGTTTAACCCTCTTCCGTGACGGAAACGCAGGGGTTTAACCCTTGCGTTTCCGGCATGGGGGGTCGACCCCCTGCCTTTCCGGCAGGGGGTTAACCCCATGCCGGAACAGGCAGGGGGTTAACCCCATGACAGAACAGGCAGGGGAGTCGACCCTCTATCGGAACAGCAGGGGAGTCGACCCCTTGCCGGAACAGCTGCCTTTTTTTTTGTGGCGAGTTTTTTTTAGAACTGCATTTTTTTGTGCAGATTTTTCAACGAAACCAACTCGTGCTCAGCCACCTGTGGTAAGTAAATGAAAAAAACAATGCAAATCGGGTAAATACCCGTGGTGAGTAAGTGATGCAAGCGTATCACATGTTATTTAATTTATTGAATGCAACACTTTATTGTTCACACACTCAGTTGTTGATATCTAGGACTACTTTGTTGGAGTTCGGAGATCATGCTGAGCATGATTTTAATGTAGGAATATGGAAGTGTTCTTATTTTTGGAGTACGGAGTCCATGCTAAGCATGGTAGTAGTTAGTGAGATATTGAAGTGTGTTTGTTGCAGGTACATGTTTGCCATTTGTTTGATATGAATGATTATGATGTATTGCAATGTTTGATGTAATTGTATCCATGCTTGCATGTAGTTACTTTCAATTTGATTTTGACTTCCATGTGAAATTTTATAATAAAAGCATGCTTCAAATGATTGTATCATGTCATTAATAGTTTGCACATAAAAATATTAAGTTATCAATGCATGCATCAAAATTCTTGTTATTGTTTGACATAGTATATTGCATGATAAATTTGATATTTTCTTCATCGTAGCATTCTGATTGTTTTTTTTTTTAATTCGTTAGGATACTATTCGTAACATCATACGACAGAATGACTGCAAACCGTGAATGGATGTACCGTAGGATAGTGGACAATGAGTTATCGCATGAATATATGGATGGTGTTGACAGTTTTATTGAATTTGCAACGGCGAGTGTCAGTACAGTAGATCCCACAGGTCGGATTAGGTGTCCCTGCAAGATTTGTAAGAATAATCGATTTGTAGAACCACATGGCGTTAGACATCACCTATACAGGAAGGGTTTTGTGAGTGATTATCAGAACTGGACGTTTCATGGAGAAGAATTTAGAAACGATTTTGATGCACGGGTGAATGTGGTGCACGATAATCCATATATGAATTTGATATTTGATGCCGCAGGAACAGAACTGGGTTCTGCTATGAGTTCTAGTGATGTAAGAACTGCCATAGAAGAAGAATCACCAAACGATGCAGCTAGTAGATTTTATGATTTACTTAGAGATGCTGATGAGCCACTTTGGAACGGTTGTGAGAGTCACACTATCTTGTCTGCAGTTCTTCAACTAATGAATTTGAAGTCCGAGTATAATTTGAGTCAATCATGTTTTGACCGTTTGTGTATGATTGTGAAGAGTATGTTGCCTAAAGATGAGAAATTGCCACAAAATTTCTATCGTGCGAAAGTTATGGTCAACGCTCTAGGTATGGGTTACAAAAAGATTGATGTTTGTCCAAATCACTGCATGTTGTATTTCAAGGAGCAGGAAAATGACATATCATGCCCGTCATGTGGGCATCCTCGGTTCAAGCCAAAGACAAGAGGCAATGGTAGCACGAGATCAAAGGAAGTTTCATACAAGTTGCTCTGCTATTTTCCTATCACTCCTAGATTGCAGCGATTGTATATGTCTTCAAGGACAGCTAAACACATGAGATGGCATGCAAATAAAGTTCGACACGATGAAAACAAGATCACGCATCCTGTTGACGCTGAAGCTTGGAAGCACTTTGATCGTACTCATCAGAACTTCGCAATGGAAGTGCGAAATGTTAGACTCGGTCTATGTACAGATGGATTTAATCCATTTGGGAGTAGATCAACTCCATACTCATGATGGCCAGTATTTGTAACTCTATACAACCTTCCACCAAGCTTGTGTATGAAACGTCCAAATCTTTTCTTGTCTCTGTTGATCCCTGGTCCGACCTCACCTGGCCAAAATCTTGATGTATATCTAAGGCCATTGATTGATGAATTAAAAGTACTGTGGGATGACGGTGTTACCACGTATGATGCCCACAAAAAACAAAATTTCAACATGAAGGCCGTTGTTCTATGGACAATCAGTGACTTCCCTGCATATGGTATGTTATCTGGTTGGAGCACACATGGGAGGTTGGCTTGTCCGTACTGCATGGAGGATTCCAAAGCTTTTAGATTGAGGCATGGAAGGAAGCCTTGCTGGTTTGAGTGCCATCATCGATTTCTACCCAGCGATCATCCGTTCCGACGTCAAAAGAATGCATTTAAAGCAGGCACAACTGAAACGAAAGGTCCATCCTCAAGATTGTCCGGCATAGAGATTCTAAGAAGATTGCGATACTTTCCAGATGTATTAACAGATGTCCGCAGTCCTACACCCTTCCGTGGATTTGGGAAGGATCACAATTGGACGAAAAAATCTATTTTTTGGGAACTACCGTATTGGTCGACCCTATTGATATGACATAATTTGGATGTGATGCATGTAGAGAAAAATGTGTTTGATAATGTGTTCAATACAGTAATGAATATTAAAGGAAAAACGAAGGATAATCCGAAGGCCCGTATGGATTTAAAATTAATATGTAAAAGACCAGAATTGGAACTGAAAGAGTATAATGGCAAAGTACTGAAACCAAAGGCGAAGTACGTGCTCGAACTTGATCAAATAAAACATGTATGTCAATGGTTGAGACAACTAAGATTTCCAGATGGATATGTCTCTAACATTGCTCGGGCTGTGAAGATTGACGATGGACAGTTATATGGGTTGAAGAGCCATGATTGTCATATCTTTATGCAACGATTGATACCCCTAGGATTCCATGATATGTTAGACAAACCTATATGGGGGGTATTGTCTGAGTTGAGCAGATTTTTCAGAACATTGTCGCATCAGAGGTCGTTGTATCAGATGTAAAGAATCTCGAGGACTCTGTCATCACCACTGTTTGTCTGTTAGAAAAGATATTTCCGCCAGCATTTTTCGATGTTATGGAACATTTGATCATACATCTGCCATATGAACTAAGGGTTGGTGGCCCTGTGCAATATCGATGGATGTACCCATTTGAAAGGTATATGTTTTTTTATATTTGTCTCTTTAATGACAGATATTTAAAATTTGAAATGTATATTCTTGTCAGATGCATGTTCGACCTAAAAAAAAAGGTTCGTAATAAAGCAAGAGTAGAAGGCTCTATTTGTGAGGCGTACACTTTAGAAGAGATTTCAAATTTCTCATCTATGTACTTCGAACCTCATGTTCCAACACGTTACATATGCCCGCCCCGTAACGATGATGGAGAACAAGTAACTGTAGCTGACAAGCTGTCGATATTTCAACCACTTGGGCATGCATTTGGTATTTGCCGATCAAGGCTATTGACAGATCGAGAGCAAGATGCAACACACATCTATATTCTTTTTAATTGCTCAGCGATCGACCCATACATCGAGTAAGTATATGTATATGCAACTCAATTATAAATCCTTTTATGTTCTATATGTGGATACATGGCTCGGTAATATAAGTATTTGTGGTTTGCAGACGATTTGATCTGGAGTTGCAAAGCGAAGTTTCACATCTCACTGATGCAAAAGTACAAAAAGAACGTGAAACTAAGTTTGTGGAGTGGTTGAAACAGTTGGTAAAGAAGCTAACATAAATTTTGTACTTATAAACAACACTAAGTTACTTAATTGATCGTGATCATAATCATTGTTTATGTCTATGCGTAGGTTCGCCATGGTGATGTTAAAGATCAAGGAATATGTGATTTAGAAAATGGTCCGACCAAAGTTGTGCAATGCTACAACGGGTATATCGTAAATGGTTATCGATTCCATACAAAAGACTACGGTATAAACAAATCAACGATAAATAGTGGCGTGTGTGTCAAGGGTAGCAGCTACGGTGAAAATGAACATGATTACTATGGTGTTATAGAGGAAATAATGGAGTTGACTTACTTAGGCATGAATAACAGGGTTACGATATTCAAGTGTCATTGGTTTGATCCAACTGCAATAAGACTCGACAAAGCTTCAGGCATTGTGGAAGTGAATCATAAATCCAGGTTTGGAACATATGAACCATTCATATTAGCCTCGCAAGCTTAACAAGTTTATTATACTTCATATCCGAGTATAAAAAAGTCAGATAGAAATGAATGGTGGGCAGTTTGCAAGGTGAAATCCAAACTATACCCCGAGTATGATCAGTTACAGGAAGATGAGTTAGCTGAAGACAGTGATTACTATCGATCAGATGATGTCTATGACTTCGCTTATGGTCACGATGTTGCGCATGATATGCATGTCATATCTCCATTGGCCGATGAAACATTCATAGAGGAATGTGATCCAAATGATGTACCAAGTGGATGGGCAAACAATGAAGAAGAAAAAGAAGAAGAAGAAGAAGAAGAAAGTCAAACTAGTGACGAGGAAAAATTCTCAAACTAGTGAGCAAAATCTTATACTACAAACCTCTATTTAAATGCATTGTAATACTTGATGTGAGTTGTATTGCAATACTTGGTGTGAATGATTAAAAATTTTATTCGAATGTATTGTAATACTTGATACGAATGATTCGAATACATTGTAATACTTGATGTGAATGATTTCAATTATCTGAATGTATTATAATTTATGCAACGAATGATTTGAATTAGTGTAATACTTGATGTGAATGATTTGAATTATTTGAATGCATTGCAATGCTTGATGTGAATGACTTGAATGCATTGTAATACTTGATGTGAATTATTTGAATGTATTGTATGACATATGTTATTTGTTAGAATATGGTTCGTGGAGGTTATAGTGGTCGCTCATCCAGTAGTAGCCAGGCTCAGCCTTCATCTTCACGGGCTCCTGTGATAGGTATATCATATAACTAATTGGAATCTTGATTAGTTCAAATGCGCATTCTGAGAATTTCTAATGTATTTTTTTACAGATGATGTTGCGCCTGTACACGACCTACCTACACCAGTTGATCACACAAGTCAACAGCCAACGCAGGAAACAGGATCTTCTCAGGCTGGCACAAGAAGACTCATTCGAATAGTGTATATCGATAATCGACCGTAAGTATTTTGTTTTCAATTCTTGCATATCTTTTAAATATTTTATATTGATATTTACTGTGTAACAATTCATGTGCAGCACGAGGTTTGAGCCACAAGAAGTAGTACGGAAGATTAGGAATTCACTTCTTCAACATCTACCAGGACCAGTTGCTCAATGGAAAGAGTACCCAAAGGAGGTGTTAGACAGATTGTGGTCCTCATTCATGGTATACAGTTGTTCCTCATAGTTAATGTGTTTCATAGTTAATTTATTTAAGCAATGTCTACAGAATGACTGAAAATATTTGTAGGCTTCGAATCGCTTCGCAACTACGGTGGAAGAAAATGATGCAAGGAAGGTGTGGCAGAAGGTGGCTGCCAATCGATTTGCAGACATGTTGCACACTATGAAGACTGCAGCAAAAAAAGCATCTGGCGTAGTAGATGATCCATTACTGTGGAAGGGCCATGGTCCTATTACTATCAGGAGAGATTACTGGGATGAAATGTGCGATAAGTGGGCGGGAGATGCATTTAGAAATCGCTCTGCGAAGGCTGCACAAAATCGATCGAAGATGCCCGAAGCCCATCTACACACAGGTAGATTTAAGACATTTGGGAGCCACTTAAAGAAAATGGTAACTCATCAATATATAATATTAATTTTATAAGTATTGTTGCAAACTTGTGTACTAAATCTTTTGTCTTTTAACTTCGCAAGAAGCAGAAAAAGGAGGCAGTGTACCATATAAAGATAAGTTTGTAGAAACACATAAACGGAAGACCACGGGAGTCTTCGTATCAGAGAAGGCGAGAACGACAACGGTATGTATTAATTCTATTAATAATCATTGCAATATATATGCAAGTTATCATAATGTTATCATTAATTATTAATGAATACTTTAAACATTATTTTGTAGGAGGCATATGAGCAACAGATGGTAGAGCGATATGGCGATGACGCTACTCAACATCCATCATTTGATCCTACAGCATGGATGACTGCAGCAGGTGAACCCAAAAAAGGTCGCGTGTTCGGGTTTGGGAGTAATATGAACACTTCACCAGTTATTGGTTCTTCCAGTTACGGCTCACCGACTTCTTGCGCCGACATAAGCTCCAAGCAGCCGACTATTCCTTCCAGTGATGATGTACGCTAGATCATTAATGAATCACTGAATAACTATTTCCAATACACCGTCGCCCCCTTTCTCCGAAATAAGATCAAGGCCGCTGTTCAGGATAGGGGATCTTCGATTCCAGGTCCCTCTCAGGTATAATCACATATTCAGTTTTTTGTCTGCCTTAGAACACATATGAGCATAATCGAATCACATATATAACTTTTTGCCTGCCTAAAAACACATATGAGCATGTTATAATCACATATTCAATTTTTTGACTGCCTTAGAGCACATATGAGCATGCTATAATAACATATAGAGTTTTTTTATTGCATTAGAGCACATATGAGTATGCTATAATCACATATAAAGTTTTTTTGCCTGCCTAAGAACACATATGAGCATGATAGAATCACATATAAAGTTTTTTTGACTGCATTAGAACACATATGAGCATGCTAGAATCACATATATAGTTTTTTGACTGCCTAAGAACACATATGAGCATATTATAATCAAATATTCAGTTTTTTTGACTGCCTTAGCACACATATGAGCATGCTATAATAACATATAGAGTTTTTTTACTGCCTTAGAACACATATGAACATCTATATATCATTTATGATAGAATCACATATAAATTTTTTTGCTTTGCCTGCCTTAGAGCACATATGAGCATGCTATAATCACATATTCAATTTTTTGACTGCCTTAGCACACATACGAGCATGATCGAATCACATATATAGTTTTTTGCCTGCCTTAAAGCACATATGAGCATGGTAGAATCACATATAGAGTTTTTCTAGATGCCTTAGAACACATATGAACATGCTATAATCACATATTCAATTTTTTGACTGCCTTAGCACACATACGAGCATGATCGAATCACATATATAGTTTTTTGCCTGCCTTAAAGCACATCTGAGCATGGTAGAATCATATATAGAGTTTTTCTAGATTCCTTAGAACACATATGAACATGCTATAATCACATATTCAATTTTTTGACTGCCTTAGCACACATATGAGCATGATAGAATCACATATATATATATATATATAACTTTTTGTCTGCCTTAGAGCACATATGAGCATGATAGAATCACATATAAAGTTTTTTTTACTGCATTAGAACACATATGAGCATGCTATAATCACATATTCAGTTTTTTGACTGCCTAAGAACACATATGAGCATATTATAATCACATATTCAGTTTTTTGACTGCCTTAGCACACATATGAGCACTCTATAATAACATATAGAGTTTTTTTACTGCCTTAGAACACATATGAACATGCTATATATCATTTATGATAGAATCACATATAAAATTTTTTGCTTTGCCTACCTTAGAGCACATATGAACATGCTATAATCACATATTCAATTTTTTGACTGCCTTAGAACACATACGAGCATGATCGAATCACATATATAGTTTTTTGCCTGCCTTAAAGCACATCTGAGCATGGTAGAATCACATATAGAGTTTTTCTAGATGCCTTAGAACACATATGAACATGCTATAATCACATATTCAATTTTTTGACTGCCTTAGCACACATATGAGCATGATAGAATCACATATATATATAACTTTTTGTCTGCCTTAGAGCACATATGAGCATGATAGAATCACATATAGAGTTTTTTTATTGCCTTAGATCACACATGAGCACATGATAGAATCACATATAGTGTGTAATTTATTTCATTATATTTTGTTTATCAATACTGACTGTTGTTTTCTTGTGTAGGCTGCTAGCGATAATTAGCGTAGTGGAGCTGAAGGGACAGATAAAGACAATGAACAAGAAGACGCACAAAATCTTGTTGATGATTAGAGGACTGTGTTGAAGAAGTTCTATTTTTTTTATGTTTCCTAATTGTAATTGTTGAATTGTAAATAATTAAACTTCTTAATTTTAAGGTGGAATGATTAATTGTTGTAGATTCTTGTTATATGAAATTTTTTGTGTGGTTTGTTTTTTATTTACAGGAAATATAAATTGTACAAGAAATAGAAATTGCTCGGTATTTAATTTTCAAATAAATTTTTTTTAATTTTTTTTCGTGTTTGCGACGGAACCATCCGTCGCTATTTATATTAATCTAGCGACGGCATAGCGACGGAAGTAAATCCGTCGCCAAGCCGTGGTCGCCGTTTAGTACCGGCGGATTGGCGACGGAATATAGTGCTTGTTATTCCGTCGCAATTAGCGACGGACCTGGCAACGAAATAATTCCATCGCCAGTTAGCGTCGAAATATTCGCGACGTAAGCATACTGTCGCCTCGTTGTCGCTAATCCGTCGCTAACCATGTTAGCGACGGATTAGCGACGGAATGTGGTCGTCGCTAATCTACTGCTTTGTTGTAGTGATCCTTGACTATGGTCATTGAATGTATTATATAATAATCTATATTTAGATTCAAGAGAAGAATGAAATACATTTGGTGCTTTTATAGAATTTAAAATGAAATGAACTCTCAGTATACCCTGACTATGGCCATTGGTATATATTTTGAGTTAATTTTAAGTTAAATTCTGATAAAAGGAGAAAATATTTAAGAAAAATATGATGAATTTGGAAAAAAAAACGGATCCAGTGTGGATTCAGTGTTATTTTGTAAAAGATAAAAATCCTAAGTCTTGTTTACATCCTGACTATGGCCATTGATGTAAATCATCAACTTAGGATTAATTACCTCTTACGAAATGGTGCACGTTCCATTCGTGTTCCCATTTGTGAGATTTTGGAAAATAAAGGAGAAAATATGGAATTCATTTACAATGCTCATTCATTCTACCTAATGCTGGAAATGTAGAGTTTTTCATTAATGTCTAGTTTATTACAACACTGAAATTAAAAATATCAAAAGCTTCCAGTTCGACTTTTCACATATTCCTTCGAAAAGGGGAGTTAGCGCAAGATAACTGGCAGATAGAGAAGGGAATATCATATTGAATCCGAGATACAAAAAAAAAGGTTCTTATATATATTTTTATACTAATGCATCATGTTGAAAAGAAAGTGCACGCTGGAATGATATCTAACTAATGATGAAATGGATAGCTAGATGCATCCCAAGCTAATGTAAAAAAAAAAATTTGTTATGACACACACGATCATATCTATTTTATGATACTTGTATTCAATGAGAAAGGCTTACAGAATCATTTTAAGCCATAATGCCTATGGAAATAATGTTTAATAGGACATACTTCGTATATGCCAAAGATGCTACAACAGCTTTCTGAAATTTGCTTATGAATGCAAGTCACAATGTGTTGTGAATGCATGAGGTTATAACAACTTTGAAAGTTGCTGCAAATAGACTAATTGCAGGTGAAGATTAAATGTCATGTTGTGAAGATAACTGACAATATAAAAAATGAGGATGTTTGTATTATACTTGCAACAAAGAAGTGATATACATCAAATGTTAATGACATAAGGAATTAGAAGTAAGGAGGACATGCAGCAAAATAAAAATATACCGGTGAAACAATGTGCTGAGATGGAAAATATGCAGATGGGTAATGGTGCTGACAGTAAAGAGGTTGCAAGTAGTAGGGTATAATGAGTGCAGCAATGACATGATATACAATATACAAGGAATTTTCCATGTGAGAGCTTGATACATTAGAGGTAGAATAGCAGGTTTAAGAGATTTACCTCCAATTTCTTGATTTTGCAAAGGGGTAGAGGAATCCCTCACAGTTTGGTTAAACAAAATATATGAAACAAAAGAAATTGCTGATCATGCATATAATTCAGGGTTTATTAACATTTAAATATGCATGATTTTATAAAATAATGTTTCAAAAACCCAATTTTATGTTAGTTTTTGAGTAAATGTGCTAAAATGATTTAAAATTAGAAAATGAATAAAAAATAGTTTTATTTTACATTCTTATGCCTATTTTAGTTTTTTAGTTGGTTTTAGTTTTTATTAAAAAGAAAAAATAAAAAAATTAGAAAAATAGTTTTATTCAATTTAAGTGTTGTTTTTTTTTTAGAAAAGAAAAGAAAAAAATATAGTAGATTAGTTTTTGAAGTTCTTTTATAAATAGTTTTGTTTTTTTTTACTTTTGAAAAGAATAAAAAAAAAAATATCTAAATAATAATACAAACCGGGTGGAACCGGTTTGTATTTCTAAAAAAAAGAAAGTGAAAAACCAAACCGGCTGGAACCGGTTTGGAAGTTTTGAAAATAAAAAAAAAGGTTGTTTCAAACCGGTTCCAACCGGTTTAAACCCTTTTAAAAAGGGGCGTAAAGCAGATCGGAAAGGGCTCCAGTTTTGTGCGCCAAAAATTTTCTTTTCCCCCTCTGTTTTTCATCTCTTCCTTCCGTTTTTCCTAATTGCCGGATTCCCTCATCTCACATTACTTCTTCTTCTTCTTCTTCTTCTTCTTCTTCTTCTTCTTCCAGCAGCAGCAGCAACTATTCATCATCTGGTGGCAAGGAGATCTTCAATCGATGGCGGCGCCTGAAGTGGAAGTCACCTCTTACTTCCTTTTCCGGTAAGTAATTCCTTCTACTTCTTCTTCTTCTTCTTCCAATTAGTTTTTTTTTCTTCTTCGTTTTTAATTCTTTCTGAAGGATAATCTGCTGAATCTTAATTTCAAAAAAATTAAAAAAAAAAACAGAAAAAAAAGAAAGAAAATAAAACAGATCGGAATCGTGAAGAGTTTCGGTCTGTATTTGAATTTCGGTCTGTATTTGAATTCCGGTCTGTATTTGAAATTCCGGTGGATGTCTTCTGTTAAAGAAAATCAAAACAGAAAGAAAAAAAATTTTGTTTACTCGATCATTTCTGTTTCCAATTTTTTTTCCGATCTTTGATTTTTGTAATTGATGTTGTAGTTAAATGAACTTTGATTCGAGATTTATAGTCTGAAATCCATAATGTCACCGGATTACAATACTATGATCTAAAAAATTTTGATCGATCACCTAGATTGATGTCTGTGTTTTTTTTCCGGCGATAATTTATCCGGCAATCAAGATTGAATCCAATTTGTGTTCGGTTACCTGATTTCAATCAACTAGAAGTTCAGATTAGTATCTGATTTTTAGTGTTTAATACATCTGATCTGTTTTTAGTCGAACTATCTTCACATTTGCAATAAAAACCTGAGCCTTCTTGAATTGCCGGAACTATCTCTGAATCCATAAACTGATTGAGTATTAGTGGATTTTCTGTTCTCAATTAGATCATGTCTGTTTTTTTTCTTTTTCATTCAGTTCAGTTTTTCTTTTAAATTCCTTTTCTTTTCATTTTGATAAAATCCTGTTTTTTTAGTAAATTCATATTCATATTTTCTGTTTTGCAACATCCTGTTTCTGTTTTACATTTTATTTTCTATATTTTTAGTTGACATGGGTCGATTTGCTGTTTGTTTTTCTTCCAAGGATTTCTCTTGTTTTGCTTTAGTCAATATCTCTTACAAATGTGTTTCTTTTGCTATGTCTGTGTAAGTTTTCAGCTTGTTTTTCATTAAGTCATTCCTTGATGATTAAAATTCTTGATTTTACTGTTTTCAAAAGTTTTAGTGTTGCATTTTTTTCAATATTGTAAGTGCATAGCTTGTTAATAAAGTTTTAATTGTCTTTACTGTTCATTAATTGAAATAATTATATTTCATAAAGTGGAGTGTTAGTTACTTGTGTTAGTTAAGGTAGTTTCAATTGTCATGGAAGTCTTTTGATAATATTCTTCAGTGTTCTTTAACATTTAGCTAGTTAATATAGGTTTCTCTATTTCTATCTCTGGTACTGCTCGTGTTCGTTTTATTTGTGCAGGTTCGCACAGGAGTGGAGCAGAAGCGATTGCATGACATGGGAAGTGCAAGAATAGAAGATGTTTTTCTCTTATTTTAGAATTTAGGAATTTAATTGGGTTTGTAAATATTGCACTTTACGCCCTCTACGAAGGGTATTCATTTGTTGTAATAGTTAGTTGTCTTTACTTTTCTTGAATATTTTATATTTCAAATAATTCGGCAATAAAGATTAGTTAGATTTGTGTGTTTGAATACAACATATTCTCGTTCCCTGAGTTCGACCCGGTCTCATCCACTAGTGAGAACCGGTTTTTATTATTTGATGTCTGGTTTTCACATGCTTTTTATATAAAAATCTTTTCAAAATTACAACGATTTAAAAGAAAACATCAAATTTTTGGCGCCGTTGCCGGGGAACGGCGTAATATTAGTATTCACTTTATTGCCTAGTGTTTGCTTTGCATTTAGGTTTAGAACCACGTATGTGCATATCTTAGAGAAGAGCTTACTTTTCTGCACAGCCCACCTATTAGGATTCCTTTAGAGGTGACTGTGTACGATTGGTACCGTACACATAGATTTTATATTTCTTTGCATAATCTCTGTTATGTGTGACTGCGTGGTGTTTGTTTAGTTTTTGTTGTTTTTAGTTTACTCGCTTTGTGGTTTGCGTGGTTTGGCCGCTTAGTGCATTAGTTAGGTAGAAAACCCAAAGTTAGGACGTGAGCTACACCGGTCTACTCTAAGGTGTATGCAAGGGCGACGCTCACTTGACCCTGAGCTGGTAGAGCCGATTGAGGACCCCGAGTCCCTTATTAGGAGAGCCCAAAGATCTGCAACCATGGCTGAGAATCAGCAGATTACTCGTCCCCTTAGGGAGTACTTCATGCCTAACACCTATACTCCCGCCTCCTGCATCACAAGACCTGATGTAGGAGCAAATCAGTTTGAGATTAAGGCCAGTGTAATCCAAATGCTACCCTCATTTTATGGCCTTAGCAATGAAGACCCATATCGTCATCTCGACGAATTCTTAGAGATTTGTTCTACAGTGAGAATCAACAACTTTGGAGATGATGCTATGAGGTTGACCCTGTTTCCCTTCTCTTTGAAGGATAAAGCCAAACACTGGCTGAAGGCATTAGATACAGTTAGAATTACCACGTGGGAACATATGCAAAGAGAATTTTTAAAGAAATATTTTTCAATCGGTAAGACGAATCAGTATCGAAAAGCCATCACCAGTTTTACGCAAATAGAGGGGGAACTGTTTCATGAGACTTGGGAGAGGATAAAGGATCTTCTCCGCAAGTGTCCCCACCACCAGGTGCCTCGATGGCAACTGGTGCAATATTTCTATGACGGTCTTACTGAGAAGAATCGTCAAATGGTTGATGTCGCATGTGGGGGCACTTTCATGCTCAAGAGTGAGGATGAAGCGTGGTTGCTTTTTGAGACATTAAGCAAGAATTCGATGCACCATGCGACAGCTTCACGATCTGATAGAGTTACACCTGTACAAGATAGCACTAAGAAGGCAGGTATTTTTGAGATAGGGATGAACCTTGAGTTGAGCAACAAGGTAGACCAACTGTCCCAGAAATTAGATCAATTGTTGTTGGGTCCCTCTCCTGCCATGCAGGTGTGTGCGTTGTGTGCAAGTCCTGCACACCATGTTCTCCAGTGTCCAGCTGCGTCACAGTATCCTGAGTTTGTCCAAGAGCAGGCTCAGATGGCTCAGAACTTCGCTAGGCCCGCACCCAATTCATTTGCCAATACTTACAACCCGGGCTGGCGAAACCATCCAAATTTCTCATGGCGTAACTCACAAGCCCAAGCTCCTAACCCTTCCCAGAATCAATCCAGACAAGGTGGTTATACACCTGGATTTCACAGATCCAATGATCCTTTAGCCCAACCTGCGTATAATCAAATCCATTTTCAGGAGCCTTCACATAGTCAGTCCTTCGAGGACAAAATGCTACAAGCATTTTCAGATATTAAGGCGAATTTGAGCTCACATACCCAGTCAATTTCAAAGTTAGAAACTCAAATGGGGCAGCTCGCTGAAGCACTTAGCAGGAGAAATGAGGGAGCATTGCCTAGTCAGCCTATAGTTAACCCTAGGGGTAAAGAACCTCTGCAGAGTTTGCATATGACAGATACACATCAAGAGCAAGCTCAGGCAGTAGTAACCCTTAGAAGTGGGACGCAGTACCATTCGAGGGAGGCTGCAGAAGAAAGAGAGAAGATAATTAAGAAGCAGCCTGTCCCTAATGTTGTACCTCAGGAAAGCGAGAAGGTTCTTCTATTTGGGCCTTCCATAACCCATATTCCTAAAGCCCCCTTTCCTGAGGCGTTAGAGAAACCGAGAGCATTAGGTAAGTCGGGAGTAAACATGCAAGAGATGCTTGAGATATTCAAGCACGTTCATATAAACCTTCCCTTACTAGATGCCATCCAGCAAGTCCCTGCATATGCAAAGTTCCTCAAAGAGCTTTATACGCAGAAAAGGAAGTTGAGGTCCCATGCGCAGAAGAAAATATATTTGACGGAGCAGATCAGTGCAGTATTGCAACACCAGACTCCACCCAAACTTAAGGACCCAGGGACCCCTATCATCTCATGTGTCATAGGAAACATTACTGTTGAGCGTGCTTTGCTTGACCTTGGGGCAAGTGTTACATTTTGCCGGGTTTCTTCTATGACAAATTTGGATTAAAAGAGATGAAATCCACACCTATGACGCTTCAATTAGCGGATAGATCGATTAAGGTCCCAAGAGGGATACTTGAAGATGTGTTAGTCAAGGTGGAGGATTGTTATTTCCCTGTCGACTTCGTGATATTAGATATGGAGGGAGTTGATAGCATCAGACAGACTCCTATTATTCTTGGTCGCCCTTTCCTAGCTACCGCCAATGCGTGCATTAATTGCCGCACTGGTGAAATGGATGTTTCATTTGGAAATAGGAAAATGAGGATGAACATTTTTTGTGCATCGATGGAGTCTGATACTGAAGAAGCTTCTTTTGAGGTTGATATCATTCAAGATATTATAGAAGCTGAACATGATTGGTTGTTGAGTGATCCACCTCAAGAGGAGATTGATGAATCATTCAAAGAGGATCGCCTTGATATGATAGATAGTGAGGCAGATAATGTCAGTGGGGTTTGGCATTCCGAACCACTTCCAGAGTTAGCTGAGAAGCCCGCAAAGCCATCGATAGAGAGTCCCCCAGAGTTGGAGTTGAAGCCTTTACCAGCTTCACTCAAGTATGTCTTTTTAGGAAAAGAGCAGACTCTCCCAGTTATTATTTCTGCAAACCTGACAGATTCACAGGAGCATCAGTTGTTACAGGTTTTGCATGAGCACAAGGAAGCTATTGGATGGTCTGTGGCGGATTTAAAGGGGATTGACCCTTCCTTTTGTATGCATCGGATCATTATGGATGAGGGAGCTAAACCCTCAAGAGAATCACAAAGGAGATTAAATCCTCACATGAAAGAAGTGGTGAAGAAGGAAGTAGTTAAATTGTTAGATGCTGGGATTATTTATCCTATCTCCGATAGTCAGTGGGTGAGTCCTACCCAGGTTGTTCCCAAAAAGTCTGGGCTCACTGTGGAAAAGAATGAGAAAGGAGAGAGCATTCCCATGAGGATTACTACAGGATGGCGAGTATGTATTGACTATAGGAAGTTGAACAGTGCAACTAGGAAAGATCATTTCCCGTTACCGTTCATCGACCAAATTTTAGAAAGACTTGCAGGCCAGCAGTATTATTGTTTTTTAGATGGATATTCCGGATATAACCAGGTGGTCGTTCATCCCGAGGATCAGGATAAGACAACATTTACCTGTCCCTATGGTACATTTGCGTATAGGAGGATGCCGTTTGGGCTTTGTAATGCCCCTGCTACATTTCAGAGATGTATGATGGCGATTTTCTCTGACATGATGGATGATGTCCTTGAGATTTTCATGGACGATTTCTCGGTTTATGGCTCTTCTTTTGATGATTGTCTCAAAAAATTATCTCGTGTACTTCAGCGCTGTAGGGAGACAAATCTAGTGTTGAGTTGGGAAAAGAGTCATTTCATGGTACAACAGGGGATTGTTCTTGGACATATTGTGTCTGAGAAAGGTATAGAGGTCGATAAGGCCAAAGTGGAGACCATTGTCAAATTAGCTCCACCGACCTCTGTGAGGCAAGTGCGTTCATTTTTAGGGCATGCAGGTTTCTATAGACGGTTCATTAAGGATTTTAGTCAGATTTCTAGACCGTTGTGTAACCTGTTGTCGAAAGATCAGTCGTTTGTGTTTGATGATGCCTGTCTGAAGGCATTTTTAGCCCTCAAGGAAGCATTGACCACTGCTCCTATTCTCAGATCTCCTGAGTGGTCAGTGCCTTTTGAGATTATGTGTGACGCTTCAGATTATGCGGTTGGAGCAATTTTAGGACAGAAGATTGAGAAACGATCTCATGTTATTCATTATGCTAGTAGGACTCTTTCTGACACACAAATGCATTATACTACCACTGAGAAGGAGTTACTAGCTGTTGTATTTGCACTTGAGAAGTTTTGATCATATTTGTTAGGCTCCAAAGTTATCATTTACTCAGATCATGCTGCATTAAGATATTTGATGAGTAAAAAGGATGCTAAACCGCATCTCATTCGTTGGATTCTTCTGTTACAAGAATTTGATATTGAGATTCGAGATAAGAGTGGATGTAAGAATCTTGTAGCAGATCATCTGTCTAGACTGACTATAGATTCATCTATTGATCAAGGACAGATTGTTGATTCTTTTCCGGATGAGCAGTTATTTCATGTCAAGCGGTTACCTTGGTTCGCGGATATCGTAAATTTTCTGGTTACTAGAGAGTATCCTGCGCACTGGAACCGGAATGAAAAAGATAGATTTTTTGCGCAGGTGAAACATTATTTTTGGGAGGAACCAGAATTATTTAGATCCTGTCCGGACCAGATGATTCGGAGATGTGTGCCCGAAGAAGAGTATCATTCCATTTTATCATTTTGTCATTCTTTAGCTTGTGGAGGTCATTTTTCTAGTCGGAAGACCGCTGCAAAGGTCCTTCAGTCTGGATTTTGGTGGCCCACACTTCATAGAGATGCTCACGAATTCTGTAGGAAGTGTTTGCGATGTCAGCAAACAGGTCGCATTACCAAGCGCGACATGATGTCTCTTTTACCTATTCTGATTGTGGAAATTTTTTATGTTTGGGTCATTGATTTCATGGGTCCTTTTCTGCCATCATTTGGATTTACATATATTTTAGTGGCAGTTGATTATGTTTCAAAATGGGTCGAGGCTGTGGCCACCCGGACCAATGATTATAAAGAGGTGCTTAGGTTTATCAAACACAACATTTTTAGTTGGTTCGGAGTTCCTAGAGCGATCATCAGTGATGGTGGTACGCACTTTCGTAATGTGCAGGTAGCTTCCTTACTTAGGAAATATTCTGTGCATCATCGGATTGCTACACCTTACCACCCACAAACCAGTGGCCAAGTTGAGGTATCTAACAGGGAGATAAAGAGGATTCTTGAAAAGACAGTCAGACCAGACCGCAAGGATTGGTCTCAGCGCCTTGATGATGCCTTGTGGGCTTATAGGACTGCTTTCAAGACTCCGATTGGTATGTCACCATTTTGATTAGTTTTCGGGAAACCTTGCCATCTTCCTGTTGAGTTAGAACATAGAGCATATTGGGCTATAAAAAAATTCAATTTCTACATGACCCAAGCTGGAGTCGAGAGAAAATTACAGTTGAGTGAGCTAGAGGAATTGCGTAATGAAGCCTATGAGAGTGCAAAGATTTACAAAGCTCGAACTAAGCATTTTCATGATCGATATATTGTTAGGAAACAGTTCGAGCCTGGGCAAAAGGTATGGCTTTATCATTCACGTCTTCATCTTTTTCCAGGTAAGTTGAAGTCAAGATGGAATGGTCCATTTGTTGTGCATAGGGTGTTTCCATATGGAGCGATAGATCTTTTTGACCCTCGTACGGGTGCTATTTTTAAAGTAAATGGGCAACGGCTGAAGCCTTATATCTCAGATATTGTGACAGGACAAGACATTGAGGATGTTGATCTTTTAGAAGTTTAGGACTCACACATGTTTGTATATATTTTAAAAAATTTGTAAATATTCATAGAAAAACAATTTTTTAAAGAGTACTTTCATATAGTTCATGTGCATAATTCATAAACCATGATCAGGGTAGACATATTTTCACATTTTCGATTTCATTGAGTTTACTTTCTTTCCCTCATTGATTTTATCTCATGTGCATTCACTTAGTTTCACATAAGCATGGGGGAATGCCACTGGGACAGTGTAATTCAAGCATGGGGGAGGGTGTAGAATGCACACCTTGATATTTCTGTTTACGTTCTTGCACATGTTTACACATCTCTCATAAAAAGTAGATTTTTAAAGAAAGAGTTTGAACTTATATGAATGTTATTTCAAATCTGATGTTTTTAGAGGATTTTTTAAGCCCCACGATTTTTTTTTCTGACATAGATCTAAAAATTATGGTTGTTTATGCGGATTTCGAGGAAATGATGATAGATACATGTTAAAGTTTATTTTGAATCATAAATATGAATATGCACAGTTTTACTTTTGAAAAACTAAGCAAATGAACAAAAGCATAAAAATGAGCTCAAAAAGTGAGAAAAAGCATGCGTTAGGTTGTTTGGATAATTCCACAATCCTTAGTAGATGGAACTTAGATGTAAGTTGAAACTTTTAATTCCATTTTCGAAAAGGAGAGTGGAAAACTTCGTGATCCTAAGTAACTGAGAACAGATACAAGTTGAAATGTTTGACTCTCATGTTATAAGGGTGAATGAAGGAAGTCACTTTTATGTCTTAGTTGATATCTTTTGGTATGTATTGAAAAAGTATAGAAGATATTGACATTGCACAAGGCATAAAAGCATACCACACGCAAGCTATATGAGAAAAATAAGTGCGCAAAAAGAAAAAGCGTGAAAAGAAAAAAAAAAGAGAGGAAAGAGCTTAAAAAGAAAGAAAAGTTCAATGCTTACAAGTGTGATTGAGAAAACCTGTGTAGAAAACATATGAGTGAGGATAAGTAAATAATAATATGTTTTTATTGGATTTTCTAAGAATAAAACATAAATAACTGTGATATTTAGAAAAGTGAAAGGAATTCTTTTTCTGTGGTGGTACATAAAAAACTCTAATTATATTTTGATTTTGAAATAACAGGAAATATTTGTGAAAATAAAGTCTTTGATTATCTACTGATTATGAGGATGTGTAATATTATGCATACATGACAGAGATGTTTGTGGGTAGCATCACTGCAAACCCTCACGAGACCTTACTCATCCACTGGGGTAACCCAGGGGGTGAAAGGGCTTGTTGCATGAGCTAAATGCAACCGTGATTCCTACGAAAGTGAGTTAGGTGATAGTTTGATTTCTTGCATTTTTCTAGTTTGCTCGAGGACTAGCAAAACATAAGCATGGGGTATTTGATCATGCATATAATTCAGGGTTTATTAACATTTAAATATGCATGATTTTATAAAATAATGTTTCAAAAACCCAATTTTATGTTAGTTTTTGAGTAAATGTGCTAAAATGATTTAAAATTAGAAAATGAATAAAAAATAGTTTTATTTTACATTCTTATGCCTATTTTAGTTTTTTAGTTGGTTTTAGTTTTTATTAAAAAGAAAAAATAAAAAAATTAGAAAAATAGTTTCATTCAATTTAAGTGTTGTTTTTTTTTTAGAAAAGAAAAGAAAAAAATATAGTAGATTAGTTTTTGAAGTTCTTTTATAAATAGTTTTGTTTTTTTTTACTTTTGAAAAGAATAAAAATAAAAATAATAAATAAAAATAAAAAAAAATATCTAAATAATAATACAAACCGGGTGGAACCGGTTTGTATTTCTAAAAAAAAGAAAGTGAAAAACCAAACCGGCTGGAACCGGTTTGGATGTTTTGAAAATAAAAAAAAAGGTTGTTTCAAACCGGTTCCAACCGGTTTAAACCCTTTTAAAAAGGGGCGTAAAGCAGATCGGAAAGGGCTCCAGTTTTGTGCCCCAAAAATTTTCTTTTCCCCCTCTGTTTTTCATCTCTTCCTTCCGTTTTTCCTAATTGCCAGATTCCCTCATCTCACATTACTTCTTCTTCTTCCAGCAGCAGCAGCAACTATTCATCATCCGGTGGCAAGGAGATCTTCAATCGATGGCGGCGCCTGAAGTGGAAGCCACCTCTTACTTCTTTTTTCGGTAAGTAATTCCTTCTACTTCTTCTTCTTCTTCTTCTTCTTCTTCTTCCAATTAGTTTTTTTTTCTTCTTCGTTTTTAATTCTTTCTGAAGGATAATCTGCTGAATCTTAATTTCAAAAAAATAAAAAAAAAACAGAAAAAAAAGAAAGAAAATAAAACAGATCGGAATCGTGAAGTGTTCCGGTCTGTATTTGAATTCCGGTATGTATTTGAATTCCGGTCTGTATTTGAAATTCCGGTGGATGTCTTCTGTTAAAGAAAATCAAAACAGAAAGAAAAAAAATTTTGTTTACTCGATCATTTCTGTTTCCAATTTTTTTTCCGATCTTTGATTTTTGTAATTGATGTTGTAGTTAAATGAACTTTGATTCGAGATTTATAGTCTGAAATCCATAATGTCACCGGATTACAATACTATGATCTAAAAAAATTTGATCGATCACCTAGATTGATGTCTGTGTTTTTTTTCCGGCGATAATTTTTTCGGCAATCAAGATTGAATCCAATTTGTGTTCGGTTACCTGATTTCAATCAGCTAGAAGTTCAGATTAATATCTGATTTCTAGTGTTTAATACATCTGATCTGTTTTTAGTCGAACTATCTTCACATTTGCAATGAAAACCTGAGCCTTCTTGAATTGCCGGAACTATCTCTGAATCCATAAACTGATTGAGTATTAGTGGATTTTCTGTTCTCAATTAGATCATGTCTGTTTTTTTTCTTTTTCATTCAGTTCAGTTTTTCTTTTAAATTCCTTTTCTTTTCATTTTGATAAAATCCTGTTTTTTTAGTAAATTCATATTCATATTTTCTGTTTTGCAACATCCTGTTTCTGTTTTACATTTTATTTTCTATATTTTTAGTTGACATGGGTCGATTTGCTGTTTGTTTTTCTTCCAAGGATTTCTCTTGTTTTGCTTTAGTCAATATCTCTTACAAATGTGTTTCTTTTGCTATGTCTGTGTAAGTTTTCAGCTTGTTTTTCATTAAGTCATTCCTTGATGATTAAAATTCTTGATTTTACTGTTTTCAAAAGTTTTAGTGTTGTATTTTTTTCAATATTGTAAGTGCATAGCTTGTTAATAAAGTTTTAATTGTCTTTACTGTTCATTAATTGAAATAATTATATTTCATAAAGTGGAGTGTTAGTTACTTGTGTTAGTTAAGGTAGTTTCAATTGTCATGGAAGTCTTTTGATAATATTCTTCAGTGTTCTTTAACATTTAGCTAGTTAATATAGGTTTCTCTATTTCTATCTCTGGTACTGCTCGTGTTCGTTTTATTTGTGCAGGTTCGCACAGGAGTGGAGCAGAAGCGATTGCATGACATGGGAAGTGCAAGAATAGAAGATGTTTTTCTCTTATTTTAGAATTTAGGAATTTAATTGGGTTTGTAAATATTGCACTTTACGCCCTCTGCGAAGGGTATTCCTTTGTTGTAATAGTTAGTTGTCTTTACTTTTCTTGAATATTTTACATTTCAAATAATTCGGCAATAAAGATTAGTTAGATTTGTGTGTTTGAATACAACATATTCCTATTCCCTGAGTTCGACCCGGTCTCATCCACTAGTGAGAACCGGTTTTTATTATTTGATGTCTGGTTTTCACATGCTTTTTATATAAAAATCTTTTCAAAATTACAACGATTTAAAAGAAGATGAATGGATGAGTGGGTCATCCATCCGAAAAGGAAATGTTATAATTAAACAGGATGATATGGATGTATATCTGAAATAAAGGAAAATCCTAAAACAAAAGATGGCAAACCAGACTAAACGAGACATCAGTTATATAAAAAAAAATGCAACAGAGCAAAAGGCAAATTCAAATGGATGAGATATATAAAATGCGATTTAAGAGAGTAAGCAGGTTAAAACAGGGGCCCAAATACGAGTTGAAGCTCAAAATGCTGAACAAAGGTTAAAAACGGGGCATCCATACTGGCATGACCCTCAAGATCAACCAGTCATCTAAATCAATTACCGAATAACTTGAAATAAACATGAATGCTACCATTATTCAGTGGTCAAAACATTAATCGACTGTAAATAGAGGAAATAAATTTAACAACGCAACGGAAGGAGAGTGTTGGAATGAGATCATTCCAGTGTTGATGTAGCAGCGGGTGGGATGACACTGCTACATGCAAGTCGTCCCTACCATCTGTGCCTTATAATGGAGATAACAAAGAAAAAAAAACAAAGAAATACTGTAAATAAAGGATAATTTCGCAGAAAATCAATAAGAGAAGGAAGAAGATCACTTACCGTAGCCTTGTATAGGGATTGACCCAATGCTAGGGCTCTGTACCGTAGGATTGGTTCGATCGGCAGAAAGAGGGAAGAGGGGTGAAGAAGAAGTATAACGATAAAAGGTCGAAGGAAGAAGGTGCGGGGGTGAAGAGGCGATGAGAAGAAAGGAGTGGTAGGGTGAAAAACGGGTGGAAAGAGGAAGAAGATGCAAATGGGGAGGTGAAGAAGCGATAGTGAAGAAGGAAGGAAGATGCTGGGGTGAGAATGGATAGGGAGAAGAGGCCCATGCGTGCTTCTTTTAAAGGGAGAGGAGGAGGATTCGGTTGGGGGATGAGAGGCTGAAGATGAAGCAATTGACGATGGGTGGCTTGCAGAGGAGGAGATGGGGGTTTGTTGCAGATGGACGGTGGCTGGAGGCTTCGAGAAGTGGTTGGAGGCACATGGGCGCTTCTAGAAGGCTATGGAGAGGGGCGATTGGCCATGGAGGTTCGAGGGTGAGAGAGGGAGAAGGCGGCTGAGGGAGTCGGCCAGAGAGAAAACTCGAAAGGGTCCCCCCCCAAAACCCTAACTCGACTATTTAGTTTTGCAAGGGTTTTACATTTTCCAAAAAGAGGTTATCTGTAAAAAGATTTTTCAAAAACATGTTTCTCTTAAAAACCATTTCTTTTTGTAATTTTCTTTCATTATTTTTTATTTTTTTGTTTTTTCTTGAATTTTAATATGAAATTCTAAAAGCTAATGATTTTAAAAATACTTTTGCAAAAGTTTCAAAAGGATTTACACAGGGAAGGTTTTCTGAGCAATTTTGGAAAAAAATGGGTTTGGACCCGAGTTTTGAGAAAATATTCGAGTTTTAAACCTTGAATTTGAGAAATACAACACGATGGATCCAAACGGATACCGGACGAACTGTCTGAGCTTTTCAAAAAGTTAGTTTGGAAATTTCGAGAATTTGATTTTAAATATTGGATAACGAAGCAAAAATTTGGATCTTTTATTTGGATCCGGGTCCGAAATTGAGTCAGATATACAAAATGAATTTAATTTCAGAAAACTTGAGAAATAAAATGGGATTTATATTTAAAAGTGACTCAATTACCCGAAAATGAAGATAAAGGGCAAAAAAGGAATATTTACAAACTTTTGAAAATTTTGGGCTGTTCACAGAAAGCAAACCATCAATGGCAACCTGATCCACGCAATGGCAAAGTGATGGAATCCACGAACATGCACCTTCTGGTTCCCGTGGGGAGAGATGACCATTTTAATGGATGAATTTTTAGAGATTATGTGATTACTAGAACCACCCGGTCAACCAAGAGATCTGTTAGAGCATCAGTTCCTAATCAATGTCAAGGGTTTGGACCCCCGAGATTTCTTAGCTCGTATGACAGGCCACCGATCTTGGCCCCTGATTCAGATGGACGGAAATGAATACGTCAATTTACTTGAATTGTACCATCAATACGGGACCTTCGTCAAAGTCAGCTCACTATCAAGGACAGCTAGAGAAAGAATTCAGAATGCAATGGTTCTATGCATTCTAGGATTAGCCCTCTTCCCAGATGGACAAAACTACATGGATATCAGAATAATCCAGCTCATGAGAAGATGGGGAAGTCGATAGACCAACTGTCTTTCCATAGCCATGGCAGCGCTCGCTTTCCTGTATCGGGGTTTGACTTGTTTCTCACTTGGAGAATCCATCTTAGTTGAATGATGCATTTACGCGCTTCAATCCTGGTTCTTCTAACACATTCCAGCCCGAGCAAATTCTTTCAGATACAATGGTCAAGAACTTCTTCCAGTGGCGCAGTACCGATCCATGATCGACAGCATCCAAGAAGATGACATCATATGGGATTATTTTGATAGACAATTGTCTCCTCCCAGATATACATACGCTTATGGCAAGCGATTCAGGTTGTTGGGACCATTCTTTTGTACTTACTACCAACCGGAGCGATGTGTTTGGCAGTTTTCCCAAAGGCAGCAATATACTGAAGCCCGACTACTATCAAGAGCCATGGCAAAATTCAATCTCACTTCCGCACAATGGTCCGAGGCATATCATTCTGCCCGCTACGACTGGGATTCCTTTGTTTCTCTTAAATTCTTTCCTAGTCCTAAAGTGTCTGCCAACTATCATGAATGGTGGCAAATTGTTTGTCCTCCACCTCTTTGTCAAGATCAATAAAATCATATTTTTCTCATTTCAATAAACTTTTCTTTCTTCTTATTGTGGTTTGACGACCTCGCCTAGGTAACAAGGCACATTTTCGTTGTTCATTTCTCTTGCAAAAAGATGACAACACAATTGTCGTGATTTCTGCGATGACTCAATCCCTAGTAATGGGATACTTTTCCAAATTGCCTACCATATTTTCAGCAAATATTTCTTCGAAAAACCAATTCTTTCAGAATCTAATCAGGTCTTTGCCCTACAAGAGAGCATCCACAACATTTGATGGTTCAGACAAGATCAAGAAGAAAAACAACATCACCTCAGTACTCCTCAGCCTCAGAAGGAGAAATGGATTCACCCAGATCCGTCAGAAGTCAAGGTCAGCAACCAAAAGACGATGGCATAGATCCGCAGATGTATGCTATGTTCCAAAAAATGATGAACAAAATGATAAGCGAACAGTCCGGGACCAGCTCAGAAAAGAATTTGTTTAGGCAGAAGTTCCACGATCATAAGGCTAAAAAATCCACAAAGACCTCCAAAAAACAAGTTCAGCCAGAAGAAATCTCAGATGGAATAGAATCAGCGGAAGACACCGATGAAGAATATGAGGTGCCTCCAACGTTTCAGAAATATGGCTAGGAGCAAAAGGGAAGCCGTAAACCAAAAATCCAGGTCGCAGAAGATCCCCTGCAAGCACAGTTCAAGGAAATGGCTAGAGTTGTTAAAGATCTGCAAGCCCGCAACAAGGGCAAGAAAGTCTTCACTAGCGAAGACTTCTATGATGGCTTGGAAGGGGATGATGATCTCAAAAACCTTTCCCGAAAATTCATTAAGTTCGATGGTTCTGGTGACCCCAAAACTCATCTCGCCACGTTCTTCGCAGAGTGTTCAAGATTTAAGAGAGACAACAAACCACTATTTCTATGTTTCCCCCGCAGCTTGGAAGGAGTTGCAGCCAAATGGTATGCTGAGCATATCAATCCTATCGAGCTCAAGGAGTTCGATAAAGTAGTGAATTTGTTTATTGAACGCTTCATGTTCAACACAGAGGCGCTCCCGACATTAAGCCATCTATGCAATCTAAGGCAGAATGAAAACAAAAAAGCACGGGATTTCATTCATAGATGGAGATCAGCCTGCAACAAAATGAGGGATCGCATATCAGAAAGGCATGCTTTATCGCTGATCCTCAACAACTTTTTGCAACCTCTGAGAGGATTAATCTCCACCGCATCATCCCAGACTTTCATTGAGCTGACTGAACGAGCCGAATGGCTCGAGCTAAGCGTGGAGAATGGAGTCTATGAAGGCTTCACATTTTCCAAGAATAACCCCGAAGGTGAACAAAAGAAGAAAACGCACTTCACCTACTCTGCCAACAACAACAACAACAATAGCCGAAATCATTACAAAGGGCAGAAGAAAGATTACTGCTATGGCATAGGCAATTCAAATAACAAAAGTGATCAGAAAGGAAAGCCTGCTCCTCAATATAACAAGCCCCTTCAGCAAGATCAAGGGCCAAAACTGCGTAAAAAGGTTAAGCATGAAGGATGGAGCTATGACAAAAAATTCACTCCTCTCAACCAATCACTTGAAGATGTGCTCGAGTATATGCTGTCGAAAGAGATTATCAAATTTCCTAGACTGGCTGATCCCTCTGTGCCTATGGGGAAATGGAAAGACCAATTCTGCAAGTTCCACAGGACAATGGGACACAACACAGAGAACTGTTCTGTTCTCAAGAACATTGTGCAAGACTACATTGACAAGAATCTTTTAGTGGAAGGAGATAAAGAAGAAAAAATGGACATTCTCAATCAGCCATTTCTTCCGCACACCACGGCAATAATATCTGAACAGCCATTCCAGCTTCAAGAGCACATCAAACCATGTTCCGTTCAAGATCTCCAAGTTCAGCATCACGTGTTAGTGCTGCGACAAGCAGCACCATCCACTAAGAAGATGGACATAATATCAACATTCGGCAAGCTGAAAGTATCTGAGGAACCTATAAAGTCATCCCCCAAGAAATTAAGAGGAATTCCTGAATTCCTTAATCAGTTCATCAAACCCATGCCGGAAAAGGGAATGCAAAAACCACTGACTGCTTTGTCCAATGTTTCAATTTTGGACTTAGCCAAGAGTTCCTGCAAGCACCAACAAGTACTGTACGATTTGCTCAGAAAAATTAAAGTCAAACCCAGTAACACACCTGAAGACATGGCTCAGATTGTGAATTCAACCATGACAAATGTGCCAATCACTTTCTCGGATGAGGACCTTCCAAAGCCTCACTCCTTTCATAATAATACCTTGTACATCGTCGTTCGAGTAAGAAGGATGACAATACCCCATGTGTTGGTCGATGGAGGCAGCAACCTCAACATATGTCCTGAAATGACAACGAAGGCACTATGCATCAAAGAGGAAGAGTACATTCCAGATCCCATCACTATATACAGATTTGATAACCATGGTCAAACGACCAAAGGCAAGATATTTCTGGAAGTGTTTATCAATTACTCAGTACATTCCGTCCTTTTTCATGTGGTCAATGTGCCACCCACATATAATCTGCTACTCGGAAGGACGTGGATTCATAATGCAAATGCAATACCTTCCACCCTTCATCAATGTGTAAAATGGTCCAAAGGTGGAATGATTACAACTGTACTGGGAGAAGACCCAGAAGAAAGGCTCCCACAGCCCATGATCCCTCGACCCACCTTCACAGCAGATATCCCCAGCATCAGGGAAAGTGAAGAAATCAGTCTCAAAGAAAGTCTAGAAATACTCCAGACATCAGAGTCATCTCTGCACACTGTAGCCATGACCCGATGGAGAGGTCTTAAATTCTTTAAGATTGGAGGTTGGATCAACAATAGTACTCTCAAAGATCATCCGTTGTTTCCTGTGAACACCCCAAAATTTTCAAAATCTTTTAAATATCCCTTTTTTGCCCCTAATTTCATTTTTATGAGCAATTGAGTCACTTTTAAATCTAAATTCCAGTATATTTCTCAAGTTTTACTGAAATTAAATTCATTTTATATGTTTAACTTGATTTCGGATTCGGATCCATTGTCCAGATCCAAATATGAGTCTCGTTGTCCAACTTTTAATTAAAATTACAAAAAAATACAAAAAATAGTTTTAAATAGCTCGAACAGTCCATCCAGCATCCGTTTGGATCCATCATGTTGTATTTCTCGATTCGAGTTCTAAAACTCGAACATTTTCTCAAAATTTGGGTACAAACCCATTCTTCTGAAGAAATTTCCCCAAAATAATCTAGACTTTTCAGAAAAACTCTTCTTTTGTAAACAATTTGAAGTTTTGTAAAAGTAGTTTTAAATTCCCTAGGTTTTAGAGTTTTTGTCTTCAAAAACACAAAAGAATATAGGAAATGTCAAGGAAAAAAATTAAAAATAATAATTAAATAGAAAAAAGAAAACACAAATAGGCTTTTAAAAACACCCTTTTGGAAAATCAAGTTTTTTTTTTTTAAAACAAACACCTTTTAGAAAAAAAAAAATTTAAAACCTTCTTTTTAGAAAATTTTCAAAACAAAAGGACCCGATCTGAGAGGAGCCTAACGGCCACCTCCCATAAGTATCGACCCTCAGGGGGGTCGAGAGGCATCCATTAACGCCATCGAGCATCCACAATCCACCATTCGCCTTCCGATCGCCTTCCTCCTTCAGCATCTCTGCAATAACCTGGTAAGAAATCTTTCCCCTCTACTTTTTTTTTGTTTTTTTTTTTTTTTTTCTTTCCTTCATTTTTCTTTTTCTGGTTTTTCTTTCTCTAGACGCACCATCGGTGGTGTCGAATTGCTTGTGCAATCTCGACTCATCTTTGTGCAATAGCAACAAAACAATCATGTTTCGACACCTCTTTGCATTCCTATTTTTTTTTATTTCTATGATTTCACTCTTGTTATATTCAGACCATCGGATTCAATATGTAATAATCTTCTCCCAAAAACCCAAGAAAGTTCCATGACTCAAAAGAGTGCAAAAAAATCATCATGGAAAAAAGCCCTAGGATATCAAACTGCCAAAGCAACCAGGAATCATCTTTATCTATGTGAAATTCTTCTATCAATATCTTTCCATTCAATTGCTTTTATTAAGCTAAGAATATTTTCTCTCTTTTCATATCAAGGAAATTGATATCTTCCTTGAAGAAACTCAACAACAACAAAGTTGAATTTGATTCTTGATTCTACGGAGTTAGCCCATTTGGAGTTAATACTCTAGGTAGAAAGAGATGATATTTTCACACATATGAGCACAATTCGATCATTATGAATAAACTATAATTTTTGCATCTTATTGGCAATATTTTCTAGTTATCCCAACATGAAGCAAAAACTTGGTGTTTGTTTTGACATATCCTGATGTCATCCCTCATTAGAACTGAAAAATCCTTCCCTTCTATTTGATCTAAGTCTCTCGGATCTGCACACTTCCCCGTGTTTCCCACTGTCCCGCCATAGACAGTTCCCACTCAGGATAAGGGTTAAGCCTGAACTTTCTACAAGAGGTCTTTTGTTTTTAAAAGTTGATTTAGTCTCAGCAATGAGGCACCCAAGAACATCCCTTTTCCAAGCTTTAGGGAACCCCATTTTCTTCCTTTTGCAAACCCCTCTTGGACTTATTGTGCAAAGTCTAGAGGACACATCACAGTTTTCTCACCCATCGAGGATTCTGTATCCATTCAGGCTAGGGATTAAAACCTGTTACCTCGCTCCTCGAGGTATCACCCACTCAGGTTAAGAATCAAAACTGAACTTTCTGCGAGAGGTCGTCTATTTTTAAAAGTTGATTTAGTCTCAGCAATGAGGCACCCAAGAACATCCCTTTTCCAAGCTTTAGGGAACCCCATTTTTCTCCTTTTGTAAACCCCTTTCGGATTTGTTCGTCCAAACTCCGGAGGTCCTATCATGGTTTCTTCATTTCGAGGATTCTGTATGGTCGACCCTTTTCAGGTTAAGGGTTAAGCCTGAACCTCGCTCCACGAGGTATCGTCCCTTTCAGGTTAAGGGTTAAGCCTGAACCTCGTTTTCATGAGGTATCATCCGTTCAGGTTTGGGTTAAACCTGAGCCTCGTTCCGACGAGGTTCCTCATTCCGATGAGGTATTTCTCCCAGTCCCATCATGGTTTTCCCCATCAGAAAATCCATGCCCTTCATATCCATTCGAAAAGGATCATACTTGAGCTTCATCTCACGAGGCTCTTTTTTTTTTTCAAAAAAATGTCTCATTAAGGTCTTCATGTATCCCTTTTTCATTCAGGTAAGGGTAGAACCTGAAATTCATCTTGATATATCTTCGTCCCATCCAGGTTAAGGGCTAAACCTGAGTCATTCCAAAAAGTTGATCTTGTCTTACCCATGAGACTTGATCAAAATTCTTATTTTCCACCATTTCGGGAACTTCGCCCAAAGTCCCATCACGATTTTCTCATTTTTGTTATTTAGTCATATCATTTTCGAAGATTTCGTCTCCCCAAAATCATTCAGGATAATGTGCTAATCCTGAAAAACCATGTTTTCAAAATAATTCTTCCACACCCAGTTCAGATCCGCAGACTGGGGCATTTTTTCAAAATTTGGAGTGTTTTCTTTGCCACTAAGCTCGGCTTTCAACCGACTTAGTAGCAAAGAGGGGCATCTCTGAATACCCCAAATTTTTCAAAAAATTATAAAAAATCCCTTTTTGCCTCTAGCCCTCATTTTTCTGAATAATTGAGTCAATTCTGATCAAAATTCCATTTATTTCTTGGATTCACTGGAATCCAAATCCATTTTCTATATCTGACTCAACTTCAAATCCGGATCCAGTGCCAAAATCCAAATCTGAGCCTCGTTATCCAATTTTCAAATTAAAAATTATAAAAATACCAAAAATAATTTCTTAAAGGCTCAGACAGTCCATCCGGTGTCCGTTTGGATCCACTGCTCTGTATTTCTCGATCCAAGGTTCAAAACTCAAATATTTTCTCAAAACTTGGATCCAAACCTGTTTTATGAAAAAATTTCTAAAATTCAAACCCGAATTCTCAAAAAACCCTTCTTTTGTAAATATTTTTGAATTTTGAAAAATTAGTTTAAAATTCTGTAGTTTTTAGAGTTTTTATATCAATAACACAAAAAGAATATATAATATAGAGAATGAACAAAAAAATAAAAATAGAAAAAGAAATTTATAAAAAGTTAGCCAAGAAACCTCTTTTTGAAAGCCTTTTCGTAAATAAAACCCTCTTTTGAGAAAAAGTTCTTACAAGGCAACCATTATTTCATAAATTTCAAAGAGTTTGAGGGATTCATTTTGAAAGGCCTCTAAGGGCCTTCCGTTATTTAAGCAGTCGAGGGCCCTCGACTCCACCATCCGTGATTCACTTCAGCATCTCGATCCTTCCTTCCTTCTTCTTTTCCCCTGCTTCCTCTTCTCCTTTTCTGGTTTTTCCCCTTTACGCTTCATCCAGAAATCCATTCGCATCTGTAGCAAAAGGCCTCCAGGATAGAAGAGAAGCCTCGGTTCCCTCTTTCACAATCTTTGCAAAACAAGGTAAGCCCCTTTTTCTCCTCTCTCTACTATTTTTCTTGATTCTCCTTGTTTATTTGCCCCGTTAACGCACCAAGGGTGGTATTGAGTTGCTTGTGCAACATCAATCCACCCTTGTGCAACAGCAACAGAACAATCATGTTCCCACATCTCTCTTGTATTTCTGTTTCATTTATACCGCGATTTTTACTCCTTTTGGGCTCAGGCTATCGGATTCAATAATCCGATACGGTTCATCCGAATCCCAGTCCAATTTTTCTGCTAAACCTTGTTGTCATTTTAATTTTCTTATGAATTTTGGATTTCCTGTTTACAACATGATCTCTGCTCTTGACATTTGAATTTTTGCTTTTATCGACCATTTTATTCTGATTCCTGTTGGCATTGTGATTTCTGGCATTCGATTATCTGCTTTTACCTAAATCAATATTATCATTAGACAACGGATCTGCAAGCTTTCTAGCTTCAGATCTGCGTTAACACCATATTCCATGTCATTGATATCCTTGAATTCCCTGCATTCCTGATGGTTAATATGTACTTTGTGATCTTCTTTCCTTTTGTTTTCATAATTTATTTGTTTGAATTTCTTCGATGGGTGAAAGTGTTGGATGGTTGTCCCGATTCAATGCCTCTCTAGGTAGTTCAGCATCAGCCGATCACCACATTCACTGTGGAAATGCTTCATTCCTGAAATTTCTGTATCAAACCCATTCTAATTCCACTGCGTCAATGTGGTTTGTAGTATTGTTCATGCATTACATTTTTTTTTTCTGATGATTGGATGTTGAGCCCTGTTACCCCTATGCGTGATCACAAATGGGTCACGCCAAGTAGATATCCACTTTTTTTTTACGGTGTGTCATTCTGTAAATGAGGTGATCCTACATTTAAGTTAGTATGTGGGTCTGCATTTCAATGGAGTCGGGGTAGCCTCCATGGTCTCGGGTTCTGGAAATTGGGGATGCCATCTTTGCATCAGATTTTTCATTTTTTTTTTATTATCAGGATGAATCTACGATTCGGGTGGGTTTGCTATAATTTTGTTTTTCTCTGCCTCATCATGATGATTTTCTTGCAATAGTCTATGCAAAGGTTCCCTTAGCATTTTCTTACATGCATTCTGGTATAGGGAGATGGAAATGATGGTGAAAAAAAAATCTTCCTCTACGTCTGATTTTACACATTCATTTATTCAATTAACTGCCTTGTGTTCTAGCTCATAACATGATCTAATTGATGTTGTTTCACGACCCTTATCATGAGGCCTGCTATAGGAATTGTGATTTTATTCTTTTCCCATTTTATTTTCCATTCATATTGCTCTTTCATCAGGCTTGATTGAGATCAAAAGCACTTGTGGTACAGACCCTGTCATGATTGCATCTGAGAAAAAAACTCAAAAACAATGTTTCCCTTGTTGAGTTGCTATATTTAGATTCCCTTCTTTGGTATTTACTGTAACTTGTGCCTCTACTGTCCATATCATATTTGGCAAGGCCTGTGATCCTGTGAAAATGAAGCATTCTGAATAGGTAGGTAATGATCCTGGAAAAGAAACTTGTCCCATCCTTGAAAGCTTGTTTGAAAATGTAGATAATATATTATCTACTCTTGTACTTCCATGAGAGCCTCCTGTTTCAGATAATCAGGTCCATCCTGTCCAACAGGCAAAATGCCTCTCTATCCAAACGTTGCCCAAGACTGGAAATAAGATTTGAAGAGGTTTTGGGTATCTTGGATATGGCTTAGATGCTGAATCTGAAGAGGAGTTTGACCCCAAATAGGTGTGGTCAAGCTAATCAAGTGATAGTGTATTGCAGTGGCTATTCATTCTGCCTCTTAGTGGTCATATCCATTGTATTATAAGATAGTCCCTGTGTTACATCTTGGTTAGGCATTTTAGAGGAAAAAGGGGAGCTCAGCTTAACTTTCCAATAATCATCTGCTGAACTCTTTCCTTTTTTTAGCCATTAAAGATTCATTCCCTGTTATAGCTCATATGCATCCCATTACAGTTCATTAGATACCTCCAACCACTTACACAATAGCCATTTCACACTATCTCACCCATCTCTTTTACCATCTGCACTTTCAAATGTCTTTTGTATACTGCACTTACCTGTAGCTCATAACACCACCATATCCACATTTTGCACTAATGCAATTTCACTTCACTTACACAGCAGCACACTATGCTGCTCTTCACTCCACTGCCACACTTTGTGCACCTTTCCTATACAAATTCACCTTCCAGCTATACCCATTATCTTCCTACATTTTTTTTTTCACTGACCTGTACCCAGCCTCACATATGCTTTCATTACTTATAACCCCTGTTTCTACCCATAATAAGTTACCCCCACTTTCACAACAGTAACCTTCCCACCATATTATAACACCCTCATTCCTGTGTACGCCAGCATATACTTCATTGTTGCCATGCTCCACTCTGTGCCTGCATAGCCACCAATATTCATTACTTCACCTGTGTTTCTTGCTAATCCCTTTCAACTCCATTACACTGCTGCAAACACCCTTTCACCGCTACCTTAATGCCACCACCTACACAATAACTTAATCCCAGCCTCCAACCTGCTGTAACCACCACGTATACCCTACATTCACAACCACCCAACACTATTCACTTCACGGCACCAGCCCCTAAACTCCACTCAATTCAGCATCTTCACTTATTGTAACATCTTATACCCCCTTCCCTATATACATTCATCTGTCATCATCCAGCATATCTACAACATCCAGGTCATCTTATATATATCTGTAGGCATGTCATTGTTATAATTCCTTGGTAATTCGTGAAAGGCTATATAAATATATAGGCTCTTTACTAGGCATATATTATTCCCTCTCGCTTAGCTTGCAATGTATGTGTTTTCATGGATATAATGCATCAAATATGCACCCCTAATATAGGTTCCCTCATCAATGGAATGCACTACATATGTATCTCCATTTTTTTCATTAGTCTAGCCTATTACGTATGCACACTCATGCTTAGTATACACTCCAATATACACATTCTCTCATCATCATGATACCATTCCTCATTTAGCACCCAGGTATCATCATGCATAGTGTAGTTTTTAATGTAACTTATGAATCCTTCTTCATACTTTGTATTTTGCTCTATATTAACCCTGTTTGCAGGAATACATAAAAGATAGTGCTTTCTTTCTTAGTTTAGGGATCTCAATTCCGATTTAATTCAAAATTCTAATAGTTAGGTATTAATGAGAAATTTTTCTATATTAGATTAGAATGAATGAGCATTGTAAATGTCATAAATTGCTTGTTTTCATACTTTTTGCCTTTATTTTAAAAAAAAAAATCACAAATGGAAACACGAATGGCACGTGCACCATTCTAATAAAAGGTAATTAAATCCTAAGTTGACGATTTTCATCAATGGACATAGTCAAGGTGCGAACAAAACTTATGATTTTCTTCCTTTATGGAATAACATTGGATCCACACTGGATATTTTTTTAAAATCATCATATTTTTAAATATTTTTTCTTCCTTTATCAGAGTTTAATTTAAAATTAACTCAAGATATATATCAATGGCCATAGTCAGGATATATTGAGGGTTAATTTCATCTTAAACTCTATAAAGGCACCAAAATGTGTTTTATTCTTCACTTGAATTTAGATATGATTATTATATAATACATTTTATGACCATAGTTAGAAATGTATTATATCCTCAGTCTTATTTTAATTCATTTAAAGAATGAAATATGCTTTTCAAAATCCAAATTTTAAATTCTTTTAATTCATTCATCATTTAGGATAGAATTATATCATATTTTCAAAACTCTTCTTCAAAATCCAAGAGATTTTGAGATATATTTTCAAATATCTTCTTCATTTCTCAAATCAATCTTCAATTTCTATTCATCTTTCTCATTTCGAAATTCAAAATTCAATTTCAAAGTCCCATTTGACTTTGAAAATTCGAATTCACTCCTATATTCCAAATTCAATTTCCAATTCAAATCCAATTTCAAAGTTCAATTCAACTTTGAAAATTCAAATAAATTTTCATTTCCAGAATTCAATTTCAAATCCAATTCAACATTTCAGATCAAATTTCAAAGTTCAATTTAACTTTGAAATTCCTGATTCATCTTCTGATTTCAAAACTCAAGCTTTAAATCAAGTTTATCCTTTATTTTTAAAATCTTCAAAGCTCTATCTAAAGATTGAGTCTTGATTTTCAAATTCAAAATCAAGGTTTTGAGATTGATTCTAAATCTCAAAAAAAATTGATTTTTCCCTAAGTCTAAAGCCTACTTTTAAATTCAAATATGGATTTCCAAAAATCCTGATTCATCCTCAAAGCCCCATTTGGATCTTAAAAATCCAAATTCCCTCTTGGATTCTAGATTTAGAGCCCAGTTCCACCTTGGATTCAGATTTCCAAATCCAATCTCCATTTTGGATTCCAGATTTCGGATCCAATTCCATTTAGGGTTCCAGGTTTTAGATTCAACTCCATCTCGGATTCCAGACTTCAGATCCAATTCCATTTAGGATTCCAGATTCCGGATTCAAATTTTATCTCAGATTTCAGACTTCGGATCCAATTCTATTTAGGATTCATATTTCGGATTCAAATCCATCTTGGATTCCAGATTTCAGATCAAATTCTATTTTAGATTTAAAATCCAGTTCCATTTCCAAATTCTCATTTCCAAAGCCAATTTCAAATCTATTTCTCAAGTCTAAATTCAAATTCAATTCCTGTTTTAGGTTCTGAATTCAAAATTTTCTTTTTCAAAATCGATTCTTGAAAACCGATCCAAATTCAAAGTCCATTCTGACTTTGAAAATTCTTATTTCAAAATTTCAATTCTAAATTCCTTTTCTCTTTATCTGAAGGCTAATCTTTCTACATTTTGATCACTCCAAAACTTGGAAATTCAAGTCTCTTCTTCGAGATCTATTTCAAAATCCAAGCTAGATTCAAAATCTAACTTTTTCAAACCTTTGAATCATTTCTTCACTCCATTATCAAATTTATTTCAAAATCACTTGGAAAATTCCAAATTTCTAAATTGTTTTCTAAAAAACATACATTTTTGCATTTGCATTGCACAAGCATGATTCTATGTGCATTTAGACTTAGAATAAATTCTTAGATGATATTTAGGCAAAGCAAAAGGCATAAATTCGATCCTTGGTTCGATTACCCCTAGTAAAGGTACCAGGAACAGTCAAACCTCATACCGACGAGCGAATCCTGTCTCTTCATTTTTCCCATAAATTTCTAAAAATGAAGGCGAGTGATTTTCAAAACGTTTTTGGGTCAAATGAGACCTTGCAAAAGAGTTCCTCTCTCTTCTTCCTTTTCTTTTCTCTCCACTTTTCTATCTTTTACTTCCTGTCAAAAGGGAATAGAGGATAGAAAGGCAAAGAGAAGGAAAAGAGGAACGAGAGGAAAAATTTTGCATGATCACAGTGATACAGAAAAATTCATTCAATTTCGATGTCTCCTCAATCATTTAAGCTGCAATTAAATATCCGCAAAAGGGATCTCTCAATTGTCGTCAAGTTGAAGATGAATTATGTGAGTTAGACCCCCGGGGCCAAAGAAGATTTGGATCATCTCCAAGATGAAGGAGTTTGTGACGGATCCTTCCAGAAAAAGTTCAGATCACCGTCAAGATGAAGGTGAATGCGATGAGCCTCTCGACAAACCCTAGAAGATATTTAATTTCTGCTATCATCAAGAGATTTCCAACCAAAGAACCAATACCGTCAAGATAATCCCTGAGGCAAAGAAGGATCAAAACATCTCTAAGATGAAGGAGTTTGTGACGTACCCTTCCCCCCAAAAAAAGAGAGAGAAAAGTCAGGACATCTCCAAAATGATGGATGATGTAATCCCCAAAAACCCAAGAGAGCTCCAATTCTGCCAAAAACAAAAAAGAGTGCAGAAAGATCAACATGAGAAAAGAATCCCAGAATATCAGACTGCCCAATATGCCAAGAATCTTCTTTAAATTTTGTGAAATTTTATTATCAATATTCTTTCACCAATTGCTTTTACAATATCAATAATACTCGCTTTTTCACTCATATCAATGAAATTGATAGCCTCCTTGAAAGAAAGTCTATTGCAAGCAATTTGAATTCGAATCTTGATTCTACGAAGTTAAGCCCAATCGAAGGTAATACTTCAGGTAGAAAAGGGGAATATTTTCAAAACAAGGTGCATCACTTTCAATTATTTTGAATCAATAACAATTTTCAACATTTTGGCAATATTTTCTTACTATCTTGACATGAAGTGAAGAGCTCGATGTCCATCTTGACACAATTTGGCATTACCTTTTGCCTCCTTGAGAGAGTAGCCTTTGTCATCTTTCGCGTTGTTGAAAGATAAGCCTTCTCTTTAAAATGATAGCCTTTGTCATCTTTCGCGTTGTCGAAAGCATTCATCTTTTGCATTGTCAAAAGGATCACCCTGCTCCTTTGGATCTCCTTGTTCATCTTTCACGTTGTCGAAAGAATCGCCTTGTTCCTTTGGATCACCTTTGTCATCTTTCACGTTGTCGAAAGAGTTCATCTTCCGCGTTGTCGAAAGAATCACCCTTGTCATCTTTTGCATTGTCGAAAGAATTCAACTTCCGCGTTGTCGAAAGAATCGCCATGTTTGTCTTTTGTGTTGTCGAAAGAATTGCCTTATCTTTCTTCAAGAAAGTTGACTTATTTGCCATCCAACTTACCATTTTATATCTTCTCGGTCAGGTTACCTGAGCCTCATTTTGATGAGGTATTTCATTCCCGATCAGGTTAAGGGTTTAACCTGAGCCTTATTCTGATGAGGAATTTCAACTCATGGTCAGGTTAAGGGTCAAGCCTGAGCCTTGTTTCTACACGAGATATTTCTTGTCTCATCTAGGTTAAGGGCAAAACCTGAATCTCACTTCTTTGAAATAAATCTTTCTTCTTTATTCTCTATTTCATACCTACCATTTTCACCAGAGCTAATTTCTTCATATCCAGTCAAATCCTCCTAACTGGGGCATTTTTATAGCCCAAATTTGGTGTGTTTTTCTTTGCCACTAAGCTCAACCCTAAACCGGCTTAGTAGCAAAGAGGAGCATCTTCAAACACCCCAAATTTTTCTCATCCATTCTCAGACACCCTCCCCGTGCAGTACCAACCCTGGTAGGTCAGTATAGGAGTCCAACCCCAAGTCTGTGTTAGAAAATTACTATTTTATTCACTTTCATTAAGAAATTTACCATTTTACCCCTAGGTCATCCTAGACCCCAGTCAGTAGGAGCCAACCAAGCTCGTTAGTTAGTTTAGAACAATTAGAATGTCAGTCATTTCTAGCTCACCCGAGCTCACAATGAATAGACCATTTCCATTTCTGACCATTCCTGCCAAAATGAGATCATTTATTCATAAATGAGCTCATTTCTCACTCAAATCCAAGCCAATTGTCTCCGAGTCAGTCATTCCCAATCAATCCTTTTCCCCAGAGTCTAGCTTGAGCTCACCAGGAGTTCAAGTGCTCCAGTTTCAGTTCAAAACCATTTCCAAGTGTTCAGTAGCCTGTTTTAGCTCATTTCAGCTCTTTTAGCTGAAATTGAGTTGAGTCCAGCCAGTTGAGCAAGTGTTCGAGGTTCAATTTTAGTTCATCACAGTATTACTGATCTTTGTTCCAGCTCAAACCCAGCTCTGGTCTGTAATTCACTTCACTCTAGTGACCATTTCTCAATATTTCTCTAAAAATGGTAGCTTTTATCGATAATTCATTCGGGGAGTTCAGTTGAATCAGTATCTTGTCGGTTCATTTAAATTCTGAAACCCTAAAACCCAGCTCAATCTAGTTTATTTTAGTTTAAATCAATTCAAACCCCAATTTTCAGTGTCACTTTGGCTCGGTAGATCCCGAAAACCATTTCTTGAACCATTTTGCAAATTTTATCAATTTTAACACTTTTTGAACTGGTACAAGTGTCAATCAAAGTCCAATATCCAAAATTCTTCATTCAGGGTCTGCATTTCACATAGCATTTTATGTCATTTCTCAGCATTTCATAACATTCCATCACATTTCATTTCATTTTCGAAGTCCAGAACTTCAGTTTTATGAATTCTAATCCATATTGAGTTTTAAAAGTTTTCAGAAATCAATTTCAAACCATGGGTTTCCAAAATTGACATTTTTAACCCTAAGATTCTAAATTTGGAAATATTTTCTCGAGAAAAACAATCTGGATTTCTTTCAAACTCAAATTTTCAAATTCTAAACTGGATTTGCTAAGCAATGGGGTATGAAACTTCAAATTCGGAGCTTGTTTAAAAAACTGCCAAAAATAGCTTGTTTAATCCGAAAATTTTCTAAAAAGACTATTCTACCCCTCTGATCCTCAAAATGAATTTCAAATTTGGAAAGTGAGCCCACTCTGAGTTGGCTTATCTACTTGTATTTTCTTTTAATAAAAAAAAATAAACATTTTTTTTTGCTATATTTTCCTTTATTTATCATTTTTTTTATTTTTTTTAGAGGTGGGACCCACAAGAGGGGTCGACCAGTCCTTCTCTCTCCTTATTTCCTTTTCCTTCTTCCTCTTCTATCCTTCTCCTTCTTTCTTTCCTTTCCTTTCTTCTTTCTTCTTATTTCTTCTTCCTTTCTTTCTTTCTTCTTCTTCTTTCTTCCCCTTCTTTCCCTCTTTGTCAATCACATATCACCCTTTCCTCTCTTCCTTCTTCCTCCATTCTTTCTTCCTTCTCTTCTTCTTATTTCTTTTTCTTTCTTTCTTCTTTCTTTCGTTCTTTCCTCTTTCTTTCCTTTCTTCTTTCCCTCCAACCTTCTTATTCCTTTTCCTTCTTTCTAATTCCCCTAACAAGAGGCTCTCTCAGAGTGGATTCTCTCCACCTCTCATCTCCCATTAATCCTCTCTCATTAAAAACTTAGGTGCTGATTTATTTTTCCCTAAGTTATCAAAAAAGAAAAAGAAGACACACCATACGTTAGCTTCCCTCCAGCTCTCTCTTTCCTCTCCAGCCATTAGCCACCCTATCTCTCTTCTCCTTCTTTTTTTGGTTCCAACCGATCCACTCCATCAAGGGAGCAGCAAAGCTTCCTTCCACCTTCCGCCTCTACTTGGCACCACCTCCTCCAAGATCTCCAGCCTCCTTGCCTCCACCGGTTCAGCAGTCTAGCAGCCACCACAAGGAGAGCTCCAACCACCCCTTTTGAAGTAGCTACCACCATCTCCTTCAACTATTGTAGTTCACTTCCAGCAATAGTACTACCTCCACAGCTTCAACCATTACAACCCTATTGTTGCCCTTCTTCAATCAGCCACAACCATTTCCAAGTAGCCGGTCCCTCTAGCCCACCAGCTCTCATCAGCTCTTGACTCTAATCTATCATACGCCATCTCTAACCGGTGCAAGCATAAACCCAAGGTAAATCACTTTTTCTTTTTTCTTCATATTCCTTTCTTTCCATAAAAATATCATTGTGAATCCAGTCCCAAGCTGGATTCACACGTCTGATTTTATTTCATAAATCTATGACTTTGATTAGGTTGCTAAGGCTACATAAAGGAAAGGATCCATCTGATGCATGGATCAGATCATTCCTTCCACAACTACAAAAAAAAAATTATGATTCATATACCCCGATTATCTTTAATTTTATTTGTTTTCATGTAGATCATAGGATCTAGGTATGACATTTATATTATTTTAGATGTGTTTCATAAATTTCTTTAATATGTGCCTAGTTAGTTTATAGTTTTTTATTCAGTCATGCAATGTAGCTGTTATTTCATGTAGCAATTCTTATTCATAAATCTTGAATTTTTTATGTTGAAAGAATCTTTCTGTTGTTGATCTCCTGCAAAAAACCCAGTTTGATTCGACTTTTGGGTCCCCACTCTACAAATCAAACCCTAAATCGGGTTTTAAACCCCCTAGAAAATCCAAACTTCATTTTAGCAAACTTGAGGACCCGAAATCTCCTAGATGGATGATCTGAATTCTCCTAAAAAAAAAATACAGTGGATCTCTGTTGGAATCTATTGTTTTTCAGCGTTTTTCCAGATTTTTTTCAATAAGGTTTAGTTTCTGCTAAAAATCAAGTTTTTTTGATACCTGTGAAAACCTTGATTTTTCCTTGTCAGGGTCTAGACCGATCCTAACCCACTGTGAGGTTTCAATCTGTAGGTTGGATGTCAAAACTTCCAACAGAGAAGTTGTTTCTCACCATTCCCTCTGTCATTCTCCAAAATTTGAGAATTTTAGGAGTTTCCTATGTATTTTTTCCATAATTAAACACCCTGCCTGTCAAATTCCAATGTCTGAGAATTTCAGGGATCTAGGTCTCTGATAATCCTCTGCTCTTTTCCAAACCGTTCATCTAATCTGAAAACTGTAAAAAGAGTAATTTTTTCTTTGTTTGTCAAGGACATTCTCCTAAAATTTCAGTCATTTTATTCACTGTTTTCTATTTTTATTATAATCTTTCCCGTAACCTGTCAGTCTGCCCTAAGTTCTAGAGTCGCCCGATTTCGACCCGACTTGCCGGAGCTGTCAAGCTCCAACCATAGGTCAAAACCTGAATCTGTAAAAGGAAAAAATCTTTGCCTTACTGTCCTCTATCACTCCATAAAATTTGGAAATTTTTTATGGTAGTTTAGTACTCGAAAGTACTTTAGAGTTAGGATTTTACGTAAAATCTTGTTTTTTAGAATTTTTAGTTAATTTCCATATTACAAAATATCAAAAAAAAAAAATTTGAGTTCCATTCTGTTTTTAGGGTTAGGTTAGGTTTTCATGCCAAATTTGAGCCAATTCCAAACTCATTTGCCTTTTATGTTAGTTAATTTTTAAAATCAAAAGCGAAACTCAGGCGAAATTCAGTAATTTTGTGATATTTTTACTTTTTAGGGTTTTAAATATGTTTATCATCATCTCACATCTTATTATAGTTAATTTTCATATCATTTGCATTCATTGAAATTTCAAAGTTTGCTTTTTATAAAATTTATTTCAGAAAACCATGATTTCAAGGCCATAGTCTTGCTATCAGGGGCATTTTGGTAATTTTACCTCAATTTTGAATTTTCAAACTTTGATTTTCATATCTTCAATCATATCATATCATATTATGTTTGATTTATTTTCATTTGGATTTCAAAATCTCATTTTTAAAAAATATCTTTATGAAAAACCCTGATTTCAAGGCCATAGTCTTGCTATCAGGGGCATTTTGGTCATTCTGACCCCAATTTTGAATTTTCAAACCTCATTTTCAGAATTTCCATTTATTTTATCATATATTTCTTATGTTTATATCAGGGAGGTATGAATCAGGGTTTATATTTGGATAATATCCGATAATTTTCCAATATTTTCGGATAAATCCACATAAACCTACATTTTTGTGCTAACATGTTTTCTATTTTTGCAGGAATATTCAAGAAGTAGATTTAGTTATTTTATTTTTTTTCTTTTGTTCAATTCAATGTAAAAAGCAATGTAATATCTGGAATAAGAGTTACTTTTCAGCTTAGAATAGGACTGCTTTGCATATAGTTTAATTTTCACAAAATTTCAGTATCTGATGTATCATTCATACACATTTTTCCCAAATCCACTATGGTTGACACGAATGGCACGTGCACAAGCTCTTAGGGAATTCATAAATTTGGTGAGATTCGTATTTATAGCCATAGTCAGAATACGAAGAAAACCAAGATTTATGATCTTCGTATTAGCCACATTCAGCCTACACTCTTAGGCTAACTTCAAAATGCATTGCATTTCTCAAAATTTCAAAAGGATTTTCCCAATTCCTCAAAGAATTATCTTTCAAATTCATATTCATTCATTCAATTGCATCATTTTCAAACTCATTTCCCAATTCCATTTCAGAGAAATCAATTTTCTTAAAATTTTCTAAGTCTTTCTCAGGATTTGATTTTCTAAAAAACTCTGAGTTTTCAAATGAGATTCCAAGTTCAAATCATGATTTCCCAAGATTTCCACATTCTCAATTTCATTTTCAAATCCCAAAATTGATTTTCCCAAAGTCCTTGAATTACTTATGAAATCGATTTTTCTTAGAATTCTCAAATTCTCTTCAGAAATTGATTTTCATTTCAAATCCCAATTTCCAAAAAATTGATTTTCTCAAAGATCTGATTTTCCTGAGAATCCATTTTCCATTTCAAAAGTCATTTTCCAATGAACTTCCTAATTTTTCCAGAATTCTCAAATCCATTTTAGAAATCAATTTCCTCAAAAAAGCAATCCAAATCTCAAAATTCTCAAAGTTCAAGTTTTCTTGAGAATCCATTTTTCATTCAAGATTCATTTTTCAATGCAAACTTCTGATTTTCAATGAAATTCAAAGATTTTCCTAGGAATTCCCCTTTCAAACACTTTTCTAGTCATTTTCCTCAATTTTCCAAGGCAAACATCATATTTTCCAAATTTGCATCTTTTCAAAATTCCATAGCACATGCCTGATTCTCTGTATATTTTTGGAAAAAGAGCATAATTTAGATAATTTAACTTAGTCAAAGCACACAATTGATCCTTGGTTCGATTACCCTGGTAAAGGCACCAGGAACGTTTGAACCTTGTATGGACAGGTGGATCCCATTCCACAAAATTTTCCTACAAATTTTCAAAACGGAGGTGAGTAATTTTCAAAACTTTAGTCGAGTTAGATTCGTAGAATCATTTCTCTCTCTCGTAGAGGGAGGAAAAATTTTGCGATGATAACAGGGTCATCCTCCTAAAATTTCAGAGGTTTTGGCCCCCGTTTGCCATTTTTTCCCTAATTTTTGTGAAAACCTGTCAGTCTTCCCTAAATTCCAGAGTTGCCGGATTTTGATCCGACTTGCCGGAGTTGTAGATCTCCGACTATAGGTCAAATCCCGAATCTGTAGAAGAAAAAATCCTTTGCCTAACTGTCCTCTGTCACCCCATAAAATTTGGGGCATTTTTATGGTAGCTTAGTACCCAAAATCCTGTTATCATTAGGTTAGGTTTAGGATTTTAGGCAAAAATCTTAATTTTTAAGGTTTTTAATTAATTTCTATATTACAAAAATATCAAAAAAATAGAATTTCGAATTTCATTCAGTTTTTAGAGTTAGTCTAGGTGTCCATGCCAAATTTGAGGCAATTTCAAGTTCATTTTCTATATGGGTTATTTAATTTGTTAAAATCAAAAGTGAAACTCAGGTGAAACTCAGGCGAAACTCAGACAAAATTCAAAGTTTTATGATATTTTTGTATTTTAGGGTTTTTATCATGTGTATAATCATTCTATATCATATTAGGTTTGATTTTAACTTTATTTGCATTCATTGGAATTTTAAAACTTTCATTTTTACAAAAATTATTTCAGAAAACCCTGATGTCAAGGCCATAGTCTTGCTATCAGAGGCATTTTGGTCATTTTATGTCAATTTCAAATTTCCAAACTTTAATTTTCGTATTTTTATCATATCATGTCCTCTTGTGTTTGGTTTATCTTAATTTAAATTTCAAGATCCTCCTTTTTGCAAAATTACTTTATGAAAACCCTGGTTTCAAGGCCATAGTCTTGTTATCAGGGGCATTTTGGTCATTTTCACTCCAATTTTGAATTTCTAAGTCTTATTCTTTGAATTTTTATTATTTATTATGTTTATATCAGGGAGGTATGAATCAGGGTTTACATATGGATAATATCCGATAATTTCCCAATATTTTTGGATAAATCCAGATAAACCTACATTTTTTAGCTAACTTGTTTTCTAGTTTTGCATGGATATTCAAGAAGAAGACTTCATTTATTTTATTTTATTTCAATTCAATGTAATATCAAGTTGTAAATTTGGGATAAGAGTTACATTTTTTGCTTAGAATAGGATGCATTGCATATAGTTTGCTTTCGTATAAATTCAATATCTGATGTATTGTAATTCATGCATATTTTCCAAATCCACTATGGTTGACACGAATGGCACGTGCACAATCTCTTACGGAGTTGACAAACTCGGTGGAATTCGTATTTATGGCCATTGTCAGAATACGAATGAAACCCAAATTTGTGATCTTCGTATTAGCCACATTCAGCCTACACTCTTAGGCTTACTTCAAAAATGCACTGCATTTCTCAAAACTCAAAAGGATTTTCTTAATTCATCAAAGCAATATCTTTCAAATCCATATTCATTCATTCAATTTGCATCATTTTCTGACTCATTTTCCAATTTCTATTTTAGAGAAATCAATTTTCTTAAGATTTTCTAAGTCTTTCTTAGGAATTGATTTTCTCAAAAATTATGAGTTTTCAAATGATATTTCAAATATTTCTTAAGTTCAAATCCAGATTTTCCAACATTTTAACATTCTCAATTTCATTTTCAAAGTTCACAAATCGATTTTCTCAGTCTTTGAAATACCTCTGAAATTGGTTTTCCTAGAATTCTCAAATCCTATTCAGAAATCGATTTCCTCAAAAAAAGCAGTTCCAATCTCAAAATCGATTTTCTCAAAGTTTCAGTTTTTCTGAGAATCCATTTTCCATTTCAAAAATCATTTTCCAATGCAATTCCTCATTTCCAATGAAATTCATGATTTTCCCAGAATCATCACTTTTCCCAAGTATTTCCAAGCATTTTCCTAAGCAAACATCATATTTCTCAAAATGTGCATTTTTCAAAATCTCATAGCAAAAGCCTGATTCTCTATGCATTCTAGGAAAATAGAGCATGATTCTGAAAATTGAACTTAGTCAAAGCACACTTTTTGTCACGGGCCTATTTCCTTCAATGGGCCAGCGCGGCGCGACGGTCCTTCCTTACCGCCGCAAGCCTACTCGTCAGCTCGCTTGCCGGTCGCGGAAGCTTATGATCAGAGTGCAAGAGAGCAAGAGAGAATAGAGGGAGAGAAGTTGCAATCACAAGAAGCAATCACAACGAGGGTGAACAAAAGAAAGCTCAACGCATTTAATTCATTCACAATTTTGCCCGCAGGCTATTACAGTTCAAGTATACGGGCTGCCCCTTCGGGGTATTGATTCACCTGAACCGGGCAGCTTACATCAGACTCAACAAAAGCAAAACAGACTCTAGCGCAACTGTACACTGTAAGTCGCAAGGAAACATGCTCCCCCCTTCAAATCATGCGCCGTCCTCGGCGCCATCTGTTTCGTGGTAAGCCCTGACTTCAGCCGGGTAGCGGCTGTTCATTCGAAATGCAGGCTCCCACGTTGGTTCCGCTGTTTCCTCCCACTGCACCAAGTATTTCTTCGCTTGCCCCAAGTAGTTGACCTTGTGGCGAAGGATCTGACTGAGGTGCTTCTCGGCCCGTTGTGCAGCCGGGGCCCTCTGCATGATGGGAGCGCGTTGCGGCACATTGCGTTCCGGGTCTCCATCATCTGGATGGAACTGCTTGAGGTTGCACACGTGGAACACCGGGTGCACCTTGAAGTCTGGGGGCAACTCCAGCTTATATGCCAGCTTGCCCACCTTCTTTGTGATGGTGAAGGGTCCCTCATACTTTCTGAGTAGTCCGCGGTGCCGCCCGCGGAAGATGCCTGTGCGACCAGGATATAACTTCACCAACACTTGGTCCCCAACCTGGAACCCTGCGGGCCGACGGTGTTTGTCCGCCCACTTCTTCATTCTCTTCGCCGCTTTGTGTAAGAATGCCTTCGCCAACTCATTCTGCTCGTGCCAGTCGCGAACAAACTGATAGGCGAAGGATGGCCTTCCTTTTTCTTGTGCGGCAAGAGTGTGCGGGGTTAGTGGCTGCTGCCCCGTGGCTATCTCAAACGGGCTGTGGCCTGAAGATTCGCTCTTCTGCAGATTATAACAAAACTGTGCCACATCAAGGAGCTTCACCCAATTTTTCTGATTGGCACTAACAAAGTGCCTAAGGTACTGCTCCAGTATCCCGTTGATGCACTCTGTCTGCCCATCTGTCTGCGGATGGAAGCTTGTTGAAAACAGCAAATCAGAGCCAAGTAACCGAAATACTTCACGCCAGAATTTGCTCGTGAAGCGAGCATCGCGATCGCTCACAATGCTCTTTGGTATGCCCCAATGCTTCACCACATGCTTTACGAACAACTCTGCAGTCTTCTCTGCAGGGCACTCCTTGGAAGCTGAGATGAAGGTGGCATACTTTGAGAAACGATCCACCACGACTAAAATAGAACTGAGGCCCTCTACCTTTGGCAGACTAACAATGAAGTCCATAGAGATGCTTTCCCAAGGACGTTCTGGAATTGGTAGAGGCTCAAGGAGACCGGCAGCCTTCTGGTTTGTCCCCTTATCTTGCTGGCAGATGAGGCATGTCCGCACATACCCCTCAACATCGTCTCTCATCTGCGGCCAATAGTAGCCGCGCTCAAGGAGTGCTAAGGTCCGCTCCTGACCAGGATGGCCGGCCCATAGTGTATCATGGCACTCCTTGAGTAGCTCTCGGCGAAGGCTTCCCCACCGTGGTACAAAGATGCGTCCCCCTTTTGTTACCAGGAGGCCATCCTGTAGCCAAAATCGTCGAGTCTTCCCTGCCTGCGCCAGAGAAACAAGGTGTTGTGCGGTCGGATCCTGCTGTGTACCCTCGCGGATGCGAATCAGCAATGCACCCACCAAATGCACTTCAGAAGGCTCTGCGCGCGCAGCAGCTAATTCAGCCCTACGGCTCAAAGCATCTGCCACAACATTGGTTTTTCCAACCTTGTACTCTAAGGCAAAGTCGAACTCAGCCAAAAACATCTGCCATCGAGCTTGCTTGGGCGTCAGCTTCTTTTGCGTCTGAAAATAGCTCGTGGCCACATTGTCCGTCTTGACGACGAACTCGGCACCCAAAAGGTAGTGCCGTCAGGTCCTGAGGCAATACACAATGGCGGTCATCTCACGTTCGTGCACTGTGTACCGCCTCTCTGCATCCTTCAGCTTACGACTCTCATATGCGATCAGATGCCCGTCTTGCATAATAACCCCGCCAATGGCAAAGTCTGAGGCATCAGTGTGGACTTCGAAGGGTCTCGAATGATCAGGCAGTCGCAGCACTGGCTCTCTCACTAAGGCTTTCTTCAAGCCCTCGAAGGCATCTTGGCACGCTCCTGTCCAGAGCCATACCCGATTCTTCTTCAACAAATCTGTGAGGGGCGCAGCAATGAGAGAATAACCTTCGATGAAACACCGATAATAATTTGCCAAGCCGAGGAATGACCGCAATTCTGGCACTTTGCTTGGCGGAACCCATTCCTGGATGACCCTTATCTTCTGCCCATCCATACGCAGCACACCACGCCCCACAACGTGGCCAAGGAAGCTGATCTCCTCCTGCCCGAAGAGACACTTCTCTCGTTTAACACAGAGGTCATTCTCCTTCAGCACCTGAAACACTGTTCGCAAGTGCCCGACATGTTCCTCCATGTTACTGCTGTAGATCACGATATCATCCAGATAGACTACCACAAACTTGTCTAAGTAAGGGTAGAAAATCTGGTTCATTAAAGTCGTGAACGTGGCTGGAGCATTTGTCAACCCGAATGGCATTACTAGAAATTCGTAAGCACCATAGCGGGTGACACAAGTTGTTTTCGGCTCATCACCTTCGGCAATCCTCACCTGCCAGTAACCCGATCGCAGATCTAGCTTGGAAAAGATACGGGCACTGCCTAGCTGATCGAACAAGTCTGCTATCAATGGCAATGGGTACTTGTTCTTCACTGTGACCTTGTTCAAGGCCCGATAATCCACACATAACCGTTTAGAGCCATCATGTTTCATCTTAAAAAGGACCGGGGCACCAAATGGGGCTTTTGATGGACGAACAATGCCTGCGTCCAACATCTCGTCTAGCTGCCTGCGCAGCTCCTTCAACTCTGCTGGCCCCATACGGTATGGAACCATTGCGGGAGGCTTTGCTCCCGGGGTCAACTCAATCTTGTGGTCGACCTCGCGTCTTGGCGGAAGACGCTTTGGCAATTCCGGAGGCATCACCCCCCGAAACTCCTCCAATAGAGGGGCTAGGGTCGGTGGCACTGCTGCTTCTACCTTCCCTTCATCTGCACGCACTGCAACTAAGAATGTCTGCTCCCCATGCTTGACACCCTTCTTCAGTTGCATTGCTGATAACACTGAAGACTTGCCTTTCTGCGTAAGGCACTGCACTGTGTGGGACAGGTCTGATCCCATGATCGTCAACGTGTTAAACTTTGGCAGCATCATCACATTCTGGCTTCGCAGAAACTCCATACCCAGAATCACCTTGAAATCGTCCAGGGGCACCACAGAGAAGTTGGCTTTGCCGACCCAACTCCCCACTTGAGTAGCCGCATCTCTTGCTTCACCAAGAATGGGCTTGGCCTCAGAGTTTACTGTTTTATAGTCCTCTGTTTTGGCCCAGTTTTCAAGCCCAACCGCTCTGCCTCTTCCCGCGAGACAAAGTTGTGTGTGGCCCCGGAGTCTACCATTGCCGAAGTAGACTTTCCATTCATAATGACTTCTACGTACATAAGTTCCTTACTAGCCTGCATGTTCTTAGCTGCGCAACTTCTAGCTGCGTTAATCGATCGCATGGCGCCCATCCTCGGTTGCATGGTCTCAGTGTCACTGCCTTCAGTATCGCTGCATTCTTCCTGTGCAGCATTGGCTTGCCCGTCGTCCTTTACAAGGCGCTTTGGGCATTGCCGGGCGATATGTCTATCACCACAGAACCAACATGTCACAACCGCACCCTTGTTGCTGTTGTTATGCTTTGTGTAGTTCTGTTTCTTTTCGGATTTATGGCGTGTCGACGCCTCACCTTTATCGTTGCGCTGCTCATCCTTCTTGCCTCCGTGGTCAGGCTTCTTCCCAACTTTGGTTGATGGGGTGAAAGGTTTGCGCTGAGTATCAACTAAGCGCTCCGCCGCCACATATGCATCTTCCAAAATACGGGGGTTGCTCCTTTCCACTTCGAACTGTGCCCATGGTTGAAGTCCTACAATGAACCAGTTGAGCATGTCGTCTTCTGGCATGTTAGGTATCTCCAGCATAAGCTTCTGGAACGTTCGGACATAGTCTTGCAACGAACCAGTATGTTTGAGTTCACGAACCATCCGGTAAGCCTGTCTCTGCGCATTTCTTGGCATGAAGTAGTTGCGCAACTCTACTTTGAAGTCGTCAAAGGTGTCTATCACACATTGACCCCTCTCCATGTCATTGCGCTTCCGCCTCCACCAAGCGATAGCATCACCATCAAGTAAGGCCGCTGCAGCCTTGATCCTCAGATCTTCAAGGGTCACATTTTGGATATCCAAGTAGTCTTCTACTTGGAACAAGAAGTTCTCAATGGCCTTGCTGTCGCGAGAACCATTGAATTTTGCGGGTCTAGGTACATCAATCCTTGACGGTCTCTCACCATTTCCGCCATTCAGGGTCACCGTCCGCTGCAACGTACGGTTCCTCAACTCAAGATCGGTCACTGTAGTCGTCAACGAAGTGACCTGCCCCATTAGTAAGTTCACTTGCTCTTGCAGGCTCGCCACCACATCATTCAATCCATTGAATGATTCACATGCGCGTGAGATCGCTTCATCATGCGAAGTCACATCTTCCACCAACTTGTTAACAGTTGCAGCCAACTCTTCTTGGCCCCGAGGTGAACCCATCTCCTCAGCTTCGGCAACTGCCTTGCCTCCGGTGTTGTGCAAGTGTTGATAAGGCGCCACGATGTCTTGCTCACAAATCGCAGCCTGTCGGCGTGTCTGTCGACACTGACTCCGGAGTCCCTTCCCCAGCACGAGAACGGGCTCTGGTACCACTTGTCACGGGCCTATTTCCTTCAATGGGCCAGCGCGGCGCGACGGTCCTTCCTTACCGCCGCAAGCCTACTCGTCAGCTCGCTTGCCGGTCGCGGAAGCTTATGATCAAAGTGCAAGAGAGCAAGAGAGAATAGAGGGAGAGAAGTTGCAATCACAAGAAGCAATCACAACGAGGGTGAACAAAAGAAAGCTCAACGCATTTAATTCATTCACAATTTTGCCCGCAGGCTATTACAGTTCAAGTATACGGGCTGCCCCTTCGGGGTATTGATTCACCTGAACCGGGCAGCTTACATCAGACTCAACAAAAGCAAAACAGACTCTAGCGCAACTGTACACTATAAGTCGCAAGGGAACACTTTTGATCCTTGGTTAAATTACCTCTGGTAAAGACACCAGGAACGGTTGAACCTCGTACCGGCAAGCGGATCCTATTCCACGGAATTTTTCGATAATGTTTCAAAAACGGAGGTGAGTTGTTTTCAAAACAAAATTTCAAAACTTTGGTCGAGTTTGACTCGCAGAATCGTTTCTCTCTCTCGCAGAGGGAGGGGAAAATTTTTGCGATGATAACCAGAGGCTTCTTCGAGCTGGAGCAAGAATGACTCCAAATGGTGAGGCCTTTTAGATGAGCATGGTATTTACAACATCAGAATTTTGAGATGAGGAATTTCTAGAACCTCATTGCTATCAGCTTCTGGATTATTCACCATATCCTCAATGTGATCCCTCGATTGAGATTTTACTGTGAACAGGACCCTGTTCACGGTGAATCTAGCAAGGCTTATGTACAAGAGGCATTGACACACACATTTCAGAGGTTTCTTTGTAACAAGTCTTTACAGCAGACTTCACTGTGAATCCAAATTGATTCATGGTGAAATCAACGTAAAGATTCATGATATGCTATGTGAATGCGACCCGATGTTGTTAAAATCGAACTAATGGGATTGAGTAAAACAAAGATAAAATCAGACCTCACAATGGAGAGTATGAACAGAGAACAAATTGGGGTTCAAATAAATTACAAGGGATCATCGAATCTAAATAGCATAAACACATATTTAGATTTACATAAACTGAAGAAAATCAAAATAAATTACAAACAATAGAGTGAAAATGTCGGAATGTAAACATTCCAGTGATGTTGCACATAGATAGACCGATTTGCAATGAGCAAATCGATGCTATCAAGGGTGCCTTAATGGAATAAGAGCAGAAAAACCAGAAAATTGAAATAAAGGGTGGAAGAAGAAGTGTACTTACCGTAGTTCTGTTGGAGCTCTAGAGGTTGAAGGCGACTTTGGTTCCGCCGATTGGGAGGAAGACATGAAAAAAAAGGAATTAGAAGAAGGAATAGAAGAGGGGAGAGGAGAAGTCGATCAGATATTCGTGAAATGGTGGGGTGAAAAGCGATGGAGGAGTAGACCCCCCCCCTTGGCCTTGTTTTATAATAGATGGCCGTTGGGGGTCTTTTCAAATCGGGTCCCCCTGTTTTTCAAATTTTTTTAAAACAGTGGTCATTTGGTAAAACTGTTTCTAAAACAAGGTTTTGATTATGAAATATTTTCAAAAAGAGGGTTTTAAGCTATTTTTTTCTAAATTTTCTTTTCTTTTTTCTATTTTTTTGTTCTTTTCTTTGTGTTTTATATTTTTTTTGTGTTTTTGAAATAAAATCTCTAAAACTATGGGGGAAAATAAGGGGTTTTTGAAACATTTTTGTAAAACTTGAAATTTTTACAAAAGAGGGGTTTTCTAAAAATATAAGGTTAAACTTCGGGATTTTTTTTCAGAAAACGGGTCTGGATTCAGAGTTTTGAGAAAATATTTGAGTTTTTGGATCTCGAATTGAGGAATAAAGAACAGTGGATCCAAATGGATACCTGATGAACGGTTTGAGCCATTCAAAAAACTATTTTTGTATTTTTATAATTTTGAATTGAAAATTGAATCATAGGGCTCAGGATTGGATTTGGATATCAGATCCGGATCCGAAAATGGGTCAGATGTGAAATTTGATTTGGATTTCAGATATTCAACCAGTGAATCCAAGAAATGTCTAGATTTTGATCAGAAATTGACCCGATTTATTCAAAGGATGGGGCCAAAGGCAAAAAGGGAAATTTTGCAATTTTTGAAAAATTTGGAATGTTCACAGCGTCCTTTGCCCTTAATGCAGCAAGGATGAAACCATGAACCATCCAGCGAGATCCCCGCGCTGCTGGCCCTTCCCGCACAATGAAAAAAAGTAGAGAAAGTTGAAACCATACATGATTATGAACAATAACAAAAACAAGGAAAGAAATGAAACATGGGATCAAAATGTTACCAACAAATGAGCTTGGTGCGTGTATGTGGTCATGCATTGTGAGATTTGCAAGAGAGGCGAAAATAAACACCATTGGAGATTCTAAATCCGCCTAGCCTCTAAGCATTTCATAAAATGCTATGGAGCTTGGCATCATGCTAAACTCATATTTTTCTACAAAAGGGAGTGACGACCATAGAGTTTTTCTCACCTTGCAATCTTCAAAGTCTCTGAGATGAGGGGATCTCTTTGGCTCAAAGTGTAGAGGGGAATCCTGCTCGGTACCCCACGCCACACCCAAGCACACAAGCGAGGAGGTTCGGCCGACAACCAAGGGGAGTGAACCCCACGGTTGGGAGAGAGGGAGAGAGAAGACAAAGAGGGGAGAGAGAAAAAGAGGAGAGAAAAATGAGTTTTCTCTCTTTAACGCCCCAAAATTTCAAACTTACATACCTTTCAGAAAACAGGCAAGAGACTAGAAAAAATCTCTTTCAGAGTTTGTTTATGAAATTGGCGAAAGACTATTCTTTTATTGAATTTAGAGAGGCAAGATGACAACTTTGGGCATGTTAGCTAAAAGAGCCAAAAAGTACAAAATTCAGATATCCAAAGGAAAACCCGTGACAAAACCCAAAAACGTCCAGGACACGAGCTAAAAGCAGAAAAAAGGAAATCTTAAAGTCATTTTGCCATCGTGTCATCGTTCGTGGTATACCTAATAATCACCTATACCCATAGAATGAGTTAGTTTCGCGAAAAACTAGTAGGTGTACAAGAGAGACTACAGAAAACTAAATTAAGCATATTTAATTTAGCATGCTAAGCAGTTTAAAGCAGGTAAGCAGTGCAAAACAGGTAAGCAGTTCAAAACAAGTAAGCAGTTCAAAACAAGTTGTGCAACTGTCAAACGCAGCATGGCAATTCATTTGATCGTAAGCTGTGAACTACCACGCAACTAGCATTTTTCGTTCCTTGAATGGGGTCTCTGCATTTAATCGGGGCGTCGTTTGTCACTCTCACTAATTCTAACAAACTCTTTGTCCTGAACAACCTTAATTTATTCCCAACTCTTAAGGCCTTACGCAGCCAACTGTCACCTGTTATGACTCGCTTAAGGCATCATACTTTCTCAGAAAAGCCCACCCTTCCATAGAAGGTCCAAAACATGATCTAAAATCAATAACATCTGATTCTAACATCTGAGTTCAGCATGTAATCATGCTAAAACAGAAAGTCAAAACTATAGATTTATAACTGGCTATCCCAATCAATCTCAGAAGATCATCACAACTCACCATAACTTTTTATGGTAATCAAAATCACAAGTTTCACGTCGGATCGCTAGGTCCGGGAAAATATACAACCTCACAAGGAATCACTACCCTAGATGGTATACCTGGTCTTGGACCATACACTTCCTTACAGGAGTTCACCGTCTTTGCGGCTACCCGCTCGTGGACAGTGTACCTCCTCACAAAGAATCTACCACTCTAGTCGGTTACCAAATCTTGGAAATGTACAACCTCACAAAGAATTACCGCCCTAGATGGTATACCTGGTCTTGGACTATACACTTCCTCACAGGAGTTCACCGTCTTTGCGGCTACCCGCTCGTGGATAGTGTATATCCTCACAGAGATTCTACCTCTCTAGCCGGGTCACCAGGTCTTGATCATACATACCCTCACAGAGAATCCTTTGGAAACCCGATCCTCAACAAATGCCATATCCAATAAAAGTTATTGCGATACACGTATCAACACAAATGATCGCTCTCAGGGTCGATAGCCACTATTATAATTAACATGATCAACGCTGGATCACCTAGTCTGGGAAATATACAACCTCACAAGGAATTATCGCCCTAGGTGGTATACCTGGTCTTGGACCATACACTTCCTCACAGGAGTTCACCGTCTTTGGGGCTACCCGCTCGTGGACAATGTACATCCTCATAGAGAATCTACCACTCTAGCCGGTTACCAGATCTTGATCATACATACCCTTGCAGATAATTCTTTAGAGATCAGGTCCTCAACAGATACCATACCCAGTGATACATGCATCAATATAATTGACTGCTCCGAACAATTGACCGCTCTTGGGGTCAGTAGCCACCAATATGGGCACAAGCATGCATATCAGCAATCTGTATCACATCACTTCACCTGGTAAAACGAATCACAAGATCACAAGTTCCTCCAATAAGGTTCCATGAACCATGAACATTTATCGCATGCTTTTAACATTTCTTATCACGTGGCATTTCAATCATATTACACAAAAGCATATTATACTACGCATCGTATTATTTCCACATGGAACATTGCATTTCTCAAATAGGACCTCAAAGCATGCATAAACAAAGCATGAGTTCTATACACATGAGAACATGCAGATTACATAATATGAATCAACTAAACATCAACATATGTAACTCCTACGTAGTTCAACAAATTTATATAGGATTCAAGTTATATATGCAAATATTTAAATCATTGCATCATCATATGCATTCACAATTCTTATCTCAAAGCACATCGCATTCGACCTTTCTAGCGTGTAACTCACGCACATATCTTTCAGACATTTCAATCAAATTCAAGATACGTATCAATCATGTTATACAGGTATGCTATATTCACTTAGGCAATCATAACGCAATTCTCTACAATAAGACTATGTAGGCGTGATGTATTATTCACCTAAATAGTCTAAACTAATCATTTGTCGGTGTGACATATCATCCACCTATATGCTAACATAAGCATCATAATCATAAGAATCTCGGGGACACACAAAGTCATACGTAATTTCATCGATAAGCTTTTACTCGACAAAAATACGTACCCAAAATACACGAACAAACTTTATGTTTTGATATTACTGTCTGTGGGTACGCGCAGGCCAAAATATAGAAACAACTCAGACTAGTTCGGAGGTCTGTTATTCTATGTATTTTTCAATAACCCGAATGGCTAGTTGAGTCGGCTCCTAAGGGGACGACTTTAGCCGAGAGAGGATTCCCCAAAGGCAGGTAAGCAGTGCCACAGATACATCCAACTTATGCAGAAGTTCATAAAATCTATCACCTAGGATAATGTCTAGTAGTCCCTTCCCCTAACTCCAATGACTGGGGAGGCCGGATCTTTGCCCGTGGGGTGGTTGTTAACAACCTGTCCATTGGAGTTTTGTGCAGCTCTGTCCTCTCCCTTGGCAGACAACAAGAAGCGAATGGGTGCGTTAGGTGTTGCTTAACTAACGACCCATTCTATGCTATGGTCTTTCAACCACTCGAGCATCTTGCCTGTGAAGGCAAATCAGGCACCACTTTATGTAATTACAGTATTGTGCATTTAGCACTATTCGAGGTTGCGCGACCGTCTCATCCGATCATCGCAGTACTAGCGTGTAGTGCACGACTACAAGTACTCTAGGATGAAAGGGGTGTAGTTCCTTAATAGGAACCTCAACAAAAGTGTTTCACAAAGATGTAATGTTTCTCAAACTTTACTTTTGACATTCTTTATCTTTTGAAACAACCAACTGCTTGTGTCAACATCTGGAATGCGATTTTCTAGAATCTCATCTGCTATCGGGGTATCTACATGCCTCGCATGACTTGATACCGGCCTCGATAGACAGAATACGGGCTTCTCAACAGAACCCCCGCTAAGAAGTTTGCTCAAGCCCCAATTCAGGGTTACCCGAGATATGTCGAATAGACGAACATAACCAGCCTAAAACACATTCTTCCAAACACTTTGATTTCGGCAGTTTGATGTTTTTGCGCAGCTCCCTAAATTCTCAAGTCAACTTTACAAGACTATCCGCTCGAAAAGCCAAGATCCTTGCTAGGGATCCCTCTCCTTAGACAAAGATGTATCGCTAAGCTCTTGAGTCAACTCTTGTCGCAAGAGGGAGAGCAGTAAATGCCTCTTACATCCTCCACGAGGATGCTTTTATAGCATATGCAATGAGCGAAAAACCTGAGCGCCATCTGCAATGGCAAGACAGTAATGAAACATTTGCAAAAATGGGAGCTTGGGCGCATAGCACGACGACAAAGTAAAGACTATGAGCAGGAGTGCAAATGCAAAGCTTGTGCACAGAGCGCGACGACAAAGTAAAGACTGTCAGAAAGTAAAGGACAAAGATCGCAAAACCACGTTCTTGAGTTAACTGCGTACTCGTATAAATATATATATATATATACATATATATTTATTTAATTATCCTTTTTAGTTAATTGAACTCAATTCAATTATCCAAGTCCTTCATGCAATCTTCCCCTACTGTGAGCATTGCAAAATTTTTTCTCTCATTCTCTTTTTCCTCTTCCTTCTCATTTCCTTTCTAGCCTCTATTCCCTTTTTGAAGGGGAATAAAAGATAGAGAAGAAGAGAGAAGAGAAAAGAAAAAAATAAGGAAGAGAGAGGAACTCTTTTGCAAAGGTCTCACTTGACCATTAAAAATATTTTAAAATTACTCGCCTCCATTTTTGAAAATTTGTGGGAAAATGGAGAGACGAGATTCGCTCATTGATACGAGGTTCAACCGTTCCTGACGCCTTTACCAGGGGTAATTGAACCAAGGATCAAATTTATGCATTTTTGCTTTGCCTAAATATTGTCTAAGAAATTATTCTAAGTCTAAAAAATGCACAAAGAATCATGCTTGTGTAATGCAGATGTATGCTTTTAAGAAGAATAATTTTAGGACTTTTGGGATTATCCAAGTGATTTTGAAATAAGTTTTGAAAATATTTTGAAGAAATGGTTTTTGAAAATTGATTTGGAAAAGTTAGATTTTGAATCTAACTTAGAACTTTAAATAGATTTGGATGAAGAGACTTGAAGTTCTATGTCTTGGAATAATGAGAGATTTGAAAATAGATCTTGGATTGAAGAAATGAAGAGAAAAAGGAGAATTGAAATTGAGATAGAATTTTGAAGTAAAAATAAAGTTTCAAAGTTAAAATGAACTTTGAATTTGAATTGATCTTCAAAGAAAAATCGATTTTGAAAAGGAATTCTGATTTTGAGCTTAAATTCAGAATCTGGAACAGGAATTAAAGTGAAAATCGAATTTAGATTTGGGAAATAGATTTGAAAAGTGAATTTGAAAATAGAGTTGGAATTTGAATTTAGAATTGAAAATCAAGGTGAGATTTGGAAATGGAATCGGATTTGAGAAATCTGGATGGAAAATAGAATTGAATTTGAAAAAATCAGATGGAATTTGAAGATGAAATTGGATTTGAGAAATCCAGATGGAATTTAGGAATGGGACTGGATTTGAGAAATCCAGATGAAATTTAAGAAATAGAATTGAATCTAGAATTGGAATTAAGTTGGAAAAATGGAATTGGATTTAAAAATCTGGAATTCAAGATGGAATTGGATTTGAGATCTGGAATTCAAGATGGAATTAGATTTAAAATCTGGAATTCAAGATGGAATTGGATTTGAGAAATTCAAATGGAATTTCAAAATAGATTTGGATTTTGGAAATTGATCTTGAATTCAGAGAAAAATCGATTTTAGAGCTAACCTTAGAACTTTGATTCTTGATTTCAAAGTGAATTGAATTTTAAAGATCAAAACTCAAAAAATTTCAGAAGGAACTTGGGGATTTGGAATTTTGAAGTGAAGAATAAACATGATTTTAAACCTGAATTTTGAAATCAAGAGATGAATCTGGGATTTCAAAGTTTGAATTGAACTTTGAAATTTGATTTGAAATATTGGATTGATTTTGGACTAGGAAATGGATTCGGAATTTCAAAGTTGAATCAAACTTTAAAATTTGATTTGAGTTGGAAATCGAATTTTGAATTTAGAGATGAACTTTGAAATTTCAAAGTTGAATAGAACTTTGAAATTGGAATGTTGAAGTTTGAATCTTGAAATAAGATAGAATTGAGAATAGGAAGATGAATTTGAATTTATAAATAAGAATTGAGGATTGATTTGAAAAGTGAGGAAGATATTTGAAGAATTATCTCAAAATCACTTGGATTTTTGAAATAATATGAAAAAGAATACAATTTTATCCTAAATGATGAATGCTTTGAAAAAGAGTTTGAAAATTGGATATTGAAAAGCATATTTCATTCTTTTAGGAGAATTGAAATAAGATTGAAGATATAATACATTCAGGACTATGGTCATAAATGTATTATAAAATAATCTGTATTTAAATTCAGATAAAGAATAAAATACATTTTGATGCCTTTATAGAGTTTGAAATGAAATTAACTTTCAATATATTTTGACTATGGCCATGAATATATATATTAAGTTAATTTACAAGTCAAACTATGATAAAGGAAGAAAAAATTTAGAAAATATGATGATTTTTGAAAAAGACTCAAGTGTGGATCCAATGTTATTCCACAAAAGATAAAAATCTTAAGCATCATCCACATTTTGACTATGGCCATCAATGTGAATCATTTGCTTAGGATTAATTACCGTTTATTAGAATGGTGCACGTGCCATTCGTGTTTCACCATTGTGAGATTTTTGAAATAAAAGAAGAATGATATGAAAACAAAAAATTCATGATATTTACTTGCTCATACATTCTAATCTAAAACTGGAAAGTAAAGTTTCTCATTATTATCTAGCTATTACAACTTAGGAATTGAAATTCCAATGATAAAATTCCTAAACTAAGAAGGAAAACAGCCCTTTCTACCTAATTCCTGCAAAATTTAGTGCACGATGCATATAGAAAGCAATTTACATGATATCACATTGAACCCTAAGATGCAACTAATGAAATGCTCATACATATACTTTATGTAATGTATCACATTTGATGAGAAATCTTATGTATTAGAATGTAAGTGTGATACACTAAACTATTGAGGGAATGAATGCTAAAATATATGATATCCTAAGCTTGGTGTTGGGGATATAATCCTGTATTGATCTTGACTATCAGAGTGAATCTATTTCAACTCTACAGATTTTTTAAAGTATGAAGGTGCATTGTTCTGGCACCAATTTTGGAAACCCAAAGTCTCATGTTTCGAACTTTCAGAATAGTTTTCAATGGTTGTGGAACACTCTTGGACAGATGTAAGGAAGTTAGATTTTGGTTCCTAGGATGAACAGGTTCCTAATGGTGGAGGCCAGAAGAATGCAAAGTTGGACGTTGTAGCTATTGGTGATGGAAAATCCTAGTTAATGGATTCACGGATCCACAATGAAAGCCAACAGATGAGGCAGAAGTTGCAGCATCCATCAAAACGACCAGATGCACATAACCCTTCTCCTCAAAGATTGTTTTAAGGTCTACAACATTTGGGGGGTCTGATAATCGAGCCATGATTTCCATCTCTAGTCTGACATTACACACATCTCCCAACGTGCCCAACCTATTCTTTGCAGTGGATTCGCATGCCAATAGCTCCCCTGTCAACTCATCTGAACAAGATTTGATGACCCCAACTTGGCTCGAGTCTAATTGCTCTCCAAGCAAGTGTCTATCTTCCAATTTACACATTTGTATTGCATCTAGAATTGGCTCAATCAGAAAGCAAGCCGTGTGACAGTTAGGCAAATCTAGAATTGGCTCAATCAGAAAACGAGCTCTATAACGGTTAGGTGAACACTGAAGGTTTGTTGCCCTTCCTAATTGTTGTTACCAATCTTCTCACATTTGATATCTCACTGATTGCTTCAACAAATCGTTTGAACCCACATATCAGAAGTATAAAAAGGCTCCTGCATCTTTCATCTCAAGGTCATGTTACTGCAAGCCATGCTTGCTGATATAGAGCCTGAGCCCACAAATCGATTTGGGCGATATCTGAATCCTGGCATTTTGACAATGCCAAGAAGAATCACTTCAGGTGAGGTTCTCAATTTTCTGGAAGAGAGGAAGAGAACCTCTTGAAGTTCTCTTTCTGGATGTATCGACCCTTTGAGGAATGGAAAAAAAAAGGTGAATGATTGACACCGATTTGCAAATTCGGTGTTTAATCAATTAACCACAGTGGGTGGTATAGATCAGAATAATCAACTAACCACATTTCTAATTCATCGTCTATATTCAAGATGCCAGATGATGTAGGAAAATGGGAACGATGAAATCACACGATCGGAAGGAATACCTAGCGAACAAATAACATTAGTGGATGAATTAACAGGGGTGCAAAGATACTAACACTAATCAAGCATGTATAATGCAATATATGAAACAAAACAGAGAATCAAAAGAAACAAAACAGAGAATCAAAATATGAATCAGAAGTCAGAATGAGCATATAAGTTTAGAAATAGAAATAAGAAATTGTATATAACAATCAATTAAAATGAAACAAAAGATCAAATGTAAGCGGATGCTCACGAACATGCGAAAATTAAAGGGACTCAGAAATAATTAGCAAAAGGGAAGAAGAAAAAGATGTTGGAATCATTGTGTTCCATTACTGTAGCGGCAGATGGATCGATCCTGCCATATGTAGGTCGATCCCACCATGGATGCATTAAAAGAAAAGGGAAAAAGAAACGAAGAAGGATAAAATCGAAGCAGAACAATGCTGTAAAAAATATTTATAGAAAACTAAAAAAAAAGAGGGATCTAATGAACTCCATGGATCACTGCTATGCATCATATGATTCATCGGCAGATGGGTATTCAGTGCCCAGATCTGTCTCCTCTGAATGCTAGCAGCAGAACCCAAACAGGTGGAATAAATTACGGGGAAGAGAGAAAAATGAACAGATGCAACAAACTAGGATCAATGAAATGTTCTTCGATGCTATTTAAAACGGGAAAATCAAAATATAGATGACAACTATAATAAATAACAGAAAAGAGCAGGAAATCAGATAATGAAAACGAAAGCGGGAAAATTGGATATAAACAGATAATTAAACAAAAACCAGATAAAATTCAATAAACGTAAAAAGGAAATATCAGAATGAATGTTTCGTTGTTGTTGCATAGGGGTGGGTTGAGGTTGCACAAGCAACTCAACACCACCAGAAGTGCCTTAATGGGGGCCAAAACGAAAAAAAAGAAAAGAAACTAAAAGAAAATTCAAAGAAAATGAAAGAGGAAGAGGGATACTTACCGAAGCTCTGTAGGGGGTGATCGATTGACTTCCTTCAGAGAACCGAAGAAGGAAAATGCTAAGAAGAAGAAGAGGGGATTGAGAGGCTCGAAGATGGATGATGGCGCTAATGGATGATGGCGAACAACGGATCCTCAACCCCCTCCCTGCGGTCTCTCTTTATAGCGAGAAGCCGTTGGGATTTTTACGAATTGAGTATGAAGATTTTTTGAAATTTTTTAAAAGAGTAGATCCTTTCCAAAGGTTTTCTAAAAGGGTGGTTTTCACTAAAACAACTTTAAAAAACGGGCTTCTAAAACCTTTTTTTTGTGTTTTCTTTTTCCAATTTAAATTTTTTTATTCTTTTTCTTTTATATTTTCTATTTTTTTGTGTTTTTGACATAAAAATTCTAAAACTATGGGAAAATAAGGGATTTTAAACTATTTTTGTAAATTTTAAAAAAATTTACAAGAGGGGTTTTCTGAGAATTCAGGGTTAAACTTTGGAAATTTCTTCAGAAAACGGGTTTGGATCCAAGGTTTTGAGAAAATATTCAAGTTTTGGACCTCGAATTGAGGAATACAAGGCAGTAGATCAAAATGGATACCAGATGAACTGTTTGAGCCATTCAGAAACTATTTTTGGATTTTTTATAAATTCGATTTAAAAATTGGATAATGAGGCTCATATTTGGATTTTGATATCGGATTCGGATCCAAAATTGAGTCAGATATAGAAAATGGATTTGGATTCCAGTGAATCCAAGAAATAATTGGAATTTTGATCAAAACTGACTCAATTATTCAGAAAATGGAGGCTATGGGAAAAAAGAGAATTTTTATAAAATTTTGAAAAAATTGGGGTGTTCACACCTACCTTGAGGGGTTGCAGTCCTCGTATGCTAGTGGCATAGATAAGCACGAGCTCGAGCCACGAAGGGCGAGCAGGATCCACCATTCAACCTATAATGCTTAGAACTTTAGTATGCTAAACAAAAAAAAACAACAAGAGGTGGGTCCGATAAGACCCGATTGGAAGCAAAACAAGGGACTTCGCTCCCTGCAGACAAGTTGCAGAGGCAGAGGACAGGGGCACGAGCCCTGCTTAGCAGAGCGTGGCAGGAACAGGGGCAGAGAGCTTCTGCTTTCTGCCAATGAAAAGAGACAAAAAGGCCTGCTCCCTGCCAGCCAAAGCAGCAGAAGTAGGTGGGGCAGCCCCTGCCAGAACCGAGAAGACAGAGGCAAGGAGCAACCACTTTCTGTCTGTAGAAGACTCAGACGACAGGAGTCAAGCCCCTGCCGACCTGCCATAGGACGAGGGGGGCCTCGCCCTCCCCAGTCGAAAGGGAAGGGCAGGGAAGGCATAGCCCTCCCTCGCCCAACTCAAGCAACAGGAGAGTAGGGGGGTCTTCACCCCCTGTCGGGAAACATAAGAAGGCAGGGGGTCGGAGCCCTTTGTCGGGAAACACAAGGAGGTAGAGGCCTTGCCCCATGCCGAAAAACACAAGGTAGGGGGGCGAAGCCCCCTACCGGGAAACACAAGGTAGGGGCCTCGCCCCCTTCCTGAAAGCACAAGACAGGGGGGCGAAGCCCCCTGCCAAGAAACACAAGGCAGAGGCCCCCTTTGCCGAAAAATACAAGAAGGCAGGATGGGGGCAAGGGGGCAGAGCCCCCTGCTGGAAAACCACAGGAGGTAGGAGGCAAAACCCCCTGTCGAAAAAATAACAAAAGGCAGGGGGCTTTGTCCCCTGCCAAAAAAACAAGAAAGAGGCAGGAGCTCAGCCCCTGTCGAAAAATCCACAAGAGGCAGGGGACGAGCCCCCTGTCGGAAAGGCGAGCCGACACAGGGAGCGACTCCCTACCAGCAAAGGAAAGAAAAAGGGGGGAGAAGAAAAGAAAAGGGGAAGGATAGGAGAAGAGGCGTACCTGGGGGGTCGTCGGAGGGAGGCTCGTCGGTGGCGGGATGTCGGTGGCCGCCGGGGAAATGAGGTCATCGGGGGGTCTCTGTCGAGCAAACGAGAGAGCAGAGAGTCGGGGGGAGAGAGTGCAAAGAGAGAGTCGAGAGGGGGAGAGGCGATGAGGGGGTCGGCGCAGGGTGAAAGCGGAGAGTGCAGAGAGAACGAGAGAGCAGGAGAGGGAATCCCCCCCTGCGTCGCTGTCTTTAGAAGACAAGAGGGAGGCAGTGCCTCCGAATGGGTTCGGGTCTAGATCCGACCCAAATTCAAGTTTTTTTTTTTTTTTGGATTTTACATCCAACCCTCCTTAAAAGAATTTCGTTCACAAAATTTTGATTACATTCATTGATCAAAATACAAGTCAGAGTACTTAGGGAATTGTGAACACCCCAAATTTTCCAAAAAATCCAAAAAAATCCCTTTTTGCCCTTGGCCCCATTTTTTGAATAATTAAGTCAGTTTTAAAATAGAATTCCAGTTTATTTCTTAGATTTACTAGAATCTAAATCAATTTTTCTATGTCTGAGTCAATTTTGGACCCATTGCTCTGTACTCCTCCATTCAAGGTTAAAAACTCAAATATTTTCTCAAAACCTCGATCCAGACACCTCTTCTGAAGAAATTACCAAAAATTCAAACCTGAATCCTCAGAAGATACTGCTTTTTGTAAAAAAAAAAAATTAGTTCACAAAATTAGTTTAAAAATCTTTAGTTTTTAAAACTTTTATTTCAAAAACACAAAAAAAAAATAGAAAATACAAAGAAAAGAAAAGAAAAGAAAAATACACATCCAAAATCTATATTGGTTTTAAAGCCCCTTTTTTTAAATACTTTCATAGTTAAAAACTTCTTTTTAGGAAAACTTTTGAAAGAGAAACATTATTTTGGAAAATTTCAGAACCAAGAGGGACCTTCTTGAAAAATAATAACGGCCTTCCTTTACGAGAGAGGCCTCCCTCTCTCTCTTGCTCGATCCCTCATCCGCCCATCTGCCTTCTTCTTGAAAACCCTTCGATCGACCTCCTGCGTCTTCAACCATCGATGCCTAATGGCCTCCCCTTCTCGAATCTTCCTCTCCCTCTTTAAAAGGAGCACGAAGAGGAAGCCCCCTGCATCGCTTCTTCACCCCCGCATATTCTCCACTACCTTCATCTCCCTCTCGGAGCTTCTCATTCCCCCCTTTCCCTTCATCGATCATCGCAGTCTCCAATTGGCCCCAACTCTCTCTCTCTCGCTTCAATCTTGCAGAGCCACACTTCCCCTTTTCTCTCTTTGCTTGGATCGACTAAAAGAACTTCAGTCCTAACGACAACAGACAAAGAGAGGTCGATCACTCTGAAGCATCTGCAACCAAGGAGTCGAATCCATCCCGTGTTCAGAGGAAAGACTCCTCTCCTGCACAGCTTCGTTTGAGGTAAGAGTCACCTTTTTTCCCTCTAAGCGCATCCCTCTGGTTTTTGAAAGGTTTCCTGTGTTTTCCCTTCTTCTCTTCACCTTTTCCATCTTACGATCACTTAACTGGACATTTTATTTTCTGGAATTTGCTTCTTTGATTTTGTATCAGATTTTTACGGTGACTTCCATTGCGGAAGCACCGTATTTCCTATCAAATGAGTAGGCATCATAAATATCGGCCTCAATCAGTGTTGATTTGAGGTCGATACTCTATTTTGAAGCAATATGGGGGAATGGGGTATTTTGATGCAATAAGATATGCCTGATCATTTTGAATTTCCCTTTTTATTCATCTGCGTTCCCTTTCTAGTGTAATATGCATCCTCTCTCTTTGTCTTTGCCATTTCTTTTTCTTCCTTTCTTTCTATTTTTTTTTTTTTACTTTATTAATTTCCTTTTCTTGTTCTTCTATAGCTTATTGTATCGTTGATGATTGGTTATTCTTTTAACGACTACTTACGATTACAAAGGATTGCTTTGTTAACTTGTTAGTTTGTTTCTTTCATAAGAGATTTTATTCTTGTTAAATTTGTGTTTTCATCGGCATATGGCCATTATCCCTGTGCATCTGTTAAAGCATTCCATTATCTAGTTCCATTTATTTACCTGTTATGTTTCAGTTTCCAGCTTCATGTTCTCTACTTTGGATTACACCTAATTGACCCATCGATCATGTTTTGTTCATTTTAATCCATTCTCTTGATTTAACTGTCGTTATCATATTGCCTCCAGATCCCCATATTTTCTATTTTTGATCGAATATGGCTATGTTTACCTGTGGCATCCTCATGGGTTTCGTCCCTCTTCCTTTGTTAATGTTAACTCTATAACAATTGTCTGATGGTAACAACACATAGCGTTGGTAGTGGAAATCCATGTTCATTTGATCATATACAAGATAGCCTCGTTTAGTATCTTCAGATTTAGCAGGGTATTGCGAAAATGGTGCAAGTGGTCATGAAATGTAGCATCAAGGTTATTATTGACGGATCAAGGTGTCATCCATGCCATGGCATAGGTCTGAGGTGTTGGTAAGGCAGGAAAGATATGGTATGAAGACAAGAGGCCCTAAATTTTGGAAAATACCTTTACAGATTTCATCTCTTGTACAGAGGGTTTACTAGAAAATGAGTGTGCATCTATGGGAAAGCCATACATCCCTGGAAGAAGTGTAGGAGAATTGATTGATGGTGCTATCGTGAATATGTGATCCGATTGTTCAAAGCAGTAATAGCAGGCATATCATTTACAGATATAACAACCATGATGCTCTTCTTTCATTCCATCTATAGCATTTTACTTAACTCTGTAGCGTCTATTATTGCAACATTTCAACGCTGCTCATACCACTTCACATCCACCATATCTCTGTAGCCTCCAGCATCTATTACATTTCTTTTTTACAGTACCCTGTCTTAATTCCATGTAGTCCCCATCCGTATTCAGCATCTTATCCTCATCTACATACATACTTATCCCTTGCATCATGCATTATGTACTTTTTGGTATGTCATAGCATTGAACAAAATTGATCCTAAAAGTCGCTATCCCTGCCCATTGGCTGGAGTTTTGGTATATAATTTGGTTATCTTATCCCCTTCACACCAAGTTTCAAGGCGACCTGCTGGAGTCAATCAGCTAACATGGCTGCGCTCAATCAGAGTAAGATACTGTGAACAATACCATGGGGGATTCACTGCTTGAAGCTATATAAAAACATTTGATTTGCTGGTAAAGATTTATGAGTTATTGTTCTGATTCCTCGAGCCATCTTAATCACATCAGTTTGGTTAAGTCCATCAGTCAGCACTATGGAGATTCCTTTGCTAGTGACTAACTTATGGCTGTTAAAAGGAATCCACAAATCAATCGTGTCTAGGTAAGCTGATTCGCATGGTTCAAATTAATCACTTTAAGCGTATATGATGCATGTTGCTTTCCTTTCATTCCTTGTTTTGATATTACACAACACCATTTCAATCATCCCCTTTATATCTTCCACTTCACATTCCACATGTGCATAGCATCTATCTCACACCTTTCCACTTTCAATACTGCTATACATTTATTTATTCATTTTTACTGCTAAAGGTACTGTTCATCACAGCCACTTGCACTTAGTAGTAACATTTCCTTAAATATTATGGCTCTCACTCACCTATACTGTTCTCATTTTGGGCACCGATGGCAGTGCTAGGCACTGCTGTAGCTCTCATATACTCACGGCAGTGCCAAGTACTGTTGTGATTTCCCTGCCATCATCCAACATAACCTCACTATACCTGTGGCCATTGTACCTACTATAATCTATGACCTTCAGCACATCACCACACCATCACATCACTGTTATGACTTGCTGTATTACAACACTTATCTACAGAAATACATACCCTATACTCCCAGTATCACTATGCACAACCTATTACACTTGGCACAACGCCTATAGTGGCTGTATCCAAGCATTGCTCTATATTGCACCTACTCAATATCCATACACTTTCTCTGTTGCACAACAACACTTTACCACTCATTTTTGGTACTCCTTCACACCTCGACACCATTCCCTGCACATTCATTGCAGTCACATCAGTACGCTGCTGAAGTGTTTCACTTCACAACATACCCTCATTCTCGCACACCAACAACCTACAACATGCTACTCTTTATTCAGCAGCACTGCTGAAATACTTGCATTAATACCAGCACATATCTCCTCACTACTCAGCACCTGTTAGGTACCCATTCACTTCTATTGCACAACATCATCTATATCCATCACACATTTTTTTTCTTCTTCCAAACCCCTTCTACAAGTATTCCTAATCATGCACACCATACACATTTTCTCATTCAGTATAGATATAACACTTAAGCATATATACATGCATCCTCCATGAGCCCTGTATTTAGATAGATTCAGCTATATTTTATCACTAGCCAGGGCATATGATCACATGTATGTTAGTCTTTAGCATAGTCTATTCCATTTTCTTTGTACTATGTATCTTTTATCTTGTGCTAATTCTGTTTTGTAGGAAAAATGCAAATTGTTGAAATTTCTTTTTTTTTTAGATTAAGATTTTGTAATTTTAAATTCAATTCAAAGTTTGTAATAGTTAGATATTAATGAGAATATTTACATTTCCTATACTAGATTAGAACGTATGAGCATGCATATTTTCTAGAAATGTTTGTTTCATATGATGTTTCTCCTTTATTTTCAAAAAAACACGAATGGGAACACGAATGGCACATGCACCATTCTAATAAAAGGGGATTAAGTCCTAAGTTGATGATTTGCATCAATGACCATAGTCAGGGTGTGAACAAAACTTAGGATTTTCATTTTTTATGGAATAATACTGGATCCACGCTAGATCTTTTTCAAAAATCATCATATTTTCAAATATTTTCTTCCTTTATTAGAGTTTAACTTAAAATTAACTCAAGATATATATCAATGGCCATAGTCAGGATATATTGAGAGTTAATTTCATTTTAAACTCTACAAAGGCACAAAAAATGTGTTTTATTCTTCACTTGAATTTAAGTACGATTATTATATAATACATCTTATGACCATAGTCAGAGATGTATTATATTTTCAATCTTATTTTAATTCATTTAAAGAATGAGATATGATTTTCAAAAAAAAATTTCAAATTCTTCCATTCATTTCATAATTTTGGATAGAATTATATCATATTTTTAAAGATCAAGTGATTTTGAGATATATTCTTCAAATATCTTCTTCAATTCTCATTTGTAAATTCAAAATCTCCTTTCTATTCTCAAATTCTATCTTACTTCAAAAATTCAAAACTTCAATTTCAAAAGTCCAATTTGACTTTGAAATTTCAGATTCATTTTATATTCAAAGATTCAATTTCAAAGTCCCATTTGACTTTGAAAACTCAAATTCATTTCTAAATTCAGAATTCAATTCCCAATTTCAGATCAAATTTCAAAGTTCATTTCAAACTTTGAATTTCCAAATTCATTTTTCAGAGTTCAAATTCAAATTCAACTCAATATTCCAGATCAAATTTCAAAGTTCAATTCAACTTTGAAATCCCAGATTCATCATCTGATTCCAAAAATTTGAATTTTAAATTAAGTTTATTCTCTCTTCAAATTCTCAAATTCTTTTTGTAATTTTCTGAGTTCAAATGTTCAAAAATTCGATTCATTTTGAAAATCAAGGATCAAAGCTTTTGAGATTGGCTCTAAAAATCGATTTTCTCTGAAGATCAAAAATTAAAAATCAAAATTCAATGTAGAGTCTCAAATCCAAATCCATCTTCAAGATTTATCTGGATTTCTTGAATCCAAATTCCAATTTTCAAAGTTTCACCTTAAATTCTGTTTTTTTTTAGATCCAATTCCATCTTGGATTCTAGATCCAATTCCATCTTGGATTCTAGGATCCAATTCCATCTCAAATTCCGGATTTCGGATCCAATTTCATCATGAATTCCAGATTTCACACTGAATCCTAAATTCCAAATACCATCTAGATTTCTTTCTCCTTTCATTCTGATCTCAAAATTTTAAATCTAGAATTCCACTCTATTTTCAAAATTCCATCTTGACTCTCAATTCTAGATCCATTTTGAAGTCCATATTCAACTTTTAATTTTTATTCTCTAAAACTCCCTTCTTCAAATTCAGGTTCATCTCAATCTTTGATTATTTCAAAACTCAAGATCTATTCTAAATCTTAAGTTAGCAAATCTAACTTCTCCAAGTCCGTCTTCAACTCTCAAAAACCATTTCTTCACAAATATTCTCAAAAATTCATTTTCAAAAACCACTTGGAACATCTCCAAAATTTCTGAATTACTTTCTCAGAAGCATACACCCTTGCATTTGCATCATATAAGCATGATTCTTTGTGCATTTTCTAGACTTAGAATAAACTTTTAGACAATATTAAGGCAAAGCAAAAAGGCATAAATTCGATCCTTGGTTCAATTACCCCTGATAAAGGCGCCAGGAACGGTCGAACCTCATACCGACAAGCGAGCCCCGTCTCCCAATATTTTTTCGCAAATATTTCAAAAATGGAGGTGAGTAATCTTTTAAATCTTTTCAAAATTAAGATCAAGTGAGACCTTCGCAAAAGAGTTCCTCTCTTTCTTTCTTTTCTTTTCTCTTCTCTCTTCTTTTTTGTCTTTGATTTTCCCCTTTAAAAAGGAAAAATAGAGGCTGGAAAGGAAAAGAGAAGGAAGAGAGCGAACACCCAGAGAAAAAAAAATTTGCAATGATCACAGAAGTTGGCGACCAAGATGGGACTCGTCTTCGTCTGGTTGAATTTTTGTCTTTTGCTTTGCTTTGGTATTATCTAAGTCTTTATTCTACAAATGCCAGCTTCATTTCCATGCAAACCTTAGGAGCCTAGATTTTGTCCTAGCTGACATAATGCATATAAGATTTAAGTATGGTTTGGTAGGACCATATTCAGGAGATTATTCCATGTTCACTTAGATTTAGGTCTGAAATACAACTCTCCTCAATTCTAAGGATTGAATGCAAACAATGTATGCAAGTGTATGCTTCTCTTCATTTACAATCTATCTCTTTAGGACTTGCATTAGAGCCATCTAATTTCTTGCATGATGAACATGTTTTTGAAAAACGTCCATACCTATATTGTCCTGGTCTTCACGTTGCTGGGCTATCTCACTGAACCATAGTTCGGGAGAGCGCCTCACAACTGGACCACTTATTTGGGTTAGCCCCCCCCCCCCTACCACGTACCTAAGGGTCATAGTCCGAGGTATATCGGTAGGTGCTCAAGGATGTTGGGAAGCCACATACTTCGAGCTTCAGCTTGAGTATATCGACATACCTTGATTGAAATCAGTTGATCTGAACCATAGAGTTAAGATTAAGGTCCTACGAGCCATTTCAAAATATTGCATTTAGAGTCAGCTTCTAGGGAGTGCTATTATGTGCATCATTGCTTGTATAATTCGATTCTTTTACGGATATTATCTTGAAAATTCTTATTTTTCAAAACCCTAGATGTTTATTTCACAAAAATTCTTTTATTTTCTCAAAAATCCAAGATTGTATATTTCTCATTTCCTTATTCTTTCATAATTTTCTTAAACCCTGTACATTCTTTTAAGTTTTTTTTTTCTCTCTTTCAAAAGTCCTAGCATATTTTTTCTTTTCTTCTGATTTATTTAAATATTTTTTTATCCTGCCTGCAATTTTTCAAAATATTCAAGTCTTGTCATCCATCGTCAAATATGTCTTCAAAATTTTATTTTCTCATCCAAGATCTCTTTTATCAAGAGATCTCTTCTCAAATCTTTTAAAATCTCTTTCATCGTCTCTCTTTTCCCAAAAATTCCCCAAGGTCTGAACCCTTCCTTTATTCTTCAGAAAACATCAGGCTTTCCATCATGGTTCAAACGAGAGCAGGAAGAAGGGCAGTTCAGCAGCACAATGATAGTGAAGTGGAGGAAGTAAACTCTCCTAGATTGTCCCAAAGACATGATTCCGAAGAGGATGATGTCGACCCAGCAATGTACAAGATATTCCAAAAGATGATGGCAAAAATGATGTCCGAACAAGTTGGGGAAGGTTCAAAGAAAACATCCTCTAAGAACAAGATCAAGAGAAAGTCAGTGAAAAAGCATGTCAGGATCAACAAGAAGAGAGTTCAACAAGACAACACCTCTGAGGGTACAAAATCGACCGAGGAGGATTCCGAGGAAGAACAGTTTGTGTTCGTCCCAAGACATCTGCGACATCCGAAGAAGGTGGCGGAAGAGCCTAAGTCAGTAAACAAGTCTAGAGAAGGGATCTCGACAGAAAATTCAATTCAAGCACTGACTAAGATGGTCAAGGATCTGCAAATCCGAGATAAGAGAAAGAAAGTATATACCAGACAAGACTTCTACCTTGGTCTAGATGGAGACAGCAGCTTGGAAGACCTCCCCAGAAAATTCATTAAATTTGATGGATCCGGCAACCCAAAGGCCCATCTTGCAATGTTTTTTGCAGAGTGTGTCAGATTCAGCGAAGACAACCGTGCTCTTTTTTTGTGCTTCCCGCACAGTCTTGAAGGTGTAGCAGCAAAGTGGTACGCAGAACACGTCAACCCCGTTGAGCTACAAGATTTTGACAAAGTGGTTAATCTATTTGTGGAGTGATTCATGTTCAACACTGAGGCACTGCCCACCCTCAATCACTTATATAATCTGAAACAGGATGACAAAGAAAAGGCCATAGATTTCATTCACAGATGGAGAGACACATGCAACAAAATGAGAACCCCCATCTCAGAGGAGCACACGCTCCATGTTATTTTGAGCAACTTCTCTCAACCTCTCAGGAGCCTTATTTCCACCTACCCATCAAAATCGTTCATCGAACTCATTGAACGAGCTGAATGGCTCGAGATGGGAATGGATAACGGAATCTATGATGGTATCACCCTGGCAAGGGGCAGTCAAGATGCAAAGAAGAAAGCCCATTTCAACCTTTCTGCTAATTCCTCATCTGACAACAAGGGTAACAAGAATGATCACGACAACAATTCAGAAGGATTCAGAGGTCAAAAGGGGGAGTTTTTCAACAATAATAAACCTTCCCAATCCAATCCTCAGCAGCGGGAAAAAGATCAGAAAAAACCAAAGCACAAGGACTGGAGTCCCGACCGCGAGTTCACCCCTTTGGAATAGACACTCGAGGAGGTTCTGGAATATATACTCACAAAGAATATGATCGATCTGCCAAAAGTTGTTGATCCTCTAGTAATATTAGGCAAATTCAAGGAACAGTTCTGCAAGTTTTACCGAGAAGTGGGGCATGATACAGAGCACTGCTTCATCCTCAAAAATATCATCCAAGACTGCATCGATAAAAACCTTTTGATAGAGGACGAAGACGAAGAGCAGCCCGCCGTCCTGACCAAGCCTTTCCCAGATCATTCAAAAAATTGATGATGTTAGAGTTTTTCTGCTTTCCTCCATTTTCTTTACCAACCATCTTGTAAGGGCAAGTCAGCCTGAGTCTTTTGTGACCTTTTGGTCAAGATGCTTGTAAATATTTCAATCTTTGTTATCAGTTTTGCTTATAAATGAAATGTCAATCTCCTTCCTATCTTTGATGTTTAATTCTTATTTCTTTCGCCATATTGGGGCATCTTTTATTGTTAAAATTACATTTACACTTCAAAATATTCTTTTGCCATCAAATTCTCATTCTTTTCAGAATGAGGGGCAATCCCGATATCATCCATGAGAGAAATGAAATTACTTATAAGGGTCTTTCAAAATCGTGAAAACTTTCTGCAAAGTTTCTATCATAATCACCAAAAGTCCAATATTTTGGTTCAATCTCTTTCAAAATCAACCATCGATAAGGTGAATTTTCATCTTCATTCCATATCTACCACTATCACCCGAATCAATTCTTTCATATCTAGTCAGATTCTTCTAACTGGAGCATTTTTATAGTACAAATTTGGTGTATTTTTCTTTGCCACAAAGCTCGGCCTTCAACCAGCTTAGTAGCAAAGAGGGGCATCTATAAACACCCTAAATTTTTCTCATATATTTTCAAGCACCCCCCCTCTCACAGATGCCAACCCCTGCAAGTCAGTATAGGAGTCCAGTCCAGTTTAGGTGTCATCTCCCCGATTCTGTCAGTAAAATTACCATTTTATCCCTAGGTCATCTTACATCCCTGCTAGTCAAAGTTGACCAAGCTTATTTTCAAGTTCAGAACAGTTAGAATGTTTGTCATTTCTAGCTCATTTGAGCTCACAATGAGTAAATCTTGTTTATTTCTGACCATTTCGACTAAAATTGGGTTATTTCCTTAGAAATGAGCTCAATTCTATCCAATTGTTTTCAAGTCAGTTAATCCCAGTTGACCCTACCCCTTTGAGTGTAACCCGAGCTCACCAGAAGTTCAAGTGACTCAGTTTCAGTTCAAATCCATTTTCCTTAGTGTCGAAGTCCATTTTAGCCCATTTCAGCTTCTTTCAGCTAAAATTAAGCTAAATCCAGTTAATTGAGCTGGTGTTTGAGCTTCAGATTTACTTCATCTTAGTATTACTAATCTTTATTCCAGTTCAAACCCAATGTATTTCTATGGTCCATTTCACTTCAGTGTGCATTTCTCACCATTTCTCTAAAATTTGCACCATTTCTCTATCATTTAGCTTAAGAATTCGTTTAAGTTGGTGTCATTTTAGTTCAGAAACCATAAAATTCAGTATAAAGCAGTTGAAACCAATTCAAACCTACTCTTCCAATGTCACTCCATGCCCTGTAGGGGTAGAATCATTTTTCGGTCATTTCGTCTGAAGCTTCATTTTTATCATTCCCCAGTTGGTACAATCAAGAATCGAAGCTTGGATCTGTTTCATTGTTAAAAAATTTAGTTATAGCCGAGACTCGATTCACGTTTGGATCCGATTCAGTGTTGAGTCTGAACCCAATGATCAATTTTCATCCTCAAACGGGAATCTTCAATTCCTTGTCTATGCCAGGGGTTCAGAACTTCAAATCTCTCATCCAAGGTTTATCATTTCCTATCATTTTGTAATCATTTCACATCATTTTGTATCATTTCATGATATTTCTTATCATTTCATGTCATTTTATCGCATTGCACACCACTGCATGTCATTCTTGAGATCCAGCACTCTCATTTTCAAAATCTTTCAATCCAAATTCAAGTTTTAAAACTCTTCTTTCGAAATTCATTTAAAAAACCTGAGGTTTAGATTGATATTTGCCATTTACCAACCCCCAGGATCTTATATTCCTTTATTTCAAAATTTTTTCTTTAGAAAGCGATCTGGATTCGTTTTAAACTCAATTTTTAATTGGTCTCAATTCTCAGATGAAACACACCTAGGTGGTGTCGCTGATGGATCCCTTCTTTCATCCAAATTTCTCAAATTTCAGAGTTTTAGTTGACTTAGAACTCTGTCTTTTCATCTTTTTAAACCCTTTTCCAAAAAAACTCTATTTTTTTTTAAGTTAGAGGTAGTCCTATCCCTCGTCAATTTCTTTTATTTTGGCCAAAATCTTAGAGTTTCAGTCGGATTAGGACACTATCTTTCACTTTTATTTTTATCTGTTTTTAAGAAAATCCTTCAAAATCTTTTATTTTGGCCCAAAATTTTATTTTAGAGTTTTAGTCAGACTAGAACTCTGTCCCAGAGTTTCAGTCGGATTAGGACTCTATCCCGATTTTATCCTTTATTCCTATGTTTTGCTGGTTTTCAAAAACCTTCTCATCTGACTTTCAAAAGACAAAAAAATTAGAGTTTCAGTAGGACTAGGACTCTACCACAGAGTTTCAGTCGGATTAGGACTCTATTTTTCATTGTCATTTTGCCTATTTTCAAGAAAATTTTTCGAAAGAAGTCAAAGTTTTAGAGTTTTAGTCGGATCATGACTCTCTTCCAAAGTTTCAGTTGGATCAGGACTCTAACCCTGACTTTATTTTTTAGAAAATCTTTCAAAAACTTTTTCATTTATCCTTCAAAAATTCAAATTTCAAAATTCCAGGACTTTACTATAGAGTTTCCAAATTTTAGAACTCTGCCCCAGAGTTTTAGTTGGTTCAAAACTCTACTCTAATTTCATTCCTTTACTCTTATTTTACTTGTTTTTTGAAAACAGATTCAATTCTAAGAGTTTCAAAATTCTAGGACTCTATTCTAGAGTCCCAGTTAATTAGGACTCTAACCCTGATTATGTCTTTTTGTTATTTTTCACTAATCTCTGAGAAGATCTTTCAAAACCTCTTTGTTTGTCTTTCAAAAACTCAAATTGCAGAGTTTCATAATTTAAGACTCTAGTTAGGAGTTTCGGTTAGTTCAGGACTCTAATTTTCGTGAATCTATTATTTACCTTTATTTTCAGTTGTTTTAAAAGCTCTATTTTTAACTCTTACGTTAACATGTTCAAAAACTCAAATGTGGGGCCCATATACCTGGCGCCACATTTGAGAGATTTTTAATTCATCTAGGACTCTAGAAGATTTAGAATTTTGATTTTCACCTTTTGTTTTAAACCCTTTTTGAAAATCTTGTTTTTAACCCCTTTATTTTCAGGTTTTCAAAATCATTTTCTGAAAAATCAAATGGGGTCCACAGCAAGTGGTGCCACATTTGAAAATGTTTTTAGGTTAGTTCAAGTTTGATTAGTGTCCTAATTGAATTAGAATTTCAAAAAGATCCAAATTGATTTTAAAACCTAACCTTTATTTTCACTTTTTAAAACCTTGTTTTTAAAACTTGTAATTAAGCTTCTAAAAACCAAATGTGGGCCCACAGGGGTGGCGCCACATTTGAGTTGCTTTTAAGGTTTGATTAGGACTCAATTAGGTTAATTAGGGTTGACTAATTAGTAGTTTAGTTAGGCTAGGAAGCTCTAGAAAAATCGTCCCTCATTTGAGTTATCTTTAGGCTAATTATGAAGAGTTTAAAAAATATAAAACTCTTTAATTAAGAGTTTCAAAAAACTATAAATAGGGGCCATAGAGATTTCAACCAACACATGTTTTCTCACCCTCTCTCTCTCAAAACCGTGGCTCTCTCTCCTCCATTGTTGTATCCCTCAAGGTGAGTCATCTTCTTCTTCTTTTTATTTATTTATTTTTATTTTTTATATAATTTTGCCATTGCCATCTCTTTTAGCATACTTTTCCCTTGTTTTTATTTCAAAAAAATTATGTTAGGACCTCAAGATGATGATCAGCTGATGTTTTATAGTCCCTTACACATTTTTGATCCATTAATAATATTTATTTTTTATTTATTATGTTAAACGCCTGAAAAAAGATCGAGATTCGACCGTTTAATGGATACAACCCCTATTTTAATGGCTAAATCAAATTCCAACCATATTTTTCCTGATTTTTTTTGTTTATTTTATCATTTTAATGTTTATTTTACTCATTCAAGCATCAAACCATGATTCGTTACATTATTTGCATTTTTTTATGGTTTTTACATGCTTAAATTAAGTTTATTCATGTGCTTTATTGATAATATGCATTCTTGATTCTGAGCATGCGGGAATGACATTATTTTATGTATGTTTTTTTGTCAATAAATTCTTACTTTTTTAGGGTTAAACTATGCATATGTCAGTGACCTCCCATAAAAAAATGGATTATTTTAAGCTCTATAACTTTGCTAAAAAATCAGAAACCGAAACTTGGTTACTGTATCATGAAAATGTTGTACAAAAAATGGTACAGTTTGTCGAAATGATATCTCCCTCATCAGAGATTCGATCAATGATCTGTAAGTTGGAGTGGGTTCATAATGATCTCTAGTATATCCTATGAAATTTTTAGATTTTTCTACGATCGTTTTCTATTTTTACTGTGTCACAAATCTGAATCTATTCTACAGAGCCTGTTATGCATTGTTTAAACTTTAGATCAACTTGCGTAGATTGTATCTCCCTAACCGAAGATATGATCGATGATCCATAAAAAGTCATGGATTCAGCAATATGTATAGTTTTATCAGTGTGATTTTTGTAATTTTTTAATATTGTATGATATTTTTAATAGAGCTGAGATCATAAATCTCTTTTCTAGAGTCGTTACGTATTCGCCAGAATCAAGCATATATTATCAGAAAGATATCTCCTAATTTGGAGATGATTTTTCCAATCTGTAAAAAGTAAAACTTTTGTTAATTTGTCTAGTATCTCTATGTAAATTTTTATAAATTTCTATAGTGGTTCAATACTCAATTTGAGTATGACACTATAATATGTACGTGCTCATGGGCAAAATTATGTATTTTAGGGTTTTATTTAATTTTCATATCAAAATAATACCAAAAATATATTTTTTTATTGCACTTTAATTTTAAGGTTATTATAAGTGTTCATGTCAATTTTTGTGAATTTTAAATTTATTTGATACATTATTTAGTTAAATCATAAAAACAGGATGCCCGCAAAGTCCTTATTCAACTGAAACATGGACAAAAATTGATATTTTTATGATATTTCAGTTTTTTAGGAAACATTTATTTTTTTAGGGTTTGATCATGTTTATAATCATTCTAGGGTACTCCATACCCGATTTGGTGTTGATTTGAATCCGTTTGATCCCCGAATTTAAAGTTTTACAAAAATCTTTTCTGAAAACCCTGATTTCAAGGCCATAGTCTTGTTTTAGGGGTATTTTGGTCATTTTTTCTAAAATTCTAAATTTTAAAGTTATTTATTTTCATTATTTTTTCATTTTTACATCATCTTTTATTATGTTTATCTCAGATAAGCATGAAAAAAGGCTTATATTCGGATAAAACTAGCAATTTCCATATATTGCTGGATAAATCCTGAAAAGCTGACATATCTTCACTAACAAGTTTGTTAGTTTTACAAGGACATTCAAGTCTATATTTTCTTTATTTTTTAATTTATTATTAGTGCAAATTGTAAACATTGGAATAAGAATTTAATTTCCTGCTTAGAATATGGTTGCACTGCATATAATGTATTTTTCAATAATGTTAATGTGTGGTGGATGATGATTCATGCATATTCAAACTGACAATGGTCTACACGAATATCACGTGCATTAGCTTCTAAGGAGTTGATAAACTCGGTGGGTTTCGTATTTGTGGCCATAGTCAGAATACGAACAAAACCCAGATTTATCATCTTTTTTAAAGTCACAAATGGCCTACACTCTTAGGCATTTTCATAAATTATAGCACACTTTCCAAACTTTTCTAAGTATTTACCCCTTTTAGAATCAAATGAGATATATTCAATATGTATTCGTGGCCATAGTCAGGGATATGTAGAGAATATATTTCATCTCAATTCTATAAGACACGAAAATTCTTTTATCAATGATTTTCCTCAAATTCTTTAGAAAATACTTTTGCAAATTGCATTTATTCATTCATCTAAGTTAGACTGCATTATGAAAAGACTTTCACAGGGCCACACGCCCATACCTCTTGATGTTTTCCAATTCAATCTCAACAAAAATCGATTTTCTCTAAGTCTTTCTCCAAAATTCAATTTTCTTAAAAAGATCTCTTCTTTATAAATCGATTTTCATTTCTTCAAAAAAGCTTCTCAAATGTGATTCACGATTTCCAATCATCCCTTTTCCAAGTATTTTCCAATATTTGAAGCAAACATCATGTTTTCAATCTGCATTTTCTGAAATTCATAGCACATGCCCGATTCTTTGTGCATTTAGGAATAGAACATCGATTTAGACAAGTTGAGCAAAGCAAAACACCAGATTGATCCTTGGTTCAATTACCCCTGGTTATGGTGCCAGAAATGGTTGAACCTTGTACCGACAGACAAGTCCCATTCCTTGGAATTTTCCCGCATTTTAAAACGAAGGTGAGTTATTTTCAAATGTCAGTTTAACTTGTAAAAGTAAATTTTTGTAATGATAACATTTGGTTGCTATGGCACGTTCCACACTTGCACGATTTTGGTGCGAAACATGTATGACACGCTTAGTTGGTGCAATTCACGTTGGGTATGTTTAAGACATTGTCAAAGTATGCTTGATGGAATCAAAACACTTACACAAGCACATGGCTCATGAATGATGTAAATAAAATTAACACACTTTTCGCAACACATTTGACTATGCCATATCACATGGGCACTACTTGACACGACTGCAAAATTATTATTGTATGCATTTCAAACATTGTGATGTTTTTGAATTATGCTTGATGAAGCACCCTCATGGCATGGTTACAAATTTGACATTATAAGCATGATTATTCAAGTTTCATAAATTTTCACATGTCTTATGAATATTTTGTATGATAGCATGCTTAGTGATAGTTTCACGAGCACTTTGGCACCTCATGTCACAGAACTAAAACATGTTGAATTAAGCATGTTTTTACATCAAGTGTCTTATCCTTAAAGATGTTCATATCATGCAATGAATGTTTAATGGATTTGTGTGCATTTATATTTGACACATGATGCACACTTGACACTTGATTCATCCCGAATATGCAATGGGGACATGGGGCATATTATAGGGGTATGAGTGTCTTTTGAGACTATTGTATGTTGTAAGCTCTGTAACAAGCTATGTGTGGGCGATGGACCCAACTCATGAGTTGAGATCATTTGTTTGAAAATGTCATACACCCCTTAAAATGATGATGATGATGATGAATGTCGCTTCTACCGACGAAGTGCTCCTCTTAGCTTGTTTGTACTAGAGCATGTGAATCGGTGGGCTAGACCTTTGAGTGTTATTCGTGTTTCCCTACAAGGAACACAAGGCCAAATGGGCCTAAGTACCTTGAAATGAGAGAATGTATACTAACTGAAGCCCTAAAAAGATAAACAACCCGATCACCCATTCACAAAATGGTTCACCTTGGAGATGGTACAGTCGTGAGTGACCGATCGATTTTATGACACATTTTAAGGAGCAAAGGCATCCTTTTACCGCCCATCACTCAGAGTTAGGGAGGTTGAGGTGACCTATTGAGGTGCCTCAGCTATTGCAGTAGTGTGGATTGCAATATGTTACCTATGCGAGGTTTCACTGGGCCACGGGCCACCCACATGAGGTTTACTCGGTTTGTAGGTACCCTGGTTATCACATAACATAGAATAATAAACACTGGTGGTATTTTTCATAGAATGCAAGGTTCCTTCGCGTATCTGAAAAAGTAATTAAGACAAAACAATTAAACTAACTTGCTAACTACTGACTTATGAATTAATGCATATGTCGTGGTTCAATTCTTAGTTGTTTAACTGCTTAGTTGATTAGATGCTTTATTTCACTGTCTCAACATGCTAGTTACTTAATGTTATCGCCTATTGCTCCTCTTGCTTATTGTTTTTTACCTATTAACAGTTGCACTTGTTTAAATATTGGAAAATGTATCTTATTGTTCCATCGTGCTAAAGTTACTTATGATGTTATGATAATTAGCCTTGTTGATATTTGCATTCATGCTATTACTGCTTATGTTTTCATAAATGGATAGTTGTAGATATTATCTCACCAACTCGCAAGAGTACTAACCCTATTTCATGGGAACACATGTGATGATTTCTAGAGGTGTGATTATGACTAATGTGCGGCAGATACTTTGGACCCATACTTTGGACATACACGGTCTTGGCAGTTAGTTTGGGAAATCCTTTATTTTGTTTTTGGAGACCATTTTGTAAATGCATTGATGTATATCCTTATGGTCTCATTTTGTAAATCAATAGTAAAGAAAGTTTCTAGTTGTTGATCATTTTGTAACTCGCTCAAACTTTTCCAACTGATTTCCCTTATAGTTTTTTCTCTTGCGTAATGTTTAAAAAAAATATTAAAAATCTATGGATTTTTCAAGTTGAGATTTTTGAGCGTTACAACTAAAATAGATAGAATAATAAACCCCCGTATGGTCTCAGTCCTAACTCAAAGTTGTCTATGTGAGTACTCACAAAGGGTTAAATATCAAACAAATACTTTCATACTCACACAAATTATTGTTGTGAATACCTGTTTAATGAAATGTGATTTCTAACTTGTATTATATTCATGCTTTAACTGTATTCATGCTTTACTAAACTCATGCTTTAGTTGTTATCATTGCAAAATTTTACTTTTGCAAGTCAAACTGACCTTTGAAATTTTTTTGAAAATAACTCACCTCCGTTTTAAAATGCAGGATAATTCTGAAGAATGGGACTTGCCTGTCGGTACGAGGTTCAACCGTTCTTGGCACCATAATCAGAAGTAATTGAACCAAGGATCAACCATGTGCTTTGCTTTGCTCAACTTGTCTAAATCGATGTTCTATTCCTAAATGCACAAAGAATCAAGCATGTGCTATGGATTTCAGAAAATGCAGATTTGAAAACATGATGTTTGCTTGGGATAGTTGGAATACTTGGAAAAGAAAACACCTTGAAAATCATGAATTGCATTGGAAAATGCTTTTGAAGAAAAAATAAAATCAATTTCTCAAGAAATCCTGATCTTTTGAGAAAATCGATTTCTGAGAAAAACTCAAATGGTTTTGAGAAAGTTGATTCCTTTTGAACTTCAAAATTGAAATTTATAAAATCATGAATTGAACTTATAAAAGTACTTGGAGAATCTTTGAAAATCATTTTTAATAAAGAGAAACCTTAATGCTTTGAGAAAATCACTTTCTGAAGAAAATTCAGGATAACTTTGAGAAATCGGTTTTCTGAGATTGGATTTTTTATTTGATAAAAAAGAGGGGCGTGTAGCCTTGTTAAACCCTTTTCATGATGCATTTTAAACCTAAGTGATGCATGAATGCAATCTTGTAAAAGATATTTTTTGAAGAAATTTTGAGAAAATCCTCTGAAAAAGGAAGTTTATGTGCCTTATAGAATTTCAATGAAACAAATTTGCCTCATATCCCTGACTATGGCCACAAATATAGATTGAATATAACTTATTTGATTCTAAAAGGAAAAAAATATTTAAAAAACCTTGAAATATGCAATGGATTTTGAAGATAGCCTAAGAGTGTAGGCCGATTATAGCTTAGAAAAAGATGATAAATCTGGGTTTCGTTCGTATTCTAACTATGGCCGCAAATACGAAACCCACCGAGTTTATCAACTCCTTAGAAGTTAGTGCATGTGCCATTCGTGTAGACCATTATGAGTTTGAATATGCATGAATCATCATCCATCACACAATTAATATTTATTGAAAAATAAACTATATGCAATGCAACCCTATTCTAAGCAGAAAAAGTAAATTCTTATTCCAAATTTATAATTAATTTACATAAAAAAGAGAAAAAATAAAAGAAAATACACTCTTGAATGTCCTTGCAAAACTAAAAAGCTTGTAAGTAAAAATATGTCAGCTTTTCTGGATTTATCCAATAATATCTGGAAATTACTTGATTTATCCAAATATAAGCCTTTTTTATGTTTCTTTGAGATAAACATAATAAAAGATGATATAAAATTGAAGAAATAATAAATATAAATAACTTTAAAATTCAGAATTTGAAAAAATTAACAAAAATACCCCTAAAAACAAGACTATAGTCTTAAAAGGAAGGTTTTCAGAAAAGATTTTGGTAAAACTTTAGATTTAGGGCTCAAATGGATTCAACTAAACACTAAATCGGGTGTGAAGCTCTCTATCATGATTATAAACATAATTAAATATTAAAAATATAAAACATTTTATAAAAAAATCGAAATATCACAAAAATAGTGATTTTCGCCAGTGGTTTACTCGAATCGGGACTCCGCAGGCACCCTATTTTCATGATTTAATCAAATAATATATCAAATGAATTCAAAAATCTGTAAAAATTGACATGGATAGTTCTGATAACCCTAAAATTAAATTGAATTCAAAAAAATATATTTTTGACATTATTTTAATATAAAAATTGAATAAAATCCTAAAATACACAATTTTGCCCATGGGCACATGCCTATCACATTGTCAGACCCGAACCAGGTATCAAATCATCATGAAAATTCATAACAATTTATAGAGAGATACTAAATAGAAAAACAAAGATTTTTTTTTTTACCGATTGGAAAAATCATCTCTAGTTAGGGAGATATTACTTCCGCAATATACGATTGATTTTGGCTTATATGTAACAAGTTGAAATAAATACATCCAGTTTTAGGTATTGAAAAATATAGCAAATAATGTTAAAAAAATATAAACTTTTAGCAGATGAAAGTAGACACACAGAAGAAGGTTTTATTTTTTATGGATCATCGATCGGATCTCCGATAAGGGAGATATGATTGACACAAGTCGATCTAAGGTTTAGATAATGCATAACGACTCCATAAAAATGATTCTACTTTATATCAGAGGAAAAATAGCAAACAGATGCATAAAATTTTGAAAATGTTATAGGAAATACTAGACAGAATAATGAAAACACTGCAACTTACAGATTGTCAATCAGATTTTCGATGAGGTAGATATTGCCTCAACAAGTCATTCCTGAATCCACATAGCATTTTCACGGTTCAAAAAGCAGGGTTCGATTTTCAATTTTTTTGATAGAGTTAGAGAATCCAAAATAAACCATTTTTTTTATAAAAAATCACTGACATGTTCACAATTTAACCTTAAAAAAATTGTATTTTTTTGACAGAAACTTGAATATAAAATAACATGGTTATCGCGTGCAGATCAAGAATTACATATTATCGATAAAACATGAAAAACCCTAATCTAAGCATGGAAAATAATAAAAAAAACTTGCAAATAACATCATGAATTTGGATTTGCTGTTTTAATGAATAGAATAAACATTAATATGATGAAATAAAAAAAAAATCAAGGAAAGCATGGTTGGAATTCGATTTAGCCTTCGAAAGAGGGATTTGACCCATTGAAAGGGCGAATCTCATCTTTTATTTGGCATAAATATAAAAAATATGGATCTAAGTTATTCTAATGGATCAAGAATATAAAATATATCATGGTACAACATTAGATCACATTCTTGAATTTTTTATGTTTTTTGAACTAAAAGCATACTTGAATCCAACAAATAATGAGCGATAATGGTGAAATCAATGAAATAAAGCAATAAAAATGATTAAAATAACAAAATAAATTAAATAGAACCTTACCTTAGGAACTGCAATAATGGAGAACGTGCTGGAACTTGGAGGAGGCTGAAGGATTAGAGAGAGGAAGCAAGAAAGAGAGGGAGAGCTAATGAGGGTCGACCCCCCTTTTGTCCCATTTAAATAGATTTTTTTTTGGATTTGTTTAGGAAGAGTTTTGATTTTTTTGGGCTCTTTTTAATGGTTTTGGATAAGACACATGGGGGGACGATTTTTCTAAAGTCTCCTAACTTAATTAAAACCCTAATTACTATCCTAATTAAGTCCTAATTGTTTAAAATAAATCTCAAATATGGCACCACCCTCTGTGGGCCCACATTTGTTTTTTTAAAACCCTAAAAAAAGAGTTAAAACAAATTTAAAGTTTTAAAATCAAATAGAATTTTAAAATCAAATAGACTTTCAAACTTCTAACCTAATTAGGACACTGACTAACCCTAAGCTAACCAAAATACCTTCAAATCTGGCACCACTTAAGTGGGCCCCACTTGATTTTTCAGAAAACGATTTTAAAACTTTAAAAACAAAAGGGTTAAAATGATTTTTCTCAAAAACTTTAAAAGGACACCTAAACTAACTAATATATTTTTGTATTTTTGAAATATGAAAGATATAAAATGAAATGAAATTGAAGATTAGGGTTTTGCACCCCTACAAGGTGGGCCCCGCTTGAAAAAAGTTGAAAACTGATTTGAAAATCAAGTTTTTGAAATAAAGGGTTTTAAGAAGAAAAGTTTTTGAAAGAAAGTTTGAAAATAAAACTGAGGTTCTAAATCAACCAGAGTCCTAATTGGATTGAAACTCTTCCAGATGTTGCGCCAACTGTGTGGGCCCCACATTAAGGTTTAAAAAAAATTGAAATAAAGACTGAAAAGGGTTTTGAAACAGATTTGTAATCGCCAGATGAGAATTAGAAGTTTCGAAAACAAAGTCAAAGACTGACTAAAACTCTAAAACAGAGTCCTAAAATTTTAAAAGTCTTAAAATTTGGGTTTTTTGAAAGAAAATGGAGAGGTTTTGAAAGATCTTTTCAAAAATTGGTAAAAATGAACAAAATACGGGATCAGGGTCCGAGTCTTAATCAACTGGGACTCTAGGATAGAGTCCCCGGATTTTGAAACTCTCAGAACTGAATCTGTTTTCAAAAAATAAATGAAATAAAAGTAAAAAGAGGAAATCAGAGTAGAGTCCTGGACCTATTGAAACTCTAGGGTAGAGTCCTAAAATTTTGAGACTCTACAATAAAGCCCTGAAATTTTGAAATTTGATTACTTGAAAGATAAATAAAGAGGTTTTTGAAAGATTCTCTCAAAATTAAAGTCAGGGTTAGAGTCCTGATCAAATTGAAACTTTGGAACAAAGTCCTGATCCAACTAAAACTCTAAAATTTTGACTTCTTTCGAAAGATTTTGAAGAATTTTCTTAAAAATAGGTGAAAATAACAATGAAATATAGAGTCTTGATTATACTGAAACTCTGAAATAGAGTCCTAGTCCAACTAGAACTCTAGAATTTTAACCAAAATGAAAGATTTTGATAAATTTTATTGAAAACTATTAAAGATGGTGATGAAAGACAGAGTCCTAGTCTGACTGAAACTCTGTGATAGAGTCCTAGTTTGACTGAAACTCTAAGATTTTGGCTCTTTTAAAAGTCAGATGAGAAGGTTTTTAAAAACAAGCGAAAAACAGGAGTAAAGGATAAAATTGGGATGGAGTCCTAATCCGACTCAAACTCTACGATAGAGTCCTAGTCCAACTAAAACTCTAAAATTTTGGCTAAAATGAAAGATTTTGAAAGGTTTTCTCGAAAATAGATAAAAATGAAAGTAAAAGGTAGAGTCCTGATCTGACTGAAACTATGAAAAAGAGTCATAATCCAACTGGGACTCTGAGATTTTAGCCAAAATGACGGGGAATGGATGGGGGATAAGACTACCTCTGGTTTAGAACTCAAATGGAATTTTAAAAAGGTTCAAAAGGTAAAATGATAGAGTCCTGATCCAACTAAGACTCTGAAGTTTTGAGAAATTTAGATGAAAGAAGTGATCCAGAAAAGACACCACCCAGATGGGTCTCATCTGAGAATTGAGATCAATTAAATATGAGTTTAAAATAAATCTAGATCATTTTCTAAGGAATTTTTTTTGAAATATAAGATCCTGAAGGTTGGCAAATGGCAAATATCGATCTAAAACCCAAGTTTTTAGAATTGATTTCGAAATAAAAGTTTTAAAACTTGAATCTAGATTGAAAGATTTTGAAAAACATGAGTGTTGAATCTCGAAAATGAGATGCAATGCAATGAAATATCATGAAATGGTATGCAATAGTGCGAAATGATATGAAATAAGATGCAAAGGGCAAACTCTGGATGAGGGATTTGAAGTCTCGGACCCCTGGCAGAAATAAAAAATTAAACATTTCTGTTCATAGTTAAAGATTGATGATTGAAATTGAACCATAAGGGAGATTGTCTTTTGGAATATTTGAATTTGGGGCAAAATCTAGGCTCTGAATGGCCCTGGCTCAGATATCGACAAACTGGTTTCCTGAAGGATTTAGAGAGTGGGTCACAGTGCCAAGGGGAAAGGGTTTGTGAGCGAAAGTGGAAAATTTGGGGTGTTTACAGATGCCCCTCTTTGCTACTAATCCGGTTGAAAGCCGAGCTTAGTGGAAAAAAAAAATACACCAAATTTGGACTATAAAAATACCTCAGTTAGAAGAATCTGACTGAATATGAAAGAATTGGTTCTGGTGATTATGGTAGGTATGGAATGGAGGATAAAGAAGAAAATTTACCTCATCAAAATAAGGCTCAAGCTTAGCCCTTAACCTAGATGGAATGAAAAAATACCTCACGGAGGAGGCTTAGTTATAGCCCTTAACCTGAACGGAGCAAATAGAATGGAGAGGAAAATTCACCTCATCGGAACGAGGCTCAGGCTTAGCCCTTAACCTAAACGGGGATGAAAAAAATACCTCATGGAAGAACAAGGTTCAAGCTTGACCCTTAACCTGAAGGGGACAAAAAATACCTCATAGGAGAACGAGGTTCAGGTTTTGACCCTTAACCTGAAGAGGACAAAAAAAATGGAATCCTCAAACGAAGAAACCATGATGGAACCTTCAAATTTTGCATAGTAAATCCGAGAGGGGTTTGCAAAATGAAGAAAATGGGGGTCCCTAAACCTTGAAAAGGGGTTGATCTTGGGCATCTCATTGTTGAGACTGAATGGCTTTTAAAATAGATGACCTTTTGCAGAAACAATTCAGGTTTAACCCTTACCTTGAATGGAAACTGTCTATGGTAGGATAGTGAGGTACACAGGAAAGTGTGCAAATCTGAGAGCCCAGACACTCAGATCAAAACAAGAAGGGAAGGATCTTGAGAACTCCCGTTATCAAGTTCTAAAGAGGAATAACAATGCCAAGATATATCAAAATAGACATCAAGCTCTCACTTCATGTCAAGATAGCTTCAAAATATTGCCAATATAATAAAAATTGTAGTTGATTAAAAATAATTGAAATGTAAGCATATTTGTTTGAAAGACATTCCCTCTTCTACCAAGAGTATTACCTCCAACTGGGTTAACTCCGTAGAATCTAGAATCAAAATCAAATTTATTGTTGTTGAGTTTCTTCAAGAAAGCTATCTATTTCGTTTATATGAAAAGAAAGGAATTTGTTCTCAGTATCATGAAAGCAATTGATGAAAAGATATTGATAAAAGAATTTCACATGAAGAAAGATAATTCTTGGCAGTTTGATATCTGGAGTTTATCCATGATGATATTTTTGCACTCTTTTGAGATATAAAAATTGAGCTTTTTCGGGGTTTGGCAAGAATTTCATCGCATCAGCCTTCAACTCAGCTATGTTGTAATTTTCTCTGGAAGGACATGTCACATGCTCCTTCAACTTAAAGATGATCTGAGTCTTCTTTGGTCCGAGGAATTATATTAATGTTATCGCTTTAATTGAAATCCCTTGGTAATCTTTTAAACTCTTTAAGACATGAAAAGTAAGCTCTCTTAGGATTGGGCGAGAATTTCATCACATCAACCTTCAACTTGGTGATGTTCTGATTTTCTCTAGAAGGGCGCGTCACATACTCCTTCAACTTGGAGATGATCCGCGTCTTCTTTAGTCCCAAGAATTATATTGATAGAATTGTCTCCTTGGATTGAAAATCTCTTTATGATAATAGTGATTAAATATCTTTTAGGGATTGGCGGAAGGTTCATCGCATCAGCCTTCAACTTGGTAATTTTCCTAATGAAAGTGGGTAAAATGGTAATTTTTTGACACAAGCTTGAGGTTGGACTCCTACACTGACCTAACAGGGTTGGCATTCACATGAGGGGTATGTCTGAAAATGGATGAGAAAAATTTGAGGTGTTTACAGATGCCCCTCTTTGCTACTAATTTGGTTTAGGGCCGAGCTTAGTGGCAAATAAAAACACACCAAATTTGGGCTATAAAAATACCCCAGTTCGAAGGATTTGACTGGATACGAAGAAATTAGCCCTGATGAAAATGATAGGTATGAAATGGAGAATAAAGAAAAAAGATTTACTTCAAAGAAGTGAGATTCAGGTTTTGCCCTTAACCTAGATGGGACGAGAAATACCTCATGTAAAAACAAGGCTCAGGTTTGGCCCTTAACCTGACCGGGAAATGAAATACCTCATCAAAATGAGGCTCAGGTTTAACCCTTAACCTGACCGGGAAATGAAATACCTCATCAGAATGAGGCTCAGGTTTATCCCTTAACCTGACTGAGAAATGAAATACCTCATCAAAATGAGGCTCAGGTTTAAGCCTTAACCTGATCAGGAAATGGAAATGGTAAGTTGGATGGCGAATAAAACAACTTTTTTGAAGAAGAATAAGGCAACTCTTTCGACAACGCGAAAGACGATCCAAAGAAGCAGGGCGATTCTTTCGACAACGCGAAAGATGACAAAGGCGATTGTAAACACCCCAAATTTTTCAAAATTTTATAAATATTCCCTTTTTGCCCTTAGCCCCATTTTCTGAGTAAATTGAGTCATTTTTCACTCAAAAATCCAGTTTATTTCTCAGATTTATTGGAATCAAAACCATTTTATGTATCTGACTCAATCTTGGATCCGGATCCAGTTCAAAATCCAAATCTAAGCTTCGTTATCCAATTTTCAAATTAAAATTACAAAAATGCCAAAATAATTTCTGAAAGACTCAGACAATACATCCGGTGTCTATTTGGATCCATTGTTCTATATTCCTCGATTCGAGATCCAAAACTCGAATATTTCCTTAAAACTTGAATCCAAAACGGTTTTCTGAAGAAATTCTCCAAATTTAATCCCGAATCCTCTAAAAACCCCTCTTTTGTAAATATTTCTCAAAAAATACAAAAAATAGTTTTAAATCTCTGATTTTCCTTTAGTTTTTAGAGTTTTATTTCAAAAGCACAATATAGATATATATATATATATACAAAGAAAAGAACAAAAAATATACATAAATAGCCTAAAAACCTCCTTTTGAAAGCATTTCTTTTACTAGAACCCCTCTTAGAAAAACTTTTGAAAACAAACCACTGTTTTGAAGATTTCTAAAAAAATGGAGGGACCCCTGGTGAAAGTGCCCAATGGCCTCTTCTCGAAAAACCACCGGAGGGGATCGAAGGTTTGGCAACCCTTCGATCATCCTCACCTTTCTCAGCCATTAATCCCCCAATCGTCGCCTGCTTCTCGATCCTTCGCCCCCCCCCCCCCCCTCTATAAAAAAAACAGGCGCAAGGGAAGGTGGGGATCATCGACAATGAGCATATCGATCTCCAATCTCCCCATTGCCCTCTTCTCCTGCAACAGGAGAGAAATTTTCTCAGAAGGAGCATCGACCCTCCTCCCTCCTTCTAGATATCTGCAGAATCAAGTAAGGTCCTATCCTTTTCTCCTTGATTTTCTTTGAATTTCCCCTTTTGTTTTCCTGCTTTTACCTCCATTAATGCACCATGGGTGACGTTGAGTTGCCTATGGCAATCTCAACCCACCTTGTGCAACAGTAATCAGAATGCTTCATTTCAACATAGTTTTCTTTTTCGTTTTCCTTCTGTATATTTTATTTTATTTATTTTTATCGTCTGTTTATGTTTATTTCCTTGCTTTGATATTTTCAGATTCATCGTTTTCCCTTTTTGAATCGTCTGTTTATGTTTATTTCCCTGCTTTGATATTATCAGATTCATCATTTTCCTTTCTTATAGTATTTCTGTTTATAGACATTACCCTATTACATACCTATATCTACTTCCTCAGTAATAATTCAGTATTGAAGGCACCCGAACAGGAGGTCCATTGAGTGATAAATTTCAGCATAATAGTTACATTGATGTTAGTCCTCTGATTTGCTTGTTCTGAGTATTAAACTCAATCCATGCTTAATGCAAATTTCAAATTCATTATACGCTTTTTTTAGATTGTTCTTCATCCGGTTTCTAAGGAGAAAAGATAGTTGATTACTGGCGGTTTGTTTCCTTTGGGAATCCATTCGTTAAAATATATTCTAAATTTTATATGATTTTGGAGTTATGAGCGTGAAGAGTCATCTGTGTATGCTTGTGCTTTATACATTTGCCTCCTGTGAGTATTGAAAAATCTGGCTCTACCCATATCAATCTCTGTGCATCCATGTATATCTCTTTGCACTTTGTTGCACTTGCTGCATCTGTGCTCAACATCTGCAGTGTACCATCGACAGCATCAGTAACCCTCATCCTTCAGGCACACAGGGATTTGCAGTCTTGGATTGCAAGAGACGATAAGCAAAAAGTCAGAAATATGGAGGATCAACCAAAGGATTCTTAATTTATTGGCAGAACTTTCAAGGAATCACAACATCCATCACCTGTAATTACACTCACAGGTTCCTCTTGGCGATGTGGGTGCCGGAAAATCGAGTCTCGTTTTGTGGTTTGTGAATGGCGAGTTTCTTAAATTTCAGTGCCAACAATTCGAAGGATCAAGTGGAGATGGAAAATCCACCCAATGATGGGTGGTGATCTAAAGGGAAAACCTGCCGACGAGGGTATTGCACGCTCAATAGGAAAGTTGTATGTTGGGGAGACATCATCTGCCGGAGCTAGAACTCCATCAATTAACTCCAAAAAAAAAACAAAAAAAAAACATTATTATCATAGTTAGCGGGATGATAGGTATAGTCCTTGTCATAATGCGATCTATTGTTTTGCTGCATTATTTTTCATGAATATGAAACTTTGACAGAAATATCAGTTAGCCGTTCAGATGATGGAGATACAAGCAATACTGTCTTTGTACTCTTCAGGAAGTGGAAACACCACTCTGTTGCATCTCTTGGTGGGACATACCCATGCATCAAATATTTTGAGGTGTCTTAAATCATGATCCAGTAGTCTTGTCCCCTCTATGTGATGCTAATATTGATATACGAGACACCATTGGATATAAAGAAGCAATGGAGTTCAAAATTGGGCAAAATGGTGGTATTCTTACCTCACTAAATTTGTTATCTATGACGTTTGAGGAGGTATCAACTTAAATGATCTACATTTTTTTTTTTATGGTTACATATTGTTTTCTTAGTCATGTTTATTTGCATCTTTCAGACGCATGTTTATGATTTATTGGATTATGTAATTGTTATCATCGCAAAATTTTTACTTTTGCAAATCAAACTGACCTTTGAAAAAGTTTTTGAAAATAACTCGCCTCCGTTTTAAAATGCGGGATAATTCTGAAGAATGGGACTCGCCTGTCGGTACGAGGTTCAACCGTTCCTGGCGCCTTTACCAGGGGTAATTGAACCAAGGATCAATTGTGTGCTTAGCTTTGCTCAACTTGTCTAAATCATGTTCTATTTCCTAAATGCACAAAGAATCAGGCATGTGCTATGAATTTCTGAAAATGCATATTTGAAAACATGATGTTTGCTTTGAATATTGGAAAATATTTGGAGATTCTTGGAAAAGATAACACTTGGAAAATCATGATCTTAGTGAGAGAATATTTCTGAGGAAAATGAAAATCGATTTTTGAAGAAATCTTAAAGTTTTATGAAAATCGATTCTGATGAATTTCAAATATCTTTGAAAAACTTGATTTCTTTGAATTAGAACTTAGAAATTGAAGCTATAACTTGGAAAATCGAATTTTGAACTTTGAAAAATACTTGAAATATCATTGGAAAATCAATGTTTTGAGAAAATCAATTTTTGAATAAGACTTAGAAAAATTCGAGAAAAACTGATTTTTTTGAATTGAAATTGAAATTTGTAAATGCATGAATTGAATGAATATGGATTTGAAAGACTTGATTTTGAGGAATTGAAGAAATCCTTTTTGTATTTTTGAGAAATGCAGTGCATTTTGAAGTTAGCCTAAAAGTGTAGGTTGAATGTGGCTAATACGAAGATTACAAATCTAGGTATCATTCGTATTCTGACTATGGCCATAAATACAAATTTCACCAAGTTTGTCAACTCCATAAGATCTAGTGCATGTGTCATTCGTGTAGACCATAGTGAATTGGTAAAAATATGCATGAATTGGCATACATAGCAGTTATATATCAAAGCTTAAAACTATATGCAATGCATCCTATTCTATGCAGGAATTGAAATTCTTATTCCAAATTTGATTACAATTTACATCACTAATTGAATTTAAATATAGGAAATAAAGGAAAATAAAGTCTTCAATGTTCCTGCAAGACTAGAAAAACTGGTTAGTGAAAATATGTTGGTTTTTCTAGATTTATCCAGTAATATCTAGAAATTACTGGATTTTGCTAGACATAAGCCATTTTCCATATGATTTCCTTATATAAACTAAATAAAATATGAAATAAGATGTAATGAATATGGAAATGGAATTTGGAATTTCGAAATTGGGGTCAAAATGACCAAAATACCCTTGATAGCAAGACTATGGCCTTGAAATTAGTGTTTTTAGAAAGATATTTTATAAAAATGCAAGTTTTGAAATACAAATAATGATAAATTGACTCAAATATGATATGACATGATTAAAAATGAGAAAATTAGGGTTTAGAATTTCAAAATTGAGGTCAAATGACCAAATTACCCCTGATAGCAAGACTATGGCCTTGAAATCAGGGTTTTCTGAAATAAATTTTGGTAAAAACTTGGGATTTATGATGAAATAAACACAAAATCAAACATAAAATATACTAATATGATTCTAAACATGAACAAACCCTAAAAACACAAATTTATTAACGAAAATCAAGAAATATCACAAAAATTGTGATTTTGGTAGTGTTTCGGGATCCTGTGGGTGCCCTGTTTTGCAATTTGATTAATTCAGGCATCAAACGGATTCCAAATTTCATAAAAAATGGTACCTGCACTTGTTATGTCTCTAAAATCAGATTGAAATCATAAAAATAATTTTTTTGACATTATTTTAATCCGAAAATTGCATTAAAACCCTAAAATATGTTATTTTTAGCCTAAGTCACAAACCAGTTTCAAAGTTAGACCCGAATAAGGGGTCAATCCTCCATGAAAACTTTTGAATTTTTACAGAGGCAAACTAGACATAAAAACAGAGATTTTTCATTTTACAGATTGGAAAACACATCTCTGGTTAGGGAGAAACTCTTCCAACAATCTGAACTAAAATATGACAAATCGAACAGGGGTTAAAACAACTACTTTGGATTGAAAATACGAAAATAAATAGCAAATTTAATCAACAATTTTTGAACTTTTAGCAGTGAACATTAGACAGAAAAATAAAGAAACTCTTTTTTTATAAATCATGAATCGAATCTGTGGTTTGAGATCTATGGTCATTACAAGTCTGATTAGGGTTTTGGTAAACCCTAACGAGTTTTAAATTTAAAATCAGACTTTCTTTCAGAGGAAAAATACTAAATTGAAACCAAAAATTACCAAAATTTCACAGTAAATATGTCATCTCAACATGAATCCACAGCACTTTACGGATCTTAAATCGGATATCGTATGAGAAAAAGAACATAACAGCAAGTTACCTCTTGAATTTAAATAACAATTTTAAAGATTTAAAATCACGGTTTGATATCTGATTTTTCTGACAGAGTTCCCGAATCCCAAAACATCCGAATTTTTTACAGTAGTTCAATGACATATCCATGTTTCACATATTAAAAAATCAGGAATTTACAGTGAGTGCTTCAATACGAAATAACATATACTTTGCTGATCCATGCTTAAAAACACAGAGAAATCTAATGAAATCTAATAAACCATGCATTAAATAATGAAAACAAGAAGGAAAATAGTAAACAGAAAAAAAAAATTGATTTCTATGTTAAAACACATGTAATAAACATAACTAAGTAAAAAAAATAAATAAAAACAGGGAATCCATAGTAGGAATTTGATTTTACCTTTAAAAGCATGGATTTAGCCCATTAAAAGGGTAAACCACATGTTTTATTGGTTAATAACATGAAGATTGATGCTATAATCGATTCTAATGGATTAGAATTCCTGGAAAAACAGTGAAATCATGTTAGATCATCTTCTTGGACCGTTCTTGATGGTTCTTGGGGTTGAATTATGGTTGAATCCACATAAGGAGGGGTGCCAATGGCTAAATTGATGTTTAAACCATGAAAAACATTAAACAAAAACTAAAAATTAAAGAAAATATTTACCTTGGAGTTGCATGAATTGAGGAAGGGCTGGAAAGGAGAGAGAGGCTCCAATAATTGCTAAAGAGAGAGATGGGAAAATCGTCCCCTATGGGCCTCTTTTTATAGTAAAAAAAATAGGTTTTAAAAAATTAGAATTTTGAAAAATTTGGACTTCTAAAGGGGGGGGGGCGATTTTCTCTAATTAAGTTTGACTCTTCGACTTTCCTAATTAGGCTCTTACATAACCTAAGACTCCTAGATAAACCCTAAAAACTCCAAATGTGGCGCCACTTAGTGTGAGCCCACATATGTTTTTCAACTTTTAATTAAAACCTTTAAAAACAATAGTTTTAAAACCAAATAAAAAGATGGATTTTCAAAGTGGATTTTGAATCTTCTAAACTTCTAAAACTAAACAAGATACTGACTAATCCTAGACTAACCCTGACTTTCTCAAGTGTGGCACCACCTCGAGTGGGCCCTACTTGAGTTTTTTTTTCAAAACGATTTTAAAACTTGAAATTGAGATAATTTTCAAAAGATTTTCAAAAGTAATCTTGAAATCGCAAGTTTTGAAATGGCATAGAGTTTCAACTGGGTTAGAACTCCTCTGGATGTGGTGCCAACTGAGTGGGCCCACATCAGGTTTTTAAGAAATTTGAAATAAATAATGAAAATAACTTTGAAAAGAGGTTAAAATCAATAATTAAAATTCAAAATCTTTGAAACTAGAGTTTCAAGCGAACTGAAACCCCGGGTTAGAGTCTTGGATTTTTAGGACTCTGAGATTTTGGGTTTTAAAAGCCAAATGAAGGAATTTCTGAAAAGATTTTATCAAAAATGATGAAACAAGTCAGAAAATACATTCAGGGTTAGACTCCTACCTCAATTAGAACTCTGAAATAGAGTCCTAAATTAACTAGACTCTGAAAAATGACCTAATTTTTGAAAAACAAATGAAAATAAATGAAAATAGAAGTAAAAACAGACTCTAGAACAGACTCCTGACTGGATTAGGACTCTGGGACAGAGTCCTGATCGGACTGAAACTCTAGATTTTTTTTTGGTATTTTCTGAAAAACAGTTGAAAGAACTTGTTAAAACAGTGAAAGCACTAACAAATATTGAAATTAAACAGAGTTCTGATTCAACTGAGACTCTGAGGACATAGTTCTAATTAAACTAGGACTCTAAGATTTTTGGATTTTCTGAGAAAACAATTGAGAGAATTTTGAAAAACAGTTAAAAAGAGGATGAAATTGAAGTTTTGGTTCAGAGTCTTGATCTGATTAGAACTCTGAGAAAGAGTCCTGATTCGAATAGAACTCTAAGAATTTTGGTTTTCTGATAAGCAAATGATGAAATTTGGGTAAAGCCTTTGAAAACCAGTGAAAATGAAGTATGAAAATGAACTTCGGATAGAGTCCGGATTCGATTAGGACTTTGAGGTAGAGTCCTGATTTGATCAGGACTCTGGGATAAAACCTCAGACTTTTGAAATTATTTGATAAAAGTGTAACAGTTTTGATAGATGAAAAGATTTTTGAAAGATTCTTTCAAAATTCAAATCAGGATCAGAGTCCTGGTCCAACTAGGACTCTCTGAACAGAGTCCTGTTTTGTCTAAAACTCTGAATTTCTGACTCATTTTGAAAGATTTAAAAAGATTTGATTGAAAATAGATAAAATAGTTGTTAAAGATTAGAGTCCCAATCCAATTAAAACTCTGAAGAAGAGTCCTGATCCGACTGGACTCTTGAAGAAGAGTCTTGATCCAACTAAGACTCTGAAATTTTGGCCAAAACAGAGGATTTTGAAAGGTTTTCTCTGAAAACAGGTAAAAAGGTAGTGAAAAGTAGAGTTCTGATCCGACTACGACTCTAAAAAAAAAAGAATACTAATCCAACTAGGACTCTAAGATTTTGGCTAAAACACAGGAAATGGACAAGGGATATGGCCATAACTGGTTTAAAATCAAAATGGAGTTTTGAAAATGTTTTCAAAAGATAAAAAGATAAAAAGATAGAGTCCTGATCCAACTAGGACTCTAAAATTTTTGAGAAATTTGATAGATGAAGGAATCCAGAAGCGACACCACCTAGATGGGTCTCATCTGAGAATTGAAATCAGTTGAAAATTGAGTTTAAAACGAATCCAGATAGTTTTCTGAGAAAACATTTCAAAATATAAGGTCCTGGGGGTTGGCAAATGACAGAATGCTGATTAAAAACCCAGGTTTTAACAATTGATTTTGAAAGAAAAGTTTTAAAATCCCGAATCTGGATTGAATATTTTAAAAACAGGAGTGTTGGATCTCGAAAATGAGATGTAATGACATGCAATGCCATGCAATGCCATGCAATGCCATGCAATGCAGTGAAATGACATGTCAAATGGATGAAATGATATTGCGATGATATATGAAATATAAACACTAGATGAGGGTGAAAATTTGTGGTGTTTACAGATGCCCCTCTTTGCTACTAAGCCGGTTGTAAGTCGAGCTTAGTGGCAAAGAAAACGCACCAAATTTGGACTATATATATATAAAAATGCCCCAGTTAGGAGAATCTGACCGGGTATGAAGGAATTAACTCTGACAATGATCATGATAGGTATGGGATGGAGAATAAAGAAGAAAGAATCACCTCATCAAAATCAGGCTCAGGCTTAGCCCTTAACCTGGATGGGACGAGAAATGAAATACCTCATGGAAAAATGAGGTTCAGGTTTTAACCCTTAACCTGAAAGGGGACGATACCTCGTGGAAAAACGAGGCTCAGGATTGACCCTTAACTTGAAAGGGGACGATACCTCGTGGAAAAATGAGGCTCAGGATTGACCCTTAACCTGAAAGGGGATGATAGCTCGTGGAAAAATGAAGCTTAGGCTTGACCCTTAACCTGAAAGGGGACGATACCTCGTGGAAAAACGAGGCTCAGGCTTGACCCTTAACCTGAAAGGGGACGATACCTCGTGGAAAAATGACGCTCAGGCTTGACCCTTAACCTGAAAGGGGACGATACCTCGTGGAAAAATGAGGCTCAGGCTTGACCCTTAACCTGAAAGGGGACGATACCTCATGGAAAGACGAGGCTCAGGCTTAACCCTTAACCTGAAAGGGGACGATACCTCGTGGAAAAATGAGGCTCAGGCTTGACCCTTAACCTGAAAGGGGACGATACCTCGTGGAAAAATGAGGCTCAGGCTTGACCCTTAACCTGAAAGGGGACGATACCTCGTGGAAAAATGACGCTCAGGCTTGACCCTTAACCTGAAAGGGGACGATACCTTGTGGAAAAATGAGGCTCAGGCTTGACCCTTAACCTGAAAGGGGACGATACCTCATGGAAAGACGAGGCTCAGGCTTAACCCTTAACCTGAAAGGGGACGATACCTCGTGGAAAAATGAGGCTCAGGCTTGACCCTTAACCTGAAAGGGGACGATACCTCGTGGAAAAACGAGGCTCAGGCTTAACCCTTAACCTAAAAGGGGACGATAAACGGAATCCTCAAATGAAGAAACCATGATGGGACCTTCGAATTTTGCACAATAAATCTGAGAGGGGTTTGCAAAAGGAAGAAAGGGGGTTCTCTAAAGCTTGAAAAGGAATTGATCTTGGGCGTCTCATCGTTGAGACTGAATGGCTTTTAAGACAACTGACCTTTTGCAGAAAATTCAAGTTTAACCCTTACCCTGAACGGGAACTGTCTATGGTGGGACACTGGGGAGCACAGGGAAGTGTGCGAATCTGAGAGCCCAGACACTCAGATTAAAACAAGAAGGGAAGGATCTTGGACAACTCCCATCATCTGATCCTAAAAGGGATAACAACAACGCCTGGATACATCAAAATAGATATCAAGTTCTCACTTCATGTCAGGATAACTTGAAAAGATTGCCAATAAGATAAAGATTGTAGTTAATTCAAGAATGATAAGCACATATATATGAAAAATATTCCCTCATGTCTACCTGAAGTATTACCTCTGACTGGACTTAACTCCGTAGAATCAAGATTCGAATTCGAATATCATTGCCATTGATTTTCTTTCAAGGAAGCTATCAATTTCTTTGATATGGACGGAAAAAAATGTATTCTTGATATTGCGAGAGCTATTGGTGAAAGAATATTGATAAAAGAATTTCACAAAATTAAAGGAGGATTCTAGATAGATTCAGCAGTCTGATATCCTGAGATTATTTTCTCATGATGATCTTTCTGCACTCTCTTTTTAACATAATTGGAGCTCTCTTGGATTTTTCGAGAATTACATCATCCTTCATTTTGGAGATGTCCTGACTTTTCTCTCTCTCTTTTTTTTTGGAAGGGTACGTCACAAACTCCTTCATCTAAGAGATGTTCCGATCCTTCTTTTCTCTCAGGGATTATCTTGACGATTATTGGCTCTTTGGTGGGGAATCTCTTGATGATAGCGGAAATTACATATGTTTTAGGGTTTGTCGGGAGGCTCATCGCATATGCCTTCATCTCGACAATGCTTTGGACTTTCCCTGGAAGGATCCGTCACAAACTCCGTCATCTTAGAGATGATCCAAATCTTCTTTGGCCCCGGGGGTCTACTCGCTTAATTCGCCTTCATCTCGACGACAATTGAGAGATTCCTTTTGCAGATATTTAATTGCAGCTTAGGTGATTGAGGAGATATGGAGATTGAGTGAATTTTTCTGTATCACCCAGGATATTTCGACTGCTTTATTTTCTCAAGAATAATCTTTAAAAGTGTGCCATTGACTGCGATCAATATCGACCACTCATGGCTTTGCAACAACATTGAATTTTCTTTACCGACCATATCGCGGATTTATTCTTCATCCTTTTGGTTGGCCAATAGAAAGATTTTGAATTTTGAATCCTTTTTCACAAAAGCTTTGTCCTTTCGAAAGTAATACTGAAGGTATTCTGAGGTACAATTTTATACGATAAAATTTTTGAAATCAACAACTATTTTTCATGGCAAATTGGCAAAATATTCCTGAAATCCTTGGTGAAAGAAATCACTTGAGATCTAAATGACACATCCGTGGCTAGATTCTCCTTTCCTTTCCCCAAAGGAGAGACTCAGGCTTGACCCTTACCTGAACGGGTAATAAAAAGATACTCCTCTCTTCCCTGAAGAGGAGGTGTTTGCAAAATGAACTTTCGAAGAGAAACAAAGTTTTCGTCAAAACTCCCTATTTCTAGGCTTCTCTTATGGAAAGGGGGTCGCTAACAAAGGTTGGAAGGATATCATAGAGGAGTGAGTCCATCACACTCTCCCTAGAAAAAGGGTCCTCGATGACGGGGGTGGCCTAACAAAAGACATTCAATATTACAAGGATGACGAGCTTCCGTCGAAACTCTCCCTGGAAAAGGGTTCCTTGTATGATAATAAAAATTGTTTTACAAACTGTTCGTGAAGCACGAGTCCCTTCAAACTCTTCCTAGAAAAAGGGATTCAACGAACGAATAACAAAGACATGCGAAAAGAACGAGCTTTCTCGAACTCTCCCTGGAAAAATGGTCCCTCGCAAGAGAAAAGATTGATAATTGGTTCTGAACTAACTGGCAGAGGGATTCGACATAAAAGTCGAATCTTGAAAGACTATGATTGCATGATACGACTCAAAGGTCGGACAAACATGATCGACATTGATAAGATTTGATAACCCAAAAGTTTGCTTGGTAAAATGGATGACCAGAGGTCTGACAAGATTGGTGACCCGAAGGTCAAGATCAACAGAATGGAGTGACCTAAAGGTTTGATAAAGATTGTTTGGTTCGCGGATCTGAAGATTGAGTCTGAATCTCAATGTGAGAGTTATGTTGCGACTAGTATGAAGACCAAACTTTGACAAAGTACCAATACGAGCATTGGATTTTAAAGGATTACCAGTACAAGCACTGGATTTTAAAAGAATACCAGTACCAGATTTTTAAAGGATACCAATACAAACCTTGGATTTTAAAAGACTACCAGTACGAGCACTGGATTTTAAAAGATTACCAGTGCGAGCACTGGGTTTCCAAGGATTACCAGTACGGGCACTGGATTTTAAAAGGCTACCAGTACGAGCACTGGATTTCAAAAGGTTACCAGTACGGGCACTGGATTTCAAAAGGTTACCAGTACGGACACTGGATTTTAAAAGACTACCAACTGACGATGACTTAAACGCCTTGCCGAGGTCTCAGGATTTATCCCTTAGGGTGAAAAAGCTTGATATAAAATGAATGCAGATGAATGCAAATGCAAAGGATGCAACTGAGTGCACATGCGTGCAAAATGAGAGATTTATTAGATCCTGCCTGCACACAGGTTGTTTTGAATAAAAGACAACTTTATAACAAGAATGTCCCAGTATATTCTGAGAATTATAGAGGAATAATTGATCATTTATTGAAAAGATTTTTGAAGCATACAAAAGATAGAATAGAAATTTTCTAGGTGTAGAATTTCCTCAGATGTCGAGCATTAATGAGGTCGGATAGTTCTACCCCGTCTGCATTAATCAGACGATATGAATTACGTGGTAGTGCTTCTTTCACCACGTAAGGTCCTTCCCAATTTGGTGACCATTTGCCACGCGGACGATGCTTGAGATGAGCCATTGATCTAAGGACCAGGTCATTAACTTGGAATCTTCTTTCGATGACTGACTTGGCATATTGTTTTGCTATCCTCTGACGATAAGACTAGGCATGCTCTGCTGCTTTAAGTCTTTTCTCATCGAGTAGATCTAGCTGCACCAATCTCTGTTGCTGATACTGATCAAGTGGTAGCTCTAGAAGAGATGCAAATTTAAGAACGGGTTTTTTAACATGAAGGGGTAGCACCACCTCGGTCCCATAAACAAGTTCTGAAGGAGTTGCATTGGTCGGGGTTCGAATGGTGGTTCGATATGCCCAGAGTGCGTCATGGATTTTCTCGTGCCAATCACGACCTGTCTCAACGGTTCTTTCCAAGATGCGGATCAAACTTTTATTCGTTGCTTCTGCTTGGTCGTTCCCTTGGGGATAATAAGGAGCTAAAAAATGATGATGAATTCTGAATTTCGAACAAAAGATCTTCATTCTCTCATTCTTGAAATGAGTACCATTATCTGACACAATGTCGTGCGGTATACCGAAACGACAAAGAATGTTCTTATGAATGAACGAGACCACATGTCGACCTTCTACCATACGCAGAGTGACAGCTTCAACCTATTTGGTGAAGTACTCTGTTGCGGCAAGGAAATATTTATGACCATTGGAAGCGGAAGTAGTGATGGGTCCCACGACATCGAAGGCCCACATAGAGAATGGCCATGGAGACACGACTGATTTCAAGTACGTAGCTGGCGCATGAATGGAAGGTGCGTGCACCTGACACGGAACACACTTCTTTACAAAGCGATAACAATCTTGCTGCATGGTTTTTCAATAATATCCTGCTCGAATGATTTGCTTAACAAGGGTTTGGTAGCCAACATGACCACCGCAAATGCCTTCATGCGCTTCCCGCAGGACTTCTCTGACTTCTTCTTCATCTAAGCACCTTGAATATTCATAACTGAACCCACGACGATAAAGAACATTGGCGAGAATAAAATAACGGGCCGACATATGCTGAATCGCTTTTTGCTCCTTCTTTGATAATTTCGGTGGAAGCTCACCAGTTTCAATGAAATTTTTAATATCTTGGTATCAAGGTTTCCTTTTCTGTTTCGCCTAGTTAACTTGCATTACTGGAGTAAAAGCAGGTTGATCAAGTCTGCCAATTTCAAAAGAATGACATAATTCTCCGCTTCTAAAAGACATAATGGAGCCTAGGTTGGCCAAACCGTCGGCTATTTGATTAAACTCCCTTTTGATATGGAAAAGCTAAAATTCATCAAAATTGTTGACAAGGGCTAGAACAATCTTTTGATAAGGGAGCAACTTCTGGTCTTTTACCTGCCATTCAACTTTGACTTGGCTGACGACGAGCAATGAATCACCGAAAGCGTGTACTCTCTTGACATTGAAGTCTTGCAGAATTCTCATACCTTGTATTAAAGCTTCATACTCAGCCATATTATGGGTACATTGAAAATCTAGTTTTAGAGAAAAGGGGATCATCTCTTTCTCTAGTGTTATCAGTAAGATGCCGATTCCTATGCTGACCATATTCTTGGAACCATCGAAGAATAAGTTCCAAACTGGAGACTGCTGAACATTGTAGATCCGCTCATCAGGGAAATCATCCTCAGCTTTAACATCTTCTGCCAGAGGAAAATCTGCCAATTGGTCTGCAATTGCTTGGCCTTTGATAGATTGCTGAGAAACATATTTCAAGTCATACTGCATCAAAAGGACTTGCCACTTTGGCAATCCGTTCACTGAGAAATGGTTGTTCGAGAATGTACTTGAGAGGATTAAGTTTTGAAAGAATCTTGACCTCTGATGCTAACAAGTAATGCCTTAACTTTTGACACATCCAAACTAGTGCTAGACATGTCTTCTCTATCTGAGAGTACTTTTTCTCGTAATCAATAAAAGTCTTGCTTACATAGTAGATGGCATGCTCAATCAGACTGCCTTCCTCGTATTGTGCCAAGAATCCACCACAAGCGGCTTGGTTAACTGAAACATACAGTAAAAGAGGCTTTCCCAATTCCGGTGGCTTCAAAATAGGCGGGTTAAGAAGGTACTTCTTGATACGATCAAATGATTGCTGACATTTCGGTCCCCACTCATACTTCACTCATTTAAAGGCTCACATCTCATGGCAAGATTGAATATGAATCTCCGAATTGATTGCATACGTCCCTGAAGACTATGCAATTCTTTGAGAGTAGTCGGGGGTGACATATCAATGATGGACTTTGCTTTAGCGGGATCCACTTTTATCCCCCTTTTGTTGACCAAGAAGCCTAATAACTTGCCAGATTCAACTCCGAAGACACAGTTCTGAGGGTTGAGTCTTAGCTTGTAAAGAATAAGTCGCTTGAAGACTTGACTTAAAGCATCAATATGGTCTTCTTCTTCCTTGGATTTGACTAGGATATCATCAACGTATGCATCCATGGTCTTGTGCATCTGGTCATGGAATATGGCAGCCATTGCATGTTGATAGGTTGCTCCGGCATTCTTGAGCCCAAACGGCATGACTGTGTAACAGAAAGTGCCCCATGGTGTAGTGAAGGATGTTTTGGATTGGTCACAAGCGGCCAGCTTGATTTGATTATATCCGGAGTATCCATCTATAAAAGAGAACGTGGCATGACCAGCCGTGCTATCGACCAAGAGATCAATATTTGGGAGCGGATAGTTGTCCTTAGGAGTAGCCTTATTAAGATCACGGAAGTCGATATAGATTCGAACTTTACCATTCTTTTTTGGAATTGCTACGATATTTGCCAACCAATCCAGATAATCTATTGCTCGAATGAATCCTGCTTTAAGCAAATCCTCAAGTCCTTCCTTGACCTGCTGCTCGATTCGAGGATCCATCTTTCTTAATTTCTGCTTAACTGGTTTCGCATCAGGCTTCAAGACGAGGCAATGTTCCACCAATTTAGGATCTAACCCTGGCATATCCTCATAAGTCCATGCGAACACTTCTTGATATTGCTTGAGAAAATGGATGAGCTTTTCCTTCTCATCTGTGCTTAGACAAGAGCCGATCTTGAGAATTTTAGGATTATCCTCTGAACCAATATTGATGTCTTCAGTTGGATCCTGAACAAGGGTCGATGGCTCATCCTGTTTCTGAATCACTGCAAATTCTGGCAATTCTGGAAGCGCTGAATCAAATTCTTTCATTTCTTCTGGCTGCTTTGTGACCTTACTGCTCTCCGCTCTTGCCCTGACCCGATAAATCTTTGCAGGTTTCGATGTGATTGACGAATTGATGACTAATCTCCTTATTGATTGGGAAGACATTCTGAAATTTTGAAAAGGAATAGCTTTCAGAAAAAGTTCATTCATTATGGCATAAGTCGCATGAGATGGAAAGGATAAGAACAATAAATTTTGAAGACAAATTTCAAAGGAATAAGAGAAAGATGGCATCCAGATTAGACGAGAAAATTGATAGCTTTATTGAAGACTTGAAATGATGTCATTTAAAATGAACTGAAATGGGACATTATCCCTACAAACTGCAGAAATCAAATGAATGAAAAGGAGAAAGACAGATGGTAGAAGCTTTTAATGAATCTCCTTAACGAAGACAGTATTTTTGAGAGATCTTTTGCCCATGAATCCCAATCCTGCTCTGCGCGGATGATGGTCCGGGACCACTGGCTCTAGTCGGCCATCTTTGTTCTTGCCCAAACCTTTGAAAGGCTGATAGCCATGCTTTAGTAACACGTCAAACCCTTTCTTGGCTCTTACAAATTGCGGGAAAAGAGGATGGTCCTTGAAAGTGCTGTAATCGAGACAACCCCCGATTTTAAAGAAATATGGCACTTGCCATTGGACCATGGTTGTAGTATGCTTTGCTTCTGGTGTTGCTTCTAACTTTAACATTTCCAGACTTTCGCTAAGAACAACTTCTTCGCTTTCCCTGATGCTAGGGATATCGGTAGTATAGGTCGGTCGAGGAATCATAGGCTGAGGCAACCTCTCTTCTGGATCTTCCCCCAGGACAGTAGTGATCATGCCACCTTTAGACCATTTAATACACTGGTGCAGGGTGGATGGCACCGCATTGGCATTATGAATCCAGGTTCTTCCCAATAGAAGATTATACGTTGGCGGCACATTGACAACATGAAAAAGCACCGTGTGAACAGAGTAGTTGATGAATATTTCCAAAAAGATTTTGCCCTTTGCTGTTTGTCCGTGATTATCAAATACATAAATGGTGATTGGATCCGGCGTGTATTCTTCTTCTTTTATGCTCAGAGCCTTGGCAGTCATTTCAGGGCAAATGTTGAGGCTACTGCCTCCATCTACAAGCATGTGGGGTACAGTCATTCCCCGGGTTCGCACTACAATGTACAAAGCATTGTTATGAAACGTGTGAGGCTTGGGCAGATCCTCATCTAAGAAGGTTATGGGAGCATTGGTCATGGCCTGATTAACGATCTGAGCCATGTCTTCAGGTGTGGTGCCTGGCTTGACCTTGATTTTCTACAATAAATCGTCCAGGACTTGCTGATGCATAGGAGAGGCACGCGCCAACTCAAGAATAGGGATGTTAGAGAGGGCAGTGATTGGTCTTTGCACTGTATCGACCTATTTTTCTGATGCTTTCTCTTTTTCTGAAACAGGTTTGATAAAGCCCTTGGGTAACCATGACATTCTTTTGGTTACTTCTGGAGACATCCCAGCAAGCTCTTTTGAAACTTTTAGCTTATTGAGAGCTGAAATGAGGTCCATCTTTTGGGAATTGGATTGAACCTTATGCAACACTAACACCTGATGTTGTACATTGATATCGCTGCTAGGACACGGTTGGATGTGATCTTGTGGCTGAAAAGGATGATCAGATATCACTGCAGTTGAATGCTGGAGGAACGGTTGATTTAGTATTTCCATTTTCTCGCCTTCGACCCCTTCCACCAACAGGTTTTTATCAATATAATCTTGTATAATATTTTTGAGAACGAAACAGTTCTCAGTGTCATGTCCCACTGTTTGGTGAAACTTGCAGAATCTATCTTTCATTTTACCCATAACTGTTGGTGGATCGGCTACCCTTGGAAGCTTAATCATGTCATTGCTGAGCATATATTCTAGGACTGTTTCAAGAGACTGATCTAGTGGAGTAAATTTGCGGTTATAACTCCACCCTTCACGCTTTGGCTTTTCTTGAGATTTCGACCCTTGATCAAGAATCTGCTGTGGTTGTCTGTCATACTGAGGGATCGATTTTCCTTTCTGATCACTTTTGTTGGGATTCGACCCTCCGAAACCATAGTTGTGATCTTTCCCATTTCCTTTATTTTGGTTCTTGCTGTTATTGGCAGAGTATATGAAATGGGTTTTCTTCTTTGATTCTTGCTGACCGTTGTTTTTACTGAACATGAAGCCCTCATAAGAGTCATTTTCTATACTCAACTCGAGCCATTCGGCTCGTTCTGTCAGTTCTATGAAGGTTTTTGATGGAGCGGTGGAAATTAATCCCCTTAGGGGTTGCGAGAAGTTACTTAGGATTAAGGATAGTGCTTGTCCTTATGATATTGGATCACGCATCTTGTTACAAGTAGATCTCCATCTATGAATAAAATCTCTGGCTTTTTCATTTTCTTTCTGCTTCAGACTGCAGAGGTGGCTGAGAGTCGGGAGGGCTTCGGCATTGAATAAAAAGCGTTCAATAAACAAATTGACTACTTTATCAAACTCTTTCAGCTCTATGGGATTAATATGCTCTGAATACCATTTTGTTGCAATACCCTCCAGACTGTGAGGGAAACAAAGGAATAAGGCTCGGTTATTCCTTCTGAACTTGGAACATTCTGCAAAGAAAAGGGCGAGGTGTGTCTTTGGGTCACCCGAACCATCGAATTTGATAAATTTCTTAGAGAGACTGTCAAGATCATCATCCCCATCCAGTCTGTCATAAAAGTCTTCGCTCGTAAAGACCCTTTTACCCTTGTCACGGGCCTGCAGATCCTTGACTATTTTCATCACATCTCAGAGTTGTGGCTGAGTAGGGTCATTGACTGACTGACTCCCAAATTTATAGGCTGACTTTTGCTTTTGAGTAGACCATCTAAATGCCTGGTGAGTTTCATATTCGCCATCAGTATCTTCTGCTGATTCATCAGATGTTTCTTCGCGACGATTCTGCTTTCTGGTGATCTTCACACTCTTCTTCGTTGTTCGGCTTTTAATCTTTTTCTTATTGTGTGCTTTTCCTGAACCGACCCCTGTTTCCTCAGACAATACTTTGCTCAGCATTCTTCGGAACAACGAATACATCTGTGGGTCGATGTCATCATTAGCTTGCTGACTTCTGTTTCCAGCAGATTGTGAAGAGGCCATTTCTTGTGTTGAAGCTGTTAGAGAACTGATAAGCTGGATTGGTGCGGTCTTCTTTTCGGACCTCGTCTGAACCATGTAAGGATGCAGATGCTCTCTTGAATGTCACTAACGCTCTCTGTAGGGCAGAATTGATGGTTAGGCTTTTGAAAGAAATTTTGATTGGGGAAAACATTTATTGAGAATTTTGGTAGACAATTGAAAGAGTATCCTATTACTAGGGATTGAGTCGTCGCTGGGATTACGATAATTGCGTTGTCATTCCTTTGCAAAAATAAACAACTAAAAAATATGCCTTGTTACCTAGGCGAGGTCGTCAAACCAAGATAGGATGAAATTTAAAAGAATTTTATTGAAGAAAGGAAAAACATGATTTTATTAATAATAAACTTGACAAAGGGGAGGGGGACAAACAATTTTCCACCACTCCTGATAATCAGAGGGCACTCGAGGACCAGAAAAAATAGTGAGAGTAATAAAAGAATCTCAGCCATGTCTGGCAGAATGGTATGCTCCGGACCACTGATCTGATGTGAGATCGAACTCTGGCAAGATCCCTGATAGTGGGCGAATTTCTATGTGCTTCTGTCTCTGAGAGAACTGCCTGACACACCGCTCTGGATGGTAGTATGCGCAGAAGAATGAGCCAAGTAGCCTGAATCGCTTGCCATATGCATAAGTATATCTGGGAAGTGATTCTTGACGATCAAAGTAGTCCCATACGACTTCTTCCTCATGAAGGTTGTCGATCAAGAACCGGTATCGAGCAACTGGGAGAAGCTTTTCACCATTGTATCTGAATGAACTGGCTCGGGCTGGCACATGCCGGAGGAACCAAGATTGCAATGCATAGGTGCACCCTTCGACTAGAATTGATTCTCCGAGCGTGAAATGGGTCAACCCTCTGTATAGAAAAGCGAGTGCGGCCATGGCTATAGAGAGGCGGCTGGTCTGTCGACTCCCCTATCTTCGCAGAAGTTGAACTATCCTGATATCCATATAATTCCGTCCATATGGAAAGAGAGCTAATCCCACAGTGCATAAGACCATCGCATGCTGGATTCTCTCTCAGGCTGTTCGAGATAAAGAACTGACTTCCATAAATGCCCCATACTGTCTGTAGATTTCGAGCAGGTCCACATATTCGCTTCCGTTTTCCTCGATCAATGGTCAAGACTTGCATCCTGTCATGCGAGCTAAAGCGTCTCGGGGATCCAGACCCTTGACATTGATCAAAATATGCTTCTCCAATGGATCTCCAGGCTGACCAACTGGTTCAGGTAATCCCATAATCTCTGAGAACTCGTCCATCAACAAAGTCATTTCCCCCCATGGGAACTAGAAGGTACTAGTGCTCGGATTCCACCATTCTGCCAGTGCGTGGATCAAATTACCGTTGACCGTTTGTTTTCTCACTGCGGATGCCAGTTCCAATCCACAATCGTCCAAATGGTCCGAAAACATACGAGAGAAGTTTTTGAGCCATGAATAATACCACTGGGGAAAGAAGGATCCGGTGCTGAGGACTAGATGTTCAGGAAGACCTTGTCTCACCTCACAGGAGATGTGACCCTCAGAAAAGACTGAATCAAGTTGACTGGATGCCATCAGAGTAGACTGGAAAACATGAAAAATTTGGAATAAGACTTAGGAAAATATAAGGATTTTAAAAAGATGCAGGCAGGATAATAAAGCAGGAAATTCGAGATCTAGAAGAACGAAATGATGAAAATCACCTGGAGTTTTTAAGGAAATAAAGGGGGAATTTGTAAAATCGTCCAGGGTTTGAATAAAACAGGGTTTTTAGATAGTATATGATAACAGATGAAAAAATTTAGAGATTTATGAAAATTGTCCAGTATTTTGGAAAACTTGTGAAAAATGTAATAAAATGGAATAAAAGAAGCTAACATTCAATCACATCCTGTACAATCAAGTATGCACATACAACATTCCCTAAAAGCTGACTCTAGATGCACAAGTTTTGAAATAGTTGTAGGACCTTAATCCTAACTCTAAGGTTCAAATCATCTGTGTCCAATCATGCTATGCCTATATACTCGAGCCAAGGCTCGATGTACGTGGCATAAAATCAATTTCTCCGGTTCTAGGTTCAAGTTTTCCAACATCCTTGAGCACCTGCCGATATACGTTGGACTATGGCCCTTGGTACGTGGCAGGGGGGTTTTCACCCAAATAGGTGGCCCAGTTGTGAGGCTTTATCCCGAACTATGGTTCTGGAAGAAAGCCCAGCAACGTGAAGACCGGGTAAAAGTAGGTGGGGTGGTTTGAAAATATGATCACATGCAAGAAAATCAGAAAGCTCTAAAACCTAAAGAAGTAGAGATTTTAAAAATTTTGAAGAAGCAAACATTGTTTTCAATCAAACATAGATTGAGGAGGGTTGTATTAGACCTAAGTCTATGTGAGCATGAAAATTTCCTCCTCAATATGATCCTACCAAACCATAGTTAGTCCATATGCAATTTATGTCAGCTGGGTTTGAGTCTAGGCTCCTAGGTTCACATGATATCATGAAATAAAAGCTGACATTCCATGGAACACAATTTGAACTAAGTCAAGTACACAATTGATCAGGCGAAGACAGGTCCCATCTCGGTCGCCAAACCTGTTATCATCGCAAAATTTTTACTTTTGCAAATCAAACTGACCTTTGAAAAAGTTTTTCAAAAATAACTCGCCTCCGTTTTAAAATGCGGGATAATTCCCAAGAATGGGACTCGCCTGTCGGTACGAGGTTCAACCGTTCCTGACGCCTTTACCAGAGGTAATTGAACCAAGGATCAATTGTGTGCTTAGCTTTGCTCAACTTGTCTAAATCATGTTTTATTTCCTAAATGCACAAAGATTCAGACATGTGCTATGAATTTCTGAAAATGCATATTTGAAAACATGATGTTTGCTTTGAATATTGGAAAATATTTGGAGATTCTTGGAAAAGATAACACTTGGAAAATCATGAGCTTAGTGAGAGAATATTTCTGAGGAAAATGAAAATCGATTTTTGAAGAAATCTTGAAGTTTTGTGAAAATCGATTCTTAGGAATTTCAAATATCTTTGAAAAACTTGATTTTTTTGAATTAAAACTTAAAAATTGAAGCTATAACTTGAAAAATCGGATTTTGAACTTTGAAAAATAATTGAAATATCATTGGAAAATCAATGTTTTGAGAAAATCGATTTTTGAATAAGACTTAGAAAAATTTGAGAAAAACTGATTTTTTTGAATTTAAATTGAAATTTGTAAATGCATGAATTGAATGAATATGGATTTGAAAGACTTGATTTTGAGGAATTGAGGAAATCCTTTTTGTATTTTTGAGAAATGCAGTGCATTTTGAAGTTAGCCTAAAAGTGTAGGCTAAATGTGGCTAATACGAAGATTACAAATCTAGGTATCATTTGTTTTCTGACTATGGCCATAAATACAAATTCCACCAAGTTTGTCAACTCCATAAGAGCTAGTGCACGTGTCATTCATGTAGACCATAGTGAATTGGTAAAAATATGCATGAATTGGCATACATAGCAGTTATATATCAAAGCTTAAAACTATATGCAATGCATCCTATTCTATGCAGGAATTGAAATTCTTATTTCAAATTTGATTACAATTTACATCACTAATTGAATTTAAATACAGGAAATAAAGGAAAATAAAATCTTCAATGTTCCTGCAAGACTAGAAAAACTGGTTAGTGAAAATATGTTGGCTTTTCTAGATTTATCCAGTAATATCTAGAAATTACTGAATTTTGCTAGACATAAGCCGTTTTCCATATGATTCCCTTATATAAACTAAATAAAATATGAAATAAGATGTAATGAATATGGAAATGGAATTTGGAATTTCGAAATTGGGGTCAAAATGACAAAAATATCCCTGATAGCAAGACCATGGCCTTGAAATCAGGGTTTTTAGAAAGATATTTTGCAAAAATACAAGTTTTGAAATACAAATAATGATAAATTGACTCAAATATGATATGAAATGATTACAAATGAGAAAATTATGGTTTTGTATTTCAAAATTAAGGTCAAATGACCAAATTACCCCTGATAGCAAGACTATGGCTTTGAAATCAAGGTTTTCTCAAATAAATTTTGGTAAAAACTTGGGATTTATGATGAAATAAACACAAAATCAAACATGAAACATACTAATATGATTATAAACATGAACAAACCCTAAAAACACACATTTATGCACAAAAATCAAGAAATATCACAAAATTTGTGACTTTGGCAGTGTTTCGGGATCCTGCGGGTGCCCTGTTTTACAATTTGATTAATTCAGGCATCAAACGGATTCCAAATTTCATAAAATTGGTACCTTCACTTGTTATATCTCTGAAATCAGATTGAAATCATAAAAATATTTTTTTTGACATTATTTTAATCCAAAAATTACATTAAAACCCTAAAATATGTTATTTTTAGCCTAAGTCACAAACCAGTTTCAGAGTTAGACCCGAATCAGGGGTCAATCTTCCATGAAAACTTTTGAATTTTTACAGAGGCAAACTATACATAAAAACATAGGTTTTCCCATTTACAGATCGGAAAAAGCATCTCCGGTTATGGAGAAACCCTTCCGGCAATCTGAACTAAAATATGACAAATCTAACAGGGGTTAAAACAGCTACTTCGGATTGCAAATACAGAAATAAACACCAACTTAATCAAAAAATTTTAAAATTTTAGCAGTGAATAGTAGACAAAAAAAAATGCAACTTCTTTTTTACGGATCATGAATCGGATCTGTGCTTTGAGATCTATGGTCATTACAAGTCTGATTAGGGTTTTGGTAAACCCTAACGAGTTTTAAATTTAAAATCAGACTTTCTGTCAGAGGAAAAATACTAAACAGAGGCTAAAAATTACCAAAATTTTACAGTAAATAGATAATTTTAACATGAATCCACAACACTTTACGTATCTCAAATCGGATATCGTATGAGAAAAAGAACATAACAGCAAGTTACCTCTTGAATTTAAATAACGATTTTAAAGATTTAAAATCATGGTTTGATAACTGATTTTTCTGACAGAGTTCCCGAATCCCAAAACATTCGAATTTTTTACAGTAGTTCACTGACATATCCATGTTTCACATATTATAAAATCAGGAATTTACAGTGAGTGCTTCAATATGAAATAACATATACTTTGCTGATCCATGCTTAAAAACACACAGAAATCTAATGAAATCTAATAAACCATGCATTAATTAATGAAAACAATAAGGAAAATAGTAAACAGCAAACAAAAATTGATTTCTATGTTAAAACACATGTAATAAACATAACTAAGTAAAAAAAATAAATAAAAACAGGGAATCCATGGCTGGAATTTGATTTTACCTTTAAAAGCATGGATTTAGCCCATTAGAAGGGTAAACCACATGTTTTATTGGTTAATAACATGAAGATTGATGCTATAATCGATTCTAATGGATTAGAATTCCTGGAAAAACAGTGAAATCATGTTAGATCATCTTCTTGGACCGTTTTTTATGGTTCTTGGGGTTGAATCATGGTTGAATCCACATAAGGAGGGGTGCCAATGGCTAAATTGATGTTTAAACCATGAAAAACATTAAACAAAAACTAAAAATTAAAGAAAATATTTACCTTGAAGTTGCATCAATGGAGGAAGGGCTGGAGAGGAGAGAGAGGCTCCAAGAATTTCTAAAGAGAGAGATGGGAAAATCGTCCCCTATGGGCCGCTTTTTATAGTAAAAAAATTAGGTTTTAAAAAATTAGAATTTTGAAAAATTTGGACTTCTAAAGGGGGGGGGGGGGGCGATTTTCTCTAATTGAGTTTGACTCTTTGACTTTCCTAATTAGGCTCTTACCTAACCTAAGACTCCTAGCTAAACCCTAAAAACTCCAAATGTGGCACCACTTAGTGTGAGCCCACATTTGTTTTTCAAGTTTTAATTAAAACCTTTAAAAACAATAGTTTCAAAACCAAATAAAAAGATGGATTTTCAAAGTGGATTTTGAATCTTCTAAACTTCTAAAACTAAACAAGATACTGACTAAGCCTAGACTATCCCTGACTTTCTCAAGTGTAGCACCACCTCGAGTGGGCCCTACTTGAGTTTTTTTTTCAAAACGATTTTAAAACTTGAAATTGAGATAATTTTAAAAAGATTTTCAAAAGTAAACTTGAAATCGAAAGTTTTGAAATGGCATAGAGTTTCAACTGGGTTAGAACTCCTCTGGATGTGGCGCCAACTGAGTGGGCCCACATCAGTTTTTTAAGAAATTTGAAATAAACAATGAAAATAACTTTGAAAAGACATTAAAATCAATAATTAAAATCCAAAATATTTGAAAATAGAGTTTCAAGCGAACTGAAACCCCGGGTTAGAGTCATGGATTTTTAGGACTCTGAGATTTTGGGTTTTAAAAGCCAAATGAAGGAATTTCTGAAAAGATTTTATCAAAAATGATGAAACAAGTCAGAAAATACAGTCACAGTTAGACTCCTACCTCAATCAGAACTCTGAAATAGAGTCCTAAATTAACTAGACTCTGCAAAATGACATAATTTTTTAAAAACAAATGAAAATAAATGAAAATAGAAGTAAAAATAGACTCTAGAACAGACTCCTGACTGGATTAGGACTCTGGGACAGAGTCCTGATCGGACTGTAACTCTAGATTTTTTTTTGGTATTTTCTGAAAAATAGTTGAAAGAACTTGTTAAAATAGTGAAAGCACTAACAAATATTGAAATAAAACAGAGTTCTGATTCAACTGAGACTCTGGGGACAGAGTCCTAATTGAACTAGGACTCTCAGATTTTTGGATTTTCTGAGAAAACAAATGAGAGAATTTTGAAAAACAATTAAAAACAGGATGAAATTGATATTTTGGTTCAGAGTCCTGATCTGATTAGGACTCTGAGAAAGAGTCCTGATTCGATCAGAACTCTAAGAATTTTGGTTTTCGGATAAGCAAATGATGAAATTTGGGCAAAGCCTTTGAAAACCAGTGAAAATGAACTTCGGATAGAGTCCGGATTCGATCAGGACTCTGAGGTAGAGTCCTGATTTGATCAGGACTCTGGGATAAAACCTCAGACTTTTGAAATTATTTGATAAAAGTGTAACAGTTTTGATAGATGGAAAGATTTTTGAAAGATTCTTTCAAAATTGAAATCAGGATTAGAGTCCTGTTTTGACTAAAACTCTGAATTTCTCACTCATTTTGAAAGATTTAAAAAGATTTGATTGAAAATAGATAAAATAGTTGTAAAAGATTAGAGTCCCAATCTAATTGAAACTCTGAAGTAGAGTCCTGATCCGACTGGACTCTTGAAGAAGAGTCCTGATCCAATTTAGACTCTGAAATTTTGGCCAAAATAGAGGATTTTGAAAGGTTTTATCCGAAAACAGGTAAAAAGGCAGTGAAAAGTAGAGTTCTGATCCGACTAGGACTCTAAAAAAAAAGAGTCCTGATCCAACTAGGACTCTAAGATTTTGGCTAAAACAGAGAAAATAGACAAGGGATATGGCCATAACTGGTTTAAAATCAAAATAGAGTTTTGAAAATGTTTTAAAAAGATAAAAAGATAAAAAGATAGAGTCCTGATCCAACTAGGACTCTAAAATGTTTGAGAAATTTGATAGGCAGGGAGCTTGGTCCCCTGTCACCGACGTTTCATCGGCAGGGGGTTTGGCCCAGTGCCGCCGGCGGTGTGTCGGCGGGGGGGGAGGGTTTAGCCCCTTGTCGCTGTTGGTTCATCAGCAAGGGGGTTGGCCCCCTGTCGACCGTCGGTTCGCCGGCAGGGAGCTTGGCCCTCGGTCACCGTCCGTCTGTCGGCAAGGGGCTTGACCCTCTGTCGCCGTCGGTTCGTCGGTAGGAAGTTTGTCCCCCTGTCGACCGCCGGTTCGCCAGCAGGGGGCTTGGCCCCCTGTCGACCGACGGCTCGTCGGCAGGGGGCTTGGCCCCTTGTCGCCGTTGGTCTGCCGACAGAGGGCTTGGCCTCCTGTCACCAACGGTTCGTCGGAAGGGGGTTTGGCCCCCTGTCGACCGTCGGTCTGTCGGTAGGGGGCTTGGCCCCCTGTCACCGTCGGTCTGTCGGCAGGGGGCTTGGCCCCCTATCACTGACGACTCGTCAACAAGGGGTTTGGCCCCCTATCGCCGTTGGTTTGTCGACAGAGGGCTTGCCCCCTCTGTCACTGTCGGCTTGCCGGCAAGGGGCTTCGCCCCCTGTCGTTCTATTTGCCGGCAGGGGGCTTCACCCCCTGTCGCTGTTCTGTTTGCCGGCAGGGGGCTCCGCTTTCTATCGTTGTGTTTGTCGGCAGCGGGCTCTGCCCCCTGTCGTTGTGTTTGTCGGCAAAGGGTGGAGCCCCCTGTCATCGTTTTGTCTGCCGACAGGGGGCTCCGCCCCCCTGTCATTCTTGTTGCCATTGTGCTTATTTGCCGGCAGGGGGCAGAGCCCCTATCGCCTTTCTGTTTGCCAGCACGGGGCTCCACCCCCTGTCGCCGTTGGTTGCTGCCTGCCACTTGGGTTGTTCGTAAGGGGCCCTGTTTGTTTGTCTTTCCTTGGCGGTTAGGCTCGTGTTTCACCTCTGTCTTATGCTAATCTCTTTGCGTTTGCAGGTTGCACGACGGAGCGTACTCATGTCTCGTGGCCTGAGACTCTTCGCACTTACGCCCGCAGGCGTTCAGGAACTCGCAACTCCCCAAGGTAGGGGAAAGTTGCAAGAAAGGACTTTGAATGAACTAAACTGAACTAAAGAAAAGATAATTAAATAATATATATATATATGTATGTATACATATAAGCTATATGTACGTTCTTTAACTCAAGGACGCGATTTCGCGATTCTTGTCCTGTTTACCTTTCAACACTTTACTTTTTGTTGTCGCTGCACTATATGTGCCCAGGATTTCTTTTCTGTTCTTTAACTCAAGGACGCGGTTTCGCGATCCTTGCCTTATTTACTTTTCAGCACTTTACTTTTTGCTGCCGTCGTGCTATATGTGCTTAGGCTTTACTTTTTGTCTTTTAAACTCAAGGACGCGGTTTTGCGATCCTTGTCCTATTTACTTTTCAACACTTTACTTTCTGTTGCCGTCGCGCTATTTGTGCCTAGGCTTTACTTTCTGTCTTTTAAAATCAAGGACGCGGTTTCGCGATCCTTGTCCTGTTTACCTTTCAGCACTTTACTTTATGTTGCCCCGCGCTTTATGAGCCTTGGCTATTTACGTTTTAGCACTTTACTTTCTGTTGCGCCGCGCTTTATGCGCCTTGGCTATTTACGTTTTAGCACTTTACTTTCTGTTGTCCCACGTTTTATGCGCCTTGGCTATTTATGTTTTAGCACTTTACTTTCTGTTGCCCCGTGCTTTATGTGCCTTGGCTATTTACGTTTTAGCACCTTACTTCTTGTTGCCTTGCTTGCTTATGCTTTTACTGACTCACTTCTTGCCCGCGCCATGTAAATTACGATTATGCTATTGTTCTACCTTGCAGGTACCTTTAGAAATTCCTGTCAGTATTTGAGCTCGTTTTAAGTGTTTTCTGGTGGCTTGTGGCTATAAACCTAGCCGCTTCTCTTGGCAGTGTTATGCGATGCTATGATGCGTGGCACGAAGTGAATAGGCCTCATGTTCTGCAAAATATCATAATTTGGATATCTCACTAAATGGTAATCATGCGTCTTCACAGGCAAGATGCTCAAGTGGGTCGAATAGACCAGGGCACATAGAGCAAGGCGATGATGATGAAAATACCCTCATCGTACTTGTTTGGGATGGTTCATTAAGAGAGAGGATGGATGGTACAAAACCTCCGATGGACAGGCCATTCATGGCTATTACGAGCAAAGATTCGACTTCCCCAGTCATCGAAGGTAGGGGAAATGGCGTTACCATAAGTATCCTAGATGGTAGTCACCTGACACTTCTGCAGAAGTTGGATGCATCCTTGGGCCTTGTTAAGCCTTTGGGGACTTACTCTCTCGACCACTGGTCGTTCTCTTAGGAGCGGACTCAGTCAATCCTTCGGGGTATAATAAAATACATAGCATAATGAACTGTCGAATGGATCTTGGTTGTTTGTACGTTTTATACATTTTGCATACCCACAATGTCCAGATAATGATCAGATCACATTATGACTTGCTCATAGCTATTGTTTGTTCTTTCCTCGGACTGCATGCTTTTACCTTGCTATCAGTTTGTTATTTGCAATAGTTAGAAGGTATGCATGATAAGTCTGGTTGTGATTGCTTTAGTTAGATTGTTATCACTGTAATACTAGCTTGCTTGAGCTCATGATATCTTGGTTAGCTTTGTTGTTCACCTGCGTATGTTATATCAATTTCTATTTGCTTAGATTTGAGCATGCTTTAGATTAGTTCATCTTATTCTTTTTGCGTACCTACCAGTTTTCAGGATTGACCCCATTTTTATGGGTGTAGGTGACAGGTAGCTCTTCTTACTGGCGGTGGTGCAAATGCTACGTGGTCAAAGCCTCGCCTCTCTCGTCGACACGCTGGCTATTTGGTTTTGTACTTTTTGTTGTTTAGGGTGGATACCCTTATGCTTTGTACAAACTAAACCCTTTTTATGAATAAACTCTTTTCTATCTTTTGCTCACTATTTTGGCTTAGAAAATGGGTTTGTGTTTGTGTTGGATCTTTTTGCTAACGTACTCAAAAGAATCGACTTGTGCTTTTATCTAAAAACCTTTGGCATCTTTAAAAATCTTTGCTGCAAACTCTGATTTTGAAGGTAATTTTATTCAAATCTTCTTCTCTCAAGTCGAACTTCTGGGGCATTACAACTTTTTGGTATCAAAGCCAGGACAAGAACTGTTGAGCCTTGATCATCGAGCATTCCACCGCACTGTAAGTAGACGCTTGATTTTTCTTGCTTTGATAAAATTAGTGTATTACTTTTACTCTGATCAGTACTTGTGTGTGATGGATCTGTCAACTGGTCCGAGTGGCTATCACGGTAGAGGTGGTCGTAGAATGCGTGCTCGTTCGTTAAGAGGTAGGGACCTCTTTATAGAAAAGGGAGGACGTACAGTGTCCTGGGGAGAGTATTGGGCTAATTGCCCACCCCCATCGACCTTTATGGATGAGACAGGTAGCTCGCTACCATCAAAATTTCAGATACCCTTGGCAGCGACCTGGTCTTCAGTATATGCTCAAGTTGGAGGATTTTTACCCTCGCAAATTCAGGCAAATCGGCAGGCTACGCTGGAAGTGTCAGATAGTAGTGGTCCCATCTTAGTACCGATTGAGTGTGTCTTTTGTGGTGAGTCCGGACACACCCTAGACTTTTGTCTTCTTAAAGAGGAGCACGATAGGGCAATTACAGCCCAGGATTGTGCTGAAGCCGCCATCTCTGACCTCAATGTACTGGATCTAATTTTGGCGGTCCTTGAACAACCTTTGCCCCCAGTGATCTCGAAGGGCCCGGTGCTCCCAATTCCTGGTGTTGATTTTCCAATCAACATTTCAGATTCGTCCACGAGCGGTTCGGTCTCACTTGACTACACACCTTCGATGTCGATGTACGATGTGGAGGTTTCCTCTGATGAGTCACTCCCTTTTGTTCATTGACACAAATTTAGGCATACGGGGAATAAGAGGGAATATCTTCGACAGTTCAATCGTCCCTAGAAGGGGGCAGAGGTGTTTGTAAAATTTTGTTTAGTTTTTGTAAGGGAGGTTGTGAACTCTCGTGCGGATAAGTTCTTTTTTTGCTTGAATACCAGCATCGCTGAGATTTTGTACATGTAATGACTTAAGGATTTATAAAGTACCCTTTGTTTCTTATTCGTCTTGGTGCATTCTGACATGTACCTTATGTTTATTTTTAAGAATGGCACGACGACCAGACAAGGATTTGACGGAAGACGGGCTCAAACGCAGGGGATTCATTATGGATTCTCTCAACGCGTTGGCCGAAGCAATCCGAAATCAGGGTACTGCACAGAGAAGTTACGCTCCTGAGCAGGGGGTCTCTTTCGAGAAATTTTTAAAATTGGATCCTCCGGTTTTCTCTAGTGGAGTGGACCTAGATGCGGCAGAATATTGGGTCAGTGAAATTGAGCGAGTCTTCGACGTCCTCACAGTTCCCGAGGGAGAAAAGGAAGATCGAGCTCTTGGAGCTGTGTCAGGGCAACTTGACATTGAACAAGTACGCGGCAATGTTTCAGCAGTTGGAGCGACACTGCCCCAACCTCTTTGAAGATGAGCATGAGCGGGCGAGAAAATTCGTTAGGGGCCTAAACGAAGAACTCAAACACCGAGTTCTTACTAGCATGCCTGCAACCTTATTAGTGGCTGTCGAAACAACTACTTTTCTCAATGATGTCTGGGAGCGTTCCAAGAGCACTAAGATCCGAATGCCACCTACGACGGGTGGCGATCGAAAGAGGGTGCAGCCTCGCGGTCAGGCCAAGCAACCATTGTTGCCTGTCAAGATCGAGGAAGATAAGCAACCAATTCTGCCCGTGAAGATCGAGGGAGCGAAACCAGTACCGTTCGCCGCGGCGACCTCCTAGTGGAGCTTGTAGTAAGTGTGGGAGGTTGCATGTGGGCCAGCCTTGTCCCCTCGAGACAGGTGGTTGTTTATATTGTGGCAAGACAGGCCACTACATTCGCAATTGCCGCAAGAAGGCGGCAGACGAACTTAGGCAAGCCAGTGGTGCGTCCCAGCCTTCCTTGCAGCTGTCGACACTGCAACCGACACAACCGGAGCAACCGCAGACTAGCGGCGTAAAAAGAGCACCTGCATGAGTCTACACAGTTATTGCCGAACAGTTGACTAAAGGAGATCTCATGCAAGGTACGATTTTAGTTGTTGATCGTGCAACTTTTGTTCTTTTCGATTGTGGTGCCACTCACACGTTTGTTTCTGCAAGTTTCGCTACACAATTGAAATTGCCTGTATCTCAGTTAGACTCTACCTTAGATGTATATAACCCGATTGGGAAGAATACGGTTTGCGTCAGCTACTTGCTAGAATTAGACGTAGTCGTGGCCGAGCGGCATATGCCGGCTTGTGCCATTTTGATCGAGATATCCGAATTTGACGTTGTCCTGGGCATGGATTGGTTGCACAAATACCATGACAAGGTCTTATGCCGTGAGGGTAGGATTGTTCTGTCTCCTCCAGGTTCTTCGAAGGTGGAATTTTGGATTCCACGATCGGTGCGGGAGACCAAGATAATTTCAGCATTGAAGGCACAAAGCTTCTTACGGAAGGGATGTTCTGCTTTTCTAGTGAATCTTATTCAATCGGTTGAGGCACCAACTTCCCTTGGCGAGTTGGATGTAGTATGTGATTACCCGGATGTTTTCCCCCAAGAGTTATCTGGCCTCCCTCCGCCCCGAGAGGTGGAGTTTTATATTGATCTGCTACCCAATACCACACCCATCTCGAAGGCTCCATATCGTATGGCACCTGCGGAGCTTGAAGAACTCAAGAAGCAGCTTCAGGGGCTTATGATTAAAGGGTTTATTTGCCCTAGTGTATCACCCTGGGGAGCTCCTGTTTTGTTCATGAAAAAGAAGGATAGATCATTGAGGTTGTGCATTGACTATCGGAAGCTCAACCAGGTCACGATCAAGAATAAATATCCGTTACTGCGTATTGAGGATCTGTTCAATCAATTGCAGAAAGCTAGTGTCTTCTCCAAGATCGATCTTAGATCCGGATATCATCAGCTTTGGATCAAGGAAGGCGATGTTTCGAAAATAGCTTTCGTACTTGGTACGGGCATTTTGAGTTCACTGTTATGCGTTTTGAACTCACTAATGCTCCAACGACTTTTATGGACCTTATGAACCGAGTGTTCAGGCCTTTCTTAGACACTTTTGTGATTGTATTTATAGACAACACCCTGGTCTACTCAGAAAGTTGGGAGCAACATCGGGATCATTTGCGCATTGTCTTAGAGACTTTGCGTAGGGAGTGGTTGTTTGCTAAGTTCTTCAAATGCGAGTTTTGGCTTGAAGAAGTGATGTTTCTAGGGCAGGTCATTTCAAAAGAAGGGGTGTCCGTGGATCCTACGAAGGTTGATGCTGCGTTGAATTGTCAACAACCAAGAAATGTGCGTGACATTCGAAGCTTTTGTTGGGTTAGCTGGATACTACCGTCGGTTTATCCAAAATTTCTCCAATATTGCTCAACCTATGACCAAGCTGCTGAAGAAAGAGACTAAGTTCGTTTGGGATGATAGTTGCAAGGCAAGTTTTCGGTCCTTGAAAGAGCGACTTACCTCTGCTCCTATCCTAGCCTTGCCTTCAGGTCAGGAAGGATTCGTAATTTATACTGATGCCTCAGGCACGGGCCTGGGTGGGGTTCTTATGCAGAATGATCAGGTGATAGTGTATGCCTCTCGTCAGCTCAAACCGCACGAGAAGAATTACCCTACGCATGATCTAGAGTTAGCCGCCGTAGTCTTTGCATTAAAGGTATGGCGACATTACTTGTATGGTGTGCAGTTCGAGGCTTTCACCACTACAAGAAAATTGTTAATTAGCGACGGAAATTTGCGACGGATTTTTTCCGTCGCTAATTAGCGACAGATTAGCTAGAGATAGAATCTGTCGCTAATTCGCGACGGATTAGCGAGGAAACAACTTTTATCGCTAATCTGTCGCTACTTAGCGACGGATTAACGACTGTAATTTTTTGTCGCTAATTTTTATTACAAGAACACCATTTTAGCGATGGATTTAGAGAGGGAACTCTGTCGTCGCTAATCCGTCGCTAATTAGCGATGGCGTAGCGACAAAATATATTCCGTCGCTTTTTTGGTATTTTGATTTAGCAACGGCTTAGCGACGGAATTTTTCCGTCGCTAAGCCGTCGCTAAATGTCGCGTAAATCCCTAATCCCATCCCTCTTTCCCTTTTTCCTGTTTCGCTGTCTTGCTCCCGCCCGCCGCCCTCTCCCTCCCGCCGCCCGTCGGCTCTCGCCACCGCCCGGCCGCCGCCGCTCGCCAGCCGCCGTCCCCGTCCACCGCTCGCCAGCCGCCGCTCGCCAGTCGTCCACCGCTCGCCAGCTGCCGCTCCCCGTCAGCCTCCCGCCACCGCCCGACGACGCGCAGGTAATCACTTGCATCTTCTTCTTCTTCTTCTTCTTCTTCTTCTTCTTCTTCTTCTTCTTCTTCTTCCTCCGATTCCTCATCTGCAGCCTCCAGGTCATTATTTTTGAAGTTCATATGATTACGAAAATTGGGAGAAATTCGGGGTTTGGTTGATGTAGGTTTCGAATGATTTTTAAATACATACTTTTGTTTGGGGTTTTGATTTTTAGTGTTTCGATTTTGGACATGGGTGAACGGTGAATCGGTGATGGCTTGATGGGGCTTTCCAAATATATAGGAATTTTGTTTCTAAACTAATTTGATTAATTTGTTGTTACTTGTTAGTTGCTGCTTGTTAATAATTCATGAATGATAAAGTTAGAGTTTAGAATTTTTTGCACAGTTTGTCCATCACATTTTTAGTTGCTAGATGGGATCTCAGTGTCATGTAGATGGCTATATATGTTTTTTTTTCTGATTTCTTGAAATAGTGTTGCTAAAAGAATATGTTTGGGATTTTTATGCATCTCATTGCAACAGATTCTTTTGGTTCAGTTACTTCAGTTGGAGTTTTTTTTTTGTTTGATTTGAGCATGTGAATGTGAAGATGTGTGATGTCTGTTGTTGGTTGACTAGGCTGTTTTTTTTGTTTTAAATGTTCTGTTATAAGTTATGACCCGCCTGTAGCATATAAGCAGGTGTCCGCTTCGAATTTCCGATGATGATTGTATCATCAGATTGAAATTTAGATAACGGTTTTCCATGGTTGGATTGGGATACAACTGAATCCACGTATTTATTCAGATTTTGGTTCTGATTTGGGCAAAATTGTATAAACAGAGTTCCTAACTTCTATTTTGATATTTATTTCATAGAATCATTTTTTGCTTTCTAGAAATTGCAGAAGGGTCTCTGATTTGCCTATTACCCCCTGGAGTGCCATTTTGCTACGAATTGCATGAGTTTTATTTTTCAAAAATAATAGCAAGTTTAGAAACTCTTGTTGCATGCGTAAACTAGATTAGAAAAACAAAACATTTGTTTGATTATTTTGTGAATATTTTGTGAATATTTTTTAGAATTACTAGTTTATAAAGAATCTTTTAATCCTAGTATTTATCTATTTTTGGCAAATGACAAATAGAATAATCATGGTTTTAGTAAAGCCATCAATATTGAACTGAGATATAATTGATTGTGGGTTTGGATCTGATCATATTTGGGTTTATTTATGTAATTAACCAATCCTATGCGATAAGGTATCAATTGCTATGTCAGGGTAGAAATCACAATCCCTCCACATGTGAATTGCTTCTTCTTAATTCATTTTTTCCATGATGTTCAATGCTTCTGTTTCACTTTATTTCATCGCATTTCATCATTAGATATATCATCAACAGTTTAGTTGTTTTTTGCATTGCATAAGTGTTTGTGTTTCCCTAATTAGCTTCAATATTCATTTTAACACAGTGTTTTTTGCAGATTTCTCAACGGAACTCGCTTGTGCCCCGCCACCCATGGTAAGTAAGTGACAAAAACAATGCAAATCGGGTAAATACCCGTGGTGAGTAAGTGATGCAAGTGCATCACATGTTATTTAATTTATTGAATGTAACACTTTATTGTTCACACACTCACTTAGTTGTTGATATCTAGGACTGCTTTGTTGGAGTTCGGAGATCATGCTGAGCATGATTTTAATGTATGAGAATAGAAGTGTTCTTATTTTTTGAGTACGGAGTCCATGCTATGCATGGTAGTAGTTAGTGGGATATTGAAGTGTGTTTGCTGCAGGTACATGTTTGACATTTGTTTGATATGAATTATTTCGATGTATTGCAATGTTTGATGTGATTGTATCCATGCTTACATGTAGTTACTTTCAATTTGATTATGTCTTCCATGTGAAATTGTATACTGAAAGCATGCTTCAAATGAATGTATCGTGTCATGAATAGTTTGCATATGAAAATATTAAGTTATCAATGCATGCATCATAATTCTTGTTATTGTATGACATCATATATTGCATGATAAATTTGATATTTTGTTCATCATAGTATTCTGATGGTTCTCTTTTAACTGGTTAGGATACTATTCGTAACGTCATATGACAGAATGACTGCAAACCGTGAATGGATGTACCGTAGGTTAGTGGACAATGAGTTATCGCATGAATATATGGATGGTGTCGATAGTTTTATTGAATTTGCAACGGCAAGTGTCAGTACGGTAGATCTCACAGGTCGGATTAGGTGTCCCTGCAAGATTTGTAAGAATAATCGATTTGTAGAACCTCATGGCGTTAGACATCACCTATACAGGAAGGGTTTTGTGAGTGATTATCAGAACTGGACGTTTCATGGAGAAGAATTTAGAAACGATTTTGATGCACGGGTGAATGTGGTGCACGATAATCCATATACGAATTTGATATTTGATGCTGTAGGAACAGAACTGGGTTCTGCTATGAGTTCTAGTGATGTAAGAACTGTCGTAGATGAAGAATGACCAAACGATGCAGCTAGTAAATTTTATGATTTACTTAGAGATGCTGCCGTAGATGAAGAATCACCACTTGGGCATGCATTTGGTAGTTGCCGATCAAGGCTATTGACAGATCGAGAGCAAGATGCAGCACACATCTATATTCTTTTTAATTGCTCAGCGATCGACCCATACATCGAGTAAGTATATGTATATGCAACTCAATTATAAATCCTTTTATGTTCTATATGTGGATACATGACTCGGTAATATAAGTATTTGTGGTTTGCAGACGATTTGATCTGGAGTTGCGAAATGAAGTTTCACATCTCACTGATGCAGAAGTACAAAAAGAACGTGAAACTAAGTTTGTGGAGTGGTTGAAACAGTTGGTAAAGAAGCTAACATAAATTTTGTACTTATAAACAACACTAAGTTACTTACTTAATCACATATTCAATTTTTTGACTGCCTTAGCACACATATGAGCATGATAGAATCACATATATATATATATATATATATATAACTTTTTGTCTGCCTTAAAGCACATATGAGCATGATAGAATCACATATAAAGTTTTTTTGACTGCATTAGAACACATATGAGCATGCTATAATGACATATTCAGTTTTTTGACTGCCTAAGAACACATATGAGCATATTATAATCACATATTCAGTTTTTTGACTGCCTTAGCACACATATGAGCATGCTATAATAACATATAGAGTTTTTTAACTGCCTTAGAACACATATGAACATGTTATATATCATTTATGATAGAATCACATATAAAATTTTTGGCTTTGCCTGCCTTAGAGCACATATGAGCATGCTATATTTACATATTCAATTTTTTTACTGCCTTAGCACACATACGAGCATGATCGAATCACATATATAGTTTTTTGCCTGCCTTAAAGCACATCTGAGCATGGTAGAATCACATATAGAGTTTTTTTAGATGCCTTAGAACACATATGAACATGCTATAATCACATATTCAATTTTTTGACTGCCTTAGCACACATATGAGCATGATAGAATCACACACACACACACAGATATATATATATATATATATATATATATATATATATATATATATATATATATAAAACTTTTTGTCTGCCTTAGAGCACATATGAGCATGATAGAATCACATATAAAGTTTTTTTGACTGCATTAGAACACATATGAGCATGCTATAATCACATATTCAGTTTTTTGACTGCCTAAGAACACATATGAGCATATTATAATCACATATTCAGTTTTTTGACTGCCTTAGTACACATATGAGCATGCTATAATAACATATAGAGTTTTTTTACTGCCTTAGAACACATATGAACATGTTATATATCATTTATGATAGAATCACATATAAAATTTTTGGCTTTGCCTGCCTTAGAGCACATATGAGCATGCTATATTCACATATTCAATTTTTTTACTGCCTTAGAACACATACGAGCATGATCGAATCACATATATAGTTTTTTGCCTGCCTTAAAGCACATCTGAGCATGGTAGAATCACATATAGAGTTTTTTTAGATGCCTTAGAACACATATGAACATGCTATAATCACATATTCAATTTTTTGACTGCCTTAGCACACATATGAGCATGATAGAATCACATATAGAGTTTTTTTATTGCCTTAGATCACACATGAGCACATGATAGAATCACATATAGTGTGTAATTTATTTCATTATATTTTGTTTATCAATACTGACTGTTCTTTTCTTGTGTAGGCTGCTAGCGATAATCAGGGTAGTGGAGCTGAAGGGACAGATAAAGACAATGAACAAGAAGACGCACAAAATCTTGGCGATGATTAGAGGACTGTGTTGAAGAAGTTCTATTTTTTTTATTTTTCCTAATTGTAATTGTTGAATTGTAAATAATTAAACTTCTTAATTTTAAGGTGGAACGATTAATTGTTGTAGATACTTGTTATATGAATTTTTTTGTGTGGTTTGTTTTTTATTTACAGGAAATATAAATTGTACAGGAAATAGAAATTGTACAGTTCTCGGTAATTAATTTTCAAATAAATTTTTTTAAATTTTTTTCGTGTTTGCGACGGATTAGCGACAGAACCATCCGTCGCTATTCATATTAATCTAGCGACGGCATAGCGACGGAATTAAATCCGTCGCCAAGCCGTGGTCGCCGTTTAGTACCGGCGGATTGGCGACGGAATATAGCGCTCGTTATTCCGTCGCAATTAGCGACGGACCTAGCGACGGAATAATTCCTTCGCCAGTTAGCGTCGAAATATTCGCGACGTAAGCATACTGTCGCCTCGTTGTCGCTAATCCGTCGCTAACATGGTTAGCGACGGATTCACGACGGAATGTGGTCGTCGCTAATCTACTACTTTGTTGTAGTGCACTGACCACCAGAGTCTCAAATACCTTTTTTCTCAAAAGGATCTAAATATGCGTCAGCGACGATGACTCGAGTTTCTTAAGGATTATGATTTCTCGCTTTCCTACCACCCAGGAAAGGTGAATGTTGTAGCAGACGCCCTTAGCCGCAAGTCTTCTGGGACTTTGGTCAGCACGTTAGCTGCTGAATGGAAAATGATCGAGGACTTTGTCTCATGGAAACCTTTCATTTCTTCAGCAGGCTCGTTGCGTTTATTGAACCTCGTGGTTCTTCCTGATTTGTCTGCCAGGATTATTGTCGGGCAGAAGATTGACCCAAGCTACGAAGGGTTAAAGGCAAGTACGACTCAGGACGATTCTTCGTTCCGTCTAAAGGAGGATGGTAGTGTTTAGTTCAAAGATCGCCTTTGGGTCCCTAGTGACCCTGTCCTGAAGAAGGAAATTTTGACCGAAGCGCATGGATCAAGGTATACCATCCATTCTGGGGGAACAAAATTGTTTAAGGATCTGTAGAGAATTTTTTGGTGGAGCGGCATGAAGCGTGAGATAGCAGAGTTCGTGTCAAGATGTTTGACTTGCCAGCAGGTTAAGATCGAACACCAGCGACCGGGTGGAGTCATGCTGCAGATGGAGATCCCACTGTGGAAGTAGGAGGATATCACTATGGACTTCGTTGTCGGGTTGCCTCGAACGAAGAGAAAGCACGACGCGATATGGGTGATAGTTGATCGACTCACTAAATCAACACACTTCTTGCCTTTCTGCCTCGGCCAGTCTCTGGACAGCCTTGCGGATATATATATTCGGGAGATCGTACGGTTGCACGGAGTGCCAACTTCTATCATATCCGACCGTGATTCGAGGTCTACCTCGAGATTTTGGGGGCAACTTCAGCAAGCTTTAGGCACTAAACTAAAGTTTAGCACAACTTTCCACCCCCAGACTGATGGGCAGTCAGAACGCACTATTCAGACCCTGGAAGATATGTTGCAAGCTTGTATGATTAATTGACATGGAGAGTAGGATTCTCACGTATGTTTGGCCGAATTTTTGTACAACAATAGCTACCACGCGAGTATCGGCATGGCTCCTTACGAAGCTTTGTATGGGAGGCCGTGTTAGGCACCGATTTTCTGAGAAGAGGTAGGTGAGTGAAGGATTGAGTCACCCATGTAAAATTGGTCGAATAAGAACACGATTTAAGACATAACATGCTGTATTAATTGCTTCAGCCCAAAAATATTTTGGTAAATTTTTATCTTGAAGCATGGTTCTAGCACATTCTTGCAAAGTTCTATTCTTTCTTTCAACAACTCCATTTTGTGGAGCCGCTCTAGGAAAAGCAAAGTTGTGAGAGATACCATGTAAATCACAAAACTTTAGAAAAGATTCATTTTCAAATTCACCACCATGATCACTACGAATTTTAATAATAGATGTAGATTTTTCATTTGTAATTCTTCTACAAAGTTTAGAAAATTCTGAAAAAGCATAATTTTTGCTTTTTAGAAAAATCACCCATGTAAACCGAGAATAATCATCTACTATAACAAAAGCATACTTGCTACCATTCAAACTTTGAATTCTAGATGATCCAAATAGATCTAAATGTAAAAGTTCAAGAGGACATTTTGTTGAAACTATATCTTTTGCTTTAAAAGAACTCTTGATTTGTTTACCCCTTTGACAAGCATCACATAAGTGATCCTTTTTATATGGTATTCTAGGTAGGCCTCTTACAAGATCATTCTTGGATAATTTTGAAATAATTTTAAAATTAACATGTCCAAGTCTCTTGTGCCATAACCATTGAATTTCATTTGAAACAATAAGACATTTTTCATTAAAAGAGGGTAATTCATCTAGATATAGTTCATACACATTGTTTCTTCTTTTACCTTTAAAAATGATCTTTTTAGATTGAAAATCAGAAATTAAGCATAAATCATTTTCAAAAGAAACATGAAAACCTTTATCACATAATTGACTAATAGATATTAAATTATGCATTAAACCATCCACTAAAAGAACATTTTCTATCAAGGGAAATTTTGGATTACCAATATTACCAATACCTATCACTTTTCCCTTGTTATTGTCACCAAAGGTGATGGTTCCTCCATCCTTATTTTAGAGGGTGGAAAATAACTCCGGCCTTCCAGTCATATGTTTGGAACAGCCGCTGTCCAATATCCATTTGCTCCTTATGTTGTGTACCTACAACAAAATCAGAAAACAGAGCATTTAACCCATTTCTATTTTCGGGTCCATGAGAGTTAGTATTAGGAACCCATATCCATTTGGATTTTGGTTTCCTTTGATAATAAATATTTTTTCTATAAAAGAATTTAGAATAAACATTTCTAGAATAATCATTTCTAGATGCATTTCTATTAGAACTAGAAAGTTTAGTTTTATGAACAAAAGGTTGAGAATAATGTCTTTGATTTTTCACCACATAGTTTGGTCTATTTTGAGTATCAAAGAAGCTATATCCCAATCCGGTTTTATTAACCGAGCATCTTTGAGAACCAAGAAGTTTTTCTAGATTCTCTTGACCATTTGTGAATTTGGTCACTATAGAAAGAAGATCATTTGACTTTTCTTTAAAACTAAATATTTCATTTTGTAAGAGATTGGTTCTAACTCAAATTTCTTTTATCTCAAGTGCTTGGCAAGAATTTTCCTTCTTAAGATCTTCTATTTCTTGAAGTAACACTTTATTTTGAGAGTCAAGAGTTAAATTTTTAGTTTTTAACTCTTTATTTTTAGAACTAAGACTCTTAAATTTAGCATATAAATCATTAAATGCTTCAAATAACTCATCATAGTCAAATTGACTTACCGAATCTTCTTGTGCTACAAAACACATGTTGGCGACTTCTTCATTTGATTCTTCATCGGAAGAGGAGTCACTATCATCCCAACAGGCTTGAAATGCCTTTTTCTTCTTGAATTGGTCCTTGGGCTTGAATTTGAGAAGAGGACAATCTTTCTTGATATGTCCTGCCTTTTTGCAGTTAAAGCACTTTACTTCATTGGGAATGGAAGAATCTGCTTTCTTTGCCTTTCTTTGAAATCTTCCTTTTTTGATGAATCTTCTGAATTGTCTTGTGATGAGGGCAATATCTTCATCTTCATCTTCTTCAGAATTTTCTGAGTCAGAAGTAGCCTTAAAAGCAAGAGATTTCTTTTTAGGATCTTCTTCTTGTCTGTCTTGAAGTTGGACCTCATATGCCATTAGGTTACCAACTAAGTCTTCAAGAGTGAGAGTATTGAGATCATTTGCTTCTTCAATAGCAGTGGTTTTTCTCTCCCATTCAGGAGTTAAACACCTTAGAATCTTTCTGACTAAATCCACTTGTGAATATTCTTTTCCAAGGGATTTCAAAGTGTTAGTTATATCGGTCATTCTAGTTACCATGTTCGATATAGATTCATTTTGCTTCATTTTGAACAATTCAAATTTATGAACTAAAGAAGCAATTTTAGATTCCTTTACCTTTGACGTACTTTCGTGTGTTACGAGAAGAGTATGCCAGATTTCATTAGCTGTAGAACATTGAGAGATGCAATTGAACTCTACCTTGTCAACGCCACAATATAAGGCATTCATTGCCTTGGCATTAAGTGAAGCAGTCTTCTTTTCATCATCGGTCCATCGGCTGAAATCAGTTGATGGAGTTTGATACTTTTCTGAAACAACTCTCCAGATATCGAGATCCATGGATTGCAGGAATATTGTCATTCTTACTTTCCAGTATCCATAGTTTGTTCCGTCGAAGAGAGGAGGACGAACAGAGGAACTTCCTTCTTTGTGCTGAGATGTTGTAGTTGCCATGCTAGATGATGGTCAAATCAAAGTAATAGAAAACCTTGTTGAGAAACTCGGTTTTGATGTCACATAATATGATACACTGTCTCATTTGATTTTATATGATATGATAATATGTTCTCTTGAAATAATGTTATATTATGGCTGAATATGTTTTGCCATAAATCTAACGAGTATTTGATGCAAGGATATCTCACCCAATAAGGATGGAGACTTCCTGTTCAAGTACAACTATGGTGCAATCATACTCCTTGAAGAAAAAGCTTGATGAGCCATGCTTTCCTAAAGTTCAAATGAAGAGATCGGCTACCTCAAGATGAAGATTTTTTTCTTCTTTAGAGTCATATGTAACAGAACCTTCAGGAACTTGCATATTGCATATTACATACTCATTCATAAATACTATATCATAAAAGTATACAATAGTTTCAAAAAGCTCCTTTTTGAAAACCAATAAGTGTACCTTCTTACAACCTTTTATGAAAAAGATATTTTGTCATATAATAATTGTACCTTCTTACAACCTTTTATCAAAAAGACATTTTGTCATTGTACCTTACACTATATACAAGACAACATGAAAAAAGGAATGTAGGAAAAAGACAAAAACATAACATCGACTACATGGAGAAAACAAATAAAATATGTTTTTGAAAAGACTCTAGTTTCCCTCTTTAAAGAAATATTTTTATAAGAAGAAGACAAAAACATAAAATCGACTACATAAGAAAAACAAATAAAATATGTTTTTGAAAAGACTTTAGTTATCTTCTTTAATGAAATGTTTCTTAATACAAGAAGAAGACAAAAACATAAATCGGCTACACATAAGAAAAACAAATAAAATATGTTTTTAAAAAGGATTCTAGTTACCTTTTTTTCATAAACCATAGAATGTCGACTTACTTGAAGTCATCATTCTCTCTACAAAGCATTAAATAACTTCTGTAACAAATCCTTGTTAAATATCCTTCTCAAAGAATGTCGACCTTCTTTTTGGTCCTCATTCTCTCTAGAGACTTTGAAATACACAACATAAAGAAAACACTTGACATGACTATGTACAAATAAATATCTCAAAGCACTCATAGTACTTACACTCATTTAAAGTAAAGAAGTACTAATGTACCTCAAATCATTAATTAGAATAAAGACAAAACTACAACCCAACGTTCAATGTACTATTGTAAGAAATAGACTTTTTACATAAAATATGTATTACCTAAAATATTACAACGACTAGTGTACCCACTATTTCACCTTTATGGAAAAAGGCATTCTCGAACTTCTCTAAAAGATGTTTTTGAAATGACCTAACATTTCACATTTCAAAAAGTTACAATTCCAAAATGTAACGACTACTTTTTATAAGCTATATAAACACACACAAATAAACTATTCAAACAATGGAATGAAATAGACGTGTGAGCTTACAAAGAGAAAATTTTCTATTCGTGATTTGAAAAGAGAGCCTTGAAAAAGAAAGAGAAAAAGAAAAAGAACGAAAAGAGAAAAAGTCAAGTCCAGCTCTTTGACAAAGAGTATCCTCTGAGTGACAAACAGAACATTCTTAGAATCCTTCATTCGTGCATTCATATCATTCTGAAGGTTCTATAGGAAGTATTGTAACTCTGTTATTCACTGTATTCCTTCTTTGTTTAAAGAAGTAGACCTCTGTGAAAGAGGGTGTTGCCCTTCTCTGTTGAGAGAAGAAGACCTCTTGGGAAGAGGGTGTGCCCCTTCTCTGTTGAGAGAAGAAGACCTCTTGGGAAGAGGGTGTTGTACTATTTATCTGGTAACTCGGATGTTATAGTGGAATCTCAAGTGGTTTGCTTGGGGACTGGATGTAGGTCTGGATATTGACCGAACCAGTATAACTTCTGTGTTTTATGTGTTGTGCCTTATTGCTTAATTATTTTATATTATCAATCATTATCATATTTCACTATTCACCCCCCCTCTAGTGGAATTTCATTTGGTATCAGAGCAGGTTTGCTGGTTTCGACGTAACAAGTCTTCCAGCACAAATGGCATCTACCTCTTATGCTCGTGATATTGAAGGTCAACACGCATCTCGTCCTCCTTTCTTCAATGGCTCCAACTATGGATATTGGAAGTGCAGAATGGCTATCTTTCTCAAATCCATAGACTTTGCTGTATGGAAAATTGTTGAGCATCCATACACATCTCCATCCGCAGACTATAACTTATGGTCTGATGAAGAAAAGAAAATGGCAAACCTAAATGCAAAGGCTATGAATGCCTTATATTGTGTCATTGATCAGAATGAATTCAACAGAATATCTATATGTGAATCCGCATATGACATTTGGCATTCTTTGGAGGTCAATCATGAAGGAACCAACAAAGTAAAAGAAGCCAAAATATCATCTCTTGTTAGAAAATATGAGTTGTTCAAAATGAACAAAGATGAACCCATCACAGAGATGTTTACCAGATTCACCAACATCACCAATGATCTGAAATCTCTGGGTGTAACATATTCCCAGACTGAAAAGGTGAAGAAAATCTTGAGATCTCTCACAACTGATTGGGAGAAAAAGACTACTGCTATTGAAGAAGCTCAAGATTTATCTAAACTTACATTGGACGACTTAATAGGCAATCTTATGGCCTATGAAGTCCACATGAAAGAAAGAAGGGAAGAAGAGCAACCAGTAAAGAAAACTCTAGCTTTTCCAGCCCTATCTGAGAATGAAGACTCAGATAAAGAATCAGAAATTGCGCTACTTACCAGAAAATTCCAGCGCTTCATGAGAATGAACCGGCTTCCAAACAGGCACAAGGAAAGAAAAGATCTTAAAGAAGATCCCATGTGCTTTCAGTGTAATAAGTCAGGCCACTTAAAACATGACTGTCCCCTTCTCAAAAGAAAGTCCAAAACTGAGGAACCAAATAAGAGGTTCTTCAAGAAAAAGGCTCTGCATGCTCAATGGAATGATTCAGAACCATCTACTAGTGAAGAGTCAAGTGATGATGAAGCCGAAACTGCAAATATGTGCTTCATGGCAAACAAAAATTCGGTAAGTGAAATCTCTGATTTTTTCTTTGAAGAACTTCTAGATGCTTTTCAAGAACTATTTAAAGAATCTAGAAAATTGAGTTTCAAAAATAAAGTTTTAAAATCTGAAAATTTAAAGCTTTCTCAAGAGAATGAAAAACTCAGCAGTGAAAATTTTGAGTTGAAAAAGAAAAATCTTTTGCTTATGTCTGAAATTTCTTCTACTAGCTCCAAAACTAAAAATATGTAAATAGAGATTTCAGAGCTAAAAAGTAAAACTGAGAACCTCATAAAAACGGTTTTCAAGTTTACTAAAGGTAAAGAGAACTTGGATAAACTCTTATCCTCTCAGAAGATCTCTTTTTACAAGAATGGTATTGGCTATTCTCATTTCAAAAAACCTTCTTATATAAATCAAAAGACCATGTTTGTGAAAAGTTCATCTGAACCAAATAAGGAGTATTATAATGATAATCTTTTTAACTCCTCTAAAGAGATAGACAAACCCAAATCCAAATGGATATGGGTTCCAAAGTCTAACAAAAAAGGACCCGATTGGGTACCAAAAAGGAGATTTACTTAATGTTTTGCAGTCTCCAAAGAAGAAGAACAGATGGATACTAGATAGTGGATGTTCAAAGCACATGACAGGACATCCAGACCTTTTTGCTGTTCTTCATCATAAAGAAGGAGGAACCGTCACCTTTGGAGACAACAACAAAGGTTTGATAATTGGTATTGGAAATATTGGTAACATAGACAAACCTCTTATCAAAGACGTTCTCCTTGTTAAAGGCTTAAAACATAACCTACTAAGTATCAGTCAAATGTGTGACACAGGTTATAATGTTAGCTTTAATCATGATGCATGCCTCATAGCTGACACCAATGAAAACATCATCTTAAAAGGTATAAGAAAGAATAATATATATGAACTGTACCTAGAAAACATCACAGAACATTGCCTCATAGCTAATAATGACACTCAACATCTATGGCACATGAGAATGGGTCATGTCAATTCTAAATACATGTCTAAACTAGCTAAAGATAAGTTAGTACGTGGGTTACCCAACATATCTTTTAAAAAGGATTGTTTTTGTGATGCATGTCAATTAGGAAAATTGTCAAAATCTTCTTTCAAATAAAAAAATGTCATTTCAAGTAAAAGACCTTTAGAGCTTCTCCACCTGGACCTTTTTAGTCCTTCTAGGGTAGCTAGCCTTAATCATAATAGATATGCTTTTGTCATTGTAGATGATTACTCAAGATTTACTTGGGTAATATTTTTGAAAAACAAAAGTGACACGTTTTGTCAGTTTGAAATCTTATGTAAAAAATTACAAAACGAAAAATCTTGTTCTATTGTTAAAATCCGTAGTGACCATGGAGGAGAATTTGAAAATGAACTCTTCGAAAATTTTTGTAACTTGCATGGTATTTCTCATAACTTTGCCTTTCCTAGAGCTGCACCTCAAAATGGTGTAGTAGAAAGAAAGAATAGAACCCTTCAAGAATCTGCCAGGACTATGCTCCAACACAATAATCTTGCAAAATCTTTTTGGGCAGAAGCTGTTAATACTGCATGCTACATAACAAATAGAGTTCTCATTAGACCCTTATTAAATAAAACTCCCTATGAACTATTCTATGACAGAACTCCAAGAATAGACTATTTCAAAGTCTTTGGATGTAAATGCTTTATCCTAAACACAAAAGATAGCCTGGATAAGTTTGATGCTAAATCTGTTGAAGGCATATTCTTAGGATATTCAAGTCATAGTAAAGCATACAGAGTTTTCAATAAGAGTCATAATACTATTGAAGAATCTATGCATGTTAGTTTTTGCGAATCTATTGATCAATCTGTTCATATACAAACTAATGATGATGATGTTGAAAGTACAGATTTATTTTTAGATAACACAGCTAAGTCTAATGAAGATGATCACCAAAGAACCTTTGTCGATATCAAAGATCATCCTCAAAAGCAGATTTTGGGAGAACTAACAAAGGGGGTTCAAACTAGAGCTCAGCTAGAACGGATTGCAAACATGGCATTCATTTCTCAACTTGAACCAAAGAAGATTGATGAAGCCATCATTGATGAGTTCTGGATGCTAGCCATGACTGAAGAACTGAATCAATTCCAAAGAAATGACATTTGGGATCTTGTACCTAGACCAAAGGATCATCCAATTATTGGGACAAGATGGATCTTCAGAAACAAGCTAGACGAAACAGGTAATGTTATAAGAAACAAGGCCAGACTAGTAGCTCAAGGATACAACCAGGAGGAAGGTATTGACTTTGATGAAACATTTGCTCCTGTTGCTAGACTTGAATCTATTAGAATGCTCTTAGCATATGCAAGCTATATGGATTTCAAATTATTTCAAATGGATGTTAAAAGTGCTTTCTTAAATGGTTTTATAAATGAAGAAGTCTATGTAAAACAACCTCCAGGATTTGAAAATGAACAATACCCAGATCATGTTTTTAAACTCAAATGTGCTTTGTATGGTTTAAAACAAGCACCTCGTGCTTGGTACGAAAGACTTAAAACCTTTTTATTAAAAACTGGTTTTTCTGTTGGCAAAGCAGATTCTACACTATTTGTCAAAGTAGTGAATAATCATACCCTAATTGTTCTAATTTATGTCGATGACATCATCTTTGGATCTTCTAACAACACTCTCTGTGAAGATTTTTCTAAGTTCATGCAGAAGGAATTCGAAATGAGTATGATGGGAGAACTCACCTACTTTCTTGAACTGCATATTAAGCAAACCAAGGATGGAGTTTTCATCAACCAATCTAAGTATGCTCGTGAACTTCTGAAGAGGTTCAACATGAACTCAACTGCTTCAAAATCTACTCCTATGAGCACTACTACTGTGTTGGACAAAGATGAAGATGGTAAGTCTGTTGATACAAAGGTATACCGAGGTATGATAGGATCACTTCTTTATTTAACTGCTAGCCGTCCAGATATAATGTTCAGTGTTTGCTTGTGTGCTAGATTTCAGTCAAATCCAAAAGAATCACATCTTAAAGCTGTAAAAAGAATAATGAGATATTTAAAAGACACAGTTGATTTTGGATTATTCTATTCAAAATCCTCTACATTTGATCTAATCTCATACAGCGATGCTGACTTTGCTGGAAGTAAATCTGACAGAAAAAGCACAAGTGGAACATGTCACATGCTAGGGCACTCACTAGTATCATGGTTCAGTAAGAAACAAAACTGTGTATCATTATCAACTACTGAAGCCGAATACATTGCTGCTAGCCTAGCCTGTACACAAGTCATCTGGATGAAACAAACTTTAAAAGATTTTGGTTTAAATTTTGAAAATACAACTATTTTCTGTGATAATACGAGTGCTATAAACCTATCTAAGAATCCTATTTTACACTCACGAACTAAGCACATTCAAATAAGACACCACTTCTTAAGAGAACAAGTCTTAAACAACATAATTAAACTAGAATTCATACCCACTAATCAACAATTAGCAGACATATTCACTAAACCATTAAAACATGAAGACTTCACACGAATTAGAAAAGAACTAGGAATATGCAAACTAAGTGACTTATAAATTAATCACACTTATTACCTCTTATAAGTTTTGTTTAAATCTTAAATAGCTTTCCTTCTTATCGATTTTTGTTAGTCAAACTAAGTTTCCATATTCACGTGCTCTTCATATTCTTATAAGACACATTCTTTATGTCTTTCAACTTGTCATCTTTCAAGTACACATCCATTATGACTCCTTGTCCTATCTCCTTTCTCTCATATCCATAAAAAAAAAATTTAAAATTATATTAAAAGGTATCATAACAATGTTCACATCACTCAACTCCTTTATTATTTTTTTTACGATTCACCTCTCTACTTAGTTTATGAGAACTCATACTTTTCATTAGTTAGAATCGAATGACTTTTTTTTTGTCCTTTTACCTTTTTCTAAAAGATCTAGTTGCTATATTCTCACGTAAATTGTTTTTACTATATCATTTGTTATATCATAGCCCAACAAACTATCTATTATCATCTCTCTCATATACAAATTGAGCCTCCATTCTCGTCAATTCTTGTTTAAAACTTAACCTTATTCTCTAATAACTATGAACTTCCTCAAATCAAGCTTCTTTAAGAATATAAACAATAATTCATATCGATCATAACATTATGTCTTTCATCAATCATGTTTTTTTATTACTTCTTTATCCTACACAAAAATCCATATATGTCATCTCATTTCTCTCTATGACAACTCACAATTATTACTCTTCACTCATAAATATTTCCTTGTCTCCTCATTTCATCTCTCGAATACATTTTTTTATTATATATTTTTGAATCCGACTCCTCCATGTCTATTCTTATTTTTAATCTATCATTTATCAATTCTTATATACTTTTGACTCTTTCTCCTTTTTGTCTCATCATCTCTTTTACCACTAGTCAAAGTCCAAATGTGTCCTTCTCATATCTACGTATACTCATAAAAATTACAAATATGAAAACACATTAATCATGAAACATTTTTGTAAGGCACTCTTTTCTTTAAAATGTCATATCTTTCAAAGTACACATCACATGATCACCCTATGACCTATTTCCATAAAAACTATTTCTATATTAAATAAGCAATCATGACTTTTCTTTCCATCCGTGACCTTGCCTCTCTCTTATTGTATATCTCACTAAAATCGAGAATCATTAAAGTCTTGTCTCCAAGCAAACCTTTATTTATTCTACCTCTACTTTATGTCATATCTTAATCAAGTAAATGTTGTCCTTTATCACCTTTCTCTCTTCTCTACATATCCATATCATCTTTTTTTGTCCTTAACTCTCCATTCACGAATTTAGAATCCCTCCACATAGAGTAAAAAGTTGCTTGTTTTATTAGGCCATTATTTTCAAGATCAATCACTCTTTTTTTGGTTCAATATGACACCCCATACTCTATTAATGGCTTCTCTCACTAGTCGATAAACTCATCCATAGTAAAATCTATATATTTCAATAACTATGTCCTCCTCAATCTAATATAATACACTATCCTCAAACATTGATTTGATTTGTCATTCACAAGTCTCTTAACTTACTACTCACGGATTTCCTTATTTGACTAAAATCTAAAAATTACTCACTTCCAATGTCATTCATTTCATATCAACAATTATTTTCTTCTTTCTATTTAATCAATTGGTTCATCTCTTACCATTCCATTCGAACTTTTCTATCCTTATACAAACTTTCTCTCGGTTCAAACTCGCTCTCCTTAGTTCTTTGTTTTACAAACTCTTGACAATGGGCCAAAATTCACGTCGCCGCCGCCGCAAGCTCAATACCACTGACTCTGACTAAAACTCATTTTTTATCTGTAATAACTTTTCAATACTTTCGGTCTGTAATAAATTTTTTTTACTCTGATCCCTCCTTTTTGTCCATGACAAAGGGAGAGAAAACCTGTCTCCATTATTGGAGAAATATTCTCTCTTTAAACATTATTTCACTTTTTTATCATATTATTATTTCTATGCATAATGTCTTTTTGACAGAGGGAGCATATTTTGTCATCATCAAAAAGGGGGAGAATGTTGAGAAACTCGGTTTTGATGTCACATAATATGATACACTGTCTCATTTGATTTTATATGATATGATAATATGTTCTCTTGAAATAATGTTATATTATGACTGAATATGTTTTGCCATAAATCTAACGAGTATTTGATGCAAGGATATCTCACCCAAAAAGGATGGAGACTTCCTGTTCAAGTACAACTATGGTGCAATCATACTCCTTGAAGAAAAAGCTTGATGAGCCATGCTTTCCTAAAGTTCAAATGAAGAGATCGGCTACCTCAAGATGAAGATTTTTTTCTTCTTTAGAGTCATATGTAACAGAACCTTCAGGAACTTGCATATTGCATATTACATACTCATTCATAAACACTATTTCATAAAAGTATAAGATAGTTTCAAAAAGCTCCTTTTTGAAAACCAATAAGTGTACCTTCTTACAACCTTTTATGAAAAAGATATTTTGTCATATAATAATTGTACCTTCTTACAACCTTTTATGAAAAAGACATTTTGTCATTGTACCTTACACTATATACAAGACAACATGAAAAAAGGAATGTAGGAAAAAGACAAAAACATAACATCGACTACATGGAGAAAATAAATAAAATATGTTTTTGAAAAGACTCTAGTTTCCCTCTTTAAAGAAATATTTTTTATAAGAAGAAGACAAAAACATAAAATCGACTACATAAGAAAAACAAATAAAATATGTTTTTGAAAAGACTTTAGTTATCTTCTTTAATGAAATGTTTCTTAATACAAGAAGAAGACAAAAACATAAATCGGCTACACATAAGAAAAACAAATAAAATATGTTTTTAAAAAGGATTCTAGTTACAATTTTTTCATAAACCATAGAATGTCGACTTACTTGAAGTCATCATTCTCTCTACAAAGCATTAAATACCTTCTGTAACAAATCCTTGTTAAATATCCTTCTCAAAGAATGTCGACCTTCTTTTTGGTCCTCATTCTCTTTGGAGACTTTGAAATACACAACATAAAGAAAACACTTGACATGACTATGTACAAATAAATATCTCAAAGCACTCATAGTACTTACACTCATTTAAAGTAAAGAAGTACTAATGTACCTCAAATCATTAATTAGAATAAAGACAAAACTACAACCCAACGTTCAATGTACTATTGTAAGAAATAGACTTTTTACATAAAATATGTATTACCTAAAATATTACAACGACTAGTGTACCCACTATTTCACCTTTATGGAAAAAGGCATTCTCGAACTTCTCTAAAAGATGTTTTTGAAATGACCTAACATTTCACATTTCAAAAAGTTACAATTCCAAAATGTAACGACTACTTTTTATAAGCTATATAAACACACACAAATAAACTATTCAAACAATGGAATGAAATAGACGTGTGAGCTTACAAAGAGAAAATTTTCTATTCGTGATTTGAAAAGAGAGCCTTGAAAAAGAAAGAGAAAAAGAAAAAGAACGAAAAGAGAAAAAGTCAAGTCCAGCTCTTTGACAAAGAGTATCCTCTGAGTGACAAACAGAACATTCTTAGAATCCTTCATTCGTGCATTCATATCATTCTGAAGGTTCTATAGGAAGTATTGTAACTCTGTTATTCACTGTATTCCTTCTTTGTTTAAAGAAGTAGACCTCTGTGAAAGAGGGTGTTGCCCTTCTCTGTTGAGAGAAGAAGACCTCTTGGGAAGAGGGTGTGCCCCTTCTCTGTTGAGAGAAGAAGACCTCTTGGGAAGAGGGTGTTGTACTATTTATCCGGTAACTCGGATGTTATAGTGGAATCTCAAGTGGTTTGCTTGGGGACTGGATGTAGGTCTGGATATTGACCGAACCAGTATAACTTCTGTGTTTTATGTGTTGTGCCTTATTGCTTAATTATTTTATTTTATCAATCATTATCATATTTCACTATTCACCCCCCCTCTAGTGGAATTTCAAATCTGTGCTCTGATACCAAATGAAAGTGCACTAGGATCGAGGCAACGAGCACTAGAGGGGGGTGAATAGTGCTTTTAAAACTTTCTGCGGAATATTGAAGGATTTTGCAAATCTCAAAGCAAACACACAAAGAACACGAGATTTTATCCTGGTTTGGTCAAACCCGACCTACATCCAGTCCCCAAGCAAAACCCGCTTGAGATTTTCCACTATCAACCTTGTAAACTACAAGATCACACAGACCATAACCGGTCCCACTTTCAGTAACAATCCCACTGAAAGCAAACAACTCCTTTACACCAAGGAGTCCTTCTTTTTACAGAAAATAAATAACAACTTACAATACAACCTACGAGCCTTCCTTTTGAATGTAAATGAGATGCAATTGGCTTTTGAGGTTGTTGAAACACTCTACTCACGAATTCACTATCTCTCAAAGTGATTTTAGTGAAAAACTGAAGTGAAAATATCACGTGAGTGAGAAAACAAATACTTGAATGAATAGGAGTGAAAAGCAAGAAGTAATTCAATATAATTCTATTGAATTTTATGTTTTTGAGTGTAGAATGCACTCATATTTATAGTTAAAATATTCCATACGTTGAGAGTATGAAAGGGTGTCAAAACTGTCCATTTTGAATGATCAAAACGTTTGAAAAATGAAAAGACACGCCTTTTTTGAAGTTTCAGGAAAACGGCAAAATTAGTCGACTGAAACATCAGTTAGTCGACTAATAGTTAGTTATTAGTAGACTGACCGTTATCGTCGGTCGACTGATCTGTTAATCGAGCCGTTTAAAAATCTGAACTTTTGAAACTTAGTCGACTTGAGAAAAGTTAGTCGACTGATAATATCATCAGTAGACTGAAAAACCTTTTAGTCAACTGCTGCTAAAAACTTCTGAAAAACAAACATTCTGTTCGGTCGACTGATAAAAAGCATTAGTCGACTGCTGCTAAATTTTTCAGAAAATAGACATTCTGTCCAGTCGACTGATAAAACCTTCGGTCGACTAATTTGACAAGAATGACTTTTTAGAAAATATGGCGTGAAAGGATTAGTCGACTGATAAGTCTATTGGTCGACTAATAAACATGAAAATTTAAGAAAAGAGTTTTCTAAAAAGATTTTCAAAAGAGTTTCTTTTAGAAAAGTTTTTCTAAAGACTTTTAAGGTGAAATGCAACCTAAATATGCACTCTAAGTAAGGCTCTTACAAGAATCTAAGACTTTTAATGAATTAAACATATGCACACTAGTCTTCAAAGATTCTTCACTGAATTCTTCAATTTATTCATAGCCTTAGCTGAAATGCAGTTGATTCCACTTGCTCATCATCAAAACCTTGTACTTGAAGTATCATGTATGACTTCATTGTCGTAACAGGGAAGCCATTACCTTAGAACCGGAGAAATATTTTTATGCCACGTACTTCTAGCTTCGGCTTGAGTATATCGGCATACCTTGATTAGAATCAGATGATCTGAACTTCAGAGTTAGGATTAAGGTCCTACGAGTCATTTCAAAATATTGCATTTTAGAGTCAGCTTCTAGGGAGTGCTATTCTGTGCATCATTGCTTGTATAAATTGATTCTTTTGTAGATATTATCTTGAAAAATCTTATTTTTCAAAACCCTGGATGTTTATTTTATAAAAATCCTTTTATGTTCGCAAATCCAGGATTGTATATTTCTCATTTCTTTATTCTTTCATAATTTTCTTAAACCCTGGACATTCTTTTAAGTTTTTCCTCTATCTTTCAAAAGTCCAGGCGTATTTATCTTCTTTTCTTCTGATTTATTTAAATTCTTTTGATCCTGCCTGCAATTTTTCAAAATATTCAGGTCTTGTCATCCATCGTCAAAAATATCTTTAAAATTCTATTTTCTCATCCAAGACCTCTTTTTATCAAGAGATCTCTTCTCAAAATCTTGTAAATATCTCTTTCATCGTCTCTTTTTCCCAAAAAATTCCTCAAGTTTAAATCCTTCCTTTATTCTACAGAAAACATCAACACTTCATCATGGTTCAAACACGGGCATGAAGGAGGGAAGCTCAGCAGCACAATGACAGTGAGGTGGAAGAATTGAACTCTCCCAAATTATCCCGAAAACATGATTCAGATGAAGATGATGTTGACCCGGCAATGTACAAAATATTTCAAAAGATGATGGCAAAAATGATGTCCGAGCAAGCTGGGGCAGCTTCAAAGAAAGCATCCTCTAAAAACAAAATCAAGAGAAAGCCAGTAAAGAAACATGTCAGGATCAATAAAAGGAAAGTTCAGCAGGACAGTACCTCTGAAGGTACAAAATCAGAAGAGGAGTATTCTGAGGAAGAACAGTTTGTATTCATCCCAAGACATCTGCGACAGCCCAAGAAGGTGACAGAAGAGCCTGAATCAGTCAACAAGCCTAAAGATGGGGTTTCGACAGAAGATTCAATTTAAGTATTGACTAAGATGGTCAAAGATCTTCAGATTCGAGATAAGGGAAAGAAAGTGTATACTAGACATGACTTCTACCTTGGTCTAGATAGGGACAACAACTTAGAAGACCTCTCCAGAAAATTCATTAAATTCGATGGATCCAGTAACCCAAAGGCCCATCTAGCAATGTTTTTCGCAGAGTGTGTCAGATTCAGCGAAGACAATCGTGCTCTTTTCTTGTGCTTCCCACGCAGTTTAGAAGGCGTAGCAGCTAAATGGTACACAAAACATATCAACCCTATTGAGCTGCAAGATTTTGACAAGGTCGTTAATTTGTTTGTGGAACGGTTCATGTTCAACACTGAGGCACTGCCAACCCTCAATCACTTATACAACCTGAAGCAAGAGGACAAAGAAAAGGCCGTAGATTTCATTCGCAGATGGAGAGATACATGCAACAAAATGTGAACCCCGATCTGAGAAGAGCACGCGCTCCAAGTCATCTTGAACAATTTTTCTCAGCCTCTCAGAAGCCTTGTTTCCACTTACCCATTAAAATCATTCATAGAGCTTATTGAACGAGCTGAGTGGGTCGAGATGGGGATAGACAATGGGAATTATGAGCGCATCACTCTCATGAAGAGCGGTCAAGACCTCAAAAAGAAGGTGAATTATACATTCTCAGCTAACTCTAGGGGCAGTAGCAGCAAGGATAACAAGAACAAGCAGACAGGTCAGCGAGAAGAACCCTTCAAGAAGAATGAAAAGCCAGTTCTAGCCAAGCAGAAGGAGAAGATAAAACGTGAAGGTTGGGGTTATGACCACCAATTCACTGCTCTGGAACAGTCTCTCGAGCAAGTTCTGGAGTATATGTTGAGCAAAGATATGATTAAACTTCCGAGAGTTGCTGATCTCCCGGTCCCCCTAAGAAAATGGAAGAACAAATTCTGCAAGTTTCACCAAGCAGTGGGGCACGATATCAAACACTGCTTTGTCCTAAAGAACATCATCCAGGACTGCATCGATAAAAACCTTCTGATAGAGGATGAAGATGAAGAGCAGCCCGCTGTCCTAACCAAGCCTTTTCCGGACCACTCCAAGAACTAATGATGCTGAAGTTTTTCTGTCTTTTTCCTTTTCTTAGCAGTCATCCTATAGGGGCAAGTCAGCCCCAATCTTCTGTGATCTCTTTTTATCACATACTTGTAAATATCCAAGTTTTGTTTCCAGTCGTTACTTATCAATGAAATGTCAATTTTCTTCCTATCTTTGATGTTCAATTCTTATTTCTTTCGCCATATTGGGGCATCTTTTATTGTTAAAATTACCTTTACAACTTCAAAATATTCTTTTGCCATCAAATTCCTATTCTTTTCAGGATGAAGGGCAGTCCCGACATCATCCATGAGAGAAATGATATTACCTATGAGGGTTTTTCAAAATCATAAAAATCTGAAAAACTTCTGCAAAATCTTCGTCATGATCACCAAAAGTTCAAAATTTTGATCCAATCTTTTTCAAAATCAACCATCGTGTTGATCCTCCTTTTCAAAATCGGTTTCAAACCATTGTTTTTAAAGAATCGACCCTCATGATGATCTCTCTTCAAAAATCAACCCTAGTGTTGATCCTTCTTCAAAAATCAGCTCTCGTGATTGATCATTCTTCAAGATCAACCGCACGGTTGATCCTCTTTCCAAAAATGATTTTCTCATAAAAACATTTTCATCTCATTTTAAAGATCCCACATGCAGACAGGATCAAACAAATTCTTTTCCTCAATCAACTCTTTTCATTTGCCAATTTTTATCAGTCTTATCAATTTTTATCATTTTTTGTCAATTTTATTGATTCTTTATTGATTTTATTTATTTTTCTTGTCAATTATTATTTCAAAAATACCCTTTCAGGTTAAGGGATAAACCTGATGCCTCTTTCCCATGAGGTATTTCTTTTTTCTTCTGAATTCCCACTCAGGTTAAGGGATAAACCTGAATTTCCCTTTCAAGTTAAGGGATAAACCCGAACCTCGTCCTACGAGGTCCTTCTTCCTTCAGAATAAGGGATACTTCTGAAGTCTTTCATTGTCCTCCAAGAATCCTCAATTTTTCTACCAAATTTTACCAATTTCTACCAGATCTTTGTCAATCTTTGTCAATTCTTTATTAGTTCTTATTTTCTATCAATTTTATTGATTCTTTATCATTTTTGTTATCAAATTCTTTTGATTCTTTATCAACCTTTTATCAATTTGGTCAAATTTGTCTATCCTATTCTTTTCCCACTCAAATTAAGGGATAAACCTGAATTTGCCGCTCAGGTTAAGGGATAAACCTGAACCTCGTCCTACGAGGTCCTTCTTCCTTCACGATAAGGGATAGTCTTGAAGTCTTTTATCATCTTTCAAGCATTATCAATTTTATTGATTCTTTATCATTTTTTATCAATTCTTTTAATTTTTTATCAACCTTTTTGTCGAATTTGTCAATTTTATTCTTTTCCCCTTTCAGGTTAAGGGATAAACCTGAATTATCTTCCATAATTTCTTTAATTTTCATCAATTCTTAATTTTCTTTCTATCTTTTCCTTTTAAGATTCGAGTTTCGACTCGGGTCTTCCTTTTTATCTTTTCTTTTGAAGTTTCGAGTTTCGTCTCGAGCTTCCCTTTGGTTCTAATGCTCGCCTTGGACCAATCATTTTCTTTAAAAATTCGAGTTCCAAAAACTCGAGTTTTCTTTTATCTTTTTCCTTTTAAGATTCGGGTTCCGACTCGAGTCTTCACTTTTATCTTTTCGTATGAAGTTCTGAGTTCCGACTCGAACTTCCTTTTGGATCCAATGCTCATGTTGGAACCAATCGTTGCTTCAAAAATTCGAGTTTTCAAAACTCGGGTTTTCCTTTTATCTTTTATTTTGAAGATCTGAATTCTAACTCGAATTTTCCCCTTTTATCTTTTCTTTTGAAGTTTCGAGTTTCGACTCGGACTTCCTTTTGGATCCAATGCTCGTGTTGGAACCAATCATTGCGTCGAAAATCCGAATTTTTAAAAACTCGAATTTCTCTTTTATCTTTTATTTTGAAGATCCGAGTTCTGATTCAGGTTTTTCCCTTTTATTCTTCCGTTGAAGTTCTGAGTTCCGACTTGGACTTCCTTTTGGATCCAATGCTCGTGTTGGAACCAATCATTGCGCCGAAAATTTGAGTTTTCCAACTCAATTTCTCTTTTATCTTTTATCTTTAAGATCCGGGTTCCGACTCGGGCTTTCCCCTTTATATATTCCATCTTCCTTTTTAAAATACCCGAGTTTTGGACTCTTCTCTTTTTAAAAAAAACCCAACCCTCAGATTGGTCCATCCATCTTTTTAAATATCTGAGTTCCGACTCGGGCTCTTCCCTTTTTCAAAAACCCAACCCTCAGGTTGGTCCGCCCATCTTTTTAAATATCCGAGTTCCGACTCAGACTCTCTTCTTTTTCAAAAAACCCAATTGCCAGGTGGGACCTTCTTCCAAAATCAAAACTTCCGGCTAATCACTTCCAAACTTCAAGCTTCAGGTTTATTCTCTTCAAAAATTCCTTATTTCTCCTTCAGGTTAAGGGATAATCCTGAAACCATTCATAGAAGCAGCGCAACCTTCTATAAGGGTCTTTCAAAATCCAGTTTAACACTGGTCCTTCATCAAATCCAATTCTCACATTGGTCCTTCCAAATCCAGTCTAACACTGGTCCTTCCAAATCAAACCCAATTCTCACGTTGGTCCTTCCAAATCAAGTCTAACACTGGTCCTTCACCAAATCCAATTCTCACATTGGTTCTTCCAAATCCACTCTAACACTGGTTCTTCATCAAATCCAATTCTCACATTGGTCCTTTCAAATCCAGTTTAACACTGGTCCTTCATCAAACCCAATCCTCACACTGGTCCTTCATAAAATCCAATCCTCACATTGGTCCTTCCAAATCCAGTTTAACACTGGTCCTTCTTCAAACCCAATTCTCAAATTGGTCCTTCAAAATTCCAATGTTTTCATTGGTCCTTCCAAATTCCAATTTCTCAGATTGGTCCTTCAAAATTCTAGTTTTACACTGGTCCTGCAAATTCCAAATTGGTCCTTCATCAAAAAAATTCCAATGTTTACATTGGTTCTTCAAAATTCCAATTTTTCAAATTGGTCCTTCAAATTTCAATTTTACACTGGTGTTATCATCGCAAAATTTTTATTTTTGCAAGTCAAACTAACCTTTGAAAAAGTTTTTGAAAATAACTCGCCTCTGTTTTAAAATGCGAGATAATTTCGAAGAATGAGACTCGCTTGTCGATACGAGGTTCAATCGTTCTTGGCGCCTTTACCAGGGCTAATTGAACCAAGAATCAATTATGTGTTTAGCTTTGCTCAACTTGTCTAAATCGTGTTCTATTTCCTAAATGCACAAAGAATCAGGCATGTGCTATGAATTTTCTGAAAATGCAGATTTGAAAACATGATGTTTGCTTCTGAGATTTGAAATAATTGGAAAATTCTTGGAAAAGAAGTCCTTTGAAAATCGTGAATCATGATTGAGAGAATGTTTCTGAGAAAATGAAAATCGATTTCTGAAGAAATATAAGGGTTTTGTGAAAATCGATTTCTAAGGAATTTGAAATAACTTTGGAAAAACTTGATTTCTCTGAATTAAATCTTTGAAATGGAATATATAAAATGGAAAATCATGATTTGAACTTGATAAATACTTGAAATATCATTTGAAAATCAATGTTTTGAGAAAATCAATTTTTGAATAAGACTTAGAACATTTGAGAAAATCGATTTCTTGGAATTGGAATTGGAATTTGCAAATGAATGAAATGAATGAATATGGATTTGAAAGACTTGATTTTGAGGAATTGAGAAAATCCTTTTATATTTTTGAGAAATACAGTGCATTTTGAAGTTAACAGAGTGTAGGCTGAACGTGGCTAATACGAAGATCACAAATCTAGGTCTCATTCGTATTCTGACTATGGCCATAAATACGAATTCCACCAAGTTTTTCAACTCCATAAGAGCTAGTGCACGTGCCATTCGTGTAGACCACAGTGAATTTGAAAAAAATGTGCATGAATTGGCATACATTGCAATTATATATCAAAGTTTAAAACTATATGCAATGCAAATCCTATTCTATGCAAGAATTGAAATTCTTATTCCAAATTTATTTACAATTTACATCACTAATTGAATTTAAATGACTGAAAAGTAAAGTCTTTAATGCCCCTAAAAAACTAGAAAAATAGATTAGTGAAGATATGTTGGCTTTTCTAGGTTTATCCAGCAATATCTGGAAATTGCTGGATTTTGTTAGATATAAGCCTTTTTCCATGATTCCCTGATATAAACTTATTGAAATATGAAATATAAAATATGAAATAAAACTAAATAAATAATAAAGATGAGATTTGAAAATTCGAAATTGGGGTCAAAATGACCAAAATACCCCTGATAGCAAGACTATGGCCTTGAAATCTGGGTTTTCAGAAAGATATTTTGTAAAATACAACTTTTGAAATTCAAATGAAGATAAATAAAAAAAATATGATGTTATAAGATAGAAAATAAGAAAATTAGGGTTTAGAATTTCGAAATTGAGGTCAAATGGCCAAAATGCTCCTGATAGCAAGACTATGGCCTTGAAATCAGGGTTTTTTGAAATAGATTTTGGTAAAAACTTGGGATTTATGATTGAATGAAGTCAAATAAACATAAAATTAATCATGAATCATCCTAATATGATTCTAAACATGAAAAAACCCTAAAAACATGAACTTATACACGAAAATAATAAAATATCACAAAAATCACAATTTTGGCAGTGTTTCTAGATCCTGCAGGTACCTTGTTTTGCAATTTGATCCATTCAAGCATCAAATGAATTCCAAAATTCATAAAAATTGGCACATACACTTATTATAACCTTAAAATAAGATTGGAATTATAAAAATATATTTTTGACATTATTCCAACTCGAAAATTGTATTAAAACCCTAAAATAAGCTATTTTTACCCTTGGTCACAGACCAGTTTCAATGTTAGACCCGAATCAGGAGTCAAATCACCATAAAAATTTCTGAAAGTTTACATAAGTAAACTAGACAAAAAACAAATTTTTTTTTTTTACAGATTGGAAAAAACATCTCCGATGAGGGAGAAACTTTTCCGGCAATCTGGACTTAAATATAACGAATCTAACATTGGTTAAAACAGATACTTCCGGTTGAAAATACAAAAATAAATAGCATACTTCATCAAAAATTTCTCAAATTTCAGCAGTGAACATTAGACAGAAAAATAATAAACTTCTTTTTTTACAGATCCTGAATCGGATCTATGGTTTGAGATCTATGATCAGCACAAGTCAGATTAGGGTTTTGGTAAACCCTAACGAGTTTTAAATTTAAAATCCGACTCTCTAACATAGGAAAAATACTAAACAGAAGCAAAAAATTATCAAAATTTCACAGTAAATAGTTCACATGAATATGAATCCACTGCACTTTACGGATCTCGAATCGAATATCAAATGAGAAAAATAACACAACTGCAAGTTGCCTATGAATTTTAATAATGATTCTAAATGATTTAAACTTATGGTTTAATCTTTTATTTTTCTGACAGAGTTTTTGAATCCCAAAACTTCTGATTTTTTTATAGTAGTTTACTGACATATCCGTGTATCACATATAAAAAATCAGAAATTTACAGTGAGTTTTCAATACAAACTAACATGATCTTTACTGATCTAAGCTTAAAACAAACAGAAATTTAACAAAACTTAATAAAACATGCATTAATCAATGAAAACAAATAAAATAATACCCAAACAGTAAAATGAAATTAATTTCTATGCTGGAACACATGTAATAAACATGAATAAGTAAAAAAATAATTAAAACACAGGGAATCCAAGGCTGGAATTGCTTTCACCTTTGAAATCATGGATTTAACCCATTTAACGGGTAAATCTCACGTTTCTTTGGTTAAGAACGTAGAAAACACACCTTTCATCGATTCTAATGGATTAGAATACTAGAAAACAGCATGGAATAGGTTTAGATCATCTTCTTGGATTGAACTTGAGGTTCTTGATGGTGATTTCATGGTTTAAACCATGAAAAGGGAGGTGCCAATGGTTAAATCCATTGAAAAATCATAAACAAATAATAAAAACTATCAAAAAATACTAAGGAATCTTACCTTGGATGGTGCAGCAATGGAGGGAGCAGCTGGGAGGATAGAGAAGGTCCAAGAAAATTCTGAGAAAGCCTTAGGGGTCGACCTCCCCTCTAGCCTCTTTAAATAGAAAAAAATTAGGTTAAAAAAAAGGCTAATTAATTCCAATTTTGTCCCTTTTAAAAACCTATCTCAAACAATTATTAGAAGGTGATTTTTCCTAATTAAATTTGACTCTTGACCTTCCTAATTAAGCTCCTAACCAACCTAAGACTGCTAATTAGACCTCTAATTGACCTAAAGACCCCAAATGTTGCACCATTTGGGCTTTTCAAAAACCTAATTTTTTAAAACTTTAAAATCAAAGTTAGAAACTAGAGTGAAGATAGGGTTTTTTTAAAATTTTGACTCACCTAGACATCTAACCTAGGTAGGACATTGACTAATCCTAGTCTAACCCTGACTTTTACAAATGTGGCGCCACCTTGAGTGGGCCCCACTTGAATTTTCAAAAATGATTTTAAAGCTTGAAATTGAGAGAATTTTCAAAAGATCTTCAAAAGTAAACTTGAAATTAATAGTTTTGAAATGGCATAGAGTTCTAACTGGGCCAAAACACCTCAGGATATGGCGCCAATTGAGTGGACCCACATCAGGTTTTGAAAAAGTTGAAATAAACACTGAAAATAACTTTAAAAAGGGGTTAGAATCAATAGTTGAAATTCAGAATTTTTGAAAATAGCATCTCAAGCGAACTGGAACTCCGGGTTAGAGTCTTGAAATTTTAGGACTATGAGATTTTGGGTTTTAAAAGCCAAATGAAAGAGCTTTTGAAAAGATTTTACCAAAAATTGTGAAACAAGTCAGAAAATACAGTCAGGGTTAGACTCCTAACTCAATCAGAACTCTGAAATAGAGTCCTGGATTAACTGGACTCTACAAAATGACCTAATTTTTGAAAACAAATGGAAATAAATGAAAATGGAAGTAAAAACGATCTTTAAAACAGACTCCTGACTAGATTAGGACTTCGAGACAGAGTCCTGATCGGACTAAAACTCTAGATTTTTATTGGTATTTTTCTAAAAAATAGATAAAAAAACTCGTAAAAACAGTGAAAACAATAACAAATATTGAAATAAACCAGAGTTTTGATTCAACTGAGACACTAGGGACAGAGTCCTAATTGAACTTGGTCTCTCAGATTTTTGGATTTTCTGAGAAAACAAATGAGAGAATTTTGAAAAACAGTTGAAAACAGTATAAAATTGAAGTTTTGGTTCAGAGTCTTTATCTAATTAGGACTCTAAGAAAGAGTCCTGATTCAATCAGAACTCTAAAAATTTTGGTTTTTCTGGTAAGCAAATGATGAAATTTGGGCAAAGCTTTTGAAAACCAGTGAAAATGAAGTATGAAAACCAATTTTGGATAGAGTCCTGATTCGATCAGGACTCTTGGGCAGAGTCGTGATTCTATCAGGACTCTAGGATAAAATCCCAGAATTTTGAAATTCTTTGATATAAGTGTAACAGTTTTCATAGATAGAAAGATTTTTAAACGATTCTCTCAAAATTGAAATCAGGATCAGAGTCCTGATCCAACTAGGACTCTCTGAACAGAGTCCTGTTTTGACTAAAACTCTGAGTTTTGACTCATTTTGAAAGATTTGGTTAAAAACAGGTAAAAATAGTGACAAAAGACATAGTCCTAGTCCGACTAAAACTCTGAAGAAGAGTCCTAATCCGACTGGGATTCTTGAAGAAGAGTCCTAATCCAACTAGGACTATGGGATTTTAGCCAAAATGGAAGATTTTGAAAGGTTTTCTCCAAAACCGGTAGAAAAGGTAGTAAAAAGTAGAGTTCTGATCTGACTGGGACTCTGGAAAAAGAGTCCTAATCCAACTAGGACTCTAATATTTTGGCCAAAACGGAGGAAATGGACAAGGGATATGACCAAAACTGGTTTAAAATCAGAATAGAGTTTTGAAAATGTTTTAAAAAGATAGAGTCCTGATCCAACTAGGTCTCTGAAATTTTTGAAATTTTTGATAAATGAAGGAATCCAGAAGAGACACCACCTAAATGGGTCTCATTTGAGAATTAAAATCAGATGAAAATTGAGTTTAAAACGAATCCAGATTGTTTTTTGAGAAAACATTTCAAAATATAAGGTCCTGGGGGTTGGCAAATGACAGAATGTTGATTAAAAACCCAGGTTTTAAAATTGATTTTGAAGAAAAGTTTTAAAACTCGAATCTGGATTAAATATTTTGAAAACAGGAGTGTTGGATCTCGAAAATGAGATGTAATGACATACAATGCTATGCAATGCAATGAGATGACTTGTCAAATGGATGAAATGATATGCAATGACACATGAAATATATAAACACTGGATGAGGGTAAAAAATTGGGGTGTTTACAGATGCCCCTCTTTGCTACTAAGCCGGTTGTAAGCCGAGCTTAGTGGCAAAGAAAAACACACCAAATTTGGACTATAAAAATGCCCCAATTAAAAAAATTATGGCTGGGTGTGAAAGAATTAATTCAGATAATGATAAATATGGAATATAGAACAAAGAGGAAGATTCACCTCATCGAAATGAGGCTCAGGCTTATCCCTTAATCTGGATGGGATGCGAAATGAAATACCTCATAAGAATGAGGCTCAAGTTTAACCCCTTGACCTGATCGGGGACAATACCTCATGGAAAAATGAGGTTCAGGCTTAACCCTTTAACCTGAAATGGGACGATACCTCGTGGAAAAATGAGGTTCAGGCTTAACCCTTTAACCTGAAAGGGGACAATACCTCGTAGAAAAATGAGGTTCAGGCTTAACCCTTAACTTGAAAGGGGACGATACCTCGTGGAAAAACAAGGTTCAGGATTAACTATTAACCTGAAAGGGGACGATACCTCGTGGAAAAATGAGGCTCAGGCTTAACCTTTAACCTGAAAGGGGACAATACCTCGTGGAAAAATGAGGCTCAGGCTTAACCCTTAACCTGAAAGGGGACGATACCTCATAGAAAAATGAGGTTCAGGCTTAACCCTTAACCTGAAAAGGGACGATACCTCGTGGAAAAACGAGGTTTAGGCTTAACCCTTAACCTGAAAGGGGATGATACCTCGTGGAAAAATGAGGCTCAGTCTTAACCATTAACCTAAAAGGGGACGATACCTCGTGGAAAAATGAGGCTCAGGCTTAACCCTTAACCTGAAAGGGGACAATAAACAGAATCTTCAAATAAAGAAACCATGATGGGACCTTCGAATTTTGCATAATAAATCCGAGAGGGGTTTGCAAAAGGAAGAAAGGGGGTTCCCTAAAGCTTGAAAAGGGATTGATCTTGGACGTCTCATTACTGGGACTAGATGGCTTTTAAAACAGATGACCTTTTGCAGAAAAATTCAGGTTTAACCCTTACTCTGAATGGGAACTGTCTATGGTGGGACAGTGGAGAGCACAAGGAAGTGTGCGAATCTGAGAGCCCAGGCACTCAGATCAAAACAAGAAAGGAAGGATCTTGGACAACTCCCATCATCTGATCCTAAAAGAGATAACAACAACGCCTGGATACATCAAAATAGACATCAAGCTCTCACTTCATGTCAGGATAACTTGAAAAGATTGCCAATAAGATAAAAAAATTGCGATTGATTAAAAAATAATCGAAATGTAAGCATATTTATATGAAAAATATTCCCTCTTTTCTACTTGAAGTATTACCTCCAACGGGACTTAACTTCGTAAAATTAAGATTCGAATTCAAATTGCTTGCAATTGACTTTTTTTCAAGGAAACTATCAATTTCCTTGATATGAACAGAAAAGAAAGGATTCTCATTGTAAAAACAATTGGTGAAAGGATATTGATAAAAGAATTTCATAAAATTAAAGAAGATTCTTGGCAGATTCAACAGTTTGATATCCTGGAATTCTTTTCTCAGAATGGTCTTTCTGCCTGTACTCTTTTTTTTTTCGACAGAATTGAATCTTTTGGCTTTTTGGGGAATTCATTACATCATCCTTCATTTTGGAGATGTCCTAGCTTTTTCTCTCTTTTTAGAAGGGTACATCACAAACTCCTTCATCTTGGAGATGTTCTGATCCTTCTTTGCCTCAGGGATTATATTGACGATATTGACTCATTGGCTGGTGATCTCTTAATGATAGCTGAAATTAAATATCTTTTAGGGTTTGTCGGGAGGCTCATCGCAGTCGCCTTCATCTTGACGATGCTCTAAACTTTCCCTAGAAGGATCCATCACAAACTCCTTCATCTCAGAGATGATCCAAATCTTCTTTGGTTCCAGGGGTCTAACTCGCATAATTCATCTTCATCTTGACGACAATTGAGCGATCCCTTTTGCAGATATTTAATTATAGCTTGGGTGATTGAGGAGATATAGGAATTGAATTGATTTTTCTGTATTACCCAGGATATTTCGACTGCCTTATCTTTACAAGAATGATCTTTAAAAATGTGCCATAGCTTCGATCAATATCAATCACTTATGGCTTTGCGACAACATTGAATTTTCTTTGCTGGTCATATCAAGGATTTATTCTTCATCCCTTTGTGGTTGGTCAATAAAAAGAATTTGGATTTTGAATCCTTCTTCGCAAAAGCTTCGCTCTTTTCGAAGTAATACTGAAGGTAACTTGAGATAATTCTTTTGTGTAATAAAAGATTTTTGGAATCAACAACTATTTTTCATAACAAATTGGCAAAATATTCTTGGAATCCTTGGTGAAAGAAATCACTTGAGGTCTAAATGACACATCCGTGGCTAGATTCTCCTCTCATTTCCCCAAAGGAGAGACTCAGGCTTGACCCTTACCTGAACGGGTAACAAAATATACTCCTCTCTTCCCTAAAGAGAAGGTGTTTGCAAAACGAACTTTCGAAGAGAAATGAAGTTTTTGTCAAAACTCCCTATTTCTAGGCTTCTCTAATGGAAAGGGGGCCGCTAACAAAAGTTGGAAGGATATCATAGAGGAACAAGTCCATCACACTCTCCCTGGAAAAAGGGTCCTCGATGACGGGAGTGGCCTAACAAAAAACATTCAGGATTACAAAGAGGACGAGTTTCCGTTGAAACTCTCCCTGGAAAAAGGGTTCCTTGTATGACAATAAAGATTGTTTTGCAAACTGTTCGTGAAGCATGAGTCCCTTCAAGCTCTCTCTAGAAAAAGGGGTTCAACGAACGAACAATAAAAACATGCAAAAAGAACGAGCTCCCTCGAACTCTCCCTGGAAAAAGGGTCTCTCGCAAGAGAAAATGATTGATAATTGATTTTGAACTAATTGGCAGACGGATTCGACATAAAAGTCAAATCTTGAAAGACTATGATTGCAGAATACGACTCAAAGGTCGGACAAATATGATCGACATTGATAGAATTTGATAACCCAAAGGTTTGCTTGGTAAAATAGATGACCGGAGGTCTGAAAAAATTGGTGACCCAAAGGTCAGATCAATAGAATGGGGTGACCTAAAGGTCTGATAAAGATTGTTTGATTCGCAGATCTGAAGATTGAGTCTGAACTTCAATGTGAGATTTATGTTGCGACTAGTATGAAGACCGAACTTTGACAAAGTACCAGTACGAGCACTGGAATTTAAAAGATTACCAGTACGAGCACTGGATTTTTAAAGGATACCAGTACGAGCACTGGATTTTAAAAGACTACCAGTACGAGCACTGGATTTGGAAAGATTACTAGTACGAACACTGGTTTTTTGAAAGACTATCAGTATAAATAGAGGATTTGGTAGAGCAATCAAGACGATGTTGGATTTCATAAAAGGACCAATTTGAAAATTGGATTTAACCGGATCGGTGGAAGACTAGGTTTGGTTGGAAGCTTCGAATCAGAATTCAAATCTTCAAGGAAAGACTAGATGAGTTGGATTTTGAAAGAGAATTCGAGTCGGAACTCGGATCTTCTAGACCAATTGCTAAATTTGTAGGAAAGTTTGAGTAGAAGTTCAAACTTTTAAAGAAAAGCTAAACAAATTGGATTTGGAAGAAAACTCGAGTCAGAACTCTAATCTTCTGGACCGATTCTAGACATTTGAATTGGATTTGGAAGAAAATTTGAGTCAGAACTCTAATTTTCTAGACCAATTCAGAAGGAAAAGAAAACTCGGGTCGGAACTTGAATCTTTGAAGGAAAACTAGATCCATTGTAGAAGGAAAAGAAATTCAAGTCGGAACTCGAATCTTGAAAGAAAAGTAGATGAATTTGGGAGAAAAAGAAACCCGAGTCGGAACTCGAATCCTGAAGAAAAAAATAGATCAATTTGGAAGGAAAAGAAATTCGAGTCGGAACTCGAATCCTGAAGGAAAGGTAGATTAATTAGAAGGAAAGAAAATTCGAGTCGGAACTCGAATCCCGAAGGAAAACTAGATTAATTAGAAAGAAAGAAAATTCGAGTCGGAACTCGAATCTCGAAGAAAAACTAGATTAATTAAAAGAAAAGAAAATTCAAGTCGGAACTCGAATCCCGAAGGGAAACTAGACCGGTTAGAAGGAAAGGAAATTCGAGTCGGAACTCGAATCTTCTAAACCAATTCTAGAATCTGGAGGAAAGAAAATTAGATGAACTAGATTTGGAAGAAAATTCGAGTCGGAACTCGGATTTTCTAGACCAATTCTGAATTGGATTTGAAAGAAAATATGAGTCGAAACTCGGATCTTCTAGACCAATTCAAGACATTTGAAGGAAGGAAACTTAGATGAATTGGATTTGGAAGAAAATTTGAGTCGGAACTCAGATTTTCTAGACCAATTCTGAATTGGATTTGAAAGAAAATTCAAGTCGGAACTCGGTTCTTCTAGACCAATTCAAGACATTTGAAGGAAAAAAAACTAGACCAATATAATTTGGGTTTGGAAACATTGACTAGAAAGAAAACGAAATCAGATTTAAGAGTTTTAACCAGTAAAATAGGATTTAGAAAAGTACCAACACGAGTACCGAATTTTGGAAAGATACCAGTACGAGCACTGGATTTTAAAAGATTTGTCAGTACGGGCACTGGGTTTTGAAAGATTGTTGGTTGATTGTAATAAGGGATTTTCAATCTTCACCCTCACAATGACTTGGACAAACACCACGGGTCTCAGGATTTACCCCTTATCCTGAATGAGAATTGGACTGATGTAAATTGATGCAAATGAATGCAAAATGATGTAAGTGGGTACACATGCATGCAAAATGAGAGATTTGTTTGATCGTGTTTGCATACAGAATGTTTTGAAGACAATTTTCAAAATAATGCCCAATGTAATGGGGGAGTAAGATATTGGACGAAATGATAAATAAGTGATATTTAAGGAACATTCTCTCAAGATAACAATGGAAAGATTGATGATGTGCTTCTTGATGGATTTGGGAGGCACTTTGAAAGATGTTACTCCTTGTAAAAAGATATTTTGTAAAGGAGAAATACAAAAGATGACGACAAGCTGTGAGGAAGATTGATAATTTTATTGATGAAGGAGATAGGACCATGCCATCCATATAAAATGACAAAAGCAAAATGCAAGAATGAAAGAGTGTTGGCCTTGTCGCTCTTAGGGTGTTGATGATCTGGCTGCTTTATCCTCTTCTTTGCCTTCCACAAGGATATTTTTATCGATATAGTCTTGGATAATATTCCTGAGAACAAATCAGTACTCGGTATCATGCCCCATGGCCCGATGAAACTTGCAGAATTGATCTTTAAATCTTCCCCTAATCATAGGAGGATCATCGACTCTTGGGAGCTTAATCATATCCTTGGCCAACATATACTCAAGGATTTCTTCGCGCGACTGATCTAGAGGAGTAAAGTCACGTTTAAAACTCCAGTTGTCGTGCTTCGACTTTTCTTGAGGTCTCGACCCTTGCTTAAAAGTTTGCTGAGGTTGCTTATCGTACTGGAGAATCGACTTACCTTTTTGCTCATTTTTGCAGGGTTTTGGTCCCCCTGAACCAGAGCTGTGATTTTTTACATTTTCCTTATGATGGTTTTTGTTGTTGCTGGTAGAGTAGGTAAAATGGGTTTTCTTGTTAGATTCTTGCTGACTATTGTTTCTGGTGAACATGAAGCCCTCATAAGATTCATTTTTCATACTCAACTCAAGCCATTCGGCTCGTTCTGTCAGTTCTATGAAGGTCTTTGATGGAGAGGTGGAAATTAGTCCCCTTAGGGGTTGCGAGAAGTTACTCAGGATTAAAGATAGTGTGTGTCCCTCTGATATCGGATCACGCATCTTGTTGCAAGCAGATCTCCACCTATGAATAAAGTCCCTGGCTTTCTCATTTTCTTTCTGCTTCAGACTGCAGAGTTGGCTGAGAGTTGGGAGGGCTTCGACATTGAATAAAAAGCGCTCAATAAACAAATTGACCACTTTGTCGAACTCTTTCAGCTCTATAGGATTAATATGCTCTGAATATCATTTCACTGCAATACCCTCCAAACTGCGGGGAAAACAAAGGAACAAGGCTCGATTATTCCTTTTGAACTTGGAACACTCTGCAAAAAAAAGGGAGAGATGTGCCTTTGGGTCACCTGAACCATCGAATTTGATAAATTTCTTGAGGAGATTGTCAAGATCATCATCCCCATCCAGTTCGTTATAGAAATCTTCACTTGTGAAGACCCTTTTGCCCTTGTCACGGGCCTGCAGATCCTTGACCATCTTCATCACATCTCGGAGTTGTGGCTGAGTAGGGTCATTGACAGACTGATTCCCAGATTTATAAGCTGACCCCTGCCTTTGAGTAGACTTTCTAATTGCTGGGTGAGTTTCATATTCCTCATCAGTATCTCCCGCTGATTCATCAGATGTTTCTTCGTGACGATTCTGCTTCCTAGTGATCTTCACATTCTTTTTCACTGTTCGGCCTTTGACCTTTTTCTTATTGTGGGCTTTTCCTAAGCTAGCTCATGTTTCTTCAGTCAATAACTTACTCAGCATTCTCTGGAACAACGAATACATCTCAGGATCGATGTCATCATTAGCTTGCTGATTTCTATTTCCGGCAGATTGTTAAGAGGTCATTTCTTGTACTGAAACTGACGGGGAACTGGTAATCTGGACTGGTGCGGTTTTCTTTCTGGACCTCGTCTGAACCATGTAAGGATACAAGTGCTCTCTGCAGGGCAAAACTGAGGGTTAACTGCTGAAAATGATTTTTGAATAAGAAATATTTGCTCGATATCTGGTAGACAATTTGAATGATGTCCCATAACTAGGGACTGAGTCATCGCTGGAGTCACGACAATTGCGTTGTTATTCTTTATAAAATAAACAACTGAAAATACGCCTTGTTACCTAGGCGAGGTCGTCAAACCAAGATAGGATGAAAATTAAAGGAATTTTATTAGAGGAAAAACATGATTTTATTAATAATAAACTTGACAAAAGGGAGCGGGTCGAACAATTTTTCACCACTCCTGATAATCATTGGACACTCGAGGACCAGGAAAAATAGTGAGAGTAACAAAAGAATCCCAGCCATGTCTGGCAGAATGGTATGCTCCGGACCACTGATCTGATGTGAGATCGAACTTTGGCAAGATCTCTGATAGTAGACGAATTTCTATGCACTTTTGTCTTTGAGAGAACTGCCTGACACAGCGCTCTGGATGATAGTATGCACAAAAGAATGGGCCAAGTAGCCTAAATTGTTTGTCATATGCATAAGTATATCTAGGAGGTGATTCCTGACGATCAAAGTAGCCTCATACGACTTCTTCCTCTTGAAGGTTGTCGATTAAAAACCAATATCGCGCAACTGGCAGAAGCTTTTCACCATTGTATCTGAATGAACTGGCTCGGGCTGACACATGTCGGAGGAACCAAGATTGCAATGCATAAGTGCACCCTTCGACCAGAATTGATTCTCCGAGTGTGAAACGGGTCAACCCTCTGAAAGTGCACTAGGATCGAGGCAACGAGCACTAGAGGGGGGGTGAATAGTGCTTTTAAAACTTTCTGCGGAATATTGAAGGATTTTGCAAATCTCAAAGCAAACACACAAAGAACACAAGATTTTATCCTGGTTCGGTCAAACCCGACCTACATCCAGTCCCCAAGCAAAATCCGCTTGAGATTTTCCACTATCAACCTTGTAAACTACAAGATCACACAGACCATAATCGGTCCCACTTTCAGTAACAATCCCACTGAAAGCAAACAACTCCTTTACACCAAGGAGTCCTTCTTTTTATAGAAATAAATAACAACTTACAATACAACCTATGAGCCTTCCTTTTGAATGCAAATGAGATGCAATTGGCTTTTGAGGTTGTTGAAACACTATACTCACGAATTCACTATCTCTCAAAGTGATTTGAGTGAAAAACTGAAGTGAAAATATCACATGAGTGAGAAAACAAATACTTGAATGAATAGGAGTGAAAAGCAAGAAGTAAATGATTCAAATCGATTGAATTCTTGTTGTTTTTTAGTGTAAAATGCACTCATATTTATAATTAAAAGATTCCATACGTTGAGAGTATGAAAGGGTGTCAAAACTGTCCATTTTGAACGATCAAAACATTTGAAAAATGAAAAGACACGCCTTTTTTGAAGTTTCAGGAAAACGACAAAATTAGTCGACTGAAACATCAGTTAGTCGACTAATAGTTAGTTATTAGTAGACTGACAGTTATCGTCGGTCGACTGATCTGTTAATCGAGCCGTTTGAAAATCTGAACTTTTGAAACTTAGTCGACTTGAGAAAAGTTAGTCGACTGATAATATCATCAGTAGACTGAAAAACCTTTTAGTCGACTGCTGCTAAAAACTTCTGAAAAACAAACATTCTGTTTGGTCGACTGATAAAAAGCATTAGTCGACTGCTGCTAAATTTTTCAGAAAACACATGTTCTGTTCAATCGACTGATAAAACCATTAGTCGACTGCTGCTAATTTTCTAGAAAACAGACATTCTGTCCAGTCGACTCATAAAACCTTCGGTCGACTAATTTGACAAGAATGACTTTTTAGAAAATATGGCGCGAAAGGATTAGTCGACTAATAAGTCTATTGGTCGACTAATAAACATGAAAATTTAAGAAAAGAGTTTTCTAAAAAGATTTTCAAAAGAGTTTCTTTTAGAAAAGTTTTTCTAAAGACTTTTAAGGTGAAATGCAACCTAAATATGCACTCTAAGTAAGGCTCTTACAAGAATCTAAGACTTTTAATGAATTAAACATATGCACACTAGTCTTCAAAGATTCTTCACTGAATTTTTCAATTTCTTCATAGCCTTAGCTGAAATGCAGTTGATTCCACTTGCTCATCATCAAAACCTTGTACTTGAAGTATCATGTATGGCTTTATTGTCGTAACAATCTCCCCCTTTTTGATGGTGACAAACTTAATCAAAGATGAAGCATTTAGATGCATAGATGGAGATTTTACTCCCCCTATCAATATGCTGCAAAACATTAAAAGTTAGCACATTTAAAGCACATATATCACATATTGATTGGTTTGCATTTCCATTCATCATTTCTTCATGCATTTAGAAATAAATTCATTCAAAGCTTTCTTTTTCTCTTAATTTTGCATTTCTCATGCAAGATCTCCTGTAATGTAATTGCTATCATCTTTTTCTCAAGATCTTCTGCAATTTCAATGTAATGCTATCTTTATCTTTTTCTCCCCCTTTGTCAGAATCAAAAAGAGTAAGGGCAAAAATAGCATAAGCAAAATAGACTTTTAACTCGTATCTCTATTTTAAAACACGGCAAGAGAGTTCCGGCGTGTTTTGAAGATGCGTCAGTCACTGTAAGAGGATTCTGGCGTTTCAAGATCACGGCCAGAAGATTCTGGCATCTCCTTGTTATGGTAAGAAAATCCCGGCGATGATGGAGTCGAACGGCACTCCGAGGGTTTTTCGGAAGAGAGAGAGGCAAGAGAGAAAGAGGGGTTTAAGGGTTTCGTTTTTAAGAAAAAACGAAAAGGTACGAAGTGAAACGATGCCTCTTTTAAAAAAAAAAATAGGTTTTAAAACAAATCCAAGGGGTGTCGGGTCCCTTCACTTTTTTTTAAAAAAATTTAGTCGACTAAAACTTTATCGGTCGACTAAAAAAGTGCGACTTTTTCTAAAAATATCATCAGTCGACTGGAAATATATCGGTCGACTAATATGGTGCGATACATTCCAAAATATAAAACACCAGTCGACTAGAATTTTATCGGTCGACTAATATAGTGCGATTTTGAGATTTTGTTCAAAAATCTGCATTTTTATAAATCCAAAAATGAGCAAATACCTAGTTCTCTCCTAATTCTCATAAAATCTTCATTTTTAAGAGGTTTAGTGAAGATATCGGCATGTTGTTCTTTAGTGGAAATAAAATTTAACGAAATATCTCCTTTTAACACATGATCTCTTAAAAAATGATGTCTAACTTCAATATGCTTAGTTCTTGAGTGCTGAATAGGATTTTTCGAAATATTTATAGCACTAGTGTTATCACAATAAATAGTTGTTGTGGAGTAATTCAAACCAAAATCTTTTAAGGTTTGTTTCATCCATAGTACTTGTGAACACGCTAAACTAGCCGCTATATATTCTGCTTCAGTTGTTGAGAGTGACACTGAATTTTGCTTTTTACTAAACCAAGAGACTAAGGAATTTCCTAAGAAATGACAAGTTTCGCTAGTACTCTTGCGATCAAATTTACTTCCTGCAAAATCTGCATCACTATATGAAACTAAATCAAAGGAAAATGATTTTGGGTAAAACAAACCAAAATCTGAAGTATCTTTCAAATAACGAAGAATTTGTTTTACTGCAGTTAAATGAGATTCATTTGGATTAGATTGAAATCTTGAACATATACAAACACTAAATATTATATCAGGTCGACTAGCAATTAAGTATAATAGAGATTCGATCATACCTCTATAGAGCTTAGTATCTATATTTTTACCATTGTCATCTTTATCAAGAGAAGTAGTTGTACTCATAGGATTTCTTCTTGATTTCGATGAGTCCATCCCAAATCTCTTGAGAAGTTCTTTTGTATACTTAGCATGATTGATGAAGATTCCTTCTTCAGTTTGCTTTATTTGAAGTCCAAGGAAGTAGTTTAATTCGCCCATCAAGCTCATTTCAAACTCTTCCTGCATAGCCTTAGCAAATTCTTTACAAAGAGAATCATTAGTAGAACCAAATATTATGTCATTAACATAAATTTGCACAATAAGAATATCTGAATTAAAATGTTTAAAAAATAAAGTGGAGTCTACCCGACCAATGGAAAAACCAAATTGTTCTAGAAAATTTCATAGTCTTTCATACCACGCTCTTGGTGCTTGTTTGAGTCCATACAAAGCTCTTTTCAATTTGTAGACCTTTTCTGGATATTTCTCATTTTCAAAGCCTGAGGGTTGCTCTACATAAACTTCTTCATTGATGTGTCCATTTAAAAATGCACTCTTAACATCAATTTGATATAACTTGAAGTTCATGTAACTAGCAAAAGCAAGCATCATACGAATTGACTCTAATCGAGCCACTGGTGCATAGGTTTCATCAAAATCTATTGATTATAGCCTTGTGCCACTAGCCTTGCTTTGTTACGAATGACTTCACCATTTTCATCCAGCTTATTTCGAAAGACCCATCTTGTTCCAATTACTGGATGATCCTTTGGTCTATCAACTAGATCCCAAACATCATTCCTAGTAAATTGGTTAAGTTCTTCAGACATGGCTAAAAGCCAAAATTCATCATCACATGCCTCATTGATATTCTTTGGTTCTAATTTAGATATGAAAGCAACATTTGAAATATATTTTTCTAACTGCCTTCTAGTTTGGACACCACTCTTTATTTCACCAATAACTTGTTCATGTGGATGATTAGGAACTTCTTTCCAAACCGGTTGAAGAGGAATATTTTCTTGAGAAGTACTCTCTATCAAGGGTTCTTCTTAAAGTGTTGCTTCTTCTTCTTCGCTTAGAGGAATAACCTGCTCACAATTCTCATCAAACGCAACATGTAGAGATTCTTCAATACAAGATGTTCTTTTATTGAAAACACGATATGCTTTACTTCTAGAAGAATATCCAAGAAATATTGATTCATCTGATTTTGAATCAAACTTATCAAGATTATCTTTGGTATTTAACAAGAAACATTTACTATCAAAAATTTTGAAATATGAGATCTTTGGTATACGATCATAATACAATTCAAAACATGTTTTATGTAAAATTGGTCGAATAAGAACACGATTTAAGACATAACATGCTGAATTAATTGCTTCAGCCCAAAAATATTTTGGTAAATTTTTATCTTGAAGCATGGTTCTAGCACATTCTTGCAAAGTTCTATTCTTTCTTTCAACAACTCCATTTTGTGGAGCCGCTCTAGGAAAAGCAAAGTTGTGAGATATACCATGTAAATCACAAAACTTTAGAAAAGATTCATTTTCAAATTCACCACCATGATCACTACGAATTTTAATAATAGATGTAGATTTTTCATTTGTAATTCTTCTACAAAGTTTAAAAAATTCTGAAAAAGCATCATTTTTGCTTTTTAGAAAAATCACCCATGTAAACCGAGAATAATCATCTACTATAACAAAAGCATACTTGCTACCATTCAAACTTTGAATTCTAGATGGTCCAAATAGATCTAAATGTAAAAGTTCAAGAGGACGTTTTGTTGAAACTATATCTTTAGCTTTAAAAGAACTCTTAATTTGTTTACCCCTTTGACAAGCATCACATAAGTGATCCTTTTTATATGGTATTCTAGGTAGGCCTCTTACAAGATCATTCTTGGATAATTTTAAAATATTTTTAAAATTAACATGTCCAAGTCTCTTGTGCCATAACCATTGAATTTCATTTGAAACAATAAGACATTTTTCATTAAAAGAGGGTAATTCATCTAGATATAATTCATACACATTGTTTCTTCTTTTACCTTTAAAAATGATCTTTTTAGATTGAAAATCAGAAATTAAGCATAAATCATTTTCAAAAGAAACATGAAAACCTTTATCACATAATTGATTAATAGATATTAAATTATGCATTAAACCATCCACTAAAAGAACATTTTCTATCAAGAGAAATTTTGGATTACCAATATTACCAATACCTATCACTTTTCCCTTGTTATTGTCACCAAAGGTGACGGTTCCTCCATCCTTATTTTGGAGGGTGGAAAATAACTCCGGCCTTCTAGTCATATGTTTGGAACAGCCGCTGTCCAATATCCATTTGCTCCTTATGTTGTGTACCTACAACAAAATCAGAAAACAGAGCATTTGACCCCTTCTATTTTCGGGTCCATGAGAGTTAGTCTTAGGAACCCATATCCATTTGGATTTTGGTTTTTTTTTATAATAAATATTTTTTCTATAAAAGAATTTAGAATAAACATTTCTAGAATAATCATTTCTAGATGCATTTCTATTAGAACTAGAAAGTTTAGTTTTATGAACAAAAGGTTGAGAATAATGTCTTTGATTTTTCACCACATAGTTTGGTCTATTTTGAGTATCAAAGAAGCTATATCCCAATCCGGTTTTATTAACCGAGCATCTTTGAGAACCAAGAAGTTTTTCTAGATTCTCTTGACCATTTGTGAATTTGGTCACTATAGAAAGAAGATCATTTGACTTTTCTTTAAGACTAAATATTTCATTTTGTAAGAGATTGGTTCTAACTCCAATTTCTTTTATCTCAAGTGCTTGGCAAGAATTTTCCTTCTTGAGATCTTCTATTTCTTGAAGTAACACTTTATTTTGAGAGTCAAGAGTTAAATTTTTAGTTTTTAACTCTTTATTTTTAGAACTAAGACTCTTAAATTTAGCATATAAATCATTAAATGCTTCAAATAACTCATCATAGTCAAATTGACTTACCGAATCTTCTTGTGCTACAAAACACATGTTGGCGACTTCTTCATTTGATTCTTCATCGAAAGAGGAGTCACTATCATCCCAACAGGCTTGAAATGCCTTTTTCTTCTTGAATTGGTCCTTGGGCTTGAATTTGAGAAGAGGACAATCTTTCTTGATATGTCCTGCCTTTTTGCAGTTAAAGCACTTTACTTCATTGGGAATGAAAGAATCTGCTTTCTTTGCCTTTCTTTGAAATCTTCCCTTTTTGATGAATCTTCTGAATTGTCTTGTGATGAGGGCAATATCTTCATCTTCATGTTCTTCAGAATTTTCTGAGTCAGAAGTAGCCTTAAAAGCAAGAGATTTCTTTTTAGGCTCTTCTTCTTGTCTGTCTTGAAGTTGGACCTCATATGCCATTAGGTTACCAACTAAGTCTTCAAGAGTGAGAGTATTGAGATCATTTGCTTCTTCAATAGCAGTGATTTTTCTCTCCCATTCAGGAGTTAAACACCTTAGAATCTTTCTGACTAAATCCACTTGTGAATATTCTTTTCCAAGGGATTTCAAAGTGTTAGTTATATTGGTCATTCTAGTTACCATGTCCGATATAGATTCATTTTGCTTCAATTTGAACAATTCAAATTTATGAACTAAAGAAGCAATTTTAGATTCCTTTACCTTTGACATACCTTTGTGTGTTACGAGAAGAGTATGCCAGATTTCATTAGCTGTAGAACATTGAGAGATGTGATTGAACTCTACCTTGTCAACGCTACAATATAAGGCATTCATTGCCTTGGCATTAAGTGAAGCAGTCTTCTTTTCATCATCGGTCCATCGGCTAAAATCAGTTGATGGAGTTTGGTACTTTTCTGAAACAACTCTCCAGATATCGAGATCCATGGATTGCAGGAATATTGTCATTCTTACTTTTCAGTATCCATAGTTTGTTCCGTTGAAGAGAGGAGGACGAACAGAGGAACTTCCTTCTTTGTGCTGAGATGTTGTAGTTGCCATGCTAGATGATGGTCAAATCAAAGTAATAGCAAACTTGTGCCCTGATACCAAATGAAAGTGCACTAGGATCGAGGCAACGAGCACTAGAGGGGGGGTGAATAGTGCTTTTAAAACTTTCTGCGGAATATTGAAGGATTTTGCAAATCTCAAAGCAAACACACAAAGAACACGAGATTTTATCCTGGTTCGGTCAAACACGACCTACATCCAGTCCCCAAGCAAAACCCGCTTGAGATTTTCCACTATCAACCTTGTAAACTAGAAGATCACACAGACCATAACCGGTCCCACTTTCAGTAACAATCCCACTGAAAGCAAACAACTCCTTTACACCAAGGAGTCCTTCTTTTTACAGAAAATAAATAACAACTTACAATACAACCTATGAGCCTTCCTTTTGAATGCAAATGAGATGCAATTGGCTTTTGAGGTTGTTGAAACACTCTACTCACGAATTCACTATCTCTCAAAGTGATTTGAGTGAAAAACTGAAGTGAAAATATCACGTGAGTGAGAAAACAAATACTTGAATGAATAGGAGTGAAAAGCAAGAAGTAAATGATTCAAATCGATTGAATTCTTGTTGTTTTTTAGTGTAAAATGCACTCATATTTATAGTTAAAAGATTCCATACGTTGAGAGTATGAAAGGGTGTCAAAACTGTCCATTTTGAACAATCAAAATGTTTAAAAAATGAAAAGACACGCCTTTTTGAAGTTTCAGGAAAACGGCAAAATTAGTCGACTGAAACATTAGTTAGTCGACTAATAGTTAGTTATTAGTAGACTGACAGTTATCGTCGGTCGACTGATCTGTTAATCGAGCCGTTTGAAAATCTGAACTTTTGAAACTTAGTCGACTTGAGAAAAGTTAGTCGACTGATAATATCATAAGTAGACTGAAAAACCTTTTAGTCGACTGCTGCTAAAAACTTCTGAAAAACAAACATTCTGTTCGGTCGACTGATAAAAAGCATTAGTCGACTGCTGCTAAATTTTTCAGAAAACACATGTTCTGTTCAGTCGACTGATAAAACCATTAGTCGACTGCTGCTAATTTTTCAGAAAATAGACATTCTGTCTAATCGACTGATAAAACCTTCGGTCGACTAATTTGACAAGAATGACTTTTTAGAAAATATGGCGCATAAGGATTAGTCGACTCATAAGTCTATTGGTCGACTAATAAACATGAAAATTTAAGAAAAGAGTTTTCTAAAAAGATTTTCAAAAGAGTTTCTTTTAGAAAAGTTTTTCTAAAGACTTTTAAGGTGAAATGCAACCTATATATGCACTCTAAGTAAGGCTCTTACAAGAATCTAAGACTTTTAATGAATTAAACATATGCACACTAGTCTTCAAAGATTCTTCACTGAATTTTTCAATTTCTTTATAGCCTTAGCTGAAATGCAGTTGATTCCACTTGCTCATCATCAAAACCTTGTACTTGAAGTATCATGTATGGCTTCATTGTCGTAACACCCTCGGTATAGAAAAGCTAGTGCGGCCATGGCTATGGAGAGACGACTGGTCTATCGACTTCCCCACCTTCGCAGAAGTTGAACTATCCTGATATCCATGTAATTTCGTCCATCTGGAAAGGGAGCTAATCCCATAGTGCATAAGACCATCACATGCTGGATTCTCTCTTGAGTTGTTCGAGATAAGGAGCTGACTTCCGCAAATGCCCCATACTGTCTGTAGATTTTAAGCAGGTTCACATATTCATTTCCATTCTCCTCGATCAATGGCCAAGACTTGCGTCCTATCATGCGAGCTAAAGCGTCTCGGGGGTCTAGACCTTTGACATTGATAAAAAATTGTTTCTCCATTGGGTCTTTAGGCTAACCAACTGGTTCAGGTAATCCCATAATCTCTGAGAATTCGTCCATCAACAAAGTCATTTCCCCCCATGGGAACCATAAGGTACTAGTGCTCGGGTTCCACCGCTCTTCCAGTGCGTGGATCAAATTGTCGTTGACTGTCTGCTTTTCCACTGCAGATGCCAGTTCTAAACCACAATCGCCCACATGGTCTAGAAACATATGAGAAAAGTTCTTGAGCCATGAATAATACCACCGGAGAATGAAGGATCCGATGTTGAGGACTCGATGTTCAGGAAGACCTTGTCGCACCTCGTAGGAGATGTGACCCTCAGGAAAGACTAAATCAAGTCGACTGGATGCCATCAGACTAAAAAACATGGAAAATTTGGAATAAGACTTGGGAAAATACAAGAATTTTGAAAAGAATGCAGGCAGGATAAAAGAAATAAAGCAGGAAATTCGAGATCCAGAAGAAAGAAAGGATGGGAAATCACCTGGAGTTTTGAGAAAAAATCAAGGAGAATTTGGAAAATCATCCAGGGTTTGAATAAAATAGGAATTTTTAGCTAGTATATGGAAACAGATGGAGAAACTGGGGATTTTTGAAAATCGTCCAGTATTTTAGAAAACTTGTGGTAAATGTAATAAAATAGAATAAAAGAAACTAACATTCAATCTCATCCTGTACAAACAAGCATGCACATACAACATTCTCTAAAGGCTGACTCTAGATGCATCCATTTTGAAATAGTTGTAGGACCTTAATCCTAACTCTAAGGCTCAGATCATCTGTGTCCAATCATGCTATGCCTATATACTCGATCCGAGGCTCGATGTACGTGGCATAAAATCAATTTCTCTGGTTCTAGGTTCAAGTTTTCCAACATCCTTGAGCGCCTACCGATATACGTTGGACTATGGCCCTTAGTACGTGGCAGGGGGTGTTAACCCAAATAGGTGGCCCAGTTGTGAGGCTCTGTTCCGAACTATGGTTCCGGAAGAGAGCCCAACAACGTGAAGACCGGGTAAAGATAGGTGGGGTGGTTTTTGAAAACATGAGCACATGCAAGAAAATCAAAAGGCTCTAAAACCTAAAGAGATAGAGATTTTAAAATTTTTGAAGAAGCAAACATTGTTTTCATACAAATCCTAGATTGAGGAGTGTTGTATTAGACCTAGGTCTATGTGAGCATGAATAATTCTTCTCAATATGGTCCTACCAAACCATGTCTAGTCTACATGCAATCCATGTCAGCTGGGTTCAAATCTAGGCTCCTAGGTTCACATGATAACATAAAGTAAAAGCTGACTTTCCATGGAACACGATTTTGACAATTTGAACTAAGTTAAGCACACAATTGATCAGGCGAAGCCAGGTCCCATCTTGGTCGCCAAACCTGTTATCATCGCAAAATTTTTACTTTTGCAAGTCAAACTGACCTTTGAAAAAGTTTTTAAAAATAACTCGCCTCCGTTTTAAAATGCGGGATAATTTCGAAGAATGGGACTCGCCTGTCGGTACGAGGTTCAACCGTTCTTGGCACCTTTACCAAGGGTAATTGAACCAAGGATCAATTATGTACTTAGCTTTGCTCAACTTGTCTAAATCGTGTTCTATTTCCTAAATGCACAAAGAATCAGGCATGTGCTATGAATTTTCTGAAAATGCAGATTTGAAAACATGATGTTTGCTTCTGAGATTTGAAATAATTGGAAAATTCTTGGAAAAGAAGTCCTTTGAAAATCGTGAATCATGATTGAGAGAATGTTTCTGAGAAAATGAAAATCGATTTCTGAAGAAATATAAGGGTTTTGTGAAAATCGATTTCTAAGGAATTTGAAATAACTTTGGAAAAACTTGATTTCTATGAATTCAATCTTTGAAATTGAATATATAACTTGGAAAATCATGATTTGAACTTGATAAATACTTGAAATATCATTTAAAAATCAATGTTTTGAGAAAATCGATTTTTGAATAAGACTTAGAAATTTTGAGAAAATCGATTTCTTGGAATTGAAATTGGAATTTGCAAATGAATGAAATGAATGAATATGGATTTGAAAGACTTGATTTTGAGGAATTGAGAAAATTCTTTTGTATTTTTGAGAAATGCAGTGCATTTTGAAATTAGCCTGAGAGTGTAGGCTGAATGTGGCTAATACGAAGATCACAAATTTGGGTCTCATTCGTATTCTGACTATGGCCATAAATATGAATTCCACCGAGTTTGTCAACTCCATAAGAGTTAGTGCACGTGCCATTCGTGTAGACCATAGTGAATTTGTAAAAAATGTGCATGAATTGGCATACATTGCAATTATATATCAAAGTTTAAAACTATATGCAATGCAAATCCTATTCTATGCAAGAATTGAAATTCTTATTCCAAATTTAATTAAAATTTACATCACTAATTGAATTTAAATGACTGAAAAGTAAAGTCTTTAATGTCCCTGCAAAACTAGAAAAATAGATTAGTGAAGATATGTTGGCTTTTCTAGGTTTATCCAGCAATATCTGAAAATTGCTAGATTTTGCTAGATATAAGCCTTTTTCCATGATTCCCTTATATAAACTTAATGAAATATGAAATAAAACTAAATAAATAATAAAGATGAGATTTGAAAATTTGAAATTGGGGTCAAAATGACCAAAATACCTTTGATAGCAAGACTATGGCCTTGAAATCTGGGTTTTCAGAAAGATATTTTGTAAAATACAACTTTTGAAATTCAAATAAAGATAAATCAAACCAAATATGATGTTATATGATAGAAAATAAGAAAATTAGGGTTTAGAATTTCGAAATTGAGGTCAAATGGCCAAAATGCTCCTGATAGCAAGACTATGGCCTTGAAATCAGGGTTTTCTGAAATAGATTTTGGTAAAAACTTGGGATTTATGATTGAATGAAGTCAAATAAACATAAAATTAATCATGAATCATCCTAATATGATTCTAAACATGAAAAAACCCTAAAAACATGAACTTATACACGAAAATAATAAAATATCACAAAAATCACAATTTTGGCAGTGTTTCTAGATCCTGCAGGTACCTTGTTTTGCAATTTGATCCATTCAAGCATCAAATGAATTCCAAAATTCATAAAAATTGGCACATACACTTATTATAACCTTAAAATAAGATTGGAATTATAAAAATATATTTTTGACATTATTCCAACTCGAAAATTGTATTAAAACCCTAAAATAAGCTATTTTTACCCTTGGTCACAGACCAGTTTCAATGTTAGACCCGAATCAGGAGTCAAATCACCATGAAAATTTCTGAAAGTTTACATAAGTAAACTAGACAAAAAACAATTTTTTTTTTTTTACAGATTGGAAAAAACATCTCCGATGAGGGAGAAACTTTTCCGGCAATCTGGACTTAAATATAACGAATCTAACATTGGTTAAAACAGATACTTCCGGTTGAAAATACAAAAATAAATAGCATACTTCATCAAAAATTTCTCAAATTTCAGCAGTGAACATTAGACAGAAAAATAATAAACTTCTTTTTTTACAGATCCTGAATCGGATCTATGGTTTGAGATCTATGATCAGCACAAGTCAGATTAGGGTTTTGGTAAACCCTAACGAGTTTTAAATTTAAAATCCGACTCTCTAACATAGGAAAAATACTAAACAGAAGCAAAAAATTATCAAAATTTCACAGTAAATAGTTCACATGAATATGAATCCACTGCACTTTACGGATCTCGAATCGAATATCAAATGAGAAAAATAACACAACTGCAAGTTGCCTATGAATTTTAATAATGATTCTAAATGATTTAAACTTATGGTTTAATCTTTTATTTTTCTGACAGAGTTTTTGAATCCCAAAACTTCTGATTTTTTTATAGTAGTTTACTGACATATCCGTGTATCACATATAAAAAATCAGAAATTTACAGTGAGTTTTCAATACAAACTAACATGATCTTTACTGATCTAAGCTTAAAACAAACAGAAATTTAACAAAACTTAATAAAACATGCATTAATCAATGAAAACAAATAAAATAATACCCAAACAGTAAAATGAAATTAATTTCTATGCTGGAACACATGTAATAAACATGAATAAGTAAAAAAATAATTAAAACACAGGGAATCCAAGGCTGGAATTGCTTTCACCTTTGAAATCATGGATTTAACCCATTTAACGGGTAAATCTCACGTTTCTTTGGTTAAGAACGTAGAAAACACACCTTTCATCGATTCTAATGGATTAGAATACTAGAAAACAGCATGGAATAGGTTTAGATCATCTTCTTGGATTGAACTTGAGGTTCTTGATGGTGATTTCATGGTTTAAACCATGAAAAGGGAGGTGCCAATGGTTAAATCCATTGAAAAATCATAAACAAATAATAAAAACTATCAAAAAATACTAAGGAATCTTACCTTGGATGGTGCAGCAATGGAGGGAGCAGCTGGGAGGATAGAGAAGGTCCAAGAAAATTCTGAGAAAGCCTTAGGGGTCGACCTCCCCTCTAGCCTCTTTAAATAGAAAAAAATTAGGTTAAAAAAAAGGCTAATTAATTCCAATTTTGTCCCTTTTAAAAACCTATCTCAAACAATTATTAGAAGGTGATTTTTCCTAATTAAATTTGACTCTTGACCTTCCTAATTAAGCTCCTAACCAACCTAAGACTGCTAATTAGACCTCTAATTGACCTAAAGACCCCAAATGTTGCACCATTTGGGCTTTTCAAAAACCTAATTTTTTAAAACTTTAAAATCAAAGTTAGAAACTAGAGTGAAGATAGGGTTTTTTTAAAATTTTGACTCACCTAGACATCTAACCTAGGTAGGACATTGACTAATCCTAGTCTAACCCTGACTTTTACAAATGTGGCGCCACCTTGAGTGGGCCCCACTTGAATTTTCAAAAATGATTTTAAAGCTTGAAATTGAGAGAATTTTCAAAAGATCTTCAAAAGTAAACTTGAAATTAATAGTTTTGAAATGGCATAGAGTTCTAACTGGGCCAAAACACCTCAGAATATGGCACCAATTGAGTGGACCCACATCAGGTTTTGAAAAAGTTGAAATAAACACTGAAAATAACTTTAAAAAGGGGTTAGAATCAATAGTTGAAATTCAGAATTTTTGAAAATAGCATCTCAAGCGAACTGGAACTCCGGGTTAGAGTCTTGAAATTTTAGGACTATGAGATTTTGGGTTTTAAAAGCCAAATGAAAGAGCTTTTGAAAAGATTTTACCAAAAATTGTGAAACAAGTCAGAAAATACAGTCAGGGTTAGACTCCTAACTCAATCAGAACTCTGAAATAGAGTCCTGGATTAACTGGACTCTACAAAATGACCTAATTTTTGAAAACAAATGGAAATAAATGAAAATGGAAGTAAAAACGATCTTTAAAACAGACTCCTGACTAGATTAGGACTTCGGGACAGAGTCCTGATCGGACTAAAACTCTAGATTTTTATTGGTATTTTTCTAAAAAATAGATAAAAAAACTCGTAAAAACAGTGAAAACAATAACAAATATTGAAATAAACCAGAGTTTTGATTCAACTGAGACTCTAGGGACAGAGTCCTAATTGAACTTGGTCTCTCAGATTTTTGGATTTTCTGAGAAAACAAATGAGAGAATTTTGAAAAACAGTTGAAAACAATATAAAATTGAAGTTTTGGTTCAGAGTCCTGATCTATTTTGGACTCTAAGAAAGAGTCCTGATTCAATCAGAACTCTAAAAATTTTGGTTTTTCTGGTAAGCAAATGATGAAATTTGGGCAAAGCTTTGAAAAACCAATGAAAATGAAGTATGAAAACCAATTTTGGATAGAGTCCTGATTTGATCAGGACTCTGGGGCAGAGTCCTGATTCTATCAGGACTCTAGGATAAAATCCCAAAATTTTGAAATTCTTTGATACAAGTGTAACAGTTTTGATAGATGAAAAGATTTTTGAAAGATTCTCTCAAAATTGAAATCGAGATCAGAGTCCTGATCTAACTAGGACTCTCTGAACAGAGTCCTGTTTTGACTGAAACTCTGAGTTTTGACTCATTTTGAAAGATTTGGTTAAAAACAGGTAAAAATAGTGACAAAAGACAGAGTCCTAGTCCGACTGAAACTCTAAAGAAGAGTCCTAATCCGACTGAGATTCTTGAAGAAGAGTCCTAATCCAACTAGGACTCTGGGATTTTAGCCAAACCGAAAGATTTTGAAAGGTTTTCTCCAAAACAGGTAGAAAAGGTAGTAAAAAGTAGAGTTCTGATCCGACTGGGACTCTGAAAAAAGAGTCCTGATCCAACTAGGACTCTAAGATTTTAGCCAAAATAGATGAAATGGACAAGGGATTTGACCATAACTGGTTTAAAATCAGAATGGAGTTTTGAAAATGTTTTAAAAAGATAAAAAGATAGAGTCCTGATCCAACTAGGACTTTAAAATTTTTGAAAATTTTGATAAATGAAGGAATCCAGAAGAGACACCACCTAAATGGGTCTCATTTGAGAATTAAAATCAGATGAAAATTGAGTTTAAAACGAATCCAGATTGCTTTCTGAGAAAACATTTCAAAATATAAGGTCCTGGGGGTTGGCAAATGACAGAATGTTTATTAAAAACCCAGGTTTTAAAATTGATTTTTGAAAGAAAAGTTTTAAAACTCGAATTTGGATTAAATATTTTGAAAACAGGAGTGTTGGATCTCGAAAATGAGATGTAATGACATGCAATGCTATGCAATGCAATGAGATGACATGTCAAATAGATGAAATGATATGCAATGACACATGAAATATATAAACACTGGATGAGGGTAAAAATTTGGGGTGTTTACAACTGGTCCTTCAAAATTCCAATGTTTCCCTTGGTCCTTCAAAAATTTTAATTTTCATGAATTGGTTCTTCAAATTCCAGTTTCTACACTGGTCCTTCAAAATTCCAATGTTTTCATTGGTCCTTCCAAGTTCCAAGTTCTCAGATTGGTCCTTCAAAATTCCAGTTTTACACTAGTCCTTCAAATTCCAAATTGGTCCTTCAAAAAAAATCCAATGTTTACATTAGTCCTTCCAAATTCCAATTTTTTAAATTGGTCCTTCAAATTCCAGTTTTACACTGGTCTTTCAAAATTCCAATGTTTGCATTGGTCCTTCAAAAATTCCAATTTTCACGAATTGGTCCTTCAAATTTCAGTTTCTACACTGGTCCTTCAAAATCCCAATGTTTTCATTGGTCCTTCCAAATTCCAATTTCTCAGATTGGTCCTTCAAAATTCCAGTTTTACACTGGTCCTTCAAATTCCAATTGGTCCTTCATCAAAATTCCAATGTTTACATTGGTCCTTCCAAATTCCAATTTTTCAAATTGGTCCTTCAAATTCCAGTTTTACACTGGTCCTTAAAAATTCCAATGTTTGCATTGGTCCTTCAAAAATTCCAATTTTCACAAATTGATCCTTCAAATTCCAATTTCTACACTGGTCCTTCAAAATCCCAATGTTTTCATTGGTCCTTCCAAATTCCAATTTCTCTAATTGGTCCTTCAAAATCCTAGTTTTACATTGCTCCTTCAAAAATTCCAATTTTCTCCAAATTGATCCTTCAAACTCCAATCCTTTAAAAATTCCAATGTGTACATTGGTCCTTCAAATTTTCAATTTTCTCAAAATTGACCCTTCAAATTTCCAATTTTTCAAATTCGTCCTTCAAATTCCAGTTTAACACTGGTCGTTTACCAAAATCTTTTTACCAAAAATTCCTTTACCAAGATCCTTCTCAAATTCCAGTTTAACACTGGTCCTTTAACAAATTCTTCTACTCAAAATCTATATTGAGTGATTATTTCATAAAAGATTCTAAAAAAACTTTGCCAATTTGCTAAAAATATGTGTTGATTCCAATATTTTACTGCACAAAAGAATTACCTCTAGCATTCTTTTCAAAAGAGTGAAGCTTTTTGCAAAAAAGAGTAAAATTCAAATCTTCTCTCTGTTGGTCAACCAAGAGGATGTAAGAAATATCCTTGGTATGATTAGAGAAAGAAATATTCAATGATGTTGAAAAGCCGGAAGCGAATCGATATTGATCATAGCTATGATGCATGTTTAAAGACGATTTTCTGGCAATCAGGTAGTGGAAATATCCTGAGCGAATAAAAAGAATCCACTCAATCCATATCTTCGCATTCATATAAGCTACAATCAAATATCCGCAAAGGGGATCTCTCAATTGCTATCAAGTTGAAGACGAATATGCGAGTTTGACCCTCGGGGCCAAAGAAGATTTGGATCATCTCCGAGATGCAGGAGTTTGTGACGGATCCTTCCAGGGAACATTTAGATCACCATCAAGATGAAGGTGACTGCGTTGAGCCTCCCGACAAACCCTAAAAGATATTTGATTGCCGCTATCATCTAGATATTTTTAATCAATGAGCCAATATCACCAATATAATTCCTGAGAAAAAGAAGGATCGGAGCATCTCCAAGATGAAGGAGTTTGTGACGTACCCTTCCCCGAAGAAAAAAAAGAAAAGCCAGGACATCTCCAAAACGAAGGATGATGTAATGAACTTCCCCCGAAACCCAAAAAAAGGCTCAATGTCTTAAAAAGAGTGCCATAAAGATCATTATGGAAAAAGCCCCAGGATATCAAACTGCCAAAATTGCCAAAAACCAGTTTTTCTCATGTAAAATCCTTTTATCAATATCTTTTCGATGCTTGCTTTTATGAAATTAAGAGTATTTATTCTCTATTCATGTCAAGGAAATAGATAGCTTCCTTGAAGAAACTCAACAACTTTAAAATTTGAATCTGACTCTGAAATCCAGGGAGTTAACCTCGTTGGAGGAAATACTCTAGGTAAAAGAGAGAATATCTTTCGCACATACGTGCACACTTTAAAGCATTTGAATCAACTACATCTTATTGGCAAAATTTTTTGGTTATCCAAAATGAAATAAATGCTCAATATCCATTTTGATACAACGTAGCATTGTTTATATTTTTCAAAGAGAATCGCTTCATTCCGGTGAGGTATTTCTCCTAGTCCCATCATGGTTTTCTCCATCAAGGAATCCATGCTTTATATATCCATTCAAATAAAGATTATACCTGGACCTCGTCTCACGAGGTATTTTTCAAAAATGTCCCATCGTGGTCTTTCAAAATATCTTCATCCCATCTAGGCTAAGGGCTAAACCTGTGTCATTTCAAAAAAATTCTTATTTTTGTCTCGGCCACGAGACTTCTTCAAAATCTCTCCTTTTTACCATTTCGGGATATTCATCCCAAAGTCCCAACACGATTCCCTCATTTTTCTTCTGTCCGAATTACTTTCTTCTCGAGGATTTCGTTTCTTCCCAAAAACCTTTCAGGGTAAGGTACAAAACCTGAAAAATAAAGCTTTTCAAAGCCGATTCTTCCACACCCAGTTCAGACCTTCTGACTGGGGCATTTTTTTAAAGAAAATTTGGCATGTCTTCTTTGCCTCTAAGCTTGGCTTACAACCGGCTTATCAGCAAAGAGGGGCATCTGTAAATACCCCAAATTTTCCAAAAAACCTAAAAATTCCCCTTTTGCCCCTGACCTTTGTCTTTTGAATAATTTGGTTAATTTTTAAACCAAAATTCTATTCATTTCTCGGATTTGCTGGAATCCAAACTCAATTTTCATTCTTGACCCAATTTCTGATCCAAATCGAGCCCGGATCCATTCTGAAATCCCAATTTTCAAAATTAACCTGATATTTTCCAGAAACCTCATTTTTAGAAAAACCTTATAATTTCAAAACCCTATCTGGATCTCATCTTTTGAAAATCCTCAGGTTTTTCCTTGTATTTTTTCATGTCTTTAGAATTTCTCTCAAAAACTTAAAAAAGTTTTTTTAATAAAAATATATATTAGCTTAAAACCCTTTTGCTAAAACCCTTTTTAGAAAAACTTTGAAAGAAAGAGCCTTGTTTTTGAATTTTTGAAAAAACCTACGAATGGTTTTCTCGCCCTATTCTCCTTCTCGAACTTTCCCCAAAAAAAACCCTCTCCTTTTCTTCCAACTCTCTCTCTCTCTCTCTCTCTCTCTCTCTCGAAAGATCTCTCGATCGCCATCCTCCATCACCAACAACCTCCTCCATGTGCTTCCCCTCTCAACTATTGATCGCCAACTCCACCTTCGCTCATCTCCAACCGACTACCTTCCAGAGTCTTCCTTCTCCCCTTTTAAAAGCACGCTGGAGTCGATGAAAACTACCGCGTTTCACCTCTCCACCCTCTTCTGTCATCCTATTTTCTTCATCCTCTGCTTCCCCTTCTTATTTCTCCGATTTGCCTTCAATCAACGAAAAGGATTAACCAACCTTCCAACAATCCGTTCACAAGAAGCACCATTCCCTCTTCAGTTGAAGCCTCACAATCGGGAGTTTCAATCCTGAAATTCAAACCACGAATTTCTTCCCTGACGGCTGAAGAAGGTCGACTTCTCAAGGCAAGGTAAACAACTATCTCCTTTCGTTTTGATTTTCTATAAGGATGTTATTTTGCAGCATCCCTACTGCTTAGTTTTTTTTTCTCTTTATTTTCTTTTTTTTTAGGCATCAAGGGTTTTGATCGACCTGCATATAGCAGGATTGATCCACCCTATGTTACAGCAAATGGAATCTCTGATTCCAATATTCGTTGTTGTTTTCTTTTAAAATCTCTTTAAGTTTAAGTGACTTGAATATCAGTTTAGTACAGTATTTCCCTTACAATATATCTTTTTCTGGTTTTTATCTTAGCCATTAAATGCTTAAATTTAAACCCTGTACATAATCTTGGATTAATATTTCTGGAATGACTTGCATTTGTATTTTAATTCTATTTGATTTCCATTTCACTGCTTTCACTTATCTCATCGTTCACTGCATTTCGACAGATGCAGATCCAACATTTCAAGCAGGGCAAACTTACCATCCCTGCATTTTGATCCTACATCGCACATCATTAGCATATCTGTTATTTCAATTCCACTGCATTATTAATTTTCATTTTGCTTTATGATACGTTTTTTTCCTTTGCCACTCAGACATGTATTTCATGGTCTTCTCTGCCTCCATCTCCACTTAAAATCATTTGAGTTCTGTCCATCCATGCATCTGAGTTTATTTTTTTTCTTAGAATCATGTCCAACTTTGAATCGACATCCATTGTTAGTTTAAAATCAAATCTTATAATTCCATGTTTTACTGTGATGATTCCTTTTAGATTATCAACAGGTTTTGATCTTGTACGTGTCATTTGAGTAATGGTAAGTCCGATCTCTAGCTTCCCCACTGCAATATCTCTCTGATTTTTATAGCCATTTTTGTGGCATCAGTTTTACAGTAGCCTTTTTACATCTTATGAGATCGTGTAATGTCCCTTTATCTCTTCTCATGACGCTCTCTGTTTTCTGCAAATTTTGTTTTATGTCACCTAAACAACAACAGATGTGGGATTGGGTTAGAGATGGAGTGCCCCGTTTTCTTCTTACAAATGTTGACTTATGCTCAAAACTGTTGATTAGATAAGAAAATTTCATTGTCGCTTTTGTATATGCTCTGTATGGAACACAGAGAGGATTATTGGCCAGACCCGATCTTCATATGGGAACCTTTGTCGTATAAGTTTTGAAGGAGGCCAGAATTCAAGATCATTGGCATGGCAAGGTATAAATACAGAAAGATCCTTTTGTAGTTACTGTCAGAGTTCCCGGGCTCATTCTTTAGTGCAGAAAAGATCTTTCATGATCTTTCTCGCTTTTGGAAAATTTGGAGAGAGAATACCTGGTAAGGAAGCTAGTAATTGGAAACTGGTTTTCACGTTTCATGGCAATTCAATTGGGTACATGTGATGGAATATTGATGTTCAACCATATATTTCAAGTGAGCTCATTGATTTTGATTGTACCAATCTATAGCAATTAGCAGGGCTGCCTGTACTAGTGACAATAATAATTCTTTGAAGTGGTGAATTCAGATAGGAATGCACAGAAAATGCATGGTTGGTCACTGTGTTTTGTGTCGGCAGGTGAACATTTCACTGAGCTCTTGATATGTGTTTTGACAATGTTGTGAAACTTCTAATCTCTATTGTTGTTGTTTCCCTGTATTACAAATTTTGAATTGTTTCAGTCTATGTAACATTTTCTTCATTCACAGGTGAAGTTCATGTGTTTTCCTCCAATCTTCCTCAAATAATTATTTCAAGATTGCATATGTCCAATTGCCTGCTTTTCCCCTGTGTGATTCCCCTTGGATTGACTAACGTGGTTACTTTTGTCAGCTATGTGATTGTTTGTATAATTCATTCCATCAGCCTGTTATAGTAACATCTTCGTTGTTATGGCTTATAGTTAAAAAAAAAAAAAAAAAAAGAAGCTGGATGGTGTCAACATGAATTAGATATATATGATGCAACAGTAAGAGGAAAAAAACACAATCCAGGAAGGTACATCTTTCGAGTAACTGCTTCTATTATGATATATTTGAGGTTTTTTTTTAAACTAATGTCCTCATATGTATGGTTTTGTAAGTTCCCATCACATCTACAATTCCATTATTACACATGCTGTTACATCTTATCCAATCTTCCCTCCAAATAGCACTATTCACTGGCACCTGTATTCACATCACTCCAGCCACTTCCACTTAGCAATGACCAGCCTACCCTTTCACTTAAACATTGCAACACTCACTTACCTACAACACCATTACACAGTATCACTTCACTGTTCTTCTTAACTTCTTCATAACATAGGCCTTCCATCTTGCATATACCTTCAGCCGTCACACCCACAATGCACAACCTCTATGGTTTGCGCATCAGCCACCTGTTGTGGCTCACGGTGCCCCATCTTCCATCTAACTACCACCTGCTTACAGTATCATATACCTTTCCCTTCATAGCTGAATATACTCTTCCCTTTACAACACATTTTCACTGCTGTCAATTACAACACCTTCCTCCACTTTACTACTTATTACATAGCATACCTATTGTAACCTTCTGCACATTCACTAACTACAACATATGTAGTTACACCCACCCTCTTCACTTTACATTCATTCACCATCACAAACCATAACATCCACTTCCCCAACAACATACATCACCTTCACCACTATGCACAAGCCTTCATAACAACCCTGCTGTCACTTACAGTATCTTCCTCCAATTAGCTTCAGCCAATATATCACTAATACCTAAATCACAAATTATATATTTTGAAACTTGGATTGCAATGTAGTTGAGCATTCTTTTCCAAAATTTATGGTGGTTGATTCATATGTATAACGATATCTCATCTCATTCTCATGCAAGCATAAGATATCATATGGGCATCGTCATTCTTTTTGTAAGCACATGTATATATGTACTCTCTCCATGTAGACATCCCATTTGCATATATAGGTTTTTGGTGTAATACCTACCCTTGTCTTCCATGTTTTTTTTATGCTAACCCTGTTTCGCAAGAAATGTATGGAAATGTTATTTTCTCTCTTAGCTTAGAAATTATAATTTCAATCCCAATTTCAGGATTGTATTAATTAGATGATAATGAGAAACCTTACCTTTCCAGCTCTTAAATTAGGATGTATGAGCATGTAAATAATACTCGTTTCATATTAACTTTTTTTTCCATTTTAAAATTTCAAATAATGGAACACGAATGACACGTGCACCATTCTAATAAGAGGTGATTAAGTCCTAAGTTGATGATTTGCTTCAATGGCCATAGTCAGGGTGTGAACAAGACTTAGGATTTTCATCTTTTATGAAATAACATTGGACCCACACTGGATCCCTTTTCAAAAATCATCATATTTTTCTAAATATTTTCCTTTTTTATCAGAGTTTAGTTTAAAATTAATTCGATATATATATCAATGACCATAGTTAGGATATATTGAGAGTTAATTTCATTTTAAACTCTATAAAAGCACCAAAATATGTTTTATTCTTCACCTGAATTCAAATATGATTACTATATAATACATTCAATGACCATAGTCAAGGATGTATTATATTTTCAATCTTATTTCAATTCATTTAAAGAATGAAATGTGCTTTTCAAATCCAATTTGAAAATTCCTTAAATTCATTCATCATTTAGGATAGAATTACATCATGTTTTCAAAAAAAAAATCTTTTTTTTTTCAAAATCCGAGTGATTTCCTTCAAATATCTTCTTCACTTCTCAAATCAATTTTCAAATCTTGTGCTATCTTCAAATTCTAACTCTAAATTCAAAGTCCAATTTGACTTTGAATTTCATTTATATATTCAAAATTCAAATTCTAATTCTAATCAAATTTCAAAGTTCAAATCAACTTTGAAATTCCAAATTCATCTTCAGAATTCAAATTCAAATTCAAATTCAATTCAACATTTCGGATTAAAATTCAAAATTCAATTTAACTTTGCAATTTTCAGATTCATGTCCTGATTCAAAGTTTCAGTCTCTGTCCTTCCTTTCAAATTTCAAAAGTCAATTAAAATTTCTCAGATCCAATTCCAGGTTTCATCTGGATTTCTGAAATCCAATCCTATCTTCAAATTCCATGGGAATCTCTCAAATCTATTTCAGATTCAATATGGGTTCTCAAATTCAATTCTGAATCTCTCAAAATCTGATTTTCTACTTTTTCAACATTGGATATTTTAAAGATCCCAATCCAAATCCAATTTAGATCTTGAAGTCCAAATACATGTTCAAAATCCAACCTTCGAATCCAATCCCATTTAGGATTCTAGATTTCAGATTCAACTCCATCTTGGATTCCAGACTTCGAATCCGACTTTATCTAGGACTCTAGATTATAGATCCGATTCTACTTTTCAAATCCCATCTTGGATTCTAGATCCGATTCCATCTCTGATTCCGGATTTCGGATCCAATTTTATCTAGGATACCAGATTTCACATCCAATTCTAAAATCCAAATCCCATCTAGATTTCTTCCACATTTTCATTCAGATTTCAAATTTTAAATCTAGAGTTCCATCCTATCTTCAAATTCCATCTTGACCCTCAATTCTAGATCCGTTTTGAAGTCCATATTCAACTTTCAATTCTTATTTTCTAAACTCCCTTCTTCAAATTCAGGTTCATCTCAATCTTTGATTATTTCAAAACTCAAGATCTATTCTTAAGTTAGAAAATCTAACTTTTCCAAGTCCTTCAACTTTCAAAAACCATTTCTTCATCATATTCTTCACAAATTGAAAATCACTTGGATAAAGTTTCCAAAATTCTTCCCAAAAGAGCATACATCTTTTGCATTTACACAAGCATGATTCTTTGTGCATTTTCTAGACTTAAAATAATTTCTTAGACAAAATTAAGGCAAAGCAAAAAAGCATAAATTCGATCATTGGTTTGATTACCCCTGGTAAAGGTGCCAGGAACGGTCGAACCTCGTACCGACGAGCGAGCCCCGTCTCCCAATTTTCCCGCAAATATTTCAAAAACGGAGGCGAGTAATCTTTTAAATCTTTTCAAAAATTAAGGTCAAGTGAGACCTTCGCAGAATATTTTCTCTCTCTTCTTTCTTTTCTTTTCTCTTCTCTCTTCTTTTTTGTCTTTCATTTTCTCCCTTCAAAAAGGAAAAATAGAGGCTAGAAAAGAAAAAGAGAAGGAAAAGAGAGAAACCACAAGAGAGGAAAAATTTTTTGATGATCACACTTGGCCACATACCTGTAATGTGCCCGGGGTTTTCTAAAACTGATGACCTATTATCGTCTGATTCTGCTGCTAAAAGCTTTTGTCAGTTCGTTGCGAAGAAAAAAAAAGAAATTCATGAAAATTTTAACTTCGCTTTGTTTTGAAAATCTGGGGCATTACACTTTGGTTGCAAAGCTTCTGAGTTGATCCAAGCTCCCCCTTTCCAAGGTAAAGTACCTATCCTCTTCATCATTTGAATGATTTTTCTTGCTGTATAATGACATGAGTTTCTCTTTTTTTTTATGATATGAATACAACGTGAGCCCAATTAAAACTGAATTCATGTTGATCTTGCTTTATGGATCTAAACAATAGGAAATATTGGTTTTATCGTGGCAAAGCTATGCAAATGAGGCGATCCATCCGATGAATGGATCAAATCCCTCATTTCAATGGCTAACATAAAACATCAAGCATATCTCCCTAAGGTTTTTCATGTTTTATTATCATCATCATGTAGATTTCATGTTTCTTTTTCATTTAACATTGCATTTAGTTTTATTTCTTAGTTTTATAGTCGTTTTATTCATTTAGCTTAGTTTAATTAATGTTAGATAATTAGTTTATAGGTTTTAGATTCATATGCACAGTCCAGTTGTTATTTCATGTGGATATTTTCGTTTATAAATCTTGGAAATTTTATGATAATTATATTTATTTTTCTGTGATCTTCTGCCAAAAAATCGAATTGATTTGGGTTTTGTGACTCCATTAAAAAATCAAATGTTGAATCGAGTTTTAGTACTATAGAATCGCTATGCGTGGTTAAGGCTGAACTTTTTAATCTGAGATCTCCCTCATGGGAGATCCAAATCATGATCTGTAAAATATAGTGGATTCATAGAGAAATCTAGTAATTTACTAGATTTTACTGAATTTTTGTGATAAAAATCTCTATCTTTCAAAAATCGGGTTTTACATATCAATGTGAAAAACCTGTTATAAGCTATCGGGGTCCTAAATTGAACTAGACCGACTGTGGCTTTCTGACCTATGAGTTGGATGCTCTGACTGTCAACAGAGGAATTGTTCCTCAGGATATTCTCTGTCATTTCCCAGAATTTCAGGATTTAGATTTTGTGAACACCCCAAATTTTTTTAAAATTCACAAAAATTCCTTTTTTGCCCCTGACCTCCGTCTTCTGAATAATCGAGTCAATTTTTAACCAAAATTCCATTCATTTCTCGGATTCACTGGAATCTGGACTCAATTTTCATCTCTGACCCAATTTTTTTGGATCTGAACCCATTTTCTGAGAAAATTTTCAAGGTTTAAACCTGAATTCTCAGAAAACCCTTCTTTTGTAAATATTTCTCAAAAATTACAAAATGGTTTTTAATCCCTTATTTTCCCTTAGATTTTAGATTTTTATTTCAAAAACACCAAAAAAATAGAAATTGCAAAAAAAAAGAACAAAAAAATAATAATAAAAGGAAAATGCAAAAAAGTGGTTAAGTGAGCCCCTTTTTATAAAAGTTGTTTTAGTAAAAAAAAACCCTTTTCATGAAATTTCTTATAAAGAAGCCATTTTTCTGATTTTTATTAAAGCTTCTCAGATCATTTTTGAAAAAAAAAACCTTCTCGATGTTTCTTCCCCTTTTATAAAAATGGGCACAGGGAAAGGGGTCGAGCACCGCCCCTTCACCCCCGCACCCCTTTTCTTCATGCATCAACCGCCTCTTCACCCCCGCACCCCTCTTCTTCATGCATCAACCGCCTCTTCACCCCACCATTGTCGCTCAGATCCTTCCTCTCCCCTCCTTCTTCCCCTTTTCCTTCTCTACATTCCTCTAGTTTTTCTCCCCGTCGATTAAAGAAGGTCGACGCTATGACAGAAATTCCAGAGATAAGTACTTTCGCTTCTGCTTCCTCTTGAATTTTACTTTCAGTTTTTATCTCTTCTCTGTTTAAAGCAAAATGATGCAATGTCGATCTGCTTATGACAACATCAGAATGAATCCTGCAATAAAATGTTGGCACCATTGTTGGCTACATTTCTTTTCATGGATTGATACACTTTGTTTTTTTTTATTTACATCTTTTTATTGTATATTGGTGGTAGCCGATTTTAATTTCCAATCTACATTCGATTTCCCGTTTTAGTTTGCATTTGGTTATTCTCCTAATTATGTTTCATCCATATGTTTTACTGTATCTCATCAATGTTAATTACATTTTGCTGTATTATATTTCCACAACATTTGATGCCCTTCCTGACTTATTGATTTCCATTTGATGCAAATTTTCAGTTGTTTACCTATATTGTTATGCTTCAATGATCCTTTAATATCCATCAACCGCCAATATGATTCAGCATTCGCTTGAATCCAGTTCACGGTGAAATCCATTTGCTCTGCATATGATTTCACTGTGAACCCATCCATTGGATTTACTATGAAGACCATCCCCTTCTACGATTAGATTTGTTCATGCTACATCCCCTTACTTAGATCTCTCATCCTTTCATTTTTTTTTTGATTTTATAAAGCATTAACGGTGGGATCGACTTGCATATAGCATGATCGACCCACCCATTGCAACATCAACGGAACATTCATGTTCCCACAATTTCTTCTGACTTTTTTTTTTTTTATATTTCGTTTGCAATCCATCATCATTCTGTTTTAATTCAATCCTATCGTCGATCTGTATATTCCAACTTATATTTAATTTTGTTTTGATTTTTTGTTTACATCCTTCATTTTGATTGTCTTTCTTTCTTTTATTTACGTGCTTATGTAATCTATTTTCTATTTTTCATCCCTCATATTTTATTACCGTTGTTTCCTGTATGCCAATCTTATTTCTCTTTACAGGTATATCTGATCTAAAGGCACAATTCATGTCCTAACAGCTTAATGGGTTCCACAGTTCCAATTCTTATCCAGGCTCAAACAATTCCTGTCAATGTGGCAGGGCATCGTGTACTCGTTAATGCCGCTACAGGAACTACCAATGCAATGGTGTATCTTGCTCCCATAGTTCGTCACTTGCAAATGTTTATGAAGTTTTGCAGATAATGTTACATCATTTTCATTGGATTATCCCCAGTTAATTAAATGGATGGTGAAAATCGCTAAAAGGAGAAGGCCAAATTATGTAAAGGAATATCAACTTTTATTGCAACCCCATGCCGACTTCTGGACCATTTGAAACATACATCATCCTTCTTGTAAAAAAAAAAAAAAATTGTGTTGGGTGATCTTTGATGAAGCTGATAGGATTTTGGAGCCTGGCTATGGCAAGGATATGAAAGAAACACTTAATATTCTAGGGACAAGGGAGCCAAATTTGATTTCTGGGAACAGTACAATGCCAAAGCTCCACACAAAGGGGTCCTTAAGACAAAATTTGTTACTACCTACAACTTCGAATGAAAAGGTCTGAATAATAAATTTGATCTGCCAAGCCATGCGTCATACTTAAGTGCATTCCAAAAGTCCTGTTGATCCCAGCGCTATATGGGGTGTAAGCACGTTCACTGTGTGTATTCACTTCATCAGGTATGTGATCACTGTAAGCACATTCCTACACCTGTGGTTTCCTTGCATAAAATTTCTATATCTTTGTCTTTGTTTCCCATTATTTACATTTACACAATTGAAGGAGGTATGCTCGCTCACCATTGCCTTTCTTCTTATGCTTAAGGGTTTTAATGAACATTTGTTACTGTTGATTTTTCTCCTGGAGGGTTATCCATGGCTGTTAGTATTTCACAAAATTTTACTGTATAAACTTATTCAAGGTACTCCTCAGCATGCGCATGGTGTGTCTTTTTATAATTTTGATGGGGGTCCAAACCATTCCCTTCAAATAACTTGCATATGATAGAGCTTTGTAACTGACTGGGGCATCATCAACACCTGCATTTGGAGCTATTTCTACTTCTCTATTTGGGGTATCAAGCGCATCTGCATTTGGTTCATCTTCTCCTTCACTTTTTGGCTCAACGACAACACCAACGTCAACTCCAACATTTGGAGACTAATCCATTCAGCACATCATCAACTGGATTTGGGACAAATTTATTCACCATCAATTCTATGCCATCAGTTGGATTGGGTCAAATTCCATCACTTGCAACTGGTTTTCAACCCATTGCACCTGCTCAGACATCTGGAGCTTTCTCCTTCAGCAACTTTGGCCAGACGCAACCTGCTGCTTCCAGGAGTTTTGAAGGGATATCAAATGCTTTTGGTTAGAACACCCTTGGGCAGCAGATTGTCAACTAGAATGCTACAATTATGCAGCCGGATCCTCCTACAAATCCTTTTGGATCGCTTCCAGCGATGCCTCAGATTTCAATTGGTCGACAAGTTTTCAGAAATGGTTGCCAATAGTAGCGAGAACCATGCTTCACAACAAATGGCTTCAAAGCCACCTTCAATGCCATCACCTTTGCGCAGTTCCAAATTTTGTCAGTAATGACAACCCAAATTGCGAATCTTAGCGACTAGTGGAACTGGATTTATTGGCTCTCACTTGGTAGATAAATTGAAAAAAAAATGATAAAAATGAGGTAATGCAATGTTCTCTTTTATGAAAAGCATAGTTTGCCCTTTTTATGTTGAACACTACTAATTCTTTAAGGGAACACTCGTAGTCATTGTTAGTTTTTTTTAGTTAATGGAAGGAATGACACCCACTAATTTTTTTTAGTGATTTTGTTTGTCATGAACATTCTACATTTGTTTTGTCATTTATGGAAACATATATCAATGAATTTCTTTACCATGTTGTTGTCAGCAAACATGTATCAACATGTTGTATTGCACCCAATCACTTCACCTTCACAATACTCTTTCTGTAATTTTTATGAGTTTCATAAGCACAATATCCACCTCTATTTTTTTGCTACATTCCTCTGTAACCTGTGACTTACCAACAGTATATATCCACCAGCAGCATTGCACTTCCTCCAGCTCAAGCACCCTACACCTCCTTCCCAACCATCTTCAATGTCTATACCATTTGCTCCCTACTGCATTTCCAGCCCCAGCACCCACAGTCCATCTTCATTTCATCTTCCCTTGCCACTCAATTTTCCCCTTCTCCAACATTCCCATCTCACGGCATATGCACACACCACCGTCACCTATGTTGGATACCTCTATCAGCACCCAATACCCATCTTACTAGAGCTTCAATCACCCTGTTACACCCTTACTGTAGTATATCACTTCTATTTCCAACATTATACTTATAACCCTCTTCACATACATATTTCCTAGGTGGCATAATACATCTCCATCAGTATCGGATTACCCTCATTTATTGTATTTTGCATCTCTGGTGCACTACAGTGTACTTGTTGCTACATCATTTGTATTTATCCCATAGCCCCCTTTTTCATTCACTTTCTACTTATACCCCCCTTAGCACCTGCTATCACTGCTATGCACTACCTCTCCATTCCCCTTGCTACAGTCATTCTGGCAGCATCACACACTACATATGTTGCTTCAATACACACAACATCAGCCATACCTATTGCTTCTCTATTTTGCCTTCATTAACAATACCTATTTTCCAGCTCTCACATCCACTAATGGTATAGCATCACCCTCCTGCACTCAACACCTACTTGTTGTCACCATTACCCCTTTTACCATTTGCATCTTCCTGCTAATGGTAATATTCATCACAGCTACATATATGTTACCTATAATACATTTCAGCACATTATTCCCGTCTCATGCACATCACCTGCAAACAACACTATTCACAAGTTTCACCCCAGTACATCACCCATCTATATGCATATCTTCACCATCAACTTTACACATACATATTCATAGGCACTCTTCAAACATATACATTGTATCATAAAGGCATCTTCATATGTGTGACATGTTGGCATATACATGAATTCTTTACCATTTAAATTTTTGATTCAATGTAATGCTTCACAATTTTCCTTCTCTATGTATCTTTTACCTTATGCTAACTTGGTTTTGTAGGAAATACATTACTTTCCTTCTGAGATTAGGATTTTTGTAACTTCAAATATTGTAATAGGTAGATATCAATGAGAATTTACATTTTCAGCATTAGATCAGAATGTATGAGCATGTAAATATTGCTTGTTTCATATCATCTTTTCTGTTATTTCAAAATTTCACAAATGGAAACACGAATGGCACATGCACCATTCTAATAAGAGATAATCAAATCTTAAGCAAATGATCCACATTGAAGGCCATAGTCAAAATGTGGATAAAGCTTAGGATTTTTATCTTTTATGGAATAACATTGGGTCCACACTAGACCCTTTTCAAAAATCATCATATTTTCTGAATTTTTCCTATTTTATCAGAGTTTAACTTGAAATTAACTAAAAATATATATCAATGGCCATAGTCAAGATATATCAAGAGTTAATTTCATTTTAAACTCTATAAAGGCACCAAAATATGTTTTATTCTTCATCTGAATTTAAATACAGATTATTTTATAATACATTTTATGACCATAGTCAAAGATGTATTATATCTTCAATCTTATTTCCATTCATTTAAAGAATGAAATATGATTTTTCAAATTCAATTTTAAAATATACTTTTTAATTCATTTCAGCATTTAGGATAGAATTATATCATTCTTTCAAATTATTTCTTCAAAAATCAAGTAATTTTTTCTTCAAATATCTTCTTCATTTCTCAAATCAATCTTCAAATTCTTATTTAAATTCATTTTTCTATTCTCAATTCTATTTTATTTCAAAATTCAATATTCCAAAATCGAATTTCAAAATAATTTTGAGATTTCAATTTCATCTCTGAATTCAAAAATTCAAACTTTCCATTTCAAATCAAATTTCAAAGTTCAATTCAACTCTGAAATTCCAAATTCATTTTTCAGGGGTCAATTTCAAAATCAATTCAATATTCCATATTGAAATTCAAAGTTCAATTCAAACTTTGAAATCCCAGATTCATCATCTAATTTCAAATAATTCAAGTTTTAAAAATAAGTTTATTTTCTATTCTTCGCTTCAAGTTCTTAAATCCCCAAATTCTTTATAAAAACTTCTGAGTTTTCGATCTTTAAAATCACTTTGAAATTAAAGATCAAAGTTCTAAAAAATAGTACTAAATTCAAGTCCATCTTCAAATTCAATCAAGGATTCTCAAATCCAAACGCATCATCAAGATTTATCTGGATTTCTTAAATCCCAATTCCATTCTAAATTCCAAACTTTAAATCCAGAATTCAATTCCTTTTCTATCTCAATTTCAAAATCTAGATTTAAAACTCAAAATTCAAAGCTTACTTTGGCTTTGAAACTTCATTTTTTCAAGTATTCTAAATTCAAATTCCAATTTCCCTTTTCTCTTCATCTAAGATTTATTTCCCAAACTCTGATTATTTCCAAGACTTAGAACTTCAAGTTTCTTCCATATCTATTTCAAAGTTCTAAGTTTGATTCCAAATATTCAAAACCTTCAAAAATCATTTCTTCACCATATTCTCAAGTTTATTTCAAAATTACTTAGATAAATCTCAAAAGTTCTAAAATTATTCTTCTCAAAAGCATACACTTCTGCATTTACATTTCACAAACATGATTTTTTGTGCATTTAGACTTAGAATAAATTCTTAGATAATATTTAGGCAAAGAAAAAGGCATAAATTTGATCCTTGGTTCGATTACCCCTGGTAAAGGCGCCAGAAACGGTCGAACCTCGTACCGACGAGCGAGCCCCGTCTTCCTTTTTCCCGCAAATATTTCAAAAATGGAGGCGAGTAATCTTTTAAATCTCTTTAAAATTAAGGTCAAGTGAGACCTTCGCAAAAGAGTTCCTCTCTATCTTCTTTCTTTTCTCTTCTCTTCACTCTTCTTTTTCTTTCTTTTATTTTCCTCTTTAAAAAGGGAAATAAAGGCTAGAAAGGAAAAGAGAAGGATACAAGAGGAAAAATTTTGCGATGATCACAGATTTTTGTTTGTCCTAGATTTTAAAAGTTTATTTATTGATTTCCAGTTATTTCAATTTCATCAGATTTGGGGGTTTGTTAATCCAATATGTCCTCTGTAACCGTAGCTCCAATGTCAAAATTGCAAAAAAGGACATGCTCCTCTGTGTGTCAGTGACATTCGCCTAATTTTTCATAAATTTTGGCCACTGTTTATTATTTTTCTCAGAATTTTAGAAAACAACTTGTTGTTTCTCACTGGTTTTAAACTCACCAGATTCCGATCAATTTTGTCAGAGTTGTAATTCTCTGACCATAGGTCGAATCTTAAATACATAAAAGGCGAAAATCATTGTCTAACTGTCCTCTGTTACTCTGTAAAATTTGGTGAGTCTCTATAGTAAGTTGCTACCCAAAATTAGGTTGTCATTAGAATAGGTGCAGACTAAAAGGCAAAATTCATGCATTTTAGGATTTTTTATTAAATTTCTATATTGAATATTACCAAAAAAATTGATTTTCGTATTCCATTCCATTCCTAGGATTAAAATAGGTGTCCATGCCAAATTTGATTTGATTCTAAGTTTAATTGCCAAGTGTGTTAGTCAAATTGTCAAAAGAAAGGCAAAATTCAAGCGAAATTCAGGCAAAATTCAGTGTTTTGTGATATTTTGCAATTTTAAAGTTTTAGCATGCATATAATCATATCATATCATCTTATGTTTGATTCTATCTTCATTTGAATTTCAAAATTCTCATTTTTACAAAAAATATTTCTGAAAACCCTGATTTCAAGGCCATAGTCTTGTTATCAGGGGCATTTTGGTCATTTTCACATCAATTTCGAATTTCAAACTTTTATTTTTGAATTTTCATGCATTTGCATCATCTATTTCTCATATTTATATCAGGGAGGTATGAATTAGGGTTTATATCTACATAAAATTCGATAATTTCTTGATATTGTCGGATAAATCCAGAAAAACTTACATATTTGTGTTAACTCATTTTCTAAGTATTGCAGGGATATTCAAAAGAAAAATTTTATTTATTTTTCTTTTATTTCATTCAATGTAAATATCAAATATAATATTGGAATAAGAATTTACATTTCCTACATAGAATAGGATGCATTGCATATAGTTTACTTTCATAAAATTCTGATATTTGATGTATGGCAATTCATGCACATTTTTCAAATCCACTATGGTTGACACAAATGATACGTGTGCAAGCTTTTAGGGAGTTGACAAACTTGGTGGAATTTGTATTTATGACCATAGTCAGAATATGAAGGAGACCCATATTTGTGATCTTCATATTAGCTACATTCAGCCTACACTCTTAGGCAATCTTCGAAAACTATTGCATATTTCAATTTTTTCATAAATATTTTATCAAAGTAGCATTCATTCATTTAAGTTAGAGTGCATCATGAAAATATTTCCTAGGGACACACGCCCCTTTTTCTGACTTACTTTTTAATTCCATTTCAGAGAAATCAATTTTCTCAAAATTTTGGAAGTCTTTGTCAAAAATTGATTTTCTCAAAACTCTGAGTTTTCAATGATGTTTCAAATATTTCCCCAGTTCAAATCATGATTTTTCAATGTTCTAACATCTTCAATTTCAAGGTTCAAAGCTCCAAGAAATCAATTTTCTCAAAGTCATTGGGATTTCATCAGAAATTAATCTTTCAAAATCTCATGATTTCTTCAGAAATCAACTTTTCTTTTCTTTAAAAATGTTTTCTCAATGCAATTCACAATTTTTCCAAAATCATCATTTTTCTAAAGTATTTTTCAAGCAACAGAAGCAAACATCATATTTTTCAAAATATGTGTTTTTCAAGAATTTCATAGCACATGCCTGATTCTCTATGCATTTAGGAAAAAGAGCATAATTTAGATATTTGAGACTAGCACATTTTTTATCCTTGGTTCAATTATCCATGGTAAAGGCATCAAGAACGGTTGAACCTCGTATCGACAAGCGAGTCCCATTCTATGGAATTTTCCTGCAAATTTTAAAAACAGAGGCGAGTTATTTTCAAAAACAATTTTCAAAACTTTGGCAGAGTTTGACTCACAGAATCATTTCTCTCTCTCGCAGAGGGAGGGAAAAATTTTGCGATGATAACAACCCACCCTAGAGTCCTTATTTATAGGTTTTCAAGCATTAATTAGGGAAAGTCCTAATTGTTTTGAAATTTTCTTAATTAACGTAATTAGGGAGGGCAGTTTTTCCAACTGAGAATCCTATCCTAACTAACCTCTAATTAGTCAACCCTAACTAAGACTCCTAATCAGACCTTAAAACCAACCCAAATGTGGTGCCACCCCTGTGGGCCCACATTTGATTTTAAAACTTTAAATAAAACAAAGTTAAAATTATTAGAGTAAAAATGGATTTTTTTAAAGTAAATTTTGACTCTTTTAAACTCCTACCCTAATTAGAACACTGACTAACCCAAAGCTAACCCTAACTCTTTCAAATGTGGCTCCACCTAGAGTGGGCCCTACTTGATTTTTCAAAAGCGATTTTTAAAACTTGAAAATGAAAGTTTTCAAAAAGAGGTTTAGAATTTGTAATTGAAATTCAAAGTTTTTGAACCAAATAGAGTTCTGACTGGATCAGAACTCTTCAAGATGTGGCATCAACTGAGTGGACCCCACATCTGGGTTTTGAAAAAGTTAAAATAAAGACTAAAAATTGTTTCAAAACAGAGTCAAAATCATCGAATGAAAATCAAAAGTTTTAAAAATAGAGTCCTAAGTGAACTGAAACTCTAGACTAGAGTCCTAAACCAACTAAAACTCTAAAATTTAGGTTTTTGAAAGCCAAATGAAGAGGTTTTTTGAAGAATTTTCTCAAAACTAGTGAAAATAAGTCAGAAAATGCAGTCAGGGTTAGAGTCCTAACTCAACCGAAACTCTGAAAGAGAGTCCTGAATCAACTGAAATTCTGTAAAATGGACTAATGTTTGAAAAACAAGTTAAGAGAATGAAAATAAAAGCAGAAACAAAATTCAAAATGGAGTCCTAACCAGATTAGGACTCTGAGACAGAGTCCAGATCGGACTGAAACTCTAAATTTTTTGGTTTTTTTGACAATAATTGAGTGTTTTTAGAAAACAGGTGGAAATAGGATGAAATTTGAAATCAGGATTAGAGTCCTAATCCAACTAAAACTCTAAGACAAGGTCCTAGTTCAACTAAAACTCTAAAATTTTTGGTTTATTTTTGAAAAATAAGTAAAATAAAGGTAACAGATGAAATCATGGTAGAGTTCTGAATTGATTGAGACTCTAGGATAGAGCCCTAATTCGATTGTAACTCTAGAATTTTGCTTCTTTTGGAAAACAGATGAAAGGATTTTTGAAAACAAGTAAAAATAGAGACAAGCAGTGAAATCAGAATAAAGTTTTGACCCGACCGAAACTCTGGAGACAGAGTCCTAATTCGACTAAAACTCTAGATTTTTGGCATTTTTGAAAGATAAAGAAAAGAGTTTTAAAAAGTTTTCTCAGAATTTGATAAAATGAGCTGAAAAATAAAGTTAGGGTCAGAGTTCTGATCAAACTGGGACTCTAAGATAGAGTCCTAATTTGACTAAAACTCTTAAAATTTTAAACAAACAAGGAGGTTTTAGAAGTTTTTTTGCAAAAATACATAAAAACAAGATGGAAGCTGAAATCAAAATTAGAGTTCTGATCCAATTGGGACTCTGGGACAGAGTCCTAATTCGACAATGAATGAGAGGGTTTTAGAAAATAGGTAAAAATAAGATAGAAATAGAAGTCAGGTTCAGAGTCCTGATCCGACTAGGACTCTAGAGAAGAGTTCTAATTCAACTAGAACTCTGAGAATTTTTGGTTTTCTGAGAAGCAAATGATGAGATTTTAAAAAGGATTTTTTAAGACAAGTGGAAATAAAATAAAAGAATGAAATCAGAATATAGTCCTCATTCAATTGAAACTCTGAAAAAGAGTCCTAGTTTGACTAGGACTCTAAGATTTTGGCCAAAATAACAGAAATGGACAAGGAATAAGACTACCTATGATTTAAAACCAAAATAGAATTTTGAAAAAGGTTTAAAAAGTAAAAAGATATAGTCCTGATCTGACTAGGACTCTAAAAATTTAAGAAATTTGAAGAATGAAGGAATGTAGAAGCGACACCACCTAGATGGGTCTCATTTGAGAATTGAGATCAGTTAAAAATTGATTTTAAAATGAATCCAGATCGTTTTGTAAAGAAAATATTTTGAAATAAAAGAATATAAGATCCTGGGGGTTAACAAATGGCAAAATGTTGATTTAAAACCATGTATTTGGAATTGATTTTGAAAGAAAAGTTTTAAAATCGAATCTGAATTGAATATTTTGAAAGACTAGAGTGTTGGATCTCGAGAATGAGATGCAATGCAATGAAATTACATGCAATGACTTACGATAATATGAGATTATATGCATTGAGATGCAAAAGGTAAACCCTGGATGAGGGATTTGAAGTCTCAGACCCCTGGCAGACACAAAGGATTGGAAATTCTTATCTGAGGATGAGAACTGATAATTGAGATTGAGCCAAAATGAGGATTGAATCTTGATTGTAGGATAAAGTATTGAAATTTATTATAAAATTTGGGCTATGAACAACCCTGGCTTAGATGTCGACCAGCTAGTTTCCTGAAGGCTGCAGAGAGTGGGTCCTAGTGGCAGATAGAAAGGGTTTATGAGCGAATGTTGAAAATTTGGAGTGTTTACAAAATCATAAAGAGAGAAGAGAAGGATGGCATCCAGACAAATGAGAAAAATCGATAACTTTATTGAAGACTTGAATGAAATGAAATGGGACGACATCCCTATAGAATACAAAAATCAAATAAATAAAGTGAAAAAGAATGACTGTAGATGCTTTTAATGGGTCCCCTTGACGAAGACAATATTCTCATGAGATTTTCTACCTGTAAATCTCAATCCTGCTTTGTGCAGATGATGGTCAGGGATTACTGACTCTAGCCGACCGTCTCCGTTCTTGCTCAGGCCCTTAAAAGGCTGATAGTCGTGCTTCAGTAAAAGATCAAATCCTCTTTTAGCTCTTTTAAACTGTGGGAACAAAGGATGATCTCTGAAACTGCTGTAGTCAAGACGACCTTCGATCTTGAAAAAGTGTGGTCCTTGTGTTATCATTGCAAAATTTTACTTTTGCAAGTCAAACTGACCTTTGAAAAAGATTTTGAAAATAACTCGCCTCCGTTTCAAAATGCAGTATAATTCCGAAGAATGGGACTCGTCTTTCGGTACGAGGTTCAACCGTTCTTGGCACAATAACCAGGGGTAATCAAACCAAGGATCAATTCGGTGTTTTGCTTTGCTCAACTTGTATTCTAGTCCTAAATGCACAAAGAATCATGCATGTGCTATGAATTTTTAAAAGATTTTGACTTAAAAAACATGATGTATGCTTGAAATACTTTGAAATAAAAAGATTTTTAAAAGATTTTTAAAAGATTTTGACTTAAATTCTTATTCCAATGTTTACAATTATAAATTACATAAAAGGAAAAATAAAATAAAAAGAAAATACACTCTTGAATGTCCCTGCAAAACTAGAAAACATGTTAGTACAAATATGTTAGCTTTTCTAGATTTATCCAATAATATCTGGAAATTACTATATTTATCCAGATATAAGCCTTTTTCCATGTTTTCCTGCGATAAACATAATAAAGGATGATGTAAAATTAAAGAAATAATAAAAATAAACAATTTTGAAATTTAAAATTTGAAATTTGGAGAAGAATGAAAAAATGCCCCTGAAAACAATACTATGGCCTTGAAATCAGGGTTTTTAGAAAAGTTTTTTGTAAAATACTGGATTTAGGGCTCAAATGAATTCAAATAGACACCAAATCGGGTGTGGAACATCCTAGCATGATTATGAACATAAACAAACCCTAAAAGATATAAACTTTTTATATAAAAATCAAAATATCACAAAAATAGTAAATTTCACCAGTGTTTTACTCAAATCAGGACTCCGCGGGCACCTTGTTTTCATGATTTAATCAAATAATATATCAAATGAACTCAAAAATCTGTAAAAATCAACATGGATAGTTCTGATAACCCTAAAATTAAACTGCATTCAAAAAAATATATTTTTGACATTTTTTTAGTATGAAAATTGAATAAAACCCTAAAATACGTGATTTTGCTCGCGGGCACGTACCTGTCACAGTGTCAGACCCGAATCAAGTATCAAATCACTGTGGAAATTCATAAAAAGTTATAGAGAAATACTAGACAAAAAAACAAAGATTTTCTTTTTTACATATTGAAAAAATCATCTCCAGTTAGGGAGATTGTTCCGGCAATATATGCTCGATTCTGACAAATATATAACGAGTTGAAATAAACACATCCGGTTTCAGGTACAGAGAAATATAGCAAGTCATGCTCAAAAATTATAAAATTTTAGCAAATGAAAGTAGACACACAGAGAAAGGTTTTTCCTATTACGGACATCGATCGGATCTTCGGTGAGGGAGATACGATTGATATAAATTGATCTAGGGTTTAGACCATTTATAACGAGCTCTATAAAACTTATTCTACTTTCTGACCGAGAAAAAATAGTAAATAGATGCATAAAAATTCAAACATTTATAGAAAATACTAGACAGAATAATGAAGAAACTGTACAGATCATCGATCGGATCTCCGATGAGGGAGATATCGCCTTGGCAAGTCATTCTCGAATCTACATAGTGATTTCACAGTTTAAAAAGTAAGGTTCGGTTTTCTATTTTCTTTGACAGGGTTCCAGAACCCAAAATAAACCAACTTTTTTACAGGAAATCACTGACATGCTCAAGGTTTAACCCTAAAAAAATAGATTTTTTTGACAGAAAAATGTACATGAAATAACACTGTTCCCGCGTACCCGAGATCGAGGATTGCATATTATCGACAAAACTTGAAAAACCCTAATCTAAACGTGAAAAATAATAAGAAAAACATGCAAATAATATCACGAATTTGGATTTGATGCTTGAATGAGTAAAATAAACATTAATATAATAAAAAAATAAAAAAATAAAATTAGGGAATACACAGTTAGAATTTGATTTAGCCTTCAAAAAGAGAGATTTGACCCATTTAACGGGTGAAATCTCGTCTTTTATTTGGCTTAAATATAAAAAATAATAATCTAAATGATTTTAACGGTTTGAAATCCTGAAAAACGTCCCTACACAGCCTTAGATCACTTTATTGAATCGATTTTAAGGTTCTTGAAATCCATATGCAAGGGGCAGCAATGGTGAAAACCATAGAAAAAGCATAAAAAATTAATAAAATTAATGAAATAAGATAAGAAAGACTTACCTTGGAGGTTACTGCAATGGAGGAGATCTTAAAGGCTGTTGGAGGAGAGATAGAGAAAGAAAAAGAGAGAGAAAGCCTAGGGGTCGCCCCCCCTTTTGGCCCCTTTATATAGGTTTTTAAAATTCTATTTTTAGAAAGAATTTTGAAAATTTCCTAAATGGGTTTGGATAACTACATGGGGGGGGGGGGGCAATTTTTTGAAAACTCCTAACCTAACCCTAACTCTACTTAATCTACCTAAGTCTTAATTAAACCCTGAATCAATCCAAATGTGGCGCCAACCCCTGTGGGCCCACATTTGGTTTAAAGGCTTAAATTTAAAAGTGAAAAATGTGTTGAAAATACTAAAGTAAAATGAAGTTTTAAAATTAATTTGGACATTTTCAAACTCCTAACCTAATTAGGACACTGACTAACCATAATCTAACCCTGACTCTTTCAAATGTGGCGGCACCCAGAGTGGGCTCCATTTAATTTTCAAAGGTGATTTTTAAAACATGAAAATGAAAGTTTTCAAAAAGAGGTTTAGAATTTAGAATTGAAATGGAAAGTTTTTGAACCAAATAAAGCTCCAACTGGATCAGAACTCTTCCAGATGTGGCGTCAACTGAGTGAGCCCCATATCAGAGTTTTGAAAAAGTTAAATTAAAGACTGAAAATGGTTTCAAAATAGAGTAAAAATCAATGAATGAAAATCAGAAGTTTTAAAAATAGAGTCCTAAATGAACTGAAACTCTAGACTAGAGTCCTAAACCAACTAAAACTCTAAAATTTAGCTTTTTGAAATTCAAATGAAGAGATTTTTTGAAGGAATTTCTTAAAACTAATGAAAACAATTTAAAAAAAGCAGTCAGAGTTAGAGTCCTAACTCAACCAAAACTCTGAAATAGAGTCCTGAATCAACTGGAACTCTGCGAAATGGACTAATTTTTTAAAACAAATGAAGAGAATGAAAAATAGAAGTAGAAACATAAATCAAAATAGAGTCCTGACCGGATTAGGGCTCTAAGACAGAGTCCTGATCAGACTGAAACTCTAGATTTTTTTTGGTTTTTCTGACAATAACTGAAAGAGTTTTTTAGAAAACAGGTGGAAATATGATGAAATTTGAAATCAGGATTAGAGTCCTAATCCAACTGAAACTCTAAGACATAGTTCTAGTTTAACTGAAACTCTAAAATTTTGGGTTTGTTTTTTAAAAACAAGTAAAATAAAGGTAACAAATGAAATCTTGGTGGAGTTTTGAACCGATTGGGACTCTGGGACAGAGTCCTGATTCGACTAAAACTCTAGAATTTTGCTTCTTTTGTAAAACAGATGAAAGGATTTTTGAAAACAAGTGAAAATAGCAACAAGCAGTGAAATCAGAATAGAGTTCTGACCCGATCGGAACTCTGGGGACCAAGTCCTAATTCGACTAAAACTCTAGAATTTTGGTATTTTTGAAAGATGAATAAAGGAGTTTTAAAAGGTTTTTCTCAGAATTTGATAAAATGAACTGAAAACGAAGTTAGGTTCAGAGTCTTGATCAAACTGGAACTCTAGGGTAAAGTCCTAATTTGACTAAAAATCTCAGAATTTTGAACATGCAAGATGGTTTTAGAAGCTTTTTCGCAAAAAAAGATAAAAACAAGGTAAAAACTGAAATCAGAGTTGGAGTCCTAATCCAACTAGGACTCTAGGACAGAGTCCTAATTATACTAGAACTCTAAGATTTCTTTTATTTTTTGAGAAGCAAATGACGAGATTTTAAAGACTTTTGAAAACAAGTGAAAATAAAATAAGGAAATGAAATCAAGATAGAGTCCTGATTCAATTAGGATTCTGGAGTAGAGTCCTAGTCCAACCAAAACTCTAAAATTTAGGATAAAATGAAGGGTTTTGAAATATTTTCTCGAAAAGAGATAAAAATAGAGGTGGAAAATAGAGTCCTGATCTGACTGAAACTCTGAAAGAGTCCTAATCTGACTGAAACTTTGAGATTTTGGCCAAAATGATAGGAATGGACAAGGGATAAGACTACCTCTGATTTAAAACCAAAAATAGAATTTTGAAACGGTTTAAAAAGTAAAAAGATAGAGTCCTGATCCGACTAGGATTGAAAATTTGAAGAATGAAGGAATCCAGAAGCAACACCACCTAGATGTGTCTCATCTGAGAACTGAGATCAGTTAAAAATTGATTTTAAAATGAATCCAGATCATTTTGTAAAGAAAATATTTTGAAATAAAAGAATATAAGATTATGGGGGTTAACAAATGGCAAAATGTCGATTTAAAAACCCAAGTATTTGGAATTGATTTTGAAAGAAAAGTTTTAAAATCGAATCTGGATTAAATATTTTGAAAAACTAGAGTGCTGGATACGAAAATGCCATGCAATGGCGTGCAATGCCATGAAATGATATGAGATGATATGCCAAATGCATGCAGTGATATGCAATGACACATGAAATGTAAACCCTGGATGAGGGACTTGGAATCCTGAACCCCTGACAGACACAAAGGATTATAAATTCTCATCTGAGGATGAGAACGGATAATTGAGATTGAGCCAAAATGAGGATTGAATCTTGATTGTAGGGTAAAGTATTGAAATTTATTATAAAATTTGGGCTATGAACAACCCTGGCTCATATATCGATCAGCTGGTTCTCTGAAGGCTTCAGAGGGCAGGTCCCAGTAGCAAGAGAAAAGGGTTTGTGAATGAAGGTGGAAAATTTGGAGTGTTTACAGATGCCCTTCTTTGCTACTAAGTCGGTTGAAAACCGAGCTTAGCGGCAAAGAAAAACATGCCAAATTTAGGCTTTAAAAATGCTCCAGCTAGAAGAATTTGACTAGGTATGAAAGAATTAACTCTGATGATAATGGTAGATATGTCATGGAGAATGAAGAAAAAAATTCACCTTATCAAAATAATGCTCAAGCTTAGCCCTTAACCTAGATGGGACAAAAAATACCTCGTGGAAGAACGAGGTTTAGGCTTGACCCTTAACCTAAAGGGGAAAAGATACCTCATAAAAAAATGAGGTTCAGGCTTAACCCTTAACCTGAACAGAAAATAAGTATACTCGAAAGAAGAAACCATGATAGAACCTTCGTATTTTTCATAATAAATCCAAGAGGGGTTTGCAAAAGGTAAGGAAAATGAGATTGCAGGAGTCAACTCGGAAAAATAAGGCAATTCTTTCAAAAAAGTATAAGGCAAATTTTTTGTTAGTGCAAAAGACGAATAAGGAAACTCTCTCAAAGAGGGCAAGGGTGATTCTTTCGACAACACAAAGGACAAATGAGGTGATTCTTTTGAAGAGGAACAAGGCAATTCTTTCGACAATGTGAAAGACGAATAAGGTGATGTGAGGCGATTCTTTTGACAATGCGAAGGACGACTAAGGAAATCTAGAGGAGAGAAGTGAGACAAATCTTTCGACAATGCGAAAGATGACAAAGGCTATCCTTTTGAAGAAAAGGTGAGGCAAATCTTTCGACAACGCGAAAGACGACAAAGGCTATCCTTTCAAAGAAAAGGCGAGGCAAATCTTTTGACAACGTAAAAGATGACAAAGGCTATCCTTTCAGAAAAAAGTGAGGCAAATGTTTCAACAACGCGAAAGATGACTAAGGCTATCCTTTCGGAGAAAAGTGAGGAAAATCTTTCAACAACGCGAAAGACGACAAAGGCTATCCTTTCAGAGAAAAGTGATATGAATCTTTCAACAACGCGAAAGATGACAAAGGCTATCCTTTCAAAGAAAAGGTGAGGTGAATCTTTCAACAACGTGAAAGATGACAAAGGCTATCCTTTTAGAGAGAAGTGAGGTAAATTTTTCGACAATGTGAAAGATGATAAAGGCTATCCTTTCGAAGAAAAGGTGAGGCAAATCTTTTAACAACGTGAAAGATGACAAAGGCTATCCTTTCAGAGAGAACTGAGGCGAATCTTTCAACAATGCAAAAGATGACTAAGGCTATCCTTTCAGAGAAAAGGTGGGGTAAATCTTTCAACAACGCGAAAGACGACTAAGGCTACTCTCTAAAGGAGGCATAAAGTGATGCCAGGATGTGTCAAAATGGACATCGAGCTCTTGCTTCATATCAAGATAACTAGAAAATTTTGCCAAAATGATAAAAATTGCAGTTGATTCAGAATAATTGAAATGTGTACATCCGTGCAAAAAATATTCCCTCTTCTACCTAGAGTATTACCTCCAACTGGGCTAACTCTACAGAATCTAGAATCAAAATCAAATTTATTGCTGTTGAGTTTCTCCAAGGAAGCTATTCATTTCCTTGATATGAAAAAAAAAGAATGTATTCTTAGTATCATAAAAGCAATTAATAAAAGTATATTGAAAAAAGAATTTCACATAAATAAAAATAATTCTTGGTAGATTTGGCAGTTTGATATCTGGGGTTTACTCATGATGATCTTTTTGCATTCTTTTGAGACATAGAGAATGAGTTTTCTTGGGGTTTGACGAGAAATTCATCACATCAACCTTCATCTAGGCTATGTTCTAATTTTCCTTGGAAGGACACATCACATACTCCTTCAACTTGGAAATGATCTAAGTCTCCTTTGGTCCCATGAATTATATTAATGATGTTGTCTCTTTAATTGAAATCTCTTGATAATCTTTTGCGCTCTTTTGAGACATGAAAAGTAAGCTCTCTTGAGATTTGATGAGAATTTCATCACATCAGCCTTCATCTTGGCGATGTTCTGATTTCCCCTAGAAGAACACGTCACAAACTCCTTCAACTTGGAGATGATTCAAGTCTTATTTAGTCACAAGAATTATATTGATAAAATTGTCTCATTGGATTGAAAATCTTTTATGATAACAATGATTAAATATCTTTTAGGGATTGGTGGGAGGTTCATCGTATCAGCCTTCACATACTCCTTCAACTTGGAGATATTTTGAGTCTTCTTTGGCCCCGGGGGTCGAACTCATCCATCAGGCTTCATCTTGACGATGATTAAGAGATCCCTTTTGTAGATAGTTAATTGCAGCTTGAACGATTGGAGAGATATTAAAATAGAGATTGAGTGAATTCTTTTATATTGCCCAGGATATTTTCACTGCCTTATTACCAGAAGAATAGTCTTTAAAATACGTCATAGTTATGATTAATATCAGTTCACTTATGACTTTTCAACATCATTGAATTTTCCTTTATGGGTCATATCGAGGATTTTTCTTTATTCTTTTGGTTGACCAACAGACAAAGCTTGAATTTTCTTCTTTATTCACAAAAGTCTTGTCCTTTTAAAAGAAATACTGAAGGTAATATGAGGTAAGATTTTGTGCAATAAAATTTTGAGATCAACAACTGTTTTTTACAACAAATTGGCAAAATATTCTTGAAATCCGTGATAAAAGAAATCGCTTGAGGTCCAATTGACACATCTGTGGCTAAATTCTCCTCTCCTTTCCTCAAAGGAGAGACTCAGGCTTGACCCTTACCTGAACGGGTAATAAGAAATACTCCTCTCTTCCCTGAAGAGGAGGTGTTTGCAAAATGAACTTTCAAAGAGAAATTAAGTTTTCGTCAAAACTCCCTAACTCTAGGCTTCTCTTATGGAAATGTGACCGATAATAAAGGTTGAGAAAAATATCATGGAGGAGCGAGTTATGATCATTGCAAAATTTTCTCTTTGTTTCTTTTCTTCTTCCCTTTCTCTTTCCTTTCTAGCCTCTTTTCCCTTTTTGAAGGGGATAAAAGATAGAAAGAAGAGAGAAAGAGAAAGAAAGAAGAGAGAAACCCTTTTGCAAGGTCTCACTTGACCTTTAAAAATATTTTGAAATTACTTACCTCCATTTTTGAAAATTTGCAGGAAAAATAGAGAGTCGGGATTCGCTCGTCGGTACGAGGTTCAACCGTTCCTGGCGCCTTTACTAGGGGTAAATGAACCAAGGATCAAACTTATGCCTTTTGCTTTGCCTAAAATAATGTCTGAGAAATTATTCTAAGTCTAAAATACACAAAGAATCATGCCTGTGTAATGCGAATGCAAAGATGTATGTTTTTTAGAAGAATAATTCAGAAATTTTGGGATTTTCTAAGTGATTTTGAAATAAGTTTAAAAAATAGTTTGAAGAAATGGTTTTTACAAAGTTGAGATCGATTTGGAAGAGTTAAGCTTTGAATCTAAGCTTAAGACTTGAAATAGTTTTGGGAGAAGAGACTTTGTAGTTCTAAGTCTTGGAATAATCAGAGATTGGAAAATGGGTTAGGATTTGATTTTAAGGAGAAAGACTGGGTTTAGAGTCTTGGAACTGATAAATTGAGAAAAAATATTGATTTGAAATTTCAGACTTGGAGTCCGAATAAAATCTGATTGTGGAGTTCAAAATCGATTTCTGATTTTGAAATAGAGATTAGACCTTTGAATTTGATATTTGAACTCAGACTTTGGATTTTAGAAATTGAATTGGAAATTCAATTTGAAACTTTGAATTGATTTCAAAATTGAATTCTGATTTAGAAATGGGAAATGGAATTGGGAATTGGATTTGGAGTTGAAAATCAAGATGGGATGTAGAAATGGAATTGAATTCTGGAATTGGAAATAGAATTTGAAATTGGAATTGGATTTGAGAAATCAAGATGGAATTTTAAAGATGAAATTGGATTTGAGAATCCTGAATCGATCTTGAAATCTGCTTTGAATTTAGAGAAAAACCAATTTTTGAGATTTAGAATCAATCTGTGAACACCCCAAATTTTCCAAAAATGCAAAAATTCTCTTTTTGCCCCTGACTCACATCTTCTGAATAATCGGATCGACTTCTGATCAAAATTCATTCATTTCTCATATTCACTGGAATCCAGACTCATTTTTTATTTCTGAACCAATCTCGGATCCAGATCGGACATTCAGATCCAATTCTGATTCCGGATCTCTTATTGTTCAAAAAATCAAAAAAATCAATTCTTTGAATCTTATTAGATGTTTTATCTGGATCCAATCTCAATTCGAGAACCAAAATCCATATTTTCTCAAAATCTTGGATCTAAATCCATTTTGGGGGTCATTTTCTGAAATAAATAATGTATTTTATGAAAACCCTATTTCAAAAAAACTTACAATTTCAAAGCGAATATTTTATAAAAATCTTTCAAAAACCTCGTTTTGGATCCCATTTTCCTAAAATCCCTGTATTTTCCTCATATCTTTAGAATTATTATAAATAAATATATATATATATATAAAAGAAAAATTTCCAGAAAATATGCCTTTTTACATCATTTTTTAAGAAAAACTTGTAAACAAGCCCTCCTTTCTGAAAATTTCCAAAAGATGGAGGACCTCCCTTGAAAAAATCACAACGGCCTTCCATTGCGAGAAAAGCCGCAGAGACCTCTCTCTCTCTCTCTCTTTCAATCATCCTCTCTCGTTCTTGATCCTTCTTCTCCTTTCTATATAAACAGACCCTCCACCCTCTCTCAATTCATCTGCTATTCACCTCTCCACCACACTTCTCTTCTCAAGTTCCCTCTTCTTCTTCATTTCGGTTCTGAATGGAGCCCCACAGTAGACCACCTCTTCACCCCAGCACCCCTCTTCTCATTCACGATCGCCTTCACCTCCCCATGGTTCACACATTTACTTCTTTTCTCCCTCTCCTCCCTCCTTCAAAGCTCCTGCTTCAATCAACAAATTCGGTAAGCATCGACTCTTTCCTCTATTTATTTCCTTTAATTTTAATTTCGTTCGGCAATAATGTTTGCTTTTCATCAATTTTTTTCTTTCATTCCTTCTTCTTTACTTCCCCTTTTCTTGCTTTTTTGTTGTTTCTGATTTCGTTAATCTTCTCATTCGTCGCCCCATTTGAAAGCACCACAAGTAACACCGTGTTGCCTATAGCAACATTGATCTACCTATGTGCAATATGAATAGAATCCTCAGATTCCAACATCTTTTTCCCTTTGCTGCAATTTTAGTTTTCTTCAGTTTGTTTAACTTTCAACATTTTTTTATTTTTTTATTCATTTCTATTTGTTGCATTTTATCCATTTTAATCACATTTGAGCTTCATCAGATGTTATATTTATGTTTATCATTGTTCATTTCTATTTGAAATCACTCTATCTGACTCGTTTTGATTTTGCCTGCTTGTTTGCCACCGTTTTCTCTATTTTATTTCCCTCATTCTTTTTTTCAGTTTATACTTTCTTTCTGGTTTTAATTTCTTAATTTCATTATGATTCTCCTTTATTAGTATACCGTAGTGAAATCTCGATTTCACTCAGCTAACATTGTTTACATTTTTTATCATTTTCTTTTTCTTTTTCTTTATCTTCCATTACGACATACCTACGTCGATTCAACATGTTGCCTTTACTTCACTCATTTTTCTGTAACTCGTGCATTTCTTTTCCTATAAATTCATTTGAATGGCCTACCATCCGATGCATCTTACTATTAGCCCTTAAATGGTAGATACTTAGATATTGGGTAATACCATTAAGAAGAATTTAGAAATTCCCATTGCTTTGACAAGAATCCCCTCTCAATGAGGTTGCACACTATCTGATCCCAATCGATTTCACATGCTTTGACCTGAGTTCTTGTATTTGATATACATTTCTTTAAATTTTCATATGTTTTGACATTGCATAATATCATCATCAGGTGATTTCTTTTCATTGCACTTTTAAATATCCTCCAGCATCACATAGCATAAATTCTCATGTTTTCGTGCCTTATTGAAATTTTCATGTAAATGTTTCGGTTTACCCTGGACTGCTGTTTATATAACTTTTGTATCTTCATTTTTGTATGATCTTTGTTCTCTTGATATGTTTTTATCTGTTTTCTCAGTGTCATTGTTTATGATTGCCATTCACAATAATCAGTTTCATCATAACATAACATATACTGATTTGGCATCCTTTGATTAGCGTCTTTGGAGTTACTGTTACATCCCATGGTACTTTGTGATCATCGCAAAATTTTTCCTCTCGTAATGTTTTCTCTCTTCCTTCTCTTTTCCTTTTCTAACCTTTATTTCCTCCTTTTTGAAGGGAGAAAATAAAAGACAGAAAGAAAGAGAGAAGAGAAAAGAAAAGAAAAGAAGAGAAAAGGAACTCTTTTGCGGGTCTCACTTGACCTTAATTTTGAAAAATGTTCAAGAAAATAACTCGCCTCCGTTTTGAAATATTTGCGGGAAAACTGGGAGACGGGATCCGCTCGTCGGTACGAGGTTCGACCGTTCCTGGCACCTTTACCAGGGGTAATCAAACCAAGGGTCAAACTTATGCCTTTTGCTTTGCTAAGAAATTATCTAAGAATTTATTCTAAGTCTAAATGCACAAAGAATCATGCTTGTGCAAATGCAAGGATGTATGCTCTTTTGAAAGATGTTTTGAAAATTTCCAAGTATTCTGAGATGAACTTGGTAAGGGAGTGAAGAAAAATGATTGAATCTAACTTTAGAACTTGAGATAGATCCGAGAAGTTGTAAGTCTTTGAAGTAAATCAGAGTTGGAAGAATAAGTCTTGATTTTGAGAAAGAATGACTTGAAGCTTTAAAATGAGAGAAAATGAAGTTTCAAAGTAAAAAATGGACTTTGAATTTGAACTTGAATTTTACGAAAGGAAATGAATACTTGAGATGGAATTGAATTTAGATTTTGAAGTTTGAAATTTAGAATGGATCTGAGAAATCCAAATGGTGTTTAAAAATAGAGATGAATTTAAGAAATTCAGATGTGATCTGTAGATGGAATTGGATTTGAAATCTGGAAATGAAATGAAATTGGTTTTGAAAGTTGGAATTGAAAATAGAACTTGATTTGAAATTTGGATTTCAAGATGTAATTTGAATCCAAAGTCTGGATCTTTGAATCTGAAATCTGAATTGGATCCGAAATTTGAAAGGGATTTTGGATCTGAGATACAAGATGGAATTGAATTCTGGATCCTAAAATGGATTTTGGATCATAAAATGGGTTTAGGATCTGAAATCTGAGATCCAAGATAGAGTTGGACTCCGGATCCTAAGATGGATTTGGATTTGAAGTCTGAGATCCAAAGTAGAATTGAATTCTGGATCCTACAATGGAATTGGATCCGAAGTCTGAGATCCAAAGTGGAATTGAATTCTGGATCCTAAGATGAAATTAGATCTGAAGTTTGAGATCGAAGATGAAATTTGGATCTGAAGTCTAGAATCTGAGAATGGAATTGAATTTGAAAGTTGGAATTGAAGATAGAATTTGATTTGAAATCTGGAATGGAATTCGAATCCAAAGTCTGGATCTTAAGATGGATTTGGATCTGAAATCTGAGATCCAAAGTGGAATTGGATTCTGAATCCTAAAATGGAATTGGATCTGGAGTCTGAGATCCGAAGTGGAATTAAGTTCTGGATCCTAAGATGGGTCTTGGATCTTTAAAACGGGTTTAGGATTTGAAATCTGAGATCCAAGATAGGGTTGGACTCTGGATCCTAATAGGGATTTTGGATCATAAAATGGATTTAGGATCTGAAATCTGAGATCCAAGATAGAGTTGGACTCTGGATCCTAAGATGAATTTGGATATGAAGTCTGAGATCCAAAGTAGAATTGGATTCTGGATCCTAAAGTGGATTTGGAGTTTGCTAAATTCAGAAGATGAATCAAGAACTTCCAAGTTTTGAATTGACCTTGGAAAATGAAATTTAGAATTTGAATCTTGAATACATATGTATATATATATATATAAGTATATAAAGGGGATAGTGAATGTGAAGGAAATGAACCTTAAATGGGATGGATATATAAAAGGTGATGACATATATGAGAGTATGCAATGCTTATGAATGACCACTGACCCATATTTGAAATATGTGGACAAACTGACTTCTCAATCTTGAATGTAAATCGACTTCAATGAATTGAAATCCCTTAGCAGTTCGGCTTCTCAAACTGATATGCCATAGCACAACAGCCTGGTAAGCCGTCTCCAGTAGCAACCAAACATTTTACGTCCATATTACTCAAATAAATTCAGGGATACTGCCTAGTTGTGTTTCCTTTGTTGATTTGGTGAAATATAACAGTTTATTCAGCGAATCAAGGTGATCGCGCACAATGAAGCAAACTTTCTGTAAAATCGAACCAGTGATCTTCCTTTCTTGACAGCAATGAATCACCAAACGTTTTTCTTGATAATATCAACTCAATTATAGTAAAACGACCTTCACCAAAGAGCCACTATGGTGACTGGAGGTTCAAACAGCAAATGATTATATACAGGCAGTGTGTAGGAAACACAGGAAACAAAACACCTAATCGCATAGCAGAATATATTGCAATTTGCTGGAAATAGAGATATACCTGGTGACAATGTGCAGGAATTGTAGGTATTGTGCAACAGTGCTGACAGCGAGCCACACATAAGTGGAGACACAAAGACATTATACAGGGGATATTGCTGGTGAATGACATAGGGGTTGCTTGCTGGTAACAGCAGGATGCTGTCTTGAGACACCTACAGCAGGTAGTAGGATGCGGTGGCAGCAATTCGGTTAAGTGTAAATGCAAAGAAATCAGACAATAAAGTGTAAGGGGATGATGATGATATATTGAAGGTGAGAAAGTGGGTGAATAGTGATGATATAAGCTAGCAATTAAGTGTTCATGCTAAAAAAAAATGAAGTTATGAAGGTGGCTGGAGACGTGTATAGTGTCTATAGCAAGTGGGAGTTTTGCTGCCATATGATAACAGCAGTAACCTATGTTAGGGTTGTCAAGGTGTTGACATAAGCATACACAGGGGAGGCTAATTGTGAGGCTAAGGTGCGCAGGTGGGTCGTAAAGAATGGATCAATATACACAGGATTATGACCCTCATGGCACAAATGGTAAAACTGAATATTGACCTATTTGAACTAACTCAGATTTTCACCCCACGATCCTGGTAACATCTGTCACGAGTCTCCAAGACTGCTGAATGACCTGTACAGAGGCTCCCTCCAATGCTTGCTCATGCCCAACCACATGACTTCCTAACCACAAGTTCACCTTCCCGTAGACCTTACATCATTTGACGACTCTCCATCCATACCAAATATACAGGGCCACCATTCGGGGAGAACAAATTGGATGAATTAAATAGGTCAGAGCCCATTAACTGAACTCATTTCTTTAGCACCTTCTGAGTGCCGCCATCGATCTCAAATTTCTAGAAAATATGCTGGAATGAGATGAGTGCCTCAAAACTCTATGTAGGGGATCTGACTACTCATGGTCAAGATTTTGCAGAGAATAAAGTGGTAAGCTTTGAAACATTACGATCGCAAGGCAAAAGAAAGTTATGAGCAACCCAGTGAAACATATGTAGAGCAAGTTACTTTCGGGCCAGCCATGCTAAATATATATGAAATGAATGGTTTTAGTAGCATGTGAGTGAGTAAGAAATTCTGCAAAATCCAGAAAATTTTGGTTCCAGAATAAAAATAATCTTAGTTTCATTGACATACCTATTAATGCCGCTTCCACCCTGCGAATACCAGACCGCAATGATATTTGTACTTTGCAGAGTTTTGTGAAGGATGGGATTCCCCTCCTTTTTTTTTCATGGAACTCCTCTACTGTTGATAGCTGGACCTCCTTGGAGAAAGGAGCAATGCTCTTTGGTAGGGGAGGGTCAACTTTTTCCTTCAATCGATCGAGAAAGGTATGCAGGAACAGAAGTGATGAATGGATGATGAAGCTTTTTTTCCTCCTTTCTCCCCACCCCTTCCTCTGTTCCCGTTCTTATAGAGGAGGAAGAATCACCCGGAAGGTGGAGGTTAGAGATCAACGGATGATCCGTGAAGGATGAAGCAAATGGAGGAAGTTGGAGATGAAGGGTGGATGAGAAGAGGTTGTCTGGTGACAAAGGGTTGAGGAAGGAAGGTTGCACATGATGGGGATTTGCCATGGAGGATTCAGGCGATGGAGGGAGAAGGCCAGAGAGAGGGTTCGAGAGGATTCTCGAAAGAGAGACGGAGAGAAGAAGCCCGTCTTCTTTTTACAAAGGGTCTTCACCGCAACCCTAAAAAAAAAGATTCAAAGGGGGCCCCTTTCTTTCAGGTTTTTACGAAGAGGGGGCTCCCTAGCAAATTTTGCAAAAAGGGTGTTTTCATAAAACTTGATTTTCAAAAAGAAGTTTTTAGAAAGAGGACGCTTTCAAAAAGGGGGTTTTTTAAAACTATTTTTTTCTTTTCTATATTTTTATTTTTTTTGTTCTTTTCTTCATTTTCTATATATATTTTTTTGATATTTTTGAAATAAAATCCTAAAATTTACAAGAAAATAAAGATTTAAAACTATTTTTTTTGTATTTTTGAGAAATATTTACAAAAGAGGGTTTTTAAGGCTATTTTGGAAAAAAAATGGGTTTTGACTCAAGTTTTGAGAAAATATTCGAGTTTTAAACCTCGAATCGAGGAATATAACATGATGGATCCAAACGGATATCGGATGAACTTGTTTGAGCTTTTCAAAAGTTATTTTGGTAATTTTAAGAATTTATTTTAGAAATTGGATAACGAAGCTCAGATTTGAATCTTTTATCTGGATCCGGATCTGAAATTGAGTCAGATATGTAAAATGAATTTAATTTCAACAGAGTTTGAGAAACAAAATGGAATTTAGATTTAAATTTGACTCAATTACCCAAAAAATGGGGGCAAAAGGGCAAAAAGGGAATATTTACAATCATTTTAAAAAAATTGGGGTGTTCACAGATGCCCCTCTTTGCTACTAAGCTGGTTGAAAGCCGACCTTAGTGGCAAAGAAACACTCCAAATTTTGAAAAATGACCCAGTCAGCAAATCTGAATTGGGTGTGGAAGAATTTATTCTGAAAACATGGCTTTTCAGGCCTAAAACCTTATCCTGAATGGTTCTGGGGGGATGAAATCCTCAAAAACAATATGGCTGAAAAAAATGAGAAAATCGTGATAGGACTTTGGGTAAAGGTCCCAAAATGGTAAAAAATAAGAGTTTTGATAAAGTCTCGTGGGTAAGACAAGATCAGTCTTTTGGAATGACTCAAGTTTAGCCCTTAACCTGGATGGGACGAAGATATATCAAGATGAATTGGATGGAGAAAGGAATATAAGTGGACCTCAATGGGACATTTTTGAGAGAAATGCCTTGTGAGATGAAACTCAAGTATGATCCTTTCCTGGATGGGTGTTGTAAACACCCCAAATTTTCACTCACCTTCTTGACATCACCCTCAATCGACACATTTCAGTTCTCCGGAAGCAATAAAGGGCAAAATAGTCATTTTCTGAGATTGAACCTTGCAGAAAGTCTAAAATTTCATTCTTGAACCTCAAAATTTCTATATTTAGGTTCAAAGACATCTTCAAACTGCAAATCTTCAAAATCTTTTTCTGAACAAAAAGCTAGAATTTTCAAGTCCGAGCTGAGAGTGATATTTCATAGAACATGTCTTTGCATAGCATTGCATCATTTCACTGCACATCATGTCATTTTGAGATCCAAAACTCCTGATTTTCAAATTTGTCAATCCAGATTTGATTTTTAAACTTTGCAAAATAGATTTCAAAACCCTGGGTTTTCAAAATTGTCAGTCTTTCCCATTTTACCCCCAGGACTTTGAATTACAAAAGTTTTTCTCAAGAAAAACAATCTGGATATTTGGATATTGATTTTAAAGATTTTATCTCAAAACTTTTTGCAAAAAGATTTTAAATCTCTTTACAAAATTTTTTACATTTACTTTATCCATATTTTTGCTCTGAAGAACCAAATTTTCCAAATTCTTGAAAATAAACAAAGTTTTATCTCGTGTTATAAAAATTCCAAAAAAAAAAAAGTTTATTTCTTGTGTCTTTATTTTCAAATAAATGGAGCGGGATTCACCCGGAGTTCGTACCAATTTGCAAATTTTTCTTTTTAATTTTTCAATATTTATTTATTTTTAGTTAGTGGCCCCACACACATGTGGCACCCCAATTGAAAATAAAAGACTTGCAAAAACAAAACAAAACTTTATTTTCAAAAGGATTTTAAAAGTGGACTGAGATGGCATTTCCATAAATTCCACTCATTTATTTCACTATTCATTTTTTTTCTTTTATCAATTTGCTTACCTAAAAATTTAAAAGGAAATAGCCCAAATGGCGCCACAGCCATACTTTCAAAAATTTTCATCTTACCTAAAACTTAGGTAAATGAAACACATTTTTTTGAAAAAAACATAAGGAGGTGCCCTTTTGAAAACGGCTACCTTTAATTCTACAGTTTCAAAAAAAATTCAAAAAGGAGGTAACAGAACCTCATGAATGGGGGGGGCTGCGTTTTTCTTCAAAGGAGCTGAAAGTTTTTTTTTTAAAAGGGAAGGCTATTGATTCAAGGAGAAGGGGGGGAACTTGAGGTGCTTATCGTAGGATTGTTTCACAAAAGAGGGAAATCATTTTCCTACAGCCAAAAGAGGGGGAAACAATTGAATTGGCTTTTTCGGTTGTGCAGGAGTCATCCTCTCAAGCGTGAGGCTGCCCAGCTGCTTCACCTGGCCTTCAGCTCAACAGCAGGGAGTCCATCATCTTCAGCCCACCCGCTGAACGTCCAAGAGGCTGCTGCATATCCTTCACGTTACCTTCAGCCAACTGCCGCCCATCTACCTTCAGCCCAGCTGCAGGGAGTTCGTCATCTGCAGGCTCAAGGGGTCCATCACTACAAGCTGCAAAGGGGGGTCTTCTTCTCAAACGTGAGGCTGCCCATCCATCCTCATTTCAGCCTAGTCGCAGCTCCAGCCAACGTTTGCAGTCCATTTCCTTCAACCCATCCAGCTGCTGCCCCTTCTTCAGTCCACCAACCAGAGATCCAGCAGTCTCTGCATCTTCTTCAGCATACCAGCCGCAGGAGAGCCAGCTGCATCACCATCCTTCGCCCTTCTTCAGTACACTAGCCGCAGAGGATCCAACAGATCCATTAGAGTAGAAATCCCCAAAACGCTGGCAGCAAGCACACCATCCAGAAGGAGCGTTCCTTTCTTCCAGCCTCTATCGAATCAAGGTGGTGATAACAGTCAACATTGAATTTACCCATGATACAATCTCTGTAAAAGTCCATAAGTGAGACCCCATTTGAATTTTTTTTTATTTTTATTCACGTATGACATTTCTGGTGTCATAACTTTTCTTTGGAGCTTATTATTTTCATGCTTTTTTACTGGTTTTCTACAGGTTTTCTGTTTGATATCATCATAATTTAACCCTCCTGCATATTCAATATCTGTAATTTACTTACAGCATATCCATCATTGTTAGTTTATTAATTTTCTGTAGGCCTGGGTATGTTAATCTATACCTTCTTTAGATTATGTATAAATGCATTCTATGTACTGCTGCCTATGTATCAAGTGGCATGTTTTCCTGTAAATCCTGTTATTTACTATTGATATGTCTCTTTAGCCTTCTTAAAACCAAGGTACCATGCTATCTGTTCAACCTTATAGACATGAAAACCTATGAAGCATATCTGTAAAAAGTATTGCTTATGGGCTGTTATGTCATAACATTTATTGTGAATATGGGTCAGCTCCAAGCTGTGCCTTGATCACTTAGGCATGAAGTTGTTTTCCCTGTTCAAGTGCAGCTTGGCTAGCGTAAGTTTTTAGCAAACTAGAGAAGATAAATTCATTAGAAGCAATACTGCGCCTCCGCAAGTCAAGGCAAACATCCACAGTTTTCTCAATTCCATCATTTTCAGCAAACCCAGCAATTAGTTTTGCAGGAAATAAATATTGGGCAGCTACACATTTGAGTGATGTCCAGTAGTCAGTTAAATGTCTACAGCAGACTTTCTTAGCACGCGTCATCGGCTCCATTTCCATCACACCAAACCTCTTCCCCAACACCCTTCATATTTACCTTCTCACACTAACCCCCAGTCATCACTCCCGTTTGCAATTGTTGTAGTTAGTAAACAGGGTATAAAGAGAAGATCCAGTTATTTCTTTTATAGCAATACAAATGTATGCTGGAGTTTCAGTTGCACATATGGTTAGCAATATAGGAAGCTCTTATATTGCTAACCACATCAAAACACTTTATGGAGACCCATTTTCAGTTGGACCATCCTCTACAGTTACCTACATCCTCCATGGCAACTCAATTGTTATGCATTTACCCACTTTTTCTGCTGCAGGTACCCAGTCTTGATAATTGGCCATGTTCATGTATTAATATTTTAATATCCATTCAGGCTTTATGGACCATCTTTTGCATGCTTTGTTATGGATATATAGGGAAGCTCCATACCCAATTCTACTGCAAAATATGTTATAATTTATGAATTACGGCTTCGTGAAATCCCCTACAGAAACTGTATATACCTGTATTTCCTGATTTTACCCATTATATGGAATTTCATTAACATGTATATTTTCTTATTATATGTATATATATATATATATATATATGTATATATATGTATATCTATGTATATCTACCTATATGTATACGTATATATGTATATATATATATATATATACATTGGACTGTAAAACCCAAATTTTGAGAGATAGTAACCTTATCATAAAAATCCCATAAAATACAGTAAAATAGTAGATCTAATCATGAATCTACTTTATTTTTTAGAGGGTGAATCGGATCTCCCATGGGGAAGATCTCGAATTAGCAAGTCTGCTATAGGGGGGATCTAGTGCTTCCACAGGGTTAAAAACCCAATTCAGTGTTTGATTTTTCTGATGGGGTTACAAAACCTGAATTGATTCAAATTTCTTGCAGGAAATTGATAACAAGCAACTCTAATTAGTCATAAATTTTTTGAAAATTACATATGAAAACTTGCACATGAAATAACGATGGTACTATGCGCATAAATCAAAAGCTAAACACAAGCTATATTACATGAACAAAATAATTAAGGAATGATAAATTGAGCCTATGTGCAACTACAAAAATGTAAAACCTACATGAAATTGATAAGAAAAAGAAAAAAAGAAATACCCAGGGAGGCTTGACATTGGTTTGATGTTAGATTTTAATGAGAGGGGATCTGATCCATCCATCGGATGGATCCCTTCTCGTACATAGCTTTAACATAAAAGATAGAATCTCTCTTTTTTTTTTTTTGCAATGTAAACCTAGTTCTACACTGGTTTTTCATATTGGATTTATCAAGAGGAAAAGATGAAACAGGTTTTTACCTTGGGGAGCTTGGCTTGAACCGATCGAAGGAGAAGCGGAGACGACTGCGCCAAGGTCGAAGATGATGGCACTGTTTGAAAAGGGGTGTCTCCTTGTGTATGTTGGAGATTGAAGATGGAGGCTTTGGTAAAGTTGTTGCTACTTGGACTCGTGCTTGAAGTAACTGGAGGTGGGTTGAAGGTGATGAAACAAGATGTCAGTGCCGACCATGGTAGCACTACAGTGGTGGTCAACACGGTTGGAGGTGGCTAGAGGTAGGCACCGGCTGGAGGTGTGTTGCTGCCTTGGTGTGGAGATTGTAGTAGTAGCTAGAGAGGAGTTGGACCTGCTAGGCGTCAAAAGGAAGTGAGAAAGTTGGGGCAATGGAGGGCTGCAAGGAGGAGCAAGAGAGGGAGAGAGAGAGAAGTAGAGAGGGGAAAGGAGAATAAGAGAGAGGTGGAGTTCTAGGCGTGAAGGGGAATTGGAATTAGGGATGAGAAGGGGTCCACCGTATGATAGATAGGGAATTGGAAAGAAGAAGAAACAATAAGAAGGGAGGAGGAAAGGAAAAAAGGAAAGAAAGAGGAAAAGAGAAGGAAAGAGAAGGAGGAAAGGAAAAAGGAAAGAAGGAAAAAAGAAGGAAGGGGAGGAAGGAAAGAAGAAAAGAAGAGGGAGGAAGGGCTGGCGTCAAGGAGGAGAGAGGAAAGAGAGAAGGAAGAAAAGAAAAGAAAGGGAAGGAAGAAGAAATAGAAAGAGAAAAGGAGAAGAAATGAAGGAAAAAGAGGAGGGAAAAGAAGAGAAAGGAAAGAAAAAGAGAGAGGAAGAATAGAAATAAAATGGAGAGGAAGAGGAGAGAGAGGAAGTCGACCACCTTAATGGGCCCCACTCTCTTAGGCCAAAATAATAAAAATAAACAAAAAAAAAAAATAGAGAAAAGAAAGACTTTATATATATATATATATATATATATATATATATATATATATATATATATATATATATATATATATATATATATATATATATATATATATATATATATATTTTAAAAAACTCAGAACGTGGAGCCATCTTAGGAGTAGGCGCACATATTATTTTGAAAACTAAAGGCGGTAGAATGGTTTCTCAGAAAATTTTTCGGATGAAATGAGCTATTTTTGGCAATTTTGAAATAAAGCTCAAAATATGAAATTCTATAGCCCTTTGCAGAGTAAATCCATTTTGAAAGTTTAAAAATCGAGTTTGTAAAGAATCCAGATTGTTTTCTCGAAAAAATATTTTCAAATTTAGAGTCTTGGGGGTAAAATTGTCCATTTTAAAAACCCAGGGTTTGAAATTGATTTTGAGAAGCTTTAAAACTCGAATCTGGATTGGAATTTTCAAAATTGGAGTTCTGGATCTTGAAAATGAATTCAAATGTAATGAAATGATGAAAAATGATATGAAATGCCATGCGAAATGCTAACCCTGGATGGAGAATTTTATGTATTAGACCCCGATTGGCAGTTATACCAGTTTAAATAGTGATAATTTTGACAGAAATGAGCAAAATGGTTCAAGAAATGGTTTTTGTCCCTGCCGGGCAAAGAGTGACACTGAAAATTTAGGTTTTAGCTGGTTTGAACTGGATTGAGCTGGGTTCTAGGGTTTCATAACTCAAATGGACTGACAAGACACTAACTCAACTAAACTCCTAGACTAAATTGTCAAGAAATACTATCATTCTTAGAGAAATGGTGAGAAATGGTAACTCGAGTGAAGTGAGATATGGACAAGAACTAGGTTTGAGCTGGGACAAAGGTCAGTAATACTGAGATGAACTAAAACTGGAGCTCAAACACTAGCTCAACTGACTTAATTTAGCTCAATTCCAGCTAAAATGAGCTGAAATAAGCTAGAAATGATTGATGTTCTAGCTGCTCTGAGCTTGAGAATGAGCTCGGTTGACTCTGACTGACAGGGTTCTAGGATGATCTAGGGGTAAAATGGTATTTTTTCTATTAAAATGGGGTAAAATGGTAATTTTCTAAGACAGACTCGAGGTTGGGTTCCTATACTGACCTACCATGATTGACATCTGCACGAGGGGTGTCTCTGAGAATGGATGAGGAAAATTTGGGGTGTTTACAGGTTACAAGGAGAACGAGCTTCTATCGAAACTCTCCCTGGAAAAAGGGTTCTTTGTGCGACAATAATAATAAAAAATTGTTTTGCAAACTATTCATGAAACACGAGTCCCTTCAAATGCTCCCTAAAAAAGAGGTTCAATGAACCAACAAAATTGCATGCGAAAAGAATGAGCTCCCTTGAACTCTCCCTGAAAAAAAGGTCTCTCGCAAGAAAAATGATTGATAATTGATTTTGAGCCAATTGGCAGACGAGTTTGACATAAAGGTTGAATCTTGAAAGACCATGATTGGCAGATGCAACCCGAAGGTTGGAAAATAATGATTGACTTTGATAGCATTGATAACCTGAACGCTTGCTTGATGAAAATTGATGATCAGAGGTCTGACTGACAAAATTGATGAAATAGGTGACCCGCAGGTTTGATTGATAAAAATTGATTTGATAAAAAAATGGTTGATAAAAATCAATTGATGAGAATTGATTGACCCGGAGGTCTGAAAATGATTGATTTTGAAAAAATTGGTGACCAAAGGTCTGATTAATAGATTGAAGTGACCCGAAGTTCTGCTAAAGATTGTTCGACTCGCTGATCTGAAGATTGACATTGAGCCTGAACCCTAATGCAAGACTAGTGTTTAGATTGAATTTTAGAAGAGCGACCAGTATGAAAACCAGATTTTGAAGAAGCACCATCATGAACACTGGGTTTTGAAAATAAAGTACCAGCACGAGCACTGGGTTTTGAAAAAGTACCAGCACGAACACTCGGTTTTGACAATAAAGTACCAGCATGAGCACTGGATTTTGAAAACAAAGTACCAGCACGAGCACTGGGTTTTGAAAAAGTACCAGCACAAGCACTTGATTTTGAAAAAGTACCAGCACAAGCAATGGATTTTGAAAAAGTACCAGTACGAATGCAAGATTTTGAAAAAGTACCAGCACGAACACTGGATTTTGAAAATGTACCAGCACGAACACTGGATTTTGAAAAACTACTGATGCGAAGCTGGGTTTGGAAGGAAAGTTTGAGTCAAAACTCGAATCTTTAAAAGAAAACTAGACAAATTGGATTTGAAAGAGGATTCCAGTCGGAACTCGGATCTTCTAGACTAATTCTTGAATTTAAATGGAGGTTCGAGTAGAACTTCGATTTTTCAAAGGAAAACTAGACAAATCGGATTTGGAAGAAAGTTCGACTCGAAACTCAGACTTTCTAGACCAATTCTTAATTTTGAAGAGAATCAAATGAATTGGGTTTGAAAGAAGATTTCAATCGAAACTCGAATCTTCTAGACCAATTCTTGAATTTAAAAGAGGGTTTGAGTAAAAACTCTAATTTTCAAAGGAAAACTAGACGAATTGGATTTGAAAGAAAGTTCGAGTCGGAACTCAGATTTTCTAAACCAATTTTGGAATTTAAAAAAAGGAAAATTAGATGAATTGGATTTAGAAGAAAGTTCAAGTCGAAACTTGGATTTTCTAGACCAATTCTAGAATTTAAAAGAAGAAAAATTAGATGAATTGGATTTGGAAGAAAATTCAAGTCGAAACTCAGATTTTCTAGACCAATTTTGGAATTTGAAGAAAAGCAAATTAGATGAATTGGATTTGGAAGAAAATTTGAGTCGAAACTCAGATTTTCTAGACCAATTCTAGAATCTGAAGGAAAGAAAATTGGATTAGTGTGAAGATGGAATTTTGGAATAGTTCGACCAGTATGAAACTGGATCTTGAAATAGTACCAGCACGAGCACTGGATTTTGAAAAGGTACCAGCATGAACACTAGATTTCGAAAAGGTACCGACACGAACACTGGATTTTGAAAACCTACCAGCATGAACACTGGATTTTGAAAAAGTACTAGCACGAACACTGGGTTTTGAAAACAAAGTACCAGCATGAGCACTGGGTGTTGAAAAGTACCAGCACGAACACTGAATTTTGAAAAAATACCAGCACGAACACTGGGTTTTGAAAAAGGTACAAGCACGAACACTGGATTTTGAAAACTTACTAGCACGAACATTGGATTTTGAAAAAATACCAGCAGGAACACTGAATTTTGAGAAAGTAAGTCAGCGCTTTAAAAAATATTTGAAAATTGTGATGAGAATTTTTAACTTCACCTTTATGATTGATTGTCATAAATGACTGCTGGAGTCTCAGGATTTATCCCTTATTGTTGAATAGGTAAAAATTCGATGGATGCAAATAAATACAAAATGTAGATAAATGTGGATGAATGCAAATAGATGCAAATGAATGTAAATAAATGCAAATGAATGGTGAAAGATTTTGTTTGATCTTGCCTGCATATAGGACGTTTTGAAGTAGAGACAAATTTAAAAAAAAATGCCCCAGTGTAACTGGGGAGTAAGATGTTGGATGAAATGATAAGTAATTGATATTTGACGAAAGCTCTTTGAAGATAACAAGAGAAAGATTAATGATGTGCTTCTTGATTGATTCGGGAGGCACTCTGAAAGAGGTCACTCTTTTAAGAAGACATTAAACATTTTGCAAAGGAGAAATATAAAAGATGGAGCCAAGCCATGAGAAAATTGATAAATTTATTAATGCGTGGAAGAGAGAAAAACAGATCGATAAGAGAACTGGGACTACATTGCCCCTTCAAAATGACATAAACAAAATGAAGGAAGTGATATAGCATTGGCATCATCTTTCTTCTTCGTATCCAGAGAGTATGTTGGCGAGATAGTTGATTGACTCTCCTCCTCGTCAATAAGCTTTTTGTCAATGCAATCCTGCACGGTGTTCTTAAAGATGAAGCAACATTCGATATCATGCCCTGTTGTTCGGTGAAACTTGCAAAATCGATCTTTCCATTTGCCCTTTGTGATAGGAAGATCATCAATCTTTGGGAGTTTAACCGTTCCCTTGACCAACATATATTCAAGGATCTTTTCGAGGGGCTGGTCTAGAGGAGTAAATTCGCAATCGTAACCTCAACCATCATGTTTTACCTTATGTTGAACGCTTGCTTTCGTCTAGGAGCTGGAATGGAAAGGCTTGGTCAGGACAGCCGGTTGGTCCTCTTCTTCCTCAATGAAGAGACTCTTGTCGATATGATCTTGAATGATGTTCTTGAGAACAAAGCAATGTTCGGTGTCATGTCCCGTTGCCTGATGGAATTTACAGAATTGATCTTTAAATCTTCCTATAACGACAGGACGATCAACAATTTTTGGAAGTTTAATCCTCTCTTGGGTCAACATATACTTGAGAATTTCTTCACGCGGTTGATCAAGGGGAGTGACATCATGAGTGAAACTCCAATTGTCATGCTTCACTTTTTCTTGAGTGCGCGATTTCTGACAAGAGTTCGATTGAAGAATCTTGTTATCTTGCTTGAAGGTATCTCCCTTTTTGCCTCCATTATTGCTTCTGCTGGGCTTAGAACTTTTCATGTTGCTGCTCTTGCTAGTGATGTTCTTGGAGAAGGAGACAAATGTCTTTTTCTCGATGGGAGCCTTTCTGGGATTGTCTTCAGCTTGCTTGGACATCATCTTAATCATCATTTTCTTGAACAACTGATATGCAGCAGGATTGATGTCATTATTGTCAGTCTGACTCTGTCCTTTGGCAGATCTTGGAGAATTCATCTCTTCCTGCTTGCTGCTTAAATCACTAATGCCCTGATATGGTGGCGTCTTCTTGCCTGATCTGATCTGAACCACTTGGGAATACTGATGCTCTCTGCAGAATAAAATGGGTAATTTAGATTTAAAGAGTAGTTTTAGGATAAAACAAATAGGGGGAAAACATTTGATGAGAGTTAGGTTGACAATTTGAAGGATATCTCATTACCAGGGATCGGGTTATCGCTGAAATCACAACAATTGCGTTGTTATTCTTGTAAAGGAAATAAACAACTAAAATATGCCTTGTTACCTAGGCGAGGTCGTCAAACCATAATAAAAAGATTAATTGTTGAAGGAAAATGCTTTTATTAATAATAGACTTGATAAAGAGGGGGCGAACAAAAAATTTGCCACCACTCATGGTAATCAGAAGACACTCGAGGACCAGGAAAAATAGTGAGGGTAACAAAAGAATCCCAGCTATGCTTGGCAGAATAGTACGTTCTGGACCACTGAGCAGACTTTTGATCAAACTCTGGTATGATGTCTAACAATAATTGAGCTTCAATGCGCTTCTGTCTCTGTAAGAACCGTCGAACACATCATTCTGGTTGTTAATAAACTGAGAAGAAAGGTCTGAGTAACTTGAATCGCTTGCCATATGCATAGGTGTATCGAGGGAATCACTCATGACAGTAGAAGTAGTCCCACATGATTTCCTCTTCATGGAGGTTCTCGATCAAAAGTCTGTATCGGGGTATAGGTAGTGACTTCTTGGTATTATATCTGAATGAGTTGGCTCGAGTTGGTACGTGCCAAAAGAACCAAGACTGTAGTGCGTAGATGCATCCTTCTACTAAGATAGAATCTTTAAGCACGAAACGGGTCAGTCCATGGTATAAGAAAGCAAGTGCCACCATGGCAATTGAGAGACGGTTGGTCTGTCGACTTCTCCATCTTTGCAGAAGCTCTACTATTTTGATATCAACATAGTTCTATCAATCCTATAAGAAGGTTAGTCCTACGATGCACAACACCATCGCGTGCTGAATCCTTTCTCGTGTTGCTCGGGATAAGGAGTCAGCTTCTTTAAATTCTTCATATTGTTGGTATAGTTCGAACAAGTCAACACATTGAGTCTCATGGACTTCTATCAGCGGCCAGGATCTACGTCCGGTCATCCAGGCTTAAGCATCTCGAGGGTCGAGTCCCTTGACGTTGATCAGAAATTGCTACTCCATAGGATCATCTGGCTGACTCAGGTAGACCCATGATGTTTGAAAATTCATCCAGTAGTAGAGTCATCTCTTCCCACGGGAACCAAAAGGTACAGGTACATGGGTTCCACCGCTCTACTAAGGCTTGAATCAAATTGCCATTGATGATTTGTTCTCCCACTGCTGATGTCAGTTCTAATCCGTAGTCACTCAGATGGTCCGAGAACATACAAAAGAAGTTTTTGAGCCAAGAATAGTACCACCGGAGAATAAAAGGTTCGGTGTTCAGAGTTCGATAATCGGGGAGACCTTGCCACACCTCATAAGAGATATGGCCCTAAGGATAAACTAAATCGAGTTGACTGGATGCCATCAAGATAGATTGGAAAATAAAGTAGAGGTAAGGACAAGACTTGAGGAAAAACCACACAATTTTTGAAGAAATTGCAGGCAGGATAAAAACAAGGCTGCAATTTCGAGATCCAGAGGGAAGGCAGGATGGAAATCATCTAGAGTTTTGAAGGAAAGAGATGAGTTTTTTGAAAATCATCCAAGGTTTGAAAAGTAAGAAGGGGATATTAGGCAGTGCATGAAAACAGATGGGAAATAGTGGGTTTTAAAAATCGTCCAGTATTTTTAAAAAAATTATGGGAAATATGAGAAAATAAAGGAAAATAACCAAAGTACATTCAATCATATCCTGTACAAACAAGTATGCACATACAACATTCCCTAAAAGCTGACTCTAGATGCATAAATTTTGAAATAGCTGTAGGACCCTAATCCTAACTCTAAGGCTCAGATGATCTGTGCCCAATCATGCTATGCCGATATACTCGAACTGAGACTCGAAGTACATGGCATAAAAGAATTTCTTCGGTTCTAGGCTCATGTTTTCCAACATCCTTGAGCACCTGCCGATATACTTTGAACTATGGCCCTTGGTACGTGGTAGGGGGGGTTTAACCCAAATAGGTGGCCCAATTGCGAGGCTTTGTCCCGAACTATGGTTCTAGAAGAAAGCCCAGCAATGTGGTGATCAAGTAAAAGTAGGTGGGGTTGTTTTTAAAATATGATCAACATGCAAGAAAGCCAAAGGCTCTAATGACCTAAAGAAGTAGAATTTTGAAAATTTTATGAGAAACAAACATTGTTTTCAATCAAATCCTAGATTGAGGAGGATTGTATTTGACCTAAGTCTAAGTGGATATAAGTAATGTCTCCTCAATCAGTCCTACCAAACCATGCCTAAGTCTATATAAAATTCATGTCAGCTGGGTTTGATTCTAGGCTCATAGGTTCACATGAAATAAAGCTGACATTACAGAACACGATTTTGACAAACCAAATAGAGCAAAACACTTAGATTTATCAGGCGAAGACAGGTCCCATCACGATCGCCAAACTTGTTATCATTGCAAAATTTTACTTTTGCAAGTCAAACTGACCTTTGAAAAAGATTTTGAAAATAACTCGCCACCGTTTTAAAATGCAGGATAATTTCGAAGAATGGGACTCGCATGTCCGTACAAGGTTTAACCATTCCTGGCACTATAACTAGAGGTAATTGAACCGAGGATCAATCTAGTGTTTTGCTTTGCTCAACTTGTCTAAATCGATGTTCTATTCCTAAATGCACAAAGAATCAGGCATGTGCTATGATTTTCAGAAAATATAGTTTTAAAAACATGATGTTTGCTTGGAATAGTTGGAAATATTTAGAAAAGAATACTTTGAAAATCGTGAACCTTGTTGAGAGAACATTTCTGAAGAAAAGAAAATTGATTTTTGAAGAAATCTTGATGTGTTGTGAAAATCGATTTCTGAGAAAATTCAAATAACTTTGAGAAAATTGATTTTTCTTAGATAAATTTAGAAAATATATCAAAAGGGATGGGCATGTGGCCCTATGAAAATCCTTTCATGATGCAATCTAACTTAGATGAATGAATACAATTTTGAAGAAAACATTTTCTGAAGAACTTTTGAGAAAATTGTTTGAAAAAGACATTTTTTTGTGCCTTATAGAATTTCAATAAAATAGATTTTTCTCATATCCCTGACTATGGCCACATAGATGGATTGAATCTAATCCATTTGATTCTAAAATGAGAAAATATTTAGAAAACTTTGAAGTATGCAATGGTTTTTGAAAATAGCCTAAGAGTGTAGGTTGATTGTGGCTTAAAAGAAGATAAATCTGGATTTTATTCATATTCTGACCATGGCCATAAACACGAACTCAATCGAGTTTATCAACTCCCTAGAAGCTAGTGCATGTGCCATTTGTGTAGACCATGGTGAAATTGAAATATGCATGAATCATCATCCATCGCACAATTAACATTTATTAAAAAATTAAACTATATGCAATGCAGTCCTATTCTAAGCAGAAAAGTAAATTCTTATTCCAAATTTACATCACTAATTGAATTTAAATAGAGAAAAATAAAAAAAATACAGTATTGAATATCCTTGCAAAATTAGAAAACTTGTTAGTAAAAATATGTTGTGTTTTTTGGATTTATTCAGTAATATCTGAAAATTACTAGATTTATCCGGATATAAGCATTTTTCCATGTTTTCCTAAGATAAACATAATAAAATATGATATAAAATTGAATAAATAATAAAAATAAACAACTTTGCAATTCAGATTTTAGATAAAAATGATAAAAATACCCCTGAAAACAAGACTATGGCCTTGAAATCAGGGTTTTCAGAAAATATTTTTGTAAAACTTTGGATTTAGGGCTCAAATGGATTCAAATCAAAGCGAAATCGGGTATGAAGTACCCCAACATGATTATAAACATTATCAAACCCTAAAAATATGAAAAACATGCATAAAAATTCAAAATATCACAAAAAAAGCAATTTTTAATAGTGTTTTACTCGAATCGAGACTCCGCAAGCATCCTGTTTTCATGATTTAATCAAATAACATATCCAAAAAACTAAAAAATTAGCAAAAATTGACATGGATAGTTTTGATAACCCTAAAATTAAATTTCATTCTAAAAAATATATTTTTGACATTATTTTAATTACAAAAATTGAATAAAACCCAAAATATGCGATTTTGCCCATGGGCACTTGCCTGTCACAGTGTCAGACAAAAATGAGAGACCAATCACCATAAAAATTCATAAAAATTTATAGAGAGATACTAGATAGAAAAACAGAGATTTCAGTTTTTACAGACCAGAAAAATCATCTCCGGTTAGGAAAATATTGTTCCAGAAATATGGGCTCAATTCCGACGAATATATAACGAGTTGAAATAAGTACATCCAGTTTTGGGTACAAGGAAATATAAAAAATCATCTTAAGAAATTTAGAACTTTTAGCAATAAACAATAGATACACAGAGGAAGATTTTCCCTTTTACGGATCATCAATCGGATCCTTGGTTAGGGAGATACGATCGACACAAGTCGATCTAGGGTTTAAACAAGCTGTAACAAGCTCTAAGAAACCGACTCTACTTTATGACAAATAAAAAATAGCAAAACAATGCATAAAAAATATAAAAAAAACATAATAAATACTAGACATCAAGACAAAACCACTTCAACTTATAGATTGTCAATCAGATCTCTGATGAGAGAGATATTGCCTCTGCAAGTTGTTCCTGAATCCCAATAGTGATTTCACGGTTTGAAAAATAAGGTTCGGTTTTCTATTTTTTTGACAGGGTTTCAGAACCCAAAATAATTCAATTTTTTTACAGAAAATCACTAACAAACCCGTGAACACATGAAATAACACTGTTTCCGTGTGCTCCGGATTAAAAATCACATATTAGCGATAAAGCTTGAAAAACCCTAATTTAAACGTGAACAAAAAATGCAAATAATGTCATAAATTTAGATTTGATGCTTGAGTGAATAAAATAAACATTAATACAGTAAAATAAAATAAAAAAATTAGGGAAAGCATGGTTAGAACTTGATTTAGCCTTCGAAAGAGGGATTCAACCCATTAAACGGGTGAATCTTATCTTTTATTTGGCAAAAACATAAAAAATAACAATTTAAACGATTCCAACGGATTAGAATCATGAAAAACACCATTAAAGAGTATTGAATCACTTTCTTAAATCGATTTTATGGTTCTTGAATGAAATCTAAGCTTGAATCCAACACACAAGGGGCGATAATGGCGAGATCTATAAAATAAACAATAAAAAATTAATAAAACTAGTGAAATAATGTGGAAGAAGTTTACCTTGGGGCTGCAGCTTCAATGGAGGAAGGAGAAGGTGCTGGGAGGAGAAAGAGGCAACAAGAAAGGGAGAGAGAAAGCATAGGGGTCAACCCCCCAATTTGCCCCTATTTATAGTTTTTTGTTTTTGAAAAACCTAATTTAGAAAGAATTTTAGGTTAATTAAAACATTCCTAAAATGACTACATGAGAGGGGAATCTTTTGGAGAATTCTAGCCAAGGTGGGACTCTATCTAACCGTAATTGACTTAATTAATAAAAATAAATTCCAAATGTGGCGCCACCTAGGCGGGCCCACATTTGGTTTTTAAAACTCGAATTTAAAAGCTTTAAAAACTGTTAAAAAGCAAAGATAAAGTTTTAAAATCACTATTGACTCTTCTAACCTAGCTAGGACACTGAGTAATCCTAAACTAACCAAAACTTTCAAGTGTGACGCCACCCAGTGTGGTCCCCACTTGCTTTTTCAGAAAATGATTTTAAAATTTTTGAAAATAAAGGGTTAAAAATATTTTTTTTCTCAGAAACTTCAAAAGAACATCTAAGCTAAGTAATTTTTTTTTTTTTTACATATGAATGATATGAGATTGAAAATTAGTGTTTTACATCCCTGCAGGGTGGTCCCGCTTGAAGAAGGTTGAAAACTGATTTGGAAATCAAGTTTTTGAAATGAAGGATTTTAAAAAGGAAATTTTTAAAGGAAAGTTTGAAAATAAAATTGAGGTTCTAAACCAAATAGAGTCCTAAATGGATTGGGACTCTTTCAGAGGCGGCGCCAACTATGTGGGCCCCACATCACAATTTTGAAAAAGTAAAAATAAAGAATGAAAAGAGTTTTGAAGCAGAGTTGATCACCATATGAGAATCAGAGGCTTTAAAATAGAGTTCTGACCAGATTAGAACTTTGAGACAGAGTCCTAAAAATTTGAAACTCTTTATTTTTGGGGTTTTTAAAAGAAAATAAAGAGGTTTTGAAAGATCTTTTCAGAAATTGGCAAAAATAAACAAAATACAAGACCAAAGTCAGAGTCCTACTCCAACTGGAACTCTAGCATAGAGTCCTAAATCAACTGGGACTCTGGGATAAAATCTTGGAACTTTAAAATTTGGTTTCTAAAAAGATAAATGAAGAAGTTTTTGAAAGATTGTCTCAAAATTGAAGTCAGGGTTATAGTCCAAACTCAACCGAAACTCTGAAATAGAGTCCTGAATCAACTGAGACTCTGCAAAATGGACTAATTTAAAAAAAAAAACAAGTTAAGAGAATGAAAATGAAAGTAGAAACAAAAATCAAAATGGAGTCCTAAGCGGATTAGGACTCTGTCCCAGAGTCCTGATTGGACTGAAACTCTAGATTTTTGGCATTTTTAAAGGATAAATAAAAGAATTTTAAAAGGTTTTCTCAGAATTTGATAAAATGAGTTGAAAAACGAAGTTAGAGTCAGAGTCCTAGTTTAACTGAAACTCTTGAAATAGAGTCTCAAGTTGACTAAAACTCTACAAAATTGGTTTTTTTTCGAAAACAAGTGAAAAGGTTTTAAAAACAGGTAAGAATGAAAGTTAAAACAGAGATCAGAACAGAGTCCTGATCCGATCAGGACTCTGAGACGGAGTCCTAATTCGATTGAAACTCTAAAAATTTTGATTTTTCTGAAAACAAATAAGAAGATTTTGAGTGTTTTTTGGGAAAACAGGTGAAAACAAGATGAAAACTGAAATTGAAACTAGAGTTTTGATCCAACTGAGACTCTGAGGCAGAGTCTTAATTCGACTAAAACTCCTAAACTTTGAACAAACAAGGAGGTTTTAGAAACTTTTTGCAAAAACTGATGAAAATAGGGTAAAAACTAAAATGAAATTAGAGTCCTGATCCAACTAGGTCTCTGGGGAAGAGTCTGAATTCAATTGTAACTCTTAAAATTTAAAGTTTTCTTAGAAAACCAATGAAAGGGTTTTTAGAAAACAAGTGAAAATAAGATAGAAATTGGAGTGAGGTTTAGAGTCCTGATTCGACTAGGACTCTGGAGAAGAGTCTTAATTTGACTAGAACTCTGAGAATTTTTGGTTTTCTGAAAAACAAATGATGAGATTTTAAAAAAGGACTTTTGAAAATAAGTGAAAATGAAATAAAAAAATGAAATAAGGATAGAGTCCTGATTTGATTAGGACTCTGGGGCAGAGTCCTAGTCCAACTGAAACTCTAAAATTTTGGTCAAAATGAAAGGTTTTCTCGAAAAGAGATAAAAATAGAAGTGAAAAGTAGAGTCCTGATCTGACTGAAACTCTGGAAAAGAATCCTAATCCGACTGAGACTCTTAGATTTTGGCCAAAATGACAGAAATGTACAAGGGCTAAGACTGCCTCTGATTTAAAATAAAAATAGAATTTTGAAAAAGGTTTAAAAAGTAAAAAGACAGAGTCCTGATTCAACTAGGACTCTAAAATTTTAAGAAATTTGATAAATGAAGAAATCCAGAAGCGGCACCACCTAGCTGGGTCTCATCTGAGGATCCAAATCAGTTAAAAATAAATTCAGATTGTTTTGTAAAGAAAATATTTTAAAATAAAAGAATATAAGATCCTGGGGGTTAACAAATGGAAAATATTGATTCAAAACCCAGATTTGTGAAATTGATCTTAAAAAGAAGGTTTTAAAACTGGAATCTGGATTAGAAATTTTGGCAAATCAGAGTGCTAGATCTCGAAAATGACATGCAATGCCATGTAATGCAATGCCATGTAATGCAATGAAATGCCATAAAATGATAAGAAATGACATGCGATGATATGCAAAATGCAAATCCTGAATAAGAGATTTGAAGTCCCGGACCCCTGATAGAGATAAAGATTTGGACTTTTCTGTTCGGAGGTAAGAATTGATGATTAAAATCGAGCCAAAATAGATATTAAATCTTGATTGCAAGATGAAGTGTTGAAATTTGGTGCAAAATTTGGGCTTTGAATAGCCCTGGCTTGGGTGTCGACCCACTGGTTTCCTGAAGGATTTAGGGAGTGGATGCCAGTGGCTGAAGAAAAGGTGTTTGTGAATGAAGATGGAAAATTTGGGGTGTTTACACCTGTGCACAACCATTTACTGCATAGGCATCCAGTCACCACAGTGATTCTTTAGCAGAAATTAGTTTGCTGCAAGTCAATTTGCTGCTACTAGAGGCAACTCATCGAGCTGTTATGCCATGATATATCAATACTGATCAGTGTTCGTTTACTAGCTCTATCACCTGCATCTGGCTCATCACTGTACTTCACATCAAAATCTGAGGATGCTATATGTTGTTTAAAGCTAACTTTCCTATGTAGTCATTTTTACAGAAATCGATTGGCTAATCGATTTGCTGTGACTGTGTTGCAACTTGCCCATGTACCTTACTTACTACTCAAGTGCTTATTTGCCATTCAGTATTCCTGCCATCCCCTGTACATCAAGCATCATACCATTTAACATTCACTTTCACTTTCTTTATCACTTGCACATTGTCCCCAGCACATCACTTCACTTCCTCACTCTCTTGTATATTACTTGCACCTATATGTCCACCGCCACCTCTTCACTAGCACTTCACAACATTGTTGTTGCTTTATTAGCACTTCACTACACTCTATCAAATTGTTGCACTTACACTTTCACTTGTACACAACTCCCTGCACTTCTTACACTTCATTGCACCTGTACACTCTACACTTGCAACAACACATGTACACTTGACACTTGTATTCAACTGCACCTCTGCATTTACTTCATTTCCAGCAGCACCTATTCCACTCTGATATACATCTTAGCATAAGTATGGTAGATGCATTCTCATATGCATCTTGGCAGATGCATTCTCATATGCATTTTGGTAGATGCATCCTCATATGCATTTTGGTATATATATTCTCATATACACTTAGGCATATGCATATGCATTCTTCATTTAGCATAAGCATAACACTTAGGCATATGCATATGTATTCTTCATTTAGCATAAGCATAGCACTTAGGCATATGCATATGCATCTTGTCATCAACATGGGCATTACATATAGGTATTGATATGCATTTCTTCATAATGCATTGCATTTAGGCATTGCATCTTCATTAACATGTGCATTTCCACTATAGCTTAGGCATAATCATCTGCATATTAGTTTTAATGTGGTATTTTAAATTTCTTTTCTATATTTTGCATTTCTTCTGCTTGTGTTATCTTATGTTTGCAGGGAAGCTTAGAAGATGTTGATTTTCTTTTCTATATTAGAAATTTTGATATTTCAATTTCAATTTCAATGTAAGACTGTAATGATTTGATATTAATGAGAATTTCTACTTTTCAGTTTAGAATAGAATGTATGAGCATATAGTTCTCCTAATTGCTTATGACATCTCATTTCATTTTTATTTTTATTTCAAAAATTCACAATGGTAAAACACGAATGGCACGTGTACCTTTCTAATAAGAGGTAAATAACCCTAAGTAAATGATTCACATTTATGGTCATAGTCAAAATGTGAACAATACTTGGGATTTTTATCTTTTATGGAATAACATTTGACCTCCACTTAGGTCCATTTTAAAAATCATCATGTGTTTCTAAAAATACTTTTTTCTTCCTCTATCAGAATTTAAGATATAAATTAACTTGAGAAATATTTATGGCCATAGTCATGGATATATGAAAAGTTAATTTTATTTTAAAACCTATAAAGGCACAAAAAATTATTTTATTCTCTATTAGAATTTAGATATAGATTAGATTATAATATGTTTGTGACCATAGTCATGAATGTATTATGATTTAATCTTATTTCAATTCTATTAAAGAATAAAATTTGCTTTTAAATTTGAATCTTTAAATAAATTTCAAAGCATTCACATTTAGGATAGAATTGCATTCATTATCAAATTATTTCAAGTCATCTTCAAAATTCCAAGTGATTTTGAAATAAATCTTCAAAAACACAGTTTTCATTTCTAAATTCAAAATCATTTTCAACTTCCATTTACAAATTCAAATTCATAATTTATTCTCAATTCCACTCAGTTTTAAATCTTATTTCAAAATTTCAATTTTCAATTCTTATTTCTGAATTCCACATTTCTGAATTCTATATTTTAACTTGAATTTCATTTTTAAATTCCAATTTCAAAATCAAGGCTCAATTTCTATTCAATTTCAAATTCCAAGTCTACATTCAAATTCAATTCTTAATCCCAAAATCCAATTTCAAAGTTTATTTTAAAGTTCTAAATTTTCAATTTCTAAATTCACTCAAGTGCTTATTTGCCATTCAGTATTCCTGCCATCCCCTGTACATCAAGCATCATACCATTTAACATTCACTTTCACTTTCTTTATCACTTGCACATTGTCCCCAGCACATCACTTCACTTCCTCACTCTCTTGTATATTGCTTGCACCTATATGTCCACCGCCACCTCTTCACTAGCACTTCACTACATTGTTGTTGCTTTATTAGCACTTCACTGCACTCTATCAAATTGTTGCACTTACACTTTCACTTGTACACAACTCCCTGCACTTCTTACACTTCATTGCACCTGTACACTCTACACTTGCAACAACACATGTACACTTGACACTTGTATTCAACTGCACCTCTGCATTTACTTCATTTCCAGCAGCACCTATTCCACTCTGATATACATCTTAGCATAAGTATGGTAGATGCATTCTCATATGCATCTTGGCAGATGCATTCTCATATGCATTTTGGTAGATGCATCCTCATATGCATTTTGGTATATATATTCTCATATACACTTAGGCATATGCATATGCATTCTTCATTTAGCATAAGCATAACACTTAGACATATGCATATGTATTCTTCATTTAGCATAAGCATAGCACTTAGGCATATGCATATGCATCTTGTCATCAACATGGGCATTACATATAGGTATTGATATGCATTTCTTCATAATGCATTGCATTTAGGCATTGCATCTTCATTAACATGTGCATTTCCACTATAGCTTAGGCATAATCATCTGCATATTAGTTTTAATGTGGTATTTTAAATTTCTTTTCTATATTTTGCATTTCTTCTGCTTGTGTTATCTTATGTTTGCAGGGAAGCTTAGAAGATGTTGATTTTCTTTTCTATATTAGAAATTTTGATATTTCAATTTCAATTTCAATGTAAGACTGTAATGATTTGATATTAATGAGAATTTCTACTTTTCAGTTTAGAATAGAATGTATGAGCATATAGTTCTCCTAATTGCTTATGACATCTCATTTCATTTTTATTTTTATTTCAAAAATTCACAATGGTAAAACACGAATGGCACGTGTACCTTTCTAATAAGAGGTAAATAACCCTAAGTAAATGATTCACATTTATGGTCATAGTCAAAATGTGAACAATACTTGGGATTTTTATCTTTTATGGAATAACATTTGACCTCCACTTAGGTCCATTTTAAAAATCATCATGTGTTTCTAAAAATACTTTTTTCTTCCTCTATCAGAATTTAAGATATAAATTAACTTGAGAAATATTTATGGCCATAGTCATGGATATATGAAAAGTTAATTTTATTTTAAAACCTATAAAGGCACAAAAAATTATTTTATTCTCTATTAGAATTTAGATATAGATTAGATTATAATATGTTTGTGACCATAGTCATGAATGTATTATGATTTAATCTTATTTCAATTCTATTAAAGAATAAAATTTGCTTTTAAATTTGAATCTTTAAATAAATTTCAAAGCATTCACATTTAGGATAGAATTGCATTCATTATCAAATTATTTCAAGTCATCTTCAAAATTCCAAGTGATTTTGAAATAAATCTTCAAAAACACAGTTTTCATTTCTAAATTCAAAATCATTTTCAACTTCCATTTACAAATTCAAATTCATAATTTATTCTCAATTCCACTCAGTTTTAAATCTTATTTCAAAATTTCAATTTTCAATTCTTATTTCTGAATTCCACATTTCTGAATTCTATATTTTAACTTGAATTTCATTTTTAAATTCCAATTTCAAAATCAAGGCTCAATTTCTATTCAATTTCAAATTCCAAGTCTACATTCAAATTCAATTCTTAATCCCAAAATCCAATTTCAAAGTTTATTTTAAAGTTCTAAATTTTCAATTTCTAAATTTTCAATTTCTAAATTCATTCTTTAAATTCCAATCCAATTTTAATTTCAAATTCTAAATTTCTAAATTTGTTTCCAATTTCAAAGTTAAATTTCAATTTCAAAATCAATTCAAAGTTCCAATTTGAATTTCCAATCCAATTTCCAAGTTCAATTCTAATTTCAAACATTAAATCAAATCAATTTCAAAATCCCAATTTGAATCAAGTTTCCATTTCAAATTCTAAATTTCAAATTCTAAATTTAAAATTCCAACTCCTAAATTCAATTTTAAATTCCAATTTCAAAGCCAGATTTCAATTAGACTTCAATCCCAAATCTCAATTTCAAATTTTTCAATTTCAAGATTCTATTTCAATTTCAAAATTTTGATTTAGCAATTTTAAAGCTCCAAATCCAGTCTTTATTGTTTAAATTTCACTCTTTTCCAAATTTCATTTTCGATTTCAAATCTTCCTTTTCGATTCAAATTTTAATTTCAAAAGCTCTCAAAAATCTCAAAATTCTATTTCAATGTTTGATCTCAGTTATAATTTCAACTTCCAAATTTCAAATTTCCTTTTCAAATCTCAAATTCATTTCATTCAAGTTTTGGATTTAAAATTTCAATTTTCCAAATCAAGTTCAATTTCTGAATCATTTCTTTAAAGATGTTTTCAAATCTATTTCAAAATCACTTAGAACATCCAAATTTCTGTAATATTTCCAAAGCATGCATATTTTTCAAAGTTTAAAATTCATTACACAAGCATGATTCAATGTGCATTTAGGATTTTAGAATAATCACTTAGACAAATTTTAGGCAAAGAAAAAGGCATAAATTCGATCCTTGGTTCAATTACTCCTGGTAAAGGCGCCAGTGTGATCATGCAAAAATTTTCCTCTCGTTCCTCTTTTCCTTCTCTTTGCCTTTCTAGCCTCTATTCCCTTTTTAAAGGGGAATAACAGATAGAAAAGAAGAGAGAGTGAGAAAAGAAAGAAGAGAGAGGAACTCTTTTGCAAGGTCTCATTTGATCAAAGAAATGTTTGAAAATCACTCCCCTCCGTTTTGAAAATACTGCGGAAAAAATGGAGAGACAGGATTCGCTCATCGGTACAAGGTTCGACCGTTCCTGGCGCTTTTACCAGGGGTAATCAAACCAAGGATCGAATTTATACCTTTTGCTTTGCAAAAATATTATCTAAGAATTTATTCTAAGTCTAAATGCACAAAGAATCATGCTTGTGCAATGCAAATGCAAGGATGTATGCTTTTGAGAAAATAGTTTAGAAAATTTGAGATTTTCCAAGTGATTCTGAAATAAATTTGATAATGGAGTGAAGAAATGATTCAAAGATTTGAAGTTGGTTTGAAAAAGTTAGATTTTGAATCTAACTCGGAATCTGAAATAAATCTGGAAGGCGAGACTTGAAATTCCAAGTCTTGGAATGATCAAAATTTCTTTAGATGAAGAGAAAAAGGAATTTAGAATTGGAATTTTGAAATAAGAATGAATCTTCAAAGTCATAATGAACTTTGAATTGGGATTGATTTTCAAGAATCGATTAAAAGAAAATTTTGGATTCAAGTCCTAAAACAGAAATTGAATTTTGAATTCAGATTTTGAGAAATAGATTAGTTTTGGAAATGAGAATTGAAAATGGAATTGGATCGTAAATTTGGAATAGAATTTGATTTGAAATCTGAAATGGATTTTGGATCTGAAATCTAGCATCCAAGATGGAACTGAATCCGGAATCTGGAATCCTAAATGGAATTTTGGATTCGAAGTCTTGAATTCAAGATGAAGTTGAATCCGAGATCTGAAATCCTAAATGGAATTGGATCTGAAGTCTGAAATCCAAGATGGAGTTGAATCTGAATTTTGGAATCCTAACTGAAATTTGGATTCGAAGTCTGGAATCCGAAATGGAGTTGGATTTGAAAATCTGAATCCAAGGTGGAACTAGGTTCTAAATCTAGAATCCAAGATGAAAAAAAAAATCCAAATGGGACTTGTTGATGGATCTGGATTTTGGAAATCCAGATTTAAATTTAAAACTTAGGAAAGATCAGATTTTGAGATTCTGAATCGATCTCAAGACTTTGATTTTGAATTTGAGAATCAAGGCTCAATGAAAAATAAAAGGGTAAACTTGATTTAAAGCTTGAGTTTTTGAAATCAGAAGATGAATCAGGAATTTCAAAGTTAAATCGAACTTTGAAATTTGATCTAAGATGTTAAATTGATTTTGAAGTTTAATCCTAAAAATGAATTTGGAATTCCAAAGTTGAATTGAACTTTGAAATCTTTGAATTGGAAATTGAATTTTGAGTACAAAAAGAGAATTTCGAAATTTTAAAGTCAAATTGGACTTTGAAATTGAAATTTGAACCTTTGAAATAAGATAGAAGAATGAATTGAAATAGAAATTGAAGATTGGTTTGAGAAATGAAGAAGTCATTTGAAAATATGTCCCAAAATCTCTTGGATTTTGGAAAAAAAAAAATTTAAAATATGATGCAATTCTATCCTAAATGATCAATGAATTAAAAGAATTTGAAATTGAACTTTGAAAAGCATATTTCATTCTTTAAATGAACTAAAATAAGATTGAAGATATAATACATCCCTGACTATGGTCATTGAATGTATTATATAGTAATCATATTTAAATTCAAGTGTAGAATAAAATATATTTTGGTTTTTTTATAGAGTTTAAAATGAAATTAACTCTCAATATATCCTGACTATGGTCATTGATATATATCTTGAGTTAATTTTAAATTAAACTTTAATAAAGGAAGAAAATATTTGAAAATATGATGATTTTTTAGAATGATCTAGTGTGGATCCAGTGCTATTTCATAAAAGATAAAATCATAAGCTTTGTTCACACCTTAACTATGGTCATTGATGCAAATCATCCACTTAAGATTTAATCACCTTTTATAAAATGGTGCATGTGCCATTCGTGTTCCCATTTATGAAATTTTGAAATAAGAGAGCAAAATGATATGAAACACACAATTTTATGAAAAATGCATGCTCATACATTCTAATCTATGCTAGAAATATAGAATTCTCATTAGAATCTAGCTATTACAATCTTAAATTTACAGAAATCCTAATCTAAGAAAGGATTTTAACAATTTACATCTTTCCTGCAAAACAGAATTAGTACAGGGCAATATTGCAAAAAGTTCTAAGTGCCATATTCATATCAAATGGAAAAGACATATGGAAATATGTTCATTCAAATGGAAATGTGATGCTTGCCTTGCTAAAAGGCATATATGACATACCATGGGAATTGCAAGTATAAGGGTAATGTATGATATGCAGGAGATATGAAGGCAACAAATGCAGTGGTATTGAAAGTAAGGGGAGATGCAAGGTGTTGTGGGATGTAAAAGTATGACAATGGGTAATGAATTATGAAGAGGTGGCGTGTTGTGAGAAGGGTGTTGGAAAAATATGATGAAAGTGGAGAGTCTTATCCGTGAATCACGAATTTTGAAATCATCTTAACTTGGTCTTGATTCTCCAAACCAGTACATCGAATCAGATTATGATATCAAGTGTTGTTTGGAATCACATATACTAATGTCTGTTTCAACACAGATTTTATAGATGCTGAGAAGAACACAGGGATATTACTGCAGTAGAGGGATAAGGAAATGTATGAGTGCCATGAACTACAACAAGCAGCTGGTGCACAAATAATGAAGTTTGTGTATCGTAGTAAGCTGTAGTGTACAACAAGTAAGCAATATGCTAAAGATGGAAAGTGGGCTTACAGATGTTGTGCAATAGATGGTGAGATATGTGAGGGTGTCGAGTGAAGACATATGATAGGCTGGTGCGGTGATAATACAGGTGGATAGGGGGGGATTGGGTGATGACTGTGGAGAAAGTGGACAGTGTAGAATGTGGGTGTTGTCAGTCATGCACATGATTGGTGTTGTGATGAATCAACACAGTGATAATACATTAACTCAGTTAATAATAAAAAAAAATGCTCAAGCAACATGGGACCTCCATATCTAAATGCAACAGCCAGTATTTTCAGCTGGTACTCGACTGCTACTTTAAAAGGTGGAGGTAAGGCTAGTATGGTGTAGCTGCAGTGAATGTAGGAAATGAAGGGATACTGGGAGATGAAGGTAATGCCATACAACGTTGCTGTAAATTGCAGAAAGGGGTGTAACAGGTGGTTCCCCCTTTTAGAACTTCAGACCAAGACCGACTGAACCTCACCTAAAACCCCATACAGATAGGCTATATGCATCATCAGTGCTTAAGATTTTAGACAGTAGGAACCAGTAATGACAAATAAAATTTGATTCCTCATACTAACAGGAGCTATCCTCATCATAACAGAAATAACGTTCATTATAGGACAAACCTTGTACTGCAAGAAAGATTGATTCAACTAGCATAATACTACTGATAAAATAAACAGTTGATGCCTAATTAACAATGATTCTCCAAGGCATATATCACTTATTACGCTTCTCCCCTGTCTTTTTCAAACTAAACTCATTTAACCCTGACTATTGGGGTTGATGGAACTACATTTGCCTATCACATAATGTTTCATGAAAAGGGCAAAAAAAATGTAGAGAGTGTGAATTTTACATTCAAGTTGCAGACCAAATTAACTAAACAGGTTATAGAAAAACCTCAATCACCCTGTGCTAAAATGAGGAATCAAAGGATATGGAGGTGTGATGAAATTGCTGTGAGCTCCCCAAAAGAGAGACACGAGCCCACCAAACAAGGAACGTAACTTAAAACAAGACAAAAGTTTGAATATAATGCTTGAACTAACAAATATAAAAGCACAGCTGCTGTGAAACGAACCAGAAAATGAGAACGCAGATTAAATTATGTTGGAACCTGAACGAGATTAACAAGATGAAGGTACTCTGATAATAATAAGAGGTACAAACCGATGTATGAATGAAATGTAGAAACCGTAATTCCACACTATTGAGATACCTACCATTAATATGCAGGGTAACAGTAACGTTAAGATGAGGGGATATTATAGGGAATGGTTACATGGTAAGTTTGGTGGAGATTCCTAATGAATTAGATTAGATATATCAAATAATGATGTTCTTGGATACTAATGGAATCTAATTTCACAGAGGGATTATCGGACAAAAAATCTTACAGCAGATCTTTTCATGAATCATGATGAAATCTAAGCGAGTTATGCGATGCATTTACAGGAAATATAATATCAAAACAGGAGATTAACAAAAGATCTATGCTAATGTAATTAGTGTGATGTTGTTGATGCTAGGCGAATGAAACAGATGATACAACATCGAAACAAAGGATTACTGAAAATGAATAACCTACATCAAAGCCATTGACGCAATACAACTGATGATGTGTTCAAGGGAGATAGTGAAATGTGGTGCTTGTGAAACCAGTAAAATGACCACTTATGCTGCCACAGACTACGGATTTTCCAGGTTTTAGCAATGCAAAGAAAACCACAAGTAAACATCTGAACAACAGAAAACATGGTGGTCTCCTTCCGAATGTCAGTGAACCCAATATTTTTTTTTTTAGCAATTCTTCATTGATTTTATAATAAAGAAAGTATAGCCAAAACAAGAATTCATTTGGAATCAAATCAGACACAAGTGTTTGAAAAAGACAGAAGAGAGGGATTCAATTGCAGGAAACACGAGGGTACAGGGATGAAACGAAAAACTGATACTAAATCGTAATAAAGTACAGAGCATAGTATGAAAATAAACTAAGGAAAAACCCAAAAATGACTTGAGAAGGACAGAAAAACCATTGTTGACAGAAATCACACAAAAGAATCATATGCTAGGTAAAAGGATAGACCATGCCCTCCATTGTAGCCTCAATTTCAAAAGATACTGGGACAGAGGCAATGGAAGCACTCATTCAAACTATGGCAGGGTGTGTGGTATAGAGAGGCCCAAAGGTTATGTGCTGGTGTTTATGCTATGGTAAGAGCATAAACGCCTGCTTGCAAACAAAGCATCTGAACATTTACTGTAAATGAAAGCATGGCCTAGCAAAAGAATGAGAAAAAAAAATGAATCAGATGATTTTAACAGAAGAGTCGGGAAACAAAAACAATTGGGGATTTCTGCAAGATGAATCCGACTTGATACAGGATCAAATCGGACATCATTGTAGAAGCTGTTCCCAAATATAAAGTGTAAATGGATTGATACATAACAAAAAAAAATAGATGAAAGAAATGCTTACGAAAGGGGAGACAGTAATACATCATCAAGCACTATTAAAACAAAAAAGTAACTGCAAACTAGATAACCATGTTAAAATTAAAAGGAAAAGAGGCATGGCAATGAAAGATAATGTTGGAATTGTAAGATTCCTGTTGCTGTTACACATCGATGTATTGAGGTTGCTATATGCAACTCAACGTCGTCCAAGGTGTATTAATGGGGATAGGAGCAAAGTAAATCGAAGATCAGAGCCGAGAGAAAGAGATTTCTACCTTGTTAGAGGACTTTGATCTCCTTGAAGTCACTATAGATGAGGCACCTCGGGAGATCGCTCTCCAGCACTTGCAGAGGAAACTTCAGAGAGAGGGAAAAAATATGGAGAGGGGATAGTGAGAGAATGAGGCGTGATCGGGTGAACAATTCTGGATCTAGAGGAGGCCTGCGACTTTTGTTTTATAACAGAAGGTCGTTAGGCCTTCTTTGACATCGGCCCCTCTCATTTAAATTTTTTTTATAAAAAGGGGGCTCCTTTCAAGAGTATTCTAAAAAGTGGTTCTTCATCAAAAACGATTTTCAAAAGAGGCTTTCAAAAGTCCTTTTTTTGTATTTTTCTTTTTCTGTTTCAGAATTTTTTTTCTTCGTATACTCTATATATATATTTTTGTTTTTGAAATAAAGTTCTAAAATCTAAGGGAAAATAGGGGATTTTAAACTAATTTTATAAAAAATTGGAAATATTTGTGAAAGAGAGGTTTTTCTGAGAACTCGGGTTTTAAACCTTGGAAATTTTCTCAGAAAATGGGTTTCAGATTCGGGTTTTGTGGAGATATTTGAGTTTTAAGCCTCGAATCGAGAAATACAGAGTAAATGGATCCAAATGGATACCAGATGGACCATCCAAGCCTTTCAAGAATTATTTTTGGCATTTTTGTAATTCAATTTGAAGATTGGATAACGAAACTCAGATTCAAAATTTGATGCGAGATCCAGATCCAAAATCGAGTCAGATATAGAAAATGGATTTGATTCCAGTAAATCCGAGAAATAAACTGGAATTTTGAGCGAGAAATGACTCAATTTACTCAGAAAATGAGGCTCAGGGGCAAAAGGGGAGTATTTACAATATTTTGAAAATTTTGGGGTGTTCACAGCCATGAACGGTTGAATCTCGTACCGACGAGCGAATCTCGTCTCTCCATTTTCTAGCAAATTTTCAAAACGGAGGCGAGTTAATTTTTCAAAATATCTTTTTCAAAGAAAGGTCAAGTGAGACCTTGCAAAGAGTTTTCTTCTTTCTTTCTTTCTCTCTCTTCTTTCTTTTTCCCTCAAAAGGGAAAAATGCTGAAAGAAAAAGAAAAGAAGAAAGAGAAATTTTTTACAACGATCACAGGTTTGGCGACCGTGATGGGACTCATCTTTGTTCGATTGAATTAATGCTTTTGCCTTGTTTAAATTCTTCTAAGTCATTATTCTTTAAAATGCTAGCTTCATTTTCATGTAGCCTTAGGAGGCTAGACTCTAAACTAGCTGACATTAATGCATATAGGATTAAGTATGGTTTGGTAGGACCATATTGAGGAGAATTTATCCATGCTCACTTAGACTTAGGTCTGAAATACAACTCTCCTCAATTTAGGGATTGAATGCAAACAATGTATGCAAGTCTGTGCTTCTTTATGATTTTTCAAAATTCTATTTCTTTAGGACTTTGCATTAGAACCATCTGATTTCTTGCATGTTGAGCATACTTTCAAAAACATCCCTACTTATATTGTCCTGGTCTTCACGTTGCTGGGCTATCTCACTAAACCATAGTTCGGGAAAGAGCCTCACAACTGGGCCACTTATTTGGGTTAACACCCCCCTGCCACGTACTAAGGGCCATAGTCCAAAGTATCTCGACAGGCGCTCAAGGATGTTGGGAAACCATTACCTTAGAATCGAAGAAAATTTCTATGCAACGTACTTCGAGCTTCATCTTGAGTATATCAGCGTATCTTGATTGGAATCAGATGATTCAAATCTTAGAGTTAGGATTAAGGTCCTACAAGCCTTTTTCAAATATTGCATTTAAAGTCAGCTTTTAGGGAATGTTGTTTTGTGCATCATTGCTTGTGTAGTTTTGCTTCTTTTGTGGATATTATCTTATAATCCTCATTTACTTCACATTTTCAAAACCTTGGATATTTATTTTAAAATTTCCTCTATTTCTCAAAATCCAGGTATGTATTTCTCTTTTTTTATTTCTTCAGAATAATGTTCTTAAACCCTGGATATTTTTTAAGATTTCTCTACATTTCTCAAAATCCAGGTGTATATTTCTCCTTCTCTTCTTCAAAATAATTTTCATAAACCCTAGATATTTTTCAAGATTTTCCTATATTTCTCAAAATCTAGGTATATATTTCTTTTTCTTTATTTCTTCAAAATAATTTTTAAAAGCCTAGATATTCTTTTTAAGATTTCTCTTTATTTCTCAAAATCTAGGTATATATTTCTCTTTCCATATTTCTTCAGAATTATTTTCTAAAACCCTAGATATTTCTTTTGAAGTCTTCTTCTATTTTTCAAAGTTTCGGCATATATTTTCTCTTTTTTCTTATTTCTTCATAACTATTTTTCCCAAACCCTGGAAATCCTTTTTAAAACTCTCCTTAGATTTTCAAAACTCTAGGTGTATTTTCGTTTCTTCTGGTTTTTTTTTTATCTTAATTTCGTCAAATTCTCTGATCCTGTCTGCAATTTTTCAAATATTCAAATCTTGACATCTATTTTTCAACTTTTCTTATGTCTTCTAGTATATCTTCTGATTCTATTCAAAAAAAATCTTGTGTCTTCTCACATAAAATCTCTTTCGTCAAGAGATATCTTTTTCAAAATAACAGTTTCAGGAGGAAATGAGAGACTGACATGTGGTGCCACCTCAGGGTGGCTCCACATTGACATGTGTCAGGAGGCAGGAGCTGAAGAAGCAGAAGACGCCACCTCAGAGGGGAGTTGTTTCTACTTTTTTTGATGTAGGGAGGTCTGGCCATGTGGCGCCACCTCAGGGTGGCTCCTACAATGCCATGTGGCAAAAGGGAGGAAAAGGAGGGAAAGGGACATGTGGCACCATCTCAAAAAATGAATTTAGGGAGGAGACTTCAGGATTTGCGCCACCTCAGCCTGGAGTTTGAATATTTGAATTATTGATTTTTCTGAAGGAGGCAGAAAATGACATGTGGCATTTGCTTTTTCTGAGAAGAGCAGAGAATGACACGTGTCACTTGCTTTTTCTGAGGAAAGCAGGGAATGACATGTGTCACTTGCTTTTCTGAGAAAAGCAGAAGGTGACATGTGTCAGTCTGCTTTTTCTGAAGGAGAGCAGAGAATGAAAAATATCAAATTTGCTTTTTCTGAAAAGAGCAGAGGATGACACGTGTCACCTACTTTTCTGAGAAAAGTAGGGAGAGACATGTGTCAGACTACTTTTCTGAAGGAAGGAGAGGTTGACACGTGTCCTCTGCAGGAGACACACTTCAAATGGTGCCACCTCAGAGGAGACAAGTTTTACTTTTTCTGGACAGGACAACACATGACACTTGGCCTCTCAGGGTGACCTTGGAATGACACATGGCGTAGGGTGGATACTGACACGTGGCATGGAATGAAGAGGATGTCTAATGACATGTGGCGGCTTCTTAAGGTAGCCCCACACTGACACTTGGCAGATAAATGGGAGGAGAGAGAAAAGACAAGTGGCGCCAATCCAGGGGACAAGGCTCCTATATTTTTGGGTTTTTCAAAATTCAGGTTTTTCAAAAGAAAAGCCTGTGTGACACCACCTCAATGTGGGTCCCACATTGCTTCTTTATTGAAATAAGGACAAGATAAGAAAACCACTTTTTGGAATTTTCACAAAATCTAGACTAATTGCTAAAACAAAATTTTTTGAAAAGAGTTAGCCCCTGTGAGGTGATTTTGTAAAAGAATGATAATTGAAATAGCTGACAAAAGGGCAAAATCTGAGTTGAAGAGGCTAAAATCCATATTGAAAACTATCCAGATCGTTTTCTTGAGGAAATATTTTGAAATTCAGAACCCTGGGGGTAAAATGGGAAGAATTGATAATTTTGAAGACCCAGGGTTTTGAAATCAATTTTGAAAAGAGTTGAAATTCTAATCTGGATTGAAAATTTTTGAAATCAAGAGTTCTGGACCTCGAAATGACATGTTGTGCAGTGCAGTGATATGAAATGCTCATGCAATGCTATACAATGACATGTCTTATGAAATGTAATCCTGAACCGGGTTTTGGAGATTCTCGTCTCCTGTCAGAAGTAAAATTTTAAACATCTGAGCTAAAAATAGAAAAAAAATTGAGAGTTGCAGATGCAATTTAGACTTTTGTAAGGTCCGAGCTCAAAAAATGACCATTTTGCCCTTCGGCGATTTCAAAGGCTGGATGATGATGCTTGGTGGAAATGTTGGAGAGGTGAATGAAAATTTGGGGTGTTTACAGGCCATCCCCTCTTTAAAGATTTTGAAAGTCGTTTTATCAGAAAAATCTAAACTTTTGAAGCTTTCCAACCAATCTTTGAAAGTATTTGAAAATCTTTTCAACAAATTTTTGAAAATTTTTGAAAACTCGTCCATCTTTAAGAAAGGGGTGGCTTCTTTACTCAGAAATCTCGGTTCATTTACCTACAACTTAGGTAAAGTGAATGTTTTATGGGTAGGGCTTCACGGTGGCGCCATTTGGGGGCTGAAAAAGTAAAAACAGAAAAAAATGAGTAAAACAAGTTTTTCTCTTTTTTTTTTAAGGTGGTGCCACCTCAGCCAGATTTGAAAACCTTTTGGAAAAAAAATATATATTTGCTTTTCTCTACAGGGAGCTCTAGTGAAGCGCCACCTATGTGTGGGCCCACTTTCTTATTTTGTAAAAATAAATAAAATGAGAAGAAAAGGATTTGAAAATTTGTGCCATCCCAGGGTGGGCCCCGCTTGAAAATAAGAGAAATGCCTGAGAATTTGAGTGTGAAGCCACTTCAGGGTGGTCCCATGTCATTTATTTGAAATAAAAAGCAAAATCAAAATAAATAAATTCTTTTTGGGTTTTTTTTATAATAGTGGGCTAGTTAGAAAATACGAAGTAAAATTTTACAAAAATTTAGAAGGAAGATAGTCCTTCAGAGCAAAATATAAAAAAAAGAAATGCAGAGATTTTTGTAAAGAAATTTAAAGTTTTTTTTTTTTTTGCAAAAGTTTGAAATAAAATCTTCTAAATTTAAAGTTGTGTCCCCTTCTTTTTGAATTGCCGAAATTTTAAAATCAATATAAAAAACCATCCAGATTGTTTTCCTTAGAAAACTTTTGTAATTCAGAGTCTTGGGGGTTAAAATGAGGGAAACTGACAATTTAAAAAAAAAAAAACCAGGGATTTGAAATCAATTTTGAAAGAGTTAAAATTTCAATCTGGATTGATAATTTTGAAAATCAGGAATTTTGGATCTCGAAATGACATGTTGTGCTGTGAAATGATATGAAATGCTCATGCGATGATATGCAAAGACCTGTCTCATGAAATGCCATTCCGAATCAGGAATTGGAAATTTTAGTTTCTTGTCAAGAGTAGGGTTTTAAAAATTTGCAGTTTGAAGATATTTCTGAGAGAAATTTTGAGAATTGAGAATGAATTTTGGACTTTCTGCAAAGTCTAATCTCAAAAAATGACCATTTTTCCCTCCAGTAATCTCGGAGAACCAAAATGTGATGATTGGTGGAGATATCAAGAAGGTGAGTAAAAATTTGGGATGTTTACAGATGCCCCTCTTTGCTACTAAGCCAGCTTGTGGCCGAGCTTAGTGGCAAAGAAAAACACACCAAATTTGGGCTAAAAAAATGCCCCAGTTAGAAGGATCTGACTAGGTATAGAGATATTAACCTGGTGGAGATGGTAGATATGAAATGGAGAACGAAGAGGAATAGATTCGCTCTGTGACGGTGAAGTTTAGATTTTTGCCCTTAACCTGGATGGGACAAAAAATGCTTCGCATGGGAAAAAGCTCAGGTTTGACTTTCAATCTGATTGGGGAATAAAATATCTCAAAGAAATGAGACAAAGGTTTATACCCTTGACCTGATTGGGCGGAAAATGAAATACCTCATCAAAGGAGGCTCAGGTTTATACGCTTAACCTGATCGGGCGGAAAATGAAATACCTCATCAAAGGAGGCTCAGGTTTATACCCTTAACCTGATTGTGCAGAAAATGAAATACCTCATCAAAGGAGGCTCAGGTTTATACCCTTAACCTCATCGGGCGGAAAATGAAATACCTCATCAAAGGAGGCTCAGGTTTTATACCCTTAACCTGATCGAGTGGAATATGAGATACCTCATCAAATGAGGCTCAGGTTTATACCTTTAACCTGATCGGGCAGAAAATGAAATACTGCATCAAAGGAGGCTCAGGTTCATACCCTTAACCTGATCGGGCAGAAAATAAAATACCTTATCAAAGGAGACTCAGGTTTTATACCCTTAACCTGATCAGGTAGAAAATGAAATACCTCATCAAATGAGGCTCAGATTTGTACCCTTAACCTGATCGGGCGAAAAATGAGATACCTTATCAAATGAGGCTCAGGTTTGTACTCTTAACCTGATCGGGCGGAAAATGAAATACCTCATCAAAGGAGGCTCAGGTTTATACCCTTAACCTGATCGGGAGGAAAATGAATAGAATCCTCGAAGGAAGAGACCATGATGGAACCTTCGGTTTTTGCACAATAAATCCGACAGAGGTTTTGCAAAAGAAAGGAAAATGGGGTCCCTAAAGCATGAAAAGGGTTTGATCTTGGGCGCCTCATTTTTGAGACTAAATCAGTTTTTGAAATTGCCTTTTGCGATAAAATGATTGGTGGTTAGACCTCGAACCGAAATGGGACTGTTTGTGGTTGGACAGTGGGGACATAGGAAAGTGTGTGAATCTGAGAGCTCACACTCTCAAATTATAAAAAGAAGGGAAGAAATCTTGAAAACTCCCGTAATGAAGTCCTAAAGAAGGATGAAAATGGTGTCAGGATGTGTCAAAAACGGACATCAAGCTCTCACTCCATGCCAGAATAGCTAGAAAATATTATCAAAATATTGAAAATTTTGTTGTTGATTCAAAGTATTTGAAAATGGTACACATTGTTGCAAATAATATTCCTTCTTTTCTACCTAAAGTATTACCTTCAAACGAGATTGACTTCATAGAATCAAGATTCAGAATTCAAATTGCTTGCAATTGACCTTCTTCAAGGAAGCTATCAATTTCCTTGATATGAACAGGAAAGAGAGAATTTAATATTACGAAAGCAATTTATGAAAGAATATTGATAATAGAATTTCACAAAATTAAAGAAGATTCTTGATGGATTTGGCAGTTTGATATCCTAGGATGTTTCTCTCATGATAATCTTTCTGCACTCTTTTGGACTCTCTTGGGCTTCAGGGAAGTTTATTACATCATCCTTTATTTTGGAAGATGTCCTAACTTTTTTCTCTTTCTTTTCCCTCTCTTTCTCTTTTTTGGAAGAGTACGTCACAAACTCCTTCAACTTGGAGATGTTTCGATCCTTCTTTGCCTCAGGGATTATATTGACAATACTAGCTCATGGGTGGCAGATCTCTTGGTGGTAGCGGAAATTAAATATCTTTTAGGGATTCTCGGGAGGTTCATCGCATCTGCCTTCAACTCGACAGTGCTTTGGACTTTCTCTGGAAGGATCTGTCACAAACTCTGTCATCTTAGAGATGTTTTAAATCTTCTTTGGCCCCGGGTGGTTACTTGCCTGATTCATCTTCATCTTGCCGACAATTGAGAGATCCCTTTTGCAGATATTTAATTGCAGCTGAGGAGATAGGGCTTGGGTGAATTCTCTCTTTTTCTAGCGCTCATGATATTTCCACTGCCTCATTTTTATAAGAATAGTCTTTAGAGATGTGCCATAACTGCGATCAATATCAATCATTTATGGCTTTGCAATAACATTGAATTTTCTTTGCTGGCCATATCGAGGATTTATCATTCATCCTTTTGGTTGGTCAATGGAAAGAATTTGAATTTTGAATCCTTCGCAAAAAGCTTTTCCCTTTTGGAAGTAATGCTGAGGTAAAGATTTGTGCAATGAAGATTTTGAAATCAATAGGTAATTGATTGACAAATTGGCAAAATGTTCTTGAAATCCTTAGTGAAAGAGAGCATTTGAAGTCCGGCTTAACGCATCCATGACGAAAATTATCCTCTCCTTTCCCCAAAGGAGAAGACTCGGGCTTAGCCCTTACCTGAATGGGAAATGAAAATTACTCTGCTCTTCCCTAAAGAGGAGGTGTTTGCAAAATAAACTTTCGAAGAAAAAATGAGCTTTCGTCAAAGCTCCCTAATATTAGGCTTCTCTTATGTAAAGGGGGCCGATAATAGTGAGGTCGGAGAATTGGGTCATGAAAGGAACGAGTCCATCACACTCTCCCTGAAAAGAGGGTCCTCCATGACGAAAATGGCCTAGTATGAAAATTGGGGTGGCCACAAAGAAATCGAGTCTTTGTCGAGCCTCTCCCTATAAAAAGGGTTCCTTGTGTGAAATTGGAAATTATTTTGCAAACGGTTCACGAAGACATGAGTCCCTTCAAACTCTCCCTGAAAAGGGGCTAAGTGAACAAGTTGGATATCATGCGAAAAGAACGAGCTCCCTCGGACTTTCCCTTAAAAATGGTCTCTCGCAAGAGAAAATGATTGAAATTTGGATATTGGGCCAATAGGCGAAATGAATACGACCATGATTGGCAAAGGTGACCCGCAGGTCGAAAATGATTGAGATAGAATTAGTAACCCGAAGGTTTGAAATTGAATGACCTAACGGTTTAAATTAAGAATTGGTTGACCCAAAGGTCGAAGTTGTGTGACCCGGAGGTCAAAATTGAAAATTGAAAACTGAGAGTATGAAAATTGGGCGACCAGGAGGTCAAAATTGAGAATTGAATGACCCGAAGGTCGAAATTGGAAATTGAATTTGAAAAATTGGAAATTGGGTGACCCAAAGGTCGAAATTGAGAATTGAATGACCCGAAGGTCGAAATTGGAAATTGAATTTGAAAAATTAGAAATTGGGTGACCAGAAGGTCGAAATTGAAGAATTGAATGACCCGATGGTCAAAATTGAAGAATTGAATGATCCGAAGATTTAAATTGGAAGTTGGTGGACAAAAGGTCAAATTTGAGAAAGGAAAATAAAGGTAAAGGGTTCACAAGTCGGAACTCGAAAGTTGGAACTCAGAAGTCGGAAGTCGGAACTCGGAAGTTCGGGTTAGAGCATCGAATAAGGTAAAGGGTTCACAAGTCGAAACTCGGAACAACAAAGGAAAATGAAGAGCTCGAGTCGGAGCTCGAATACAGTAAAGAGATCACGAGTCGGAACCCAGATCAACAAAGGAGAAATGAAGAGCTCAAATCAGAGCTCGAACAAAGTAACGAGATCACGAGTCAGAACTCAGATCAACAAATGAAAAATGAAGAGCTCGAATCAGAGCTCGAATAAGGTAAAGAGATCACGAGTCAGAACTCGGATCAACAAAGAAGAATGAAGAGCTTGGGTCAGAACTTGAATAAAGTAAAGAGATCACGAGTCAAAACCCAGATCAACAAAGGAGAAATAATTTGAAGAAAAACCCGAGTCAGAACTTAGATCTTCAAAGGAAAAATAATTTGAGGGAAAACCCGAGTCGGAACTCGGATCTTTAAAGGAAAATATAAACCAACTTGAAAGTTGGATATTGAAAATGTAGACGTTTGAGCATTGAATTTTTAAAATATACCAGTTTGAACACTGATTTTTTAAATAATTCCAGTTCGAGTACTGGATTTTGGTTAAGTGCTAATGACTGTCTTTCAATTTTGAATAACAATTAGGAATTGTGGTGGGACTATTTGCTGAAATCTCAATAATGACCGAATTTATATTAATGCAGTTGAATGCAAATTGATGCACATGAATGCACAAGTGTGTAAAATGGGAGATTTGTTTATCCTGCCTGCATACAGAAAAAAAAAATTTAAAAATGCCCCAGTGTAATTGGAAAAAGAAAGTTTGATCCTTATTGAAGGAAATAGGAAGACTACAAAGAAAGAATAGATGCTTCAAGTATAGAACTTTTTCAAGTGTCGAGCATTAATGGGATCTGGTAATTCTACCCCATCGGCATTGATGAGCCGATATGAGTTGCGGGGTAATGCTTCTTTGACAACATAGGGACCTTCTCAATTTGGCGACCATTTGCCGCCAGGATGATGCTTGAGATAAGTTGTGGATCGAAGTACTAGATCATTGACTCTGAATCTCTTTTCGATGACAGACTTCACATATTGTCTGACTATTCTTTGGCGATAGGATTGAGCATGCTTTGCTGCTTTTAGCCTTCTTTCGTCGAACAAGTCTAGCTGAATTAATCGCTGCTGCTGGTATTGATCAAGAGGTAATTCTAGAAGTGACGCGAATTTCAAAGCGGGCTTTTGAACATGTAGCGACAATGCTATTTTTGTTCCATAGACCAATTCTGATGGAGTTGCATTTGTTGGAGTGAGAATGGTGGTTCGGTAGGCCCATAGTGCATCGTGGATTTTCTCATGCCAGTCACGGTCTGTTTCTACAGTTCGTTTCAAGATACGAATTAAGATCTTGTTGGTAGCTTCTGCCTCACCATTCCCTTGAGGATAGTAAGGATCGGAAAAATGATGATGGATTTTGAACTTTGAGCAGAATGTCTTCATTCTTTCATTCTTGAAATGACTGCCATTATCTGACACGATGTCATGCGGTATGTCGAAACTGCAAAAGATGCTCTTGTGAATGAATGAGACCACATGTCGTCCTTCTACTGTGCAAAGAGCGATAACTTCTACCCACTTAGTGAAATATTCTGTTGCGGCCAGGAAGTATTTGTGGTCATTTGAAGCAGAAGGAGTGATGGGACCTACGACATCAAAGGCCCACATAGAAAACGACCATGGAGAGACAACAAATTGCAAATATGTTGCTGGCGCATGAATAAAGGGTGCATGTATCTGACATTGAACACACTTCTTCACAAAATGGTAACAGTCTTGCTGCATAGTCTTTCAATAGTAACTTGTTTGGGTGATTTGCTTAACAAGGGTTTGGTAGCCGATGTGGCCACCATAAATGCCTTTGTGCGCCTCCCGCACGACTTCTTGGCTTCGTCTTCGTCTAAGCATCTGGAATACTCTGAACTGAATCTCAGACGGTAGAGGACGTTTGCCAAAATAAAATATCTGGTAGACATACGCTGGATTGCTCGATGCTCTTTCTTTGAGAGTTCTGGAGAAAATTCACCAGTTTCTATTAAGTTTTTGATATTGTAATACAAAGGCTTCTTCTTTTGTTCAGCTTGGTTTACTTGTTCTGTTGCAAGGAAGGCGGGTTGGTCGAGTCTTCCAATTTCAAAAGAGTGATAAGATTCTCCGTTCTTGAAAGCCATAATGGAGCCTAGGCTGGCTAGGCTATCAGCCACTTTATTAAAATCTCTCTTGATATGGAAGAACTGAAATTCTTCAAACTTGCTGACAAGAGCTGAAATGATTTTCTGATAAGGAAATAGCTTTTGATCTTTCACTTGTCATTCGGCTCGGACTTAATTGACAACGAGTAATGAGTCACCGTAAGCATACACTCTCTTGACATTGAAGTCTAGTAGAATCTTTAGACCTTGTATCAGAGCTTCGTACTCGTCCATGTTATGGGTACATGGGAAATCGAGCTTAAGAGAAAAGGGAATCATCTCATTCTCAGGAGTTATTAATAAAATCTCAATGCCTATTCCTGTCATGTTCTTAGAACCATCAAAAAATAAATTTCAGACTAGAGATTGCTGAATATTGCATATTTCCTCATCCGGGAAGTCATCTTCGGCTTTCACTTCTTCTGCTAAAGGAAAGTTAGTCAATTGATCTGCAATTGCTTTACCTTTAATTGATTGTTGTGAGACATATTTTAAGTCATACTGCATCAGTAAGACTTGCCATTTGGCGATCTGTCCACTAAGAAAAGGTTGCTCTAGGATGTACTTGAGAGGATTGAGTTTGGACAAAATTTTGACTTCAGATGCCAGCAAGTAGTGTCTTAAGTTCTGACACATCCATACTAGAGCTAAACATGTTTTTTCTATTTGAGAATATTTCTTTTCATAATCTATGAAAGTCTTACATAATAAATGACATGCTCTATCAAGCTGCCTTCTTTATATTGTACCAAGAATCCACCACATGCGACTTGATTAACTGAGATGTATAACAAAAGGGGTTTTCCCAATTCTGACGGCTTCAGGATGAGGGGATTGAGGAGATATCTCTTGATATGATCGAATGATTGCTGACATTCTGGTCCTCGTTCGAGCTTCACTCCTTTTCTGAGTAAGTGATTAAAAGGCTTGCATCTCATAGCCAAGTTGGAAATAAATCGCCGAATTGATTGCATGCATCCCTGAAGGCTGCGTAATTCTTTGAGATTAGTTGGGGGTGGCATATCAATGATAGCCTTTGCTTTGGCTGGGTCAACTTCAATTCCCTTTTTGCTGACCAGAAAACCCAACAGTTTGCCTGATTCAACTCCAAAAATACACTTTTAAGGGTTAAGTCTTAGCTTATAAAGAATGAGTTGTTTAAACACTTGATTAAGAGCTTCGATGTGATCTTCTTCCTCTTTGGATTTCACGAGGATATCATCAACATATGCATCCATGATTTTGCGTATTTGATCATGAAAAATGACGGTCATTGCTCGTTGATATGTTGCTCCAGAATTCTTGAGTCCAAACGACATAACGGTATAATTGAAAGTGCCCCAAGGCGTAGTAAAAGAAGTTTTTGATTGGTCACGGGCGGCCAATTTAATCTGATTATAGCCGGAATATCCATCCATAAAAGAGAACATGGCTTGCCCTGTGGTGCTGTCAATTAGAAGATCAATGCTTGGAAGTGGATAATCATCCTTTGGAGTTGCTTTATTGAGATCTCTAAAATCTATGTAAATCCTCACTTTGCTTGGAAGGAGTTGCTGTCAATCTTCGAGTGATTGGTTCAGAGGAGTGAATTTCCTGTCGTAAGTCCATCCTTCATGTTTGGTCTTTTCACGCAGTTTTGGCCCTTAATCTTGCTGAAGGGGCTTATTGTATTGAGAAGCAGGCTTCCCTTTCTAATCCCCTTTGCTGTTGGGATTGCCTGTGCCATAGCAGTAATCTTTCTTCTGCCCTTTATAACGATTGTTGTTGCTGTTGTTGTTGGCAGAGTAGGTGAAGTGAGTTTTCTTTTTCTGCTCACCTTGGCGGTTATTCTTGGAAAATGTGAATCCCTCATAGACTCCATTCTCCGTGCTTAGCTCGAGCCATTCGTCTCGTTCAGTCAGCTCAATAAAAGTCCTAGATGGTGCTGTGGAGATTAATCCTCTTAGAGGTTGCGAAAAATTGTTGAGGATCAGCGATAAAGCATGCCTCTCTGATATGTGATCCCTTATTTTGTTGCAAGCTGACCTCCATCTATGAATGAAATCCCTTGCCTTTTCATTTTCATTTTGCCTTAGATTGCAGAGATGGCTTAATGTTGGGAGTGCCTCCATGTTGAACAGGAAGCGTTCAATAAACAAATTCACAACTTTATCGAACTCCTTGAGCTCGATGGGATGGATATGCTCAGCATACCATTTAGCTGCAACTCCTTCCAAGCTGCGGGGGAAGCATAGAAATAGTGCTCTGTTGTCCCTCTTAAACTTAGAGCATTCAACGAAGAACATGGCAAGATGTGCTTTGGGGTCACCAGAACCATCAAATCTTAATGAATTTATGGAGAAGATTTTCGAGATCATCATCCCCTTCTAGGCCATCATAGAAGTCCTCGCTAGTGAAGACTTTCTTGCCCTTGTTCCGGGCTTGTAGATCTTTAACAACTCTAGCCATTTCCTTCAATTGAGCTTGCAGTGGGTCTTCTCTCTTCTTTTTTTCTCTTCTCTCTTCTTTTCTATCTTTTATTTTCCCCTTCAAAAAGGGAATAGAGGCTAGAAAGGAAAAGAGAAGGGAAAGAGGGACACAAGAGAGGAAAAAATTTGCACTGATCACAGAAGTGGCGACTGTGATGGGACCCGTCTTCATCCAGTCGGATCTATGCCTTTGCTTTGCTTTGATATTATCTAAGTCTTTATTCTACAAATGTCAGCTTCATTTCCATGCAAACCTTAGGAGCCTAGACTCTGTCCTAGCTGACATAATGCATACAAGATCTAAGTATGGTTTGGTTGGACCATATTGAGGAGAATTTCTTCATGCTCACGTAGACTTAGGTCTGAAATACAAATCTCCTCAATTCTAGGGATTGAATGCAAACAATGTATGCAAGTGTATGCTTCTCTTTATTTAAAATTTATCTCTTTAGGACTTGCATTAAAAATATCTGGTTTTATTGCATGTTGAACATGTTTTAAAAAACATCCCTACCTATATTGTCCCGGTCTTCACGTTGTTGGGTTGTCTCACTGAACCATAGTTTGGGAGAGAGCCTCACAACTGGACCACTTATTTGGGTTAACACCCCCCTACCACGTACTTAAGAGCCATAGTCCGAAGTATATCGGCAGGTGCTTAAGGATGTTGGGAAGTCATTACCTTAAAACCAGAGAAATATTTTATGCCACGTACTTCGAGTTTTGGCTTGAGTATATCAACGTACCTTGACTGGAATCAGATGATCTGAACCTTAGAGTTAGGATTAAGGTCCTACAAGCCATTTCAAATATTGCATCTAGAGTCAGCTTCTAGGGAATGTTGTTTTGTGTATCATTGCTTGTATAGCTTGGCTTCTTTTATAGATATTATCTTGTAAATTCTTATTTACTTTACCTTTTTCAAAAGCCTGGATGTTTATTTCAAAAAATCTTTTATTTTCTCAAAATCTAGGATTATGTATTTCTTATTCTTTATTCTTTCATAAATTTTTCTTAAAACTTGGACATTCTTTTAAAACTTTTTCTCAAAATATAGGTATACTTTTCTCTTTCCATGTTTCTTCGGAGTCATTTTTGAAGTCTTCTTCTATTTTTCAAAGTCCAGGTGTATTTTTCTTTTTTTTTCTTCTGATTTATTCAATTCTTTTGATTCTGCATGCAAATTTTCAAAATATTCAAGTCTTGTCATCCATCTTTAAAATACTCTTCCTCGTAGATTCTATCTTCTTCATATAAAATCTCTTTTATCAGGAGATCTCTTTTCAAGTCTTTTAAACTTTTTCTTCACTATCTCCCTTCCTCTAAAAAAATTCTTTGATTTGAACCCTTCCCTTATTTTACACATCAGGCATTCCATCATGGTTCAAATGAGAGCAGGAAAGAGGGCAACTCGGCAGTACAATGACAGCGATGTAGAGGAAGTGAACTCTCCCAGATTATCCCGAGGACATGGATCACAAGAAGATGATGTTGACCCAGCAATGTATAAGATATTTCAAAAGATGATGGCAAAAATGATGTCTGAACAGGCTAGGGCAGGTTCAAAGAAAACATCCTCTAAAAACAAGATCAAGAGAAAGACAGTGAAAAAGCATGTCAGGATCAGCAAGAGAAAAATCCAGCAAGACAACACATCTAAGGGTACAAAATCGGCAGAGGAGGATTTCGAGGAGGAGCAGTTTGTGTTCGTCCCAAGACATCTGCGACAACCCAAGAACGTGGCAGAAGAGCCCAAATAAGTAAACAAGCCTAGAGATAGGGTCCTAATAGAAGATTCAATCCAAGCATTAACTAAGATAGTCAAGGACCTACAAATCTGAGACAAAGAGAAGAAAGCATACACCAAGCAAGACTTCTATCTAGGGTTGGATGGGGATAGCAGTTTGGAAGACCTCCCCAAAAAATTCATTAAATTTGATGGATTCGGTAACCTAAAGGCCCATCTTGCAATGTTTTCGCACAGTGTGCCAGATTCAGTGAAGATAACCGTGCCCTCTTCTTGTGCTTCCCTCGCAGTTTAGAAGGCATAGCAGCTAAGTGGTATGCAAAGCACATCAACCCCGTTGAGCTGCGAGATTTTGACAAGGTTGTTAATCTATTTGTGAAAAGATTCATGTTCAATTCTAAGGCACTGCCCACCCTCAATCATAGAAAAAGCCACAGATTTCAATAAAATGAGAACCCCATCTCAGATTTCATTCGGAGGTGGAGAGATACCTGCAATAAAATGAGAACCCCATCTCAGAGCAGCACGCACTCCAGGTTATCTTGAACAATTTCTCTCAACCTCTTAGGAGCCTTATTTGTACCTACCCATCAAAATCATTCATCAAACTTATTGAACGAGCTGAGTGGCTAGAGATGGGAATGGACAGTGGAATGTATGAGGGCATCACCCTCATCAAGAGCAGTCAAGATTCCAAAAAGAAGGCAAATTTTACCTTCTTAGCCAACTCTGGTGGCAGTAGCAACAAAGATGGCAAGAATAAGCAGGCAGGTCAGCGAGATGAACTCTTCAAGCAGAATGACAAGCTGGTCCAATCCAAACAAAAAGAAAAGATAAAGTGTGACGGTTGGAGTTATGACCGCCTGTTCACTGCTCTAGAACAGTCCCTCTAATAGGTCCTTGAATACATGTTGGGCAAAGGGATGGTTAAACTTTTGAGAGTTGTTGATCCTCTGGTCCCCCTGGGAAAATGGAAAGACAAATTTTGCAAGTTCCACCGAGCAGTGGGGCACAATAACGAACACTGCTTCATTCTCAAGAACATCATCCAAGACTGCATCGATAAAAATCTTCTGATAGATGATGAAGACGAAGAGCAGCCCGCTGCCCTGACCAAGTCTTTCCCAGATCACTCAAAAAACTGATGATGCCAGAGTTTTTCTGCTTTCCTCCTTTTCTTTTACCAGTCATATTGTAGGGGAAAGTTAGCCCTAGTCTTTTGCAATCTTTTGGTCACGTACTTATAAATATTCAAGTTTTTATTTTTAGTTTTTGCTTATCAATGAAATGTCAATTTCCTTCATATCTCTAGTATTTAATTCTTCTTTATTTTGCCATACTGGGGCATCTTTTATTGTTAAAATTATATTTACAGTTAAAAAATCTTATTTGCCATAAGCTTTTATTAAATTCCTACTCTTTTCAGGATAAGGGACAATCCTGACATCATTCATGAGAGAAATGAAATTACCTATGAGGGTTTTTCAAAATCATGAAATTTTGAAAATTTCTGTAAAATCTTCATCATGATCACCAAAAGTTCAATATTTTGATCCAATCTTTTTCAAAATCAACCATCGTGTTGATCTTTCTTTTCCAAAAATGGTTTCAAACCATTGTCCAGAAATCAACCCTCGTGTTGATCTTCTTTTCCAAAATTGGTTTCAAACCATTGTCTTCAAAAATCAACCCCCATGTTGATCTCTCTTCAAAATCAACCCTCGTGTTGATTCTTCTTCATAGATAAGCTCTCGTGTTGATCACTCTTTAAAATCAACCTCGCAGTTGATCCTCTTCTCAAAAATGATTTTCTCATTTATTTTTTGAATGAACATTCTCATCTCACTTTAAATATCCCGTATGCAGGCAGGATCAAGCAAACTCCTTTTCCTTAATTTTTCATTAGTCTTTTGTAAATCTTTATTAGTTTTGTCAAATTTTTTATTTATCTTTATTAATTTCATCAACCTATTAATTCTATCAATTTCTTTAATCTTTATTGATTCTTTATTATCAATTTTATCAATTTTTATTCTTTATCAATTTTCATCAATTTTTATCGATTCTTCACCCAATTTTTTTATCAAAACTTTTTTAAATTTTATTCAATTTTTCCACCCAGGTTAAGGGATAAACCTGGATTTTCTAGCTCAGGTTAAGGGATAAACCTGAACCTCGTCCCGCGAGGTCCTTCTTCTTTCAGGATAAGGGATAATCCTAAAGTCTTTCATCATTTTTCAAGCGTCATCAATTTTCCACGAAATTTTATTCTTACCAGATTTTTTTATCCATCCTTGTCAATTCTTTATCAATCCTTCAAAATTCCAATTGGTCCTTCAAAATTATAATGTTTACATTGGTTCTTCAAATTTTCAATTTTCTCAATTGGTCCTTTAAAATTCTAGTTTTACACTGGTCCAAATTCCAATTGGTCTTTCAAAATTCCAATGTTTACATTGGTCCTTCCAAATTCCAATTTCTCAAATTGGTCCTTCGAATTCCAGTTTTACGTTGGTCCTTCAAATTTCAGTTTTACACTGTTCCTTCAAATTTCAATTGGTCCTTCAAAATTCCAATGTTTACATTGGTCCTTCAAATTCCAAATTCTCAAATTGGTCCTTCAAATTCCAGTTTTACGCTGGTCCTTCAAAAATTCTAGTTTTATGCTGGTCCTTCAAATTCCAATTGGTCCTTCAAAATTCCAATGTTTACATTGGTCCTTCAAAATTCCAGTTTTACACTAGTCCTTCAAATTCCAATTGGTCCTTCAAAATTCCAATGTTTACATTGGTCCTTCCAAATTCCAATTTCTCAAATTGGTCCTTCAAATTCCAGTTTTACACTGGTCCTTCAAAAATTTAAGTTTTACATTGGTCCTTCAAATTCCAATTGGTCCTTCGAAATTCCAATATTTACATTGGTCCTTCAAAATTCCAATTTTTTCAAATTGGTCCTTCAAAATTCCAGTTTTACACTGGTCCTTCAAATTCCAATTGGTCTTTCAAAAATTCCAATGTTTACACTGGTCCTTCAAACTTCCAATTTTCTCAAATTGGTCCTTCAAAATTCCAGTTTTACACTGGTCCTTCAAATCCCAATTGGTCCTTCAAATTCTAGTTTTTTCACTGTTCCTTCAAAATTCCAATTTTCTTAAATTGTTCCTTCAAATCTAGTTTTTTTTCACTGGTTCTTCAAAATTCCAATATTTACACTGGTCCTTCAAAATTCCAGTTTAAAACTGGTCCTTTACCAAAATCCCTTTTACCCAAATCCATTTAGTTGGTCCTGCCAAATCCAGTTTTTACTGGTCGAAATTTTCAAAGTCTAAAAGTCTTGCATTATTCTTCCGAGTTTCAACCCAAGGTCCTATCAAAATCTATATTGAGTGATTATTTCACAAAGGATTCTCGAAAACTTTGCCAATTTGCTAAAAATGTGTTGATTCCAATATTTTGCTGCATAAAAGAATCACCTCAGATTACCTCTAGTATTCTTTTCAAAAGGGTGAAGCTTTTTGCGAAAAAGAGTAAAATTCAAATCTTCTCTCTGTTGATCAACCAAAAGGATGTAAGAAATATCCTTGGTATGATTAGCGAAAGAAATATTCAATGATGTTGAAAAGCTGAAAGCGAATCGATATTGATCATAGCTATGGCACATGTTTAAAGACGACTTTCTGGCAATCAAGCAGTGAAAATATCCTGAGCGATAAAAAGAATTCACTCAATCCATATCTCCTCATTCATTTAAGCTGCAATCAAATATCTGCAAAAGGGATCTCTCAATTATCGTCAAGTTGAAGATGAATATGCGAGCTAGACCCCTGAGGCCAAAGAAGATTTGGATCATCTCCGAGATGAAGAAGTTTGAGATGGATCCTTCCAGAGAAAGTTCAAATCACCGTCAAGATGAAGGTGACTACGATGAACCTCCCGACAAACCCTAAAAGATATTTGATTTCTGCTATTATCTAAAGATTTTTAACCAATGAACCAATATCATTAGTATAATTCTTGAGACAAAGAAGGATCAGAGCATAACCAAGATGAAGGAGTTTGTGACGTACTCTTCCCAGAAAAAAAGAAAAGTCAAAACATCTCCAAAATGAAGAATGATGCAATAAACTCCTCGCCAAAAACCTAAGAAAGCTTAATGCCTCAAAAAGAGTGCCAGAAAGATCATTATGGGAAAAGCCCTAGGATATCAAACTGTCAAAATTGCCAAAAATCATCTTTTCTTATGCAAAATCCTTTCATCAATATCTTTTCACTGCTTGCTTTTATGAAATTAAGAATATTTCTTTTCTATTCATATCAAGAAAATGGATAACTTCCTTGAAGGAACTCAACAACATAAAAATTTGAATCTGACTCTGGAATCAGGGAAGTTAACCTCATTTTAGAGGAAATACTCTAGGTAAAAGATAGAATATCTTTCGCACATACGTGCACACTTTCAAGCATTTGAATCAATTACAATTTCATCTTATTGGCAAAATTTTCTAGTTATCCAAAAATGAAATAAATGTTCAATATCTATTTTGATGCAACATAGCGTTGTTTATATTTTTCAAAGAGAGTTGCCTCATTCTGGTGAGGTATTTCTCCTAGTCCCATCATAGTCTTCCCCATTTAGGAATTCATGCTTTGTGTATCCATTCAAATAAGGATTATACCTGAACCTCGTCTCACGAGGTATTTTTCAAAAATGTCCCATCATGGTTTTTCAAATATCTTCGTCCCATCCAGGTTAAGGGTTAAACCTGAGTCTTTTCAAAAATTCTTATTTTTGTCTCACCCATGAGACTTCTTCAAAATCTCTCCTTTTTACCATTTCAGAATATTTATCTCAAAAGTCCCATTATGATTTCCTCATTTTCTTCTGTCCAAATTATTTTCATACTCGAGGATTTCATTTCTTCTCAAAACCTTTTAGGATAAACTATCAAACCTGGGAATAATGTTTTACAAAAACAATTCTTCCACACCTAGTTTAGACCTTCTGACTAGGGCATTTTTAAAAAAATTGGTATGTCTTCTTTGCCGCTAAGCTCGGCTTACAACCGGCTTAGCAGCAAAGAGGGGCATCTGTGAACACCCCAAAATTTCCAAAAATCCAAAAATTTCCTTTCTGCCTCTGACTCACATCTTCTGAATAATCGGACCGACTTTTGATCAAAATCCATTCATTTCTCAGATTCATTGGAATCGAGACTCAATTTTTATTTCTGACCCAATATCGGATCCAAATCGGATATCCGAATCCAATTCTGATCCTGGATCTCTTATTGTTCAAAAAATAAAAAAAATCAATTCTTTGAATCTTATTGGATGTTTTATCTGGATCCAATCTCAATTCGAGATCCAAAATGCATATTTTCTCAAAATCTTGGATCTAAATCCATTTCGGGGGTCATTTTGTGAAATAAATCATTTATTTTATGAAAATCCTATTTCAGAAAAACTTACAATTTCAAACCGAATATTTTATAAAAATCTTTCAAAAACCTCATTTTGGATCCCATTTTCCTAAAATCCCTGTATTTTCCTCATATCTTTAGAATTATTATAAAAAATATATATATATAAAAGAAAATTTTCCAGAAAATATGGCTTTTTACATCATTTTTTAAGAAAAACTTGTAAACAGGCCCTCCTTTTTGAAAATTTCCAAAAGATAGAGGACCTCCCTTGAAAAAATCTCAACGGCCTTTCGTTGCGAGAAAAGTCGTAGAGACCTCTCTCTCTCTCTCTTTCGATCATTCTCTCTCATTCTCGATCCTTTTTCTCCTTTCTATATAAACAAACCCTCCACCCTCTCTCGATTCATCCGCTATTCACCTCTCCACTGCGCTTCTCTTCTCAAATTCCCTCTTCTTCTTCATTTCGGTTCTGAAGGGACCCCCACAGCAAACCGCCTCTTCACCCCAACACCCCTTTTCTCATTCACGATCGCCTTCACCACCCCATGGTTCACACATTTACTTCCTTTCTCCCTCTCCTCCCTCCTTTAAAGCTCCTGCTTCGATCAACAAATCCAGTAAGCATCGGCTCTTTCCTCTATTTATTTCCTTTAATTTTAATTTTGTTTGACAATAATGTTCGCTTTTCATCATTTTTTTTCTTTCATTCCTTCTTCTTTACTTCCTCTTTTCTTGCTTTTCTGTTGTTTCTGATTTCGTTAATCTTCTCATTCGTCGCCCTATTTGAAAGCACCACATGTAACATCATGTTGCCTATAGCAACATTGATCTACCTGCGTGCGATATGAATGGAATCCTCATATTCCAACATCTTTTTCCCTTTGCTGCAATTTTGGTTTTCTTCAGTTTGTTTAACTTTCAACATTTTTTTATTTATTTATTCATTTCTATTTGTTGCATTTTATCCATTTTAATCACATTTGAGCTTCATCAGATGTTATATTTCTGTTTATCATTGTTCATTTCTATTTGAAATCACTCTATCCAACTCGTTTTGATTTTGCCTGCTTGTTTGCCACCGTTTTCTCTGTTTTATTTCCCTCATTCTTTTCTTCAGTTCATACTTTTCGGTTTATACTTTCTTTTTTGTTTTAATTTCTTAATTTCACTGTGATTCCCTTTTATTAGTATACCATAGTTAAATCTCGATTCCATTCAGCTAACATTGTTTACGTTTTAATCATTTTCTTTTTATTTTTCTGTATCTTCCATTACGGCATACCTACGTCGATTCAGCATGTTGCCTTTACTTCACTCATTTTCCTGTAACTCGTGCATTTCTTTTCCTGTAAATTCATTTGAATGGCCTACCATCCGATGCATCTTACTATTAGCCCTTAAATGGTAGATACTTAGATATTGGGTAATACCATTAAGAAGAATTTAGAAATTCCCATTGCTTTGACAAGAATCCCCTCTCATTGAGGTTGCACGCTATCTGATCCCAATCGATTTCGCATGCTTTGACCTGAGTTCTTGTATTTGATATACATTTCTTTAAATTTTCATATGTTTTGACATTGCATAATATCATCATCAGGTGATTTCTTTTCAGTACACTTTTAAATATCCTCCAGCATCACATAGCATAAATTCTCATGTTTTCGTGCCTTATTGAAATTTTCTTGTAAATGTTTTGGTTTACCCTGGACTGTTGTTTATATAACTTCTGTATCTTCATTTTCGTATGATCTTTGTTCTCCTGATATGTTTTTATCTATTTTCTCAGTGTCATTGTTTATGATTGCCATTCACAATAATCAGTTTCATCATAACATAATATATACTGATTTGGCATCCTTTGATTAGCGTCTATGGTGTTACTATTACATCCCATGGTACTTCTTGTTCAGAATTCATCATATAGCATCCTGCTTTGATTTTACATCATTATCTAAGTCTCAATTCCAACATTCGCTTTGTTTTAATTTTGATATTTCAGCAAGTTGAATGTTAATCGGTTCAATATTTCCGTGCATTTGGGTCCCATTTCTTTTCCTCATGCTGATTTTGATCCTCATATTTATGTTTGATTTTCTGTTTTTATTTTCCATTGTCTGTTTTTTATCTGCATATTAATTTTCTATGCTTATTTTATTTCCAAATTACATTAGATTCCTTCCTTCCCTTTTGTACATTGCATTATATATATAATTAGCATCATCTCCTCTATATCCCTTACATACCATCATCGTCTTCCTGCTGTAATGTGCCACTATATAATGGGTTTGTCCCCTGCTTATACAACTTGAGATCGTGGAGCTTTAGAAGTATTTAATAACAACATGGCTTCTGTCCTTGAAGTCAGGCCTGCATAGCATATCTCAGACAAAACTCCTGCATCTCGGTTCATCAGGATTGTGTGTATTGTCGATTGGTGTAGCTTGGTGCTCAGGTCATTCATCTACAGATGCCTTCTGGAGCCTGTGAAATCGGGAACATGAATTGGACCCCTTTATTTTATTCCCTTTACATCTGTAAATAATCTGAGTTCCATACTGAGTTCATTTTTTGGTTTAGTTTATAAACATCTAATCGATTGCTTTTTAGCAGGTTTTTTAGTCTTATTGCCATCCTTGGTATTAGAAGAAGCCACGGGGTTATCACGGTGACCTGTTAGTATCAATTTTCTTTTGACTATTGCTAAGAAAATTCAATTTAGCACAATGTGTAACAATTCGCTACAGAAAAAAAAAAAGTTAGATGATTTAATTGCTAACAAATACAATGGCTTGTTTTCTATGTTGATCTCCCAAGATCTGTCTGTTGATAAATTCATCATAATACCTCATATCTTGGCTGTCCACTTCTTTTACTCTTACCATCTATATCCACTTTATTTTCTGTAGTATCTTCACATATACCCACACCCAACATTCCATCCCTTAGTTATCTTACATAATGCTTGAAAACCTATCTGCCTGTATTGCCATCTGTATGTTCACCTCCCACGATAGCACACTCCTCCCCCTGCGTGCTCACAACAATGGCGAGCACTGCTGTGGCTCCCTGTATTTTCGTTCATTCGCTTCATTACACCACTTCATAGCATAATTGCATTCCTGGCATCTACACAGTATCAGCATACTGCATTGCATTATCTTCACTATTTGCATATATACCACATCACTTTTATCACTGTGGCTTCCTGTGCACAGCATCACCATCCTTGTTGTCCATACCTACAACATTTCAACCAATCCCAACCCCTATTGTAGCCTTCACATTCACACACCCCAACACTCATATCTACCTGCTAATTGCATCCATTACAGGCTCCATCTACTTGCACTCACATGGCTGGTCACCTCTCCATCATCTGTCATAGCATCCCCTGTACACTACAACATTTATGCCCATCCACTTGCACCTCCTCATTTCCCACATCTTAGCTATTTCATAGTATCACTTAGCATCATTTCCCTAACCTGCAAACCTTCACTCATACACTATCCGGCAACCTCCAATCCTTTCCCTGTTATAAGTATTCACAACAATTTACAATTGTTGTGTAGTCACCCTGTAGCAACACATTGCAACTGTCACCTTCATTAAACCTTCACCTTAGCACTTGGATAATACCTCCCAACCTCATTTCATCACTATCTTCATTCACCATCATCCCCACCTACCTCACAACCACCTATTGTTGGAGCGCCACCACAAGGATACAACAGTCAACCACCATCTGCTGCAGCAAGCTATCCTTTTCAAGCACCTAGCTAGCCTGGTTGTGGGACGCAACCTTCTCAGCCTGACTATGCAACCCAGCCTCCTGCTTGGCCAGGTTATGGATAGTTATGGTTAGCAGCCAGTTGCACAGAAACCTCCTGGTCAGATAGTATATGGGCAAAACCCAAACCTTTCAAGAAAGATATCCTGCACCTCAGCAACCAGGTTATGTACCTTCACAACTTACTCCAGCACCTCACCCTGTTGCAGCCTAAGGTAATATCCCCCTTTGTTGGATCATACTTGTGTTCTCAGCATCATTTTCCTATGCATATTCTTGTTGAGAAACTATGTTTTGATGAGACATGATAAATATGATATGCTTTCATGTTATATTATGACTAGATATGATGTGTTATGAATCCAACGTGTATTTGATGCAAGGTTATTTAACTTAAGAAGAGTGAAGACAACTTGATCAAGTGCAACAATTTGATGCAATCATACTACTCTAAAGAAAAAGCTTGATGGGTCATACATTCATAAAGTCTCTCTAAGAAGATCGGCTACTTCAAGATGAAGTTCTTTTCTTCTTTAGAGTCATATGTAACAGAACCTTTAGAAGCATGCATATTTCATATTAGACTATATGCTTTAAAATCATACAAGCCATTCATACACAAAAAGACAAGCTTTCATAAAAAGAACATTATGTATTTTAAAAACACCTTTTTGAAACAAATCATTATACTTCATACAAGCATTTATGAAAAAGACAATTTGACAATATATAAAAGCTCATGATTTGAAAAGCGTTTATGTAAGAAAAGACAAAATGCATTGGTTCATAATACACAAATATTTACGTAAGAAATTTTGGTTCATAATACATAAACATTTATGTAAGAAAAGATAAATTGTGAAAAGATGTATTGGTTCATAATACACAAGCAATTAAATTAGAAATGACGATTTGAGAAAATAAATATTATTTTCATACACAAACATTTATTGTTGAACAAAACAATTAATTTAATAAATGACCATTTATTTCTTTAAGCATTAAATATAATTTCAAAAATACTCACTCAAGAAGTGACGGCTTATATTTGAAGTCATCATTCTTTTAGTAAGCATTAAATGGTACTTCAAAAGCATTTACTCAAGACATGACCATTTGTAAAATAAGGTACTAAACAAACATTTATTGTACTTTCATGCATTTAAACAAAGAAGTGACGATTTGTAATAGAAAAAAACTCAAACAATTAATGTACTATAAATCATTTATTTGAGTAATGACAAATTACAATATAAATTACATTTCTAAATACTTCAACGTTTAATGTACTACAAAACATTTATTTGAGAAAAGACACATTACAAATTAAATCTCATTTATAAATACACCAACGTATATTGTACCTCAAAATATTTAATTTAGAAATGATGACTTGAAGAAACTATCAATATTTAAATACGCCAACGTATATTGTACCTCAAAATATTTAATTTAGAAATGACGAATTGAAGAAACTATCATTATTTAAATACACCAAACATTTATTACTTAATAATTATTTAATTTATGGAATGATGATTTTTGAAAAACTAATATAGTACACACACTATTACACACCTTTTCTCATAAAAGTTGTTTTTGAAATGACTAGGCATCTCACATCACAAAAGGACAATAATTTCAAAACATTTCAAAAAGCAACAACTATTCTTGAATATCTATATATACAAACAAAATAATTTTTCAAAGATAGACATGTGAGCTTTAAAAGAGAAACATTCTTACTCGACACACTGAAAAAGTGCTTAGAAAAAGAAAGAGAAAAAGAAAGAGAAAAAAACAATAAAAGCTCTCTGACAAAAGAATCAAGTGTGTGAAGAAAAAGAAAAAGAACATTTTGTTCTCCTGAAAAGATTATTCTGCCTATTTTTAAAAGAGAGAACATTTTGAGAGAATCTTCATACGTGCATTCATACTCTGCATATCATTCTGAAGGTTCTATAGGAAAGTGTTATAACTTTCTGTTTTCTGCTATTTCCCTTCTCTGTTGAGAGAAGTAGACTTCTGAGAAAGAGGGTGTTGTGTTATTTATCCCGTAACACGGATTATATAGTAAAAGGCTCAAGTGATTTACTTGGGGACTGGATGTAGGTCAGTAACTCGGCCGAACCAGTATAAATCCTATGTTTATTGTGCTGTGCCTAATTGTCTTATTTTTTATATTATTGATTTGAAACAAATTTCACTATTCACCACCTCTCTAGTGAAATTTTATTTGGTATTGGTTTGACTTTTGGAGATGCTATTTTTAAAAGATATTTTTCAATGAAACCAAGGGAAAATCGTCAACCAAAGATATAAAAACCGACTTTCCACAGACGTGGCGAGTACGGGTCGAATCCACAGGGAACGAGATACATTCTGAAATAATTTTAAAATAACACTTTATTAATATAACAAAGTTTACAACTATGTCAATATTATAATTTAAATTAAATAACAATCTAAACTATGTAAATAAACTAAAGTAGGAAGCTAAGTCTTCTGCAGATCTCCAGAGGCAAAATTGTCTTTTCACCACATGTGCAGTTGCACTTCATCTTTGAAATACACCTGTAAACCTGTTCTAACTTATCAACCTACACAATGAAAATAAAAAGTCAGTAAACAAATTAATAATTAAACCTAAATTACATCTACGATTATTTCTAAACAAAGACATAAAATAAACTACATTTAATTAATTAAAGAAAACTAAAATTACAACTTCTAACTAAACTAACTAAAAAAATGCATGCTAACTACTCTAACTACTGTTAATTCACTAACTACAATACTAGAAAACATGAAAACTACACTAAATCAAACAATTAACTAAATGACTGTTCTGTCCCTAAAGAATGCAAAAGTGGACTCTGACAGCTTTTTGCAAATCGACTGATTGACAGATCAAACAAATTCCAATTTTTCCAAAATCACTTCTGTTCTGTAAATGATAAATTCAAGAATCTGACACACTTTACATATTTGAAAAATACATTCTGGATCCCCAGATATAAGCGTTTCAAAATCAGGATAATCTTGGAAATCGCAGGACCCGAAATTTGAAATTCCGAAAAAGCTGTTTTCACAAAACGCTTAAAACCCAGACCAAATCAACTCGGATCGAGCTGAATTTTGGTCTGCATACAGTTAACACACGTATGTGAAGAATAGAAAAATAATTTTCAGAAAACTTTAGAAAAATCCACATAAAATGATGAGTGCCAAATATGATAAAAATCAGTTTTAAAAATCAGTGCACTATTCATTTGTGCCGATCCACAAATCACACTTCGACATTAAACCACGAACAAAGACAGTCTTAAACTAATTTAACCTACTGTTAAACTATAGTACAAAGGCAACAATTAAGCTAATTATAAAATAACTAAGAAATACCCTAAACAACTAATAGTAATTCTAATCTAAACCACTCATTAAATCTAATCTAACCTAAACTCACTAACTAACTAACTAAACTATTGTTACTTCTAACACTTAATTAAAACAAGTATTATCCTAATAATATGACTAGGGTTAGCCACTAACTAAGTTAACTAACTATCTAAGGTTAGTAGAGGTTAACTATCTGACTAGGGTTCTAGGGTACGGTTAGGCAAGGATTAGCTACTAGGGTTACTAGGATTATTCACTAACTAGGGTCGGTGGTTAGGGTTAACTAACTAGAACTAATAATTAACTATGGTTAGTTGACTTAGGTTAGACTACTAGAATTACTAAAGTTAATTACTAACTAGGGTCGACTAGGTTAGTTTCTAACTAAGGGGAGTTAGGTACTAACTATTGTTAACCTTATAACTAGGGTTAGTAGGTTTTAACTAATTAGGCTAGCTAATTAATATTAACTAGGGTGGTGGTTTTAGATATGGATTTAAACTACACGCCACCCTATATGGGCTAACTATGCTAACTACATAATATTTACTAAAACACTAACAAAAACCTAATCTAGATCCTAAATTAAATGTAACCTAAAATGAGTACCTACCAAAAAGGGTCAACTCCTAATTAATCTATCTAATTAAAACCCCTAAATGGAATATAAACTAAGGTTAATAAATACCTAAATAGGTCATACACGATTTCTCTAATCTAATCCTAATTCTAAACTTACTAAGTTAACTAATATCTAATTAATGCTAAGTCAAACTAGGCAATTAGTAATTAAGGCTTATAAAAGATAAAACACGAATTTGGTAAGGGCCAACTCCATTATTTCTTACCTTAATAGCTTATTTGGAAAGCTTTTAATTTCAAAAACTGTCCAGCCTATTAATACCCCCCCCCCCTTTTTCAATCCTTTTCTTTTAAAAGCATTAAATCACTTGTTTGAAACTCTTACCTAAAGCATGGTTCACGTTTTTGGCTGGCTTTAAGAGAGAATGTAATATTTCAATTCTTGCCAAACTCGTGTAAACCAATTTAGAAAATCTTTTGAAAACATAAAAAGGGGGTTTCCACATTTAAAACAATAGCTCCTTGGCAAAGTGGCTGGACCAAATTTATTAAAACTTTCCTTCAATGACATTCACGAATTTGGAGGTGTTGGTCATCTACCAAAAACGGTTTTTTCAACTACAAAGACCATAATGCCCTTCATCTAATCTAATTAAGTAATTAATCTAACCTAATATTATCCTAACTAATTTGTCCTAACTACCAATGACTTAAGGGATAAAAAGGGGAAATCAAATATAAATTAGAGATGGATAACTATGTTACTTGCTACATGAAACTCGACCTATCTAATGTAAACATAATATGACTAAAATGAATTTATCTAAATCTAAATTTCCTACATAATCTATAATTACATCTAACTAACATAAATCAAACCTACAGAAAGTACACAAACTAAGAAATAAACAACACATAACATGAATCTACGAAACTGAATTAGACTTAAAATGAACTATAACTAACCTTATGACAATAATCAAAAATATATTCTGCACTACACTAACACACGTTCATAACTGGAATTGTAAATTATTAGATGCACAAACTAAATTAATGAATATCAACACTATGTTATAAATAAAACCCACAAAACAGAAAATGTTAAATCAACAATTTAAATCCAAAACCGAAATTTAGAAATAACAAAATCTGCTACATGGTTAAGACTAAATCTAAACAATAACTAAAACACAGTAAACTAATTTATCAAAATATATTTAACCTAAACACTACAGCCGGTTGGACGACCTACCTAAAAACTAGAAAAACAACACTCGACACTTAGTTTTCTCAAGATCTAAAAACGCACAAAACAGAAAATGACATAGACACGTTTCCTAAGGTAATGTATTCGACCAAAATAAAATATACAAAATTGGGAAACACTAAACAGACGCAGACACACAGCAGAAACTTTGGATCACTTGCACACACCCACAACTACTAGTCGATGGATTACAAATAACATTTAATTAAAATAAAACACCTAAACATAACTACGTGCTGGTTTATGCACGAAATACCTACACTAAGGCTGACGAAAAACATAAAAACACAGCACACCACTCACGCACAGTTTGGGTTCTATCTAGAAGCAATGGATGGGAAGATCTAACCTCCAGGGCGATCCGACGACTGAGGGGAAAGGCAGAGCGGACTTTGCAATGATTTTGCGTCATGAAGGACCTCGTTGATGCTGAAAATACACCATGGGACTGTATTAGGCTGCTGCAACACGTTTGAAGTTCATCGAAGATGGAGGATGAAGCTGATTCTCGATCGGGTGGCTTAGAAGATCGGATGGAGGTAGAGCCGATCCCTCTCGTTGGAGTGTCTCGCACTTCCATGCAAGAGCAAGTGTCTTCAACCTCTGCTGCACCTGCAAAACACAACAAACATGGGATTAGCCAACATGGATGTAAAAGAATCGAAGGGATTTGAAAGGGAGGCAAGAAAGGATGCTTGGATCTCAAGCATTTCTTCAAGCTTCAATGGCAATGGCATGGGGTGAGGGATGATAAGAGGCTGGACCAAAATTCGTGCCCCTAGGGCACAAAAACTAAAGCAAAGACAAAAAACAATGGGCGTCCCTCTCCTCTTTTAACGATTTGCCTAGTTTGGGCATTTTTTCCAGAAAAGGGTTTAAAAATAAAATAATCACTGGGCGCCTCTTTCTACAGGGGGTTTTTGAAAAATCATTTATGTTAAGACATGAATGGGCTGGCTGGAGTGGTTCTACATGTGTTTTGGTCCAGATCCAAGACCCAGATGGGCGATTTGGATCTTGAATACCTGATTCAACTCCAAGGTTTGACTCGCAACACTAAAAATGCATTAATTTCCTCAAATTAAGTCTAATTTCTATGAAATTCGAACCATAGCTCTATAACATCATTATGCACCTAAGTGTGGACCTTAAACCTATATATGATGCATTTATGCAGTAAAATTGTATTAATAAAATGTAATATTTATGCATCATCAGGTATCAAAGCAGGTTCTGCTGGTTTTGACATAACAAGTCTTCAAGCACAAAAATGGCATCAATATCTTATGCTCGTGACATCGAAGGTCAGCACTCCTCTCATCCTTCTTTTTTTAATGACACAAACTATGGATATTGGAAGTGCAAAATGGCCATATTCCTCAAGTCTATAGACTTTGTTGTATGGAAGATTGTAGAATGTCCATACACATCTCCAACTTCAGACTATGCTTCTTGGTCTGATGAAGAAAAGAAGATGGCAAACCTAAATGCAAAAGCTATGAATGCATTATATTGCACCATCGATAAAATGAGTTTAACATAATATCAGTTTGTGAATCTGCCTATGATATATGGCATTCTCTGGAGGTTGTCCACGAAGGAACTAACAGAGTAAAAGAAGCAAAGATCTCATCTCTAGTTCGAAAATACAAGCTATTCAAAATGAATAAAAATGAATCCATCATAGTGATGTTTACCAGATTCACCAATATCACCAATGATCTTAAATTTTTGTGAGAAACCTATTCCCAGACTGATAAGGTGAAAAAGATCTTGAGATCTCTTACAACTGACTGGGAGAAAAAGACAACAGCTATTGAATAAGCCCAAGATCTTTCCAAGCTTACTATGGACAACTTAATAGGCAATCTTATGGCCTATGAAGTCTATATAAAAGAAAAAGAAGAAGAAGAACAATCTCCAAAGAAAAATCTAGCCTTCCCAGCCATTTCTGAGAATAAGGACTCAGAAAAAGAATCTGAAATTGCTCTACTTACTCGAAGATTCCAGTGCTTCATGAGAAAGAACAAGTTGTCCAAAAAGCACAAAAAAGAAGAAAGATTCTAAAGAGGACACCATGTGCTATCAATGTAATAAGCCAGGTCACGTAAGACATGATTGTCCTCTTCTAAAAAGAAGATCCAAAGTTGAGGAACCAAAGAAAAGGTTCTTTAAGAAAAAGGCTCTCCATGCTCAATGGGATGATTCAGAACCATCCACTAGTGAAGAGTCAAGTGATGATGAAGACGAAACTGCAAACATGTGTTTCATGGCAGAAGAAAGCTCTGTAAGTGAAACTTCTGACTTCTCCTTTGAAGAACTTCTAGATGCTTTTCAAGAACTATTTGAAGAATCTAGAAAAATGAGTCTCAAAAATAAAGTTTTAAAGTCTGAGAATTTAGAGCCTTTCCAGAAAAATGAAAAACTCATTATTGAAAATTCTGAGTTGAAAAAGAAAAAATTCATGCTTACTTCTGAAATCTCGTCTACTAGCTCCAAGACTAAAAATCTTCAAGTAGAAATTTCAGGATTAAAAGGTAAAACTGAAAACCTTATGAAAATGGTTTTCAAGTTTACCAAAAGAAAAGAGAACCTGGACAAACTCCTATCCTCTCAAAAAGTCTCTTTTACAAGAATGGCATTGGGTATTCTCATTTTAGTAAACCTTCTTGCATAAATCAAAAGACCATTTTTGTCAAAGGTACTGCTGAACCTAAACAGAAGTATTATAATTTCAACTTCATGTACTTCTCTAAGATTATAGATAAACCCAAATCAAAATGGATATGGATTTCAAAATCTAACTTTCAAATCAAAAAATTTTGTGTCAAGTAAAAGACCTTTAGAGCTTCTCCACCTAGATCTTTTTGGTTCTTCTAGGGTAGCTAGTCTCAATCATAATAGATATGCTTTTGTAATTGTTGATGATTACTCAAGATTCACTTGGGTAATATTTTTGAAATATAAAAGTGGCACATTTTGTGAATTTGAAATTTTATGCAAAAAATTATAAAATGAAAAATCCTCTACAATTGTTAAAATTCGTAGTGACCATGGAGGAGAATTTGATAATGATATTTTTATAAATTTTTGTAACTATTGCATGGTATCTCACATAACTTTGCCTTTCCTAGAGCTTCACCTCAAAATGGTGTAGTAGAAAGAAAGAATAGAACCCTTCAAGAATCTGCCAGAACTATACTTCAACATAACAATCTTGCTAAATATTTTTGGGCTGAAGTTGTTAATACTGCATGCTATATTTCAAATAAAGTACTTATTAGGCCTTTGTTGAATAAAACTCCCTATGAATTATTCTATGACATAACTCCAAGAATAGACTATTTTAAAGTCTTTGAGTGTAAATGCTTTATCCTGAACACAAAAGATAGCCTTGATAAATTTGATGCTAAATCTGCTGAAGGCATATTCCTAGGATATTTAAGTCATAGTAAAGCATATAGAGTTTCCAATAAGAGTACTAATACTATTGAAGAATCTATGCATGTCAGTTTTAATGAATCTATTGGTCAATCTGTTCATAATAATACTAATGATGATGACCTTGAAAGTACAGATTTTCTTTTAGATAATACAGTTGAATCTAATGAAGATCATCAAAAAACATTTTCTGAAATCAGAGATCATCCTCAAAAGCAGATTTTGGGAGACCTAACCAAGGGGGTTCAAACAAGAGTTCAGTTGGAATGTATTGCAAATATGGCTTTCCTTTCTCAACTTGAACCTAAGAAGATTGATGAAGCCATCTTAGACGAGTTTTGGATGCTAGCAATAACTAAAGAAATTAACCAGTTTCAAAGAAATGATGTGTGGGACCTTGTACCAAAACCAAAAGATCATCAAATCATTGAGATAAGATGGATCTTGAGAAACAAGCTGGATGAATCAGGTAATGTTGTAAGAAACAAAGCAAGGCTAGTGGCACAAGGATACAATCAAGAGGAAGGTATTGACTTTGATAAAACATTTGCTCTTGTTTCTAGACTTGAATCCATTAGAATGTTTTTGGCATATGCAAGTTTTATGGACTTTAAATTATATCAAATGGATGTCAAAAGTGCTTTTCTAAATGATTTTATAAATGAAGAAGTATATGTAAAACAACCTCCAGTTTTTGTAAATGAACAATTTCTTGATCATGTCTTCAAACTAAAATGTGCTTTATATGGATTAAAACAAGCACCTCGTGCTTGGTACGATAGACTTAAAACTTTTTTATTAAAAACTGGATTTTCTATAGGCAAAGCAGACTCAACTTTATTTATAAAAATAGTGGATGCTCATACCTTAATCGTTCAAATATATGTGGATGATATCATCTTTAGATCTATTAATAATGGTCTTTGTCAAGATTTTTCTAAGTCTATGCAGAAAGAATTTGAAATGAGTATGATGGGAGAACTCACCTACTTTCTTGGACTGCATATTAAGCAAACCAAGGATGGAGTGTTCATCAATCAATCAAAATATGCACATGAACTTCTAAAGAGGTTCAACATGAACTCAACTACCTCAAAGAATACACCTATGAGTATAGCCACTGCATTGGACAAAGATGAAGATGGTAAGACTGTAGATACAAAATTATTCAGAGGTATGATAGAATCACTACTATATTTAACTGCTAGCCATCCAGATATTATGTTCAGTATTTGCTTGTGTGCTAGATTTCAATCAAATCCAAAAGAATCACATCTTAAAGCTGTAAAAAGAATAATGAGATATCTAAAAGAAACTGTTGATTTTGGGTTATTTTATTCAAAATCATTCATATTTGATTTAATCTCATACAGTAATGTTGATTTTGCTGGTAGTAAATCTGATAGAAAAAGCACAAGTGGAACATGTCATTTGCTAGGGCACTCATTAGTTTTATGGTTTAGTAAGAAGCAAAATTATATATCTTTATCAACTACTGAAGTTGAATATATTGCTGCAAGCCTGACATGTACTCAAGTAATCTTGATGAAACAAACTCTAAAAGATTTTGGTTTAACATTCGAAAATTCAACTATTTTATGTGATAATACCAGTGTAATTAATCTATCTAAAAACCCCATTCTTCACTCACGTACAAAGCACATACAAATTCAACACCACTTTTTAAGAGAACAAGCTTTAAACAACATAATTAAACTTGAATTTGTACCCACTAATCTGCAATTAGCAGACACTTTCACTAAAGCTTTAAAACATGAAGACTTTATACAAATTAGAAGAGAATTAGGAATCTGTATACTAAGTGATTTATAAGTTGTAATTAACTTGTTTAAATTCACTTAATCTAATATGTGTCTAACAAGAACATAGTAAAACCATCGTACACGAGTTCACATTTTTTATATTAAACTATAATTTTACTATTGACTTCTTTTTCTTCACGATTTTTTTGGAATTCTTATTTAACCATATTTTATACTCTTATGATTATTTTATTGTATTCTATCTTGTCACCCATGTCACTCACTTTGGTTCATTCATGCATTGTGTCCTTTTAAAACCAATTTTTTTTTTTGTTTTTCTCGCCACTTTTGGTATCCTCTCTCAAAATATTATTTTTGATTTATTCTATTTTATGTCTCATCATTTTTACACACCATTTTTTTTAACTCATTCTCTTCACACTATTCAATGACATAATGTATGTCTAGTACAATATGTCTCTTTATAATTCACGTATACTCATATAATCTATAAATATTAAATCACTTTAATCATGACAAACTCTTTATGTCATTCATCTTATGTCACTCTTTAATCACTTTTGTCTTCTTCTCAAAACATCTCTCACATGAACTTAGCCTATCGTCTTTATGTTGCCTCAAATCAAATATATTGACCCATGTCTTGTATTTTAAATTTCCAACTTGTTATTTGTTTTATTAGGCCATTATTGAACATCCTCTTTTACGCCCAAAATTGAATCCTTCTTTATGTCTCATATCTAACATGACATGATGACATGACTTCAAAAACCCTGATTTTAAAGGTATAACCTTAATATTATGGGTATTTTGGTCATTTTGACCATAATTCCAAATTTCAAACTATTTATTATCAGATTTTCATGCATTTGCATCATTCAAATATCAATAAAGTATGAAAATCGGGTTTATATCCAGCTAAATCCAATAATTTCATGATATTATTGGAAAATCTTGGAAAAACCCACATATTTGAGCTAACCCCATTTCAAGCTTGGCAGGGACATTCAAAAGAAGAAGCTGGAATCTGCAATTTTCTTTCTTTCATTTTATTTAGTGATGTAATAATGTAACTTTGGAACAATATATTTACTTTTTCGCTTAGATTAAAATGCATATTATATAGTTTGAATTTATGCAATATCTTGATTATGTGATGCATGCATTTCTTTTGAAAATCACTGTGGATGAACATGAATGACACGTGCACCAACTCTTAGGGAGTTGAAGAACTCTGTGGAGTCCATATTTACGGTCCTAGTCGAAATATGAACGAGACCCAGATTCAGCATCTTTCTACTAGTCACACCGAGCCTACACTCTTAGGCTATCTTCCAAAATTCACTGCATATCTTCAATTTTTACAAAATATTTTAGAATTAACTAAGTAAATTACAAGCATATTTACGGCCATAGTCAAAATATATGGTAATATTACCTTAGTTTAATTTTAAAATTGCATATTTTTCTGAAAAGATATTTTCACAAAAAGACATTCATTCATTCAGGATAGTTTGCATCATGAAATCATATGATTTTCCTTTTTATAAATTCACAAAATTTCCATTTCCAAAAAATCGATTTCTCAAAGATATCCTGAAATCACTTTAAAATATGTTTTCTCAAGATTTGAATATCCCATTCTTAAAAGGAGTTTTCTAAGAATTCTCAACTATTTTTTAAAGTCTAAAATCGATTTTCAAATCCTTAAGGCTATACTTCTTGGAATTTCAATTTTCTAAGGTGTCATTTCCTTTCTCAAAAGAGCTTTCCTACGAATCTTCAATCATTTTACAAAGAAAATTTTCAAAGTTGGAGTTTTCTCTGACAAATGGTTCCTCTTCAAGTGTTTTCTCAAAAATTCTTTCTACTTTCCCAGGATTTTCATCCATTCATGATTTTCTCAAAATCTCTAGAAACTTCCTTAAGATTTTAAATCTTTTCATCAAGATTTTCTTGAGAAAATGATTTTCATCATTTGCCTTATAAACATTTTCCAACTCCAAAACATTTTCTAAGCATATATCATGTTTTTCAAACTGCATTTTACAAAATTCCATAGCACATGCCTGAATTCTCAGTGCATTTAGGATAGAACACAATCTCGATAATTTAGCTAAGTCAAGCACACATTTGGTCCTTGGTTCGATTACCCCTGTTAAAGGTGGCAGGAATGGTCGAACCTCGTACCGACAGGTCGAGTCCCATTCCATGAAATATTTCCCACAATTTCAAAACAGAGGCGAGTATTTTAAAACAATTTTCAAATTCTGGTCAAGTTTGACTCACGAGAGCGTTTCCCCTCTCTCTCGCAGGGAAGGAAAAAATTTTGCGACGATAACACAAACCCCTCTCAGATTTATTGTGCAAAATTCGAAGGTTCCATCATGGTTTCTTCATTTGAAGATTCTGCTTCTCATCCTCTTCAGGTTAAGGGTCAAGCCCGAACCTCGTTCTTCCATGAGGTATTTTTCGTCCCCTTCAGGTTAAGGGTCAAATCTGAATCTTGTTCTTCCACGAGGTATTTTTCGTCCCATCTAGGTTAAGGGCTAAGCCTGACCCTCATTCTGACGAGGTGAAATTTTCTTCTCTATTCTCTATTCCATACCTACCATAATCATTAGAACCAACTCTTTCATACCCAGTCAGATTCTTCTAACTGGGGCATTTTATAGCCTAAATTTGGTATATTTTTCTTTGCCACTAAGCTCGACTTTCAACCGGCTTAGTAGCAAAGATGGGCATCTGTAAACACCCCAAATTTTTACCCTTATTCACAAACACCTCCCTCCTGCCACGGGAACCCACTCTCTAAAGCCTTCAGGGAACCAGCTGGTCGATATTTGAGCCAGGGTTGTTCATAGCCCAAATTTTACTATAAATTTCAATACTTCATCCTACAATGAAGATTCAATCCTCATTTTGGCTCAATCTCAATTATCAGTTCTCATCCTCAGATGAGAATTTCCAATCCTTTGTGTCTCCTAGGGGTTCAGGATTCCAAGTCCCTCATTCAGAGTTTACATTTTATGTGTTATTGCATATCAATGCATGTATTTGGCATACCATCTCATATCATTTCATGGCATTGCATGCCATTGCATCTCATTTTTGAGATCTAGCACTCTTATTTTTTAAAATCTTTCAATCCAGATTCAATTTTTAAACTTTTCTTTCAAGATCGATTTCACAAACCTGGGTTTTAAATCAATATTTTCCATTTGTTAACCCCCAGAACCTTATTTTCTTTAGAAAAACAATCTAGATTTGTTTTAAAATCAATTTTTAACTGATTTCGATTCTCAGATGAGACCCAACTAGGTGGTGTCGCTTCTGGATTCCTTCATTTATCAAATTTCTCAAAATTTCAGAGTCCTACTCAGACCAAGACTGTCTTTTCATCTTTTTAAACCTTTTGAAGACTCTATTTTGATTTTAAACCAGATGTAATCATATCTCTTATCCACTTCTGTCATTTTGGCCAAAATCTCAGAGTCCCGGTCAGATTAGGACTCTTTTTCAGAGTTTTGGTCAAATCATGACTCTACTTTTCACTTCTATTTTTATCTTTTATACAAAAAAACCTTTCAAAATCTTTCATTTTGACCCAAAGTTTCAGACTTTTCAGTCAGATTAGGAGTCTTTTTCAGAGTTTTAGTCAGATTAGGACTCTATCTTTCGTTGTTGTTTTCACCTATTTTTGAGGAAATCTTCTAAAATCTTTCAAAAGAAGTCAAAAACTCAGAGTTTTAGTTGAACCAGGACTCTATTCAAAGAGTCCTAGTTGAATCAGAACTCTGACCCTGACTTTGAATTCTCATAAAACCAAAAATTCTCAGAAAACCAAAAATTCTCAAAGTTCTAGTCGAATAAGGACTCTTCCCTAGAGTCCTAGTCGGATCAGGACTCTGAACCTGAATTCAATTTCTATCCTACTTTCACCTGTTTTCTAAAATTCTCTCATTTGTTTTCTAGAAAACCCTAAATTGTAAGAGTTTTATTCAAATTAGGACTCTGTCCCAGAGTCCCAGTTGGATCAGGAATCTAATTCTAATTTCAGTTTTCACTTTGTTTTCATCTATTTTTGTAAAAAAACTTCTAAAAACTCCTTATTTGTTTAAAATTCTGAGAGTTTTAGTCGAATTAGGACTCTATCCCATAATCCCAATTAAATCAGGACTCTAATTCTGATTTCAGTTTTCATCTTGTTCTCACCTGTTTTTGCAAAAAGTTCTCAAAAGTTTATTGTCTTTTTTCATAAAAATAAAAATTTCTAGAGTTCTAGTCGAATTAGAAATCAGTCTGAGTCCTAATCAGATCAGGACTTTGTTCTGACTTCTGTTTTAACCCCCATTTTCACTCATTTTTAAAACCTTTTTGCCTGTTTTTCGAAAAAGTCCAATTTTGTAGAGTTTTAGTCAACTTAAGACTCTATTTCAAGAGTTTCAGTTATACTAGGACTCTGACTCTAACTTCGTTTTTCAGCTCATTTTATCAAATTTTGAGAAAACCTTTTTAAAATTCTTTTATTTATCTTTCAAAAGTCCCAAAAATCTAGAGTTTCAGTCCGATCAACACTCTGTCCCAAAGTTCCAATCCAGTTAGGACTCTATTCTGAATTTTGTTTCTACTTCCATTTTTATTCTCTTTACCGGTTTTTCAAACATTAGTCCATTTTTACAGAATTCTAGTTGATTCAGGACTCTATTTCAGAGTTTCGATTAAGTTAGGACTCTAACCCTGACTGCTTTTTCTAACTTATTCTCACTTATTTTGAGAAAATCTTTCAAAAACCTCTTAATTTAGCTTTTAAAAACCTAAATTTTAGAATTTTAGTTGGTTTAGGACTCTAGTCTAGGGTTTCAGTTCGCTTAGGACTCCATTTTTAACACTTCTGATTTTCATTCAGTGATTTTTACTCTGTTTTGAAACCATTCTTAGTTTTTATTCTAACTTTTTCAAAACCCTGATGTGGGGCCCACACAGTTGGCGCCACCTCTGGAAGAGTCCCAATCCATTTAGGACACTATTTGGTTTAGAACCTCGATTTTATTTTCAAACTTTCCTTCAAAAACTTTCCTTTTTAAAAATCCTTTATTTCAAAAAACCTGATTTCTAAATCAGTTTTCAACCTTCTTCAAGCGGGACCCACCCTACAGGGATGCAAAACCATAGTTTTCAATCTCATATCATTCATATCTCAAAAATACAAAAAAATTACTTAGCTTAGATGTTCTTTTGAAGTTTCTAAAAAAAAAACATTTTTAATCCTTTATTTTCAAAAATTTCAAAATTGTTTTCTAAGAAATCAAGTAGGGCCCACACTGGATGGAGTCACACTTGAAAGTTTTGGTTAATTTAGGATTAGTCAGTGTCCTAGCTAGATTAGAAGTCAACAGTGATTTTAAAACTTCATCTTTGCTTTTTAACAATTTTTAAAGCTTTTAAATTCGAGTTTTAAAAAAACCAAATGTGGGCCCGCCTAGGTGGCACCACATTTGGAATTTCTTTTTACTAATTAAGTTAATTAATTCAATTAGGGTTAGATAGAGTCCCATCTAGGCTAGAATTTTCCAAAAAATTGCGCCCCCTCCCCCCCCCCCCCCCATGTGCTTATCCAAACCCAATTAGGAAACTTTTTTTTTTCTTTCTAAAATAGCTTTCTAAAAAAACTATAAAAAGGGGCAAATAGGGGAGTCGACCCCTAGGCTTTCTCTCATTCTTTCTTGCTCTCTCTCTCTTCTCCAGCAGCTCTCTTTCCTCTATTGAAGCTGCAGCCCCAAGGTAAACTTCTTCCACATTATTTCACTAGTTTTATTAAATTTTTAATGTTTATTTAGTATATCTCACCATTATCGCCCCATGTGTATTGGATTGAAGCTTGGATTTCGTTCAAGAACCATGAAATCGATTCAAGAAGATGATCTAACACTGTTTTAGGATGTTTTCCATGATTTCAAGCCATTAAAATTGTTTATATTAATGTTTTTTATGTTTAAGCCAATAAAAAGAGGAGATTCGCCTGTTTAATGGGTCAAATCCCTCTTTCGAAAACTAAATCAAGTTCTAACCATGCTTTTCATGATTTTTTTTTTTATTTTATTTCACTGTATTAATGTTTATTTTATTCACTCAAGCATCAAATCCAAATTCATGACATTGTTTGCATATTTTTCTTATTTTTTTTTTAATGTTTAGATTAGGGTTTTTCAAGCTTTATCGCCAATATGTGATTTTCAATCCGGAGCATGCGAGAACAACGTTATTTCATGTGCATTTTTCTGTCAGAAAAATCTATTTTTTTAGGTTTGGTTCACGGATTTGTCAGTGACTTCCCACAAAAAAATTGAATTATTTTGGATTCTAGAACTCTGCCAAAAAAATAGAAAACTGAACCATGATTTTTAAACTGTGAAATCGCTATTGGGATTCGAGAACAACTTGCAGAGGCAATATATCTCTCGTCAAAGATTCGATTAATGATACTTAAGTTGCAGTGGTTTTTTCTTTATGTATAGTATTTATTGTATGTTTTTCATATTTTTTTGTATCTGTTTGCTATTTTTCCTTTGTCAGAAGGTAGAGTCAGTTTCTTAGAGCTCGTTACACCTTGTTTAAACCCTAGATCGAATTGTGTCAATCGTATCTCCCTAACCGAAGATCTGATCGATGATCCATAAATAGAAAAATCTTCCTATGTTTCTTCTGTTCACTTCTAAAATTTTATAAATTTTGAATGTGATTTGTTGTATTTCCCTGTACCCAAAACCGGATGCATGTATTTCAACTCGTTATATATTTGTTATAATTGATCGTATATTATCGGAATGATATCTCCCTAATCGGAGATGATTTTTCCAACCTGTAATAAGGAAAATCTTTGTTTTTATGTCTAGTATCTGTCTGTAAATTTTTATGAATTTTTATGGTGATTTGATCCCTAAATTGGGTTTGACACTGTGACAGGTATGTGCCCACAGGCAAAATCATGTACTTTTAGTGTTTTATTTAATTTTTGTGTTAAAATAATGTCAAAAATATATTTTTTTAAATGAAATTTAATTTTAGGGTTATCATAACTATCCATGTCAATTTTTGTTATTTTTTAAGTTCATTGGATATGTTATTTGATTAAATCATGAAAATAGGGTGCCCGCAGAATCCCGATTCGAGTAAAACACTTAAAAATTACTCTTTTTATGATATTTCAAATTTTATGCATTTTTTTCATATTTTTAGGGTTTGATCATGTTTATAATCATGTTAGGGTACTTCATACCCTATTTGGCTTTGATTTGAATCCATTTTAGCCCTAAATCCAAAGTTTTACCAAAATATTTTCTGAAAACTCTGATTTTAAGGCCATAGTCTTGTTTTTAGGGGTATTTTTATCATTTTTCTCCAAAATCCAAATTTCAAAGTTATTTATTTTTATTATTTCTTCAATTTTATATCATCTTTTATTATTTTTATCTCAGGGAGACATGAAAAAAGGCTTATATCCAGATAAATTCAATAATTTCTAGATATTATTGGATAAATCCAGAAAAGCCAACATATTTTTACTAACAATCTTTCTAGTTTTGCAGGGATATTCAAGACTGTATTTTCTTTTATTTCAATTCAATTGATGTAAAAATATAATTGTAACTTTGGAATATGAATTTACTTTTCTGCTTAGCTTAGGCTGCATTGCATATAGTTTATTCTTTTATAATATGATTCATGTGATGGATGATGATTCATGCATATTCAAACTCACCATGGTCTACACGAATGACACATGCACTAGCTTCTAAGGAGTTGATAAACTCGGTGGGCTTCGTATTTGTGGCCATAGTCAGAATACGAACGAAACCCAGATTAATCATCTTTTTCTAAGCCACAATCAACCTATACTCTTAGTCTATCTTAAAAAACCATTGCATATTTCAAGGTTTGTTAAAACATTTTTCTCCTTTTAGAATCAAATGGGTTATATTCAATCCATATCTGTGGCCATAGTCAGGGATATGAGGCGAATCTATTTCATGGATATTCTATAAGGCACATAAACTTCCTTTTTCAAATGATTTTCTTAAATTCTTCAGAAAATATCTTTCTCAAGAATTACATTCATGCATCATCTAGGTTAGTTTACATCATGAAAAGTTTTCATAGAGCCACACGCCCATCCTTTTGATGTATTTTCCAATTCCATCTCATAAAATCGATTTCCTCAAAAATCATTTGAATTTCTCCAGAATTCGATTTTCTCAGAAAGCTCCCCTTTTCTTCAAAAATTAATTTTTCTTTCTTCAAATTACTTTTCAAATCCTGATTCACGATTTTTCAATCATCTTCTTTTCCAAGTATTTTTCAAATATTTGAAGCATACATCATGTTTTCAATCCGCATTTTTCAGAAATCCATAGCACATGCCTGATTCTTTGTGCATTTAGGAATAGAACATCGATTTAGACAAGTTGAGCAAAGCAAAACACATGGTTGATCCTTGGTTCGATTACCCCTGGTTATGGTGCCAAGAACAGTTGAACCTCATACCGACAGGCGAGTCCTATTCTTTGAAATTATCCTGCATTTTAAAATGGAAGTGAGTTATTTTCAAAAACTTTTTCAAAGGTCAGTTTGACTTGCAAAAGTAAAATTTTGCAATGATAACACTCCATTAGCATAAACATTATACTTAGGTAGATGCATATGCATTTCTTCATAAGCATAAGCATTGCACTTAGGCAAATGCATATGCATTCTTTCATTAGCATAATCATCACACTTAGGTAGATGCATATGCATTTCTCATTTAGCATAAGGATTGCATTTAGGCATATGCATGCGCATTTCTTCATTTAGCATAAACATTGCACTTAGGTATATGCATGTGCATTTCTTCATTAGCATAAGCATTTGCACTTAGGCAAATACATATGCATTTCATTCATGCATTAGGCATTGCATCTTCATTAACATATGCATTTCCATTATAGCTTAGGCATAACCATATGCATATTAGTTTTAACATGGTATTTTCAATTCATTTTCTATATTTTGCATTTCTTTTGCCTTGTGTTATCTTGTGTTTACAAGAAAGCCTGGAAGATGCTGATTTCTTTTCTTAGATTAGGAATTTCAATGTTCAACTTCAATTGTAATAATTTTGTATTAATAAAAATTTCTATTTTTCTGTTTAGATTAGAATGTATGATCATATAGTTGCATTTTAAATTCTCGTAATTACTTATGGCATTTCATTTTACTTTATTTTTCAAAAAGCACTATGGGATAACATGAATGACACATGCACCATTCTAATAAGAGGTAAATAACCCTAAGTAAATGATTCACATTTATGGCCATAGTCAAAATGTGAACAATACTTGAGATTTTTATCTTTTATGGAATAAAATTTGACCTACACTAGGTCCTTTCTGAAAAACATCATATTTTCAAAAATGCATTTTTCTCTTTTATCAGAATTAAAACTAAAGATTAAATCAAGATATATTTGTGGCCATAGTCATGAATATATTCAAATTTAATCTTGCCTTAAATTCTATAAAAACACAAAAAATAATTTTATTCTTTCTTGGAATTTAAATGAAGATAAAGTTAAAATATATTTATGACCATAGTCATGAATATATTAAAATTTAATCTCATTTCAATTCTATTAAAGAATAAAATTTGCTTTTAAAATTCTATTTTTAAACAAATTCTTTCAATGCATTCATCATTTTACATCATTATTTGCCATCTTTGCAAATTATCTCAAATCATTCTCAAAATTCTAAGTGATTCTGAAATGAATATTCAGAAATACAGTCTTTCTAAGATTCAAAATCATTTTTTTAACTCCCTTTTACAAATGCAGATTTACCTTTTATTTCTTAATTCCACTCAACTTTAAATCTTATTTCAAATTTCAATCCTATTTCTGAACTTCACATTTCTAAATTTCATATTTTAACTTCGAATTTCATTTCAAATTCAAATGCTAAATTCAAAATTATTTATTTCTCTTCAAAATTCCAAAATTTTGAATTCTCATTTTTAAATTCAATTTTAAATTCTGAAGTTTATTTCAATTCTCAATTCAATTCTAAATCAAATGTTTAAAATTTATTTCAAAATCCTATCTTAAATTCCAAGTTCAATTTCAAATTTCAAATTTCAAATTTCAAATTTCAAATTTCAAATTTCAAATTTCAAATTTCAAATTTCAAATTTCAAATTTCAAATTTCAAATTTCAAATTTCAAATTTCAAATTTCAAATTTCAAATTTCAAATTTCAAATTTCAAATTTCAAATTTCAAATTTCAAATTTCAAATTCAATACCAATTCTAATTTCAAGTTCAAATTTAAATTTCAAAGTTCAATTATGATTTCAAAACTTAGAATTGATTTCTAATATTGATTTTCAATTCAAAATCAATTCAAATTTTATTTTCAGTAAATTTTAGATTTCTAAATTCTCAAACTCTGAATCCAATTTCCAAAATCCTCAATTGCAAGTTTTCAAAGTAGATTCCCTTTCAAAATTCAACCTTTCAAAAACCATTTTCTGAACTTTAAAGGACATTTCTAAAAGGATATTCCCAGTCCAATTTTCAAAATCTAATCCAGTTTCAAGTTTATCTTTCTTCAAAACTCAATCTTTCAGAATTTGTAACTTCGTTCTCAATCTCAAATCTATTTTCAAACTTGGATTCAAAGTTTAAAACAAGTTCAAATTCTGAATCACTTCTTCAAGGATATTTTCAAACTTATTTCAAAATCACTTGAAAAATCCAAATTTTTGAAATATTTTCAAAAGCATACATTAAAACACAAGCATGACTCTATGTGCATTTAGGATTTCAGAATAATCACTTAGACAAATTTAGGCAAAGCAAAATGCATAAATTCGATCCTTGGTTCAATTACCCCTGGTAAAGGTGTCAGGAATGGTTGAACCTTGTACTGATGAGTGAATCCCATCTCTCCATTTTTCCTGTAAAATTTCAAAACAAAGGTGAGTAAATTTCAAAACATATTTTTCAGAAGGTCAAGTGAGACCTTGTAAAGTGTTTCTTCTTCTTCCTCTTAAAAAAGAGGAAGAAAGGAAGAGGAAAAATTTTGCAACGATCACATTCTCCTTGTCATGGGAGTCATTTATCTATTTAGATACAATTAATGTGGTTTAGTTTCTCGATATATATAGGAAAGTAAAACAAATTACTTGTATATATATGCATTGCATTACAAACAAGCACACATCGCCTTTAATTACAAGTGTCACGTCTCACTAGCAGACATAGGCAGTGAAAACCTCACACACAAGTCCACTGACTCAAAACATAACTAGTTCCTAAAGACTGGGTTTCTTTTTTGACATAAACAACCTCAGATAGGCATGTCGATTGCCACATTGCCTTGGCTTGGGTGCAGTTGGAGTGTACTCAGGTGGTACTTTTGCCTGTCTATTCTGAGGCATGGCAGCATGATGGCTTAGAGAGTTTTAGATCAAAATTGGTGAGTATAAGGAGTTATATCCTTCATTTGGGTCGTTCAGGCTAGGTGTAGGTGTTTTCGGATGATAGCTCAACAAGCGATAGAATACAGTAGAGAAAAGCTAATCATTTCCTCCCAGACTCAATGATTCTACTGAGGTCGATGGGGTACTGTTACTCCACACACTAGAGTGATGGGGTCCACTAATGCGTGAGGTCTCATCTTTAAGACCAAGCAATGCCTATCGACCCATATCGATAGTATATTTTCTTTGACATTTGTTGGTGGAATACCCCTCTTTGCCATAAAACTGTCACTCCTGAATTTCGAACAAACATAGCCATTCAGAGTGTATGATACGTCATCGATAACAGTACCCTCACGAGTCGTGGGTTGCCATCTATACTTAATTTTTTTTTTATATAATCATAACTTAGAAACAATACTTACAGTGTGATATTGAGGATATGACGAATCTAAAACCAGGTTTCTCAAACTTAGGATCTGATACCAATTCTGTAACATCCTAGATTTCTAAAACAAAATTTAGAAAAGGTTTTTAGCAGTGGAAATAGACGATAATGAGTCATCGGTTCTAGAAAATATTGAGCAAGTCATATGTATATGGCCAAGCACTCATTGACCACTAAAGTATTCTATTTATGAAAATGAGTTATTTATTATGGACATTACTACTTAGAAAAGCAGTATTCTATAAAATTGGTTTTTTAAATGAAATGTTCAACATTGTCTTGAGAAACCTAGAAACTCGATGCCGCCTTGATCTAGATATCACATCACAGGTTCAGTACTTGTACCCCCATAAAATAGGGTTAGAACCATCGCTGGTCTAGTAAGAAAGCATACAAGTTTAAAACAAGTAAAAAGCTTGAAAATACAAGTAGCCTCTTAGAGCCACAATTCAAAACAATATAGCTCAAGTCTCTACGACTTAGAGAATAACACGAAAGCCTATTTAGAGCCACGGTTGGAACATCATAGCTTAAGTCTCCATGACTTGGCATATCAGTATTCCATGAATCCAAGCAAGAGCTCATCGATCTTATCTTAGCCATGTGGATACAACTTGGGTCATTTGCCCTATCGGTCCATCAGTGTACCGATATCAACACCTTTTACAAGGTTATGCATGAGTCATAATAAAAACACATATTCATTCATTCATCGTTGAACCTATAACCAATGCAATATTTTGATATTAACCATTCATCTCCTGGTATGTGAGAGAAGCATGACTTCGGCATCAATGCGATGTTCTAGGGGTTTATTATGCTATGTATTTTATATATCCCAGAGGCTTTATGACCCTGTCAATGGTGGGGAGACAATCAAAGCTCATGCCAAAAGACCCCTACCAGGCCAGTTTGGATACATCCTTCTACTGCAGTAGCGGGGTTAAATCCCTAAATCTTAAAAATAACCTGACCTCCAAACCTCCTGAGTGACGGGAGGTCCCTTGAACTCTTTGGTTCATAAATAATACAGGTCACTCGCGGTTGTACCATCACTGTCATGCCATGGTGAGCGTAAGTCCTGAAGGGATTCGATGTTATAATCTTTCTTATTAGAATGTCGAGTACTACTTGGGCAATCCAATGCATTCTACACCAAGAGAAATATGTACCCCAACTCCACTCAATATTTTGAAGCACGGGGCACCCGTGTGGTCCATGGACTACTGTTATGTTTTATTCATATGCATATAGGACCCCGCTCTTGACATTTATGGCATTCACGAGTGCTTCACTTCTTTCGGGTGGACAACCAACTCTGACATAATGACCTTTACGAGTCTTGTTATATAACAGTGTTTCACATGGGGCATGCATAGACAACGATCACTTTGGATCGACTGTTCGGTGTATGTAGCCGTAATGAGCACTAGCCTAATCAAGGCACAACGACTACTTTGGCGCATCAGCCCTTACGAGTATGGTGCCCTTGCAGGCAGAAGTGGAACGAGCCATTCAGACAGGGTTCCAACAACAGGGGCATCATTGTGCCATTCATACTAGCTCATGCAAGTATTTTGGTAGAAATTTTGGTAGCACTTTCTCTGTTTAACGAAGGAACCGTGGCAATCCTTTTTACTATGAAAAGTATCTTGTCAAAATTTTGGCATCACCTCCTCTGTTTGATGGAGAAAGCGCTATGCTCTTTTAAGCTCAGTGAACATCTTTTCAAAAAATTTGGCAACACTTTCTCTCTTTGACGGAGAAAGTGTTATACTTATTTGGGGATAGATGTGCACTATTGTGCATACTTTGCATCTACCATGGTTTATTGGAAACCTAGGCCATACGCATGTGACTTAGATGTTTACGTAAAAGCAGTTTTGCGTAAATAGCAAAACCTTTCCAATAGAGGTTTCTTTGCCAAACAACGTCTTGAACGAGGATGGGTACTTGGAATCACATTTGGTGATAGGTAATAGATCTCCATTTGTACACTCACTTATGCATAACTATATGTAGTAAAAGCAGAAGCCTGCGCACTAAATAGTGCATTGACAAATATAAAAGCATATGTAAGGTTCGACAAGTGAAACCAGACTAAATAACTTGTAGAAAGTAAATACATATATATTACGAAAAGCAGGATCCTTGGCATTGTTCGGTGCATGTAAACACCCCAAATTTTCCAAATTCCAAAAATTATCCTTTTTGACATTGGGTCCCACCTTTTGAGTTACTTAGAAGGGCAATTGTGTCAATTTCCAATCATTTCTCACTTCTTTGTTGAAGATCTAAAATCCAATTTCATTTTCTATATTGGACCCAATTTTGAATCCTGATCAAATATCCAAATCCAGTTCTGAACTCGATTTCCTTATTTTCAATTCAAAATCTAAAAATACAAAATCAATTTTCTGAATGGCTCATTTCATCTAGATCCAATATCCATTTGGATTCACTATTCTCTTTTCTCCAATTTGAGATCCAAACTTGAATGTTTTCTCAAAATCTTGGATCCAGATCCATTTTGAAACTCAGTGTTTGAAATTTAACCATGTATTTTCATAAAACTTTATTTCAAAAAATCCTTAAATTTCAAAGCAAATATTTTATAAAAGTCCCTCAAAACTTCATCTGAATCCTCTCCCTCGGATTTGTAAGTTTTTTTTTTCAAAAACATAAAAGAAAGATTTTTCAGAAAGTAGTTTTACCCTCTTATTGAAAACCCTTGTAAACAAAACCCTCTTTTTGGAATTTCTTTAAATCTTGAGGGACTCATTGTGAAAATTTTCTAACGGCTTCCTGTTATATAAACAACCATTAGGGAAGGCATCCAGCATCGAGCATCCATCGAGAGAGCATCATTCGAGTTTTTGGCAAGAGGCTCTCCTCTTCTCCCTTCTCCCTCTTCTCTTCCCCCTTCCCTCTTCTTTCTTCTTCTTTTTCCCTCTGGTGAAGAAGCTTGATCCACCATTGGGAGCAAGCATTCCTACCCTCTCAACTAATATACGGTGAGTATCATCCTTTTCCCTCTTTGTTTTTCCACTTTATTTTATGTTTCTTCTTTCTTTCTGAATTTTCATATCATAGGTCTCTACTCCTTCTCCATTGAAGCATAATATGCAACATCAATCTGTCTATAGTAGTATCAATGTGCATTTTGCAATAGAATTTTGACCCTCTTTTGGGTTACATTTCTTTCATTGTTGGTTTATGCATTTTGATTTTCTGCACCTGATGGCCTTCACCCGTATCATTCATTCATGGCATTCTCATTTTTCATTCTCTGCTACTCACTATTTAGCATTTGTTCTTATTGTCATTTCTCACTTTGCATTTTGTTTCCAACATTTTATTACAATTTTATGCATTTTCTCTTTAGTGTTAAGTTTGATATGCATTTCATATGATTGGTTTTTGTTTATCTCTGCCTTGAAAGCACGAAAGCAATAGAGATCAATCTGCTTCATAGGTGAATGCAACATTTGATGATATGAAATCAGATCATACAAGTGGTTGTGGTTTCTTTTGTTCAGATCTGCATTAAATAATAAAAAAATGAATCTAATAGGTCGTGAAATCTGAAGGATTTCACCCTAAAATTCTGTTGTGGGCATTTGTTTCCGCATCTGTATCCATTCATGCCTCCTCTCATCTCATTAGCATCAATCGATCTCCTACTGTGAATTCCAGCAAATGCATTCGATCTATAATAAAAATATTGGTTGTTTGCTGTGAAAGGTACCCTCATTGAGTTGCATGTACTCTGCACAGGGTCATCTTGTATCATGTGCTTTATTTCATCAATTAGCTCATTTGTTTATCATCGTCGTTCTTGTATCTTCATCACACATTAGTTAATCACATGTTTTTTGTTGTCTTACATTATTACATATCATCTTATTCTGCATTTCATTTCATAATTTGTGCATTTAATCGACATTCACATTGGTTTTATTCTTGTAATCTCATTGGAGAACAATTATAATCCGTTATCATTTTTGTTTTGGGGCTTTTGCTTATTCCTCTACACTAAGAACAAGACAAGGGAGGAGAGAAAAAAGCTAGCCTACTAGGTCAAGTGGTTTTGACCAAACTGGGCTCAGACTAGGCTAGGCAGGTCTAAGCTCACTGGTGGGCTTGGTTTAGTCTAGAACCAAGAGAGAGGAGAGAGGTGTAAGTGGCTAGAGAGAGAAAGAGTAGAGAGAGAGGGGGAGATGTTTTCTAAGAGGGGGTCACCTCTTATTTATAGGAAAATTTTTAGGTCTTCGATCCCCATGGGGTCTGGATCTAATCCAGATGCCCACTTGATTCAAGATCCAAACTTGGTGATAAAGCAATAAAAAGACTTCTATGTCCCTATGGGGCCCATCTCATGATTCCATGAGATATTTATATGGGGCCCACAAGATATTTTTAATGAGATATTTTTGTGGGGTCAACCAAATATTTTTATGGGGCTCGAATATTTTTGGGGTTTCACTGATATTTTTCATAAAAAATATAAATACACCATTTTCTCTTAATTTTGTCCAAGGAGGGAGTTATGGATCCCTAACTGTTTAAGCATGTATCTCTGAGGATATATACGCCCTAAGTATAATTGGCTCGTTGAATTTTACTTGTTTCGCATTTAGGGTTTTGTGATCGTTGCAAAAATTTTCTCCTTCTTTCTTCCTCCTTTTTAAGGGAAAAAGGAAGAGGAAGAGAAACTCTTTGCAAGGTCTCACTTGACCTTTTGAAAAAGATTGTGAAATTTACTCGTCTCTGTTTTGAAATTTTGTGAGAAAAATGGAGAGACGGGATTCGCTCATCGGTACGAGGTTCAACCATTCCTGGAGCCTGTACCAGGGATAATCGAACTAAGGATCGAATTCATGCCTTTGCTTTGCCTAAATTTGTCTAAGTGATTATTTAAAATCCTAAATGCACAGAGAATCATGCTTGTGTTGTGATGCATGCTTTTGAAAATATTTCTGAAATTTGGGTTTTCCAAGTGATTCTGAAATAGATTTGAAAATATCTTTTAGAAAAATGACTCTGAAGTTCAGAAATTGATTCTGAATTAGAAGGTTTGAAATTTTGAAAATGGACTTGAATTGAGAGTTTGAAATTTGAAGATTTTGAAAATGGACTCAAAGTTAAGAACTTTGAAATCTGGAATTGATTGAAAATTGAATTTGAGTTGATTTTGAATTGAGAATCAAACTTAGAAGTCGATTTTGAGATTTGAGATCAGAATTGAAATTCGAACTTGAACTTAAGATTGAAATTGAAATTAAAGTTTGGATTTGAAATAGGAATTTGAATTTGAAATGGAAATTGAAATTTACTTTGGATTTTGAAAATGATTTTAAAAATACTTGGAATTTGCAAATGATTTTGAATTTGAAATTGAAATTCAATTTCAAAAATAGTTTTTGAATTTAATTCTTAAAAATGAAAAAGAAATTTCAAAAATCACTTGGAATTTTGAAAAATGACTTGAAATAATTTGAAAAGATGGCAAATAATGATGCAAAATGATGAATATAATGAAAGAATTTGTTTAAAATTGGAATTTTGAAAGCAAATTTTATTCTTTAATAGAATTGAAATGAGATTAAATTTTAATATATTCATGACTATGGTCACAAATATATTTTAATTTAATCTTCATTTAAATTCCAAGAAAGAATAAAATAAATTTTTTTGCTTTTATAGAATTAAAGCAAGATTAAATTTCTATATATTCATGACTATGGCCACAAATATATCTAGATTTGATCTTTACTTTGAATTTCGATAAAAGAAGGAAAATCAATTTTTTGAAAATATGATGATTTTCAGAAAGGACCTAAGGTGTAGGTCAAATTTTATTCCATAAAAGATAAAAATCCTAAGTATTGTTCGCATTTTGACTATATCCATAAATGTGAATCATTTACTTAGGGTTATTTACCTCTTATTAGAATGATGCATGTGTCATTCGTGTTATCCCATAGTGCTTTTTGAAAAATAAAGTAAAATGAAATGCCACCAACAATTACGAGAATTTAAAATGCAACTATATGCTCATACATTCTATTCTAAACAGAAAAGTAGAAATTCTCATTAATATGAAATTATTACAATCTTAAGTTGAAATTGAATATTGAAATTCCCTAATCTATGAAAAGAAATCAAAGTCTTCTAGGTTTCTTTCAAACATAAGATAGCACAAGGCAATAGAAATACAAAGTACAAAAAGGAATTGAAAATATTATGTTAAAACCAACATACATATGATTATACCTATGCTTTGATGAAAATGCATATACATATGTGAAGGTGCAATGCTTATGCTAAATGAAGAAATGCACATGTATTTGCCTAAGTGCAATACTTATGCTTATGAGGAACTATATATGTATCTACCTAAGTATGATGTTTATGCTAAATGACGGAATGCATATGCACCTACCTAAATATAATGCTTATGCAAATGAAGGAATGCATATGCATCTACCTAAGTATGATGCTTATGCTAAATGAAGAAATGTATATGCATCTACCTAAGTATAATGCTTATGCTAAGGAAGGAATGCATATGCATCTACCTAAGTATGATGCTTATGCTAAATAAAGAAAAGCATATGCATCTACCTAAGTATAATACTTATGCTAACGAAGAAAAGCATATGCATCTACCTAAGTATGATGCCTATGCTGGTGAAGAATGCATACATATGTGCAAAAAGGGAAAGTGCATATGGCTTGCTAAAGTGGGGTTGCATATGCATATGCACAATAGGGATGCATTTGCAATGCTTATGCTAATAAAGAAATGAATAAAATGAAGTGTACAACAGAACATGGGCATGCTGTGAGTGCATGTGAAGCTACAACAAACTCATAGAAATGTGATGTTGTGAACTAACTAGTGTGTGGGATGGATTAACTAATAATATGCTAATATGCTAACTAATATTAAATGGATTAACTGACTAATGCACAATTTTATATAATCAAGGTTGGCATGCCTGTGGGTGTTCAAGAGGAAACTGACTGGAAAAGGGATGCCCATAGCAGCTCTCAGCAGTAGGCTTGAGTTGATCACAACAACTCTCTTGCTGAAACATTGATCCTTTTTACAGTATTTATAAGGCCAAGTAATGATTGCTGGACAACCCACTTTTCAAAGCATATATGGCAATAATCTTTTCAGTTGCATTGCCAAGTGTAATTATAGAGCTGCTACATGCGAATGTGGAATTGTAAGACTAGCATGCTGCTTATTTCAGAGTTATCTGCAGGAACTGAGTACTTCATTCACATACTATATCCGCTTGTTGTACGATTAGACAGTGAGCTACAATTGCCACCAGCATACTCCATTGTGATTTGCATTGGATTTTTCAGTCTTTAAGTTATCCAAATTCCTAAGAATAGGTAAGCTCATTTTCTGCTGATGCTAACATAATTCTTCATTTGGCTCATATTTACTACAATCTTCAACATCCTTATCTTTTCCATATAAATGTTCCTCAGAGTGTAGTTTAGTAGATAGGGTAAATTGAGAACCAAGGTACTTCCCTGGCACATCAACTTATGATACATTGCAAGAGCTTGCAATAAGTGATCTATTTAAGCCAAAACTCTGAGAAAATTGGGAAACTGAAGAGCATGGAACATGACACAGTGATGCGTGGCCAGACAAAGAGTGTGGAACTGGAGATGCAACAATTTATTTTTCTTGATGCTTATCAATCTCCAGATTTCTTAAGAGCACTGTATTGCCATTTGTCTTGGTGTCCTGCTTTAACAGATGGCTATGTGTGTTTTCAACATGGCCACCACTGGAATCAATTCTGATCCATTTACGAAAAGACTTAATCTTATTTGCAGACAATTTACCAGAATCAAAGTTTGGTTTGGATGATCCAATACTCAACAATGACCAGGGAAAAGGTGGCAGGCAGGCAATCAACAATATGCAGATGGTAAGTTGTGTAGGTAATACACTGAGGTGATGTACAGGTGATGGTATGCAGGATGTAAAGGTACAACTAAGCCTATCAGACGCTAATGGAGGTGCAGCTAAACCTATTAAGCGTTGATGAAGATGTAGTGGATGAAGGCCAGAGTCCGATTCTCATTCAGCAAAAAGGAGCAGATCGAAATTCTGTTTCACCTTGGTAAAGCATGTGCTTTCAGAAATTTGATTTTTGATTGATAGAGCATTGCTAAATGCAAAAGGATTTGCATAGGAAAATTGATTTCACAAATTGATTACAACAAATCGGGGTGGTTAAGGAAACAGGAGATTATAATGCGTGTATATTACAGTGTGATGAACATAGTGAGTGTGCACGCAGTGAATGTGCACACAGTGAGGTGAACTTTATGAGGGTGCACACGGTGAAGGTGTACACAGTGAGGTAAACTCCTTGGGTGTGCACACAATGAAGGTGCACATAGTGAGGTGAACTATCTCATGTGTTGGGTATCTAGTCTTGAGCCTGAGAACATAAATGGCTCACCTATAACCATCTAAAACCCACCTCAACATTAATGGCATTCTAAACTTGATTAAAATTTTGAGAAAAGCAAAATTAATACCATAGCATATAAGTGTCATGGTTTCAAACATCTATTTGTACCATTCATAAAGTCGACCAGAATCACTTGGAATTGTAAAGGGGAGGCATGTTTTCTGATAAAGCACATCAATGTCAAACAACTATGCTATGAATAAACTATGATATAATGGTAAGTTCAGGCTAAGCATCAACCAACGAAGCAAAGGGAAGAGATCTTCGTCAACTGGTTTGGTCATTGTGCAACATACCCCTTGTGACTTATCGCAACAAATAACCATCTATCTTGTTTCTTCTCAGCCTCACACTTGGGCATTATATAAGGCTCCACAAAAATCCTTAATTATAAAAATTAAATGTTGAAACACAGAGAACTGCACAACACTTATTTAGGTTCAATGTTCTTGAGAGCGCATATTTGCTCCTCACTCATGACAGACATCACGGTCACCACGAGGCCCTTGCCTTCATCGAATCCATCTTTGGTCTAGGCAAGGAGGGTCTCATCAGTTGGGAGTCTAAGATCATCCTTAATGTTTCCATTTTCCATCAAAAGACTCACAAAACCATCTTCAGAGATATCAATCAACTGATAATCAGTATGATTAATATGAGGGGCATCATAGTTGTGTGGATGTTGTGAAAGATGGAATGAAGAACACAAAATAGAAGAAACTGTGAAATATAATGCAGAGTAAAATGAGATGCAGTGACACAATGCAGTAAAATGCAACTAATATGAATGGTATGCCGGCAAAAGATGAAATGCACAGGGGATTGATTTACAAGGTTGCTATGGAATGCGTCAGGGACTTGCCGCCAAGCTGCGATACTCAAACAAACTTTGAATGCAGGTGTTATGCAATTAAGCATAGATGCAATTCAATGCTGCATATGCCAATTGCAGGATCAACTTGCTATGGACTAGATGAGAATGACAATGCAGCGATGAGAATCCAGGTTAGATGAAAATGGGAGTGAAAAATGTAGTGTGAAATGATGATCTAGTGTAAATGAAAGGAAATTATACTAGTGGAATGGAATTTTGATACAGATCTGAAGCTAAAGAGCTTGCAAATCTGATGCTAATGAGATGTAGGGATCGAAGAGCGGATCAATAGATTAAGATGATGCAAGGATTATCATGAAACAAAAGGAATGTAAAATAATAAAATAAGATGAAAATGCACAGATGCAGATGCTCAAGAATGCGATGCAGAGTAATGCGGTGCAAAGCAAGGTTGCATCAGATGCAATCGAGATGCAAAAGACCTAATGGATTAATGGCTAGATGGAATACAGATGAGGCAAGATGCACACAGTGATGCGAATGCAAAACATAACGAATTCACCAACTGAAATACACAGGTAGATAATGAAAGAAAGAACAAAAATATGATGAGTGTAAGAAAGAAATGCTAATATGTAGTGAACAAATGTTGCAGAGGATGAAATATGATATGCATGATGAGTGAATAATGATGAATGCTATCAGATACAGAGAATCACAATACATGAACTAACAACGAAAGAGATATAACAAAGAAAAGATCAACATCTTGTTGCAAAAATGAAAATTGATGCTGCTTATAGGCAGATCGGTGTTGCATATTATGCTTCAATGGAGAAGAAACAAAAATTGATGCTATGAAAAATCAAAAAGAAAGAAAGAAGAAAAAGATAAATTCCAAAACAAAGAGGGAGAGAGGATGGTTCTTACCGTAGCCACTTGTTGCAGATTCGAACTTCTTCACTAGATAAGAAAGAAAATAGTGAAAAAAAGGAAAAAAGAAAAAGAGAGGGGGAAAGGGAAGAAGGAAGAGGGAAAACGAGAAGAAAAAGGGGCAAGGAGAGGAGAGAGCAAAGGGAAAAGGAAAGAGGGAGAAGAGGAGAAGGGAGGCTCTGTAAACACCCCAAATTTTCCTCATCCATTCTCAGACAACCTTCCTCATGTGGATGCCAACCCTGGTATGTCAATGTAGGAGTCCAACCCCGAGTCTGTTTTAGAAAACTACCATTTTACCTACTTTTATTAGGAAAATTACCATTTTACCCCTAGGTCATCCCAGACCCCTGGTCAGTCAGAGTCAACTAAGCTCATTTGTGAACTCAGAACAGTTAGAATGTCAGTCATTTCTAGCTCACCTGAGCTCACGATGAGCAGACCATGTTCATTTCTGACCATTCCTACCAAAATGGGATCATTTCTTCATAAATGAACTCATTTCTCACTCAAATCTAAGCCAATTGTCTCCAAGTCAGTCATTCCCAGTCAATCATAGTCCTCTGAGTCTAGCTTGAACTCACCAGGAGTTCAAGTGCTCCAGTTTTAGTTCAAATCCACTTCCAAGTGTCTAGGATCCCATTTTAGCTCATTTCAGCTCATTTAGCTGAAATTGAGTTGAGTCTAGTTAGTTGAGCTAGTGTTCGAGCTTCAGTTTTACTTCATCTCAGTATTACTAATCTTTGTTTCAGCTCAAACCCAGTTTTGGTTTGTAACTCACTTCACTCTAGTGACCATTTCTCTAAAAATAGCAGTTTTTCTTGAAAATTTAGTCTAGGAGTTTAGTTGAGTTAGCGTCTTGTCAGTTCATTTGAGTTTTAAAACCCTAAAACCTAGCTCAATCTAGTTCATTTCAGTTTAATCCAGTTCAAACCTAAATTTTCAGTGTCACTCTAGCCTGGCAGAGACAAAAATCACTTCTTGAACCATTTTGCCAATTTTTATCAATTTTATCACTTTCTGAACTAGTACGACTGTCAATCGGGGTCCAATATCCAAATTTTTTCATTCAGGGTTAGCATTTTGCATGACATTTCATATCATTTCTCATCATTTTTCATCATTTCATGACATTTCATTACATTTCATTACATTTCATTTCATTTTCGAGATCAAGAACTCCAGTTTTGAAATTTTCAATCCAGATTTGAGCTTTAAAGTTTTCAAAAAATCAATTTCAAACCCTAGGTTTCTAAAATTGATATTTTTACCCCCAGGATTCTAAATTTGGAAATATTTTTCTGAGAAAACAATTTGGATTCTTTTCAAACTTGGTTTTTCAAATTCTAAATTGGATTTGATTCACAACGGGGTATAGAACTTCAAATTCTAAGCTCATTTTAAAAACTGCCAAAAATAGCCCATGTCGTCCAAAAATTTTCTGAGAGATCATTCTACCCCTCTGGATTTCAAAATGAATTTCAAAAATGAATGTGGATCCATTTCCAAGGTGGTGCCACACTTTGACAATTAGGCGCGCTTTATTATATGGTACAAAATGCTGGGCGGCCAAGAGACATCATATTCAAAAAATGAATGTATCTGAGATGCGTATGCTTCGATGGATGTGTGGAAATACAATAAAAGATAAGATTCGAAATGAGGAGATACGTAAGAAGGTAGGCATTGCATCTATTAAAAATAAGATGAGAGAAAATCGTTTACGGTGGTTTGGATATATTCGGCGAAGGCCTAATGATGCTCCAGTTAGAAGGATGGACAAATGGAAAAGTATATTAGTCAAAAGAGGTCGAGGTAGGCTGAAAAAGACTTGGATGGAGATGATAGGAAAGGATATGAATGATTTGAACCTCACCGAGGACATGGCATTGGATAGAAATGATTGGAGGAGAAAGATTCATGTGGAGGACCGAGAATGATTTTCTTTTTTGGTTCATATCGCCGACCCCAATTGTTTTGGGATGAAGGCGTAGTTGTTGTTGTTGTGTTTTATTTTTTTATTTTTTATTATTTCCACCTAATGAGAGGTGGTGGGACCCACAAGGAGGTCGACCAACCCTCTCCTCTCTTTCCTTTTCTTCTACCCCATTTTCTTTCCTTTCTCCTTTTGCCTCATCTTTTTCCTTTCCTTTCTTCTTCCCTTTTCTTTCTTTTTCTTCCTTTTCTTCTTCTTTCTTTCTTTCCTTTTCTTTTTCTTCCTTCTCTTTCCTCCCTCTCCTTTTCATTCACGTACAGCCCTATCTCCCTCTTCTTTTCCTCTTTCTTTCTTCCCTCCTTCCTTCTTTCTTTCCTTTTCTCCCTTCTTCCTTCTTTCCTTTCTTTTTTTCCCTTTCTTTCCTTCTTCTTTTCCCTCCTTCCTTCCTTTCCCTCTTTGGTCCAGCCCACACCATAAGGTGTGGACATTTCCAAATCCCAAGGGAGAACACATTCACGCATAACCCATCTTTACACTCACATTCTCTCAGCCCTAACACCCTATCTCTCTCCCAAGAACCATATACGGCTGCTACCTTGAACTTGGCTAACTCTCTCTCTCCCAAGGCATTCACACCCTCTCATTCAACCTTCTTTCCTCCACTACCACACCTCCATGGCTCCAGCTTGCTGCCCTCCTTGAGTCTTCCTTCAACAAGTGCAACATATCAACCAAGGCAACACCATCCTTTGCTGCAACCTTTCCACCACAACAACTTCACCATCTCCAGCTTCAACCACACGCCAAGCAGCCCCTTAGGTCTTCAAGTGTCCAGCCTCCATCTCCAACACGGTAGCTCCCTGTTGACGCTCATCCAAAGCCTTCACCTTCAGCACTTGGTAGACGCCCATCACCTTGGCAACCTCCTCTACAATCGGTCTAGCCATTGCCCAGCCTCCATCTTCCATTGACAGCAGCCCCTTTCAAGTGGCCTCCACCTCCGACAACTTCAAGCTTTGCAGCCACCACAAGAGCAACACCTTCAGCCTCTCAAGCCTTCCTACAACCTTGACGCATTCCCTTTTCAATCTTGAAGGAGCCCTTCTTCAGCCGATCCAAGGTAAATCCATGGATTCCACCATCTCACCGATCCCCCTTGTTATTTTTATTATGTATAGAAAGATGATTTTAATGTGAAGCCAGTTTAAAACTGGATCCACCTGGGTGAAAGGCTTCATTTATGAAAGTAAATAAACAAAAAAAAGTCTTTTACAAGGAGGCAATCAGATATGGTGATTCCCCCTTCCGTGGGTGAAGCCATCTGATCCAACAGCCAACATCAAAGTAAGGTTATGTCCCTGATTTTTTTTTATTATGTTTTATTAGCATCCTCATATAGATTCTATGTACCTCTTTTATTTAGATCCATTTTCTAGTTTGCAGTCATGTTATTCATTTAGCTTAATGATATTAATATCCAATGTTTTAGTTCATAGCTTTCTTTCATTTTTGCACGTAGTACCATTGTTATTTTATGTGCAAATTTTAATTCATAAATCTCAAAATTTTTAGGTTAATTAGGTTTGCTTGTTACTGATCCCCTACGCAAAACCTAGATCCATTTGAGTATATAACCCTAGCAAACAAATCAAACTCCAGATCGGGTTTTTAACCCTCTGGAAATTCCAGATTTCCCTTTAGCAAGGTTGTCGGTTTGAGATCTCCATCATGGGAGATTTGATTCATTCCCAAAAAAAATGATGTAAATCCCTGATAGAACCTATTATTTTCCAGTATTTTTTTGGACTTTTCAAAAAAGATTTAGTCTCTTCCAAAAATCAGATTTTCCAGCCCCCTGTGAAAATCTGGTGATATCTTTGTTAGGGTCTAGACCGACCCTAATCCTCTGTGGTACTCCAATCCTTGGGTCCAATGCCAAAACTATAAAAAAAGGAGTTGTTACTCATAAACTCCTGTACCATGTTCCAGAATTTCAGAATTTTTAGGGTTCGGATTCATATTTTTCTAGATTTTACAAATTTAATGGCTAAATCTCTGTTAATTCGATTTTATCAGAATTAGAGGTCTGATAAACGTTTGTGTCCATCCAATCCGTAGGTACATTACAGAAACAATCAAAAAAGAAATTGTTTCTCTGTGTGTCAGGTCATTCTTCCAAAATTTCAGAGGTTTTGGCCTCTGTTTACTATTTTTCCACAAATTTTTATAAAAACTTGTCAGTCTGCCCTAAATTCCAGAGTCGTCGGATTCTGATCCAACTTGTCAGAGCTGTAAAGCTCCGACCATAGGCCAAAACCAAAACCTATAAAAAGAAAAAATCTTTGCCTAACTGTCCTTTGTCACCCCATAAAATTTGGTGAATTTTTATGGTAGGTTAGTACTTCAAATTCAATTTTCATTAGGGCAAATCTAGATTTTTAGGCAAAAATCATGTAATTTAGGGTTTTTATTTGAATTTCCATATTGAAAAATACCAAAAATATTAATTTTTGAATTTCATTTTGTTATTAGGGTTAGTTTAGGTGTCCATGCCAAATTTGAGCCAATTCCAAGCTCATTTTCCTTTTATGTTAGTTAATTTTTAAAATCAAAAGTGAAATTCAAGCGAAATTCGGTATTCTTATGATATTTTCATATTTTTTGGGTTTTAACATGCATACCATCATCTCATATCATGATATATTTGATTTTCATGTCATTTACATGCATTTGAATTTCAAAATTTGCATTTTTACAAAATTTATTTCAGAAAACCCTGATTTCAAGGTCATACTCTTGCTATCAGGCGCATTTTGGTCATTTTGATCTCAATTTCGAATTTCCAAATTTTGATTTTCATATTTTCATCATACCATATCATCTTGTGTTTGATTTATTTTCATTTGAATTTCAAAATTTTCATTTTTACAAAATATCTTTCTGAAAAACCCTGATTTTAAGGCCATAGTCTTGCTATTAGGGGCATTTTGGTCATTTTGACCCCAATTTCGATTTTCTAAAGCTCATTTTCATATTTTCAATCCAATTTTGTCATTTATGTTTATATCAGGTAGGTATGAATTGGGTTTACGTTTGGATAATATCCAATAATTTCCTAATATTTTCGAATGAATCAAGATAAACCTACATTTTTGTGCTAACTTGTTTTCTGGTTTTCAAGGATTATTCAAGAAGAAGACTTTTATTTATTTTTCTTTATTCAATTCAATGTAATATCAAGTTGTAATAATTTGGAATAAGAGTTACATTTTCTGCATAGAATAGGACTGCATTGCATATAGTTTAATTCTGCAAATTTCAATATCTGATGTATGATTCATGCACATTTATTTCAAATCCACTATGGTTGACACAAATGGCACGTGCACGAGCTCTTAGGGAGTCAACAAACTTGGTGGAATTCGTATTTATGGCCATAGTTAGAATACGAAGGAAACCCAGATTTGTGATCTTCGTATTAACCCCAGATTTGTGATCTTCGTATTAGCCACATTCGGCCTACACTCTTAGGCTAATTTCAAAAATGCACTACATTTCTCAAAAATACAAAAATGCACTACAGTTCAGATCATCTTTGTCCAATCCAGTTATGCCGATATACCCGAACCGAAATTCGAGGTACGTGGCATATAATTTCAACTCCGGTTCTAAGGTAAGGTTTTCCAACATCCTTGAGCGCCTACCGATATACTTCGGACTGTGGCCCGCGGTACGTGGTAGGGGGGCGTTAACCCAAATAATTGGCCCAGTTGTGAGGCTCTGTCCCGAACTAGGGTTCTGGAAGAGAGCCCAGCAACGTGAAGACCGGGTAATGATAGGTAATTGGGGTTTTGAAAAATGATCACATGCAAGAAATAGATGGCTCTAAATCCTAGAGAGATAGACTTTTGAAAATCTTTGAAGAAGCATACATTGTTTGCATTCAGATCCTAAATTAAGGAGAGTTGTGTTTAGACCTAAGTCTATGTGAACATGAAAATATCTCCTCAATATAGTCCTACCAAACCATGCCTAAGCTATATGCAGTCAATGTCAGTTAGGTCAGAATCTAGGCTCCTAGGTTCGCATGATATCAAAAGTAAAAGAGTTGACATTTTGTGAACACAATTTCGATAATTGAACTAAGTCAAGCACAAATTTTTTTGGTCAGACAAGGACAGGTCCCATCACGGTCGCCAAACCTGTTATCGTCGCAAAATTTTTCCCGTCTTCCCTTCCTTGCGGAAGAGAGAGGAAAAATGCTTTTGCGATTCAAACTTGACCGGATTTTGGAAATTGTTTTGAAATACTCGCCTCCGTTTTGAAAATTGCGAGAAAATCCATGGGATGGGGCTCGACCTGTCGGTACGAGGTTCGACCGTTCCTGCCGCCTTTAACAGGGGTAATCGAACCAAGGACCAAAATTGTGCTTGACTTAGTGAAATTACCGAAATCGTGTTCTATCCTAAATGCACAGAGAATTCATGCATGTGCTATGAGAATTTTGGAAAATGTAAATTGGAAAATATGATGTATGCTTAGAAAATATTTGAAGTTGAAAAGTATTTCTCAGGAAAAAGATGGAAATCAATCTCTCAGGAAACTCAGGCGAAGAAGGTTTGAAAATCTCAGGAAAGTTTATAAAGACTTAGAAATTCTTGAAGAGATGAGAATTTCAAGAAAATCTTGAGAAAGTTTAGATGAGAATCTCGGGAAAATCTTGAGAAAGTTTATAAAGACTTAGAAAATGAGAATCTCAGGAAAATTTTGAGAAAGCTTAGAAAGACTTGGAAAAATGAGAATCTCAGGAAAATTTTGAGAAAATTTATAAAGACTTGGAAAAATGAGAATCTGAGGAAAATTTTGAGAAAATTTATAAAGACTTGGAAAACTATGAAGAATTAAGAATCTCAGGAAAATTTTGAGAAAATTTATAAAGACTTGGAAAACTATGAAGAAATAAGAATCTCAGGAAAATTTTGAGAAAGTTATAAAACTTGGAAAACTACGAAGAAATGATAATCTCGGGAAAATTTTCAGAAAGTTATAAAAACTTGGAAAACTATGAAGAAATGATAATTTCGGGAAAATGGAAGGAATTCTTGAGAAAAGATGAACTTTTTGAAACGGAAAATACTTATCGGGAAAACTCAGACTTTGAGAATTTTCTTAGGAAAATGAGGGAAAATCTATAGGAAAAATCATTGGAGAAGGAAATTCAGAACTTAGAAAATTGAAATCTTGGGAATCTTATCTTTGAAATATTTGAAAATCAGCTTTGATTCTGGAGAAAGATGAAAATTTCCTTTTGAAAAGAATCTCAAGAAAAATAACATTTTCAGGGGAAATCATTGGAAAACTTTGATTTTGGGAAAATCCAACTTCGAATATCATCATAGTTTCTTGAGAAATCGATTCCATGAAGTGAAAATCTTTTGAGAAAATCATGAGAAAAATGAATGATGCAGATGATTTGAATGAATGAAGGCACTTTGAACAGCTTTCTGAAAAATTTGTTGGAAAAATGTGGATTAAGCCAAAGTAAATCCTTCACATATTCTGACTGTGGCCATGAATATATTCAGGGTTTATTTGAATTAATTCACAATATTTTGAAAACATTGAAAATATGAGGTGCATTTTCAAGATAGCCTAAGAGTGTAGGCTCAATGTGACTGGTAGAGAGATGATGGATCTGGGTCTCGTCCATATTCCGACTAGGGCCGTAAATATGGACTCCACCGAGTCCATCAACTCCCTAAGAGTTGGTGCACGTGCCATTCGTGTTCATCCACAGTGAATTTGGAAAATTGTGATATATGCATCATAGAATCAGGATATTATTGAAATCAAACTATATGAGATGCAACCTAATCAAAACAGTAAAAGTAAATCTTATTCCAAATTTGATTATTACATCTCTGACATAAGTCAAAATAAATAAAATAAAAATACATAATGAAAAAGAATCAGCCTCCTCCAGATCTTCCTGCAAAAATGAGCATTAGTACAAGGAAACCAAGGAAATGGATATATATATAATATATACAACGAAGATATATATATATATATATATATATATATATATATATATATATATATATATATATATATCAAAATGCTAAAATTGATGCTAAATGATATGTAACAATGGAGAGGTATTTATATGAAAAATTAGATATATGGATGCTCATATATGGAAATAAGTGCACATGAAGGGATATATATATATATATATATATATATATATATATATATATATATATATATATATATATATACATATATACATATATACATATATATATATATATATATACATATATACGTAAACATATAGATAGATATACAAATATATTGATATATATATATATACCTATAATAAGAAAATATATACATTTAAGGGAAATTCTATATAATGGGTAAAATCAGAAAATACAGGTATAGCCAGTTTCTGTAGGCAATTTCACACAACCATACTTCTCAAATTATAATGCAATTTCCAGTAAAAATAGGTATGGAGCTTCCCTATATATCCATAATGAAGCACGCCAAAGATGCTTGGGAGATCACGATTGGATATAGAGATATCAGTTCATGAATATGGCCAAATATCAAGACTGCACACTTGCAGCAGAAAAGATGGGTAGATGCATGACATACAAAATATGCTGAAAATATGCTGCAGAAGCATTGTGAACTGGTTTCAAGGGTGTTATGAGAGTGTAAGGAGGATGAAAGAAGATGTACAAAGTGAAAGAAAAAAATGACTGAAACGAGAAGAAGATAAAGCAGAGTACACAATGTAAATCTACGAATAGCATTAAGATCTAGAATATGATAAAACTATCTAAAGAACTTATACTGTAGGTAAACAACTAACCAAACAACTAATGTACTGAAATCTGTAAATGCTAAGTCAATGATAACCTAATGAAGGGAAAGACTCTAATGAAAACACCCGTTACTTGATGCTAACATACTGATGCTATATGCAAATAATAAAGCACAACATAATGCATTATTAGAACAATGAAAAGCAAGTGAAAATCATATGAAACAAAGCTTGCATGAACATAATCAGAGAAACTTGTATGAAAAACTAACAGATTTACTACATTCATGTGCTGGATCAAAAACAACTAAAATCAATACAATATGCAGAAATTAAAATCAACACTTAGTAAACACAGCACACTATCTATCAATGTCCAATCATACATCAATATCACACAGAAATTTATTTGACAGTAGTGACTGGACTTATTGAACCAGATTCTTTCAGAAATCTGTATCAACCAATATTGATATAGCAATGATACGCAGGTATATCAAGGATGCAGAATCCTCTTATTGCAGGTAACTGAAAACCAGTCACAATAATCAAGAGTTGCAAAACAGAGACTTAGAAACTACAACAAATCATAATTGATCATTATAGGAAGCAACAGGAAATATGAATCTGTAAAACAAGGATTGAAATTCTTAAGAAATCTGATTCAATTGCAATGTAAAACAATACTTGTTATGGTAGAAAACATTAGATATAACAATCCAAAGATTTCAAACACAATCAAGCAAACAACGATGAATCAACATTTGAAATCAAACAAAACAAAAATTGCAATGATTAACAGGAAAATCAAAGAACGAAAAGATATAAACAGAAATTACAGGAAATGGAAACAAATGAAACAGGTAATTCAGGATATGTAGACTAATTCAATGAATAACAAACCACATTGATAGATGAACAAAATAAAAGATCGGTTTTCTGTTACCTTGTAATTCCCTTGTTCCCAACGACCTGCGGAGATCAAATGAAGATCGGTTTCTGCTGGTGGGTTGACAGAAATGGGGAAAACGGTGGTTGGGTCTTCTGCTGCTGAACTGAAACGGATGAAGGATGGCGCTGGTGGTCTGAAGATGATGACTTGTAGGCTGCAGAAGAAAGGGCAGCAACCCGTGAAAACACTGGATGGAGTTCACGCTGGATGGAATTTCCTCTGCTGGGCTGAAGGCAAGGTGGCAACGTTGGCTGGGCTCCTGTAGATAGGGTTTGAGAAGAAGACCCCCCCTTTGCAGCTTGTGGTGATGAACTCCTTTGCCTGTAGATAATGGACTCCCTGCGGTTGGGCTTGGAGGCAGATGGGAAGCGGCAGTTAGCAGCAAGGGAAGGGCGGTGCTGGTGGTGGAAGACCTCTGCGGTTGGGGCTGAAGAATGTTGATGCTGCTCCCTCACGCTTGAGAGCCCCCTCCTGCAAAAAAAAACCCCAAAAAAAATGAGATTTCAATCCCTTCCCCCCCTTGGTGAATGCTCCCTTTAATCCAAAACCCACGAAAACCTTTTTTTTCTCCTCTCTTAATCGGCCATCCTTCCCCTTTTTAAAACTCTCTGTCTTTTGAAAAAAAAACCGCAGCCTTGAGCTTTCGTTAGAAATTTTGAAATTTTTTTCAAATTGAAACTTAATGCTGCCGTTTTCAAAAGGGCGCAACTTGTGAATTTTCATTTCATTTACCTAAGTTTTAGGTAAAATGAAATTTATTTAATTTTTTATTTTTTTAGAAGTTCGGCTGTGCCATTTAAGGCTGCCTCCTTCTAAAAAAAAAAATTTATTTAAACAAATCAATAAAATAAAAAAAATGGATATTGAAATAAATGAGAGTTTTTATGGAAATGCCACCTCAATCCACTTTTAAAATCCTTTTGAAAATAAAGCTTTTTTTTGTTTTGTAAAATCTTTTATTTTCAAATGGGGTGCCACATGTGTTTGGGCCCGCTAACTAAACAAAATAAATAAATAAATATTGAGAAAAATCCGCAAATTGGTATGAACTTCGGGTGGGTCCCGCTTGTGAATAAACAACTTACCTGAGAGTCTGAGTATGATGCTAGTTCAAAGGCGGGTCCCGCTCCATTTATTTGAAAATACGAGATAAAACATTATTTATTTTCAAGAATTTGGAAAAAATGGGTTTTCAATGCAAAAATATATGGATAAATGTAAAAAATTTTGTAAAGAGATTTAAAATCTTTTGCAAAAAGCTTTGAGATAAAATCTTTAAAATCAATATCCAAATATCCAAATTGTTTTCTTGAGAAAATTTTTGTAATTCAAAGTCCTGGGGGTAAAATGGGAAAATTTGGTATTTTTGAATACCCAGGGTTTTAAAAATCAATTTGAAAAAGTTTAAAAATCAAATCTGGATTGACAATTTTGAAAATCAAGAGTTTTGGATCTCAACTAACATGTTATGCAGTGAAATGATGCAATGCTATGCAAAGACATGTTCTATGAAATGTCACTCTGAGCTCGGACTTGAAAATTTTAGCTTTTTGTCCAGAAAAAAGATTTTGAAATTTTGCCATTTGAAGATGTCTCTGAACCTAAATATGGAAATTTTGAGGCTCAAGAATGAAATTTTGGACTTTCTGCAAGGTTCAATCTTGAAAAATGACCATTTTGCCCTTCATGGGTTCTGGAGAACCGAAATGGGGTGATTGAGGGCAATGTTAGGGAGGTGAGTGAAAATTTGGGGTGTTTACAGATGCCCCTCTTTGCTACTAAGCCGGCTTATGGTCGAGCTTAGTGGCAAAGAAAAACACACCAAATTTGGGCTATATAAAAATGCCCCAGTTAGAAGGATCTGACTAGGTATGTAGAAAATTAGCCCGAAGAAGATGGTAGATATGAAATGGAGAAATGAAGAGGAGAAACTCACTCTGTGAGAGCGAAGTTCAGGTTTATGCCTTTAACCTGGATGGGACAGGAAATGATCCGTATGGAACGAAGCTTAGGTTTTGACCCTTAACCTGATTGGGGATTGAAATATCTCATAGAAATGAGACTCAGGTTTGTACCCTTATCCTGATCGGGCGGAAAAATGAAATACCTCTTTGAAGGAGGCTCAGGTTTGTACCCTTATCTTGATCGGGCGAAAAATGGAATACCTCTTTGGATGAGGCTCAGGTTTGTACCCTTATCCTGATCGGGCGGAAGATGAAATACCTCTTTGGATGAGGCTCAGGTTTATACCCTTATCCTGATTGGGCGGAAGATGGAATACCTCTTTGAATGAGGCTCAGGTTTATACCCTTATCCTGATTGGGCGGAAGATGGAATTTTGGAAGGTGAATAAGACAACTTTTCTTGAAGGTGAACGAGGCGATGAGAATGGAATTGTAAGAGGCAATTTTGGAAAATGATCAAGACGATCCGGTGAATTTTTCATCATCGTGAAATATGAATAAGGTAAGGAGTAAGACGACTCTTTCGACAATGTGAAAGATGGATATGGCAATCTTTTGACGAGAATAAGGTAACTCTTTCGGCAACGCGAAAGACAGACAAGGCAAACTCTTTTTAGAGAAGAGTAAGGCAACTCTTTTGACAACACAAAAGATGAATAAAGCAATTTTTCCAACGAAGAATAAGGCAACTCTTTCGGCAATGCGAAAGATGAACGCTGACGATCCAAAGGAACAAGGTGATTCTTTTGATAACGCGAAAGATGACAAAAGGCAATCCAAAGGAATAAGGCAATTCTTTCGACAACGCGAAAGATGATAAAGATAATCTAAAGGAATAAGGCGAGTCTTTCGACACCGTGAAAGATGATAAGGCAATCCAAAGGAGTAAGGCGATTCTTTCGACAACGCGAAAGATGATAAAGGTAATCCTTTTAGAGAGAAGGCTAATCTTTCAACAACGTGAAAGATGACAAAGGAAACTCTCTCGAAGGGGTCAAGATGCATCAATATGGACATCAAGCTTTCACTTAACGTCAGGATAGCTAGAAAATATTGTCAAAATGTTGAAAATTTTGTTGATTCAAAGTAATTGAAAATGATGCACATTGTTGCAAAGATATTCCTTGTTTTCTACCTGAAGCATTAACTCCAAACGAGATTCACTTCGTAGAATCAAGATTTAACATCCAAATTGCTTGCGATTGACCTTCTTCAAGGAGGTTATCAATCTCCTTGATATGAACAAGAAAGAGAATTTGATATTATGAAAGCAACTGATGAAAGAATATTGATAATAGAATTGCACAAATTTAAAGAAATTCTTGGCAAATTTTGGCAGTTTGATATCCTGGGAGCTTCTCTCATGATAATCTTTCTGCACTCTTTTGGCTCTTTTGAGTTTTTTGCTGCATTCTCCTTCATTTTGGAGATGTTCTGACTTTTTCTCTCTTTCTTTTTCCTCTCTCTTTTTTTTTTTTGGAAGGGTACGTCGCAAACTCCTTCAACTTGGAGATGTTTCGATCCTTCTTTGACGATATTGGCTCAGGGGTTTAGATGATAGCTAAAATTAAATATCTTTTAGGGATTGTCGGGAGGCTCATCGCATCTGCCTTCATCTTGACAGTACTTTGGACTTTCCCTGGAAAGATCCGTCACAAACTCCGTCATCTTGGAGATGTTTCGAATCTTCTTTGGCCCCGGGGTGTACTCGCCTAATTCGCCTTCATCTTGACGACAGGTGAGAGATCCCTTTTGTGGATATTTAATTGCAGCTTGAGGAGACAGGGCTTGGGTAAATGCTCTCTTTTTCTAGCGCTCAGGATATTTCCACTGCCTCGTTTTACAAGAATAATTTTTAAAGATGTGCCATTTGACTGAGATCAATATCAATCATCTATGACTTTTCAATAACATTGAATCTTCTTTTCTGGCCATATCAAGGATTTATCCTTCATCCTTTTGGTTGGCCAATAGAAAGAATTTGAATTCTGAATCTCTTTTCGCAAAAGCTTCACTCTTTTGGAAATAATGTTGAAGGTAAACTGAGGTAAAATTTGCGCAATAACATTTTGAAATCAACAGGTAATTGCCTGACAAATTGACATGTTCTTGAAATCCTTGGTGAAAGAGAGTATTTGAGGTCCGACTCAACACATCCGTGACGAAAATTCTCATCTCCTTTCCAAAGTAGACGACTATCAGTTCACTAGGAACAATATCAGTTCAATTAAGAACGACCATCGGTGGGAATAATATCAGTTCAATTAAGAACGACCATCGGTGCACATAGTGAGGTGAACTATCTCATGTGTTGGGTATCTAGTCTTGAGCCTGAGAACATAAATGGCTCACCTATAACCATCTAAAACCCACCTCAACATTAATGGCATTCTAAACTTGATTAAAATTTTGAGAAAAGCAAAATTAATACCATAGCATATAAGTGTCATGGTTTCAAACATCTATTTGTACCATTCATAAAGTCGACCAGAATCACTTGGAATTGTAAAGGGGAGGCATGTTTTCTGATAAAGCACATCAATGTCAAACAACTATGCTATGAATAAACTATGATATAATGGTAAGTTCAGGCTAAGCATCAACCAACGAAGCAAAGGGAAGAGATCTTCGTCAACTGGTTTGGTCATTGTGCAACATACCCCTTGTGACTTATCGCAACAAATAACCATCTATCTTGTTTCTTCTCAGCCTCACACTTGGGCATTATATAAGGCTCCACAAAAATCCTTAATTATAAAAATTAAATGTTGAAACACAGAGAACTGCACAACACTTATTTAGGTTCAATGTTCTTGAGAGCGCATATTTGCTCCTCACTCATGACAGACATCACGGTCACCACGAGGCCCTTGCCTTCATCGAATCCATCTTTGGTCTGGGCAAGGAGGGTCTCATCAGTTGGGAGTCTAAGATCATCCTTAATGTTTCCATTTTCCATCAAAAGACTCACAAAACCATCTTCAGAGATATCAATCAACTGATAATCAGTATGATTAATATGAGGGGCATCATAGTTGTGTGGATGTTGTGAAAGATGGAATGAAGAACACAAAATAGAAGAAACTGTGAAATATAATGCAGAGTAAAATGAGATGCAGTGACACAATGCAGTAAAATGCAACTAATATGAATGGTATGCCGGCAGAAGATGAAATGCACAGGGGATTGATTTACAAGGTTGCTATGGAATGCGTCAGGGACTTGCCGCCAAGCTGCGATACTCAAACAAACTTTGAATGCAGGTGTTATGCAATTAAGCATAGATGCAATTCAATGCTGCATATGCCAATTGCAGGATCAACTTGCTATGGACTAGATGAGAATGAGAATGCAGCGATGAGAATCTAGGTTAGATGAAAATGGGAGTGAAAAATGTAGTGTGAAATGATGATCTAGTGTAAATGAAAGGAAATTATACTAGTGGAATGGAATTTTGATACAGATTTGAAGCTAAAGAGCTTGCAAATCTGATGCTAATGAGATGTAGGGATCGAAGAGCGGATCAATAGATTAAGATGATGCAAGGATTATCATGAAACAAAAGGAATGTAAAATAATAAAATAAGATGAAAATGCACAGATGCAGATGCTCAAGAATGCGATGCAGAGTAATGCGGTGCAAAGCAAGGTTGCATCAGATGCAATCGAGATGCAAAAGGCCTAATGGATTAATGGCTAGATGGAATACAGATGAGGCAAGATGCACACAGTGATGCGAATGCAAAACATAACGAATTCACCAACTGAAATACACAGGTAGATAATGAAAGAAAGAACAAAAATATGATGAGTGTAAGAAAGAAATGCTAATATGTAGTGAACAAATGTTGCAGAGGATGAAATATGATATGCATGATGAGTGAATAATGATGAATGCTATCAGATACAGAGAATCACAATACATGAACTAACAACGAAAGAGATATAACAAAGAAAAGATCAACATCTTGTTGCAAAAATGAAAATTGATGCTGCTTATAGGCAGATCGGTGTTGCATATTATGCTTCAATGGAGAAGAAACAAAAATTGATGCTATGAAAAATCAAAAAGAAAGAAAGAAGAAAAAGATAAATTCCAAAACAAAGAGGGAGAGAGGATGGTTCTTACCGTAGCCACTTGTTGCAGATTCGAACTTCTTCACTAGATAAGAAAGAAAATAGTGAAAAAAAAGGAAAAAAGAAAAAGAGAGGGGGAAAGGGAAGAAGAAAGAGGGAAAACGAGAAGAAAAAGGGGCAAGGAGAGGAGAGAGCAAAGGGAAAAGGAAAGAGGGAGAAGAGGAGAAGGGAGGCTCTGTAAACACCCCAAATTTTCCTCATCCATTCTCAGACAACCTTCCTCATGTGGATGCCAACCCTGGTATGTCAATGTAGGAGTCCAACCCCGAGTCTGTTTTAGAAAACTACCATTTTACCTACTTTTATTAGGAAAATTACCATTTTACCCCTAGGTCATCCCAGACCCCTGGTCAGTCAGAGTCAACCAAGCTCATTTGTGAACTCAGAACAGTTAGAATGTCAGTCATTTCTAGCTCACCTGAGCTCACGATGAGCAGACCATGTTCATTTCTGACCATTCCTGCCAAAATGGGATCATTTCTTCATAAATGAACTCATTTCTCACTCAAATCTAAGCCAATTGTCTCCAAGTCAGTCATTCCCAGTCAATCATAGTCCTCTGAGTCTAGCTTGAACTCACCAGGAGTTCAAGTGCTCCAGTTTTAGTTCAAATCCACTTCCAAGTGTCTAGGATCCCATTTTAGCTCATTTCAGCTCATTTAGCTGAAATTGAGTTGAGTCTAGTTAGTTGAGCTAGTGTTCGAGCTTCAGTTTTACTTCATCTCAGTATTACTAATCTTTGTTTCAGCTCAAACCCAGTTTTGGTTTGTAACTCACTTCACTCTAGTGACCATTTCTCTAAAAATAGCAGTTTTTCTTGAAAATTTAGTCTAGGAGTTTAGTTGAGTTAGCGTCTTGTCAGTTCATTTGAGTTTTAAAACCCTAAAACCTAGCTCAATCTAGTTCATTTCAGTTTAATCCAGTTCAAACCTAAATTTTCAGTGTCACTCTACCCTGGCAGAGACAAAAATCACTTCTTGAACCATTTTGCCAATTTTTATCAATTTTATCACTTTCTGAACTAGTACGACTGTCAATCGGGGTCCAATATCCAAATTTTTTCATTCAGGGTTAGCATTTTGCATGACATTTCATATCATTTCTCATCATTTTTCATCATTTCATGACATTTCATTACATTTCATTTCATTTTCGAGATCAAGAACTCCAGTTTTGAAATTTTCAATCCAGATTTGAGCTTTAAAGTTTTCAAAAAATCAATTTCAAACCCTAGGTTTCTAAAATTGATATTTTTACCCCCAGGATTCTAAATTTGGAAATATTTTTCTGAGAAAACAATTTGGATTCTTTTCAAACTTGGTTTTTCAAATTCTAAATTGGATTTGATTCGCAACGGGGTATAGAACTTCAAATTCTAAGCTCATTTTAAAAACTGCCAAAAATAGCCCATGTCGTCCAAAATTTTTCTGAGAGATCATTCTACCCCTCTGGATTTCAAAAATGAATGTGGATCCATTTCCAAGGTGGTGCCACACTTTGACAATTAGGCGCGCTTTATTATATGGTACAAAATGCTGGGCGGCCAAGAGACATCATATTCAAAAAATGAATGTATCTGAGATGCGTATGCTTCGATGGATGTGTGGAAATACAATAAAAGATAAGATTCGAAATGAGGAGATACGTAAGAAGGTAGGCATTGCATCTATTAAAAATAAGATGAGAGAAAATCGTTTACGGTGGTTTGGATATATTCGGCGAAGGCCTAATGATGCTCCAGTTAGAAGGATGGACAAATGGAAAAGTATATTAGTCAAAAGAGGTCGAGGTAGGCTGAAAAAGACTTGGATGGAGATGATAGGAAAGGATATGAATGATTTGAACCTCACCGAGGACATGGCATTGGATAGAAATGATTGGAGGAGAAAGATTCATGTGGAGGACCGAGAATGATTTTCTTTTTTGGTTCATATCGCCGACCCCAATTGTTTTGGGATGAAGGCGTAGTTGTTGTTGTTGTGTTTTATTTTTTTATTTTTTATTATTTCCACCTAATGAGAGGTGGTGGGACCCACAAGGAGGTCGACCAACCCTCTCCTCTCTTTCCTTTTCTTCTACCCCATTTTCTTTCCTTTCTCCTTTTGCCTCCTCTTTTTCCTTTCCTTTCTTCTTCCCTTTTCTTTCTTTTTCTTCCTTTTCTTCTTCTTTCTTTCTTTCCTTTTCTTTTTCTTCCTTCTCTTTCCTCCCTCTCCTTTTCATTCACGTACAGCCCTATCTCCCTCTTCTTTTCCTCTTTCTTTCTTCCCTCCTTCCTTCTTTCTTTCCTTTTCTCCCTTCTTCCTTCTTTCCTTTCTTTTTTTCCCTTTCTTTCCTTCTTATTTTCCCTCCTTCCTTCCTTTCCCTCTTTGGTCCAGCCCACACCATAAGGTGTGGACATTTCCAAATCCCAAGGGAGAACACATTCACGCATAACCCATCTTTACACTCACATTCTCTCAGCCCTAACACCCTATCTCTCTCCCAAGAACCATATACGGCTGCTACCTTGAACTTGGCTAACTCTCTCTCTCCCAAGGCATTCACACCCTCTCATTCAACCTTCTTTCCTCCACTACCACACCTCCATGGCTCCAGCTTGCTGCCCTCCTTGAGTCTTCCTTCAACAAGTGCAACATATCAACCAAGGCAACACCATCCTTTGCTGCAACCTTTCCACCACAACAACTTCACCATCTCCAGCTTCAACCACACGCCAAGCAGCCCCTTAGGTCTTCAAGTGTCCAGCCTCCATCTCCAACACGGTAGCTCCCTGTTGACGCTCATCCAAAGCCTTCACCTTCAGCACTTGGTAGACGCCCATCACCTTGGCAACCTCCTCTACAATCGGTCTAGCCATTGCCCAGCCTCCATCTTCCATTGACAGCAGCCCCTTTCAAGTGGCCTCCACCTCCGACAACTTCAAGCTTTGCAGCCACCACAAGAGCAACACCTTCAGCCTCTCAAGCCTTCCTACAACCTTGACGCATTCCCTTTTCAATCTTGAAGGAGCCCTTCTTCAGCCGATCCAAGGTAAATCCATGGATTCCACCATCTCACCGATCCCCCTTGTTATTTTTATTATGTATAGAAAGATGATTTTAATGTGAAGCCAGTTTAAAACTGGATCCACCTGGGTGAAAGGCTTCATTTATGAAAGTAAATAAACAAAAAAAAGTCTTTTACAAGGAGGCAATCAGATATGGTGATTCCCCCTTCCGTGGGTGAAGCCATCTGATCCAACAGCCAACATCAAAGTAAGGTTATGTCCCTGATTTTTTTTTATTATGTTTTATTAGCATCCTCATATAGATTCTATGTACCTCTTTTATTTAGATCCATTTTCTAGTTTGCAGTCATGTTATTCATTTAGCTTAATGATATTAATATCCAATGTTTTAGTTCATAGCTTTCTTTCATTTTTGCACGTAGTACCATTGTTATTTTATGTGCAAATTTTAATTCATAAATCTCAAAAATTTTAGGTTAATTAGGTTTGCTTGTTACTGATCCCCTACGCAAAACCTAGATCCATTTGAGTATATAACCCTAGCAAACAAATCAAACTCCAGATCGGGTTTTTAACCCTCTGGAAATTCCAGATTTCCCTTTAGCAGGGTTGTCGGTTTGAGATCTCCATCATGGGAGATTTGATTCATTCCCAAAAAAAATGATGTAAATCCCTGATAGAACCTATTATTTTCCAGTATTTTTTTGGACTTTTCAAAAAAGATTTAGTCTCTTCCAAAAATCAGATTTTCCAGCCCCCTGTGAAAATCTGGTGATATCTTTGTTAGGGTCTAGACCGACCCTAATCCTCTGTGGTACTCCAATCCTTGGGTCCAATGCCAAAACTATAAAAAAAGGAGTTGTTACTCATAAACTCCTGTACCATGTTCCAGAATTTCAGAATTTTTAGGGTTCGGATTCATATTTTTCTAGATTTTACAAATTTAATGGCTAAATCTCTGTTAATTCGATTTTATCAGAATTAGAGGTCTGATAAACGTTTGTGTCCATCCAATCCGTAGGTACATTACAGAAACAATCAAAAAAGAAATTGTTTCTCTGTGTGTCAGGTCATTCTTCCAAAATTTCAGAGGTTTTGGCCTCTGTTTACTATTTTTCCACAAATTTTTATAAAAACTTGTCAGTCTGCCCTAAATTCCAGAGTCGTCGGATTCTGATCCAACTTGTCAGAGCTGTAAAGCTCCGACCATAGGCCAAAACCAAAACCTATAAAAAGAAAAAATCTTTGCCTAACTGTCCTTTGTCACCCCATAAAATTTGGTGAATTTTTATGGTAGGTTAGTACTTCAAATTCAATTTTCATTAGGGCAAATCTAGATTTTTAGGCAAAAATCATGTAATTTAGGGTTTTTATTTGAATTTCCATATTGAAAAATACCAAAAATATTAATTTTTGAATTTCATTTTGTTATTAGGGTTAGTTTAGGTGTCCATGCCAAATTTGAGCCAATTCCAAGCTCATTTTCCTTTTATGTTAGTTAATTTTTAAAATCAAAAGTGAAATTCAAGCGAAATTCGGTATTCTTATGATATTTTCATATTTTTTGGGTTTTAACATGCATACCATCATCTCATATCATGATATATTTGATTTTCATGTCATTTACATGCATTTGAATTTCAAAATTTGCATTTTTACAAAATTTATTTCAGAAAACCCTGATTTCAAGGTCATACTCTTGCTATCAGGCGCATTTTGGTCATTTTGATCTCAATTTCGAATTTCCAAATTTTGATTTTCATATTTTCATCATACCATATCATCTTGTGTTTGATTTATTTTCATTTGAATTTCAAAATTTGCATTTTTACAAAATATCTTTCTGAAAAACCCTGATTTTAAGGCCATAGTCTTGCTATTAGGGGCATTTTGGTCATTTTGACCCCAATTTCGATTTTCTAAAGCTCATTTTAATATTTTCAATCCAATTTTGTCATTTATGTTTATATCAGGTAGGTATGAATTGGGTTTACGTTTGGATAATATCCAATAATTTCCTAATATTTTCGAATGAATCAAGATAAACCTACATTTTTGTGCTAACTTGTTTTCTGGTTTTCAAGGATTATTCAAGAAGAAGACTTTTATTTATTTTTCTTTATTCAATTCAATGTAATATCAAGTTGTAATAATTTGGAATAAGAGTTACATTTTCTGCATAGAATAGGACTGCATTGCATATAGTTTAATTCTACAAATTTCAATATCTGATGTATGATTCATGCACATTTATTTCAAATCCACTATGGTTGACACAAATGGCACGTGCACGAGCTCTTAGGGAGTCAACAAACTTGGTGGAATTCGTATTTATGGCCATAGTTAGAATACGAAGGAAACCCAGATTTGTGATCTTCGTATTAGCCCCAGATTTGTGATCTTCGTATTAGCCACATTCGGCCTACACTCTTAGGCTAATTTCAAAAATGCACTACATTTCTCAAAAATACAAAAATGCACTACAGTTCAGATCATCTTTGTCCAATCCAGTTATGTCGATATACCCGAACCGAAATTCGAGGTACGTGGCATATAATTTCAACTCCGGTTCTAAGGTAAGGTTTTCCAACATCCTTGAGCGCCTACCGATATACTTCGGACTGTGGCCCGCGGTACGTGGTAGGGGGGCGTTAACCCAAATAATTGGCCCAGTTGTGAGGCTCTGTCCCGAACTAGGGTTCTGGAAGAGAGCCCAGCAACGTGAAGACCGGGTAATGATAGGTAATTGGGGTTTTGAAAAATGATCACATGCAAGAAATAGATGGCTCTAAATCCTAGAGAGATAGACTTTTGAAAATCTTTGAAGAAGCATACATTGTTTGCATTCAGATCCTAAATTAAGGAGAGTTGTGTTTAGACCTAAGTCTATGTGAACATGAAAATATCTCCTCAATATAGTCCTGCCAAACCATGCCTAAGCTATATGCAGTCAATGTCAGTTAGGTCAGAATCTAGGCTCCTAGGTTCGCATGATATCAAAAGTAAAAGAGTTGACATTTTGTGAACACAATTTCGATAATTGAACTAAGTCAAGCACAAATTTTTTTGGTCAGACAAGGACAGGTCCCATCACGGTCGCCAAACCTGTTATCGTCGCAAATTTTTTCCCGTCTTCCCTTCCTTGCGGAAGAGAGAGGAAAAATGCTTTTGCGATTCAAACTTGACCGGATTTTGGAAATTGTTTTGAAATACTCGCCTCCATTTTGAAAATTGCGAGAAAATCCATGGGATGGGGCTCGACCTGTCGGTACGAGGTTCGACCGTTCCTGCCGCCTTTAACAGGGGTAATCGAACCAAGGACCAAAATTGTGCTTGACTTAGTGAAATTACCGAAATCGTGTTCTATCCTAAATGCACAGAGAATTCATGCATGTGCTATGAGAATTTTGGAAAATGTAAATTGGAAAATATGATGTATGCTTAGAAAATATTTGAAGTTGAAAAGTATTTCTCAGGAAAAAGATGGAAATCAATCTCTCAGGAAACTCAGGCGAAGAAGGTTTGAAAATCTCAGGAAAGTTTATAAAGACTTAGAAATTCTTGAAGAGATGAGAATTTCAAGAAAATCTTGAGAAAGTTTAGATGAGAATCTCGGGAAAATCTTGAGAAAGTTTATAAAGACTTAGAAAATGAGAATCTCAGGAAAATTTTGAGAAAGCTTGGAAAGACTTGGAAAAATGAGAATCTCAGGAAAATTTTGAGAAAATTTATAAAGACTTGGAAAAATGAGAATCTGAGGAAAATTTTGAGAAAATTTATAAAGACTTGGAAAACTATGAAGAATTAAGAATCTCGGGAAAATTTTGAGAAAATTTATAAAGACTTGGAAAACTATGAAGAAATAAGAATCTCAGGAAAATTTTGAGAAAGTTATAAAACTTGGAAAACTACGAAGAAATGATAATCTCGGGAAAATTTTCAGAAAGTTATAAAAACTTGGAAAACTATGAAGAAATGATAATTTCGGGAAAATGGAAGGAATTCTTGAGAAAAGATGAACTTTTTGAAACGGAAAATACTTATCGGGAAAACTCAGACTTTGAGAATTTTCTTAGGAAAATGAGGGAAAATCTATAGGAAAAATCATTGGAGAAGGAAATTCAGAACTTAGAAAATTGAAATCTTGGGAATCTTATCTTTGAAATATTTGAAAATCAGCTTTGATTCTGGAGAAAGATGAAAATTTCCTTTTGAAAAGAATCTCAAGAAAAATAACATTTTCAGGGGAAATCATTGGAAAACTTTGATTTTGGGAAAATCCAACTTCGAATATCATCATAGTTTCTTGAGAAATCGATTCCATGAAGTGAAAATATTTTGAGAAAATCATGAGAAAAACGAATGATGCAGATGATTTGAATGAATGAAGGCACTTAGAACAGCTTTCTGAAAAATTTGTTGGAAAAATGTGGATTAAGCCAAAGTAAATCCTTCACATATTCTGACTGTGGCCATGAATATATTCAGGGTTTATTTGAATTAATTCACAATATTTTGAAAACATTGAAAATATGAGGTGCATTTTCAAGATAGCCTAAGAGTGTAGGCTCAATGTGACTGGTAGAGAGATGATGGATCTGGGTCTCGTCCATATTCCGACTAGGGCCGTAAATATGGACTCCACCGAGTCCATCAACTCCCTAAGAGTTGGTGCACGTGCCATTCGTGTTCATCCACAGTGAATTTGGAAAATTGTGATATATGCATCATAGAATCAGGATATTATTGAAATCAAACTATATGAGATGCAACCTAATCAAAACAGTAAAAGTAAATCTTATTCCAAATTTGATTATTACATCTCTGACATAAGTCAAAATAAATAAAATAAAAATACATAATGAAAAAGAATCAGCCTCCTCCAGATCTTCCTGCAAAAATGAGCATTAGTACAAGGAAACCAAGGAAATGGATATATATATAATATATACAACGAAGATATATATATATATATATATATATATATATATCAAAATGCTAAAATTGATGCTAAATGATATGTAACAATGGAGAGGTATTTATATGAAAAATTAGATATATGGATGCTCATATATGGAAATAAGTGCACATGAAGGGATATATATATATATATATATATATATATATATATATATATATATATATATATATATATATATATATATATATATATATACATATATACATATATACATATATATATATATATATACATATATACGTAAACATATAGATAGATATACAAATATATTGATATATATATATATACCTATAATAAGAAAATATATACATTTAAGGGAAATTCTATATAATGGGTAAAATCAGAAAATACAGGTATAGCCAGTTTCTGTAGGCAATTTCACACAACCATACTTCTCAAATTATAATGCAATTTCCAGTAAAAATAGGTATGGAGCTTCCCTATATATCCATAATGAAGCACGCCAAAGATGCTTGGGAGATCACGATTGGATATAGAGATATCAGTTCATGAATATGGCCAAATATCAAGACTGCACACTTGCAGCAGAAAAGATGGGTAGATGCATGACATACAAAATATGCTGAAAATATGCTGCAGAAGCATTGTGAACTGGTTTCAAGGGTGTTATGAGAGTGTAAGGAGGATGAAAGAAGATGTACAAAGTGAAAGAAAAAAATGACTGAAACGAGAAGAAGATAAAGCAGAGTACACAATGTAAATCTACGAATAGCATTAAGATCTAGAATATGATAAAACTATCTAAAGAACTTATACTGTAGGTAAACAACTAACCAAACAACTAATGTACTGAAATCTGTAAATGCTAAGTCAATGATAACCTAATGAAGGGAAAGACTCTAATGAAAACACCCGTTACTTGATGCTAACATACTGATGCTATATGCAAATAATAAAGCACAACATAATGCATTATTAGAACAATGAAAAGCAAGTGAAAATCATATGAAACAAAGCTTGCATGAACATAATCAGAGAAACTTGTATGAAAAACTAACAGATTTACTACATTCATGTGCTGGATCAAAAACAACTAAAATCAATACAATATGCAGAAATTAAAATCAACACTTAGTAAACACAGCACACTATCTATCAATGTCCAATCATACATCAATATCACACAGAAATTTATTTGACAGTAGTGACTGGACTTATTGAACCAGATTCTTTCAGAAATCTGTATCAACCAATATTGATATAGCAATGATACGCAGGTATATCAAGGATGCAGAATCCTCTTATTGCAGGTAACTGAAAACCAGTCACAATAATCAAGAGTTGCAAAACAGAGACTTAGAAACTACAACAAATCATAATTGATCATTATAGGAAGCAACAGGAAATATGAATCTGTAAAACAAGGATTGAAATTCTTAAGAAATCTGATTCAATTGCAATGTAAAACAATACTTGTTATGGTAGAAAACATTAGATATAACAATCCAAAGATTTCAAACACAATCAAGCAAACAACGATGAATCAACATTTGAAATCAAACAAAACAAAAATTGCAATGATTAACAGGAAAATCAAAGAACGAAAAGATATAAACAGAAATTACAGGAAATGGAAACAAATGAAACAGGTAATTCAGGATATGTAGACTAATTCAATGAATAACAAACCACATTGATAGATGAACAAAATAAAAGATCGGTTTTCTGTTACCTTGTAATTCCCTTGTTCCCAACGACCTGCGGAGATCAAATGAAGATCGGTTTCTGCTGGTGGGTTGACAGAAATGGGGAAAACGGTGGTTGGGTCTTCTGCTGCTGAACTGAAACGGATGAAGGATGGCGCTGGTGGTCTGAAGATGATGACTTGTAGGCTGCAGAAGAAAGGGCAGCAACCCGTGAAAACACTGGATGGAGTTCACGCTGGATGGAATTTCCTCTGCTGGGCTGAAGGCAAGGTGGCAACGTTGGCTGGGCTCCTGTAGATAGGGTTTGAGAAGAAGACCCCCCCTTTGCAGCTTGTGGTGATGAACGCCTTTGCCTGTAGATAATGGACTCCCTGCGGTTGGGCTTGGAGGCAGATGGGAAGCGGCAGTTAGCAGCAAGGGAAGGGCGGTGCTGGTGGTGGAAGACCTCTGCGGTTGGGGCTGAAGAATGTTGATGCTGCTCCCTCACGCTTGAGAGCCCCCTCCTGCAAAAAAAAAACCCCAAAAAAAACGAGATTTCAATCCCTTCCCCCCCTTGGTGAATGCTCCCTTTAATCCAAAACCCACGAAAACCTTTTTTTTCTCCTCTCTTAATCGGCCATCCTTCCCCTTTTTAAAACTCTCTGTCTTTTGAAAAAAAAACCGCAGCCTTGAGCTTTCGTTAGAAATTTTGAATTTTTTTTCAAATTGAAACTTAATGCTGCCGTTTTCAAAAGGGCGCAACTTGTGAATTTTCATTTCATTTACCTAAGTTTTAGGTAAAATGAAATTTATTTAATTTTTTATTTTTTTAGAAGTTCGGCTGTGCCATTTAAGGCTGCCTCCTTCTAAAAAAAAAAATTTATTTAAACAAATCAATAAAAAAAAAAAATGGATATTGAAATAAATGAGAGTTTTTATGGAAATGCCACCTCAATCCACTTTTAAAATCCTTTTGAAAATAAAGCTTTTTTTTGTTTTGTAAAATCTTTTATTTTCAAATGGGGTGCCACATGTGTTTGGGCCCGCTAACTAAACAAAATAAATAAATAAATATTGAGAAAAATCCGCAAATTGGTATGAACTTCGGGTGGGTCCCGCTTGTGAATAAACAACTTACCTGAGAGTCTGAGTATGATGCTAGTTCAAAGGCGGGTCCCGCTCCATTTATTTGAAAATACGAGATAAAACATTATTTATTTTCAAGAATTTGGAAAAATTGGGTTTTCAATGCAAAAATATATGGATAAATGTAAAAAATTTTGTAAAGAGATTTAAAATCTTTTGCAAAAAGCTTTGAGATAAAATCTTTAAAATCAATATCCAAATATCCAGATTGTTTTCTTGAGAAAATTTTTGTAATTCAAAGTCCTGGGGGTAAAATGGGAAAATTTGGTATTTTTGAATACCCAGGGTTTTAAAAATCAATTTGAAAAAGTTTAAAAATCAAATCTGGATTGACAATTTTGAAAATCAAGAGTTTTGGATCTCAACTAACATGTTATGCAGTGAAATGATGCAATGCTATGCAAAGACATGTTCTATGAAATGTCACTCTCAGCTCGGACTTGGAAATTTTAGCTTTTTGTCCAGAAAAAGGATTTTGAAATTTTGCCATTTGAAGATGTCTCTGAACCTAAATATGGAAATTTTGAGGCTCAAGAATGAAATTTTGGACTTTCTGCAAGGTTCAATCTTGAAAAATGACCATTTTGCCCTTCATGGGTTCTGGAGAACCGAAATGGGGTGATTGAGGGCAATGTTAGGGAGGTGAGTGAAAATTTGGGGTGTTTACAGATGCCCCTCTTTGCTACTAAGCCGGCTTATGGTCGAGCTTAGTGGCAAAGAAAAACACACCAAATTTGGGCTATATAAAAATGCCCCAGTTAGAAGGATCTGACTAGGTATGTAGAAAATTAGCCCGAAGAAGATGGTAGATATGAAATGGAGAAATGAAGAGGAGAAACTCACTCTGTGAGAGCGAAGTTCAGGTTTATGCCCTTAACCTGGATGGGACAGGAAATGATCCGTATGGAACGAAGCTTAGGTTTTGACCCTTAACCTGATTGGGGATTGAAATATCTCATAGAAATGAGACTCAGGTTTGTACCCTTATCCTGATCGGGCGGAAAAATGAAATACCTCTTTGAAGGAGGCTCAGGTTTGTACCCTTATCCTGATCGGGCGAAAAATGAAATACCTCTTTGGATGAGGCTCAGGTTTGTACCCTTATCCTGATCGGGCGGAAGATGGAATACCTCTTTGGATGAGGCTCAGGTTTATACCCTTATCCTGATTGGGCGGAAGATGGAATACCTCTTTGAATGAGGCTCAGGTTTATACCCTTATCCTGATTGGGCGGAAGATGGAATTTTGGAAGGTGAATAAGACAACTTTTCTTGAAGGTGAACGAGGCGATGAGAATGGAATTGTAAGAGGCAATTTTGGAAAATGATCATCATCGTGAAATATGAATAAGGTAAGGAGTAAGACGACTCTTTCGACAATGTGAAAGATGGATATGGCAATCTTTTGACGAGAATAAGGTAACTCTTTCGGCAACGCGAAAGACAGACAAGGCAAACTCTTTTTAGAGAAGAGTAAGGCAACTCTTTTGACAACGCAAAAGATGAATAAAGCAATTTTTCCAACGAAGAATAAGGCAACTCTTTCGGCAATGCGAAAGATGAACGCTGACGATCCAAAGGAACAAGGTGATTCTTTTGATAACGCGAAAGATGACAAAAGGCAATCCAAAGGAATAAGGCAATTCTTTCGACAACGCGAAAGATGATAAAGATAATCTAAAGGAATAAGGCGAGTCTTTCGACACCGTGAAAGATGATAAGGCAATCCAAAGGAGTAAGGCGATTCTTTCGACAACGCGAAAGATGATAAAGGTAATCCTTTTAGAGAGAAGGCTAATCTTTCAACAACGTGAAAGATGACAAAGGAAACTCTCTCGAAGGGGTCAAGATGCATCAATATGGACATCAAGCTTTCACTTAACGTCAGGATAGCTAGAAAATATTGTCAAAATGTTGAAAATTTTGTTGATTCAAAGTAATTGAAAATGATGCACATTGTTGCAAAGATATTCCTTGTTTTCTACCTGAAGCATTACCTCCAAACGAGATTCACTTCGTAGAATCAAGATTTAACATCCAAATTGCTTGCGATTGACCTTCTTCAAGGAGGTTATCAATCTCCTTGATATGAACAAGAAAGAGAATTTGATATTATGAAAGCAACTGATGAAAGAATATTGATAATAGAATTGCACAAATTTAAAGAAATTCTTGGCAAATTTTGGCAGTTTGATATCCTGGGAGCTTCTCTCATGATAATCTTTCTGCACTCTTTTGGCTCTTTTGAGTTTTTTGCTGCATTCTCCTTCATTTTGGAGATGTTCTGACTTTTTCTCTCTTTCTTTTTCCTCTCTCTCTTTTTTTTTTGGAAGGGTACGTCGCAAACTCCTTCAACTTGGAGATGTTTCGATCCTTCTTTGACGATATTGGCTCAGGGGTTTAGATGATAGCTAAAATTAAATATCTTTTAGGGATTGTCGGGAGGCTCATCGCATCTGCCTTCATCTTGACAGTACTTTGGACTTTCCCTGGAAAGATCCGTCACAAACTCCGTCATCTTGGAGATGTTTCGAATCTTCTTTGGCCCCGGGGTGTACTCGCCTAATTCGCCTTCATCTTGACGACAGGTGAGAGATCCCTTTTGTGGATATTTAATTGCAGCTTGAGGAGACAGGGCTTGGGTAAATGCTCTCTTTTTCTAGCGCTCAGGATATTTCCACTGCCTCGTTTTACAAGAATAATTTTTAAAGATGTGCCATTTGACTGAGATCAATATCAATCATCTATGACTTTTCAATAACATTGAATCTTCTTTTCTGGCCATATCAAGGATTTATCCTTCATCCTTTTGGTTGGCCAATAGAAAGAATTTGAATTCTGAATCTCTTTTCGCAAAAGCTTCACTCTTTTGGAAATAATGTTGAAGGTAAACTGAGGTAAAATTTGCGCAATAACATTTTGAAATCAACAGGTAATTGCCTGACAAATTGACATGTTCTTGAAATCCTTGGTGAAAGAGAGTATTTGAGGTCCGACTCAACACATCCGTGACGAAAATTCTCATCTCCTTTCCAAAGTAGACGACTATCAGTTCACTAGGAACAATATCAGTTCAATTAAGAACGACCATCGGTGGGAATAATATCAGTTCAATTAAGAACGACCATCGGTGCACATAGTGAGGTGAACTATCTCATGTGTTGGGTATCTAGTCTTGAGCCTGAGAACATAAATGGCTCACCTATAACCATCTAAAACCCACCTCAACATTAATGGCATTCTAAACTTGATTAAAATTTTGAGAAAAGCAAAATTAATACCATAGCATATAAGTGTCATGGTTTCAAACATCTATTTGTACCATTCATAAAGTCGACCAGAATCACTTGGAATTGTAAAGGGGAGGCATGTTTTCTGATAAAGCACATCAATGTCAAACAACTATGCTATGAATAAACTATGATATAATGGTAAGTTCAGGCTAAGCATCAACCAACGAAGCAAAGGGAAGAGATCTTCGTCAACTGGTTTGGTCATTGTGCAACATACCCCTTGTGACTTATCGCAACAAATAACCATCTATCTTGTTTCTTCTCAGCCTCACACTTGGGCATTATATAAGGCTCCACAAAAATCCTTAATTATAAAAATTAAATGTTGAAACACAGAGAACTGCACAACACTTATTTAGGTTCAATGTTCTTGAGAGCGCATATTTGCTCCTCACTCATGACAGACATCACGGTCACCACGAGGCCCTTGCCTTCATCGAATCCATCTTTGGTCTGGGCAAGGAGGGTCTCATCAGTTGGGAGTCTAAGATCATCCTTAATGTTTCCATTTTCCATCAAAAGACTCACAAAACCATCTTCAGAGATATCAATCAACTGATAATCAGTATGATTAATATGAGGGGCATCATAGTTGTGTGGATGTTGTGAAAGATGGAATGAAGAACACAAAATAGAAGAAACTGTGAAATATAATGCAGAGTAAAATGAGATGCAGTGACACAATGCAGTAAAATGCAACTAATATGAATGGTATGCCGGCAGAAGATGAAATGCACAGGGGATTGATTTACAAGGTTGCTATGGAATGCGTCAGGGACTTGCCGCCAAGCTGCGATACTCAAACAAACTTTGAATGCAGGTGTTATGCAATTAAGCATAGATGCAATTCAATGCTGCATATGCCAATTGCAGGATCAACTTGCTATGGACTAGATGAGAATGAGAATGCAGCGATGAGAATCCAGGTTAGATGAAAATGGGAGTGAAAAATGTAGTGTGAAATGATGATCTAGTGTAAATGAAAGGAAATTATACTAGTGGAATGGAATTTTGATACAGATCTGAAGCTAAAGAGCTTGCAAATCTGATGCTAATGAGATGTAGGGATCGAAGAGCGGATCAATAGATTAAGATGATGCAAGGATTATCATGAAACAAAAGGAATGTAAAATAATAAAATAAGATGAAAATGCACAGATGCAGATGCTCAAGAATGCGATGCAGAGTAATGCGGTGCAAAGCAAGGTTGCATCAGATGCAATCGAGATGCAAAAGACCTAATGGATTAATGGCTATATGGAATACAGATGAGGCAAGATGCACACAGTGATGCGAATGCAAAACATAACGAATTCACCAACTGAAATACACAGGTAGATAATGAAAGAAAGAACAAAAATATGATGAGTGTAAGAAAGAAATGCTAATATGTAGTGAACAAATGTTGCAGAGGATGAAATATGATATGCATGATGAGTGAATAATGATGAATGCTATCAGATACAGAGAATCACAATACATGAACTAACAACGAACGAGATATAACAAAGAAAAGATCAACATCTTGTTGCAAAAATGAAAATTGATGCTGCTTATAGGCAGATCGGTGTTGCATATTATGCTTCAATGGAGAAGAAACAAAAATTGATGCTATGAAAAATCAAAAAGAAAGAAAGAAGAAAAAGATAAATTCCAAAACAAAGAGGGAGAGAGGATGGTTCTTACCGTAGCCACTTGTTGCAGATTCGAACTTCTTCACTAGATAAGAAAGAAAATAGTGAAAAAAAAGGAAAAAAGAAAAAGAGAGGGGGAAAGGGAAGAAGGAAGAGGGAAAACGAGAAGAAAAAGGGGCAAGGAGAGGAGAGAGCAAAGGGAAAAGGAAAGAGGGAGAAGAGGAGAAGGGAGGCTCTGTAAACACCCCAAATTTTCCTCATCCATTCTCAGACAACCTTCCTCATGTGGATGCCAACCCTGGTATGTCAATGTAGGAGTCCAACCCCGAGTCTGTTTTAGAAAACTACCATTTTACCCACTTTTATTAGGAAAATTACCATTTTACCCCTAGGTCATCCCAGACCCCTGGTCAGTCAGAGTCAACCAAGCTCATTTGTGAACTCAGAACAGTTAGAATGTCAGTCATTTCTAGCTCACCTGAGCTCACGATGAGCAGACCATGTTCATTTCTGACCATTCCTGCCAAAATGGGATCATTTCTTCATAAATGAACTCATTTCTCACTCAAATCTAAGCCAATTGTCTCCAAGTCAGTCATTCCCAGTCAATCATAGTCCTCTGAGTCTAGCTTAAACTCACCAGGAGTTCAAGTGCTCCAGTTTTAGTTCAAATCCACTTCCAAGTGTCTACGATCCCATTTTAGCTCATTTCAGCTCATTTAGCTGAAATTGAGTTGAGTCTAGTTAGTTGAGCTAGTGTTCGAGCTTCAGTTTTACTTCATCTCAGTATTACTAATCTTTGTTTCAGCTCAAACCCAGTTTTGGTTTGTAACTCACTTCACTCTAGTGACCATTTCTCTAAAAATAGCAGTTTTTCTTGAAAATTTAGTCTAGGAGTTTAGTTGAGTTAGCGTCTTGTCAGTTCATTTGAGTTTTAAAACCCTAAAACCTAGCTCAATCTAGTTCATTTCAGTTTAATCCAGTTCAAACCTAAATTTTCAGTGTCACTCTAGCCTGGCAGAGACAAAAATCACTTCTTGAACCATTTTGCCAATTTTTATCAATTTTATCACTTTCTGAACTAGTACGACTGTCAATCGGGGTCCAATATCCAAATTTTTTCATTCAGGGTTAGCATTTTGCATGACATTTCATATCATTTCTCATCATTTTTCATCATTTCATGACATTTCATTACATTTCATTTCATTTTCGAGATCAAGAACTCCAGTTTTGAAATTTTCAATCCAGATTTGAGCTTTAAAGTTTTCAAAAAATCAATTTCAAACCCTAGGTTTCTAAAATTGATATTTTTACCCCCAGGATTCTAAATTTGGAAATATTTTTCTGAGAAAACAATTTGGATTCTTTTCAAATTTGGTTTTTCAAATTCTAAATTGGATTTGATTCGCAACGGGGTATAGAACTTCAAATTCTAAGCTCATTTTAAAAACTGCCAAAAATAGCCATGTCGTCCAAAATTTTTCTGAGAGATCATTCTACCCCTCTGGATTTCAAAATGAATTTCAAAAATGAATGTGGATCCATTTCCAAGGTGGTGCCACACTTTGACAATTAGGCGCGCTTTATTATATGGTACAAAATGCTGGGCGGCCAAGAGACATCATATTCAAAAAATGAATGTATCTGAGATGCGTATGCTTCGATGGATGTGTGGAAATACAATAAAAGATAAGATTCGAAATGAGGAGATACGTAAGAAGGTAGGCATTGCATCTATTAAAAATAAGATGAGAGAAAATCGTTTACGGTGGTTTGGATATATTCGGCGAAGGCCTAATGATGCTCCAGTTAGAAGGATGGACAAATGGAAAAGTATATTAGTCAAAAGAGGTCGAGGTAGGCTGAAAAAGACTTGGATGGAGATGATAGGAAAGGATATGAATGATTTGAACCTCACCGAGGACATGGCATTGGATAGAAATGATTGGAGGAGAAAGATTCATGTGGAGGACCGAGAATGATTTTCTTTTTTGGTTCATATCGCCGACCCCAATTGTTTTGGGATGAAGGCGTAGTTGTTGTTGTTGTGTTTTATTTTTTTATTTTTTATTATTTCCACCTAATGAGAGGTGGTGGGACCCACAAGGAGGTCGACCAACCCTCTCCTCTCTTTCCTTTTCTTCTACCCCATTTTCTTTCCTTTCTCCTTTTGCCTCCTCTTTTTCCTTTCCTTTCTTCTTCCCTTTTCTTTCTTTTTCTTCCTTTTCTTCTTCTTTCTTTCTTTCCTTTTCTTTTTCTTCCTTCTCTTTCCTCCCTCTCCTTTTCATTCACGTACAGCCCTATCTCCCTCTTCTTTTCCTCTTTCTTTCTTCCCTCCTTCCTTCTTTCTTTCCTTTTCTCCCTTCTTCCTTCTTTCCTTTCTTTTTTTCCCTTTCTTTCCTTCTTCTTTTCCCTCCTTCCTTCCTTTCCCTCTTTGGTCCAGCCCACACCATAAGGTGTGGACATTTCCAAATCCCAAGGGAGAACACATTCACGCATAACCCATCTTTACACTCACATTCTCTCAGCCCTAACACCCTATCTCTCTCCCAAGAACCATATACGGCTGCTACCTTGAACTTGGCTAACTCTCTCTCTCCCAAGGCATTCACACCCTCTCATTCAACCTTCTTTCCTCCACTACCACACCTCCATGGCTCCAGCTTGCTGCCCTCCTTGAGTCTTCCTTCAACAAGTGCAACATATCAACCAAGGCAACACCATCCTTTGCTGCAACCTTTCCACCACAACAACTTCACCATCTCCAGCTTCAACCACACGCCAAGCAGCCCCTTAGGTCTTCAAGTGTCCAGCCTCCATCTCCAACACGGTAGCTCCCTGTTGACGCTCATCCAAAGCCTTCACCTTCAGCACTTGGTAGACGCCCATCACCTTGGCAACCTCCTCTACAATCGGTCTAGCCATTGCCCAGCCTCCATCTTCCATTGACAGCAGCCCCTTTCAAGTGGCCTCCACCTCCGACAACTTCAAGCTTTGCAGCCACCACAAGAGCAACACCTTCAGCCTCTCAAGCCTTCCTACAACCTTGACGCATTCCCTTTTCAATCTTGAAGGAGCCCTTCTTCAGCCGATCCAAGGTAAATCCATGGATTCCACCATCTCACCGATCCCCCTTGTTATTTTTATTATGTATAGAAAGATGATTTTAATGTGAAGCCAGTTTAAAACTGGATCCACCTGGGTGAAAGGCTTCATTTATGAAAGTAAATAAACAAAAAAAAGTCTTTTACAAGGAGGCAATCAGATATGGTGATTCCCCCTTCCGTGGGTGAAGCCATCTGATCCAACAGCCAACATCAAAGTAAGGTTATGTCCCTGATTTTTTTTTATTATGTTTTATTAGCATCCTCATATAGATTCTATGTACCTCTTTTATTTAGATCCATTTTCTAGTTTGCAGTCATGTTATTCATTTAGCTTAATGATATTAATATCCAATGTTTTAGTTCATAGCTTTCTTTCATTTTTGCACGTAGTACCATTGTTATTTTATGTGCAAATTTTAATTCATAAATCTCAAAAATTTTAGGTTAATTAGGTTTGCTTGTTACTGATCCCCTACGCAAAACCTAGATCCATTTGAGTATATAACCCTAGCAAACAAATCAAACTCCAGATCGGGTTTTTAACCCTCTGGAAATTCCAGATTTCCCTTTAGCAGGGTTGTCGGTTTGAGATCTCCATCATGGGAGATTTGATTCATTCCCAAAAAAAATGATGTAAATCCCTGATAGAACCTATTATTTTCCAGTATTTTTTTGGACTTTTCAAAAAAGATTTAGTCTCTTCCAAAAATCAGATTTTCCAGCCCCCTGTGAAAATCTGGTGATATCTTTGTTAGGGTCTAGACCGACCCTAATCCTCTGTGGTACTCCAATCCTTGGGTCCAATGCCAAAACTATAAAAAAAGGAGTTGTTACTCATAAACTCCTGTACCATGTTCCAGAATTTCAGAATTTTTAGGGTTCGGATTCATATTTTTCTAGATTTTACAAATTTAATGGCTAAATCTCTGTTAATTCGATTTTATCAGAATTAGAGGTCTGATAAACGTTTGTGTCCATCCAATCCGTAGGTACATTACAGAAACAATCAAAAAAGAAATTGTTTCTCTGTGTGTCAGGTCATTCTTCCAAAATTTCAGAGGTTTTGGCCTCTGTTTACTATTTTTCCACAAATTTTTATAAAAACTTGTCAGTCTGCCCTAAATTCCAGAGTCGTCGGATTCTGATCCAACTTGTCAGAGCTGTAAAGCTCCGACCATAGGCCAAAACCAAAACCTATAAAAAGAAAAAATCTTTGCCTAACTGTCCTTTGTCACCCCATAAAATTTGGTGAATTTTTATGGTAGGTTAGTACTTCAAATTCAATTTTCATTAGGGCAAATCTAGATTTTTAGGCAAAAATCATGTAATTTAGGGTTTTTATTTGAATTTCCATATTGAAAAATACCAAAAATATTAATTTTTGAATTTCATTTTGTTATTAGGGTTAGTTTAGGTGTCCATGCCAAATTTGAGCCAATTCCAAGCTCATTTTCCTTTTATGTTAGTTAATTTTTAAAATCAAAAGTGAAATTCAAGCGAAATTCGGTATTCTTATGATATTTTCATATTTTTTGGGTTTTAACATGCATACCATCATCTCATATCATGATATATTTGATTTTCATGTCATTTACATGCATTTGAATTTCAAAATTTGCATTTTTACAAAATTTATTTCAGAAAACCCTGATTTCAAGGTCATACTCTTGCTATCAGGCGCATTTTGGTCATTTTGATCTCAATTTCGAATTTCCAAATTTTGATTTTCATATTTTCATCATACCATATCATCTTGTGTTTGATTTATTTTCATTTGAATTTCAAAATTTGCATTTTTACAAAATATCTTTCTGAAAAACCCTGATTTTAAGGCCATAGTCTTGCTATTAGGGGCATTTTGGTCATTTTGACCCCAATTTCGATTTTCTAAAGCTCATTTTCATATTTTCAATCCAATTTTGTCATTTATGTTTATATCAGGTAGGTATGAATTGGGTTTACGTTTGGATAATATCCAATAATTTCCTAATATTTTCGAATGAATCAAGATAAACCTACATTTTTGTGCTAACTTGTTTTCTGGTTTTCAAGGATTATTCAAGAAGAAGACTTTTATTTATTTTTCTTTATTCAATTCAATGTAATATCAAGTTGTAATAATTTGGAATAAGAGTTACATTTTCTGCATAGAATAGGACTGCATTGCATATAGTTTAATTCTGCAAATTTCAATATCTGATGTATGATTCATGCACATTTATTTCAAATCCACTATGGTTGACACAAATGGCACGTGCACGAGCTCTTAGGGAGTCAACAAACTTGGTGGAATTCGTATTTATGGCCATAGTTAGAATACGAAGGAAACCCAGATTTGTGATCTTCGTATTAGCCCCAGATTTGTGATCTTCGTATTAGCCACATTCGGCCTACACTCTTAGGCTAATTTCAAAAATGCACTACATTTCTCAAAAATACAAAAATGCACTACAGTTCAGATCATCTTTGTCCAATCCAGTTATGCCGATATACCCGAACCGAAATTCGAGGTACGTGGCATATAATTTCAACTCCGGTTCTAAGGTAAGGTTTTCCAACATCCTTGAGCGCCTACCGATATACTTCGGACTGTGGCCCGCGGTACGTGGTAGGGGGGCGTTAACCCAAATAATTGGCCCAGTTGTGAGGCTCTGTCCCGAACTAGGGTTCTGGAAGAGAGCCCAGCAACGTGAAGACCGGGTAATGATAGGTAATTGGGGTTTTGAAAAATGATCACATGCAAGAAATAGATGGCTCTAAATCCTAGAGAGATAGACTTTTGAAAATCTTTGAAGAAGCATACATTGTTTGCATTCAGATACTAAATTAAGGAGAGTTGTGTTTAGACCTAAGTCTATGTGAACATGAAAATATCTCCTCAATATAGTCCTACCAAACCATGCCTAAGCTATATGCAGTCAATGTCAGTTAGGTCAGAATCTAGGCTCCTAGGTTCGCATGATATCAAAAGTAAAAGAGTTGACATTTTGTGAACACAATTTCGATAATTGAACTAAGTCAAGCACAAATTTTTTTGGTCAGACAAGGACAGGTCCCATCACGGTCGCCAAACCTGTTATCGTCGCAAAATTTTTCCCGTCTTCCCTTCCTTGCGGAAGAGAGAGGAAAAATGCTTTTGCGATTCAAACTTGACCGGATTTTGGAAATTGTTTTGAAATACTCGCCTCCGTTTTGAAAATTGCGAGAAAATCCATGGGATGGGGCTCGACCTGTCGGTACGAGGTTCGACCGTTCCTGTCGCCTTTAACAGGGGTAATCGAACCAAGGACCAAAATTGTGCTTGACTTAGTGAAATTACCGAAATCGTGTTCTATCCTAAATGCACAGAGAATTCATGCATGTGCTATGAGAATTTTGGAAAATGTAAATTGGAAAATATGATGTATGCTTAGAAAATATTTGAAGTTGAAAAGTATTTCTCAGGAAAAAGATGGAAATCAATCTCTCAGGAAACTCAGGCGAAGAAGGTTTGAAAATCTCAGGAAAGTTTATAAAGACTTAGAAATTCTTGAAGAGATGAGAATTTCAAGAAAATCTTAAGAAAGTTTAGATGAGAATCTCGGGAAAATCTTGAGAAAGTTTATAAAGACTTAGAAAATGAGAATCTCAGGAAAATTTTGAGAAAGCTTAGAAAGACTTGGAAAAATGAGAATCTCAGGAAAATTTTGAGAAAATTTATAAAGACTTGGAAAAATGAGAATCTGAGGAAAATTTTGAGAAAATTTATAAAGACTTGGAAAACTATGAAGAATTAAGAATCTCAGGAAAATTTTGAGAAAATTTATAAAGACTTGGAAAACTATGAAGAAATAAGAATCTCAGGAAAATTTTGAGAAAGTTATAAAACTTGGAAAACTACGAAGAAATGATAATCTCAGGAAAATTTTCAGAAAGTTATAAAAACTTGGAAAACTATGAAGAAATGATAATTTCGGGAAAATGGAAGGAATTCTTGAGAAAAGATGAACTTTTTGAAACGGAAAATACTTATCGGGAAAACTCAGACTTTGAGAATTTTCTTAGGAAAATGAGGGAAAATCTATAGGAAAAATCATTGGAGAAGGAAATTCAGAACTTAGAAAATTGAAATCTTGGGAATCTTATCTTTGAAATATTTGAAAATCAGCTTTGATTCTGGAGAAAGATGAAAATTTCCTTTTGAAAAGAATCTCAAGAAAAATAACATTTTCAGGGGAAATCATTGGAAAACTTTGATTTTGGGAAAATCCAACTTCGAATATCATCATAGTTTCTTGAGAAATCGATTCCATGAAGTGAAAATATTTTGAGAAAATCATGAGAAAAATGAATGATGCAGATGATTTGAATGAATGAAGGCACTTAGAACAGCTTTCTGAAAAATTTGTTGGAAAAATGTGGATTAAGCCAAAGTAAATCCTTCACATATTCTGACTGTGGCCATGAATATATTCAGGGTTTATTTGAATTAATTCACAATATTTTGAAAACATTGAAAATATGAGGTGCATTTTCAAGATAGCCTAAGAGTGTAGGCTCAATGTGACTGGTAGAGAGATGATGGATCTGGGTCTCGTCCATATTCCGACTAGGGCCGTAAATATGGACTCCACCGAGTCCATCAACTCCCTAAGAGTTGGTGCACGTGCCATTCGTGTTCATCCACAGTGAATTTGGAAAATTGTGATATATGCATCATAGAATCAGGATATTATTGAAATCAAACTATATGAGATGCAACCTAATCAAAACAGTAAAAGTAAATCTTATTCCAAATTTGATTATTACATCTCTGACATAAGTCAAAATAAATAAAATAAAAATACATAATGAAAAAGAATCAGCCTCCTCCAGATCTTCCTGCAAAAATGAGCATTAGTACAAGGAAACCAAGGAAATGGATATATATATAATATATACAACGAAGATATATATATATATATATATATATATATATATCAAAATGCTAAAATTGATGCTAAATGATATGTAACAATGGAGAGGTATTTATATGAAAAATTAGATATATGGATGCTCATATATGGAAATAAGTGCACATGAAGGGATATATATATATATATATATATATATATATATATATATATATATATATATATATATATATATATATATATACATATATACATATATACATATATATATATATATACATATATACGTAAACATATAGATAGATATACAAATATATTGATATATATATATATATATATATACCTATAATAAGAAAATATATACATTTAAGGGAAATTCTATATAATGGGTAAAATCAGAAAATACAGGTATAGCCAGTTTCTGTAGGCAATTTCACACAACCATACTTCTCAAATTATAATGCAATTTCCAGTAAAAATAGGTATGGAGCTTCCCTATATATCCATAATGAAGCACGCCAAAGATGCTTGGGAGATCACGATTGGATATAGAGATATCAGTTCATGAATATGGCCAAATATCAAGACTGCACACTTGCAGCAGAAAAGATGGGTAGATGCATGACATACAAAATATGCTGAAAATATGCTGCAGAAGCATTGTGAACTGGTTTCAAGGGTGTTATGAGAGTGTAAGGAGGATGAAAGAAGATGTACAAAGTGAAAGAAAAAAATGACTGAAACGAGAAGAAGATAAAGCAGAGTACACAATGTAAATCTACGAATAGCATTAAGATCTAGAATATGATAAAACTATCTAAAGAACTTATACTGTAGGTAAACAACTAACCAAACAACTAATGTACTGAAATCTGTAAATGCTAAGTCAATGATAACCTAATGAAGGGAAAGACTCTAATGAAAACACCCGTTACTTGATGCTAACATACTGATGCTATATGCAAATAATAAAGCACAACATAATGCATTATTAGAACAATGAAAAGCAAGTGAAAATCATATGAAACAAAGCTTGCATGAACATAATCAGAGAAACTTGTATGAAAAACTAACAGATTTACTACATTCATGTGCTGGATCAAAAACAACTAAAATCAATACAATATGCAGAAATTAAAATCAACACTTAGTAAACACAGCACACTATCTATCAATGTCCAATCATACATCAATATCACACAGAAATTTATTTGACAGTAGTGACTGGACTTATTGAACCAGATTCTTTCAGAAATCTGTATCAACCAATATTGATATAGCAATGATACGCAGGTATATCAAGGATGCAGAATCCTCTTATTGCAGGTAACTGAAAACCAGTCACAATAATCAAGAGTTGCAAAACAGAGACTTAGAAACTACAACAAATCATAATTGATCATTATAGGAAGCAACAGGAAATATGAATCTGTAAAACAAGGATTGAAATTCTTAAGAAATCTGATTCAATTGCAATGTAAAACAATACTTGTTATGGTAGAAAACATTAGATATAACAATCCAAAGATTTCAAACACAATCAAGCAAACAACGATGAATCAACATTTGAAATCAAACAAAACAAAAATTGCAATGATTAACAGGAAAATCAAAGAACGAAAAGATATAAACAGAAATTACAGGAAATGGAAACAAATGAAACAGGTAATTCAGGATATGTAGACTAATTCAATGAATAACAAACCACATTGATAGATGAACAAAATAAAAGATCGGTTTTCTGTTACCTTGTAATTCCCTTGTTCCCAACGACCTGCGGAGATCAAATGAAGATCGGTTTCTGCTGGTGGGTTGACAGAAATGGGGAAAACGGTGGTTGGGTCTCCTGCTGCTGAACTGAAACGGATGAAGGATGGCGCTGGTGGTCTGAAGATGATGACTTGTAGGCTGCAGAAGAAAGGGCAGCAACCCGTGAAAACACTGGATGGAGTTCACGCTGGATGGAATTTCCTCTGCTGGGCTGAAGGCAAGGTGGCAACGTTGGCTGGGCTCCTGTAGATAGGGTTTGAGAAGAAGACCCCCCCTTTGCAGCTTGTGGTGATGAACTCCTTTGCCTGTAGATAATGGACTCCCTGCGGTTGGGCTTGGAGGCAGATGGGAAGCGGCAGTTAGCAGCAAGGGAAGGGCGGTGCTGGTGGTGGAAGACCTCTGCGGTTGGGGCTGAAGAATGTTGATGCTACTCCCTCACGCTTGAGCGCCCCCTCCTGCAAAAAAAAAAAACCCAAAAAAAAATGAGATTTCAATCCCTTCCCCCCCTTGGTGAATGCTCCCTTTAATCCAAAACCCACGAAAACCTTTTTTTTCTCCTCTCTCAATTGGCCATCCTTCCCCTTTTTAAAACTCTCTGTCTTTTGAAAAAAAAAACGCAGCCTTGAGCTTCCGTTAGAAATTTTGAAATTTTTTTCAAATTGAAACTTAATGCTGCCGTTTTCAAAAGGGCGCAACTTGTGAATTTTCAAAATTTTCATTTCATTTACCTAAGTTTTAGGTAAAATGAAATTTATTTAATTTTTTATTTTTTTGGAAGTTCGGCTGTGCCATTTAAGGCTGCCTCTTTCTAAAAATTTTTTTTATTTAAACAAATCAATAAAATAAAAAAAATAGATATTGAAATAAATGAGAGCTTTTATGGAAATGCCACCTCAATCCACTTTTAAAATCCTTTTGAAAATAAAGCTTTTTTTTGTTTTGTAAAATCTTTTATTTTCAAATGGGGTGCCACATGTGTTTGGGCCCGCTAACTAAACAAAATAAATAAATAAATATTGAGAAAAATTCGCAAATTGGTATGAACTTCGGGTGGGTCCCGCTTGAGAATAAACAACTTACCTGAGAGTCTGAGTATGATGCTAGTTCAAAGGCGGGTCTCGCTCCATTTATTTGAAAATACGAGATAAAACATTATTTATTTTCAAGAATTTGGAAAAATTGGGTTTTCAATGCAAAAATATATGGATAAATGTAAAAAAATTTGTAAAGAGATTTAAAATCTTTTGCAAAAAGCTTTGAGATAAAATCTTTAAAATCAATATCCAAATATCCAGATTGTTTTCTTGAGAAAATTTTTGTAATTCAAAGTCCTGGGGGTAAAATGGGAAAATTTGGTAATTTTGAATACCCAGGGTTTTAAAAATCAAATTGAAAAAGTTTAAAAATCAAATCTGGATTGACAATTTTGAAAATCAAGAGTTCTGGATCTCAACTGACATGCTATGCAGTGAAATGATGCAATGCTATGCAAAGACATGTTCTATGAAATGTCACTCTGAGCTCGGACTTGGAAATTTTAGCTTTTTGTCCAGAAAAAGGATTTTGAAATTTTGCCATTTGAAGATGTCTCTGAACCTAAATATGGAAATTTTGAGGCTCAAGAATGAAATTTTGGACTTTCTGCAAGGTTCAATCTTGAAAAATGACCATTTTGCCCTTCATGGGTTCTGGAGAACCGAAATGGGGTGATTGAGGGCAATGTTAGGGAGGTGAGTGAAAATTTGGGGTGTTTACAAGGCTCGAGGGATGCTAATGAATCATAAAGCTTGGTGGTCGAGAGCCTTCTCCTGCGTTGTTTGTTATATAGGAGGAGACCGTTACAACAATTTTCAAAATGGTCCCTCAATTTTTCAAAAAAAATCGGAAAGAAGGTTTTATTTTCAAAGTTTTTCAAAAGCTCAAGGTTTATTTTCTGAAATTTTGCCCCCTTTGCATTTTTTTTGAAAGAAGGCCTAAAATATAAGAGAAATGTGGGGAAATTAAGAGATGAGATCCAGATGAGGGTTTTGAAAAATTTATGAAAATATTAAATGTGAAATTTTAAGGATTTTATGAAATAACATAGTTAAATTTTAAAAATCGAGTTTTAAAATGGATCTAGATACGAGGTCTTGAGCAAAATATCGAGTTTGTATCTCAAATTGAGGAAACAAGAAATGAGAGGAATAGATCCAAATGGAGATTGGATCTGGGTGAAATACCTGATCCCATACAGAAAATTGATTTTGGATTTTAGATTTGGATTGAAAATAGGAGATCTGGACTCATAATTGGATTTGGATATCTGATCTGGATCCAAGATTGGGTCAAATATAAAAAATAAAATTGGATTTTGGATCTTCAACAAGGAAGTGAATTCGAGAACTAACTAGAAATTGACTCAATTGCTCAAAAGATGGGGGCCAGGGGCAACAAGAAAATTTTGAAATTTTGAAAATTTTGGGTGTTCACATGTTCATATGATAGTTTTACATAAAATACCTCTTAGTTTTATTCAGAATTTTCTCTGAAAAATTATGGGTCTTACAATATAACTATGAAGATTTTAAATCCTACTGATACGTTAGCAACATAACTCCTTATATAACTATGCCTTATACATCACAACAAATATTGTAACAAAGAGAAAAAATATGACCCTATTGTATATGATTAGATTCATGTTGACCCATGCAAACCTTTCTACAAAATTTTGAGGAAAAGCTATAAGCATTGTCATGTATATTCTCAATAGGGTCTCATTTAAGTTATTAGAGCTAATACCATATGAGTTATAGACTAGCCGAAAGTCAGATCTTACTCATCTATAAAAGTGAGGTCACCAACACATTGTTAATTCCTATCAATTGAGGGATAAGCTAGATAATAAAACTATCAGATATATTTTTATGGGGTCCCAAAAGCATCAAAAGGTTATAGACTGTATTATTTTATAGAAGGTAAAGAAGTCAAATTTTTAGAAGAAAAATAATATGGTTTTAATCCTAAGGAAGATTATGTCCCTCTTGATATTTTGAGTGACTCAAGGTACCAATTTGAGAACCCAATTCATTTAGTGAACATCAAGATCCAGTTGTGAATGTCAAGCAATCTCCATAACCTGTAGTTGGTCAGAAAAGAACCAGAGTTTCTCTATCTTATTTAGATTATTGTTATTTGTATTTAAGTGAAGAATTATGTTATTCCATGGACATGATGAAATATTAGATAATTTGAGTTTTCATGATTTTATTGCCTTAAATGAATCCAAAGAATGAATAAAGGTAATAAAAGATAAGTTGGACTCTATAGAAAGAAATAGAGTCTGTAGATTATCTTCGGTTAGGGAGATATTGTTCCAACAATATGGGTTCAATTTCGACAATTATATAACGAATTGAAATAAGTACATTTGGTTTTGGGTACAAGAAAATATAACAAATTACATTAAAAAATTATGCACTTTTAGAAATAAACAAAAGATACATAGAGGAAGATTTTTCGTTTTACAAATCATCAATCGGATCTTTGATTAGGGAGATACGATCAACACAAGTTGATCTAGGGTTTAAACAAGGTGTAACGAGCTCTGAGAAACTGACTCTACCTTATGACAGAGAAAAAATAGCAGACAGATGCATAAAAATATGAAAAAATATAGTAAATACTAGACATCAATACAAAACCACTTCAACTTACGGATTGTCAATCGAATCTCTAACGAAAGAGATATTGCCTTTGCAAGTTGTTCTTGAATCCCAATAGCGATTTCAAGGTTTGAAAAATAAGGTTCCGTTTTCTTTTTTTTGACAGAGTTCCAAAACCCAAAATAATCCAATTTTGTTGCAAGAAATCACTGATAAACCAGTGAACCAACCCTAAAAAAACTAGATTTTTCTGACAGACAAACACACATAAAATAATGTTTTTCTCGCGTGCTTCGGATTGAAAATCACATATTAGCGATAAAGCTTGAAAAACCCTAATCTAAATATGGAAAAAAAAGAAAAATATGCAAATAATATCACAAATTGAGATTTGATGCTTGAGTGAAAAAAATAAACATTAATACCGTGAAATAAAATAAAAAAATCAGGGAAAGCATGGTTAGAACTTGATTTAGCCTTCGAAAGAGGGATTTGACCCATTAAACGGGCGAATCTCATATTTTATTTGGCAAAAACATAAAAAATAACAATTTAAATGATTTCAACAGGTTAGAATCATGAAAAACACCATTAAACAATATTGGATCACTTTTTGAATTGATTTTACGGTTCTTGAACAAAATCTAAGCTTGAATCCAACACACAAGGGGCGATAATGGTGATATCTATAAAATAAACATTAAAAATTAATAAAACTAGTGAAATAATATGGAAGAAGTTTACCTTGGGGATGCAGCTTCAATGGAGGAAGGAGAAGGTGCTGGGAGGAGAGAGAGGCAGCAAGAAAGGGAGAGAGAAAGCATAGGGGTCGACCTCACTATTTGCCCCTATTTATAGTTTTTTTTTTAAAAACCTAATTTAGAAAAAAATTTAGGTTAATTAAAACTTTCCTAAAATGACTACACGAGGGGGGAATTTTTTTGGAGAATTCTCGCCTAGGTGGGACTCTATCTAACCCTAATTGACTTAATTAACTTAATTAATAAAAAGAAATTCCAAATGTGGCACCACCTAGGAGGGCCCACATTTGGTTTTTAAAACTCGAATTTAAAAGCTTTAAAAATTGTTAAAAAGCAAAGATGAAGTTTTAAAATCACTTTTGACTCTTCTAACCTAGCTAGGACACTGACTAATCCTAAACTAACCAAAACTTTCAAGTGTGATGCCACCCAGTGTAGGCCCCACTTGATTTTTCAGAAAACGAATTTGAAAATTTGAAAATAAAGGGTTAAAAATGATTTTTTTCTCAGAAACTTCAAAAGAAAATCTAAACTAAGTAAATTTTTTTTTTGTATTTTTGAGATATAAATGATATGAGATTGAAAATTAGGGTTTTGCATCCCTGCAGGGTGGTCCCGCTTGAAGAAGGTTGAAAACTGATTTGGAAATTAGGTTTTTGAAATGAAGGATTTTAAAAAGGAAAATTTTGAAGGAAAGTTTGAAAATAAAATCGGGGTTCTAAACCAAATAGAGTCCTAAATGGATTGGGACTCTTTCAGAGGCGGCATCAACTGTGTGGGCCCCACATCAGGGTTTTGAAAAAGTGGAAATAAAGGCTGAAAATAGTTTTTAAGCAGAGTTGATCACCAGATAAGAATCAAAGGTTTTAAAATAGATTCCTGACCCGATTAGAACTCTGGGACAGAGTCCTAAAAATTTAAAACTCTTCATTTTTGAGGTTTTTGAAAGAAAACAAAGAGGTTTTGAAAGATCTTTTTAGAAATTGACACAAATGAACAAAATACAAGACTAGAGTTAGAGTCCTAATCCAATTGGAACTCTAGCATAGAGTACTAAATCAACTGGGACTCTGGGATAAAATCATAGAACTTTAAAATTTGGTTTCTAAAAAGATAAATGAAGATGTTTTTGAAAGATTTTCTCAAAAATGAAGTCAAGGTTAGAGTCCTAACTCAACCAAAACTCTGAAATAGAGTCATGAATCAATTGGGACTCTGCAAAATGGACTATGTTAAAAAAAAAAAAAGTTAAGAGAATGAAAATGGAAGTAGAAATAGAAATCAGAATGGAGTCCTAACCGGATTAGGACTCTGAGACAGAGTCTTGATTGGACTGAAACTCTAGATTTTTGGCATTTTTTAAGGATACATAAAAGAATTTTTAAAGTTTTTCTCAGAATTTGATAAAATGAGCTGAAAAACGAAGTTAGAATCAGAGTCCTAGTTTAACTGAAACTCTTGAAATAGAGTCTTAAGCTGACTAAAACTCTATAAAATTGAATTTTTTTCGAAAACAAGTGAAAAGGTTTTAAAAACAGGTAAGAATGGAAGTTAAAACAAAGATCAGAACAGAGTCCTGATCCGATCAGGACTCTAAGATAGAGTCCTAATTCGACTGAAACTCTAAAAATATTGATTTTTCTAAAAACAGATAAGAAGATTTTGAGAGCTTTTCGCGAAAGCAGGTGAAAACAAGATAAAAACTGAAATCAAAACTAGAGTCCTGATCCAATTGAGACTCTGGGACAGAGTCCAAATTCGACTAAAACTCCTAAAACTTTGAACAAACAAGAAGGTTTTAGAAACTTTTCATAAAAACTAATGAAAACAGGGTGAAAACTGAAATCAGAATTAGAGTCCTGATCCAACTAGGACTCTAGGGAAGAGTCCTAATTCAACTGAAACTCTTAAAATTTAGGGTTTTCTTTAAAAACCAATGAAAGGGTTTTTAGAAAATAGGTGAAAATAAGATAGAAATTGGAGTAAGGTTCAGAGTCCTGATCCGACTAGGACTCTAGGAAAGAGTCCTAATTTGACTAGAACTCCAAGATTTTTTGGTTTTCTGAGAAGCAAATGATGAGATTTTAAAAAAGGACTTTTGAAAACAAGTGAAAATGAAATAAAAAAATGAAATAAGGATAGAGTTTTGATTCGATTAGAACTCTAGGCAGAGTCCTAGTGTAACTAAAACTCTAAAATTTTGGCCAAAATGAAAGGTTTTGAAAGGTTTTCTCGAAAAGAGATAAAAATTAGAAGTGAAAAGTAGAGTCCTGATCTGACTGAAACTCTAGAAAAGAATCCTAATCCGACTGAGACTCTGAGATTTTGGCCAAAATGACAGAAATGGACAAGGGCTAAGACTACCTTTGATTTAAAACCAAAATAGAATTTTAAAAAAGGTTTAAAAAGTAAAAAGATAAAGTCTTGATCCAACTTGGACTCTGAAATTTTGAGAAATTTGATAAATGAAGGAATCCAGAAGTGACACCACCTAGCTGGGTCTCATCTGAGGATCAAAATCGGTTAAAAACAAATCTAAATTGTTTTATAAAGGAAATATTTTAAAATAAAAGAATATAAGATCCTGGGGGTTAACAAATAAAAAATATCGATTCAAAACCTAGGTTTGTGAAATCGATCTTAAAAAGAAGGTTTTAAAACTTGAATCTGGATTAGAAAATTTGGAAAATTAGAGTGTTGGATCTCGAAAATGACATGCAATGCCATATAATGCGATGAAATGCAATGAAATGCCATAAAATGATAAGAAATGGCATGCAATGATATGCAAATTGCAAATCCTGCATGAGGGATTTGAAGTTCCGGACCCCTGGCAGAGATACAGATTTGGACTTTTCTGTATGGAGGTAAGAATTGATGATTGAAATCGAGCCAAAATAGATATTAAATCTTGATTGCAAGATGAAGTGTTGGAATTTGGTGCAAAATTTGGGCTTTGAATAACCTTGGCTCGGGTGTCGACCCATTGGTTTCCTAAATGATTTAGAGAGTGAATGTCGGTGGCAGGAGGAAAGGTGTTTGTGAATGAAGATGGAAAATTTGGGGTGTTTACAGATGCCCCTCTTTGCTACTAAGCTAGTTGAAAGTTGAGCTTAGTGGCAAAGAAAAACACACCAAATTTAAAAAAAAATGCTCCAGTTAGAAGAATCTGACTGGGCTTGAAAGAATTTGCTCTGGTGATAATGATAAATATGACATGGAGAATGTAGAAGAAAATTCACCTCATCAAAATGAGGCTTAGCCCTTAACCTGGATGGGACGAAAAATACCTCATAGAAGAACGAGGTTCAGGCTTGACCCTTAACCTGAAGAGGACGAAAAATGCCTTGTGGAAGAACGAGGTTCAGGCTTGACCCTTAACCTGAAGGGGGCGAAAAATACCTTGTCGAAGAACGAGGTTCAGGCTTGACCCTTAACCTTAAGGGGACGAAAAACACCTCATGGAAGAATGAGGCTCAGGCTTGACCCTTAACCTGAAGGGGACGACGAAGTTCTTAAAAAGAGAAACCATGATGAAACCTTTGAATTTTGCACAATAAATCCGAGAGGGGTTTGTAAAAAGAAGAAAATGGGGTTCCCTAAAACTTGAAAAGAGATTGATCTTGGGCATCTCATTGCAGAGGCTAAATGACTTTTAAAACAGATGACCTTTTGCAGAAACAATTCAGGTTTAACCCTTACCCTGAACGGGAATGGTCTATAGTGGGACAGTTGGGAACATAGGGAAGTGTGCGAATCTGAGAGCCCAAAAGCTTAGATTAAAACAAGAAGGAAAGAATCTTGAAAACTCCTGTTATCAAGTCTTAAAAAGGGATAAAAACAACGCTAGAATATATCAAAATGGACATCAAGCTCTCACTTTATGTCAGGATAACTTGAAAATATTGTCAATATAATAAAAATTGTAGTTGATTGAAAATAATTGAAATGTAAGCACATTTGTTTGAAAGATATTCCCTCTTCTACCTAGAGTATTACCTCCAACTAGGTGTTAACTCCGTAGAATCCAGAATCAAAATCAAATTTATTGTTGTTGAGTTTCTTCAAGGAAGCTATCCATTTCTTTGATATGAAAAGAAACAAATTTGTTCTCAGTATCATAAAAGTGATTTATGTATGGATATTGATAAAAGAATTTCATATAAGTAAAAAAGATTCTCTGCAGTTTTGGCAGTTTGATATCTAGGGTTTACCCATGATGATCTTTTTGCACTCTTTTTGAGACATAGGAATTGAGATTTCTTGGGATTTTGCGAGAATTTCATCACATCAGCCTTCAATTTGGTGATATTCTAATTTTCCCTAGAAGGATGCGTCACAAGCTCCTTTAACTTAGAGATGATCCGAGTCTTCTTTGGTCCCAGGAAGTACATTGATAATGTTGTCTCTTTAATTGAAATCTCTTGATAATCTTTTGCGCTCTTTTGAGACATGAAAAGTGAGTTTCTTGGGATTGGGTGAGAATCGCATCACATCAACCTTCAACTTAACAGTGTTTTAATTTTCTCTAGAAGGACACATCACAAGCTCCTTCAACTTGGAGATGTTTCGCATCTTCTTCATTCCCGAGAATTAAATTGATAAAATGGTCGCTTTGGTTGAAAATCTCTTTATGATAACAACAATTAAATATCTTTTAGGGATTGTCGGGAGGTTCATCACACCGGCCTTCAACTTGACGATGATTTAAACTTTCCCTGGAATGACACATCACAAGCGCCTTAAACTTGAAGATGATCTGAGTCTTCTTTGGCCCCAGGGGTCTAGCTCATCCATCAGTCTTCAACTTGACAATGATTGAGAGGTCCCTTTTGCAGATAGTTGATTGTAGCTTGATTAATTGAAGAGATATAAAATTGAGAGGATTCTTTTCATCACCTAGGATATTTCCACTGCCTTATTGCCAGAAAAATAGTCTTTAAAAATATGTCATAGCTATGATCAATATCAATTGACTTATGGTTTTTCAACATCATTGAATTTTCCTTTGTAGGTCATATTGAGGATTTTTCTTCGTCCTTTTAGTTGACCAACAGAAAAAGCTTAAATTTTTTTCTTTATTCACAAAAGTCTTATCCTTTTGGAAGAAATACTGAAGGTAATATGAGGTATGATTTTGTGCAATAAAATTTTTGAGATTAATAACAGTTTTTTATGACAAATTGGCAAAATATTCTGAAATCCTTGGTGAAAGAAATCACTTGAGGTCTAAATGACACATCAGTGGCTAGATTCTCCCCTCCATTTCTCAAAGGAGAGCTTTGTCTTTTTGGAAGGAATGCTGAAGATATCTGAGGTAAAAATTTGTGCAATAAAGATTTTGAAATCAATAAGTATTTAATGACAAATTGACAAAATGTTCTTGAAATCCATAGTGAAAGAAATTGCTTGAGGTCCAATTGACAATATCAGTTCAATGAAGAACAACTATCAGTTCACTGAGAACACGATCGGTTCAATGAAGAACAACTATCAATTCACTGGGAACACTACCAGTTCAACGAAAAACAACTATCAGTTCACCGAGAACACTATCAGTTCAACGAAGAACAACTATCAGTTCACTGGGAACATTGCCAGTTCAACTAAGAACAACTATTAGTTCACTGGCAACACTATCAGTTCAACTAAGAACGATTATCAGTTCACTGAGAACACTATCAGTTCAACTAAGAACGACTATCAGTTCACTGAGAACACTATTAGTTCAACTAAGAACGACTGTCAGTTCAATTAAGAATGACTATCAGTTCATTAGGAACACTATCAGTTCAACTAAGAACGACTATCAGTTCACTGGAAACACTATCAGTTCAACTAGGAACGAGTATCAGTTCACTGTGAACACTATCAGTTCAACTAGGAACGACTATCAGTTCACTGGGAACACTATCAGTTCAACTAAGAACGACTATCAGTTCATTGGAAACACTATCAGTTCAATGAGGAATAACTATTCGAGAAGGAGATTGATTCAACTGGTTGGTTGAATGGACCATCATAGTTAGTTGTATGTGGTCTGATTTTCAGGATTAACCCCTTATCTTGAACGGGGAGTTCAGGTTTATCCCTTAACCTGAAGGGAGAATGAATAAAGATTTGAGGAGAATTTCGAGGAAGTTATGGAAAATGATTCAGGTTTATCCATTAACCTGAGCGGGAATAAGTTTGATGTAAATGCAAATTGATGCAGATGAATGCAATTGAATGCCAATGTATGCAAAATGATGTAAATGGGTGCACATGCGTGCAAAATGAGAGACTTGTTTGATTCTGCCTGCATATAGGACATTTTGAAGTAAAACAAATTTTCAAGAAAATGCCCCAATGTGACTAGGGAGTAAGATGTTGGATGAAACGATAAGTAGTTGATATTTGACGAAAGCTCTCTGAAGGTAACAAGGTGAAAACTGACAATGAGCTTCTTAATTGATTCGGGAAGCCTTTTGCAAAAAAGGAATATAAAAGATGGCGCTAAGCCATGAGAAAAAATGATAAATTTATTAATGCATTGAAGAGGGAAATAACAAATTGATAAGAGATCGGGGGCTGCATTGTCCCTTTAAAATGACAAAAAGGACAAAATGATTGATGTGACATAGCCTTGGCTTTAAAAATTTCTTAGAAAAACTTGATCAGGATTATCGACTGGTGTCTTCCTCATCTTGAATAAGGAGATTCTTGTTGATGCAATCTTGGATGATGTTCTTTAGGACGAAACAATTCTCGGTATCATACCCTGCTGCCGGATGAAAATTTCAGAACTTCTCTTTGAATCTGCCCATGATTGCTTGGGGATCAGCTGCTTTAGGAAAACATATCACATCTCTTGTGAGCATCTATTCCAGAATACTCTCGAGTGTCTGGTCTAGAGGGGTGAACTTTCGATTAATACTTCAATCCTTGTGCTTTGATTTTTCTTGATCTTTCTCTTTATGCTGAGGACTAGATTGAAGAGTCTTATCATTGTTGGACAACTTTCCTTTTTGGCCCCTGGATCCCTCTGAATTGTTATCATGATTTTTCTTGTTGCCTTTGCTATCATTGACAGAAAGTTTGAAGTGAGCCTTTTTCTTCTGCTCTTTCTGATTGTTGCTCTTGGTAAAGATGAAGCCCTCATAAACTCCATTTTCCATGCTTAGCTCGAGCCTTTCGGCTTGTTCTGTCAGTTCGATGAAAGTCCTTGGTGGTGCGGTGGAAATAAGACCTCTCAAGGGTTGCAAAAATTTGTTTAAAATCAGCGACAATGCATGTCCCTCTGATATTGGGTCTCTCATCTTATTGCAAGCTGACCTCCATCGGTGAATAAAGTCTCTAGCCTTCTCATTTTCTTTTTGCTTGAGGTCGCAAAGATGATGAAGAGTTGGAAGTGCCTTGGTATTGAACAGGAATCGTTCAATGAACAGATTCACCACCTTGTCAAACTATTTCAGATCGATGGGATTTATATGCTCTGAATACCATTTTGCAGCTTTTCCCTCTAGGCTGCAAGGGAAACAAAGGAAAAGAGCTGGATTGTCTCCCTTGAATCTTGCACACTCGACAAAAAAACATGATTAGATGTGCTTTCGAATCACTAGAACCATCGAACTTGATAAACTTTCTGGGGAGATTGTCAAGACTGTCATCTTCGTCCAAACCATCATAGAAGTCTTCGCTCGTGAAGACTTTCTTGCCCTTATCGTGGGCCTGCAGATCCTTGACATTGTGGTTGGTCAGAGTCATCGACAGATTGATCCTTGAACTTGTCGGCCGACCCCTGTCCCTGAGTTGATTTGTGAAATGCCTGTTGGGTCTCAAATTCTTCATTGGTATCACCCACCGATTCTGATTAATCAGATATATCCTCATGTTGGATACACTTCTAAGATATCTTCACTTGCTTTTTCAGTATCCGGCCCTTGACCTTCTTCTTGGTAGACATCTTTTCTGAGTTGGCTCTAGCCTGTTCGCTCATCATCTTTTTCATCATTTTTTGAAAGAGGGCGTACATCTTAGGATCGACATCATCATTGTCCTGTCGGCCCTGACCCTTGGAAGATCATTGAAATGACATCTCTTGCTCAGACTCGGAAGAGTGATTGCTATGCTAAATAGAGGCAGTCTTTTTACTAGACCTTGTCAGCACCATGAAGAATTGTAAATGCTCTCTGCAGGGCAAAACTGAGGGTTAGGTTCTGAGAGATGATTTTGAATAAGAAGAAAATATTTTTTGGGAATTTGGTAGATAATTGGAAAGATATCCCATTACATGGGATTGAGTCATCGCTGGAATTACGATAATTGCATTGCCATTCTTTGCAAAATAAACAATTGGAAATGTGCCTTGTTACCTAGGCGAGGTCGTCAAACCATGATGGTATGAAAATTGAAGGAATTTTAACAAAGAAAAACATGATTTTATCAATAAAAAACTTGACAAAGAGGAGGGGGACAAACAATTTTCCACCACTTCTGATAATCAGCAGACACTCGAGGACCTAAAAAAAGTGTAAGAGTAACAAAGGAATCCCAGCCATATCTGGCAGAATGGTATGCTCCAGATCATTGCGCTGTTGTGAGATCAAACTCTGGCATGATTCTTGATAGTAGTTGAGCTTCTACGCACTTCTGTCTCTGAGAAAATTGTCTGACACATCGCTCTGGATGGTAATAGGTGCAGAAGAATCGGCCAAGTAACTTGAACCGCTTGCCATATGCATAAGTGTATATGGGAGGTGATTCCTGACGATCAAAGTAATCCCATACGACTTCTTCCTCTTGGAGGTTATTGATCAAGACTCAATATCGTGCAATTGGAAGAAGCTCTTTGCCATTGTACTTGAATGAGCTGGCTCTGGTGGGCACATGCTGGAGGAATTAGGACTGTAATGCGTAGGTGCACTCTTCAACTAAAATTGATTCTCTAAGCGTAAAGCATGTCAACCCTCGATATAGAAAAGCAAGTGCGACCATAGCTATCGAGAGGCGGCTGGTCTGTCGACTTCCCTACCTTCGCAAAAGCTAAACTATCCTGATATTCACATAATTCTATCCGTCTGGAAAGAAGGTCAGTCCCACAATGCATAAAACCATTACATGCTGGATTCTTTCTCGAGCTGTTTTGGATAATGAGCTGACTTCTGCGAATGTCCCATACTGTCGGTAGATCTCGAGCAAATCTATATATACATTTTCATCTACCTCGATTAGTGGCCAAGAATTATGTCCTGTCATGCGGGGTAAGGCCTCTCGGGGATCCAGACCCTTGACATTGATTAGGAAATATTGCTCCAATGGATCTCCACGCTGACTGGCCGGCTTGGGTAATCCCATGATCTCTGAAAATTCATCCATCAGTAGGGTCATCTCTCCCCATGGGAACCAGACGGTACAAGTGTGCAAATTCCACCACTCTGCCTGTGCATGGATCAAGTTGCCATTGATTGTCTGCTTTCCCACTGCTGGTGTCAGTTCTAATCCGCAATCGCTCAGATGGTCCAGAAACGTATGAGAGAAGATTTTGAGACAAGAATAATACCACTGGAGAATGAAGGATCTAGTGCTAAGAGCTTGATGCTCAGGAAGACCTTGCCACACCTCGTAAGAGATGTGGCCCTCAGGAAAGACAGAATCAAGCTGACTGGATGCCATTGGACTGAAAAATGAAGGAAAAATCAGGACTAGACTTGGAAAAATACATAATTTTTGAAAATTGCAGGCAGGATAAAAATAAAGCTAGAAATTCAAGATTCAGAGGAACGAAAGAATGAAAAATCACGAGGAGTTTTGAGAAAAAGTAGATAATTTGAGAAAAATCTTCCCGGGTTTTGAGAAAAAAGAGATATTTCACAAAAGATGAAAAATCAGGTATTTTGTAAATCGTCTAATATTTTAGAAAAAATGGGGAAAATATGAGAAAGTAAAGGGAAAATTATTACAATACATTCAATCACATCTTGCACAAACAATTATGCACATACAACTTTCTCTAACAAGCTGACTCTAAATGCATCAATTTTGAAATAGCCGTAGGACCCTAATTCTGATTCTAGGCTAAGATCAGTTGTGTCCAATCATGCTATGCCGATATACTCAAGCCGAAACCCGAAGTACGTGGCATAAAAATTCATCCTCGGTTCTAGGTTTGTGTTTTTCCAACATCCTTGAGTGCCTGCCGATATACGTTGGACTATGACCCTTGGTACGTGGCAGGGGGGCGTCAGCACAAATAAGTGGCGCAGTTGTGAGGCTTTATCCCGAACTATGTTTCTGGAAGAAAGCCCAACAACGTGAAGACCGGGTTGAAATAGGTGAGGTGGTTTTTTGAAATATGAGCACATGCAAACAAACAGAGGGCTCTAAAACCTAAAGAGATAGAGATTTTTGAAAATTTCGAAGAAGCAAACATTGTTTACATACAAATCCCAGATTAAGGAGGGTTATATTAGACCTAAGTCTATATGAGCATGAAAATTTCCTCATCAATATTCTCCTACCAAACCATACCTAGTCTATATGCAATCCATGTCAGCTGAGTTCAAGTCTAGGCTCTTAGGTTCACATGATATCAGAAAGTAAAAGCTGACATTTTTTAGAACACGGTTTTGATAATTGAGCTAAGCCAAGGCATATGATTGATCAGACGAAGACAGGTCGCCAAACCTATTATCATCACAAAAATTTTCCCTCCCTGTGTGAGAGAGAGAAACGATTCTGCGAGTCAAACTTGACTAAAGTTTTGAAAAATGGTTTTTGAAAATTACTCACCTCCGTTTTTGAAATTTGTGGGAAAATTTCGTAGAATGGGACTCGCCTGTCAATACGAGGTTCAATCGGTCTTGATGCCTTTACCAGAGGTAATTAAACCAAGGATCAATGTGTGCTTTAACTAGGCTCAAGTATCCAAATTATGCTCTTTTTCCTAAATGCACAGAGAATCAGGCATGTGCTATGCAATTTTTGAAAAGATGCATATTTTGAGAAATATGATGTTTGCTTTTGATATTTGGGAAATACTTGGATAAGATATTCATTGGAAAATAACTTTTGAATAGAAAATGGATTCTCAGGACAATTGGAACCATGATAAAATCGATTTTTGAGATTTGGATTGCTTTTTGAAATAAAAATTGATTTCTAAAGAGGATTTGAGAATTCTGAGAAAACCAGTTGTAGAGATAATTCAAAGATTTTGAGAAAATCAATTTATGAAAACTTTGGATTTTGAAATTTGAGGATGTTAGAGCATTGGAAAAATCATGATTTGAACTAGGAAAATGCTTGAAATATCATTTGAAAAATTAAAGTTTTTGAGAAAATCAATTTCTGAGAAAGACTTAGAAAATTTTGAGAAAATCGATTTCTTTGAATTGAAATAAAAAGCATATGATTGTTTGAAATATTTTCATGATGCAAATTGAATGAAATGAATGAATGAATATGGATTTGAAAGTTATTTTTTGAGGAATTGGAGAAAATCCTTTTAAAACTTTGAGAAATGCAGTGCATTTTGAAGTTAGCCTAAGAGTGTAGGCTGAATGTGGCTAATACGAAGATGACAAATCTGGGTCTCATTTGTATTCTGACTATGGCCATAAATACGAATTCTACCGAGTTTGTCAACTCCTTAAGAGCTTGTGCATGTGCCATTCATGTCAACCATAGTGAATTTGGAAAAATGTGCATGAATCATACATCAGATATTGGAATTACGAAAGCAAACTATATGCAATGCAATCCTATTCTAAGCAGAAAATGTAAATCTTATTCCAAATATTACATCTGATATTTACATTGAATTGAAATAAAAGAAAAATAAATGAAATCTACTTCTTTAATATCCCTGCAAAACTATAAAATAAGTTAGCATAAAAATGTAGGTTTATCTGGATTTATTCGACAATATCGGGAAATTATCGGATTTTGCCCAGATATAAACCCTGATTCATACCTTTCTGATATAAATATAAGAAATAAATGATGAAAATGGATTCAAAACATGAAAATAAGATTTGAAAATTCAAAAACTGGGATAAAAATGACCAAAATGCCCCTGATAGCAAGACTATGGCCTTGAAATCAGGGTTTTCAGAAGGATATTTTATAAAAAATGAGATTTTGAAATTCAAATGAAAATAAAATCAAACACAAGATGATATGATATGATTGTATGTATAAAAATATAAAAAATATAAGTTTGGAAATTCAAAATTGAGGTAAAAATGACTAAAATGCTCTTGATAACAAGACTATGGCCTTGAAATTAGGGTTTTCAGAAAGGAATTTTATAAAAATGAGATTCTTGAAATTCCAATGAATAAAAATGAGATTGAAATCAAACATAATATGATATAAAATGATTATATGCATGCTAAAACCCTAAAAATGAAAAAATATCACAAAACATTGAATTTCGCATGATTTTTGCTTTTATTTTGGCAATTTAACTAACACACATGGTAAATGAATTCTAAATTTTACCAAATTTGGCATGGACACCTATGTTAACCCTAATAACATAATGGAATCCTAAAACTAAATTTTTTTGGCATTTTTTAATATGGAAATTTATTAAAAATCCTAGAAAATCATGATTTTTGCTTTTTAGTTTATATTTGCCCTAATTACAACCTAATTTCGAATAGTAACTTACCATGAAAATGCACCAAAATTTATGGGCGGATAGAGGACAGTTGGGCAAGGATTTTTTCCTTTTACAAATTTAGGATTTGACCTATGGTCGGAGAATTACAACTCCGACAAGTTGGATCAAAATCCGGTGAGTTTGAGATTGAAGGCAAACTGATAGGTTTTCACAAAAACTAAAGGACAAATAGCAAACCATAGCCAAAAGATCTGAAATTTTAGGAGGATCTCTCAGACAAAAATAGTAACAATTCGTCTTTTTACTATTTTGGCATCTAACTTATGGTTACAGAAGACACATCGAGCTAAGAGGCCCCTAATTCTGATGAAATTGAACTCACAAGTAATTGATAGGTAAACTTGTAAAATCTAGGAAAATTCAAAATCTAGATCCTAAAACCCTGAAATTCTGGTAAATAACAGAGTATGTTATGAGTAACAATTCCTATTTTGAAAGTTAAAGCATTCGACCTACGGATTGAGAAGCCACAATGTATTAAGGTCGGTCTAGACCCTGACAAGCCTGTAACAGGCATAACCTACTCTGAAATTCCACTAGAGGGGGGGTGAATAGTGAAATATGATAGAGATCGAGAAAATAAAATAATTAAGCAATAAGGCACAACACATAAAACACAGAATATATACTGGTTCGGTCAGTATCCAGACCTACATCCAGTCCCCAAGCAAACCACTTGAGCTTTCCACTATAACATCCGAGTCACCGGATAAATAGTACAACACCCTCTTCCTCAGAGGTCTTCTTCTCTCAACAGAGAAGGGGCACACCCTCTTCCACAGAGGTCTTCTTCTCACACCAGAGAAGGACAACACCCTCTTTCACAGAGGTCTTCTTCTCTCAACAGAGAAGGGCAACACCCTCTTTCTCAGAGGTCTACTTCTTTCAACAAAGAAGGAATACAGTGAATAACAGAGTTACAATACTTCCTATAGAACCTTCAGAATGATATGAATGCACGAATGAAGGATTCTCAGAATGTTCTGTTTGTCACTCAGAGGATACTCTTTGTCAAAGAGCTGGACTTGACTTTTTCTCTTTTCTTTCTTTTTTTTTCTCTTTCTTTTTCAAGGCTCTCTTTTCAAATATCGAATAGGAATTTTTCTCGTTGTAAGCTCACACGTCTATTCCATTCCATTGTTTGAATAGTTTATTTGAGTGTGTTTATATAGCTTTTAAAAAGTAGTCGTTACATTTTGGAATTGTAACTTTTTGAAATGTGAAATGTTATGTCATTTCAAAAACATCTTTTAGAGAAGTTCGAGAATGCCTTTTTCCATAAAAGTGAAATAGAGGGTACACTAGTCGTTGTAATATTTTAGGTAATACATATTTTATGTAAAAAGTCTATTTCTTACAATAGTACATTGAACGTTGGGTTGTAGTTTTGTCTTTATTCTAATTAATGATTTGAGGTACATTAGTACTTTTTTGCTTTAAATGAGTGTAAGTACTATGAGTGCTTTGAGATATTTATTTGTACATAGTCATGTCAAGTGTTTTCTTTATGTTGTGTTTTTTAAAGTCTCCAGAGAGAATGAGGACCAAAAGAAGGTTGACATTCTTTGAGAAGGATTTTAACAAGGATTTGTTACAGGAGGTATTTAATGCTTTGTAAAGAGAATGATGACTTCAAGTAAGTCGACATTCTATGGTTTTGTAAAAAAGGTAACTAGAGTCCTTTCAAAACATATTTTATTTGTTTTTCTTTTGTGTAGCCGATTTATGTTTTTGTCTTCTTCTTGTATTAGAAATATTTCTTTAAAGAAGGTAACTAGAGTCTTTTCAAAAACATATTATATTTGTTTTCTCCATGTAGCCGATTTTATGTTTTTGTCTTCTTCTTGTATTAGAAATATTTCTTTAAAGAAGGTAACTAGAGTCTTTTCAAAAACATATTATATTTGTTTTCTCCATGTAGCCGATTTTATGTTTTTGTCTTTTTCCTACATTCCTTTTTTTCATGTTGTCTTGTATATAGTATAAGGTACAATTATTACATGACAAAATGTCTTTTTCATAAAAGGTTGTAAGAAGGTACAATTATTACATGACAAAATATCTTTTTCATAAAGGGTTGTAAGAAGGTACAATTATTAGTTTTCAAAAATGAGCTTTTTGAAACTATCGTATACTTTGATGATATAGTGTTTATGAATGAGTATGTAATATGCAATATGCAAGTTCCTGAAGGTTCTGTTACATATGACTCTAAAGAAGAAAGAAGTCTTCTACTTGAGGTAGCCGATCTCTTCATTTGAACTTGAGGAATGCATGGCTCATCAAGCTTTTTCTTTAAGGAGTATGATTGCACCATATTTGTACTTGAACAGGAAGTCTCCATCCTTATTGGGTGAGATATCCTTGCATCAAATACTCGTTAGATTCATGGCAAAACATATTCAGTCATAATATAACATTTTTCAAGAGGACATATTATCATATCATATAAAATCAAATGAGACAGTGTATCATATTATGTGACATCAAAACAGAGTTTCTCAACATTCTCCCCCTTTTTGATGATGACAAAATATGCTCCCCTGTCAAAAAGACATTATGCATAGAAATAATAATATGATAAAAAATTTGAAAAATGTTTTAAAGAGAGTATTTCTCCAATAATGGAGACAGGTTTTCTCCCCTTTGTCATGGACAAAAAGGAAGGGATCAAAGTAAGAGAGTTATTACAGACCAAATATTACAGTCCAAAAGTAATTAAAAGTTATTACAGACAAAAAAAAATGAGTTTATCTCGAAGGTGGAGGAGGTGAATGTGTTCGGTCGGCACGATTCCGCTTGCGAGTCTGCTACAACAGGGCTTGATTACGAAGGATTCGATCCTGAGAGTGCTCGATATCCATCATAGCAGAAAAGTAATTGAAGGAGGATGTTGGATCTGCTTCATCAGAGCCGTGCATGTGCAGGGACCTTAGATTGAAGATGGTACCATCTTGGACTTGCGAGCGACGGAGGATGACTTCGTTGTGAAGTGGTACTTGGAAGTATTTGAGAATGGGAGTTATAAAACACTCATAAAGAAGAGGCTCGAATTTGTGATACCGAATAAAAAGGTCGAAAAGAATGGATGACCAATTTATCAGAAGAGAAGAAAAGATTGCGTAGATAAGAAGAGAGATTTTTCGAGGAACTAATCCCTGGCGGGGAAGCTTGGGATAGATGTTGTGGAGAAGAATCTGGGCAAGTAGCTGAGCATGAGGTTGGAGATTCCTCATGTGCCACGGAAGTTGGTAGAAGTTGGTGCAGAGAAGCATTTTTCGAAGTACCGATCGTTCGATTGGTACTATGGTGTTAAGGTCGGTACCGGTGGAAGGTAGGTTTAGAATTCTACCTAGGTCGGAAGCATCGAAAATCATCAGCTGTCCACGGACTTTGCTGGTGATTGAGGTCTGTTCATGATCAGTAGAGAAGTTGGTATAAAACAGTCGAACTAGTTCGGGATAATAGGCAGCTGTGGATGAAGATCCTAGTAGAGGTTTGAGTTCAGGGAGATAGGTGTCTAAGTCAAAGAGCATGAAGTCGTCAAAGTTAACCAATTTACCTTCATGAATGGGGCGAGTGCATAGTAAGTTGTAAGTGTGAAACAAGTCTGGATACCTTAGATCTGCTGCGGTAATCACATTGTTGGAGGAGGAAGAGGCCATTGCAAGAGTTTGTAAAAAAAAAGAACTAAGGAGAGCGAGTTTGAAGTGGGTAATAGTTTGTAGGAGAATTGATAGATACAAGTGAAATTGGTATGGGATGAACCAATCCATTAAATAGAAGGAAAATAATTTTGATAGGTTTTTGAATGACATTGGAAGTGAGTGATTTTTAGAATTTAGTCAAATAAGGAAATCCGTGAGAGGTAAGTTAAGAGGCTTGTGAATGACAAATCAAATCAAGTTTGGAGGATAGTGTATTATATTGGAGAAGAAGTCAAGGAGGACATGGTTTTGAATTATTCTTTTATATAAGAAAGAATTATCATGTGAGATTTTTATCGAATTGTGAGTTTGTGTCATGTATGGAGTGACTTGATGTGAGATAAAGTCAAAAGAGTGAATTTTTCTATGGTTTTTAAAGATTTTCGAGAGATGCGGTGAAATAATGGCCTAATAAAAACAAATATCTTTTTATAAGATGTTTCTGCTTTATGGAGAGTATTCGTGAAGAATGTGTTTGGAATAAGACAAATAAAGATGTGTGAGTGACATAAGATGAAGTTTTTTTGAGGACAAGTTTTTACTGAATCTTGATTGGAGAGAAAGATATACAATATAAAAAAGGTCATGATTGCTAAAGACGATAAATGATTGTACATAGCCTATGATATAGTAGATGATATAGTAAAAATTTACGTGAAATGTAGCAAATTTTTGATAGGTTTAGAGAAGTATATTAATAGGTCAAAGAAAGAGATATATCATTTGAATATGAGGAATATACTATTTTGTTGGAGATCGGCTAGCCTATCGTGAGAGAGAGGAGTGATAATAAAAAAAATTTCGATTAGACATAAAGTTGTTTTGAGAGAAACAAAGAGAAACTCGTGAAGAGAGAGAGAGAAAAAGTGAGAAATGATGGCCTACTAAAACAAGAAACAAGTGGGTGTTATAATGCATGGGTTGAAGTGTAGAAGATTGTTATTCGTATGAGGGGTTTTCACAAGAGGACAAAAGGTGATGAAAGGATGTTATGAGATGAGTGATATGAAAGAGTGTCATAATTACTTATATTTAAAGAAGGTAGTACTCATGGGTATGTGTGGAGGAGGATAGGACAAAGTGTGATTATTAATGTGTACTTGAAAGGTGACAAAATGAAAGACATAAAGAATGTGTTGTTATTCATAGAAGTTTTGGTTTGAGGAACAAGGTTTTTGGAGGAATTCGATTGAAGGAGTTCATAGTTTCTTTAGGAAAATAGTAAAGAAGTCAAAGTTATGAATGGAGATTCAAATCGTATGTGTGAGAGAGAGAAAAGTAACTAAAGTAACTATATAGTAAAGAGAAAGTCAAGTTATGAGAAACAATAATTATGAAAGTGATGTGAAAGATGTTGTGACAAGAGGTAGAATGTACTTTGACATGAAGTTTCAACTTTTAAGGCAATGTGTGGTATTCGAGACCCTTAGAGATGATTCTTTTGTAAAAATAAAATAAAAAATTGAAAAATGAAGACACGAAATTTTTTTAAAGTTCTTTTATTATCCTTATTAAGATGAATTTAGTAAATATTATGAACTCGAGTGAACTCAATATTTTAGTTTTATATATCATTCAATTTACATATACCTAGTTCTCTTCTTATTCTTATAAAATCTTCATTTTTTAAAGGTTTAGTAAAGATGTCTGCTAGTTGTTTATCTGTGGGTATAAATTCTAGTTTAATTATATTATTTAAGACTTGTTCTCTTAGAAAGTGATGTCTAATTTGAATGTGTTTAGTTCGTGAATGTAAAACAGGATTTTTGGAAAGGTTAATAGCACTTGTGTTATCACAAAAAATAGTTGTATTTTCGAATTTTAAACCAAAATCTTTCAAAGTTTGTTTTATCCAGATGACTTGTGTACAGGCTAGGCTAGCAGCAATGTATTCGGCTTCAGTAGTTGATAAGGATACACAATTTTGTTTCTTACTCAACCATGATACTAGTGAGTGCCCTAGCATGTGACATGTTCCACTTGTGCTTTTTCTGTCAGATTTACTTCCAGCAAAGTCAGCATCGCTGTATGAGATTAGATCAAATGTAGAGGATTTTGAATAGAATAATCCAAAATCAACTGTCTTTTAAATATCTCATTATTCTTTTTACAGCTTTAAGATGCGATTCTTTTGGATTTGACTGAAATCTAGCACACAAGCAAACACTAAACATAATATCTGGACGGCTAGCAGTTAAAATAAAGAAGTGATCCTATCATACCTCGGTATACCTTTGTATCAACAGACTTACCATCTTCATCTTTGTCCAATACAGTAGTAGTGCTCATAGGAGTAGATTTTGAAGCAGTTGAGTTCATGTTGAACCTCTTCAGAAGTTCACGAGCATACTTAGATTTATTGATGAAAACTCCATCCTTGGTTTGCTTAATATGCAGTCCAAGAAAGTAGGTGAGTTCTCCCATCATACTTATTTCGAATTCCTTCTGCATGGACTTAGAAAAATCTTCACAAAGAGTGCTGTTAGAAGATCCAAAGATGATGTCGTCGACATATATTTGAACAATAAGGGTATGATTATTCACTACTTTAACAAATAATGTAGAATCTACTTTGCCAACAGAAAAACCAGTTTTTAATAGAAAGGTTTTGAGTCTATCATACCAAGCACGAGGTGTTTGTTTTAAACCATATAAAGCACGTTTGAGTTTAAAAACATGATCTGGGTATTGTTCATTTTCAAATCCTGGAGGTTGTTTTACATAAACTTCTTCATTTATAAAACCATTTAAGAAAGCACTTTTCACATCCATTTGATATAATTTGAAATCCATATAGCTTGCATATGCTAAGAGCATTCTAATAGATTCAAGTCTAGCAACAGGAGCAAATGTTTCATCAAAATCAATACCTTCCTCATGGTTGTATCCTGGAGCTACTAGTCTGGCCTTGTTTCTTATAACATTACCTGTTTCGTCTAGCTTGTTTCTAAAGATCCATCTTGTCCCAATGATTGGATGATCCTTTGGTCTAGGTACAAGATCCCAAACATCATTTTTTTGGAATTGATTCAGTTCTTCAGTCATGGCTAGCATCCAGAACTCATCAATGATGGCTTCATCAATCTTCTTTGGTTCAAGTTGAGAAATGAATGCCATGTTTGCAATCCGTTCTAGCTGAGCTCTAGTTTGAACCCCTTTTGTTAGTTCTCCCAAAATCTGCTTTTGAGGATGATCTTTGATATCGACAAAGGTTCTTTGATGATCATCTTCATTAGACTTAGTTGTGTTATCTAAAAGTAAATCTGTACTTTCAACATCATCATCATTAGTTTGTATATGAACAGATTGATCAATAGATTCACAAAAACTAACATGCATAGATTCTTCAATAGTATTATGACTCTTATTGAAAACTCTGTATGCTTTACTATGACTTGAATATCCTAAGAATATGCCTTCAACGGATTTTGCATCAAATTTATCCAGGCTATCTTTTGTGTTTAGAATAAAGCATTTACATCCAAAGACTTTGAAATAGTCTATTCTTGGAGTTCTGTCATAGAATAGTTCATAGGGAGTTTTATTTAATAAGGGTCTAATGAGAACTCTATTTGTTATGTAGCATGCAGTATTAACAGCTTCTGCCCAAAAAGATTTTGCAAGATTATTGTGTTGGAACATAGTCCTGGCAGATTCCTGAAGGGTTCTATTCTTTCTTTCTACTACACCATTTTGAGGTGCAGCTCTAGGAAAGGCAAAGTTATGAGAAATACCATGCAAGTTACAAAATTTTTCAAAAAGATCATTTTCAAATTCTCCTCCATGGTCACTACGGATTTTAACAATAGAACAAGATTTTTCGTTTTGTAATTTTTTACATAAGATTTCAAATTGACAAAACGTGTCACTTTTGTTTTTCAAAAATATTACCCAAGTAAATCTTGAGTAGTCATCTACAATAACAAAAACGTATTTATTATGATTATGACTAGCTACTCTAGAAGGACCAAAAAGATCCAGGTGGAGAAGCTCTAAAGGTTTTTTACTTGAAATGATATTTTTTGATTTGAAAGATGATTTTGATAATTTTCCTAATTGACATGCATCACAAAAGTAATCCTTTTTAAAAGAAATTTTGGGTAACCTACGTACTAACTTATTTTTAGCTAATTTAGACATGTACTTAGAATTTACATGACCCATTCTCAAGTGTCATAAATGTTGAGAGTCATTATTAGCTATAAGACAATGTTCTGTGATGTTTTCTAGGTATAGTTCATATATATTATTCTTTCTTATACCTTTTAAGATGATGTTTTCATTGGTGTCTGCTATGAGGCATGCATCATGATTAAAGCTAACATTATAACCTGTGTCACACATTTGAGTGATACTTAGTAGGTTATGTTTTAATCCTTTAACAAGGAGAACATCTTTGATAAGAGGTTTATCTATGTTACCAATATTTCCAATACCAATTATCAAACCTTTGTTGTTATCACCAAAGGTGACGGTTCCTCCTTCTTTATGATGAAGAACAGCAAAAAGGTCTGGATGTCCTGTCATGTGCTTTGAACATCCACTATCTAGTATCCATCTGTTCTTCTTCTTTGGAGCCTGCAAAATATTAAGTAAATCTCCTTTTTGGTACCCAATCGGGTCCTTTTTTGTTAGACTTTGGAACCCATATCCATTTGGATTTGGGTTTGTCTATATCTTTAGAGGAGTTAAAAAGATTATCATTATAATACTCCTTATTTGGTTCATATGAAATTTTCATAAACGTGGTCTTTTGATTCATACAAGAAGGCTTTTTGAAATGAGAGTAGCCAATACCATTCTTGTAAAAAGAGACTTTCTGAGAGGATAAGAGTTTATCCAAGTTCTCTTTACCTTTAGTAAACTTGAAAACCATTTTCATGAGGTTCTCAGTTTTACTTTTTAGCTCTGAAATTTCTACTTGCAGATTTTTAGTTTTGGAGCTAGTAGAAGAAATTTCAGACATAAGCATAAGATTTTTCTTTTTCAACTCAGAATTTTTACTACTGAGTTTTTCATTCTCTTGGAAAAGCTTTAGATTTTCAGATTTTAAATCTTTATTTTTGAAACTCAATTTTCTAGATTCTTCAAATAGTTCTTGAAAAGCATCTAGAAGTTCTTCAAAGGAAAAATCAGAGATTTCACTTACCGAACTTTCGTTTGCCATGAAGCACATATTTGCAGTTTCAGCTTCATCATCACTTGACTCTTCACTAGTGGATGGTTCTGAATCATTCCATTGAGCATGCAGAGCCTTTTTCTTGAAGAACCTCTTCTTTGGTTCCTCAGTCTTGGACTTTCTTTTGAGAAGGGGACAATCACGTCTTAAGTGGCCTGGCTTATTACACTGAAAGCACATGGGATCTTCTTTAGGATCTTTTCTTTCCTTGTGCCTGTTTGGAAGCCGGTTCCTTCTCATGAAGCGCTGAAATTTTCTGGTAAGTAGCGCAATTTTTTATTCTTTATCTGAGTCTTCATTCTCAGATAGGGCTGGAAAAGCTATAGTTTTCTTTACTCATTGCTCTTCTTCCCTTCTTTCTTTCATGTGGACTTCATAGGTCATAAGATTGCCTATTAAGTCGTCCAAAGTAAGCTTAGATAAATCTTGAGCTTCTTCAATAGCAGTAGTCTTTTTCTCCCAATCAGTTGTGAGAGATCTCAAGATTTTCTTCACCTTTTCAGTCTGGGAATATGTTACACCCAGAGATTTCAGATCGTTGGTGAATCTGGTAAACATCTCTGTGATGGGTTCATCTTTGTTCAATTTGAACAACTCATATTTTCTAACAATAGATAAAATTTTGGCTTCTTTCACTTTGTTGGTTCCTTCATGAATCACTTCCAAAGAATGCCAAATATCATATGCAGATTCACATATAGATATTCTATTGAATTCGTTTTGATCAATGGCACAATATAAGGCATTCATAGCCTTTGCATTTAGGTTTGCCATTTTCTTTTCTTCATCAGACCATAAGCTATAGTCTGCGGATGGAGATGTGTATGGATGCTCAACAATTTTTCACACAACAAAATCTATGGATTTGAGAAATATAGCCATTCTGCACTTCCAGTATCCATAGTTGGAGCCATTGAAGAAAGGTGGACGAGATGCGTGTTGACCTTCAATATCATGAGCATAGGAGGTAGATGCCATTTGTGCTGGAAGACTTGTTACGTCGAAACCAGCAAACCTGCTCTGATACCAAATGAAATTCCACTAGAGGGGGGGTGAATAGTGAAATATGATAGAGATCGAGAAAATAAAATAATTAAGCAATAAGGCACAACACATAAAACACAAAATATATACTGGTTCGGTCAGTATCCAGACCTACATCCAGTCCCCAAGCAAACCACTTGAGCTTTCCACTATAACATCCGAGTCACCGGATAAATACTACAACACCCTCTTCCTCAGAGGTCTTCTTCTCTCAACAGAGAAGGGGCACACCCTCTTCCACAAAGGTCTTCTTCTCACACCAGAGAAGGACAACACCCTCTTTCACAGAGGTCTTCTTCTCTCAACAGAGAAGGGCAACACCCTCTTTCTCAGAGGTCTACTTCTTTCAACAAAGAAGGAATACAGTGAATAACAGAGTTACAATACTTCCTATAGAACCTTCAGAATGATATAAATGCACGAATGAAGGATTCTCAGAATGTTCTGTTTGTCACTCAGAGGATACTCTTTGTCAAAGAGCTAGACTTGACTTTTTCTCTTTTCTTTCTTTTCTTTTTCTCTTTCTTTTTCAAGGCACTCTTTTCAAATATCGAATAGGAATTTTTCTCGTTGTAAGCTCACACGTCTATTCCATTCCATTGTTTGAATAGTTTATTTGAGTGTGTTTATATAGCTTTTAAAAAGTAGTCGTTACATTTTGGAATTGTAACTTTTTGAAATGTGAAATGTTATGTCATTTCAAAAACATCTTTTAGAGAAGTTCGAGAATGCCTTTTTCCATAAAAGTGAAATAGAGGGTACACTAGTCGTTGTAATATTTTAGGTAATACATATTTTATGTAAAAAGTCTATTTCTTACAATAGTACATTGAACATTGGGTTGTAGTTTTGTCTTTATTCTAATTAATGATTTGAGGTACATTAGTACTTCTTTGCTTTAAATGAGTGTAAGTACTATGAGTGCTTTGAGATATTTATTTGTACATAGTCATGTCAAGTGTTTTCTTTATGTTGTGTTTTTTAAAGTCTCCAGAGAGAATGAGGACCAAAAGAAGGTCGACATTCTTTGAGAAGGATTTTAACAAGGATTTGTTACAGGAGGTATTTAATGCTTTGTAAAGAGAATGATGACTTCAAGTAAGTCGACATTCTATGGTTTTGTAAAAAAGGTAACTAGAGTCCTTTCAAAACATATTTTATTTGTTTTTCTTTTGTGTAGCCGATTTATGTTTTTGTCTTCTTCTTGTATTAGAAATATTTCTTTAAAGAAGGTAACTAGAGTCTTTTCAAAAACATATTATATTTGTTTTCTCCATGTAGTCGATTTTATGTTTTTGTCTTCTTCTTGTATTAGAAATATTTCTTTAAAGAAGGTAACTAGAGTCTTTTCAAAAACATATTATATTTGTTTTCTCCATGTAGCAAATTTTTAGTTTTTGTTTTTTTCCTACATTCCTTTTTTTCATGTTGTCTTGTATATAGTATAAGGTACAATTATTACATGACAAAATGTCTTTTTCATAAAAGGTTGTAAGAAGGTACAATTATTACACGACAAAATATCTTTTTCATAAAGGGTTGTAAGAAGGTACAATTATTAGTTTTCAAAAAGGAGCTTTTTGAAACTATCGTATACTTTGATGATATAGTGTTTATGAATGAGTATGTAATATGCAATATGCAAGTTCCTGAAGGTTCTGTTACATATGACTCTAAAGAAGAAGTCTTCTACTTGAGGTAGCCGATCTCTTCATTTGAACTTTAGGAATGCATGGCTCATCAAGCTTTTTCTTCAAGGAGTATGATTGCACCATATTTGTACTTGAACAGGAAGTCTCCATCCTTATTGGGTGAGATATCCTTGCATCAAATACTCGTTAGATTCATGGCAAAACATATTCAATCATAATATAACATTTTTCAAGAGGACATATTATCATATCATATAAAATCAAATGAGACAGTGTATCATATTATGTGACATCAAAACAGAGTTTCTCAACATACTCGACTGTAAAACCTGAATTTTGAGAGATAGTAACCCTTATCATAAAAATCCCATAAAATACAGTAAAATAGTAGATCTAATCATGAATCTACTTTATTTTTTAGAGGGTGAATTGAATCTCCCATGGGGGAGATCTCGAATTAACAAGTCTGCTACAGGGGGGATCTAGTGCTTCCATAGGGTTAAAAACCCAATTCAGTGTTTGATTTTTCAGATGGGGTCACAAAACCTGAATTGATTCAAATTTCTTGCAGGAAATTGATAACAAGCAACTCTAATTAGTCATAAAATTTTTGAAAATTACATATGAAAACTTGCACATGAAATAACGATGGTACTATGCTCATAAATCAAAAGCTAAACACAAGCTATATTACATGAACAAAATAATTAAGGAATGATAAAATGAGCCTAAGTGCAACTACAAAAATGTAAAACCTACATCAAATTGATAAAAAAAAAGAAGAAAAGAAATACCCATGGAGGCTTGACATTGGTTTGATGTTAGCTTTTAATGAGAGGAGATTCGATCCATCCATCGGATGGATCCCTTTTCGTACATAGCTTTAACATAAAAGATAGAATCTCTCTTTTTTTTTTTTGCAATGTAAACCCAGTTCTACACTGGTTTTTCATATTGGATTTATCAAGAGTAAAAGATGAAACAGGTTTTTACCTTGGGGAGCTTGGCTTGAACCGATCGAAGGAGGAGCGGAGACAGTTGCGCCAAGGGGAGTCTCCTTGTGTATGTTGGAGATTGAAGATGGAGGTTGTGGTGAAGTTGTTGCTACTTGGACTCGTCTTGAAGAAGCTAGAGGTGGGCTGAAGGTGATGAAGCAAGATGTTTGTGCCGGCCATGGTAGCACTACAGTGGTGGTCACCACAGTTGGAGGTGGCTAGAGGTAGGCACTGGCTGGAGGTGTGCTGCTGCCTTGGTGTGGAGATTGTAGCAGTAGCTGGAGAGGAGCTGGACCTGCTAGGCATCAAAAGGGAGTGAGAAACCTGAGGCAATGGAGGGCCGCAAGCTGGAACAATGGAGGGCTGCAAGGAGGAGCAAGAGAGGGAGAGAGAGAGAGAAGTAGAGAGGTGAAAGGAGAATGAGAGAGAGGTGGAGTTCTAGGCGTGAATGGGAATTGGAATTAGGGCTAAGAGGGAGTCCACCGTATGATAGATAGGGAATTGGAAAGAAGGAGAAACAATAAAAAGGGAGGAGGAAAGGAAAAAAGGAAAGAAAGAGGAAGAAAGAAAGAAAGAGAATGAGGAAAGGAAAAAGGAAAGAAGGAAGAAAGAAAAAAGGGGAGGAAGGAAAGAAAAAAAGAAGAGGAAGGAAGGGCTGGCGTCAAGGAGGAGAGAGGAAAGGGAGAAGGAAGAAAAGAAAAGAAAGGGAAGGAAGAAGAAATAGAAAGAAAAAAGGAGAAGAAAGGAAGGAAAAAGAGTAGGAAAAAGAAGAGAAAGGAAAGAAAAAGAGAGAAGAAGAATGGACAGAAAATGGAGAGGAAGAGGAGAGAGAGGGGGTCGACCACCTTGGTGGGCCCCACTCTCCTAGGCCAAAATAATAAAAATAAACAAAAAGAAAATAGAGAAAAGAAGACTATATTTTTTTATTTTTGAAAACTCAGAACGTGGCGCCATCTTGGGAATGGGCCCACGTATTATTTTGAATTTTATTTTGAAAACTAAAGGGGGTAGAATGGTTTCAAAGAAAAAATTTTGGATGAAATGAGCTATTTTTGGCAATTTTGAAATAAAGCTTAAAATATGAAATTCTATACCCCTTTGTAGAGTAAATCCAGTTTGAAAGTTTGAAAATTGAGTTTGAAAAAGAATCCAGATTATTTTCTCGAGAAAATATTTCCAAATTTAGAGTCTTGGGGGTAAAAATGTTCATTTTAAAAACCCAGGGCTTGAAATTGATTTTAAAAAGCTTTAAAACTCGAATCTAGATTGGAATTTTCAAAATTGGAGTTTTGGATCTCGAAAATGAAATGAAATGACATGAAATAATGAGAAATGATATGAAATGCCATGCGAAATGCTAACCCTAGATGAAGAATTTTATGTATTAGACCCCAATTGGCAGTTATACCAGTTTAAACAGTGATAATTTTGACATAAATGATCAAAATGGTTCAAGAAATGGTTTTTGTCCCTGCCAAGCCAAGAGTGACACTAAAAATTAAGGTTTTAGTTGTTTTAAACTGGAATGAACTGGATTGAGTTGGGTTTTAGAACTCAAATGGACTGACAAGACATTGACTCAACTAAACTCCTAGACTGAATTATCAAGAAATACTGCCATTCTTAGAGAAATGGTCACTGGAGTGAAGTGAGCTATAGACAAGAACTGGGTTTGAGCTGGGACAAAGGTTAGTAATACTGAGATGAACTAAAACTGGAGCTCAAATACTAGCTCAACTGATTGAATTTAGCTTAATTCCAGCTAAAATGAGCTGAAATAGGCTAAAGTGAACTCCTAGACACTGAGAAATGGATTTGAACTGAAATTGGAGCACTTGAACTTCTGGTGAGCTCAAGCTAGACTCAGAGAAATATGATTGACTAAGAATGGCTGACTCAGAGACAATTGGCTTGGATTGGACTAGAAATGAGCTCATTTCTTAAGAAATGATCCCATTTTGGCAGGAATGACCAGAAATGAACATGACCTGCTCACTGTGAGCTCAAGTGAGCTAGAAATGATTGACGTTCTAGCTGCTCTGAGCTTGAAAATGAGCTCGGTTGACTCTGACTGACAGGGTTCTAGGATGACCTAGGGGTAAAATGATAATTTTTCTATTAAAAGGGGGTAAAAGGGTAATTTTCTAAGATAGACTCGGGGTTGGGTTCCTATACTAACCTACCAGGGTTGACATTTGCATGAGGGGTGTGTCCGAGAATGGATGAGGAAAATTTGGGGCGTTTACAGATGCCCCTCTTTGCTACTAAGTCGGTTTAGGGCCGAGCTTAGTGGCAAAGAAAAACACACCAAATTTGGGATGTATAAAAAAACACACCAAATTTGGGGCGTTTACAGATGCCCCTCTTTGCTCCTAGAAGGATCTGACTGTTTTGAAGAAATTAGCCCTGATGAAAATGGTAGGTATGAAATGAAGAATGACGAAGAAGGATTCACTTCATAGAAGTGAGGTTCAGGTTTTTCCCTTAATTTGGATGGGACGAAAAATACCTCATGTAGAAACGAGGGGTCACAAAGAAGACAATGAATTTGGTTTTCCTTAAAAGCTTTAGAAAAGGGAGTGATTTTGGGCGTCCCATGACTGAGACTGAATAGCTTTTGAAAATGACATTTTGCAGAGAATGATTCAGGTTTAGCCCTTATCCTGAAAGGGAGATGAAATACCTCATCAGAATGAGGCTTACGTTTAACCCTTAACCTGATCGGGAAATGAAATATCTCATCAGAATAAGGCTCAAGTTTAAACCCTTAACCTGATCGGAAAATGAAATACCTCATCAGAATGAGGCTCAGGTTTAACCCTTAACCTGATCGGGAAATAAAAATGATGGGATCCTTGACTGAAGAAACCATGATGGAACCTTTAGATTTCTCACAATAAATCAGATAAGGGTTTTGCAAAAGGATGAAAATGGGGGTCCCTAAAGTTTGAAAAGGGATTGATTTTGGGCGTCTCATTGCTCAGATTGAATAACTTTTGAAATTGATGACCTTTTGCAAGAAAATGATTAGTGGCTCAACCTCGAATCGAAATGGAACTGTCTATGGCAGGATAGTGGGAACACAGGAAAGTGTGTGAATCTGAGAGCCCAGACGCTCAGATTATAACAAGAAGGGAAGGAATCTTGAAAACTCCTGTTATCAAGTCCTAATAAGGGATGACAAATGATGCTAGGATATGTCAAAGCGGACATCAAGCTCTCACTTCAAGCCAAGATAGCTAGAAAATATTATCAAAATATTGAAAATTGTTGTTGATTCAAAATAATTGAAAATGATGCACATTGGTGTGAAAATATTCTCTTATCTTACTTGAAGTCTTACCTCTAATTGGGCTTAGCTCTGTAGAATCAAGATTCAAATTCGAATTGCTTGCCATTGGCTTTCTTCGAGGGAGCTATCAATTTCCCTGATATGAACAGAAAAGAAAGTATTCTTAATATTGTGAAAGTAATTGGTGAAAGAATAATGATAATAGAATTTTACAAAATTAAAGAAGATTCTTTGCATATTTGGCAGTTTGATATCCTGAGATTTTTCTCATGATGATCTTTTTGCACTCTTTTTTGACTTTTGTAAGACATTGAGCTTTCTTGGGTTTTTGGCAAGAAGTTGATTACATCATCCTTCATTTTGGAGATGTCCTGACTTTTCTTTTTCTGGGAAGGGTACGTCACAAACTCCTTCAACTTGGAGAGGCTTCGATCCTTCTTCTTCTTTTTTTTAGAAGGGTACATCACAAACTCCTTCAACTTGGAGATGTTCCGAGCTTTCTTTGTCTCAGGAATTATACTGACGGTATTGTCTCATTGGTTGAAAGTCTTTTGATGATAGTGGAAATCAAATATCTTTTAGGGTTTGTCAGAAGATTCATCGCATTCACCTTTAACTTGACGATGCTTTGAACTTTCCCCGGAAGGATCCGTCACATACTCCTTCAACTTGGAGATGTTTCGAGTCTTGTTTGCCCCCAGGGATCTGACTCGTCCACCGTCTTCAACTTGACGATATTTGAGAGATCCATTTTGCAGATATGTAATTACAACTTTGATATTTATTGAAGAGATATTGAGATTGAGTGAATTTTTCTTTATCGCCCAGGATATTTTCACTGTCTTATTACCACAAGAATGGTCTTTAAAAATGTGCAATTGACTACGATCAATATCAATCACTTATGGCTTTGCAACAACATTGAATTTTCTTTGTCGGCCATATCAAGGATTTATTCTTCATCCTTTTGGTTGGCCAAGAGAAAGATTTTGAATTTTGAATCTCTCTTTGTAAAAGCTTTGTCCTTTTGGAAGGAATGCTGAAGGTATCTGAGGTAAAGATTTATGCAATAAAGATTTTGAAATCAACAAGTATTTGATGACAAATTGACAAAATGTTCTTGAAATCCTTGGAGAAAGAAATTGCTTGAGGTCAAATTGACAATATCAGTTCAAAAAAGAACAACTATCAATTCACTAGGAACACGATCGGTTCAATAAAGAACAACTATCAGTTCACAGGGAACACTATCAGTTCAACGAAGAACAACTATTAGTTCACCGAGAACACTATCAATTCAACTGGAAACAACTATCAGTTCATTGGGAACACTGCCAGTTCAACTAAGAACGGCTATTAGTTCACTGGGAACACTATCAGTTCAACTAAGAATGATTATCAGTTCATTGGGAACACTATAAGTTCAACTAGGAATGATTATCAGTTCATTGGGAACACTATCAGTTCAACTAAGAACGACTATCAGTTCACTGAAAACACTATCAGCTCAACTAAGAACGACTATCAGTTCACTGGGAACACTATCGGTTCAACTAAGAATGACTATTAGTTCAACTAAGAATGACTATCAGTTCACTGAGAACACTATGAGTTCAACTAAGAATGACTATCAGTTCACTGGGAACACTATCAGTTCAACTAGGAATGACTATCAGTTCACTGGGAACACTATCAGTTCAACTATCAGTTCACTGGAAACACTATCAGTTCAACTAGGAACGACTATCAGTTCACTGGAAACACTATCAGTTCGAACAACTATCAGTTCACTGGGAACACTATCAGTTCAATGAGGAATAACGGTTTGAGAAGGAGATTGATTCAACTGGTTGGTTGAATGGACCATCATAGTTAGTTGTATGTAATCAGATTTTCAGGATTAACCCCTTATCCTGAATGGGGAGTTCAGGTTTATCCCTTAACCTGAAGGGGGAATGAATAAAGATTTGAGGACAATTTTGAGGAAGTCATGAAAAATGATTGAGGTTTATCCCTTAACCTGAGCGGGAATAAGTTTGATGTAAATGCAAATTGATGCAAATGAATGCAGATGAATGTAATTGAATGCCAATGTATGCAAAATGATGTAAATGGGTTCACATGCGTGCAAAATGAGAGATTTGTTTGATCCTGTCTGCATACAGGACATTTTGAAGTAAAACAAATTTTCAAGAAAATGCCCCAGTGTGACTGGGGAGTAAGATGTTGGATGAAAGGATATGTAGTTGATATTTGACAAAAGCTCTCTGAAGGTAACAAGGTGAAAACTGACAATGAGCTTTTTAATTGATTCGGGAAGCCTTTGGAAAAAAGAGGAATATAAAAGATGGTGCCAAGCCATGAGAAAAATTGATAAATTTATTAATGCATTGAAGAGGGAAATAACAGATTGATAAGAGATCTGGGGCTGCATTGTACCTTCAAAATGACAAAAAGGACAAAATGATAGAAGTGACATAGCCTTGACATTAAAAATTTCTTAGAAAAACTTGATCAGGATGATCGACTGGTGTCTTCCTCATCTTCAATAAGGAGATTCTTGTTGATGCAATCTTGAATGATGTTCTTTAGGATGAAACAATTCTCGGTATCATACCCTGCTACCCGATGAAATTTTCAGAACTTCTCTTTGAATCTGCCCATGATTGCTTGGGGATCAGCTGCTTTAGGCAAACAGACCATATCTCTTGTGAGCATGTATTCCAGAATACTCTCGAGTGTCTGGTCTAGAGGGGTGAACTTTCGATCAGTACTCCAATCCTTGCGCTTTGATTTTTCTTGATATTTCTCTTTATGTTGAGGACTAGATTGAAGAGGCTTATCATTGTTGGACAACTTTCCTTTTTTTCCCTTGGATCCCTTTGAATTGTTATCACGATTTTTCTTGTTGCCTTTGCTATCATTGACAGAATGTGTGAAGTGAGCCTTTTTCTTCTGCTCATTCTGATTGTTGCTCCTCGTAAAGATGAAGCCCTCATAAACTCTATTTTTCTATGCTTAGCTCGAGCCATTTGGCTTGTCTTGTCGATTCGATGAAAGTCCTTCGCGGTGTGGTGGAAATAAGACCTCTGAGGGGTTGCAAATTTTTTTTTAAAATCAGTGACAATGCATGCCCCTCATCTTATTGCAAGCTGACCTCCATCGGTGAATAAAGTCTCTGGCCTTCTCATTTTCTTTTTGCTTGAGGTCGCAGAGATGATTAAGAGTTGGAAGTGCCTCAGTATTGAACAAGAATCGTTCGATGAACAGATTCACCACCTTGTCAAACTATTTCAGCTCGATGGGATTTATATGCTCTGAATACCATTTTGCAGTTTTTCCTTCCAAGCTGCAAGGGAAACAAAGGAAAAGAGCCCAATTGTCTCACTTGAATCTTGCACACTCGACAAAAAACATGGCCAGATGTGCCTTCGGATCACCAAAACCATCGAACTTGATAAACTTTCTGGGGAGATTGTCAAGTCTATCATCCCCGTCCAAACTATCATAGAAGTCTTCGCTCGTGAAGACTTTTTTTCCCTTGTCGTAGGCTTGCAGATCCTTGACCATTTTGACCATATCTCTGAGTTGTGGTTGGTCAGAGTCATCGACAGATTGATCCTTGAACTTGTGGGCTGACCCCTATCCCTGAGTTGATTTGTGAAATGCCTGCTGGGTCTCAAATTCTTCATCGGTATCACCCACCGATTTTGATTTATCAGATGTATCCTCATGTTGGATACGCTTCTTAGATATCTTCACTTGCTTTTTCAGTATCCGGCCCTTGATCTTCTTCTTGGTAGACATCTTTTCTAAACTGGCTCCAACCTGTTCGCTCATCATCTTTTTTATCATTTTTTGAAAGAGGGCGTACATCTTAGGATCAACATCATCATTGTCCTGTCAACCCTGACCCTTGGAAGATCGTTGAGATGACATCTCTTGCTCAGACTCGAAAGAGTGATTGCTATGCTAAATAGGGGCAGTCTTTTTACCGGACCTTGTCAGCACCATGAAGAATTGTAAATGCTCTCTGAAGGGCAAAACTGAAGGTTAGGTTTTGAGAGATGATTTGGAATGAGAAGAAAATATTTGTTGGGAATTTGGTAGATAATTGGAAAGATATCCCATTACTTGGGATTGAGTCATCGCTGAAATTACGATAATTGCGTTGCCATTTTTTGCAAAATAAACAACTGGAAATGTGCCTTGTTACCTGGGCGAGGTCGTCAAACCATGATAGTATGAAAATTAAAGGAATTTTAATGAAGAAAAACATGATTTTATCAATAAAAAACTTGACAAAGAGGAGGGGGACACATTTTTCCACCACTCCTGATAATCAGCAGACACTCGAGGACCTGAAAAAAGTGTAAGAGTAACAAAGGAATCCTAGCCATATCTGGCAGAATGGTATGCTTCAGAGCATTGCGTTGTTGTGAGATCGAACTCAGGCATGATTCTTGATAGTAGTCGAGCTTCTACGCACTTCTGCCTCTGAGAAAATTGTCTGACACATCGCTCTGGATGGTAATAGGTGTAGAAGAATCAGCCAAGTAGCTTGAACCGCTTGCCATATGTATAAGTGTATATCGGAGGTGATTCCTGACAATCAAAGTAATCCCATACGAGTTCTTCCTCTTGGAGGTTATTGATCAAGACTCAGTATCGTGCAACTGGAAGAAGTTCTTTGCCATTGTACTTGAATGAGCTGGCTCTGGTGGGCACATGCTGGAGGAACCAGGATTGTAATGCGTAGGTGCACTCTATGACTAAAATTGATTCTCTAAGCGTGAAGTGGGTCAACCCTCGGTATAGAAAAGCAAGCGCGACCATAGCTATTGAGAGGTGGCTGGTCTGTCGACTTCCCCACCTTTGCAGAAGCTGAACTATCCTGATATCCACATAATTCTATCCGTCTGGAAAGAAGGCCAGTCCCACAGTGCATAAAACCATTGCATGCTGAATTCTTTCTCGAGTTGTTCTGGATAATGAGCTGACTTCTGCGAATGTCTGATACTATCGATAGATCTCGAGCAAATCTACATATTCATTTCCATCTACCTCGATCAATGGCCAAGATTTATGTCCTGTCATGCGGGCTAAGGCATCTCGGGGATCTTGACCATTGACATTTGGTTGCACTTTTGTAATGATATTTTTAAACAACATTTTTCAATGAAATACATGGGAAAATCGTCAACCAAAGATATAAAACCGACTTTCCACCGAAGTGGCGAGTACGGGTCGAATCCACAGGGAACGAGAACATTCTGAATTAATTCCAAAATAACACTTTATTAATAAAAACAAAGTTTACAACTATGTCAATGTTTACAAGTTACATTAAATAACATTCTAACTATAAAAATAAACTACAATAGACGGCTAAGTCTTCAGCAGGTCTCCAGGGGCATTTCTGTCTTTTCACGTCAAGTGCAGTCGCACATCACAATTGAATTGCATCTGTTAACCTGTCCTAACTTAACAACCTACATAATAAAAACAAAAAGTCAGTAACTAAATCAAGAATTCATCTAGATTACATCTACACTATTTCTAAACTATTTCTAAATTAAACTACAGTTAATTTAAATATATAAAACTAAAATTATACTATCTAAGTGAACTAACTAAGCTAAGCAACTGTAGTTACTATAAATACTGTTAATATACTAACTACTATGTTAGAAAACAGTAAAACTACACGAAATCAGACAAATGGTTAAAAGACGGTTTTGTCCCTACAGAAGGCAAAAATGGATTCTGACAGCTTTTCGCAAAATGACTGTTTGAGGGGTCAAACAAATTCCAAATTTAGTCAAATCACTTCTATTCTGTAAAATACAGATCAAAGAAGCTGACTCATTTTACAGAAGTGAAAAATACGTTCTGGATCTCCAGAACGAAGCGTTTCAAAATCAGGATAAATTGAGAAATCGCAGGACCCGAAATTTGAAAATCAGAAAAAGCTGTTTTCATAATACGCTTAAAAACCAAACCAAATCAACTCGTATCGAGCTGAAATTTGGTCTGCAGACAGTTAACACACCAATGTGGAGAATAGAAAAATAATATCCAGAAAACTCACGAAAAATCCACATGAACTAGCTAGTGCACGATCGTGTAAAAATTAGGGTTTTAGTTCAGTGCACTATTCATCTCTTTGAATCCATAAATGACATTTGGACATTGAACCACGTACAAAAACAGTCCTAACTGACCCTAACCTACTGTTAAACTACAGCAAACAATAATAATTAAATTAAGTTATAAAATCTAAGAAAGACCCTTACCTAAACTCACTAATACTCTAAATAAGATACCAAAATAAATATAAACTCTAATTAAACCTAATATATAACATCTAATATCACTAACTAAATTAACTATCTATTCTAATATTAATTCTAACTTACGGTTAGGCTCACTAAGCTAATAACTAACTAGGTTAGTTATTTAGGGTTAACTAATTAACTACGGTTAGACACTAACTATTGTTAACCTAATAACTAGGGTTAGTCGATTAACTATAGTTAGTTAGGGCTAACTAAGGGAAATTAGGGTTACATAGGGTTTAGTTAAACTAACTACGGTTAGTACCTAAGGTTAGCTAAGGTCGACTAAGGGTAAACAATTAATTATGGTTAGATACCTATAGTTAATCTAACTAGGGTTAGTAGGGGCCGGTTAAGAATAACTAAGGGTTTGACTAAGCTAGGGGTGACTAGGGTATAGATTTAACTAAGGGGCGATTGGGATAAGTAGGGTTAACTAAGGTCAAATGAGGTTAAGTATGGTTGACTAGGGTTTAGCTAACTACGGTTATTAACTAACTAGGGTTAGATAAGGTCGGTTAGACTAGGGTCGGTTAGGTTTACTTAACTAGGGTTAGTCTAGGTGGCGGTTTACAAGGGTTGATTAGGGTTAACTAAGGGTATTACTATAATAATTAATGGTTAGTTCCTAAAAACACTAAATTTAATCTAAATTAATTACTACATTAAATATACACTACAATTAGAATCTACCTAATTAGACCTACACGAATTTACAAACCTAATTTAATTCAATAACTTACTCTAATTAAATACACACGATTTTCTAAAATCTAATTTTAATGCTACATGACTAATTTAAGTAACACCTAATTAAGACTAAGTCAATCTAAGCAATACTAAAGAGGGCTTTAAAAATAGCAATCCACGAATTTGGTATGAAATCTCTCCTCTCATTATTGCATTAATTGCATTAATTGCACTTAGGAAAGTGTTCAACTTCAAAAACCGTCCAGCCTCTTTTTCATTAAAATCATTAATTCCTCTTTGAAAACCTTTCCCAAAAACACTCTATACGATTTTGGCAAGATTTAAAAGAGCATATAGCATTAAATCCCTTTTTTATTGAAAATCTTTCTCAAAGCACCAAACACGTTTTTGGATTAGCTGTAAATGCTCATTTCAAATTTCCAATCTTTTCCAAAAACGTGTAGCCATATGTAGCATAACCTTTGGAATTCCAAACTTTGAAAAAGTAACTCATTTAGAGCTGGGTTAGGCAATAGAAATTTCCTTAAATGTAATCCATGAATTTGAATGAAGATTATCTCTCTTCTTAATTGCCTTAATTGCACATTGAGAAAGATCACCTTCCAAAATCGTCCAGCCTCTTTTGAAATCCGTTTTCCTTGGTTCACTCAAAACATTAACTCCCTTTTTAGAAATCCTTCCCAAAGCATCACTCACAATTTTTGTGGGTTGCTTTAAATGAGCATTTGGAGTTTCAAAACTTCCACAAAGTTCGTGTAAATGCTTTTGGAAGGAATTTTGGAATTCCAAAGAATTTCCAAAAGTCGTGAAACCTCTTTAAAAGAACCTTTGGAACCCCAAAGGGTTTCCTTGTTGGAAAAATACATCATTTAAAACTGGACTAGGAATTAGAGATTTCCTTAAATGCAATTCACGATTTTAGAGGGGTTGGTCTTCTACCAAAATCGTTTTCTAGTCTAAAATACCACTTTGCTCTTGACTAAAATACAAACTAAATAAACAACTAATCTATACTAAGGTTAATCTAGCTAAGTTACACTATATATGAATTACTACAAGGGTAGAAAAGACTTACTAAAAATCGAGAACATAGCTATCTAATTTAGGTTCTATACGAAAATTAAAAATACTATTTTAACCAAACGAAATTCAAGACAATAATCATGCTACTTATGCCTAAATCTAACACTAACTACAGCAAAGATTAGACTAACAACATATTATATCAATATATTGCACGAAATGAAAAATTAACAAGCTACTACATGCATATACAAACTAAGTAAACTGAAAATGAATTGCATCTATTTTACCATATACACAAAATCGACTTTACATGAATTACTAATAAAACCTAATGACAATACACCTAACTAATGGAATTTATTACCTTGCTGGACCTCTAATGGCCGCCCTACCTATGGGGAAGATGACTACACTAACGCAAAAACAAAATGTCTAATTGAACTACTAACACGATGATAAGCACAACTTTACAATCGACTAAACTATGAACAAAACCGAAATTCATAAAATAAACTTCTACATGATTAAAAATCTAATAAAAACCTAACAATAATTGACAAACTAAAATTAAAATAGCAAACAAAAACAAATTACAAACTGCTGGACGTCCTACCTAAAAACCGGAAAAACTACACTCGACTAGACAATTTTAGCAAAATCTAAAAATACACAAAACATGAAATCATCTAGACACTTGTCCTAAGGTACTAAACTCGAACAAAACAAGAACCATAAGACTTAGAACAACTGAAAAATGCAGACATATAGAAATCTCATTTCAAACACACGCACACACCCAAAACATGCCTAAAAACTCCCAACGTTGGATTATAAACATCATTTTCACTAACACAAAACCTAAACACACTACGTGCTGGCTTTTGCACGCACACAAGCTATACTATGGCTGACAAAAATACAGAAAAACACCCAACACATTACACACGCACATGATAGCTTTTAACTAGAAGCAATGGGTGAGAAGAAGACCTACCTCTTGGGCCGATCCGAAGAATGGGGGGATGAAGAGAAGAGCGGACTTTGCTTGACTCCATGCCACGAGGAACCTCATTGATGCTGTCTAACATCTCTTTGCTGTACTTTTACAGGGATCCACAGGTGCTGGTGTTCCGGGATGAGGAAGAAGAAGAAGAAGTGGTGAAGATGCGTAGAGGGCCGTACGGGGGTAGAGACGACCGGCCATTGAGAAGTAGACTATACCCCTACCATGGATAGAACACTCCAATGCTGCAAATACCTGCAAAAGACAACCTCAATGATTAGTTTCAGCAGGGGGAGAAGAAAGACAAGATGTGAAAAGAAAAGAATGGAAGAAGGGGGTGGCGTCTCCATTGAAGATGGCCTCCATGGATGAGGAACAAGGTGGATGAGAGGGGCGGCTTGGGAGAAGATGGAGTTGAGCTAGAATTGTGCCCCTAGGGAACGAAAATCAAGACAAAGACAGGTGGAATGGGCACCCCCTCTCCCTTTTGACGATTTGGCTACTTTTGGCTATTTTACAAAAACAGGATTAAAATAAAAATATTTGTTGGGCGCCTCTTTCTGCAGGGGGTTTTTAGAAAATGTTTTTACAAAACTTAAGTGGGCTGGAGCTGGGTTAAATCCATGTAATTTGGTCTAGATCCAAAGTCCAAATGGGCGTCTGGATCCAAATCTCTCAAATCGAATCCGATATTTGACCCGTTACACTGTAAATGCCATAATTCCTTCAAATTAACTCCGATTTTGATGAAATTTGAACCAGAGCTCCCTAACATCATTATGCACCTAAGTGTATGCTTTAAACCTATAGATGATGCATTTATGCAGTGCAAATATATTAATAAAATGTGATATTTATGCATCATCAAATACCCCCATGCTAGAATAATTGCTAGTCCCTAGCAATACACTCTACCATGCAATGAAAATATAGACTACCCATTTAACATGAACGCTCTTATTAAATAAAATAAAAAATACTAAATAAATAAAAAAACTAACTCACTTTCGTAGGAATCACGGTTGCATTTAGCACATGCAACAAGCCCTTTAAACCCCTGGGTTACCCCAGTGGACGAGTAAGGTCTCATGAGGGTTTGCAGAGATGCTACCCACAAACATCAAAATCATGCATGAATAATTTTTCAGAAATAATAGGCAATTAAGAATTTATTGCAAACAAATATTTCATGTATTCTACATTTTCAAAACAAATTCAGAAATTTCTATGCCACCATAGTAAAAATAATTTTTCTTTCACTTCTCTAAACTTGTAATTATTTATGAATCTTTTTCAGAAAATCAAGTATTATCATGTTTTACTCATTTATCCTCACCTGTATATTTTCTGCACAGTAATTCAATAATTATTCTAAGCAATGAAATTCTACTCATTTAGCTCATTCTTTTTCTTTTGATATTCTATTTTTCATTCTTTTTCAATCTTCTAAATTGAGCACTATTTCGAATATCAAGTCTCATGACCCGTGTAGCGAGCTTTGGGTCAGTGACTCCCAAGCCGGCCGGCCTTAGGGCACTAGATACAAAGTATCCCTCAGACTTAATTGCTCGAGTCACTAAACCTTCAATTCTAATAGTTACGTATAGTTTTCCTCTCATCACGTGCAATGTCTCTATCTCTTAGGCTTTCTATGCAGTCCATGTAACAAGCTTTCAAACCGGTGGCTCCTAAATCAGCTGGCTTTAGGGCACCAGGTGTAAAACACCCTTCAGATTCTACTTACTCGAACTACAAAGGCCACAGATATCGATTGGATAAGAGAATGATCTCCTTCGTTATCCATTTCGTAAGAGACTCAAACATTTCAACTCGTGTCTGAGTTCTACTACTTGGATTCACGAAGAAATCAACTAAAAGTAGCTCTATTCTATTAAGCTCATTTTTCAAAAACATAATTCAATTGCTCATTTTTCTCATAAAACACACTGTGCATACTTATACTTAAGTGAATCAAAACTTTCTAACATATCAAATAATATCTTTTCTTTAACTATTTCATAAGAAACTACTCTATTTAAATCAGATAAGAAAAAAAATTTCACATGGGGCTTACAATTTTCTAACTTGTCAGATCATGCAGATAAACAATCATAAATTCTACAACTTATTCTTAAAAGACCTACTTTTATGAGTTTCAAGAAAACAGACATAAAGAAAAAAATTTAAAATTTGTGCATCTAAACCATCCCCTCATGCTTGAATCACACTGTCCCTAGTGGCATACAGAATAGTGCAAATATGCAATGCAGATGCACACTATAGAACAATAAAATGAATAAGGAGGAAGGATTGATACAACCTGGCATACTCAAACTTCTGAAGTTGTCGATTGACTGGACTCTACACTACCACTATGCATGTACAAATGCATAGTTTTCTGCTCATTTGGTCAATGTTCTAATCTTGAAGGCTTCTTCATATTCGATTACTTGAACTCATACATTGATGGATCGAATGTTCATACATGTAAACAATGCAATTCAAATGAAATCAAAATAAAATTCAAAATAAAATACATGACTACTAATTACTTTATTTTAATTTACATATGATACATCATAAACTACAGTTAATAATTTAAGAACACTAATACATAAAACAACTAGACTATGTTAGACTTACTCTATCAATGCAATTAATAACCTAAATCTAGATCTAAATCAGTAAAACACTAAACAAAATAGCAGCTAACCTATGTTAAAATTAAACTATGAAGATTAAGTTAATCTAAATCAGCAAGTTAACAACTATTCTATTTTAAACTATGTTAAACTAATCTAATTAAACTATGCAACTATGTTAACAATGTTAAACTAAGTTAATTACTCTATGAAATAAGAGATAAGCTATTCTAAATCAGAAAATCAGCAAATATAGGAATTCACAACTATTTTATCTAAGACTCACATGTTTAATAAATCATTGAAGCATGAAATTCAGTGAATCTTTAAGAAAAACAGCAAATGAACCCTATATTTTTCTAACAATGTTAATTCTACAAACTAAAATGATTAAATAAACTAAGCTAAACTAAACACATATATTAATAAAATGATATCTCAGAAATATTCATAATATATCGCCGTTCCCCGGCAACGACGCCAAAATTTGGTTGCACTTTTGTAATGATATTTTTAAACAACATTTTTCAATGAAATACATGGGAAAATCGTCAACCAAAGATATAAAACCGACTCTCCACCGAAGTGGCGAGTACGGGTCGAATCCACAGGGAACGGGAACATTCTGAATTAATTCCAAAATAACACTTTATTAATAAAAACAAAGTTTACAACTATGTCAATGTTTACAAGTTACATTAAATAACATTCTAACTATGAAAATAAACTACAATAGACGGCTAAGTCTTCAGCAGGTCTCCAGGGGCATTTCTGTCTTTTCACGTCAAGTGCAGTCGCACATCACAATTGAATTGCATCTATTAAACTGTTCTAACTTAACAAGCTACATAATAAAAACAAAAAGTCAGTAACTAAATCAAGAATTCATCTAGATTACATCTACACTATTTCTAAACTATTTCTAAATTAAACTACAGTTAGTTTAAATATATAAAACTAAAATTATACTATCTAAGTGAACTAACTAAGCTAAGCAACTGTAGTTACTCTAAATACTGTTAATATACTAACTACTATGTTAGAAAACAGTAAAACTACACGAAATCAGACAAATGGTTAAAAGACGGTTTTGTCGCTACAAAAGGCAAAAATGGATTCTGATAGCTTTTCGCAAAACAACTGTTTGAGGGGTCAAACAAATTCCAAATTTAGTCAAATCACTTCTATTCTGTAAAATACAGATCGAAGAAGCTGACTCATTTTACAGAAGTGAAAAATACGTTCTGGATCTCCAGAACGAAGTGTTTCAAAATCAGGATAAATTGAGAAATCGCAGGACCCGAAATTTCAAAATCAGAAAAAGCTGTTTTCATAATACGCTTAAAAACCAGACCAAATCAACTCGGATCGAGCTGAAATTTGGTCTGCAGACATTTAACACACCAATGTGGAGAATAGAAAAATAATATCCAGAAAACTCACGAAAAATCCACATGAACTAGCTAGTGCACGATCGTGTAAAAATTAGGGTTTTAGTTCAGTGCACTATTCATCTCCTTGAATCCATAAATGACATTTGGACATTGAACCACGTACAAAAAAAGTCCTAACTGACCCTAACCTACTGTTAAACTACAGCAAACAATAATAATTAAATTAAGTTATAAAATCTAAGAAAGACCCTTACCTAAACTCACTAATACTCTAAATAAGATACCTAAATAAATATAAACTCTAATTAAACCTAATATATAACATCTAATATCACTAACTAAATTAACTATCTATTCTAATATTAATTCTAACTTACGGTTAGGCTCACTAAGCTAATAACTAACTAGGTTAGTTATTTAGGGTTAACTAATTAACTAGGGTTAGACACTAACTATTGTTAACCTAATAACTAGGGTTAGTCGATTAACTATAGTTAGTTAGGGCTAACTAAGGGAAATTAGGGTTACATAGGGTTTAGTTAAACTAACTACGGTTAGTACCTAAGGTTAGCTAAGGTCGACTAAGGGTAAACAATTAATTATGGTTAGATACCTATAGTTAATCTAACTAGGGTTAGTAGGGGCCGGTTAAGAATAACTAAGGGTTTGACTAAGCTAGGGGTGACTAGGGTATAGATTTAACTAAGGGGCGATTGGGATAAGTAGGGTTAACTAAGGTCAAATGAGGTTAAGTATGGTTGACTAGGGTTTAGCTAACTACGGTTATTAACTAACTAGGGTTAGATAAGGTCGGTTAGACTAGGGTCGGTTAGGTTTACTTAACTAGGGTTAGTCTAGGTGGCGGTTTACAAGGGTTGATTAGGGTTAACTAAGGGTATTACTATAATAATTAATGGTTAGTTCCTAAAAACACTAAATTTAATCTAAATTAATTACTACATTAAATATACACTACAATTAGAATCTACCTAATTAGACCTACACGAATTTACAAACCTAATTTAATTCAATAACTTACTCTAATTAAATACACACGATTTTCTAAAATCTAATTTTAATGCTACATGACTAATTTAAGTAACACCTAATTAAGACTAAGTCAATCTAAGCAATACTAAAGAGGGCTTTAAAAATAGCAATCCACGAATTTGGTATGAAACCTCTCCTCTCATTATTGCATTAATTGCACTTAGGAAAGTGTTCAACTTCAAAAACCGTCCAGCCTCTTTTTCATTAAAATCATTAATTCCTTTTTGAAAACCTTTCCCAAAAACACTCTATACGATTTTGGCAAGATTTAAAAGAGCATATAGCATTAAATCCCTTTTTTATTGAAAATCTTTCTCAAAGCACCAAACACGTTTTTGGATTAGCTGTAAATGCTCATTTCAAATTTCCAATCTTTTCCAAAAACGTGTAGCCATATGTAGCATAACCTTTGGAATTCCAAACTTTGAAAAAGTAACTCATTTAGAGCTGGGTTAGGCAATAGAAATTTCCTTAAATGTAATCCATGAATTTGAATGAAGATTATCTCTCTTCTTAATTGCACATTGAGAAAGATCACCTTCAAAAATCGTCCAGCCTCTTTTGAAATCTGTTTTCCTTGGTTCACTCAAAACATTAACTCCCTTTTTAGAAATCCTTCCCAAAGCATCACTCACGATTTTTGTGGGTTGCTTTAAATGAGCATTTGGAGTTTCAAAACTTCCACAAAATTCGTGTAAATGCTTTTGGAAGGAATTTTGGAATTCCAAAGAGTTTCCAAAAGTCGTGAAACCTCTTTAAAAGAACCTTTGGAATCCCAAAGGGTTTCCTTGTTGGAAAAATACATCATTTAAAACTGGACTAGGAATTAGAGATTTTCTTAAATGCAATTCACGATTTTAGAGGGGTTGGTCTTCTACCAAAATCGTTTTCTAGTCTAAAATACCACTTTGCCCTTGACTAAAATACAAACTAAATAAACAACTAATCTATACTAAGGTTAATCTAGCTAAGTTACACTATATATGAATTACTACAAGGGTAGAAAAGACTTACTAAAAATTGAGAACATAGCTATCTAATTTAGGTTCTATACGAAAATTAAAAATACTATTTTAACCAAACGAAATTCAAGACAATAATCATGCCACTTATGCCTAAATCTAACACTAACTACATCAAAGATTAGACTAACAACATATTATATCAATATATTGCACAAAATGAAAAATTAACAAGCTACTACATGCATATACAAACTAAGTAAACTGAAAATGAATTGCATCTATTTTACCATATACACAAAATCGACTTTACATGAATTACTAATAAAACCTAATGACAATACACCTAACTAATGGAATTTATTACCTTGCTGGACCTCTAATGGCCGCCCTACCTATGGGGAAGATGACTACACTAACGCAAAAACAAAATGTCTAATTGAACTACTAACACGATGATAAGCACAACTTTACAATCGACTAAACTATGAACAAAACCGAAATTCATAAAATAAACTTCTACACGATTAAAAATCTAATAAAAACCTAACAATAATTGACAAACTAAAATTAAAATAGCAAACAAAAACAAATTACAAACTGCTGGACGTCCTACCTAAAAACCGGAAAAACTACACTCGACTAGACAATTTTAGCAAAATCTAAAAATACACAAAACATGAAATCATCTAGACACTTGTCCTAAGGTACTAAACTCGAACAAAACAAGAACCATAAGACTTAGAACAACTGAAAAATGCAGACATATAGAAATCTCATTTCAAACACACGCACACACCCAAAACATGCCTAAAAACTCCCAACGTTGGATTATAAACATCATTTTCACTAACACAAAACCTAAACACACTACGTGCTGGCTTTTGCACGCACACAAGCTATACTATGGCTGACAAAAATACAGAAAAACACCCAACACATTACACACGCACATGATAGCTTTTAACTAGAAGCAATGGGTGAGAAGAAGACCTACCTCTTGGGCCGATCCGAAGAATGGGGGGATGAAGAGAAGAGCGGACTTTGCTTGACTCCATGCCACGAGGAACCTCATTAATGCTGTCTAACATCTCTTTGCTGTACTTTTGCAGGGATCCACAGGTGGTGGTGTTCCGGGATGAGGAAGAAGAAGAAGAAGTGGTGAAGATGCGTAGAGGGCCGTACGGGGGTAGAGACGACCGGCCATGGAGAAGTAGACTGCACCCCTACCATGGCTAGAACACTCCAATGCTGCAAATACCTACAAAAGACAACCTCAATGATTAGTTTCAGCAGGGGGAGAAGAAAGACAAGATGTGAAAAGAAAAGAATCGAAGAAGGGGGTGGCATCTCCATTGAAGATGGCCTCCATGGATGAGGAAGAAGGTGGATGAGAGGGGCGGCTTGGGAGAAGATGGAGTTGAGCTAGAATCGTGCCCCTAGGGCATGAAAATCAGGACAAAGACAGGTGGAATGGGCGCCCCCTCTCCCTTTTGACGATTTGGCTACTTTTGGCTATTTTACAAAAACAGGATTAAAATAAAAATATTTGCTGGGCGCCTCTTTCTGCAGGGGGTTTTTAGAAAATGTTTTTACAAAACTTAAGTGGGCTGGAGCTGGGTTAAATCCATGTAATTTGGTCCAGATCCAAAGTCCAAATGGGCGTCTGGATCCAAATCTCTCAAATCGGATCCGATATTTGAGCCGTTACACTGTAAATGCCATAATTCCTTCTAATTAACTCCGATTTTGATGAAATTTGAACCAGAGCTCCCTAACATCATTATGCACCTAAGTGTATGCTTTAAACCTATAGATGATGCATTTATGCAGTGAAAATGTATTAATAAAATGTGATATTTATGCATCATCAACATTGATTAGGAACTGCTGCTCCAATGGATCTCCAGGCTGACTGGCCTGGCCGGCTTGGGTAATCCCATGATCTCTGAAAATTCATCCATCAGTAGGGTCATCTCTCCCCATGGGAACCAGAAGGTACAAGTGCGCAAATTCCGCCACTCTGCCAGTGCATGGATCAAGTTGTCATTGATTGTCTGCTTTCCCACTGCTGATGTCAGTTCTAATCCGCAATCGCTCAAATGAAAGGGAAACGTATGAGAGAAGATTTTGAGCAAAGAATAATACCATTGGGGAATGAAGGATCTAGTGCTAAGAGTTTGATGCTCAAGAAGACCTTGCCGCACCTCGTAAGAGATGTGGACTTGAGGAAAGACAGAATCGTGCTGACTCGATGCCATTGGACTGGAAAATGAAGGAAAAATCAGGACTAGACTTGGAAAAATACATAATTTTTGAAAATTGCAGACAGGATAAAAATGAAGCTGGAAATTCAAGATTCAGAGGAACGAAAGAATGAAAATCACCAGAAGTTTTGGGAAAAAGTAGATAATTTGAGAAAAATCCTCCTGGGTTTTGAGAAAAAAGAGATATTTCACAAAAAGATGAAAAATGAGGTATTTTGGAAATCGTCCAATATTTTAGAAAAAATGGGAAAAATATGAGAAAGTAAAGGGAAAATTATTACAATACACTCAATCACATCTTGCACAAACAATTATGCACATACAACATTTCTTAAGAAGCTGACTCTAAATGCATCAATTTTGAAATAGTCGTAGGACCCTAATCCTGACTCTAGGCTTAGATCAGTTGTGTCCAATCATGCTATGCCGATATACTCGAGCCGAAACCCGAAGTACGTGGCATAAAAATTCATCCTCGGTTCTAGGTTTGCATTTTTCCAACATCCTTGAGTGCCTACCGATATACGTTGGACTATGGCCCTTGGTACGTGGCAGGGGGGCATCAGCACAAATAAGTGGCACAGTTGTGAGGCTTTCTCCCAAACTATGTTTCTGGAAGAAAGCCCAACAACGTGAAGACCGGGTAGAAATAGGTGAGGTAGTTTTTTGAAATATGAGCACATGCAAACAAACAAAGGGCTCTAAAACCTAAAGAGATAGATATTTTTGAAAATTTTGAAGAAGCAAACATTGTTTACATACAAATCCTAGATTGAGGAGGGTTATATTAGACCTAAGTCTATATGAGCATGAAAATTTCCTCCTCAATATGCTCCTACCAAACCATACCTAGTCTATATGCAATCCATGTCAGCTGAGTTCAAGTCTAGGCTCTTAGGTTCACATGATATCAGAAAGTAAAAGTTGGCATTTTGTAGAACACGATTTTGATAATTGAGCTAAGCCAAGGCATACGATTGATCACACGAAGACAGGTCCCATCACAGTCGCCAAACCTATTATCATCACAAAAATTTTTCCTCCCTGTGTGAGAGAGAGAAACGATTCTGCGAGTCAAACTCGACTAAAGTTTTGAAAATTGGTTTTTGAAAATTACTCACCTCCGTTTTTGAAATTTGTGGGAAAATTTCATAGAATGGGACTCGCCTGTCGGTACGAGGTTCAATCGGTCTTGATGCCTTTACCAGAGGTAATTAAACCAAGGATCAATGTGTGCTTTAACTAGGCTCAAGTATCCAAATCATGCTCTTTTTCCTAAATGCACAGAGAATCAAGCATGTGCTATGCAATTTTTGAAAAGATGCATATTTTGAGAAATATGATGTTTGCTTTTGATATTTGGGAAATACTTGGATAAGATATTCATTGGAAAATAACTTTTGAATAGAAAATGGATTCTCAGGACAATTGAAACCATGATAAAATTGATTTTTGAGATTTTGGATTGGTTTTTGAAATGAAAATTGATTTTTAAAGAGGATTTGAGAATTCTGGGAAAACCAGCTTTTAGAGATAATTCAAAGATTTTGAGAAAATTGATTTCTGAAAACTTTGGATTTTGAAATTTGAGGATGTTAGAACATTGGAAAAATCATGATTTGAACTGGGAAAATGCTTGAAATAGCATTTGAAAACTCAAAGTTTTTGAGAAAATCATTTTTTGAGAAAGACTTAGAAAATTTTGAGAAAATCGATTTCTCTGAATTGAAATAAAAAGCATATGATTGTTTGAAATATTTTCATGATGCAAATTGAATGAAATGAATGAATGAATATGTATTTGAAAGATATTTTCTGAGGAATTGGAGAAAATCCTTTTGTATTTTTGAGAAATGCAGTGCATTTTGAAGTTAGCCTCAGAGTGTAGGCTGAATGTGGCTAATATGAAGATGACAAATCTGGGTCTCGTTTGTATTTTGACTATGGTTATAAATATGAATTCCACCGAGTTTGTCAACTCCCTAAGAGCCTGTTGTGATCATCGCAAAATTTTTCCTCTTGTATCTTGTGGTTTTTCTCTCTCTTCCTTCTCTTTTTCCTTTCTGACCTCTATTTCTCCCTTTTGAGGGGAGAAATGAAAAGACAGAAAAAAAGAGAGAAGGTAAAAGAAAAGAAAGAGAGAAGAGGAACTCTTTTGCGGGGTCTCACTTGACCTTGATTTGAAAATATTTAGGAAAATTACTTGCCTCCGTTTTGAAATATTGCGGGAAAATGAAGAGACGGGATTCGCTTGTCAGTACAAGATTCGACCGTTCCTGGCGCCTTTACCAGGGGTAATCGAACCAAGGATCGAATTTATGCCTTTTTGCTTTGCCTAAATATTATCTAAGGATTTATCCTAAGTCTAAATGCATAAAGAATCATGCTTGTGCAATGCAAGGATGTATGCTATTTTAAAAGACGTTTTTGAAAATTCCCAAGTGTTCTGATATGAACTTGATAAATAAAGTGAAGAAATGGTTTCTCAAGGGTAAGATCCAACTTAGAACTTAAGATAGATCAGAGAAATTCTAAGTTTTTGGAATAATCAAAGTTGGAAAAATAAATTTTGATTTGAAAAGAATGATTGGAAGATGAGTGAAAAAAAAATGAAATTTCAAAGTCAGAAATGGGCTTTGAATTAGAATCGATTTTCAAGGATCGATTTTGAATCCAATATCAAAATAGAAACTTGAATTTAGACTTGAGAAATAATTTTGAAATTGGCTTTGAGAATAGGAGGTGAAATTAGATTTGAAATGAAATTTTAATCTAACATCTGAGATGGAACTGGATCTGAAATTTGAGATCCGAGATAGGGTTGGGTCCGGGTTCTGGAATTCTAAGTGGGATTGGATCCGAAGTCTAAGATCCGAGATAAATTTTAATTCTGAATCATAAGTGGAATTGGATCAGAAGTCTAAGATCTGAGATGAAGTTGGATCTGAAATCTGGATCCTAAAGGAGAGTTGGATTCTGGACCCTGAAATGGACTATGGATCTGAAGTCTGAGATCCAAGGTTGGATTGGTTTTTGGATCCTAAAATGGATTTTGGATCTGAAGATCTGAGATCCAAGGTGGCATTAGGATCTGGATCCTAGAATGGAGATTGGATCTGAAGTCTGAGATCCAAAAGTGGAGATTATACCTGGAAGTCTGGATCCAAGTTGGGATTAGGATCTAACTTTGGATTTTGGATTATGAAAGTCCAAATGGGGCTTTAGGAGATGGATCTGGGTTTTGAAAACCCAAATTGAATTTAAAATTTAGGAAGGGTTAAGTTTTGAGATTCAGAATCAATCTCAAACTTTTGTTTTGAATTTGAAAATGGGAAAAGTAAACTTGATTTTGAAATTGAACTTTTGAAGTTTTGGATTTTGATCCAGAAATTAGAATTTGAATATAAAATGATTTTTTTTTTTAAATTCCAAAGTTAAATTGGACTTTGAAATTGAATTTTTGAATCTCGGGAAATAGAGTTGAATTTGAATCCATAAATAAGGTTTGATCTGAGAAATAAAGGAAAAAGAATCACTTGGAATTTTTGAAAAGGGAATTATGAAAATATGATGCAATTCTATCCTAGATGATGAATGAAAAATAATTTTGAAATTGGATTTTGAAAATCATATTTCATTCTTCAAATGAATGTAAATAAGATTAATGATAAAATACACTCCTGACTATGGTCATTGAATGTATCATATAATAATCACATCTAAATTCAAATGAAGAATAAAATACATCCTTTTATGCTTTTATAGATTTTAAAATGAAATTAATTCTCAATATATCCTAACTATGGCCAATGATATATATGTATTGAATCAATTTTAGACTAAACTTTGATAAAAGAGGAAAATATTTAAAGAAGATATGATGAATTTTGAAAATGATCCAGTGGGGATCTAGTGCTATTTCATAAAAGATGAAAATTTTAAGTCTTGTTCACACCCTGACTATGGCCATTGATGTAAATCGTCAACTTAGGATTAATCACCTTTTACGAAACGGTGCACGTGCCATTCGTGTTTCACCATAGTGAGATTTTGAAAAATAAAGGTAAAAAGCATGAAAACAAGCAATTTATGACTTTTATAATGCTCATTCATTCTATCTAAAAGCTGGAAATGTAAATTCTCATTAAGATCTAACTATTACAACACACAAAGTTGAATTTACATTTCCAAGTAATGACCTTTTCCATATATTCCCCTGCAAAAATATTTGGTTAGTATGAAAAGGGAAGAGAATTTACATACATTGCAGGGATTTCACAGATGCCGATGAAAAGAAAAAAAATGCTCATATGCCAAGATATTTAAAATCTAAAAGTATGGAAAGACGAAGATGATGATATATATATCTATGTGCATATATACATGCGTGTATGTATATATATGTAGATCTGTATACATATGTATATATATATATATGAATATACATATATATAGGTATATAAAAGGGATAGTGAATGTGAAGGAAATGAACCTTAAATGGGATGGATATATAAAAGGTGATGACATATATGAGAGTATGTAATGCTTATGAATGACCACTGACCCATATTTGAAATATGTGGACAAACTGACTTCTCAATCTTGAATGTAAATCGACTTCAATGAATTGAAATCCCTTAGCAGTTCGGCTTCTCAAACTGATATGCCATAGCACAACAGCCTGGTAAGCCGTCTCCAGTAGCAACCGAACATTTTACGTCCATATTACTCAAATAAATTCAGGGATACTGCCTAGTTGTGTTTCCATTGCTGATTTGGTGAAATATAACAGTTTATCCAGCGAATCAAGGTGATCGCGCACAATGAAGCAAACTTTATGTAAAATCGAATCAGTGATCTTCCTTTCTTGATAGCAATGAATCACCAAACCTTTTTCTTGATAATATCAACTCAATTATAGTAAAACGACCTTCACCAAAGAGCCACTATGGTGACTGGAGGTTCAAACAGCAAATGATTATATACAGGCAGTGTGTAGGAAACACAGGAAACAAAACACCTAATCGCATAGCAGAATATATTGCAATTTGCTGGAAATAGAGATATACCTGGTGACAATGTGCAGGAAATGTAGATATTGTGCAGCAGTGCTGACAGTGAACCACACATAAGTGGAGACACAAAGACATTATATAGGGGATATTGCTGGTGAATGACATAGGGGTTGCCTGCTGGTAACAGCAGGATGCTGTCTTGAGACACCTACAGCAGGTAGTAGGATGCGGTGGCAGCAATGTTCGGTTAAGCGTAAATGCAAAGAAATCAGACAATAAAGTGTAAGGGGATGATGATGATATATTGAAGGTGAGAAAGTGGGTGAATAGTGATGATATAAGCTAGCAATTAAGTGTTCATGCTAAAAAAAAATGAAGTTATGAAGGTGGCTGGAGACGTGTATAGTGTCTATAGCAAGTGGGAGTTTTGCTGCCATATGATAACAACAGTAACCTATGTTAGGGTTGTCAAGGTGTTGACATAAGCATACACAGGGGAGGCTAATTGTGAGGCTAAGGTGGAAAGGTGGGTCGTAAAGAATGGATCAATATACATAGGATTATGACCCTCATGGCACAAATGGTAAAACTGAATATTGACCTGTTTGAACTAACTCAGATTTTCACCCCACGATCCTGGTAACATCTGTCACGAGTCTCTAAGACTGCTGAATGACCTGTACAAAGGCTCCCTCCAATGCTTGCTCATGCCCAACCACATGACTTCCTAACCACAAGTTCACCTTCCCGTAGACCTTACATCATTTGACGACTCTCCATCCATACCAAATATACAGGGCCACCATTCAGGGAGAACAAATTGGATGAATTAAATAGGTCAGAGCCCATTAACTGAACTCATTTCTTTATCACCTTCTGAGTGCCGCCATCGATCTCAAATTTCTAGAAAATATGCTGGAATGAGATGAGTGCCTCAAAACTCTATGTAGGGGATCTGACTACTCATGGTCAAGATTTTGCAGAGAATAAACTGGTAAGCTTTGAAACATTACGATCGCAAGGCAAGAGAAAGTTGTGAGCAACCCAGTGAAACATATATAGAGCAAGTTACTTTCGGGCCAGCCATGCTAAATATAGATGAAATGAATGGTTTTAGTAGCATGTGAGTGAGTAAGAAATTCTGCAAAATCCAGAAAATTCTGGTTCCAGAATAAAAATAATCTTAGTTTCATTGACATACCTATTAATGCCGCTTCCACTCTGCGAATACCAGACCGCAATGATATTTGTACTTTGCAGAGTTTTGTGAAGGATGGGATTCCCCTCCTTTTTTTTTCGTGGAACTCCTCTACTGTTGATAGCTGGACCTCCTTGGAGAAAGGAGCAACGCCCTTTGGTAGGGGAGGGTCAACTTTTTCCTTCAATCGATCGAGAAAGGTATGCAGGAACAGAAGTGATGAATGGATGATGAAGCTTTTTTTCCTCCTTTCTCCCCACCCCTTCCTCTGTTCCCGTTCTTATAGAGGAGGAAGAATCATCCGGAAGGTGGAGGTTAGAGATCTACGGATGATCCGTGAAGGATGAAGCAAATGGAGGAAGTTGGAGATGAAGGGTGGATGAGAAGAGGTTGTCTGGTGACGAAGGGTTGAGGAAGGAAGGTCGCACATGGGGGGGATTTGCCATGGAGGATTCGGGCGATGGAGGGAGAAGGCCAGAGAGAGGGTTCGAGAGGATTCTCGAAAGAGAGACAAAGAGAAGAAGCCCGTCTTCTTTTTACAAAGGGTCTTCACCGCAACCCTAAAAAAAAAGATTCAAAGGGGGCCCCTTTTTTTCAGGTTTTTACGAAGAGGGGGCTCCCTATCAAATTTTGCAAAAAGGGTGTTTTCATAAAACTTGATTTTCAAAAAGAAGTTTTTAGAAAGAGGACGCTTTCAAAAAGGATGTTTTTTAAAACTATTTTTTTCTTTTCTATATTTTTATTTTTTTTGTTCTTTTCTTCATTTTCTATATATTTTTTTGATATTTTTGAAATAAAATCCTAAAATTTACAAGAAAATAAAGATTTAAAACTAATTTTTTTGTATTTTTGAGAAATATTTACAAAAGAGGGTTTTTAAGGCTATTTTGGAAAAAAAATGGGCTTGGACTCAAGTTTTGAGAAAATATTCGAGTTTTAAACCTTGAATCGAGGAATATAACATGATGGATCCAAACGGATACCGGATGAACTTGTCTGAGCTTTTCAAAAGTTATTTTGGTAATTTTAAGAATTTATTTTAGAAATTGGATAACGAAGCTCAGATTTAAATCTTTTATCTGGATCCGGATATGAAATTGAGTCAGATATGTAAAATGAATTTAATTTCAACAGAGTTTGAGAAACAAAATGGAATTTAGATTTAAATCTGACTCAATTACCCAAAAAATGGGGGCAAAATGGCAAAAAGGGAATATTTACAATCATTTTGAAAAATTTGGGGTGTTCACAGATGCCCCTCTTTGCTACTAAGCCGGTTGAAAGCCGACCTTAGTGGCAAAGAAACACTCCAAATTTTGAAAAATGACCTAGTCAGCAAATCTTAATTGGGTGTGGAAGAATTTATTCTGAAAACATGGCTTTTCAGCCCTAAAACCTTATCCTGAATGGTTCTGGGGGGATGAAATCCTCGAAAACAATATGGCTGAAAAAAATGAGAAAATCGTGATAGGACTTTGGGTAAAGGTCCCAAAATGGTAAAAAATAAGAGTTTTGATCAAGTCTCGTAGATGTTAGTAGATGTTATGTGTAGGAGAAAGATTGATATTTTATGTCTTCAAGAGACCAAATGGGTAGGTGAGAAAGCTAAAGTGATAGAACCTTGGGGATATAAGATTTGGTATACAGGAATAAATAGGAATAGGAATGGAGTAGGGATTGTTATGAGTCGTCAGTTTATAGATAATGTAGTTGAGGTCCGTAGGAAGGGTGATAGAATTTTACTTATTAAATTAGTATTAGGTACGGATATTATTAATATTATTAGTGTTTATGCACCTCAAGTAGGTTTAGATGATTCCATTAAGCATCAATTTTGGGAAGATTTAGATGGAGTAGTACAAGAGACATCTTATGGAGAAAAGCTTTTCATCGGGGGTGACCTTAATGGACATGTAGGCATTAGTAGGGATGGATTTGAGAATATCCATGGAGGCTATGGTATAGGAGAAAGAAATGAAAGTGGAGAAAGGATTTTAGATTTTTGTTTGTCCTATGATATGATCTTAGCAAACACTTGGTTTAGGAAGAGGGAGTCTCACCTAGTAACATTTAAAAGTGGGGTTAATACGAGTCAGATAGATTTTTTCCTACTTAGAAAGAGAGATAGGGGTTGTTGCATCGATTGTAAGGTTATACCAGGAGAAAGTGTAGCTACACAACATAGAGTCTTAATTTTAGATCTTAGAATTAGACAATGCCGCAAAAGGGATAGACATAGGATAGATCCTAGAATTAAGTGGTGGGCACTGAAAGGAGCTAAACAAGGAATGTTTGTAGAGCAGGTAGTTAAGGAAGTTGATTGGTGTCTCGAGGAGGATTCAGAATCAATGTGGAATAAGATAGCGGGTGGTATGAGAAAAGTAGCTAAGGAGGTATTGGGTGAGTCTAAAGGCGGTGCACCACTAGGTAAGGATACATCATGGTGGAACGAGGATGTCAAATTAGCTATTAAGGTTAAAAGAGAGTGTTATAGAAATCTAAGTAAGAGTCGTGATAATGAGAATTTGGAGAAGTATATGATAGCAAAGAAGGAAGCTAAAAAAGTTGTTCGAAACGCGAGGGCTAAGGTATATAAGGAGGTTTATGACAAGTTGGATACCAAAGAAGGCGAGAAGGATATTTATAGGCTTGCAAAGATGAGAGATAGGAAATCGAAGGATTTGGGTATGGTTAGATGTATCAAAGATGAAACGCAAAGGGTTTTAGTCAAAGATGAGGAGATTAAGGAGAGATGGAAAGATTATTTTGATAAGCTATTTAATGATAGTCATGCTCAAGATCTTGGAGACTTCTCCATTCCTTTTCATGAGATAAATCGTGACTTCATGCGCAAGATTCAAAAGAAAGAAATTGCAGAGGCTTTGAAGAAAATGAAATCAAGAAGGGCAGTTGGCCCAGATGGTATACCTATCGAGGCTTGGAAATGCTTGGGAGAGAAAGGTTTAGAATGGTTGACAAATCTTTTTAACTTGATTTGGCGAACAAATAAGATGCCTAATGAGTGGAGGAAGAGTACTTTGGTGCCTTTATATAAGAATAAGGGTGATATACAAGATTGCACAAACTATCGTGGTATAAAACTCATGAGTCATACTATGAAACTTTGGGAGAGGGTGATTGAGTCTAGGTTGAGGAAGGTTGTCATGATATCGGAGAATCAATTTGGTTTTATGCCTGGAAGATCAACTATGGAAGCTATACATCTTCTTAGACAACTTATTGAAAGATATAGAGAGAGGAACAAAGATTTGCATATGGTTTTTATTGATTTAGAGAAGGCATACGATAGAGTACCTAGGGACGTTCTCTGGTGGACAATGATGAAGAAAGGTGTTTCTCTCAAGTACATTAGTATAATTAAAGATATGTATGAAGGAGTAGTAACCAATGTCCGCACTTGTGGAGGGGTGACAACCAATTTTCCGATAACGGTTGGGTTACATCAAGGATTTGCTTTAAGCCCTTTCCTATTTGCGATAGTGATGGATGAGCTTACGAGATCAATTCAAGAAAATGTACCGTGGTGTATGTTGTTTGCTGATGATATTGTTTTGATTAATGAGTCTAGAGCTGGGGTTAATGCTAAGTTAGAATTATGGAGACAGACATTGGAAGCTAGAGGTTTTAAGTTGAGTAAGAGTAAGACTGAATATATGGAATGTCGGTTTAGTAAGCAACGAAGTAGTGATGGGAGTGTAGTGAAGCTTGGTGAGCAAGATATACCGGTGAATGATTATTTCAAATATTTGGGATCCATCATTCAAAAGTATGGAGAAATTGATGGAGATGTAAATCATAGGATAAAGGTTGGGTGGATGAAATGGAAAAGTGCTACTGGAGTGCTGTGCGATCGTAGAATGCCATTGCGGTTGAAGGGAAAGTTTTATAGGACGACTATTAGACCCGCTTTACTATATGGTACGGAATGTTGGGCTGCCAAGAGAAATCATATTAAAAAAATGAGTGTAGCTGAGATGCGGATGCTTAGATGGATGTGTGGAAATACAATAAAAGATAAGACTCGGAACGAAGAGATACGTAAGAAGGTAGGTGTTGCACCCATTGAAAATAAGATGCGAGAGAATCGTTTACGGTGGTTTGGACATATTCGGCGAAGGCCTAATGATGCTCCAGTTAGAAGGTTGGAGAAATGCGAAAATATATTAGTTAAAAGAGGTCGGGGTAGGCCTAGGAAGACTTGGATGGAGATGATAGGAAAGGATATGAATGCTTTGAACCTCACCGAGGACATGGCGTTGGATAGAAATGATTGGAGGAAAAGGATTCATGTGGAAGACCCAAAATGAATTTCTTTTTTGGTTCATATCGCTGACCCCAATTGTTTTGGGATGAAGGCGTAGTTGTTGTTGTTGTTGTTGTTGTTTGATCAAGTCTCGTGGGTCAGACAAGATTAGTCTTTTGGAATGACTCAGGTTTAGCCTTTAACCTGGATGGGACAAAGATATATCAAGATGAATTGGATGGGGAAAGGAATATAAGTGGACCTCGATGGGACATTTTTGAGAGAAATGCCTTGTGAGATGAAACTCAAGTATGATCCTTTCCTGGATGGGTGTTGTAAACACCCCAAATTTTCACTCACCTTCTTGACATCACCCTCAATCGACACATTTCAGTTCTCCGGAAGCAATAAAGGGCAAAATGGTCATTTTCTGAGATTGAACCTTGCAGAAAGTCTAAAATTTCATTCTTGAACCTCAAAATTTCTATATTTAGGTTCAGAGACATCTTCAAACTGCAAATCTTCAAAATCTTTTTCTGGACAAAAAGTTAGAATTTCCAAGTCCGAGCTCAGAGTGATATTTCATAGAACATGTCTTTGCATAGCATTGCATCATTTCACTGCACAACATGTCATTTTGAGATCCAGAACTCATGATTTTCAAAATTGTCAATCCAGATTTGATTTTTAAACTTTGCAAAATAGATTTCAAAACCCTGGGTTTTCAAAATTGCCAATCTTTCCCATTTTACCCCCAGGACTTTGAATTACAAAAGTTTTTCTCAAGGAAAACAATCTGGATATTTGGATATTGATTTTAAAGATTTTATCTCAAAACTTTTTGCAAAAAGATTTTAAATCTCTTTACAAAATTTTTTACATTTACTTTATCCATATTTTTGCTCTGAAGAACCAATTTTTCCAAATTCTTGAAAATAAACAAAGTTTTATCTCGTGTTATAAAAATTCCAAAAAAAAAAAAAAGTTTATTTCTTCTGTCTTTATTTTCAAATAAATGGAGCGGGATTCACCCGGAGTTCGTACCAATTTGCAAATTTTTCTTTTTAATTTCTCAATATTTATTTATTTTTAGTTAGTGGGCCCACACACATGTGGCACCCCAATTGAAAATAAAAGACTTGCAAAAACAAAACAAAACTTTATTTTCAAAAGGATTTTAAAAGTGGACTGAGATGGCATTTCCATAAAAGCCTCTCATTTATTTCACTATTCATTTTTTTTTTCTTTTATCAATTTGCTTACCTAAAAATTTAAAAGGAAACAGCCCAAACGGCGCCACAGCCATACTTTCAAAAATTTTCATCTTACCTAAAACTTAGGTAAATGAAACACATTTTTTTGAAAAAAACATATAGAGGCGCCCTTTTGAAAACGACTACCTTTAATTCTACAGTTTCAAAAAATTTTCAAAAAGGAGGTAACGGAACCTCATGAATGGGGGGCTGCGTTTTTCTTCAAAGGAGCTGAAAGTTTTTTTTAAAAAGGGAAGGCTATTGATTCAAGGAGAAGGGGGGGAACTTGAGGTGCTTATCGCAGGATTGTTTCACAAAAGAGGGAAATCATTTTCCTACAGCCAAAAGAGGGGGAAACAATTGAATTGGCTTTTTCGGTTGTGCAGGGGTCATCCTCTCAAGCGTGAGGCAGCCCAGCTGCTTCACCTGGCCTTCAACTCAATAGCAGGGAGTCCATCATCTTCAGCCCACCCGCTGAACGTCCAAGAGGCTGCTGCATATCCTTCACGTTACCTTCAGCCAACTGCCGCCCATCTACCTTCAGCCCAGCTGCAGGGAGTTCGTCATCTGCAGGCTCAAGGGGTCCATCACTACAAGCTGCAAAGGGGGGTCTTCTTCTCAAACGTGAGGCTGCCCATCCATCCTCATTTCAGCCCAGTCGCAGCTCTAGCCAGCGTTTGCAGTCCATTTCCTTCAACCCATCCAGCTGCTGCCCCTTCTTCAGTCCACCAACCAGAGATCCAGCAGTCTCTGCATCTTCTTCAGCATACCAGCCGCAGGAGAGCCAGCTGCATCACCATCCTTCGCCCTTCTTCAGTACACTAGCCGTAGAGGATCCAGCAGATCCATTAGAGTAGAAATCCCCAAAACGCTGGCAGCAAGCACACCATCCAGAAGGAGCGTTCCTTTCTTCCAGCCTCTATCGAATCAAGGCGGTGATAACAGTCAACATTGAATTTACCCATGATACAATCTCTGTAAAAGTCCATAAGTGAGACCCCATTTGAATTTTTTTTATTCTTATTCACGTATGACATTTCTGGTGTCATAACTTTTCTTTGGAGCTTATTATTTTCATGCTTTTTTACTGGTTTTCTACAGGATTTCTGTTTGATATCATCATAATTTAACCCTCCTGCATATTCAATATCTGCAATTTACTTACAGCATATCCATCATTGTTAGTTTATTAATTTTCTGTAGGCCTGGGTATGTTAATCTATACCTTCTTTAGATTATGTATAAATGCATTCTATGTACTGCTGCCTATGTATCAAGTGGCATGTTTTCCTGTAAATCCTGTTATTTACTATTGATATGTCTCTCTAGCCTTCTTAAAACCAAGGTACCATGCTATCTGTTCAACCTTATAGACATGAAAACCTATGAAGCATATCTGTAAAAAGTATTGCTTATGGGCTGTTATGTCATAACATTTATTGTGAATATGGGTCAACTCCAAGCTGTGCCTTGATCACTTAGGCATGAAGTTGTTTTCCCTGTTCAAGTGCAGCTTGGCTAGCGTAAGTTTTTAGCAAACTAGAGAAGATGAATTCATTAGGAGCAATACCGCGCCTCCGCAAGTCAAGGCAAACATCCACAGTTTTCTCAATTCCATCATTTTCAGCAAACCCAGCAATTAGTTTTGCAGGAAATAAATATTGGGCAGCTACACATTTGAGTGATGTCCAGTAGTCAGTTAAATGTCTACAGCAGACTTTCTTAGCACGCGTCATCGGCTCCATTTCCATCACACCAAACCTCTTCCCCAGCACCCTTCATATTTACCTTCTCACACTAACCCCCAGTCATCACTCCCGTTTGCAATTGCTGTAGTTAGTAAACAGGGTATAAAGAGAAGATCCAGTTATTTCTTTTATAGCAATACAAATGTATGCTGGAGTTTCAGTTGCACATATGGTTAGCAATATAGGAAGCTCTTATATTGCTAACCACATCAAAACACTTTATGGAGACCCATTTTCAGTTGGACCATCCTCTACAGTCACCTACATCCTCCATGGCAACTCAATTGTTATGCATTTACCCACTTTTTCTGCTGCAGGTACCCAGTCTTGATAATTGGCCATGTTCATGTATTAATATTTTAATATCCATTCAGGCTTTATGGACCATCTTTTGCATACTTTGTTATGGATATATAGGGAAGCTCCATACCCAATTCTATTGCAAAATATGTTATAATTTGGGAATTACGGCTTCGTGAAATCCCCTACAGAAACTGTATATACCTGTATTTCCTGATTTTACCCATTATATGGAATTTCATTAACATGTATATTTTCTCATTATATGTATATATATATATCTATATATATATGTATATCTACCTATATGTATATGTATATATATATATATACATATATATACTTATATATATATATCCCTTCACGTGCACTTATTTCCATATATGAGCATCCATGTATCTATTTTCTCATATAAATATACCTCCATTGTTACATGTCATTTAGCACCAATTTTAGCATTTTGATATATATATATATATATCTGTTGTATATATTATATATATACCCATTTTCTTGGTTATCTAGTGCTAACTCTCATTTGCAGGAAAATCTGGAGGAAGCTGATTCTTTTTCATTATGTATTTTTATTTTGACTTATGTCAGAGATGTAATAATCAAATTTGGAATAATATTTATTTTTACTGCTTAGATTAGGCTGCATCTCATATAGTTTGATTTCAGTAATATCCTGATGTTATGATTCATATATCTCATTTTGCAAAATCACCATGGATATACACGAATGACACGTGCACCAACTCTTAGAGAGTTGATGAACTTGGTGGAATCCATATTTACGGCCCTAGTCGGAATATGGACGAGACCCAGATCCATCATCTCTCTACCAGTCACATTGATCATACACTCTTAGGCTATCTTAAAAATGCACATCATATTTCTAAATTTTCAAAATTTTGTGAATTAACTCAAGTAAACTCTGAACATATTCATGGCCACAGTCAGAATATGTGAAGGATTTACTTTGGCTTAATCCACATTTTTTCAACCAATTTTTCAGAAATCTTTTCAAAGTGCATTCATTCATTCAAATCATCTACATCATCTGTTTTTCTCATAATTTTCTCAAGAGATTTTCACTTTATGGAATCGATTTCTCAAGAAAATATGAAGATTTTTGAAGTTGGATTTTACAAATCAAAGTTTTCCCGTGATTTTCCCTGAAACTGTTATTTTCTTAAGATCCATTTCAAAAAGGAATTTCTCATCTTTCTCAAGAATCAAAGTTGATTTTCAGACATTTCAAAGACAAGATTCTCAGGATTTCAATTTCCTAAGTTTTGAATTTCCTTCTCCAAAGAATTTTCCTATAAATTTTCCATCATTTTCCTAAGAAAATTCTCAAAGTCCGAGTTTTCCCAACAAGTGTTTTCCTTTTCAAATGTTCATCTTTTCTCAAGAATTCCTTCCATTTTTCCCGAGATTCTCATCTCTTCATGGTTTTCCAAGTCTTTATAAACTTTCTTAAATTTTTCCTGAGATTCTCATTTCTTCATGGTTTTCTAAATCTTTATAAACTTTCTCGAGATTTCAAATCTTCTTCGTCTGAGATTCCTGAGAGATTGATTTCCATCTTTTCATGAAAAATTTTCAACTCCAAATATTTCCTAAGCATACATCATATTTTTCAACTTGCATTTTATAAAATTGCATAGCACATGCCTGAATTCTCTGTGCATTTAGGATAGAATACAATTTCGATAATTTTACTAAGTCAAGCACAATTTTGGTCCTTGGTTCGATTACCCCTGTTAAAGGCGGCAAGAATGGTCGAACCTCGTACCGACAGGTCGAGCCCCATCCCATGGATTTTCTCGCAATTTTCAAAATGGAGGCGAGTATTTCAAAACAATTTCCAAAATCCGGCCAAGTTTGAATCGCGAAAGCATTTCCCTCTCTCTTCCGCAAGGAAGGGAAGACGGGAAAAATTTTGCGACGAAAACAGGTGTGCAGAGCATGGATTCCTTTGTGGGGAAAAACCATGACGGGACTGAAAGGATTACCTCATCGAAACGAGGCTCAGATTTAACCCAAACCTGAACGAAAGATACCTCGCGGAACGAGGTTTAGGCTTCACCCTTAACCTGAAAGGGGATTACCATACAGAATCCTTGGATGAGAAAGTCGTGATGGGACAACGAAATGCATCGCCAAAGCAAGATTCGAGTTTAACCCTTGACCTGAGTGGGGGAATCACACGAAGTTCTCAAATGAAGAAACCGTGGTGGGACTAGAAAGGATATCCAGTCGAAACGAGACTTAGGTTTAACCCTAACCTGAATGGAAAGATACCTCATGGAGCGAGGTTCAGGCTTAACCCTTAACCTGAAAGGGGCGACCATACGGAATCCTCGGCTGAAGAAACCATGATGGGACCTTTGGAATTTTGGACGAACAAATTCAAAAGGGGTTTGCAAGAAGAGAAAAACAAGGGATTCCCTAAAGCCTGGAAAGGAGATGATCTGGGGCGTCTCATTGCTGAGACTAAATCAGCTTTCTAAAGACAGACGACCTCTTGCAGAAGGTACATGTTTGACCCTTAACCTGAGTGGATACAGGTTTCTCGCGGAGCGAGGAAGCTGTGATGGGACCTCTAGACTTTGCACAACAAGTCTGAGAGGGGTTTGCAAAATAATGAAAATGGGGGTCCCTAAAGCTTGAAAAGGGGTTGTTCTTGGGCGCCTCATTGCTGAGATTGAAAATAGCTTTTGACAATAACAGACCTTTTGCAAAAAGTTCAGGTTTAACCTTTATCCTGAGCGGGAACTGTCTATGGTGGGACAGTGGGGAATACAGGGAAGTGTGCAGATCCGAGAGCACTCAGATCAGACGGAAGGAAAAGGACTTTTCAGTCCTAACGAGGGATGACATCAGGATACATCAAGACGAACATCAAGTTCACACTTCATGTTGGGATAACGAGAAAATATTGCCAATAAGATGCCAAAAAATTGTAGTTGATTCAAAATGATTGAATTGTGCATATATGTGTGAAAATATCACCTCTTTCTATCTAGAGTATTAACTCCAATTGGGCCAACTCCGTAGAATCAAACTCAAATTTGTTGTTGTTGAGTTTCTTTGAGGAAGACATTAATTTTCTTGATATGAAAAGAGAGAAAATATTCTTAGCTTCATAAAAGCAATTGAGTGAAAAGATATTGATAAAAGAATTTCACGTAGATAAAGATGATTACTGATAGTTTCAGGCAGTTTGATATCCTGGGTGTTTTCCCATGATGATCTTTTGCACTCTTTTAAATCATGAAGCTTCCTTGGGTTCTTTTACATCATCTTTTATTTTGGAGATGTCCCAACTTTTCTCTCTTTTTCGGGGAAGGGTACGTCACAAACTCCTTTATCTTGGAGGTGCTCCGATCCTTCGTTTTCTTTCTCAGGAATTAGGTTTGTCGATACAGGTTCATTGGTCAAAATTCTCCAGATGATAGCAGAAATCAAATATCTTTTAGGGTCTGTCGGGAGGCTCATCACAGTCGCCTTCATCTTGACGGTGCTCTGAACGTTCCTTGGAAGGATTCCTCACAAACTCCTTCATCTTGGAGATGATCCAAATCTTCTTTGGCCTCGGGGGTCTAGCTCGCATATTTGTCTTCATCTTGACAACAATTGAAAGATCTCTTTTGCGGATATTTGATTGCAGCTTGAGTGACTGAGGAGATATGGATTGGGTAGGTTCTTTTTTACTGCCCAGAATATTTCCACTGTCTTACTGTCAAAAGAATGATCTTTAAGTATGTGCCATAGCTATGATCAATATCAGTTTACTTATAACTTTTCAACATCATTGAATTTTTCCTTTGCTGGTCATATCGAAGATCTTTCTTCATCCTCTTGGTTGACCAACAGAAAAGCTTGAATTTAATTCTTATTTCGCAAAAGTCTTGTCCTTTTGAAGATAATACTAAAGGTATTTCGAGGTAATTCTTTGTGTAATGAAAGCTTTGAGATGAACAATGGTTTTTGATAGCAAATTGGCAAAGTATTCTAGAAATCCTTAATGAAAGAAATTACTTGATATTGAATCGACACGTCCGTGACAAAATTCTCCTCTCTTTTTTCCCAAAAAGAGAGACTCAGGCTTAGCCCTTACCTGAATGGGAAGTTGAAAATACTCCTCTATTCCCCAAAGAGGAGGTGTTTGCAAAACGGAACTTTCAAAGAGAAATTAAGTTTTCGTCAAAACTCTTTATCTCTAGGCTTCTCTTATGGAAAGGTGGCCGAAAAACAAAGTTGAGAAAGTATCGCAGAGGAACGAGTCCATCACACTCTCCCTAGAAGAGGGTCCTCCGTGAAGGGGTTGGCTAAAGATGAGAAAAAAATGGAGGTCACAAAAAGAAACGAGCTTCCGTCAAAGCTCTCCCTGGAAAAAGGGTTCTTTTGTGTAAAGTTGGTTGTTGTTTTGCAAACTGTTCGCAAAGAAAATGAGTCCCTTCAAACTCTCCTTGAAAGAGAGTTCTTGCGAACAAAAGATGACTGCATGCGAAAGGAACGAGCTCCCTCGAACTCTCTCTAAAGAGGGTCCTTTGCAAAAGAAAAAGATTGATTTTTGATAAAATGATAACCCGAAGGTTGAAATTGAGAATTTAGAGCTTGAATTGTGATGAACGATTAGTAAAAGACTGAACCATGGAGGGCTAACTTGATCAGTCAGCCAAACACTAGCACGAGAGCTAGATGTACCAGTACGAGCACTAGATTTGAAGATGTACTAGTATGAGCACTGGATTTAAAAAAAACACACCAGCATGAGCACTGGATTTCGAAAAATGTCCCAGTACGAGCGTTGGGTTTCGAAAAGTGCATACCAGTACGAGCGCTGGTTCTTCAAAACTGCACCAGTACGAGCACTGGATTTTCAAAATGCACCAGTACGAACACTGGGCTTTCCCACAGAGAATTAAGAAAAAGACCGACATTCGAAGATATTTAAGAATTAAGTGAGAATGGTTGTCAGTTGTTTCAGGATTATCCCATATCCTGAAGGGGAAATTCAGGTTTGTCCCTTAACCTGAAAGGGAAAGGCAGGGAGAATTTAGGTCCAATACGAGCATTGGATCAACAAGGAGAATTCGAGTCGGAACTCGAGAAAATAAGAATATACAAAAGTGAAAAATCTGAGTCGGAACCCGGTTTTTCAAAATAAAAGAAAATGTGAGAATCGAGCTTGAGAACTCGAATTCTCGACGCAACGAATGGTTCCAACACGAGCATTGGATCCAAAAAGAAGTCTGAGTTGGAACTCGAAGCTTCCGAAATAAGAATATACAAAAGAGAAAATCCGAGTCGGAACCCGGTTTTTCAAAAATAAAAGAATGAATGAGAATCGAGTTTGAGAACTTGAACTCTCGATGCAGTGATTGATCTAACACGAGCATTGGATCCAAAAGGAAATCTGAGTCGGAACCCGGAACTTCAGAAATAAGAATATACAAAAGGAAAAATCTGAGTCGGAACCCGGCTTTTCAAAAATAGAAGAAATGAATGAGAATCGAGTTTGAGAAATTGAATTCTTGATGTAGCAATTGGTTCCAACACGAGCATTGGATCCAAAAGGAGGTCCCAGTTGGAACTCGAAGCTTCTGAAATGAGAATATACAAAAGGAAAAAATCCGAGTCGGAACCCGGTTTTTCAAAAATAGAATAATGACTGAGAATCGAGTTTGAGAACTCAAATTCTCGACGCAGCAATTGGTCCAATGTGAACATTGGGACCAAAAGGAAGTCTGAGTCGGAACCCGAAACTTCAAACGAAAGATAAAAGGGGAAAACTTGAGTCGGAACTCGGATCTTCCAAAAATAAAAATAAAATGAAAAAAAAACCTGAGTCGGAACTTAGACGGGAGGGAAATAACTCCTACCCAAAAGTCGGATTTCAGAAGGATTGACAAAAAGCATGAATGGATTTCGACGATGAGGATGAGGAACTTATTCAAGATCCTCGGCCCAAGATGGCCTGAGATTTGAATTTTATTTAGGATGGTTTTTAGGATTTGTCCCCTATCTCGAAGAGAATTTGACAAAGTCTAAAAAGATTGATAGAAATTGATAAAGGATAAAAGGATTGATAAAAGGAATAAATTAATAAAATTGACAATAAAGATTTAGTAGAAATTGACAGAAATTTGAGAAAAAATGATGATAGAAGAATTTAGAATTATCCCCTGTCTTGAAAGAAAATAAAGGGGCCTCGCGGGATGAGGCTTAGGTTTTATCCCTTAATCTGAAAGGGAAATACCCCATTGAAATGAGGCATCAGGTTTATCCCTTAACCTAAAAGGTTTTAACGAATAAGAAAATACCTCATTGAAAAGAGGCATCAGGTTTATCCCTTAACCTGAAAGGGTTTAACGAATAAGAAAATACCTCATTGAAAAGAGGTATCAGGTTTATCCCTTAACCTGAAAGGGTTTTATAAATATTTGATAAAATCTTGATAAAAAATGATAAAATTGATGAAAACTTGATTAAATTGAAAAAAAATGAAATGAATGCAATTAGTAAAGATAACAAGATTAACCAAAAGTTGATAAGATTTTTAGAAAAAGATTCGTCTGATCTTGCCTGCATATGATGAAGGAAGATAAGTATAGATCAAAAATAAAATGCTCCAGTATTAGGGAGAAAAATGTGAGAATTCAATAGAAGATTATTGCTTTATTGAAAGAGACTTTTTGAAGAGTACAAAGGCTAGAATGAACAATTTAAGTGTAGAATCTCTTCAAATGTAAAGCGTTGATAGGATCTGGCAGTTCCACCCCATCTGTGTTGATCAGACAATAGGAATTGCGAGGCAACGCTTCCTTGACTACATAAGGGCCTTCCCAATTGGGTGACCACTTGTCCCATGGCCGATGCTTGAGATGAGTTGTTGATCTGAGCACAAGATCATTGACTCAAAATCTTCTTTCAATAACTTATTTGACATAGTGTCGAGCTATCCTCTGACGATAGGCCTGAGCGTGTTCTGCTGCGTTGAGCCTTTACTCGTCTAACAGATTTAGCTGTACCAACCTCTGCTGCTGATACGGATCAAGCGGGAGCTCAATGAGCGACACAAACTTGAGGGCGGGCTTCTGAACATGGAAAGGTAACACTACCTCGGTCCCGTAGACAAGCTCTGAAGGAGTAGCATTGGTTGGAGTCCGAATGGTGGTTCGGTACACCTAGAGTGCATCATGCATCTTCTCGTGCCAATCACGGCTCGTCTCCATAGTTCTTTCTAGAATGCGGATCAAAATTTTGTTGGTGGCCTCTGCCTCGCCATTCCCTTAAGGATAATAAGGAGCTGAGAAGTGATGATGAATCCTAAACTTCGAGCAGAAGGTCTTCATCCTTTCATTCTTGAAGTGGCTGCCATTGTCTGACACAATATCATGTGGGATGCCAAAGCGGCAAAGAAGATTCTTATGAATGAAAGAAACCACATGTCGACCTTCCACTGTCCGCCGGGTTACAACTTCGACCCATTTGGTGAAGTATTCTATAGCTGCGAGGAAATATCGGTGGTCATTAGAAGCTGAAGGAGTAATCGGACCCACTACGTCGAAGGCCAACATCGAAAAAGGCCAGGGAGAAACCACAGACTACAAATATGCAGCTGGCGCATGAATGGAAGGTGCGTGCATTTGGCACTTGATGCACTTCCTTACAAAATGGTGACAATCCTGCTGCATGGTTTTCCAATAATACCCTGCTCGGATAATCTGCTTGACGAGTGTTTGGTAGTCGACGTGACCACCATAAATTCCCTCGTGTGCCTCTCGGACAACTTCCATGGATTCATCCTTATCTAAGCATTTGGCATACTCAGAACTGAATCCACGACGATAAAGAATATTGGCAAGGATGAAATAACGGGCTGACATGCGCTAAATCGCACGTTGCTCCTTTCTTGGCATTTTCGATGGAAATTCACCAATTTCAATAAAGTTTTTGATGTCCTGGTACCAAGGCTTCTCTTTCTGAGCGGCTTGGTTCACTTGTTCAGCTGGAATGTAGGCAGGTTGATCAAGTCTGTCAATCTCAAAGGAACGACAGGATTCACTATCTTTGAAAGACAAAATGGAGCCTAGACAGGCTAGGCCATCGGCTATGTGATTGTATTCCCTTTTGACATGGTTGAGCCGAAATTCCTCAAAGTTGCCTATGAGAGCTGAGGAAATCTTCTGATAAGGAATCAACTTTGACTCCTTTACTTGCCATTCTGCATTAACTTGGCTGACAACAAGTAACGAATCGCCAAAGGCATGTACTCTCTTGACATTGAAGTCTTGCAAAATTTTGAGTCCTTGTATTAGAGCTTCATACTCGGCCATGTTGTGAGTACATTGGAAGTTGAGCTTGAGAGAATAAGGGATCATTTCCTTTTCGGAAGTGATCAACAAGATCCCAATCCCTATGCCGGACATATTTCTAGCTCCATCAAAGAACAAAGTCTACACTGGAGATTCTTGAATATTACAGATGCGATCATCGGGAAAATTGTCTTCCGCCTTGATCTCTTCTGTCAATGGGAAATCTGCCAACTGATCTGCAATGGACTGACCCTTGACTGACTTCTGAGAAACATATTCCAAATTGTACTACATCAGGAGGACTTGCCATTTCGCAGTCCGTCCAGTAAAAAAAAAGTTGCTCAAGGATATACTTGAGAGGATTAAGCCTTGACAGAATTTTGATTTATGATGCCAGCAGATAATGCCTCAGCTTTTGACACATCCATATCAAGGCTAGACACATCTTTTCCATCTGAGAATATCTTTTCTCATAGTCAATGAAAGTCTTGCTGATGTAGTAGATGGCGTGCTCTATCTAGCTGTCTTTCTTGTACTGCGCAAGAAATCCGCCACAAGCATTTTGATTGACAAAAATATACAAGAGAAGTGGCTTCCCCAGTTCCGGTGGCTTCAAAACCGGTGGATTGAGGAGATATTGCTTGATGCGTTCAAATGATAGCTGACATTCCGGTCCCCACTCAAATTTCACTTTTTTTCTCAATAAGTGATTGAAGGGCTCGCATCTCATGGCCAAATTTGAGACAAAGCGCTGAATGGACTGAATGCGACCTTGAAGGCTTCGCAGTTCTTTGAGATTGGTGGGAGGTGACATATCAATGATCGCCTTTGCTTTGGCAGGATTCACCTCTATGCCTTTCTTGCTGATTATATAGCCTAGCAGTTTGCCTGACTCTACCCTGAAGACACACTTCTGCGGATTGAGCCTCAGCTTGTAGAGAATAAGTCTTTCGAAGACTTGGCCGAGAGCATCGAGATGATCCTCTTTTTCTTGTGACTTGACCAGGATGTCATCTACATAAGCATCCATGTTTTTATGCATTTGGTCATGGAAAATAACTGCCATTGCTCTTTGATAGGTTGCCTCAGCATTTTTTAGCCCAAACGGCATGACTCTGTAGCAAAATGTGCCCCAAGGCGTGGTAAAGGAAGTTTTAGATTGGTCGCGAGTGACCAATTTGATCTGATTGTAACCTGAATATCCATCCATAAAGGAAAACAAGGCATGGCCTGTCGTGCTATCGATCAAAAGATTGATGTTGGGGAGTGGATAATCATCCTTTGGGGTGGCCTTGTTCAGATCTCTGAAATCAATACAAATCCGGACTTTGCCATTCTTTTTGGGAACTGCTACGATGTTCGCTAACCAATCTGGATAATCGATAGTCCGGATGAATCCTGCTTTTAGCAACTCCTCAAGTCCTTCTTTAACTTGTGGTGCCACTCGGGGATCCATTTTTCTCAATTTTTGCTTGATTGGCTTGCAGTCTGGCTCCAGCACGAGTCGATGCTCAACCAACTTAGGATCTAAGCCTGGCATATCCTCATAAGTCCAAGCAAAGACTTCTTGATGCTGTTTGAGAAAATAGACGAGCCTTTCGTTCTCATCTGAACTTAAGCTGGAGCCAATTTTGAGGATTTTCGGATCATCTTTTGAACCGATGTTGACATTCTCTGTCGGATCTTGAACCAATGGCGATGATTCGTCCTGTTTCTGAATACTGGTAATTCTTGAATCGCTGAATCGAACTCTGTTAACTCTTCGATCTGCCCCGTTATCTTGCTGATTTCTGCCCCTGCCTTTGCTCTGTAGATTCTGGCTGGTTTGGATTTATTTTGAGAAAAGTTGTTATTGATAACGAGCCTTTTGAGCGATTTAGGAGCCATGATTCTGGTAATCCTGAAAGCGCAAAAAAGGTTTTTTGAGAAAAGGTAAGATATTTAAAAATAGCCTTTTGTACAAAAATAGAGAACGACAATATAGACAAGGATATAAGCGAAGAATTTGGTGTACACCAAGATGAGAAATAGGAAATCAAAATTTCATTGATTGAAATATTCTTGATATTTATATATGCTTTGTTTGAAGGAAATAAGGAAAATTGGGGCGGATATTTGCCCTTACAAGATGACACTAAAAAGGAAAGAGAAAGCAGAAAACACTGGCATTGTCTTCATTGTGCTCCTTTGATGAAGGTAGTGCGCTTGTCGGATGACTGTTTTGAAAAACCCAAGCCTGTGCCCTAAATATGTCGAGCGGGGACGATTGGCTCTAGAATGCCATCTTCATTTCTACCCAGGCCTCTGAAGGGCTGATAATCGTGCTTCATTAGAAGATCAAACCCTTTCTTAGTTTTCAAGAACTGAGGGAAAAGAGGGTGATCTTTGAATGAAGTGCAATCAAGATGCCCGCCTAACTTGAAGAAGCAAGGTCCCTGCCACTATGTCACTGCTGCCACATTTTCTGTCGGTTGGACTCCTTTCAATTTTAGCATGTCCAAGCTTTCACTCAAACTGATTTCATCGACTTCTCGAATGCTTGGGATGTCGGCAGTGAAAGTAGGATGAGGAATCATCGGTTGTGGGAGTCGCTCTTTCGGTTCCTCTCCTAGGACTGTGGTGATCATGCCTCCCTTCGACCATTTGATACATTGGTGCAAGGTTGAAGGAACAACATTGGCATTGTGGATCCAAGTGCGCCCCAGAAGAAGGTTGTATGTAGGCGGCACATTGACCACATGAAATAACACAGTATGAACCGAGTAGTTGATGAAAATTTTGAGAAAAATCTTCCCTGTGGTTGTCTGCCCGTGGTTGTCAAAACCATAGATCGTGATCGGATCTGGGGTATACACTTCTTCCTTCAGACCCAAAGCCTTGGCCGTCATCTCCGGACAGATGTTTAGGCTGCTGCCTCCGTCAACTAACACATGAGGGACTGTCATGCCCCTGGTCCGCACCACTATGTATAAGGCATTGTTATGGAAAGAATGAAGCTTTGGCAGATCCTCATCAGAAATGTAATTGGTGCATTTGTCATGGCCTGATTGACGATTTGAGCCATATCCTGCAGTGTTGTGCTAGTGTAAACACCCCAAATTTTCACCCTCATCCAGTGTTTGCATTTCATATATCATCGCAATATCATTTCATCCATTTGACATGCCATTTCATTGCATTGCATGACATTGCATGTCATTACATCTCATTTTCGAGATCCAGCACTCCTGTTTTCAAAATATCTAATCCAGATGCGGGTTTTAAAACTTTTCTTTCAAAATCAATTTTAAAACCTGGGTTTTTAATCAACATTCTGTCATTTGTCAACCCCCAGGATCTTACATTTTGAAGTGTTTTTCTCAGAAAACAATTTGGATTTGTTTTAAACTCCATTTTCAACCGATTTCAATTCTCAGATGAGACCCATTCAGGTGGCGTTGCTTTTGGATTCCTTTACTTGTCAAAATCTCAAAAATCTTAGAGTCCTAGTTGGATCAGGACTCTTTTTCCAGAGTCCAGTCGGATCAGAACTCTACCTTTTACTACCTTTTCTACTTGTTTTGGAGAAAACCTTTCAAAATCTTCCGTTCTGGCCAAAATCCTAGAGTCTTAGTTGGATTAGGACTCTTCTTCAAGAATCCTAGTCGGATTAGGACTCTTCTTTAGAGTTTCAGTCGGATTAGGACTTTGTCTTTTGTCACTATTTTTACCTATTTTTAACCAAATCTTTTAAAATTAATTAAAAATTCAGAGTTTTAGTTGAATCAGGATATTGTTTGAAGAGTCCTAGTTGGATCAGGACTCTGATCCTGATTCCAATTTTGAGAGAATCTTTAAAAAATCTTTCCATCTATCAAAACTATTACACTTTTATCAAAGAATTTCAAAATTCTGGGATTTTATTCCAAAGTCCTAATAGAATCAGGACTCTGCCCAAGAGTCCTGATCGAATCAGGACTCTATCCAAAATTGGTTTTTATACTTCATTTTCACTGGTTTTTAAAAGCTTTGCCTAAATTTCATCATTTTTTTTATCAGAAAACCAAAATTCTTAGAGTTCTGATTGAATCAGGACTCTTTCTTAGAGTCCTAATCAGATCAGGACTCTGAACCAAAACTTCAATTTCATCCTGTTTTTAACTGTTTTTTTTTTAATTCTCTCATTTGTTTTCTCAAAAAATCCAAAAATCTGAGAGTCCTAGTTCAATCAGGACTCTGTCCTCAGAGTCTCAGTTGAATCAGAACTCTAGTTTATTTCAATATTTGTTATTGTTTTCATTGTTTTGATTGTTTTCACAAGTTCTTTCATCTGTTTTTCAGAAAAATACCAAAAAAAATCTAGAGTTTTAGAACTATCAGGAATCTGTCCCGGAGTCCTAATCGAGTCAAGAGTCTGTTTTAAAGTTTTTTTTTACTTCCATTGTCATTTATTTCCATTTGTTTTAAAAAATTAGGACATTTTATAAAATTCTAGTTGATTTAGAACTCTATTTCAGAGTTTCGGTTGAATTAGGACTCTAACCATGACTGCATTTTCTGCCTTATTTTACCATTTTTTTTATAAAATCTTTCAAAAACTCCTTCATTTGGCTTTTAAAATCTAAAATCTCAGAGACCTAAAAATTCAGGACTCTAGCCCAGAGTTCCAGTTCGCTTAGAACTCTATTTTCAAAACTTTGAATTTCAACTGTTGATTTTAACCCTTTTTTAAAGCCATTTTTAGTATTTATTTCAAGTTTTTCAAAACATCGATGTGGGGCCCCCTCAGTTGGCGCTATATCTTGATGAGTTTTGACTCAGTCAAGACTCTGTATCATTTCAAACATTTCAATCTCAAAGTCTAGTTTTGAATCTCTTTTGAAAAACCTCTCATTTTCAAGTTTTAAAATCATTTTTGAAAATTCAAGTGGGGCCCACTCAGGGTGACGCCACATTTGAAGAAGTCAAGGTTAGACTAGGGTTAGTCATTGTCCTAGTTAGGCTAGGGGTTTAGAGGAGTCAAAAGCAATTTTAAAAATCCATTTTATTTATGTTTTAAACCATTGGTTTTTAAAGGTTTTAAATTCAAGTTTTAAAAACCAAATGTGGGTCCATACTAGGTGGTGCCACATTTGGTCTTTCTAGGGTTTAATTAGGTGTTAATTAGGGATTAATTAGAGTCTATTTAGGTTAGAATTCTCCAAAAAAATCATCCTCCCCATGTGGTTTATCAAAAACAATTAAAAAGAGTCCAAAAAATCAAAACTCTTCCTAAACAAATCTAAAAAAAAAAAATCTATAAATAGGGGACCTAAAGGGGGTCAAAGGGGGCTCTTTTCTCTCTCAAATTTTTGCGGCTTCTCTCTCGTCTCAAGCACCTCCACCTTCCTCCATTGCATCTGCAGCCCCAAGGTGAGTTATTTAATATTATTTTATTATTATTTTTTTTATGATTTTATATTAGATTTCACCATTGGCACCTCCCCTTTCATGGATTAAACCATGGATTCAAGTTCAATAACCTCAAGAGAGGTTCAAGAAGATGATCTAACTCTGTTTTGGTGTTTTTCCAAGGATTCTAATCCGTTAGAATCGATTGTAGCATGGGTTTTCATGTTCTTAACCATTAAAACATGTGATTTACCCGTTAAATGGGTCAAATCCATGCTTTTTAAGGTAAAATCAAATTCCAGCCATGGATTCCCTGTATTTTATTTATTTATTTGCTTATTTATGTTTATTACACATTTTTCAGCATAGAAATCAATTTTATTTTACTGTTTTGGTATTTTCTTTATTGTTTTCATTGATTAATGCATGCTTTATAAGGTTTTATCAATTTTTTTTGTGTTTTAAGCTTGAATCAGCAAAGAACATGTTATTTTGTATTAAAGTACTCACTATAAATTTTTGATTTTTTAATATGTGATACATGAATATGTCAGTGAACTACTGTAAAAATTTCGGATGTTTTGGAATTCGGGAACTCTGTCAAAAAAATAAAAAATTAAACTGTGATTTTCAGTCGTTTAGACTTGCAGTTGTGATATTTCTTTCATCTGATATTCAATTTGAGATCCGTAAAGTGCAGTGGATTCCTATTGATGTGAACTATGTACTGTGAAATTTTGATAATTTTTAGCCTCTGTTTAGTATGTTTCCTCTGTCAGAGAATCAGATTTAAAATTTAAAACTCGTTAGGGTTTACCAAAACCCTAATCTGACTTGTGTTGATCATAGATCTCAGACCGTAGATCCGATTCATGATCTGTAAAAAAAGAGTTTCATTATTTTTAGGTCTACGATTCACTGATAAAATTTCAGAAATTTTTTATTAAGTTTGCTATTTATTTCTGTATTTTCAACCCAAAGTATCTGTTTTAACCATTGTTAAATTCATTAAATTTTAGTCTAAATTGCCGGAAGGGTTTCTCCCTAACCGGAGATGCCTTTTCCAATCTGTAATAAGGAAAATATCTTTTTTTCTGTCTAGTTTGCCTCTATGAAATTTTAGAAATTTTCATGGTGATTTGACCCCTGATTCAGGTCTAACATTGGAACTGATCTATGAACATGGGAGAAAACAACTTATTTTAGGGTTTTAATGTAATTTTTGAATTAAAATAATGTCAAAAATATATTTTTATGATTTTAATCTGATTTTAGAGTTATAATAAGTGCAAGTGTCGATTTTTATTAAATTTGGAATTCATTTGATGCTTGAATAAATCAAATTGCAAAACAGGGTACTTGAAAGATCCAAAAACACTGCCAAAATCATGATATTCGTAATATTTCTTGATTTTCGTGTATAATTTCACAATTTTTTGGTTTATTCATGTTTAGAAGCATATTAGAATGTTTCATGCTCAATTTTGTGCTTATTTGACTTCATTTAAACCCTAAACCCAAAGTTTTTACCAAAATTTATTTTAAAAAAACCTGATTCCAAGGCCATAGTCTTGTTATCAGGGACATTTTGGTCATTTGACCTCAATTTCGAAATTCTAAACCCTAATTTTTATGTTTTTAATCATATCATGTCATATTATGTTTGATTTATCCTCATTTAAATTTCAAAACTTGCATTTTACAAAATATCTTTCTGAAAACCCTGGTTTCAAGGCCATAGTCTTGCTATCAGGGGTATTTTGGTCATTTTGACCTAAATTTCGAATTTTCAAATCTCATATTTATTATTTGTTTAGTTTTATTTCATATTTTATTAAGTTTATATCAGGGAATCATGGAAAAAGGCTTATATCTAGCAAAATCCAGCAATTTACAGATATTGCTGGATAAACCTAGAAAAGCCAAGATATCTTCACTAACAAGTTTTTTAGTTTTGCAGGGACATTGAAGACTTTGTTTTCCTGTTTTTAAATTTGATTAGTGATGTAAATTGTAATTAAATTTGGAATAAGAATTTCAATTTCTGCATAGAATATGATGCATTGCATATAGTTTTAAAGTTTGGTATATAACTGCTATGTATGCCAATTCATGCACATTCTTTGTAAATCCACTATGGTCTACACGAATGGCACGTGCACTAGATCTTATGGAGTTGACAAACTTGGTGGAATTTGTATTTATGGCCATAGTCAGAATACAAATGATACCCAGATTTGTAATCTTCGTATTAGCCATATTCAGCCTACACTCTTAGGCTAACTTCAAAATGCATTGCATTTCTCAAAAATACAAAAAGATTTTTTCAATTTCTCAAAATCAAGTCTTTCAAATCTATATTCATTCATTTCATTCATTTACAAATTCCAATTTCAATTCAAAGAAATCGATTTTCTCAAAATTTCTAAGTATTATTCAGAAATTGATTTTCTCAACACATTGATTTTCCAATGATATTTCAAGCATTTCCCAAATTCAAAATCCTTATTTTTCAAATTACATTTTCAATTCCTAAGTTCTAATTCAGAGAAATCAAATTTTCCAAAGTTATTGGGGTTTTCTCAGAAATCGATTTTCACAAAACCTCTAAATTCCTCAGAAATCGATTTTCATTTTCCTCAGAAATATTCTCTCACCATGCTTCACGATTTTCCAAGTGTTATCTTTTCCAAGAATTTTCCAAGTATTTCAGTTATTCTAAGCAAACATCATGTTTTCAAATATGCATTTTCAGAAATTCATAGCACATGTCTGATTCTTTGTGCATTTAGGAAATAGAATATGATTTAGACAAATTAAGCAAAGTTAAGCATACAATTGATCCTTGGTTTGATTACCCCTGGTAAAGGCGCCAGTAACGGTTGAACCTCGTACCGACAGGCGAGTCTCATTCTTCGGAATTATCCCGCATTTTAAAACGGAGGCGAGTTATTTTCAAAATCTTTTTCAAAGGTCAGTTTGACTTGCAAAAGTAAAAAATTTGTGATGATAACAGGTTTGGCTACCGTGATGGGACCTGTCTTCGTCTGATCAATTGTGTGCTTAACTTAGTTCAAATTGTCAAAATCGTGTTCCATGGAATGTCAACTTTTATTTTATGATATCATGTGAACCTAGGAGCCTAGACTTGAACCCAGCTGACATGCATTACATGTAGACTAGGCATGGTTTGGTAGGACCATATTAAGGAGAATTATTCATGCTCACATAGACTTAGGTCTAATACAACACTCCTCAATCTAGGAATTGTATGAAAACAATGTTTGCTTCTTCAAAATTTTCAAAAATCTATCTCTCTAGGTCTTAAAGCCTTCTGATTTGCTTGCATGTGCTCATGTTTTCAAAAACCACCCCACCTATCTCTACCCGGTCTTTGCGTTGCTAGGCTTTCTTCCAAAACCATAGTTCAGGACAAAGCCTCACAACTGGGCCACCTATTTGGGTTAACACCCCTCTGCCACGTACCAAGGGCCATAGTCCAACGTATATTGGCAGGTGCTCAAGGATGTTGGAAAACTTGAACCTAGAACCAAAGAAATTGATTTTATGCCACGTACATCGGGCCTTGGCTCGAGTATATAGGCATAGCATGATTGGACACAGATGATCTGAACCTTAGAGTTAGGATTAAGGTCCTAAAGATATTTCAAAACTTGTGCATCTAGAGTCAGCTTTTAGAGAATGTTGTATGTGCATACTTGTTTGTACAGGATGTGATTGAATGCCAGTTTCTTTTATTACATTTTTCCATAAGTTTTCTAAAATACTGGACGATTTTAAAAAATCTCCAATTTTTCCATCTGTTTCCATATACTATCTAAAAATCCTGTTTTATTCTAACCCTGGACAATTTTTCAAATTCCCCTTTATTTTCCTCAAAACTCCAGGTGATTTTCCATCCTTTCGTTCTTCTGGATCTCGAATTTTCTGCTTCATTTTTATCCTGCATGTATTCTTTTCAAAATTCCTGTATTTTTCTAAGTCTTATTCCAAATTTCCATGTTTTTCAGTCTTATGGCATCCAGTCAACTTGATTCAGTCTTTCCTAAGGGTCACATCTCCTACGAGGTGCGACAAAGTCTTCCTGAACATCGAGTCCTCAGCACCAGATCCTCCATTCCTCGGTGATATTATTCATGGCTCAAAAACTTCTCTCGTATGTTTTCGGACCATTTGAGCGATTGTGGACTAGAACTGACATCCGCAGTGGAAAAGCAGACAATCAACGACAATTTGATCCATGCACTGGCAGAGCGGTGGAATCTGAGCACTAGTACCCTCTGGTTCCCATGGGGGGAAATGACTTTACTGATGGACGAATTCTCGAAGATTATGGGATTACCTGAACCAGTTGGTCAACCTGAAGATCCATTAGAGAAATAATTTTTGATCAATGTCAAGGGTCTAGATCCCCGAGACGCTTTAGCTCGCATGACAGGACGCAAGTCTTGGTCCTTGATCGAGGAGAATGGAAACGAATATGTGAACCTGCTCGAAATCTACAGACAGTATGGAGCCTTTGTGGAAGTCAGTTCTTTATCTCAAACAGCTCGAGAAAGAATTCAGCATGTGATGGTCTTATGCACTGTGGGATTAGCTCTCTTTCCAGATGGACGGAACTAGATGGATATCAGGATAGTTCAACTTTTGCGAAGGTGGGAAAGTCGACAGACCAGCCGCCTCTCCATAGCCATGACTGCACTCGCTTTTTTATACCGAGGGTTGACCCGTTTCACACTCGGAGAATCAATTCTAGTCGAAGGGTGCACCTATGCATTGCAATCTTGGTTCCTCCGGCATGTGCCAGCCTGAGGCAGCTCATTCAGATACAATGGTGAAAAGCTTCTTCCAGTTGCGCGATACCAGTTCTTGATCGATAACCTTCAGGAGGAAGAAGTCATATGAGACTACTTTGATCGTCAGGAATCACCTCCCAGATATACTTATGCATATGGCAAGCGATTCAGGCTACTTGGCTCATTCTTCTGCGCGTACTACCATCCAGAGCGGTGCGTCAGACAGTTCTCTCAAAGACAAAAGCGCATAGAAATTCGCCCACTATCAGGGATCTTGCCAGAGTTCGATCTCACATCAGATCAGTAGTCCGGAGCATACCATTCTGTCAGACATGGCTGGGATTCTTTTGTTACCCTCACTATTTTTCCTGGTCCTCGAGTGTCCTCTAATTATCAGGAGTGGTGGAAAATTGTTCGACCCCCTCCCCTTTGTCAAGTTTATTATTAATAAAATCAAAATTCCTTTAATTTTCATCCTATCTTGGTTTGACGACCTCGCCTAGGTGACACGATATATTTTTTAGTTGTTTATTTTTGCAAAGGAATGACAACGCAATTGTTGTAATCTCAGCGACGACTCAATCCCTAGTAATGGGATACTCTTTCAATTGTCTACCAAAATTCTCAGTAAATATTTTACTCCAATCAAAATCTCTTTTAAAAGCCTAACCATCAATTCTACCCTGCAGAGAGCATTAGTGACATTCAAGAAAGCTTTTATGACACTCAATGGTTCAGACAAGATCCGGAAAGAAAACCGCACCAGTCAAAGGCATGGCATACTCAACAGCTTCAGAAGAAGAGATGGGCTCCCCGCATTCCGGCAAAAATCAAGGGCAGCAGGTTGAGGACGACATTGATCCTCAAATGTATGCCATGTTCAAGAAAATGATGACCAAAATGCTGGCATAGCAAGCTGAAGCCAGTACAAAGCAGACTCAGGTCAAACAGAAGGCTAAAGGTCATACAACCAAGAATGTAAAGATCACTAAAAAGCAGAGTCGTCATGAAGAAACATCTGATAAAGCAGAATCAGCAGATGATACTGAAAAAGAATATGAGACTCGACAAGAATTCAGAAAGTCAACTCAGGGGCAGGGGTCGGCTTATAAGTCCAGGAATCAGTCCGTTGATGATCCTACTCAGTCACAACTCCGAGATGTGGTTAAAATGGTCAAAGATCTTCAAGCTCGTGACAAGGGCAAAAGGGTCTTCACAAGTGAAGATTTTTATGACGGACTGGATGGGGATGATGATCTCGACAATCTCCTCAAGAAATTTATCAAGTTTGATGGTTCGGGCGATCCGAAAGCATATCTCGCCTTATTCTTCGCAGAATGTTTCAGGTTCAGGAGGAACAACCGAGCCTTATTTCTTTGTTTTCCCCGCAGTTTAGAGGGTATCACAACAAAATGGTATTCAGAACATATTAACTCTATAGAGCTGAAAGAGTTTGACAAAGTGGTCAATTTGTTTATTGAGCGCTTTTTATTCAATGCTGAGGCACCCCGACTCTCAATCATCTCTGCAGTCTAAAGCAGAAGAAAAATGAGAAAGCCAGGGATTTTATTCATAGGTGGAGATCCACTTGTAACAAGATGCGTGATCCGATATCAGAGGGACATGCACTATCTTTGATCTTGAGTAACTTCTCGCAACCTCTAAGGGGACTGATTTTCACCTCTCCATCCAAGACCTTTATAGAATTGACAGAACGAGCTGAATGGCTCGAGTTGAGTATGGAAAATGGATCTTACGAGGGTTTCATCTTCACCAAGAATAGCAATCAACAAGAATCAAAAAAGAAAATCAATTTCACCTTCTCTTTTAACGACGGCCACAGTGACTTCAAAAATAGCAAGAGCAACCATACAGGCCAAAAAGAAAAGTCTTCAAAGCAAAATAAAAAGTTGGATCAACAAAAAGAAAAGATAAAGCGAGATGGTTGGGGTAGCGATCGCCAGTTTACTCCTCTCAAACAAACACTCGAAGAAGCCCTTGAATTCATGCTAACCAAGGGATTAGTGAAGCTCCCAAAGGCCACAACTCCTCCCACCATCATGGGAGGGTTCATGAATCAATTCTGCAAGTTCCATCGGGCAGTAGGGCATGACATTGATCATTGTTTTGTCTTCAAAATATTGTTCAGGACTGCATTGACAAGAGCCTCCTTGCTGACGATGAAGAAGAAGACGAGTTGGCCATCCTGACCAAGCCTTTCCCAGATCATTCAGAAAATTGATGATGCCAAAATTTTTTGCTTTCTTCCTTTCGTTTTGCCAGTCACCTCGTAGGGGAAAGTCCGCCCAGTTTTTGCAACCTTTTGGTCGAGTACTTATAAATATGCAGTCTTTTTGTTATCAGTTCTGCTTATCAATAAAATGTCCATTTTCTTCATCCAATACTTCTTTCTTTTGTCCCATTAGGGCACCTTTTCAAAATAAATAAATAAATAAATAAATAAATGTAACATTTTCGTTTTAAAGAATCCTCTTTGCCATCGGCTTCTATTAAGCCACATTAAATTCCCTTTCTTTTCGAGATGAGGGGCAATCCCAACATCATTCATGAGAGAAATGAAATTACCTATGAGGGTTTTTCAAAAATCGTGAAATTTTAAAAATTTCTACGAACATCTTCATTATGATCACCCAAAAGTTTAATACTTCGGTCCAATCTTTTTCAAAAATCAACCATCGCGATGATTTTATTTTCTTAAATTTAATTTTGAACATTATCTTTAAAAATCAACCCTTGTGTTGATTTTCTTTTCCAAAATTATTGTTAAACCAATTCGTTTTTAAAATCAACCCTCATGATGATCTCTCTTCAAAATCAACCCTCGTGTTGATTCCCCTTTCAAAGATCAACTCTCACACTGATTATTCTTCAAAATCAACCTTGCAGTTGATTTTCTTCCCAAAATGATTTCTCACTTTCAAAGTAACATTCTCCTTTTACTTTAAAGATCCCATGCGCAAGCACTTTCTCACTTCTCATTTTGATTTTATCATTTCAAAGGTATAATATAATTCTTTTTCCTTTCCTTGATTTTTAAGCATCAATAAAATTATTAAATGTGCCAATAATTTGGCACCATTTTATTTGCGTCTCTTTCCTTTTCACAATATGTCTCTTGTGAGGAATGACCTTGAGGATGTCTCTCAATCAAGAAGTCTGTCACCTTATTCCTCGATTATCCTTCTTTGTATTCAAAATCTTCCTCCCTAGTTACACTGGGGCATTTTTTTTGAAAAATCTATCTTTACCTCAAAACATCCTGTATGCAGGCAGGATAAACCAATCTCTCTTTTTGCATGTATATGCACCCACTTGCATTAATTTTGCATTCATTTACATTTCATGTGCATTTGCATTTCATTTTGCATTAATTCTACATTTATTTTCTTCCCCTTAGGGTTAAGGGATAAACCTGAATCATTTTCCATGATTTTCCCAAAATTCTCTAACTTCTATTCATATCCCCGTTTAGGATACAAGGTTAATCCTGAAAATCAGACCACATACATCTAAACATGATGGACTTTTTCATTGCAAGTCCAATAATCCAGTCCTCAAACTAGCCATTCTCAAAACTTTCAATCCCAGTCCTCGCACTGTCGATTTTCAAAATTCAATCTTCTGATTAAAGATTTTCCTTTAAGATTCGAACTCAACTCGACCTTTCAATTTTTCATGTTTCTACTCGAACTTCTAAATTTTCTTTAAGATGCGAGTTTTGACTCAAATTTTTCAATTTTCCTTAAAGATTCGAGCCCCAACTCGAACCTTCCAGCTTTCCTTTGAAGATTTGAGTTTTAAACTCGAGTTTTCTTTCCTTCAAGATCTGAACTTTTAAGTTTTTCGAGCCCTGACTCGAACCTTCCAGTTTTCCTTTAAAAATTTTGAGTTTTAAACTCGAGTTTTCCTTTGAAGATTTGGGTTTCGACCCAAATTTTCTCTCCTTAAAAACCAAACTTCCTAACTTTCCTTCAAAGGCTCGAGTTTCGACTCAAATTTTTCTGTTTTCCTTGTAGAACCTTAGTTATGATTTGGTCGTTCTTTCAAAACCAACTTCTGAATTGGACTTACCTTCAAAATTCATCATTGTGCTAGGACTTACCTTCAGAATTCCAATTTCGTATTGGATTTACTTTTAGAGTTTAGTTTCGTGTTGGACCTTCATCCAGAATCCCACTGATGTGTCAACTCGGATATCAAGCAATTTCTTTCACCAAAGATTTCAAGAATATTTTGCCAATTTGTCATAAAAAATAGTTGTTGATCTCAAAACCTTTATTGCATAAAAGAATTACCTCAAAATTACCTTCATTATTACTTCCAAAAGGACAAATCTTTTGCGAAAAAGGATTCAAAATTCAAAATCTTTCTATTGGCCAACCAAAAGGATGAAGAATAAATCCGCGATATGGCCAGCAAAGAAAATTCAATGTTGTTGCAAAGCCATAAGTGATTGATATTGATTGCAGTCAATGGCACACTTTTAAAGATCATTCTTGGAAAATAAAGCAGTCGAAATATCCTGGGTGATATAGAAAAATCCACTCAATCTCCATATCTCCTCAATCACCTAAGCTGCAATTAAATATTTGCAAAAGGGATCTCTCAATTGTCGTCGAGATGAAGACGAATTATGCGAGTAGACCCCCGGGGCCAAAGAAGATTTGAACCATCTCCAAGATGACGGAGTTTGTGACGGATCTTTCCAAGGAAAGTCCAAAGCACTGTCGAGATGAAGGCAGATGCGATGAGCCTCCCGACAAACCCTAAAAGATATTTAATTTTTGCTATCACCAAGAGATTTCCAACTCATGAGCCAATAATCGTCAATATAATCCCTAAGAGAAAAGAAGGATCAGAAAATCTCTGAGATGAAGGAGTTTGTGACGTACCCTTCCAAAAAAAAAAAGAGAAAGAGAGAAAAGTCAGGACATCTCTAGAATGAAGGATGATGTAATCCCCGAATACCCAAGAAAGCTCCAATTCTGTAAAAAAGAGAGTGCAAAAAGATCATCATGAGAAAAGAATCCCAGGATATCAGACTGCCAAATCTGCCAAGAATCCTCTTTAAATTTTGTGAAATTCTACTATCAATATTCTTTCACCAATTGCTTTCACAATATCAAGAATACTCTCTTTTCTGCTCATATCAAGGAAATTGATAGCTTCCTTGAAAGAAAGCCAATCGCAAGCAATTTGAATTCAAATCTTGATTCTATGGAGTTAAGCCTAGTCGGAGGTAATACTTCAGGTGGAAAAGAGGAAAGATTTTCATACTAATATACATCAATTTCAAGCATTTTGAATCAACAAACAATTTTTAACATTTTTGCAATATTTTCTTACTATGTTGACATGAAGTGAAGAGCTCAATGTCCATCTTGACACATCCTGGTATCACCTTTTACCTCCTTGAAAGAGTAACCTTTATCGTCTTTCACGTTGTTGAAAGATTGGCCTTTTCTCTGAAAGGATCGCCTTTATCATCTTTCGCGTTGTCAAAAGAATTCATCTTTTGCATTGACAAAAGAATCGCCTTTCTCCTTTGGATCGCCTTGTCATCTTTCGTATTGTTGAAAGAATTGCCTTGTTCCTTTGGATCGCCTTTGTCATCTTTCGCGTTATCGAAAGCATTCATCTTTTGCGTTGACAAAATAATCGCCTTGCTCATTTGGATCGCCTTGTCATCTTTCACGTTGTTGAAAGAATCACCTTGTTCCTTTGAATCGCCTTTGCCATCTTTCGCGTTGTCGAAAGAATTCATCTTTTGCGTTGACAAAAGAATTGCCTTGCTCATTTGGATCGCCTTGTCATCTTTCGCGTTGTTGAAAAAATCGCCTTGTTCCTTTGGATCTCCTTTGCCATCTTTCGCGTTGTCGAAATAATTCATCTTTTGCGTTGACAAAAGAATCGCCTTGCTCATTTGGATCGCCTTGTCATATTTTGTGTTGACAAAAGAATCGCCTTCTTCATTTGGATCGCCTTTGCCATCTTTCGCGTTGTCGAAAGAATTCATCTTTTGCGTTGACAAAAGAATAGCCTTGCTCCTTTGGATCGCCTTGTCATCTATCGTGTTGTTGAAAGAATCGTCTTGTTCCTTTGGATCACCTTAGCCATCTTTCGCGTTGTCGAAAGAATTCATCTTTCGCGTTGTCGAAAGAGTCACCTTATTCTTCTTCAAGAAAATTGTCTTATTCACCATCCAACTTACTATTTTCATTCTCGTTCAGGTTAAGGGTTAAACCAGAATTTTCTGCAAAAAGGTCATCTGTCTTAAAAGCCATTCAGTCTCAGCAATGAGACGCCCAAGATCAATCCCTTTTCAAGCTTTAGGGAACCCCCTTTCTTCCTTTTGCAAACCCCTCTCGGATTTATTGTGCAAAATTCGAAGGTCCCATCATGGTTTCTTCATTTGAGGATTCTGTTTATTGTCCCCTTTTTGGTTAAGGGTTAAGCCTAAACCGCGTTTTTCCATGAGGTATCGTCCCCTTTCAGGTTAAGGGTTAAGCCTGAACCTTGTTTTTTCATGAGGTATTGTCCCCATTCAGGTTAAGGGTTAAGCCTGAGCCTCATTTTTCCACGAGGTATCATCCCTTTTCAGGTTAAGGGTTAAGCCTGAGCCTCGTTTTTCCACGAGGTATCGTCCCCTTTCAGGTCAAGGGTTAAGCTTGAGCCTCGTTTTTCCATGAGGTATCGTCCCCTTTCAGGTTAAGGGTTAAGCCTGAGCCTCGTTTTTCCACCAGGTATTGTCTCCTTTCAGGTTAAGGGTTAAGCCTGAACCTTGTTTTTCCACGAGGTATCGTCCCCTTTCAGGTTAAGGGTTAAGCCTGAGCCTCATTTTTCCACGAGGTATCGTCCCCTTTCAGGATATGGGTTAAGCCTGAGCCTCATTTTCCCACGAGGTATCCTCCCCGATCAGGTCAAGGGGTTAAACCTGAGCCTCATCCTTATGAGGTATTTCGTTTCCCATCCCATCCAGGTTAAGGGCTAAGCCTGAGCCTCATTTCGATGAGGTAAATCTTCCTCTTTGTTCTCTATTCCATATCTATCATCATCATCTGAATTAATTCTTTCACACCCAGTCAGATTTTTCTAACTGGGGCATTTTTATAGTCCAAATTTGGTGTGTTTTTCTTTGCCACTAAGCTCGGCCCTATACCGGCTTAGTAGCAAAGAGGGGCATCTGTAAACACCCCAAATTTCCACTCTCATCCAGTGTTTGCATTTCATATATCATCGCAATATCATTTCATCCATTTGACATGCCATTTCATTGCATTGCATGACATTGCATGTCATTACATCTCATTTTCGAGATCCAGCACTCCTGTTTTCAAAATATCTAATCCAGATGCGGGTTTTAAAAATTTTCTTTCAAAATCAATTTTAAAACCTGGGTTTTTAATCAACATTATGTCATTTGTCAACCCCCAGGATCTTACATTTTGAAGTGTTTTTCTCAGAAAACAATTTGGATTTGTTTTAAACTCCATTTTCAACCGATTTCAATTCTCAGATGAGACACATTCTGGTGGCGTCGCTTTTGAATTCCTTTACTTGTCAAAATTTCAAAAATCTTAGAGTCCTAGTTGGATCAGGACTCTTTTTTCAGAGTCCAGTCAGATCAAAACTCTACCTTTTACTACCTTTTCTACTTGTTTTGGAGAAAACCTTTCAAAATCTTACGTTCTGGCCAAAATCCTAGAGTCTTAGTTGGATTGGGACTCTTCTTCAAGAATCCTAGTCGGATTAGGACTCTTCTTTAGAGTTTCAGTCGGATTAGGACTCTGTCTTTTGTCACTATTTTTACCTGTTTTTAACCAAATCTTTCAAAATTAATCAAAAATTCCGAGTTTTAGTTGAATCAGGACTTTGTTTAAAGAGTCCTAGTTGGATCAAGATTCTGATCCTGATTCCAATTTTGAGAGAATCTTTAAAAAATCTTTCCATCTATCAAAACTATTGCACTTTTATCAAAGAATTTCAAAATTCTGGGATTTTATTTCAGAGTCCTAATAGAATCAGGACTCTGCCCAAGAGTCCTGATCGAATCAGGACTCTATCCAAAATTGGTTTTCATACTTCATTTTCACTGGTTTTCAAAAGCTTTGCCTAAATTTCATCATTTTCTTATCAGAAAACCAAAATTCTTAGAGTTCTGATCGAATCAGGACTCTTTCTTAGAGTCCTAATCAGATCAGGACTCTGAAACAAAACTTCAATTTCATCCTATTTTTAACTATTTTTTTTAAATTCTCTCATTTGTTTTCTCAAAAAATCCAAAAATCTGAGAGTCCTAGTTCAATCAGAACTCTAGTTTATTTCAATATTTGTTATTGTTTTCACTCTTTTCACAAGTTCTTTCATCTGTTTTTCAGAAAAATATCAAAAAAAATTTAGAGTTTTAGTCCGATCAGGACTCTGTCCCTGAGTCCTAATCCAGTCAGGATTCTGTTTTAAAGTTCGTTTTTACTTCCATTTTTATTTATTTCCATTTGTTTTCTAAAATTAGGACATTTTATAGAATCCTAGTTGATTTAGAACTCTATTTCAGAGTTTTTGTTGAATTAGGACTCTAACCTTGACTGCATTTTCTGCCTTATTTTACCATTTTTTTTATAAAATCTTTCAAAAACTCCTTCATTTGGCTTTTAAAATCCAAAATCTCAGAGTCCTAAAAATTCAGGACTCTAGCCCAGAGTTCCAGTTCGCTTAGAACTCTATTTTCAAAACTTTGAATTTCAACTGTTGATTTTAACCCTTTTTTAAAGCCATTTTTAGTATTTATTTCAAGTTTTTCAAAACTTCGATGTGGGGCCCCCTCAGTTGGCGCCATATCCAGAGGAGTTCTGGCTCAGTCAAGACTCTGTATCATTTCAAACATTTCAATTTCAAAGTCTACTTTTGAATCTCTTTTGAAAAACCTCTCATTTTCACGTTTTAAAATCGTTTCTGAAAATTCAAGTGGGGCCCACTCGAGGTGACGCCACATTTGAAGAAGTCAAGGTTAGACTAGGGTTAGTCATTGTCCTAGTTAGTCTAGGGGTTTAGAGGAGTCAAAAGAAATCTTAAAAATCCATTTTATTTATGTTTTAAACCATTGGTTTTTAAAAGTTTTAAATTCAAGTTTTAAAAACCAAATGTGGGTCCATACTAGGTGGTGTCACATTTAGACTTTCTAGGGTTTAATTAGGTGTTAATTAGGGATTAATTAGAGTCCATTTAGGTTAGAATTCTCCAAAAAAATCGTCCTCCCCATGTGGTTTATCAAAAACAATTAAAAAGAGTCCAAAAAATCAAAATTCTTCCTAAACAAATCCAAAAAAAAAAATCTATAAATAAGGGACCTAAAGGGGGCTCTTTTCTCTCTCAAATTTTCGTGGTTTCTCTCTCCTCTCCAGCACCTCCACCTTCCTCCACTGCAGCTGCAGCTCCAAGGTGAGTTATTTAATATTATTTTATTATTTTTTATTATTTTTTTATGATTTTACATTAGATTTCACCATTGGCACCTCCCTTTTCATGGATTAAACCATGGATTCAAGTTCTAGAACCTCAGGAGAGGTTCAAGAAGATGATATAACTCTGTTTTGGTATTTTTCCAATGATTCTAATCCGTTAGAATCGATTGTAGCATGGTTTTTCATGTTCTTAACCATTAAAACATGGGATTTACCCGTTAAATGGGTCAAATCCTTGCTTTTTAAGGTAAAATCAAATTTGAGCCATGGATTCCTTGTATTTTATTTATTTATTTACTTATTTATGTTTATTACACATTTTCCAGCATAGAAATCAATTTTATTTTACTGTTTTGGTATTTTCTTTATTATTTTCATTGATTAATGCATGCTTTATTAGGTTTTATCAAATTTTTGTGTGTTTTAAGCTTGAATCAGCAAAGAACATGTTTTTTTTATTGAAGTACTCACTGTAAATTTCTGATTTTTTAATATGTGATACATAGAAATGTTACTGAACTACTGTAAAAATTTCGGATGTTTTAGGATTCTGAAACTCTGTCAAAAAAATAAAAGATTAAACCGTGATTTTCAGTCATTTAGAATCGATATTGAAATTCATGGGTAACTTGCAGTTGTGATATTTCTCTCATCTGATATCCGATTTGAGATCCGTAAAGTGAAGTGGACTTCTATTGATGTGAACTATTTACTGTGAAATTGTAATAATTTTTAGCCTCTGTTTAGTATTTTTCCTCTGTCAGAGAATCAGAATTAAAATTTAAAACTCGTTAGGGTTTACCAAAACCCTAATCTGACTTATGTTGATCATAGATCTCAGACCGTAGATCCGATTCATGATCTGTAAAAAAAGAGTTTTATTATTTTTAGGTATACTGTTTACTGATGAAATTGTCAGATATGTTTGATTAAGTTTGCTATTTATTTCTGTATTTTCAGCCCGAAGTATCTGTTTTAACCAATGTTAAATTCATTAAATTTTAGTCAGGATTGCCGAAAGGGTTTCTCCCTAACCGAAGATGCTTTTTCCAATCTGTAAATAGGTAAAAAATTTGTTTTTTTGTCTAGTTTGCCTATGTGAAATTTTAGAAATTTTCATGGTGATTGGCCCCTGATTCGGGTCTAACATTGGAACTGGTTTATGAACATGGGTGAAAACAACTTCTTTTAGGGTTTTAATATAGTTTTTGAACTAAAATAATGTCAAAAATATATTTTTATGATTCCAATATGATTTTAGGGTTATAATAAGTGCAAGTGTCTATTTTTATTAAATTTGGAATTCATTTGATGCTTGAATAGATCAAATTGCAAAACAGGGTACCTGAAAGATCCAAAAACACTGCCAAAATCATGATATTTGTAATATTTCTTGATTTTCGTGTATAATTTCACAACTTTAGGGTTTATTCATGTTTAGAAGCATATTAGGATGTTTCATGCTCAATGTTGTGCTTATTTGACTTCATTTAAACCCTAAACCCAAAGTTTTTACCAAAATTTATTTCAGAAAACCCTGATTTCAAGGCCATAGTCTTGCTATCAGGGGCATTTTGGTTATTTGACCTAAATTTCGAAATTCTAAACCCTAATTTTTATGTTTTTAATCATATTATGTTTGATTTATCCTCATTTGAATTTTAAAACTTGCATTTTACAAAATATGTTTCTCAAAACCCTGGTTTCAAGGCCATAGTCTTGCTATCAGAGGTATTTTGGTCATTTTTGACCTAAATTTCGAATTTTCAAATCTCATCTTTATTATTTGTTTAGTTTTATTTCATATTTTATTAAGTTTGTATCAGGGAATCGTGGAAAATGCTTATATCTAGCAAAATCCAGCAATTTCCAGATATTGCTGGATAAACCTAGAAAAGCCAACATATCTTCACTAACAAGTTTTTTAGTTTTGCAGGGACATTGAAGACTTTATTTTCCTGTATTTAAATTTGATTAGTGATGTAAATTGTAATTAAATTTGGAATAAGAATTTCAATTTCTGCATAGAATATGATGCATTGCATATAGTTTTAAAGTTTGATATATAACTGCTATGTATGCCAATTCATACACATTCTTTATAAATCCACTATGGTCTACACGAATGGCACGTGCATTAGCTCTTATGGAGTTGACAAACTTGGTGGAATTTGTATTTATGGCCATAGTCAGAATACGAATGATACCCAGATTTGTAATCTTCGTATTAGCCATATCCAGCCTACACTCTTAGGCTAACTTCAAAATGCACTGCATTTCTCAAAAATACAAAAGGATTTTCTCAATTCCTCAAAATCAAGTCTTTCAAATCCATATTCATTCATTTCATTCATTTACAAATTCCAATTTAAATTCAAAGAAATCGATTTTCTAAAAAAATTTAAGTATTATTCAGAAATTGATTTTCTCAACACATTGATTTTCGAATGATATTTCAAGCATTTCCCAAATTCAAAATCCTGATTTTTCAAGTTACATTTTCAATTCCCAAGTTCTAATTCAGAGAAATCAAATTTTCCAAAGTTATTGAGGTTTTCTCAGAAATCGATTTTCACAAAACCTCTAAATTCCTCAGAAATCGATTTTCATTTTCCTCAGATATATTCTCTCTCCATGGTTCACGATTTTCCAAGTGTTATCTTTTCCAAGAATTTTCCAAGTATTTCAGTTATTCTAAGAAAACATCATGTTTTTAAATATGCATTTTCAGAAATTCATAGCACATGCTGGATTCTTTGTGCATTTAGGAAATAGAATATGATTTAGACAAATTGAGCAAAGTTAGGCATATAATTGATCCTTGGTTTGATTACCCCTGGTAAAGGCGCCAGGAACGGTTGAACCTCGTACCGACAGGCGAGTCTTATTCTTCGAAATTATCCCGCATTTTAAAACGGAGGCGAGTTATTTTTAAAATCTTTTTCAAAGGTCATTTTGACTTGCAAAAGTAAAAATTTTGCGATGATAACAGCTAGGCTTGACCTTGGTCTTTCTTAGCAGATCTTCTAGCACTTGCTAATGTTCAGGCGAAGCGTGGGTCAAATCCAGGATAGAAATGTTTGATAAGGCAGTAATTGGCTTCTGAAATGACCCTAAGGTTTCACCTTTTTTCGAAGCTGCCTTAACGAAGCGCTTCGGAATCCTGGGAGTTAGCTTGGCAATTTTTGCCGTTACTTTTGCTGGTTCCTTGTTTGTTTTCTTGTTGCTGGAAAATGCAGTAATATCCACCCTCTTGGCGGAAGACTGCGCTTGACGGAGGACGAGGACCTGATGTTGATCCTGAATATCCTGACTGGAACATGGTCGAATACTGCCTTGAAGGGAAAATACCTGCTCTGTAATCACTGAGGTAGAATGCTTAGGGAAAGGTTTGGACAAGATCTCCGACTGCTCTTCATCTTCGTCCTCAATCAACAAATTCTTGTCAATACACTCTTGAATGATGTTTTTAAGGACAAAGCAGTGCTCTGTGTCGTGTCCAACAGTCCGGTGGAACTTGCAGAACTTATTAGTCCATTTTCCCACAGTAACGGGAGGATCTACCACCTTGGGGAGTTTGATCATTCCCTTCGACATCATATATTCCAAGATGTCTTCGCGGGACTGCTCTAGAGCTGTAAACTCTCGATCATAACTCCATCCCTCATGTTTCAGCTTCTCTAGCTGCTTTGTTTCTGGCTGCGGCGCTGATTGGACGGGTTGTGGCTTAACAAACTTCCCCTTCTGGGCTGCGGAGTTTGCTCTTTCGGCCTTAGAGTGTCCGGCATTCTCGTTGCAATTTTTCTTGCCCTTCTTGCTGCCAGAACTACTGTTGTTGTCTGAAAAAACCGTGGAGTAAGCCATGTGAGACTTTTTCTTTTGATCAGGATTCCCTCTGACAAAAGGATAACCTTCATACAGGCCATTGTCCAAGCCGATCTCGAGCCACTCGGCTCTCTCAATCAACTTGATGAATGATTTGGCAGGAGACGTAGAAATGAGGTTCCTTAGAGGCTGAGCAAAGTTGTTCAAGATAATCTGCAGAGCGTACTCTTCTAGGACGGGAACCTTCATTCTGTTACAGGTGCTTCTCCACCTGTGGATGAATTCTATAGCTCTCTCATTCTCATTCTGTTTCAAATTGTACAGATGGTTGAGGGTTGGTGACGTTTCGACATTGAACATAAAGCGCTCAATGAACAGGTTCACAACTTTATCAAACTCTCGTAGTTCGATAGGGTTAATGTGGTCTGCATACCACTGGGCCGATGTTCCCTCTAGGCTGCGAGGAAAGCAAATGAATAACGCCCGATTGTCTTTCCTGAAACGGCCGCACTCAGCATAGAAGGTGGCCAAATGCGCCTTAGGGTTGCCTGTTCCGTCAAACTTGAGAAACTTCCGAGGGAGATTTTCCAGATTGTCATCCCCATCTAGGCCATTATAAAAATCCTCACCAGAATAAGTTTGTTTGCCTTTGCTTTTGGCCTGATTGTCCTTAATTGCCCAATTCATTTCCCTCATCTGCTCATGCATTGGATCATTAACTGGAATAGGCTTATTTACAGATTCAGGCTCTGCAACGATCTTTACGAATTGCTGTGGAGGATTCTGATGGTAGACAAACTGCTCTTCTTCCTCTGATTCTTCTTCAGCTGATTCTGATTCCTCAGAAGTGGTGTCAGGTTGGACTTTCTTTTTGACGATCCTGAGTGGCTTCTTCACAGCTTTCTTTTTCGGTTTGCCTTTTGGAACGACCTTCTTCTGACTGGCCTCAGCTTGCTCTGACATCATTCTGGCCATCATTCTCTGAAACAGGTTGTACATGGCAGGATCGATATCATCGCCTTTGTTCTGATTCTGCCCTCTGACTGACTTAAGAGAATTTGTTGCTTCGACTTTGCTGTCGCTGTGTTGAGGAGCAGTCTCTTTTCCATCTCTGGTCTGAACCATCTTGCCAATGCCAATGATTTCTGCGGAATAAAGGAATAGTTAGAGCTCGAAAGAATTTTTGAAAATGCGACCTTTTGAGAAAAAGACCGGAAAGGAGGAATTGATAGACAATTAAACAAGTTATCCCATCACCAGGGATCAGGTCATCACGAATTTTATGATAATTGTGTTACCATTTAGTGATAACGGAAAATATATGCCTTGTTACCGAGGCGAGGTCATCCATCATGATAAGAGATAATTTGAAGAAGAATATAAGGCAAAGTCTCATCACTAGGGATGAGGTTGTCACAGGGATCGTGACCACATAAAACAAAAATAAAAGAATAAAATTTTGGCCACAAGAGAGCTTTTTAACAGAACATAAAGTTGCATTTTTATTGATGACGAAATTCAAATACAAAGAGAAGGTGGGCAGACAGTTTGCCACCATTCTTGATATTCCAAAGATACATTAGGACAAGGAAACATAGACAAAGGAATGAAGGAGTCCCAAGTGTATTTGGTTACATGGTATGCTTCAGACCACTGATCCGACTGTAGATCGAATTTTGGCATGTGACCCATCAGGAAGCGAGTGTTGACACAAACCTGCCGTTACGAGAACTGTTTGAGACACCTCTCTGGCTGATAGTCGACACAGAAGAAAGGGCCAAGCAATCTATAATGCTTGCTACAAGCATAAGTGTAGCGAGGAATTGACTCTTTCCTGTTGAAGTAATCCCAAAGGATCTCTTCTTGATGCAGGCTCTCGATCAAAGCTCGATACTGAACTATAGACTTTGGCTTCTTGCTGCTGAATCTGAAGGAACTGGCTTTTGATGGCACATGTCGCAGGAACCACGACTGCAAGGTATAAGTGCATCCTTCCACCAGAATGGTCTCTCCGAGGAAAAAATGAGCTAAGCCCCTGTAGAGAAAAGCTAGAGCTGCCATGGACACTGAAAGCTGTCGGGTCTGCTTGCTTCCCCATCTTCGAAAGAGTTGGGCGACTCTGACATCGATGAAATTCTGACCGTCTTGAAAGAACGCTAATCCTACTGTGCATAGGATCATGGCGTGTTGAATTGTTTCTTTCGCTGCTTGGGACAAGGTGTCAACTTCCTCGTAGGCTCCACACTTGCGGTAGAGTTCGAACAGGTTGATGAACTGGCTTCCGTTGACCTCAGTGAGAGGCCAAGATCTGCTCTCTGTTGCTCTAGCTAATGCTTCTCGAACATCTATCCCCTTGACATTGATCAGGAACTGCTGCTCGACTGGATCATCTGGCTGACCAGATGGCTCTGGCAATCCCATGATGTCACTGAATTCGTCCATTAGCAGAGTCATCTCTCCCCATGGAAACCAGAATGTGCAGGTACGTGGATTCCATCGTTCAGCCATAGCTTGAATTAAACTGCCGTTGATGGTTCGCTTACCCACTGTTGATGCCGTCTCCAATCTATAGTCATCCAAGTGGTTTGGGAACCTACGCGAGAAGGTAGCAAACCAGGAATAATACCACCGAGGAAAAAAGGAATGAGACTGGATAACCCGATGATCTGGGGTTCCATCCCTCATTTGATAGAAGACATGATCTCTCGGAAAGACATCATCAAGGGAATTGGACGCCATTGGATTGATACTGAGGCAAAGAAGAAGAGATTTTAGATAGAATGCGGGACTTACGGATAGACTCTCAATGAGAAAGAGGATAAACACAATTTCTGGAAAATTTTGAAAGATCAAGGGATTTAGAAAAAGAATTTCCAGGGTTTTTAAAGAAAAAGTTTGACACAAAAAGTTAAAAGAATGTAGGTAAAGGAAGAATATACACCTGGGGTTTTTGAAAATAAGGGGAAATTTTGAATAATACACCCAGGGTTTGAAAAGATTTGATATATATAGGAGAATACAAGAAACAATGCATAATCACAGCTGCACAAACAAAGATGCACACACAGCACTAGACTGACTCTAAATGCAATATTTGAAATAGATTGTAGGACCTTAATCCTAACTCTATGGTTCAGATCATCTGATTCCAATCAAGGTATGTCGATATACTCAAGCTGAAGCTCGAAGTACGTGGCATATAAATAATTCTCTGGTTCTAAGGAAATGACTTCCCAACATCTTTGAGCACCTACCGATATACCTCGGACTATGGCCCTTAGGTACGTGGTAGGGGGGCGCGAACCCAAATAAGTGGTCCAGTTGTGAGGCTCTGTCCCGAACTATGGTTCAGTGAGACAACCCAGCAACGTGAAGACCGGGACAATATTGGTATGGATGTTTTCAAAAATATGTTCAACATGCAATAAACCAGAAAAGCTCTAATGCAAGTCCTAGAAGAGATAGATTAAAATGAAGAAGAGCATACACTTGCATATATTGTTTTGCATTCAATCCCTAGAATTGAGGAGAGTTGTATTTCAGACCTAAGTCTAATGTGAGCATGAAATAATCTCCTCAATACAGTCCTACCAAACCATACTTAGATCCTATATGCAATGATGTCAGCTTAGGACAGAGTCTAAGCTCCTATGTTTTTGCATGAAAAATGAAGCTGACATTTGTAAAATAAAGACTTAGATAATATAAAAGCAAAGCAAAGGGCATAAATTCGACCGAACGAAGACGGGTCCCATCTCGGTCGCCAAAACTGTGATCATCGCAAAAATTTTCCTCTTGTATCTTGTGGTTTTTCTCTCTCTTCCTTCTCTTTTTCCTTTCTGACCTCTATTTCTCCCTTTTGAGGGGAGAAATGAAAAGACAGAAAAGAAGAGAAAAGAGAAAAGAAAAGAAAGAGAGAAGATGAACTCTTTTGCGGGGTCTCATTTGACCTTGATTTGAAAATATTTAGGAAAATTACTTGCCTCCGTTTTGAAATATTGCAGGAAAATGGAGAGACGGGATTCGCTCGTCGGTACGAGATTCGACCGTTTCTGGCGCCTTTACCAGGGGTAATCGAACCAAGGATCGAATTTATGTCTTTTTGCTTTGCCTAAATATTATCTAAGGATTTATCCTAAGTCTAAATGCATAAAGAATCATGCTTGTGCAATGCAAGAATGTATGCTCTTTTAAAAGACGTTTTGAAAATTCTCAAGTGTTCTGATATGAAATTGATAAATAAAGTGAAGAAATGGTTTTTGAAGCGTAAGATCTAACTTAGAACTTAAGATAGATCAGAGAAATTCTAAGTTTTTGGAATAATCAGAGTTCGGAAAATAAATTTTGACTTGAAAAGAATGATTGGAAGATGAGTGAAAAGGAAATGAAATTTCAAAGTCAGAAATGGGCTTTGAATTAGAATCGATTTTCAAGGATCGATTTTGAATCCAATATCAAAATAGGAACTTGAATTTAGACTTGAGAAATAATTTTGAAATTGGCTTTGAGAACAGGAGGTGAAATTAGATTTGAAATGAAATTTTAATCTAACATCTGAGATGGAACTGGATCTGAAATTTGAGATCCGAGATAGGGTTGGGTCCGGGTTCTGGAATTCTAAGTGGGATTGGATCCAAAGTCTAAGATCCGAGATAAAGTTGAATTCTGAATCATAAGTGGAATTGGATCAGAAGTCTAAGATCTGAGATGAAGTTGGATCTAAAATCTGGATCCTAAAGGAGAGTTGGATTCTGGACCCTGAAATGGACTATGGATCTCAAGTCTGAGATCCAAGGTTGGATTGGTTTTTGGATCCTAAAATGGATTTTGGATCTGAAGATCTGAGAACCAAGGTGGCATTGGGATCTGGATCCTAGAATGGAGATTGGATCTGAAGTCTGAGATCCAAAAGTGGAGATTATACCTGGAAGTCTGGATCCAAGTTGGGATTAGGATCTAACTTTGGATTTTGGATTCTGAAAGTCCAAATGGGGCTTTAGGAGATGGATCTGGGTTTTGAAAACCCAGATTGAATTTAAAATTTAGGAAGGGTTAAGTTTTGAGATTCAAAATCGATCTCAAACTTTGGTTTTGAATTTGAAAATGGGAAAAGTAAACTTGATTTTGAAATTGAACTTTTGAAGTTTTGGATTTTGATCCAGAAATTGGAATTTGAATATAAAATGATTTTTTTAAAAATTCCAAATTCAAATTGGACTTTGAAATTGAATTTTTGAATCTCGAGAAATAGAGTTGAATTTGAATCCATAAATATGGTTTGATATGAGAAATGAAGGAAAAAAAATCACTTGAAATTTTTGAAAAGGGAATTCTGAAAATATGATGCAATTCTATCCTAGATGATGAATGAAAAATAATTTTGAGATTGGATTTTGAAAATCATATTTCATTCTTCAAATGAATGTAAATAAGATTAATGATAAAATACACTCCTGACTATGGTCATTGAATGTATCATATAATAATCACATTTAAATTCAAATGAAGAATAAAATACATCCTTTTATGTTTTTATAGAGTTTAAAATAAAATTAATTCTCAATATATCCTGACTATGGCCATTGATATATGTATTGAATCAATTTTAGACTAAACTTTGATAAAAGAGGAAAATATTTGAAGAAGATATGATGAATTTTGAAAATGATCCAGTGGGGATCTAGTGCTATTTCATAAAAGATGAAAATCTTAAGTCTTGTTCACACCCTCACTATGGCCATTGATGTAAATCGTCATCTTAGGATTAATCACCTTTTACAAAACAGTGCACGTGCCATTCGTATTTCACCATGGTGAGATTTTGAAAAATAAAGGTAAAAAGCATGAAAACAAGCAATTTATGACTTTTATAATGCTCATTCATTTTATCTAAAAGCTGGAAATGTAAATTCTCATTAAGATCTAACTATTACAACACAAAAAATTGAATTTACATTTCCAAGTAATGACCGTTTCCATATATTCCCCTGCAAAAATATTTGGTTAGTATGAAAAGGGAAGAGAATTTACATACATTGCAGGGATTTCACAGATGCCGATGAAAAGAAAAAAAAAAGCTCATATGCCAAGATATTTAAAATCTAAAAGTATAGAAAGACGAAGAGGAAGATATATATATATCTATGTGCATATATACATGCGTGTATGTATATATATGTAGATCTGTATACATATGTATATATATATATATATATATATATATATATATATATATATATATATATATATATATGAATATACACATATATAGGTATATAAAGGGGATAGTGAATGTGAAGGAAATGAACCTTAAATGGGATGGATATATAAAAGGTGATGACATATATGAGAGTATGTAATGCTTATGAATGACCACTGACCCATATCTGAAATATGTGGACAAACTGACTTCTCAATCTTGAATGTAAATCGACTTCATTGAATTGAAATCCCTTAGCAGTTCGGCTTCTCAAACTGATATGCCATAGCACAACAGCCCGGTAAGCCGTCTCCAGTAGCAACCGAACATTTTACGTCCATATTACTCAAATGATATCAGAGATACTGCCTAGTTGTGTTTCCTTTGCTGATTTGGTGAAATATAACAGTTTATCCAGCGAATCAAGGTGATCGCGCACAATGAAGCAAACTTTCTGTAAAATCGAATCAGTGATCTTCCTTTCTCGACAGCAATGAATCACCAAACCTTTTTCTTGATAATATCAACTCAATTATAGTAAAACGGCCTTCACCAAAGAGCCACTATGGTGACTGGAGGTTCAAACAACAAATGATTATATACAGGCAGTGTGTAGGAAACACAGGAAACAAAACACCTAATCGCATAGCAGAATATATTGCAATTTGCTGGAAATAGAGATATACCTGGTGACAATGTGCAGGAAATGTAGGTATTGTGCAGCAGTGCTGACAGTGAACCACACATAAGTGGAGACACAAAGACATTATACAGGGGATATTGCTGGTGAATGACATGGGGGTTGCTTGCTGGTAACAGTAGGATGTTCTCTTGAGACACCTACAAGAGGTAGTGGGATGCGGTGGCAGCAATGTTCGGTTAAGTGTAAATGCAGAGAAATCAGACAATAAAGTGTAAGGGGATGATGATGATATATTGAAGGTGAGAAAGTGGGTGAATAGTGATGATATAAGCTAGCAATTAAGTGTTCATGCTAAAAAAAAATACCCTTAACCTCATCGGGCGGAAAATGAAATACCTCATCAAAGGAGGCTCAGGTTTTATACCCTTAACCTGATCGAGTGGAATATGAGATACCTCATCAAATGAGGCTCAGGTTTATACCTTTAACCTGATCGGGCAAAAAATGAAATACTGCATCAAAGGAGGCTCAGGTTCATACCCTTAACCTGATCGGGCGGAAAATAAAATACCTTATTAAAGGAGGCTCAGGTTTTATACCCTTAACCTGATCAGGCGGAAAATGAAATACCTCATCAAATGAGGCTCAGATTTGTACCCTTAACCTGATCGGGCGAAAAATGAGATACCTCATCAAATGAGGCTCAGGTTTGTACCCTTAACCTGATCGGGCGGAAAATGAAATACCTCATCAAAGGAGGCTCAGGTTTATACCCTTAACTTGATCGGGAGGAAAATGAATAGAATCCTTGAAGGAAGAGACCATGATGGAACCTTCGGTTTTTGCACAATAAATCCGACAGGGGTTTTGCAAAAGAAAGGAAAATGGGGTCCCTAAAGCTTGAAAAGGGTTTGATCTTGGGCGCCTCATTTCTGAGACTAAATCAGTTTTTGAAATTGCCTTCTGCGATAAAATGATTGGTGGTTCGACCTCGAACCGAAATGGGACTGTTTGTGGTTGGACAGTGGGGACATAGGAAAGTGTGTGAATCTGAGAGCTCACACTCTCAAATTATAAAAAGAAGGGAAGAAATCTTGAAAACTCCCGTAATGAAGTCCTAAAGAGGGATGAAAATGGTGTCAGGATGTGTCAAAAACGGACATCAAGCTCTCACTCCATGCCAGAATAGCTAGAAAATATTATCAAAATGTTGAAAATTTTGTTGTTGATTCAAAGTATTTGAAAATGGTACACATTGTTGCAAATAATATTCCTTCTTTTCTACCTAAAGTATTACCTCCAAACGAGATTGACTTCATAGAATCAAGATTCAGAATTCAAATTGCTTGCGATTGACCTTCTTCAAGGAAGCTATCAATTTCCTTGATATGAACAGAAAAGAGAGAATTTAATATTACGAAAGCAATTGATGAAAGAATATTGATAATAGAATTTCACAAAATTAAAGAAGATTCTTGATGGATTTGGCAGTTTGATATCCTAGGATGTTTCTCTCATGATAATCTTTCTGCACTCTTTTGGACTCTCTTGGGCTTCGGGGAAGTTTATTACATCATCCTTTATTTTGGAAGATGTCCTAACTTTTTTTCTCTTTCTTTTCCCTCTCTTTCTCTTTTTTGGAAGAGTACGTCACAAACTCCTTCAACTTGGAGATGTTTTGATCCTTCTTTGCCTCAGGGATTATATTGACAATACTAGCTCATGGGTGGCAGATCTCTTGGTGGTAGCGGAAATTAAATATCTTTTAGGGATTGTCGGGAGGTTCATCGCATCTGCCTTCAACTCAACAGTGCTTTGGACTTTCCCTGAAAGGATCTGTCACAAACTCTGTCATCTTGGAGATGTTTTAAATCTTCTTTGGCCTCGGGTGGTTACTTGCCTGATTCATCTTCATCTTGCTGACAATTGAGAGATCCTATTTGCAGATATTTAATTGCAGCTGAGGAGATAGGGCTTGGGTGAATTCTCTCTTTTTCTAGCGCTCATGATATTTCCACTACCTCATTTTTATAAGAATAGTCTTTAGAGATATGCCATAACTGCGATCAATATCAATCATTTATGGCTTTGCAATAACATTGAATTTTCTTTGCTGGCCATATCGAGGATTTATCCTTCATCCTTTTGGTTGGCCAATGGAAAGAATTTGAATTTTGAATCCTTCGCAAAAAGCTTTTCCCTTTTGGAAGTAATGCTGAGGTAAAGATTTGTGCAATGAAGATTTTGAAATCAATAGGTAATTGATTGACAAATTGGCAAAATATTCTTGAAATCCTTAGTGAAAGAGAGCATTTGAAGTCCGGCTTAACGCATCCGTGACGAAAATTATCCTCTCCTTTCCCCAAAGGAGAAGACTCAGACTTAGCCCTTACCTGAATGGGAAATGAAAATTACTCCGCTCTTCCCTGAAGAGGAGGTGTTTGCAAAATAAACTTTCGAAGAGAAATTGTGCTTTCGTCAAAGCTCCCTAATATTAGGCTTCTCTTATGTAAAGGGGGCCGATAATAGTGAGGTCGGAGAATTGGGTCATGAAAGGAACGAGTCCATCACACTCTCCCTGAAAAGAGGGTCCTCCATGACGAAAATGGCCTAGTATGAAAATTGGGGTGGCCACAAAGAAATCGAGTCTTTGTCGAGCCTCTCCCTATAAAAAGGGTTCCTTGTGTGAAATTGGAAATTGTTTTGCAAACGGTTCACGAAGACACGAGTCCCTTCAAACTCTCCCTGAAAAGGGGCTAAGTGAACAAGTTTGATATCATGCGAAAAGAACGAGCTCCCTCGGACTTTCCCTTAAAAATGGTCTCTCGCAAGAGAAAATGATTGAAATTTGGATATTGGGCCAATAGGCGAAATGAATACGACCATGATTGGCAAAGGTGACCCGCAGGTCGAAAATGATTGAGATAGAATTAGTAACCCGAAGGTTTGAAATTGAATGACCTAACGGTTGAAATTAAGAATTGGTTGACCCAAAGGTCGAAGTTGTGTGATCCGGAGGTCAAAATTGAAAATTGAAAATTGAGAGTATGAAAATTGGGCGACCAGGAGGTCAAAATTGAGAATTGAATGACCCGAAGGTCGAAATTGGAAATTGGGTGACCCGAAGGTCGAAATTGAGAATTGAATGACCCGAAGGTCGAAATTGGAAATTGAATTTGAAAAATTAGAAATTGGGTGACCAGAAGATCGAAATTGAAGAATTGAATGACCCGATGGTCAAAATTGAAGAATTGAATGATCCAAAGATTTAAATTGGAAGTTGGTGGACAAAAGGTCAAATTTGAGAAAGGAAAATAAAGGTAAAGGGTTCACAAGTCGGAACTCGGAAGTTGGAACTCAGAAGTCGGAAGTCGGAACTCGGAACTCGGAAATTCGGGTTAGAGCATCGAATAAGGTAAAGGGTTCACAAGTCGGAACTCAGAACAACAAAGGAAAATGAAGAGCTCGAGTCGGAGCTCGAATACAGTAAAGAGATCACGAGTCGGAACCCAGATCAACAAAGGAGAAATGAAGAGCTCAAATCAGAGCTCGAACAAAGTAACGAGATCACGAGTCAGAACTCAGATCAACAAAGGAAAATGAAGAGCTCGAATAAGGTAAAGAGATCACGAGTCGGAACTCGGATCAACAAAGAAGAATGAAGAGCTTGGGTCAGAGCTCAAATAAAGTAAAGAGATCACGAGTCAAAACCTAGATCAATAAAGGAGAAATAATTTGAAGAAAAACCTGAGTCAGAACTTAGATCTTCAAAGGAAAAATAATTTGAGGGAAAACCCGAGTCGGAACTCGGATCTTTAAAGGAAAATATAAACCAACTTGAAAGTTGGATATTGAAAATGTACACGTTCGAGCATTGAATTTTTAAAATATACCAGTTTGAACACTGATTTTTGAAATAATTCCAGTTCGAGTACTGGATTTTGGTTAAGTGCTAATGACTGTCTTTCAATTTTGAATAACAATTAGGAATTATGGTGGGACTATTTGCTGAAATCTCAATAATGACCGAATTTATATTAATGCAGTTGAATGCAAATGAATGCAAATTGATGCACATGAATGCACAAGTGTGTAAAATAGGAGATTTGTTTATCCTGTTTGCATACAGAAATTTTTTTTTTTTTAAATGCCCCAGTGTAACTGGAAAAAGAAAGTTTGATCCTTATTGAAGGAAATAGGAAGACTACAAAGGAAGAATAGATGCTTCAAGTATAGAACTTTTTCAAGTGTCGAGCATTAATGGGATCTGATAATTCTACCCCATCGGCATTGATGAGCCGATATGAGTTGCGGGGTAATGCTTATTTGACAACATAGGGACCTTCTCAATTTGGCGACCATTTGCCGCCAGGATGATGCTTGAGATAAGTTATTGATCGAAGTACTAGATCATTGACTCTGAATCTCTTTTCGATGACAGACTTCACATATTGTCTGACTATTCTTTGGCGATAGGATTGAGCATGCTCTGCTGCTTTTAGCCTTCTTTCGTCGAGCAAGTCTAGCTGAATTAATCGCTACTGTTGGTATTGATCAAGAGGTAATTCTAGAAGTGACGCGAATTTCAAAGCGGGCTTTTGAACATGTAGCAACAATGCTACTTTTGTTCCATAGACCAATTCTGATGGAGTTGCATTTGTTGGAGTGAGAATGGTGGTCCGGTAGGCCCATAGTGCATCGTGGATTTTCTCATGCCAGTCACGGTCTGTTTCTACAGTTCGTTCTAAGATACGAATTAAGATCTTGTTGGTAGCTTCTGCCTCACCATTCCCTTGAGGATAGTAAGGAACGAAAAAATGATGATGGATTTTGAACTTTGAGCAGAATGTCTTCATTCTTTCATTCTTGAAATGACTGCCATTATCTGACACGATGTCATGCGGTATGCCGAAACTGCAAAGGATGCTCTTGTGAATGAATGAGACCACATGTCGTCCTTCTACTGTGCGAAGAGCGATAACTTCTACCCACTTGGTGAAATATTCTGTTACGGCCAGGAAGTATTTCTGGTCATTTGAAGCAGAAGGAGTGATGGGACCTACGATATCAAAGGCCCACATAGAAAACGGCCATGGAGAGACAACAAATTGCAAATATGTTGCTGGCGCATGAATAAAGGGTGCATGTATCTGACATGGAACACACTTCTTCACAAAATGGTAACAGTCTTGCTGCATAGTCTTTCAATAGTAACTTGTTTGGGTGATTTGCTTAACAAGGGTTTGGTAGCCGATGTGGCCACCACAAATGCCTTTGTGCGCCTCCCGCACGACTTCTTGGCTTCGTCTTCGTCTAAGCATCTGGAATACTCTGAACTGAATCCCGGACGGTAGAGGACGTTTGCCAAAATGAAATATCTGGTAGACATACGTTGGATTGCTCGATGCTCTTTCTTTCAGAGTTCTGGAGAAAATTCACCAGTTTCTATTAAGTTTTTGATATTGTAATACAAAGGCTTCTTCTTTTGTTCAACTTGGTTTACTTGTTCTGTTGGAAGGAAGGCGGGTTGGTCGAGTCTTTCAATTTCAAAAGAGTGATAAGATTCTTCGTTCTTGAAAGCCATAATGGAGCCTAGGCTGGCTAGGCTATCAGCCACTTTATTAAAATCTCTCTTGATATGGAAGAGCTGAAATTCTTCAAACTTGCTGACAAGAGCTGAAATGATTTTCTGATAAGGAAATAGCTTTTGATCTTTCACTTGTCATTCATCTCGGACTTAATTGACAACGAGTAATGAGTCACCGTAAGCATACACTCTCTTGACATTGAAGTCTAGTAGAATCTTTAGACCTTGTATCAGGGCTTTGTACTCGGCCATGTTATGGGTACATGGGAAATCGAGCTTAAGAGAAAAGGGAATAATCTCATTCTCAAGAGTTATTAATAAAATCCCAATGCCTATTCCTGTCATGTTCTTAGAACCATCAAAAAATAAATTTCAGACTAGAGATTGCTGAATATTGCATATTTCCTCGTTCAGGAAGTCATCTTCGGCTTTCACTTCTTCTGCTAAAGGAAAGTCAGTCAATTGATCTGCAATTGCTTGACCTTTAATTGATTGTTGTGAGACATATTTTAAGTCATACTGCATCAGTAAGACTTGCCATTTGGCAATCTGTCCACTAAGAAAAGGTTGCTTTAGGATGTACTTGAGAGGATTGAGTTTGGACAGGATTTTGACTTCAGATGCCAGCAAGTAGTGTCTTAAGTTCTGACACATCCATACTAGAGCTAAACATGTTTTTTCTATTTGAGAATATTTCTTTTCATAATCTATGAAAGTCTTACTCACATAATAAATGACATGCTCTATCAAGCTGCCTTCTTTATATTGTGCCAAGAATCCACCACATGCGACTTGATTAACTGAGATGTATAACAAAAGGGGTTTTCCCAATTCTGACGGCTTCAGGATGGGGGGATTGAGGAGATATCTCTTGATATGATCGAATGATTGTTGACATTCTGGTCCTCATTTGAGCTTCACTCCTTTTCTGAGTAAGTGATTAAAAGGCTTGCATCTCATAGCCAAGTTGGAAATAAATCGCCGAATTGATTGCATGCATCCCTGAAGGCTGCGTAATTCTTTGAGATTAGTTGGGGGTGGCATATCAATGATAGCCTTTGCTTTGGCTGGGTCAACTTCAATTCCCTTTTTGCTGACTAGAAAACCCAACAGTTTGCCTGATTCAACTCCAAAAACACACTTTTAAGGGTTAAGTCTTAGCTTATAAAGAATGAGTTGTTTAAACACTTGATTAAGAGCTTCGATGTGATCTTCTTCCTCTTTGAATTTCACGAGGATATCATCAACATATACATCCATGATTTTGCGTATTTGATCATGAAAAATGACGGCCATTGCTCGTTGATATGTTGCTCCAGAATTCTTGAGTCCAAACGACATAACGGTATAACTGAAAGTGCCTCAAGGCATAGTGAAAGAAGTTTTTGATTGGTCACTGGCGGCCAATTTAATCTGATTATAGCCGGAATATCCATCCATAAAAGAGAACATGGCATGCCCTGTCGTGCTGTCAATTAGAAGATCAATGCTTGGAAGTGGATAATCATCCTTTGGAGTTGCTTTATTGAGATCTCTAAAATCTATGTAAATCCTCACTTTGCCACTTTTCTTTGGAACAACGACAATATTGGCTAACCAATCTGGGTAGTCAATAGTTTGAATGAATCCTGCTTTGAGCAAATCTTCAAGTCCTTCTTTGACTTGTTGTTCTATTCTGGGATCCATTTTCCTCAGCTTCTGCTTGACTGGCTTAACATCTGGCTTTAAAACGAGGCGGTGTTCGACTAATTTTGGGTCTAAACCAAACATATCTTCATATGTCCATGCGAACACTTCTTCATGTTGCTTGAGAAAGTTGATGAGCCTTTCCTTCTCTTCCGAATTCAGATTGGTGTCAATTTTGAGAATCTTGGGATTGTCTTCTGAACCTATATTGACATCTCCAGTCGGATCTTCTACTAGAGTAGATGGTTTGTCTTGCTTCTGAACTCAGGAAAATTCTGGCAATTCTTGAGGAGATTGATCAAATTCTGCATAATCATCTGACTGCTTTGTAACCTTGCCATCTTTTGTGCTGGCTTTGACTCGGTGAATTATTGTCGATTTTTGGAAAGCCTTTGGATTGAGAACGAGCTTCTTGATTGCTCGTGAATGCATTCTGAAATTTGGAGAAGAAACTTGATTCAGAAAAACTCGCCCATCATAATACAAATAGCATTTGAAAAGAATCATGAATAAAATGACAATGAAATTGTGAAATGAGGAGATAGAGTAAAGAGATAGATGGCATCCAAATAGACAAAGAAACTTGAAATTTTATTGATTTTGAATTGATCAAAGACATTGATAGAATGTGACATTTATTTGGGAAAGAATAGAAAGGAAATACAAAGACGATTCTTAACGTGCCCCCTTAACAAAAACAGTCTTCTTTTGCTAGCTTTTGCTAGAAAACCCTAGTCCTGCTCTATGGGGACGATGCTTTTGAATCATTGGTTCGATGCGACCATCTTCATTTTTGCCCAATCCTTTGAAGGGTTGATAACCATGCTTCAGAAGTAAATCAAATCCCTTTCTTGCTTTTATGAACTGCGAAAACAACGGATGATCTTTGATAGTGTTGTAATCAAGTCGACCTCCAATTTTGAAGAATTTATGACCTCTCCATCAGGTCATGACTACAGTGTGCAGCGATGGCTCTGATGCTTGGAGTGTTTCTAGACTTTCTCTGAGACTGATTTCTTCACTTTCCCTGATGCTGGGGATATCTGCTGTGAAGGTCGGTCGAGGGATCATGGGCTACAAGCGCCTTTCTTCTGGGTCTTCTCCCAGTACAGTTGTGATCATTCCACCTTTGGACCATTTTTCGCATTGATGAAGGGTGGAAGGTACTGCATTTGCATTGTGGATCCACGTCCTTCCGAGCAGTAGATTGTAGGTGGGTGGCACATTGACTACATGAAAAAGGATGGAATGCACTGAATAATTGATAAACACTTCGAAGAAGATTTTTCCTTTTGTCGTTTGACCATGGTTGTCGAATCTGTATATGGTGATAGGATCTGAAATATACTCTTCTTCCTTAATGCCTAGTGCCTTTGCTGTCATCTTGGGACATATATTTAGGCTGCTGCCTCCATCAACCAATACATGGGGTACTGTCATTCCTCTTACTCGAACAATGATGTACATGGCATTATTATGAAAGGAGTGAGGCTTTGGAAGGTCCTCATCCGAGAAGGTGATTGGCGCATTTGTCATGGCTGAATTCACAATCTCAGTCATGTCCTCAGGCGTGGTACTGGGTTTGACTTTAATTTTCTGCAGTAGTTCGTCCAGTATTTGTTGATGCTTGCAAGAACTTTTAGCTAAGTCCAAAATTGAAACATTGGACAAAGCAGTTAGTGGCTTTTGAGTTGAAATTTCTCTCTTTTTAGGCATGGGCTTGATGAACTGACTAAGGAATTCGGGAATCCCTTTTACTTTCTTAGGGGATGCCCTTATAGGTTCTTCAGATACTTTCAGCTTGCCAAATGCTGAAATTATTTCAATCTTCTTAGTGGTTTGGGCTACTTGTCGTAGCACTAACACCTGATGCTGAACTTGGAGATCTTGAAGGGAACATGGCTTGATGTGTTTTTGAGGTAAGAATGGTTGTTTAGATATTACTGTTGTGGTGTGCGGAGGAAATGGCTGATTGAGAATGTCCAATTTTTCTTCTTCATCTCCTTCCACCAAAAGATTCTTGTCAATGTAATCCTGCACAATATTCTTGAGAACGAAATAGTTCTCAGTGTTGTGTCCCACTGTCCTGTGGAACTTACATAATTGGTCTTTCCACTTTCCCATAGACACAGGGGGATCGGCCAGTCTAGGCAACTTGATCATTTCCTTTGACAGCATGTACTCGAGCACATCTTCGAGTGATTGGTTCAGAGGAGTGAATTTCCTGTCGTAACTCCATCCTTCATGTTTGGTCTTTTCACGCAGTTTTGGCCCTTAATCTTGCTGAAGGGGCTTATTGTATTGAGAAGCAGGCTTCCCTTTCTGATCCCCTTTGCTGTTGGGATTGCCTGTGCCATAGCAGTAATCTTTCTTCTGCCCTTTATAACGATTGTTGTTGTTGTTGTTGTTGGCAAAGTAGGTGAAGTGAGTTTTCTTTTTCTGCTCACCTTGGCGGTTATTCTTGGAAAATGTGAATCCCTCATAGACTCCATTCTCCGTGCTTAGCTTGAGCCATTCGGCTCGTTCAGTTAGCTCAATAAAAGTCCTGGATGGTGCTGTGGAGATTAATCCTCTTAGAGGTTGCGAAAAATTGTTGAGGATCAGCGATAAAGCATGCCTCTCTGATATGGGATCCCTTATTTTGTTGCAAGCTGACCTCCATCTATGAATGAAATCCCTTACCTTTTCATTTTCATTTTGCCTTAGATTGCAGAGATGGCTTAATGTTGAGAGTGCCTCCATGTTGAACAGGAAGCATTCAATAAACAAATTCACAACTTTATCAAACTCCTTGAGATCGATGAGATGGATATGCTCAGCATACCATTTAGCAGCAACTCCTTCCAAGCTGCAGGGGAAGCATAGAAATAGTGCTCTGTTGTCCCTCTTAAACTTAGAGCATTCAACGAAGAACATAGAAAGATGTGCTTTGGGGTCACCAGAACCATCAAATCTTAATGAATTTACGGAGAAGATTTTCGAGATCATCATCCCCTTCTAGGCCATCATAGAAGTCCTCGCTAGTGAAGACTTTCTTGCCCTTGTTCCGGGCTTGTAGATCTTTAACAACTCTAGCCATTTCCTTCAATTGAGCTTGCAGTGGGTCTTCTCTCTTCTTTTTTTCTCTTCTCTCTTCTTTTCTATCTTTTATTTTCCCCTTCAAAAAGGGAATAGAGGCTAGAAAGGAAAAGAGAAGGGAAAGAGGGACACAAGAGAGGAAAAATTTTGCACTGATCACAGAAGTGGCGGCTGTGATGGGACCCGTCTTCATCCAGTCGGATCTATGCCTTTGCTTTGCTTTGATATTATCTAAGTCTTTATTCTACAAATGTCAGCTTCATTTCCATGCAAACCTTAGGAGCCTAGACTCTGTCTTAGCTGACATAATGCATACATGATCTAAGTATGGTTTGGTTGGACCATATTGAGGAGAATTTCTTCATGCTCACGTAGACTTAGGTCTGAAATACAAATCTCTTCAATTCTAGGGATTGAATGCAAACAATGTATGCAAGTGTATGCTTCTCTTTATTTAAAATTTATCTCTTTAGGACTTGCATTAAAAATATCTGGTTTTATTGCATGTTGAACATGTTTTAAAAAACATCTCTACCTATATTGTCCCGGTATTCACGTTGTTGGGTTGTCTCACTGAACCATAGTTTGGGAGAGAGCCTCACAACTGGACCACTTATTTGGGTTAACACCCCCCTACCACGTACTTAAGGGCCATAGTCCGAAGTATATCGGTAGGTGCTTAAGGATGTTGGAAAGTCATTACTGTAAACACCCCAAATTTTCACTCACCTTCTTGACATCACCCTCAATCGGCACATTTCAGTTCTTCAGAAGCAATGAAGGGCAAAATGGTCATTTTCCAAGATTGAACCTTGCAGAAAGTCCAAAATTTCATTCTTGAGCCTCAAAATTTCCATATTTAGGTTCAGAGACATCTTCAAATGGCAAAATTTCAAAATCCTTTTTCTGGACAAAAAGCTAAAATTTCCAAGTCCGAGCTCAGAGTGACATTTCATAGAACATGTCTTTGCATAGCATTGCATCATTTCACTGCACAACATGTCATTTTGAGATCCAGAACTCCTGATTTTCAAAATTGTCCATCCAGATTTTATTTTTAAACTTTTTCAAATTGATTTTTAAAAAACCCTGGGTATTCAAAATTACCAAATTTTCCCATTTTACCCCAGGACTTTGAGTTACAAAAATTTTCTCAAGAAAAACAATCTGGATATTTGGATATTGATTTTAAAGATTTTATCTCAAAAAATTTTTTTGCAAAAAGATTTTAAATCTCTTTACAAATTTTTTTTACTTTATCCATATTTTTTGCCCTGAAAAACCATTTTTTTCAAATTCTTGAAAACAAATAATGTTTTATTTCGTATTTTCAAATAAATGGAGCGGGACCCGCCTTTGAACTAGCATCATACTCAGGCTCCCAGGTAAATTTCTTATTCTCAAGCAGGACCCACCCGGAGATCGAACCCATTTGCAAATTCTTCTTAATGTTATTTTTTTTTATTATTTATTCTTTTAGTTAGTGGGCCCACACACATGTGGCACCCCAATTGAAAATAAAAGATTTTACAAAACAAAATAAAGCTTTATTTTCAAAAGGATTTTAAAAGTGGATTGAGGTGGCATTTCCATAAAAGCCTCTCATTTATTTCCTTTTTATTTATTTGTTTTAATAAAAAAAAAAATTTAAGAAGGAGGCATCCTTAAATGGCACAGCCGAACTTCCCCAAAAAATAAAAAAACTAATAAATTTCATTTTTACCTAGAATGAAACATTTGAAAAAAAAAAAACAAGATGCGCCCTTTTGAAAACGGCAGCATTGAAGTCCGATTTGAAAAAAATTTCAAAAAAATGATAACGGACCCTCATGAATGAGGAGGGAGCTGCATTTTTTTTTGGAGAAAGGAAAGTTTTAAAAAGGGAGAGAGCATTCACGAGAAGGAGGGGGAATTGAAATTTCTCTTTTGGGGGGTTTTTGCAGGAGGCTCTCAAGGCGGAAAGGAGGTCGTTTTCACCTTCTTCAACCCAGCCGCAGGGGAGCATCTCTAGGATCTGCGTTTCAACCATCTTCAGCCCTAGCCGGAGGTCTTCCACCATCAACATCCGATCCTTCTTCAGCCCCAGCCGCAGGAGAGCCACCTCCAACGTCTGCGGTTCACCTTCTTCAGCCCCAGCAATGAAGGGCCTTCCACTTCATCCACTGCAGCCCATCAACAGAAGAATCTCCATCCAGCGCCATCCTTCATCCCTCCTTCAGCCCCATTCAAAAGAAATCCAACGCTGCTTCCCATTCACTTAACCCAACCACAGAAAAGCCACCACCGGGCGCCATCTTCACCTCCATTTCAGCCCAGCCTATGATTGTCCAACCCAGCACTTTCCTTTTCACGTAGACCACCAGCAGAAGATCCATCCATCAGGTTCCTCATCTTTCTTCAGCCCCAATAGCAGAGAAAAACCTCTTCCTGCCATATACAAAGCCCTTCGAAAATAGAAGATCTGCAAAATTCCTGTGTATTGCCTTCCACCCAGCAGCATCTATCGATCCCTTTGGCGCAGAAGATCATCAGGTAACGTGACTCTATGCTATTTTTTTTTTTGTCCATGTCTTAATAAGTCAGATTCTATTGCCGATCGTTAAAAGGGAGAGAACCCAATTTCGTGGACGCAGGAATATCTCTGAAACACATAATTTTGGCATAGTGTATAATACCATTTTATGGTATTAAAGCCACCGTTGTATAGTGTAAGCGTGTGGTCCTTTTGAGTTTTTTTTTTTTTTTGTGAATCTTGTAATCTTCCTGCTGGTTATCTTGTTGCTACTCTGCCACACTCATGGTGATCTGCTGATATAGCCTGTTCTTTGCGCTGATTCCTCAATAGATCCTGTATGGTGTTTACTGATTGCCTTGTTACTGCTCTGTTCTGCTATGTTTGCTGTGTTCGAGTATTGCTCTCGTTCGGTTTTCTCTACTCATGGCTGGAAACAACATTATAAACTCCAACAATGAAGGCCAAATCAACCTTGATTTCATTTCTTGGTCAAAAAGCAAGACCTACTTCTGTTAGGTTGGCTTATCTCCTCTCTCTTTGGACCTGTTCACAACCAAGTAGTTAGCCTCACTACCTTTCAGGAAGTTTGGAAGGCCCTCAAAGATCCATATGCGGCCCATTCTAGATCTAGAATCAGTCAACTAAAGGGGCAGTTACAGACCTTCACCTGAATTCTCATGTTCCTGCTCTGATTGGTGTTGTGAACTGCGACTTTCTGAGGCAGATTATGGTGCAGTTGTTTTTCCTGCTGAGATTGTTTTAGCTTGGACATATCTCAGTCGTATATGATTGGGTCTAGCCGAATTAAGGCTGATCGTCTGCAATAAAGTTGTACGAGTTCCAGGAAATGTGACTTATTACATTGTTTTATCTAATATCCACAATCCAGTGCCTGTACTTATTTTTTTTTACAAATCACCCATTTGTGGTTTTATGCTTTCACTTGGAGCACCTACGTTGATCCCATTATCGTGAATACTACCCATCTTAGTATTTTGTCTTTAGCTACCCTAAGTCATTAGCTTATATCAATTTGAATGAATGTCTAAAATTGAGATGGTTACAGGGGAAATTGATTGACCCTCTTGATAAAGAGTAGGATGTAACGAACCATTTTTTTTTTGCAGTAGTACAGTCATGATAATGTGCCACGTTCATGGATGGATGTTTTAATATCCATTCGTGATTTATGAACAATCTTTTGCAGGCTTGGTTATTGATACATAGAAAAGTTCCATACCCAATTCTATTGCAAAATATGTTGTAATTTAGTAACTACGGCTGTGTAAAATCACCTACAGAAACTGTGTATACCCATATTTTCTGATTTTACACATTTTGTAGAATTTCCATTAATGCATATATTTTCTCATTATATGTCTATATATATATATGTATATCTAGGTATATCTACATATATGTATACATATATATGTATATATATATATATATCTACATATATATATACTTATATACATATATATATATATATCCCTTCATGAGCATTGGTTATCACATATATTTTTCTTTTCTTTTACTTTTTGTAAATATATCGTCATTATCATATATCATTCATCACAAATTCAAGTATTTCTATATTTACATGTATATCTTCGTTGTATATAGTATATATACCCATTTTCTTGGTTGTCTTGTACTAATGCTCATTTTTGCAGGAAAATCTAGAAGATGCTGATTCCTTGGCTTCATTTCATTTTTTTTTTTTTTATGTTAGCAATGTAACAATCCAATGTAAACCTTGGAATAAGATTTACTTTTACTGCTTAGATTAGGCCGTATCTCATATAGTTTGATTTCAGTAATATCCTGATTCTATGATGCATATATCTCAATTTTTCAAAATTCACCGTGGATGAACACGAATGGCACGTGCACCAACTCTTAGAGAGTTGATGAACTCGGTGGAGTCCATATTTACGACCCTAGTCGGAATATGGACGAGACCCAGATCCATCATCTTTCTACCAGTCACATTGAGCCTACACTCTTAGGCTATCTTGAAAATGCACCTCATATTTCCAATATTTTCAAAATATTGGGAATTAACTCAAATAAACCCTAAATATATTCATGGCCACAGTCAGAATATGTGAAGGATTTACGTTGGCTTAATCCACATTTTTCCAACAAATTTTTCAGAAATCTTTTCAAAGTGCATTCATTCATTTAAATCATCTGCATCATCTGTGTTTCTCCTGATTTTCTCAAGAAATTTTCACTTCATGGAATCGATTTCTCAAGAAACTATGATGATATTCAGAGTTGGATTTCCCAAATCAAAGTTTTCTTGTGATTTTCCTTAAAAAATTATTTTCTTAAGATCCATTTTCAAAGGGAATTTTCATCTTTCTCAAGAATAAAAAGCTGATTTTCAGATATTTTAAAGATAAAATTCTCAGGATTTCAATTTCCTAAGTTCTAAATTTCCTTCTCCAATGAATTTTCCTATAAATTTTCTATCCTTTTCTTAAGAAAAGTTCTCAAAGTCCGAGTTTTCCCGACAAGTGCTTTCCTTTTCAAATATTCATCTTTTCTCAAGAATTCCTTCAATTTTCCTGAGATTCTCCTTTCTTCATGATTTTTCCAAATCTTTATAAACTTTCTCAAGATTTCCTCGAGACTTTCACTTCTTCATAGTTTTCTAAGTCTTTATAAATTTTCTCAAGATTTTCCCAAGACTCTCATTTCTTCATTGTTCTCCAAATCTTTATAAACTTTCTCGAGATTTCAAACCTTCTTCGTCTGAGTTTCTTAAGAGATTGATTTCCATCTTTTTCCTGAGAAATGTTTTTCAACTCCAAATGTTTTCTAAGCATACATCATATCTTCCAATTTACATTTTCCAAAAATCTCATAGCACATGCCTGAATTCTCTGTGTATTTAGGATAGAACACAATTTCGGTAATTTCACTAAGTCAAGCACAATTTTGGTCCTTGGTTCGATTACCCCTGTTAAAGGCGGCAGGAACGGTCGGACCTCATACCGACAGGTCGAGCCCCATCCCATGGATTTTCCCACAATTTTCAAAACGGAGGCGAGTATTTCAAAATAATTTCCAAAATCCGGTCAAGTTTGAATCGCGAAAGCATTTCCCTCTCTCTTTCGCAAGGAAGGAAAGACGGGAAAATTTTTGCGATGATAACTGGTTTGGCGACCGAGATGGGACTTGTCCTTGTCTGACCAAAAGTGTGCTTAACTTAGTTCAATTATTGAAACTGTGTTCACAAAATGTCAGCTTTTACTTTCAATATCATGTGAACCTAGGAGCCTAGATTTTGACCTAGCTGACATTGACTACATATAGACTAGGCATGGTTTTGTAGGACCATATTGAGGAGAAATTTTCATGTTCACATAGACTTAGGTCTAAATACAACTCTCCTCAATTTAGTATCTGAATGCAAACAATGTATGCTTCTTCAAGGATTTTTCAAAATCTATCTTTCTAGGATTTAGAGCCCTCTATTTCTTGCATGTGATCATTTTTTTCAAACCTCAAATACCTATCATTACCCGGTCTTCACGTTGCTGGGCTCTCTTCCAGAACCCTAGTTCGGGACAGAGCCTCACAACTGGGTCAATTATTTGGGTTAACAGCCCCCTACCACGTACCGTGGGCCACAGTCCGAAGTATATCGGTAGGCGCTCAAGGATGTTGGAAAACCTTACCTTAGAACCGGAGTCGAAATTATATGCCACGTACCTCGAATTTCGGTTCGGGTATATCGGCATAACTGGATTGGACAAAGATGATCTGAACCTAGAGTTAGGATTAAGGTCCTACAGCTGTTTTCAAAATAATGCATCTAGAGTCAGCCTTTTAGGTAATGCTGAATGTGCATAAATGTTTGCGCAGGATGTGATTGTATGTGTGTTATTTCCTCAATTCTTTATATTTCCCAATGTTTTCCAACTTATTAGGCCTTTTTCAAATATCCTTATTTTCCACGAGATATTTTTCTCAAACCCTGGATGATCTTCTCAAGTATCCCTTTTCTTTCAAAACTCCAGGTGGTTTTCCATTCTATCACTCTACTGGATCTCGAATTTCCAGCTGCATTTTTATATCCTGCCTGCAAAATTTTTCAAAAAATTTCCCATATTTTCCTAAGTCTCATTCTGAGTCTTTCTCTGTTTTCAGTTCGATGAAATCCAGTCAAGTCTATCCTATCTTTCCTGAAGGTCACATCTCCTTCGAGGTGCGACAAGGTCGTCCTGAACATCGAGCCCTTAGCACCGGAACTTTCATTCCCCGGTGGTATTATTCCTGGCTAAAAAGCTTTTCCCGAATGTTCCCGGACCATTTGAGCGAGTGCGGATTAGAATTGGCGTCAGCAGTTGGGAAGCGGACCATCAACGACAACTTGATCCACGCAATGGCGGAGCGATGGAATCCTCGGACATGTACATTCTGGTTCCCATGGGGAGAGATGACCGTTTGAATGGATGAATTTTCAGAAATCATGGGATTACTAGAACCAGCTGGTCAGCCAAGCGATCCCTTAGAACATCAATTCCTGATCAATGTCAAGGGTTTGGACCCCCGAGATTCATTAGCTCGTATGATAGGCCGCCGATCCTGGCCCCTGATCCAGTTGGAGGGAAATAAATATGTCGACCTGCTCGAGTTGTACCGCCAGTACGGGACCTTCGTTGAAGTCAGTTCGCTATCCAGGACAGCTAAAGAAAGGATTCAGAATGCAATGGTTATGTGCACTGTAGGACTATCCCTCTTTCCAGATGGACAAAATTACATGGACATCAGAATAATCCAGCTTATGAGAAGATGGGGAAGTCAACAAACCAATCGCCTCTCCATAGCCATGGCAGCGCTCGCCTTCCTATATCGTGGCTTGACTTGATTCTCACTTGGAGAATCCATTTTAGTTGAAGGATGCATCTACGCACTTCAATCCTGGTTCTTCCAACATGTTCCAACCCGAGCAAGCTCTTTCAGATACAATGGTCAAGAACTTCTTCCAGTGGTACAGTACCGGTCTATGATCAACAACATTCAAGAAGATGACGTAGTCTGGGACTATTTTGATAGGCAATTATCTCCTCCCAGATACACATATGCTTATGGCAAGAGGTTCAAGTTACTGGGACCATTCTTTTGCACTTACTACCAACCAGAGAGATGTGTTCGACAGTTCTCCTAGAGACAGCAGTACGTCGAAGCCCGATTGTTATCAAGAGTTATGGCAGAGTTTGATCTCACTTCCGCACAATGGTTCGGGGCATATCATTCTGCCCGCTACGGCTGAGATTCCTTTGTCTCTCTTAAAATTTTTCCTAGTCCTAGAGTGTCTGCTGATTATCGTGAATGGTGGCAAATTGTTTGTCCTCCACCTCTTTGTCAAGATCAATAAAATCATATTTCCTAATTTCAATAAAATTCTCTCTTTTTCTATTGTGGTTTGACGACCTCGCCTAGGTAACAAGGCACATTTTCGTTGTTTGTTTCTCGTGCTAAAAGAATTGACAACACAATTGTCGTGATTCTAGCGACGACTCAGTCCCTAGTAATGGGATATCTTCTTCAAATTGTCTACCATATTTTCAATAAATATTTCTTCCAAAAGCCAATTCCTTCATAATCTAATCAGGTCTTTGCCCTGCAGAGAGCATCCACAGCTACATTAGAGCATCCGCAGCATTTGATGGTTCGAACAAGGTCAGGAAGAAGAACCACATCACCTCAACACTCCTCAGCCTCAGAAGGAGAAATGGATCATCCCGTGAATCAAGATCAACAACAAGAGGATGATGGCATAGATCCGCAAATGTATGCCATGTTCCGGAAAATGATGAATAAAATGATGAGTGAACAGGCTGGGACCAGTGCAGAAAAGAATTCATTCAGAGAAAAGTTCCACGGGCATAAGAGCAAGAAAACTTCCAAGAAGCAGGTTCAGCCAGAAGAAATCTCAGATGAATCAGAATCAACGGAAGACACTGAGGAAGAATATGAGGTGCCACCGGCATTTCAGAAACGTGGCCGAGAACAAAGGAAGAGCCGCAAATCAAAGAATCAGGTTACAGAAGAACCCCTGCAGTCACAATTCAGGGAAATGGCTCGAGTTGTTAAGGATCTCCAAGCCCGCGACAAGGGCAAGAAAGTCTTCACCACTGAGGACTTCTATGACGGTCTCGAAGGGGATGATGATCTCGAAAACCTTCCCCAAAAATTCATCAAGTTCGATGGTTCTGGCGATCCGAAAGCCCATCTCGCCACTTTCTTTGCAGAGTGTTCAAGATTCAAGAGAGATAACAGAGCACTGTTCCTGTGTTTCCCTCGCAGCTTGGAAGGAGTTGCAGCTAAATGGTATGCTGAGCATATCAATCCCATCGAGCTCAAGGAGTTCGATAAAGTGGTGAATTTATTTATTGAACGCTTCTTGTTCAACACAGAAGCCCTCCCGACATTAAGTCATCTCTGCAGTCTGAGGCAGAATGAGAATGAAAAAGCACGAGATTTCATTCACAGATGGAGGTCAGCCTGCAACAAAATGAGAGATCCCATATCTGAAAGGCACGCTTTGTCAATAATCTTCAACAATTTTTCTCAACCATTAAGAGGATTAATCTCTACAGCGCCATCCAGGACCTTCATTGAGTTGACTGAGCGAGCCGAATGGCTCGAACTGAGTGTGGAAAACGGAGTCTATGAAGGCTTCACATTCTCCAATAACAACTCCCAAGGTGAACAGAAAAAGAAAGCTCACTTCACCTTCTCTGCCAACAACAACAACAACAATAGCCGAAATCAGTACAAAGGGCAGAAGAAAGATTACTGCTACGGCGCAGGCAATCCCAACAATAAAGGAGATCAGAAAATGAAGCCTGCTCCTCAATACAGCAAGCCTTCTCAGCAAGACCAATGGCCGAAATTGCGTGAAAAGGTTAAACATGAAGGATGGAGTTATGACCGAAAATTCACTCCTCTCGACCAATCACTCGAAGATGTGCTCGAGTATATGCTGTCGAAAGAGATGGTCAAGTTGCCTAGACTGACCGATCCCCCTGTGCCTATGGGGAAATGGAAGGATCAATTCTGCAAGTTCCACAGAACAGTGGGACACAGCACTGAGAACTGTTTCGTTCTCAAGAACATTGTGCAGGATCTTATTGACAAGAATTTATTGGTAGAAGGAGAAGAAGAAGAAAAAATGGACATTCTTAAGCAGCCTTTTCCTTCACACACCACGGCAGTGGTGTCTGCACAGCCATTCTTACCGCATGAGCACATCAAGCCGTGTTCTGCACAAGATTTCCAGGTTCAGCACCAGGTGTCATTACTACGACAAGCAACTCCAGCTTCTAAAAAGATGGACCTAATTTCAGCATTGGGCAAGGTGAAAATTTCTAAAGCACCTGTAAAGTCAGCCCCCAAGTCAAAGGGACTTCCTGATTTTCTCAATCAAATCATCAAGCCCAAGTCGGAGAATTCAATTCAGAAGCCTCTGACCGCTCTGTCCAATGTTTCCATTCTTGAATTGGCCAAGAGTTCCTGCAAGCATCAACAAGTACTGGATGATCTGCTCAGAAAGATCAAAGTTAAGCCCAGTACCACTGCTGAAGACATGGCACAAATTGTAAATTCAGCCATGACTAATGAGCCGATCACTTTCACGGATGAGGACCTTCCAAAGCCTCATTCCTTTCACAATAATGCTCTTTACATTGTCGTTCGGGTAAGGGGAATGACAGTACCCCATGTGCTAGTAGATGGAGGCAGCAGCCTCAATATATGTCCCGAAATGACCGCAGAGGCGCTAGGCATTAAGGAAGAAGAATACATTCCAGATCCTATTACCATTTATGGGTTTGACAATCATGGTCAGACGGCCAAAGGGAAGATATTCCTGGAAGTGTTCATCAATTAATTGATACATTCAGTGCTTTTTCATGTGGTCAATGTGCCACCCACCTACAATTTGCTGCTCGGAAGGACATGGATTCATAATGCAAATGCAGTACCTTCCACCTTGCATCAATGCGTAAAATGGTCCAAAGGTGGAATGATTACCACAGTGCTTGGAGAGGACCCGGAAGAAAGACTCCCACAGCCTATGATCCCTCGACCATCATTCACTGCAGATATTGCTAGCATCAGAGAGAATGAAGAAATCAGTCTCAAAGAAAGTCAGAAAATACTCCAGGCAACATCAGAATTATTCCTGCACACTGTAGCCATGACCCGATGGAGAGGTCCTAAGTTCTTCAAGATTGGAGGTCGTGTCAGCTACGACACTGTCAAAGATCATCCATTGTTTCCACAATTCATGAAAGTAAGAAAGGGATTTGATTTACTTCTGAAGCATGGTTATCTACCCTTTAAAGGACTGGGCAAAAATGAAGATGGTCGCGTCGAGCCAATGATCCAAAAGCATCATCCTGACAGGGCAGGATTAGGGTTTTTCGGTGGGAGTTCACCAAAGAAGACTGTTTTTGTTAAAGGGGCATACTGAGAATCAATTGTTGTTTTTTCTTTCTATTCCTTTCAAAATAAATGTCTCAATGTCTTTTATCAAAGTCAAATCAATAAAATGTCAAGTTTCTTTATCTATCTGGATGCCATTTGTCTCCTTTATCTCTATTTTATAACTAAATGTCATTTTATGCATAGTTCTTTTTAAATGATTGTTTGTCATATGATGGACGATTTTTTTTAATCCAATTTCTTATCCAAAATTTCAGAAATGTCTTCCCGAGCAATCAAGAAACTCGTTCTCAATCCCAAGGTTTTCCAGAAATCGGCAGCAATTCACCGAGTCAAAGCAAGCACAAGAGATAGCAAGGTGGCAAAACAGTTAGATGATTATGCAGAATTTGATCCGTCTCTTTAGGAATTACCAGAGTTCGCCTCAGTTCAGAAGCAAGATGAACCATCTGCTCTAGTACAAGATCCTACTAAAGATGTCAATATCGGCTCAGAGGAAGATCCCAAGATTCTCAAGATCGGTACCAGTCTAAGTTCGGAAGAGAAAGAAAGGCTTACAAATTTTCTCAAGCAACATGAAGAAGTGTTCGCATGGACATATGAAGATATGCCGGGCTTAGATCCCAAATTGGTCGAACACCGACTCGTTTTGAAGCCAGATGTAAAGCCAGTTAAGCAAAAGCTGAGAAAAATGGATCCCAGAATAGAACAACAAGTCAAAGAAGGACTTGAAGATCTGCTCAAAGCAGGATTTATCCGACCTATTGACTATCCAGATTGGTTAGCCAATATCGTCGTTATCCCAAAGAAAAGTGGCAAAGTCAGGATTTGCATAGACTTCAGAGATCTCAACAAGGCAACTCTGAAGGATGACTATCCACTGCCAAGCATTGATCTTCTGATTGACAGCACAGCAGGACATGCCATGTTCTCCTTCATGGATGGATATTTTGGCTACAACCAGATTAAGTTGGCCGCCCGCGATCAGTCAAAAACTTCCTTCACTACGCCTTGGGGTACTTTCTGCTATACAGTTATGCCTTTTGGGCTCAAGAACGCTGAAGCAACATATCAACGGGCGATGGTCGTTATCTTTCACGATCAGATGCGCAAAATCATGGACGCATATGTTGATGATATCCTCGTGAAATCTAAAGAGGAAGAAGATCACCTCGAAGCTCTTGACCAAGTGTTTAAGCGACTCATTCTCTACAAGTTAAGGCTTAACCCACAAAAATGTGTCTTTGGAGTCGAATCAGGCAAACTGTTGGGTTTTCTGGTCAGCAAAAAGGGAATTGAAGTGGACCCGGCCAAAGCCAAGGCTATCATTGGTATGCCACCCCCGAAAAATCTCAAGGAGTTGCGTAGCCTTCAAGGACGCATGCAATCAATCCGGCGATTTATTTCCAACTTGGCGATGAGATGTGAGCCCTTCAACCACTTACTTAGAAAAGGAGTAAAGTTCGAATGGGGACCAGAATGTCAGCAATCGTTCGATCGAATCAAAAAGTATCTTCTCAATCCTCCTATCTTGAAGCCGCCAGAATTGGGAAAACCTCTTTTGTTATACATCTCAGTCAATCAAGTTGCATGCGGCGGGTTCTTGGCGCAGTACAAAGAAGGCAGCTTGATAGAGCACGCCATTTATTATGTGAGTAAGACTTTGATAGACTATGAAAAGAAATACTCTCACATAGAGAAGACCTGCCTAGCTCTGGTATGAATGTGTCAGAAGCTAACACACTACCTGCTGGCATCTGAAGTCAAAATTTTGTCTAAACTCAATCCTCTCAAGTATATCTTAGAGCAACCTTTCCTCAGCGGACGAGTCACAAAATGGCAAGTCTTATTGATGTAGTATGACTTAGAATATGTCTCGCAGCAATCAATCAAAGGCCAAGCAATTGCAGATCAATTGGCAGATTTTCCTCTAGCAGAAGAGGTGAAAGCCGAAGATGACTTCCCTGATGAGCAAATTTGCAATATCCAGCAATCTCTAGTTTGGAATTTATTTTTCGATGGTTCTAAGAATATGGCTGGAATAGGCATTGGAATCTTATTAATCACTCCTGAGAAGGAGATGATTCCATTTTCTCTCAAGTTAGATTTTCAATGCACCCACAATATGGCCGAGTATGAAGCCCTGATTCAAGGTCTAAAAATTCTACTAGACTTCAATGTCAAGAGAGTGCACGCTTACGACGACTCATTACTCGTTGTCAATCAAGTCCGAGTCGAATGGCAAGTGAAAGATCAGAAGTTATTCCCCTATCAGAAAATTGTTTCAACTTTTGTCAGCAAGTTTGAAGAATTTCAGCTCTTCCATATCAAGAGAGATTTTAATCAAGTGGCCGATAGCCTAGCCAGTTTAGGCTCCATTATGGCATTCAGAAATGGAGAATCTTGTCGCTCTTTTGAAATTGACAGACTTGACCAACCTGCTTTCCTTCCAGCGGAACAAGTAAACTAGGCTGAGCAAAGGAAGAAGCCTTGGTATTACAACATCAAAACTTTCATAGAAACCGGTGAATGTCCTCCAGAACTCTCAAAGAAAGAGCAGCGAGCAATCCAGCGTATGTCCACTCGATATTTCATTTTGGCCAATGTCCTCTATCGTCGTGGATTCAGTTCAGAGTATTCCAGATGTTTAGACGAAGACGAAGCCAAAGAAGTCGTGCGAGAAGCACACGAAGGCATCTGTGGTGGCCACGTTGGCTACCAAACCCTTGTCAAGCAAATCATCAGAGCAGGTTACTACTGGAAGACTATGCAACAAGACTGTTATCATTATGTGAAGAAGTGTGTGCAATGCCAGATACACGCACCTTCTATTCATGCTCTGGCAATTTATTTACAGTCTGTTGTCTCTCCATGGCCATTTTCTATGTGGGCCTTCGATGTCGTAGGTCCCATCACTCCCTCAGCTTCAAATGGCCATAAATACTTCCTTGCCGCAACAGAATATTTCACCAAGTGGGTAGAAGCTATCACTCTTCGCACAGTAGAAGGCCGACACGTGGTCTCTTTTATTCACAAGAGCATCCTTTGCGGTTTCGGCATCCCGCATGACATCGTGTCAGATAATGGTAGTCATTTCAAGAATGAAAGAATGAAGACATTCTGCTGAAAGTTCAAGATCTATCATCATTTCTCCGCTCCATATTATCCTCAAGGGAATGGTCAAGCAGAGGCCACCAACAAAATTTTAATTCGTATCTTGGAGCGAACTGTAGAAACAGGTCGCGACTGGCATGAGAAGATCCACGATGCACTATGGGCCTACCGGACAACCATTCGCACTCCAACGAATGTTACTCCATCAGAATTGGTCTATGGAACAGAAGTAGTATTGCCGCTACATGTTCAGAAGCCCGCTTTGAAATTTGCGTCACTGCTAGAATTACCCCTTGATAAATATCAGCAACAGCGATTGGTACAGTTAGACTTGCTCGATGAGAGAAGGCTGAAAGCAGCAGAACATGCTCAATCCTATCGCCAGAGAGTGGCCAGGCAGTACGCGAAGTCTGTCATCGAAAGAAGATTCAAAGTTAATGAGTTAGTGCTTTGATCCACAGCCTATCTCAAGCATCATCCTGGCGGTAAATGGTCGCCAAATTGGGAAGGCCCATATGTCGTCAAAGAAGCATTACCCCGTAACTCATATCAGCTCATCAACGCCGATGGGGTGGAATTATCAGATCCCATTAATGCTCGACACTTGAAAAAGTTCTATACTTGAAGCCTCTATTCTTTCTTTGTAATCTTCCTATTTTCTTTAAATAATGATCAAACTTTCTTTCCCAGTTACACTGGGGCATTTTTTTTTAAAATTTCGTCTTGTATGCAGGCAGGATAAACAAATTTCTCATTTCACGCATTTGTGCATTCATGTGCGTCAATTTGCATTCATTTACATCCAATTGCATTAACATTAATCTGGTCAGTATTGGGATTTCAACAAACCGTCTCATCACAATTCCTAATGATTCAAAAGCAAAAGATAATCACCAGTACTGAACCAAAACCCAGCGCTCGAACTGGTATCGTTTCAAAATCCAATGTTCAAACTGATACATTTTCAAAATCCAACCTTTTGAGTCAATCTTGAAAAACCGAGTTCCGACTCGGGTTTTTATTCAAATCATTTTCTTTTGTTGATCCGGGTTCCGACTCGAGATCTCTTTATTTACTTAAGTCCTGACTCGAGCTCTTCATTTTCTTTTGTTGATCCGGGTTCCGACTCGTGATCTCTATGGTATATTCGAGCTCTGACTCGAATTCATCATTCTCTTTTCTTGATCCAAGTCATTTCGATCCTCAGGGTCTGTCAATTGCTCAAATTTGATATTTTTCCCACTAATTTCCAATTTAAATCTTTGATCATGCAATTCTCCAATTCCGACCCCTGGGTCACCCAATTTCCAATTTCAATTCCAATTCTCAATTCTCAATTCCAAATTCTCAATTTTGACCTCCAGGTCATTTAATTTCTATTTTTCGACCTTCGGGTCACTCAATTCTCAATTCCGACCTTCGGGTCACACAATTTCGACCTTTTGGTCTATCAATTCCCAATTTCGACCGTTAGGTCATTCAATTATCCAATTTTGACCTCCGAGTCATCCAATTTTCAAACAATCAATTTTCCAATTTCCAATTTCGACCTTTGCGTCAATCAATTTCAATATCCAATTTCAATCATTTTCTCTTGCGAGAGACCCGTTTAGGGAGAGTTCGAGGGAGCTCGTTCTTTTCGCATGCTATCCAAATTGTTCACTTAGCCCCTTTTCAGGGAGAGTTTTGAAGGGACTCGTGTCTTCGTGAACCGTTTGCAAAACATTTCCCAATTTCACCCAAGGAACCCTTTTAAAGGGAGAGGCTCGACGGAGACTCGCTTTTCTTGTAACCTCCCAATTTCATACTAGGCCATTTTCGTCATGAAGGACCCTCTTGTCAGGGAGAGTGTGATGGACTCATTTTTTTCATGACTCAAATTTTCTGACCTCACTATTATCGGCCCCTTTCCATAAGAGAAGCCTAATATTAGGGAGCTTTGACGAAAGCTTAATTTCTCTTCGAAAGTTCATTTTGCAAACACCTCCTCTTCAGGGAAGAGAGGAGTATTTCCCATTTCCCATTCAGGTAAGGGCTAAGCCTGAATCTCTCTTTTGAGGAAAAAGAGAGGAGAATTTTTGTTACGGATGTATTGAGCCGGATTTCAAATACTTACTTTCACCAAGGATTCAAGAAAATTTTGTCAATTTGTCACAGTATTTGTTGATTTCAGAATCCTTATTGCACAAATCTCTATCTCAATTTACCTTCAGCATTACTTCCAAAAGAGTGAAGCTTTTGCGAAAAGAGATTCAAAATTCAAACCCTTTTTATTGGCCAACCAAAAGGATGAAGGATAAATCCTCGATATGGCCAGAAAAGAAGATTCAATGTTAGTGAAAAGTCATAGATGATTGATATTGATCGCAGTCAATGGCATATCTTTAAAGATTATTCTTGTAAAATGAGGCAGTGGAAATATCCTGAGCGCTAGAAAAAGAAAACATTTACCCAAGCCCTGTCTCCTCAAGCTGTAATTAAATATCCGCAAAAGGGATCTCTCACTTGTCGTCAAGATGAAGGCGAATTAAGCGAGTAGACCTCCGGGGCCAAAGAAGATTTGAAACATCTCCAAGATGACGGAGTTTGTGACGGATCCTTCCAGGGAAAGTTCAAAGCACTGTCGAGATGAAGGTAGATGCGATGAACCTCCCGACAATCCCCAAAAGATATTTAATTTCCGCTATCATCCAAAGATCTCTAACCCAAGAAGCCAATATCGTCAAAGAAGGATCGAAACATCTCCAAGTTGAAGGAGTTTATGATGTATCCTTCCCAAAAGAGAGCAAGAGAGGAAAAAGAAAGAGAGAAAAAGTCAGAACATCTCCAAAATGAAGGAGAATGTAATTGAAACCCAAAAGAGCCCAAAAGAGTGCAGAAAGATTATCATGAGAGAAGCTCCCAGGATATCAAACTGCCAAAATTCGTCAAGAATTTCTTTAAATTTGTGCAATTCTATTATCAATATCCTTTTGTCAATTGCTTTCATAATATCAAATTCTCTTTCCTATTCATATCAAGAAAATTGATAACTTCCTTGAAGAAGGTCAATTGTAAGCAATTTGGGTTTCCAATTTCGATTCTACGAAGTGAATCTTGTTTGGAGGTAATGCTTCAGGTAGAAAAAGAAAGAATATTTTGCAACAATGCATATCATTTTCAAATACTTTGAATCAACAACAAAATTCTCAACATTTTGACAATATTTTCTAGCTATCCTGTCATGAAGTGAGAGCTTGATGTTCGTTTTCAACACATCCTGACACCAATTTTAAATCCCTCTTAAGGACTGGATTCCTTCCCTTCTTTGAGAGCGTGAGCTCTCAGATTCGCACACTTCCCTGTGTCCCCACTGTCCCACCATAGACAGTCCCATTTCGGTTCGAGGTCAAACCACCAATCATTTCTCGCAAAAGGCAATTTCAAAAGCTGATTTTAGTCTCAGCAATGAGACGCCCAAAATCAACCCCTTTTCAAGATTTAGGGACCCTATTTTCCTTCCTTTTGCAAAACCCCTGTTGGATTTATTGTGCAAAATCCGAAGGTTCCATCATACCAATCCATTTTTCTCCCAATCAGGATAAGGGTACAAACCTGAGCCTCATTCAAAGACGTATTTCATTTTCCGTCCGATCAGGATAACGGCACAAACCTGAATCTCATTTCTATGAGATTTTTCAATCCCCAATCAGGTTAAGGGTCAAACCTGAGCTTCGTTCCATACGAAGCATTTTCTGTCCCATCCAGGTTAAGGGCATAAACCTGAATTTCACTCTCACAGAGTGAGTCTTTCCTCTTTATTTCTCCATTTCATATCTACCATCTTCCTCGGGCTAATTTTCTTCATACCCAGTCAGATCCTTCTAACTGGGGCATTTTTTTATATATATAGCCCAAATTTTGTGTGTTTTCTTTGCCACTAAGCTCGGCCATAAGCGGGCTTAGTAGCAAAGAGGGGCATCTGTAAACACCCCAAATTTCCACTCACCTTCTTGACATCACCCTCAATCGGCACATTTCAGTTTTTCAGAAGCAATGAAGGGCAAAATGATCATTTTCCAAGATTGAACCTTGCAGAAAGTCCAAAATTTCATTCTTGAGCCTCAAAATTTCCATATTTAGGTTCAGAGACATCTTCAAATGGCAAATTTTCAAAATCCTTTTTCTGGACAAAAAGCTAAAATTTCTAAGTCCGAGCTCAGAGAGACATTTCATAGAACATGTCTTTGCATAGCATTGCGTTATTTCACTGCACAACATGTCATTTTGAGATCCAGAACTCCTGATTTTCAAAATTGTCCATCCAGATTTGATTTTTAAACTTTTTCAAATTGATTTTTAAAAAACCCTGGGTATTCAAAATTACCAAATTTTCCCATTTTACCCCCAGGACTTTGAGTTACAAAAATTTTCTCAAGAAAAACAATCTGGATATTTGGATATTGATTTTAAAGATTTTATCTCAAAAACTTTTTTTGCAAAAAGATTTTAAATCTCTTTACAAAATTTTTTTACTTTATCCATATTTTTTGCTCTGAAAAACCAATTTTTTTCAAATTCTTGAAAACAAATAATGTTTTATTTCATATTTTCAAATAAATGGAGTGGGGCCCGCCTTTGAACTAGCATCATACTCAGGCTCCCAGGTAAATTTCTTATTCTCAAGCGGGACCCACCCGGAGATCGAACCCATTTGCAAATTCTTCTTAATGTTATTTTTTTTATTATTTATTCTTTTAGTTAGTGGGCCACACACATGTGGCACCCCAATTGAAAATAAAAGATTTTACAAAACAAAATAAAGCTTTATTTTCAAAAGGATTTTAAAAGTGGATTGAGGTGGCATTTCCATAAAAGCCTCTCATTTATTTCCTTTTTATTTATTTGTTTTAATAAAAAAAAAATTTAAGAAGTTGGCAGCCTTAAATGGCACAGCCGAACTTCCCAAAAAAATAAAAAAACTAATAAATTTCATTTTTACCTAGAATGAAACATTCGAAAAAAAACAAACAAGATGCGCCCTTTTGAAAACGACAGCATTGAAGTCCGATTTGAAAAAAATTTCAAAAAAATGATAACGGACCCTCATGAATGAGGATGGGGCTGCGTTTTTTTATGGAGAAAGGAAAGTTTTGAAAAGGGAGAGAGCATTCACGAGAAGGAGGGGGAATTGAAATTTCTCTTTTGAAGGGTTTTTGCAGGAGGCTCTCAAGGCAGAAAGGAGGCCGTTTTCACCTTCTTCAGCCCAGCCGCAAGGGAGCATCTCCAGGATCTGCGTTTCAACCATCTTCAGCCCTAGCCGGAGGTCTTCCACCATCAACATCCGATCCTTCTTCAGCCCCAGCCGCAGGAGAGCCACCTCCAACGTCTGCGGTTCACCTTCTTTAGCCCGAGCAACGAAGGACCTTCCACTTCATCCACTGCAGCCCATCAACAGAAGAATCTCTATCCAGCGCCATCCTTCATCCCTCCTTCAGCCCCATTCAGAAGAAATCCAACGCTGCTTCCCATTCACTTAACCCAACCACAGAAAAGCCACCACCGGGCGCCATCTTCACCTCCATTTCAGCCCAGCCTATGATTGTCCAACCCAGCACTTTCCTTTTCACGTAGACCACCAGCAGAAGATCCATCCATCAGGTTCCTCATCTTTCTTCAGCCCCAATAGCAGAGAAAAACCTCTTCCTGCCATATACAAAGCCCTTCGAAAATAGAAGATCTGCAAAATTCCTGTGTATTGCCTTCCACCCAGCAGCATCTATCGATCCCTTTGGCGCAGAAGATCATCAGGTAACGTGACTCTATGCTATTTTTTTTTTTTGTCCATGTCTTAATAAGTCAGATTCTATTGCCGATCGTTAAAAGGGAGAGAACCCAATTTCGTGGACGCAGGAATATCTCTGAAACACATAATTTTGGCATAGTGTATAATACCATTTTATGGTATTAAAGCCACCGTTGTATAGTGTAAGCGTGTGGTCCTTTTGAGTTTTTTTTTTTTTTTGTGAATCTTGTAATCTTCCTGCTGGTTATCTTGTTGCTACTCTGCCACACTCATGGTGATCTGCTGATATAGCCTGTTCTTTGCGCTGATTCCTCAATAGATCCTGTATGGTGTTTACTGATTGCCTTGTTACTGCTATGTTTGTTGTGTTCGAGTATTGCTCTCGTTCGGTCTTCTCTACTCATGGCTGGAAATAGCATTATAAACTCCAACAATGAAGGCCAAATCAACCTTGATTTCATTTCTTGGTCAAAAAGCAAGACCTACTTCTGTTAGGTTGGCTTATCTCCTCTCTCTTTGGACCTGTTCACAACCAAGTAGTTAGCCTCACTACCTTTCAGGAAGTTTGGAAGGCCCTCAAAGATCCATATGCGGCCCATTCTAGATCTAGAATCAGTCAACTAAAGGGGCAGTTACAGACCTTCACCTGAATTCTCATGTTCCTGCTCTGATTGGTGTTGTGAACTGCGACTTTCTGAGGCAGATTATGGTGCAGTTGTTTTTCCTGCTGAGATTGTTTTAGCTGGACATATCTCAGTCGTATATGATTGGGTCTAGCCGAATTAAGGCTGATCTTCTGCAATAAAGTTGTACGAGTTCCAGGAAATGTGACTTATTACATTGTTTTATCTAATATCCACAATCCAGTGCCTGTACTTATTTTTTTTTACAAATCACCCATTTGTGGTTTTATGCTTTCACTTGGAGCACCTGCGTTGATCCCATTATCATGAATACTACCCATCTTAGTATTTTGTCTTTAGCTACCCTAAGTCATTAGCTTATATCAATTTGAATGAATGTCTAAAATTGAGATGGTTACAGGGGAAATTGATTGACCCTCTTGATAAAGAGTAGGATGTAATGAACCATTTTTTTTTTTTTGCAGTAGTACAGTCATGATAATGTGCCACGTTCATGGATGGATGTTTTAATATCCATTCGTGATTTATGGACAATCTTTTGCAGGCTTGGTTATTGATACATAGAAAAGTTCCATACCCAATTCTATTGCAAAATATGTTGTAATTTAGTAACTACGGCTGTGTAAAATCACCTACAGAAACTGTGTATACCCATATTTTCTGATTTTACCCATTTTGTAGAATTTCCATTAATGCATATTTTTTCTCATTATATGTCTATATATATATATATATATATCTACATATATATATACTTATATATATATATCCCTTCATGAGCATTGGTTATCACATATATTTTTCTATTCTTTTACTTTTTGTAAATATATCGTCATTATCATATATCATTCATCATAAATTCAAGTATTTCTACATTTACATGTATATCTTTGTTGTATATAGTATATATACCCATTTTCTTGGTTGTCTTGTACTAATGCTCATTTTTGCAGGAAAATCTAGAAGATGCTGATTCCTTGGCTTCATTTCATTTTTTTTTCTTTATGTTAGCAATGTAACAATCCAATGTAAACCTTGGAATAAGATTTACTTTTACTGCTTAGATTAGGCCGTATCTCATATAGTTTGATTTCAGTAATATCCTGATTCTATGATGCATATATCTCAATTTTTCAAAATTCACCATGGATGAACACGAATGGCACGTGCACCAACTCTTAGAGAGTTGATGAACTCGGTGGAGTCCATATTTATGGCCCTAGTCGGAATATGGACGAGACTCAGATCCATCATCTTTCTACCAGTCACATTGAGCCTACACTCTTAGGCTATCTTGAAAATGCACCTCATATTTCCAATGTTTTCAAAATATTGGGAATTAACTCAAATAAACCCTGAATATGTTCATGGCTACAGTCAGAATATGTGAAGGATTTACTTTGGCTTAATCCACATTTTTCCAACAAATTTTTCAGAAATCTTTTCAAAGTGCATTCATTCATTTAAATCATCTGCATCATTTGTGTTTCTCCTGATTTTCTCAAGAAATTTTCTGTAACGCCCCGGATTTCCAAAACAAAGCTAAGTTAAAATTTTCATGAATTTCTTTTTTTTTTCTTTGCAGCGGAATTTAGAAAAGCTTTTAGCAGCGGAATCAGACGATAATGAGTCGTCAGTTTTAGAAAACTCCGAGCACGTTGCAGGTATGTGGCCAAGCAACTCATTGACCACCAAAGTGTTCCATTTTATCGAAAACCACATGTTTATTACAACACTACTGCTTATAAAAGCAGTGTAGGTTCAATAAAAAGGAAGCAGTACAACTCTGTCTAGAGAAACCCTGGAACTCGATGCCGCCTTGCTCCGCATATCGTCACGCAGGTCCAACACCTGAAATCCCCATAAAACGGGGTCAGAGCCACTGATGGTCTGGTAAGCATGCAGTCATACATCCATTCAACTCAAGTACGGTAATGACCACTCAGGGTCGCAATGCGCAATAACGACGCTCAAGCCTCCAAGACTTAGCGTATATCGCAAGAGCCTCCTCAGGGCTATGAGTTGAACATCCGCTCGAGTCCTCATGATTTAGAGCAAGCCTTTTCAGGGCTGTGATTTGAATAGCCGCTTAAGTCTCCATTACTTAGCCATGACCTCTTCCGGGTCTCAAAGTGATGTCTAGCTCAAGTCTTCATACTTGGCACATCCGTATCCCACGCATCTAAGGACAACTCCTCGAGCTTCGCTTAGTCGTGCGAATACAACACGGGTCTTTGCCCAGTCGGTCCAGTAGTATACCGAACATGACACCTTCACAAAGGTTATGCAGGACTGACTCAACACGACATCCACTCATACATTCAAAGCATCGCTGAACCTAGAACTAATGCATTGTTTGATAATTAACCGCTCCCGCCTTTGGTACGCAGGTAGAGCTATTGTCCGGGCATCAACGCGACGTTCTGGGGGTTGATTATTCTATGTATTTTAGATACCCCAGAGGCCTGTTGACCCTATCCATAGTAGGGCAGTGTGTTTCAACTGGGAGAATCCTACTAGGCCCATATTCGGATGCATCCTCTACTTGCAGTAGTTGGGTTCAATCCTTAGATCTTAAGGATAACCACGACCCCAAAACCCATGAGTGACTGAGGCCATCGTGGACTCTATCAGGTCCAAAGTAAAATACATGTCACTCAAGGCTGTACCATCACTGTCATTCCACAGTGAGCATAATTCCTGAAGGGGTCTGTCAGTCTTACAATTACTTGGACAGAATCTGCATGCCATTTAGGCAGCCCGTGCTTTTAGCACTACGGGAGTATGTACCCGACCCCATTCAGTCTGCCCCAACACAGTCATTACTGAGGGGGTACCCCTAACACGATTTTCAACCGCGGGGTATGTGAGACCTTAAGTCTTATTCATATGCATGCAGAACACCACTCTTGGCACTTCGGCCACCACGAGCATCACACCTCTTTGGGTGGAAACAACACACTCTGGCTCATCAGCCCTTACGAGTCTGGTTGTGTAACCGTTCTCAATGAGCATGCATATGACTCGATCTAAATAGATCGGCTACTCGGCGTATTTTCACGCAACGAGTCCAAACCTAGCCAAGGCACAACCTCTACTCCGGCTCGACGGCCCTTACGAGCAAGGTGCCCTTGCAGGCACAGGGATACGAGCCGTTCTGGCATCGTTCCATCAACGGACATCATTATGCCATTCAACTGGTTCCGGCAGTTCTTCTGCCAACCATTTCGTCAGCACCTCCCCTGCTCTACCGGCAGTGGTGCGACGAACCCTTCTACGTTGTAGAGGGCAAACCATGAACTGGGTAGCACTCTGCTATATGTCAGAGTATCCTGCTACGTTCTTTCTGAGCTATTCTTAGCTTCTTCAGAAATTTCAGCAGCACTTCCTCTCTTTTATGGAGAAAGCGTGTGTTTCTTTTATCCATTTCAGCGGCATCTCCCCTCTTTGGTAGGAAATCGCCACGCTTAATTCGGGAAATGGATGCGCACCGTTGTGCGTACTTTGCATCCATCAAGGTTGCAGGAACCCTGGGCCATAGCCAGGCCATACGTAATTGACTTAGTCTTTACGTAAAGAGCATTTTGCCAAAAAGCGAAGCCTTTCCAATAGGGGCTTCATTCGTCAAGCAGAGTTTTGAACGAGGAGCGGTCAAGGAATCGCATGGGCGATTTGGAGTTGATCTCCATTTGAACGCTCATTTATGCGCTATATATGTAGTATAAGCAGAAGCCTGTGCTTTATACAGCGGCGGCGTAAAGAAATGCATATACTATTGTTCAGGGTGTGTAACTGAACGAAATATTCTACATATATAACAAAGCAGAAGCCTTGGCATCGTTCGACGCGACGGCGTAAGTAAATACATTGCAGAAAGCAGGAGCCTTGGCATCGTTCGACGCGACGGCGTAAGTAAATGCATAATCGGAAGTGCAGTAATCGGAAGTGCAGAAAACAGGGAGCCTTGGCATCATACGATGCGACGGCAAAGGTAAATTACATAGCCTGTGCGATATAAGACGCGTCGGCAGAATCAGCAGATATACACCTAGATCTGTATCCAACGATAGTTACGAGGCGAGCGAGTGAACACCGAAGTGTCCTAGAGGGCTCAACCAAGAACTAGGGTGAGATACTATTTTTGAAGAACGCATATACTGCGCATTCGAACATATATATCCGACGATAGTTACGAGGCGAGCGCGTGAACACCGAAGCGTCCTAGAGGGCTCAACCAAGAACTAAAGCAAGATACTACTTCAGAAAGTATATTCTATATACAAACAATCAAATACTTGAGAGAGATGGATCAACGAAGCGAACTTACTTCAAATCGTGGAAGAAACAGCTCCGGGTCGCTCCTTTGGCTTCGAGCCTTCCTTCGAGAGGTCAGACTAAGTCAGATGAAGCTGACTTAGTTGAGGAAGAGGCAGAGTAGGTCAAGCTACTCAACCTAAGTGGTTTGAACCAAACAGGGTTTGATCCAAGTCAACTGGGTTCAGCAGGTTGGAACTCAGCTCAAGTAGGCTAAGTCTGGGTTCAGAAATCCAAACCGGAATCTGGACAAAAAGGAACTTTGACTTTGACTTTAAACCCAACTAGGTTCAAGTCAAGTCAACTAGGTTAGGACTAGGTCAAGTGGGTTCAGACCCAGGTCAGGTGAGCTAGGACCAGGTCAGGCAGGCTCAGACCAGGTCAGGTGGGTTCAGGCCAGGTCAGGTGGGCTCAGACTCACTTGGGCTCACTAGGGGAGGTTTAGGAGAGAGAGAGAAGGCAAGAGAGAGAGGGGGGGTCGAAATTATGAGAAGAGAGAGAGTGGGGAGGGCTATTTATAGCCCAAGCCCACCTCCTCTTGGGTTTTTCCATGCCCCTTTTACCCCTGAGCTATATTTTAATTCCTGGAGGTTCCTTTTGAGGTGGGGCCCACTAGATATTTCCATAGGATATTTTGTGGGTCCCACAAGATATTTTCTAAGGAATATTCTTGTGGGTCCCACCAACATTTCTGTGGGTCCCGCAAAAATTTCGGGTTTTCGGCGATTTTTTTCCGAAAAATTTTGAGTACGCCATTCTCTTCGTATTGACGTAACTAAGAAAGTTGGCTCGAGGAAATCCTTTGATTTCGTTTAGGTAGGAAGTTATGGCTTCTAGAGTGTTTGAGCATATATTCGCAAAGCGACGAATATCTTAAGTATAACTGGCTCGTACAAATCGATCTGATTCGTATTTCGGGTTCAGATGCTATTTTTACTTGAAAATGCCTCGTGAATTTCTGAAAAATTATGGGTCTTACATTTTCACTTCATGGAATCGATTTCTCAAGAAACTATGATGATATTCAGAGTTGGATTTCCCAAATCAAAGTTTTCCTGTGATTTTCCTTAAAAAATTATTTTCTTAAGATCCATTTTCAAAGGGAATTTTCATCTTTCTCAAGAATAAAAAGCTGATTTTCAGATATTTTAAAGATAAAATTCTTAGGATTTCAATTTCCTAAGTTCTAAATTTCCTTCTCCAATGAATTTTCCTATAAATTTTCTATCCTTTTCTTAAGAAAAGTTCTTAAAGTCCGAGTTTTCCCGACAAGTGCTTTCCTTTTCAAATATTCATCTTTTCTCAAGAATTCCTTCAATTTTCCTGAGATTCTCCTTTCTTCATGATTTTTCCAAATCTTTATAAACTTTCTCAAGATTTCCTCGAGACTTTCACTTCTTCATAGTTTTCTAAGTCTTTATAAATTTTCTCAAGATTTTCCCAAGACTCTCATTTCTTCATTGTTCTCCAAATATTTATAAACTTTCTCGAGATTTCAAACCTTCTTCGTCTGAGTTTCCTGAGAGATTGATTTCCATCTTTTTCTTGAGAAATGTTTTTCAACTCCAAATGTTTTCTAAGCATACATCATATCTTCCAATTTACATTTTCCAAAAATCTCATAGAACATGCCTGAATTCTCTGTGCATTTAAGATAGAACACGATTTCGGTAATTTCACTAAGTCAAGCACAATTTTGGTCCTTAGTTCGATTACCCCTGTTAAAGGCGGCAGGAACGGTCGGACCTCGTACCGACAGGTCGAGCCCCATCCCATGGATTTTCCCGCAATTTTCAAAACGGAGGCGAGTATTTCAAAATAATTTCCAAAATCCGGTCAAGTTTGAATCGCGAAAGCATTTCCCTCTCTCTTCCGCAAGGAAGGAAAGACGGGAAAAATTTTGCGACGATAACAATTACCTTAGAACCAGAGAAATATTTTATGCCACGTACTTCGAGTTTCGGCTTGAGTATATCAACGTACCTTGACTGAAATCAGATGATCTGAACCTTAGAGTTAGGATTAAGGTCCTACAAGCCATTTCAAATATTGCATCTAGAGTCAGCTTCTAGGGAATGTTGTTTTGTGCATCATTGCTTGTATAGCTTGGCTTCTTTTATAGATATTATCTTGTAAATTCTTATTTACTTTACCTTTTTCAAAACCCTGGATGTTTATTTCAAAAAATCTTTTATTTTCTCAAAATCTAGGATTATGTATTTCTTATTCTTTATTCTTTCATAAATTTTTCTTAAAACCTGGACATTCTTTTAAAACTTTTTCTCAAAATATAGGTATACTTTTCTCTTTCCATGTTTCTTCGGAGTCATTTTTGAAGTCTTCTTCTATTTTTCAAAGTCCAGGTGTATTTTTTTTTTTTCTGATTTATTCAATTCTTTTTATCCTGCATGCAAATTTTCAGGAGATCTCTTTTATCATCCATCTTCAAAAATACTCTTCCTCGTACATTCTATCTTCTTCATATAAAATCTCTTTTATCAGGAGATCTCTTTTCAAGTCTTTTAAACTTTTTCTTCACTATCTCCCTTCCTCTAAAAAAAATCTTCGATCTGAACCCTTCCCTTATTTTACATCATGGTTCAAATGAGAGCAGGAAAGAGGGCAACTCGGCAGTACAATGACAGCGATGTAGAGGAAGTGAACTCTCCCAGATTATCCCGAGGACATGGCTCACAAGAAGATGATGTTGACCCAGCAATGTATAAGATATTTCAAAAGATGATGGCAAAAATGATGTCTGAACAGGCTAGGGCAGGTTCAAAGAAAACATCCTCTAAAAACAAGATCAAGAGAAAGCCAATGAAAAAGCATGTCAGGATCAGCAAGAGAAAAATCCAGCAAGACAACACCTCTAAGGGTACAAAATCGGCAGAGGAGGATTCCGAGGAGGAGCAGTTTGTGTTCATCCCAAGACATCTGCGACAACCCAAGAACGTGGCAGAAGAGACCAAATAAGTAAACAAGCCTAGAGATAGGGTCCTAATAGAAGATTCAATCCAAGCATTAACTAAGATAGTCAAGGACCTACAAATCTGAGACAAAAAGAAGAAAGCATACACCAAGCAAGACTTCTATCTAGGGTTGGATGGGGATAGCAGTTTGGAAGACCTCCCCAAAAAATTCATTAAATTTGATGGATTTGGTAACCTAAAGGCCCATCTTGCAATGTTTTTCGCACAGTGTGCTAGATTCAGTGAAGACAACCGTGCCCTCTTCTTGTGCTTCCCTTGCAGTTTGGAAGGCAAAGCAGCTAAGTGGTATGCAAAGCACATCAACCCCGTTGAGCTGCGAGATTTTGACAAGGTTGTTAATCTATTTGTGAAAAGATTCATGTTCAATTCTAAGGCACTGCCCACCCTCAATCATAGAAAAAGCCATAAATTTCAATAAAATGAGAACCCCATCTCAAATTTCATTAGGAGGTGGAGAGATACCTGCAATAAAATGAGAACCCCATCTCCGAGGAGCACGCACTCCAGGTTATCTTGAACAATTTCTCTCAACCTCTTAGGAGCCTTATTTGTACCTACCCATCAAAATCATTCATCAAACTTATTGAACGAGCTGAGTGGCTCGAGATGGGAATGGACAGTGGAATGTATGAGGGCATCACCCTCATCAAGAGCAGTCAAGATTCAAAAAAGAAGGCAAATTTTACCTTCTCAGCCAACTCTGGTGGCAGTAGCAACAAAGATGGCAAGAACAAGCAGGCAGGTCAGCGAGATGAACTCTTCAAGCAGAATGACAAGCTGGTCCAATCCAAAAAAAAAGAAAAGATAAAGCGTGACGGTTGGAGTTATGACCGCCAGTTCACTGCTCTAGAACAGTCCCTCAAACAGGTCCTTGAATACATGTTGGGCAAAGGGATGGTTAAACTTCTGAGAGTTGTTGATCCTCCGGTTCCCCTGGGAAAATGGAAAGACAAATTTTGCAAGTTCCACCGAGCAGTGGGGCACAATACCGAACACTGCTTCATTCTCAAGAACATCATCCAAGAGTGCATCGATAAAAACCTTCTGATAGATGATGAAGACGAAGAGCAGCCCGATGTCCTGACCAAGTCTTTCCCAGATCACTCAAAAAACTGATGATGCCAGAGTTTTTCTGCTTTCCTCCTTTTCTTTTACCAGTCATATTGTACGGGAAAGTTAGCCCTAGTCTTTTGCGATCTTTTGGTCACGTACTTATAAATATTCAAGTTTTTATTTTTAGTTTTTGCTTATCAATGAAATGTCAATTTCCTTCATATCTCTAGTATTTAATTCTTCTTTATTTTGCCATACTGGGGCATCTTTTATTGCTAAAATTATATTTATAGTTAAAAAATCTTCTTTGCCATCAGCTTTTATTAAATTCCTACTCTTTTCAGGATAAGGGACAATCCCGACATCATTCATGAGAGAAATGAAATTACCTATGAGGGTTTTTCAAAATCGTGAAATTTTGAAAATTTCTGTAAAATCTTCATCATGATCACCAAAAGTTCAATATTTTGATCCAATCTTTTTCAAAATCAACCATCGCGTTGATCTTTCTTTTCCAAAAATGGTTTCAAACCATTGTCCAGAAATCAACCCTCGTGTTGATCTTCTTTTCCAAAATTGGTTTCGAACCATTGTCTTCAAAAATCAACCCCCATGTTGATCTCTCTTCAAAATCAACCCTCGTGTTGATTCTTCTTCATAGATAAGCTCTTGTGTTGATCACTCTTTAAAATCAACCTCGTAGTTGATCCTCTTCTCAAAAATGATTTTCTCATTTATTTTTTGAATGAACATTCTCATCTCACTTTAAATATCCCGTATGCAGGTAGGATCAAGCAAACTGCTTTTCCTTAATTTTTCATTAGTCTTTTGTAAATCTTTATTAGTTTTGTCAAATTTTTTATTTATCTTTATTAATTTCATCAACCTATTAATTTCTCATTAATTCTATCAATTTCTTTAATCTTTATTGATTCTTTATTATCAATTTTATCAATTTTTATTCTTTATCAATTTTCATCAATTTTTATCGATTCTTCACCCAATTTTTTTATCAAAACTTTTTTAAATTTTATTCAATTTTTTCACTCGGGTTAAGGGATAAACCTGGATTTTCTAGCTTAGGTTAAGGGATAAACCTGAACCTCGGCCCGCGAGGTCCTTCTTCTTTCAGGATAAGGGATAATCCTGAAGTCTTTCATCATTTTTCAAGCGTCATCAATTTTCCACGAAATTTTATTCTTACCAGATTTTTTTATCCATCCTTGTCAATTCTTTATCAATCCTTCAAAATTCCAATTGGTCCTTCAAAATTATAATGTTTACATTGGTTCTTCAAAATTTCAATTTTCTCAATTGGTCCTTTAAAATTCTAGTTTTACACTGGTCCAAATTCCAATTGGTTTTTCAAAATTCCAATGTTTACATTGGTCCTTCCAAATTCCAATTTCTCAAATTGGTCCTTCGAATTCCAGTTTTACGTTGGTCCTTCAAATTTCAGTTTTACACTGGTCCTTCAAAAATCCAATGTTTACATTGGTCCTTCAAATTCTCAAATTGGTCCTTCAAATTCCAGTTTTACGCTGGTCCTTCAAAAATTCTAGTTTTATGCTGGTCATTCAAATTCCAATTGGTCCTTCAAAATTCCAATGTTTATATTGGTCCTTCAAAATTCCAATGTTTATATTGGTCCTTCAAAATTCCAATTTTCTCAAATTGGTCCTTCAAAATTCCAGTTTTACACTAGTCCTTCAAATTCCAATTGGTCCTTCAAAATTCCAATGTTTACATTGGTCCTTCCAAATTCCAATTTCTCAAATTGGTCCTTCAAATTCCAGTTTTACGCTGGTCCTTCAAAAATTTAAGTTTTACATTGGTCCTTCAAATTCCAATTGGTCCTTCAAAATTCCAATATTTACATTGGTCCTTCAAAATTCCAATTTTTTCAAATTGGTCCTTCAAAATTCCAGTTTTACACTGGTCCTTCAAATTTCAATTGGTCTTTCAAAAATTCCAATGTTTACACTGGTCCTTCAAAATTCTAATTTTCTCAAATTGGTCCTTCAAAATTCCAGTTTTACACTGGTCCTTCAAATCCCAATTGGTCCTTCAAATTCTAGTTTTTTCACTGGTCCTTCAAAATTCCATTTTTCTTAAATTGCTCCTTCAAATTCTAGTTTTTTTTCACTGGTTATTCAAAATTCCAATATTTACACTGGTCCTTCAAAATTCCAATTTCTCAAATGGGTCCTTCAAAATTCCAGTTTAAAACTGGTCCTTTACCAAAAATCTTGTATAAAAAATCCTTTACCAAAATCCCTTTTACCCAAATCCATTTAGTTGGTCCTGCCGAATCCAGTTTTTACTGGTCGAAATTTTCAAAGTCTAAAAGTCTTGCATTATTCTTCCGAGTTTCAACCCAAGGTCCTATCAAAATCTATATTGAGTGATTATTTCACAAAGGATTCTCGAAAACTTTGCCAATTTGCTAAAAATGTGTTGATTCCAATATTTTGCTGCATAAAAGAATCACCTCAGATTACCTCTAGTATTCTTTTCAAAAGGGTGAAGCTTTTTTGCGAAAAAGAGTAAAATTCAAATCTTCTCTCTGTTGATCAACCAAAAGTATGTAAGAAATATCCTTGGTATGATTAGCGAAAGAAATATTCAATGATGTTGAAAAGCTGGAAGCGAATCGATATTGATCATAGCTATGGCACATGTTTAAAGACGACTTTCTGGCAATCAGGCAGTGAAAATATCCTGAGCGATAAAAAGAATTCACTCAATCCATATCTCCTCATTCATTTAAGCTGCAATCAAATATCTACAAAAGGGATCTCTCAATTGTCGTCAAGTTGAAGATGAATATGCAAGCTGGACCTCTGAGGCCAAAGAAGATTTGGATCATCTCCGAGATGAAGGAGTTTGTGATGGATCCTTCCAAAGAAAGTTCAAATCACCGTCAAGATGAAGGTGACTACGATGAACCTCCCGACAAACCCTAAAAGATATTTGATTTCTGCTATTATCTAAAGATTTTTGACCAATGAACCAATATCATTAGTATAATTCTTGAGACAAAGAAGGATCAGAGCATAACCAAGATGAAGGAGTTTGTGACGTACTCTTCCTAGAAAAAAAGAAAAGTCAGAACATCTCCAAAATGAAGAATGATGCAATAAACTCCTCGCCAAAAACCTAAGAAAGCTTAATGCCTCAAAAAGAGTGCCAGAAAGATCATTATGGGAAAAGCCCTAGGATATCAAACTGTCAAAATTGCCAAAAATCATCTTTTCTTATGCAAAATCCTTTCATCAATATCTTTTCACTGCTTGCTTTTATGAAATTAAGAATATTTCTTCTCTATTCATATCAAGAAAATGGATAACTTCCTTGAAGGAACTCAACAACATAAAAATTTGAACTTGACTCTAGAATCAGGGAAGTTAACCTCATTTTAGAGGAAATACTCTAGGTAAAAAGATAGAATATCTTTTGCACATACGTGCACACTTTCAAGCATTTGAATCAATTACAATTTCATCTTATTGGCAAAATTTTCTGATTATCCAAAAATGAAATAAATGTTCAATATCTATTTTGATGCAACATAGCGTTGTTTATATTTTTCAAAGAGAGTTGCCTCATTCTGGTGAGGTATTTCTCCTCGTCCCATCATAGTCTTCCCCATTGAGGAATTCATGCTTTGTGTATCCATTCAAATAAGGATTATACCTGAACCTCGTCTCACGAGGTATTTTTCAAAAATGTCCCATCATGGTTTTTCAAATATCTTCGTCCCATCCAGGTTAAGGGTTAAACCTGAGTCTTTTCAAAAATTCTTATTTTTGTCTCACCCATGAGACTTCTTCAAAATCTCTCCTTTTTACCATTTCAGAATATTTATCTCAAAAGTCCCATTATGATTTCCTCATTTTCTTCTGTCCAAATTATTTTCATACTCGAGGATTTCATTTATTCTCAAAACCTTTTAGGATAAGCTATCAAACCTGGGAATAATGTTTTACAAAAACAATTCTTCCACACCTAGTTTATACCTTCTAACTAGGGCATTTTTAAAAAAATTGGTATGTCTTCTTTGCCGCTAAGCTCGGCTTACAACCGGCTTAGCAGCAAAGAGGGGCATCTGTGAACACCCCAAAATTTCCAAAAATCCAAAAATTTCCTTTCTGCCTCTGACTCACATCTTCTGAATAATCGGACCGACTTTTGATCAAAATCCATTCATTTCTCAGATTCATTGGAATCGAGACTCAATTTTGATTTCTGACCCAATCTCGGATCCAAATTGGATATCCAAATCCAATTCTGATCCTGGATCTCTTATTGTTCAAAAAATAAAAAAAATCAATTCTTTGAATCTTATCGGATGTTTTATCTGGATCCAATCTCAATTCGAGATCCAAAATGCATATTTTCTCAAAATCTTGGATCTAAATCCATTTCGGAGGTCATTTTCTGAAATAAATCATTTATTTTATGAAAATCCTATTTTAGAAAAACTTACAATTTCAAAGCAAATATTTTATAAAAATCTTTCAAAAACCTCATTTTGGATCCCATTTTCCTAAAATCTTTGTATTTTCTTCATATCTTTAGAATTATTATAAAAAATATATATATATAAAAGAAAATTTTCCAGAAAATATGGCTTTTTACATCATTTTTTAAGAAAAACTTGTAAGCAGTCCCTCCTTTCTGAAAATTTCCAAAAGATAGAGGACCTCCCTTGAAAAAATCTCAACGGCCTTTCGTTGCGAGAAAAGTCGTAGAGACCTCTCTCTCTCTCTCTCTTTCGATCATTCTCTCTCATTCTCGATCCTTTTTCTCCTTTCTATATAAACAGACCCTCCACCCTCTCTCGATTCATCCACTATTCACCTCTCCACTGCGCTTCTCTTCTCAAATTCCCTCTTCGTCTTCATTTCGGTTCTGAAGGGAGCCCCACAACAAACCGCCTCTTCACCCCAACACCCCTTTTCTCATTCACGATCGCCTTCACCTCCCCATGGTTCACACATTTACTTCCTTTCTCCCTCTCCTCCCTCCTTTAAAGCTCCTGCTTCGATCAACAAATCCAGTAAGCATCGGCTCTTTCCTCTATTTATTTCCTTTAATTTTAATTTTGTTTGACAATAATGTTCGCTTTTCATCATTTTTTTTCTTTCATTCCTTCTTCTTTACTTCCCCTTTTCTTGCTTTTCTGTTGTTTCTGATTTCGTTAATCTTCTCATTCGTCGCCCCATTTGAAAGCACCACATGTAACGTCATGTTGCCTATAGCAACATTGATCTACCTGCGTGCGATATGAATGGAATCCTCATATTCCAACATCTTTTTCCCTTTGCTGCAATTTTGGTTTTCTTCAGTTTGTTTAACTTTCAACATTTTTTTATTTATTTATTCATTTCTATTTGTTGCATTTTATCCATTTTAATCACATTTGAGCTTCATCAGATGTTATATTTTTGTTTATCATTGTTCATTTCTATTTGAAATCACTCCATCCAACTCGTTTTGATTTTGCCTGCTTGTTTGCCACCGTTTTCTCTGTTTTATTTCCCTCATTCTTTTCTTCAGTTCATACTTTTCGGTTTATACTTTCTTTTTTGTTTTAATTTCTTAATTTCACTATGATTCCCTTTTATTAGTATACCATAGTTAAATCTCAATTTCATTCAGCTAACATTGTTTACGTTTTGATCGTTTTCTTTTTATTTTTCTGTATCTTCCATTACGACATACCTACGTCGATTCAGCATGTTGCCTTTACTTCACTCATTTTCCTGTAACTCATGCATTTCTTTTCCTGTAAATTCATTTGAATGGCCTACCATCCGATGCATCTTACTATTAGCCCTTAAATGGTAGATACTTAGATACTGGGTAATACCATTAAGAAGAATTTAGAAATTCCCATTGCTTTGACAAGAATCCCCTCTCATTGAGGTTGCACGCTATCTGATCCCAATCGATTTTGCATGCTTTGACCTGAGTTCTTGTATTTGATATACATTTCTTTAAATTTTCATATGTTTTGACATTGCATAATATCATCATCAGGTGATTTCTTTTCAGTACACTTTTAAATATCCTCCAGCATCACATAGCATAAATTCTCATGTTTGCGTGCCTTATTGAAATTTTCTTGTAAATGTTTTGGTTTACCCTGGACTGTTGTTTATATAACTTCTGTATCTTCATTTTCGTATGATCTTTGTTCTCCTGATATGTTTTTATTTGTTTTATCAGTGTCATTGTTTATGATTGCCATTCACAATAATCAGTTTCATCATAACATAATATATACTGATTTGGCATCCTTTGATTAGCGTCTATGGTGTTACTGTTACATCCCATGGTACTTCTTGTTCAGAATTCATCATATAGCATCCTGCTTTTATTTTACATCATTATCTAAGTCTCAATTCCAACATTCGCTTTGTTTTTATTTTGATATTTCAGCAAGTTGAATGTTAATCGGTTCAATATTTCCGTGCGTTTGGGTCCCATTTCTTTTCCTCATGCTGATTTTGATCCTCATATTTATGTTTGATTTTCTGTTTTTATTTTCCATTGTCTGTTTCTTATCTGCATATTAATTTTCTATGCTTATTTTATTTCCAAATTACATTAGATTCCTTGCTTCCCTTTTGTACATTGCATTATATATATAATTAGCATCATCTCCTCTATATCCCTTACATACCATCATCGTCTTTCTGCTGTAATGTGCCACTGTATAATGGGTTTGTCCCCTGCTTATACAACTTGAGATCGTGGAGCTTCAGAAGTATTTAATAACAACATGGCTTCTGTCCTTGAAGTCAGGCCTGCATAGCATATCTCAGACAGAACTCCTGCATCTCGGTTCATCAGGATTGTGTGTATTGTCGATTGGTGTAGCTTGGTGCTCAGGTCATTCATCTACAGATGCCTTCTGGAGCCTGTGAAATCGGGAACATGAATTGGACCCCTTTATTTTATTCCCTTTACATCTGTAAATAATCTGAGTTCCATACTGAGTTCATCTTTTGGTTTAGTTTATAAACATCTAATCGATTGCTTTTTAGCAGGTTTTTCAGTCTTATTGCCATCCTTGGTATTAGAAGAAGCCACGGGGTTATCACGGTGACCTATTAGTATCAATTTTTTTTTTACTATTGCTAAGAAAATTCAATTTAGCACGATGTGTAACGATTCGCTACAGAAAAAAAAAAGTTAGATGATTTAATTGCTAACAAATACAATGGCTTGTTTTCTATGTTGATCTCCCAAGATCTGTCTGTTGATAAATTCATCATAATACCTCATATCTTGGCCGTCCACTTCCTTTACTCTTACCATCTATATCCACTTTATTTTCTGTAGTATCTTCATATATACCCACACCCAACATTCCATCCCTTAGTTATCTTACATAATGCTTGAAAACCTATCTGCCTGTATCGCCATCTGTATGTTCACCTCCCACGATAGCACACTCCTCCCCCTGCGTGCTCACAACAATGGCGAGCACTGCTGTGGCTCCCTGTATTTTCGTTCATTTGCTTCATTACACCACTTTACAGCATAATTGCATTCCTGGCATCTACACAGTATCAGCATACTACATTGCATTATCTTCACTATTTGCATATATACCACATCACTTTTATCACTGTGGCTTTCTGTGCACAGCATCACCATCCTTGTTGTCCATACCTACAACATTTCAACCAATCCCAGCCCCTGTTGTAGCCTTCACATTCACACACCCCAACACTCATATCTACCTGCTAATTGCATCCATTACAGGCTCCATCTACTTGCACTCACATGGCTGGTCACCTCTCCATCATCTGTCATAGCATCCCCTGTACACTACAGCATTTATGCCCATCCACTTGCACCTCCTCATTTCCCACATCTTAGCTATTTCACAATATCACTTAACATCATTTCCCTAACCTGCAAACCTTCACTCATACACTATCCGGCAACCTCCAATCCTTTCCCTGTTATAAGTATTCACAGCAATTTACAATTGTTGTGTAGTCACCCTGTAGCAACACATTGCAGCTGTCACCTTCATAAAACCTTCACCTTAGCACTTGCATAATACCTCCCAACCTCATTTCATCACTAACTTCATTCACCATCATCCCCACCTACCTCACAACCACCTATTGTTGGAGCGCCACCACAAGGATACAACAGTCAACCACCATCTGCTGCAGCAAGCTATCCTTTTCAAGCACCTAGCTAGCCTGGTTGTGGGACGCCACCTTCTCAGCCTGACTATGCAACCCAGCCTCCTGCTTGGCCAGGTTATGGATAGTTATGGTTAGCAGCCAGTTGCACAGAAACCTCCTGGTCAGATAGTATATGGGCAAAACCCAAACCTTTCAAGAAAGATATCCTGCACCTCAGCAACCAGGTTATGTACCTTCATAACTTACTCCAGCACCTCACCCTGTTGCAGCCTAAGGTAATATCCCCCTTTGCTGGATCATACTTGTGTTCTCAGCATCATTTTCCTATGCATATTCTTGTTGAGAAACTATGTTTTGATGAGACATGATAAATATGATATGCTTTCATGTTATATTATGACTAGATATGATGTGTTATGAATCCAACGTGTATTTGATGCAAGGTTATTTCACTTAAGAAGAGTGAAGACAACTTGATCAAGTGCAACAATTTGATGCAATCATACTACTCTAAAGAAAAAGCTTGATGGGTCATACATTCATAAAGTCTCTCTAAGAAGATCGGCTACTTCAAGATGAAGTTTTTTTCTTCTTTAGAGTCATATGTAACAAAACCTTTAGAAGCATGCATATTTCATATTAGACTATATGCTTTAAAATCATACAAGCCATTCATACACAAAAAGACAAGCTTTCATAAAAAGAATGTTATGTATTTCAAAAACACCTTTTTGAAACAAATCATTATACTTCATACAAGCATTTATGAAAAAGACAATTTGACAATACATAAAAGCTCATGATTTCAAAAGCGTTTATGTAAGAAAAGACAAAATGCATTGGTTCATAATACACAAATATTTACGTAAGAAATTTTGGTTCATAATACATAAACATTTATGTAAGAAAAGACAAATTGTGAAAAGATGTATTGGTTCATAATACACAAGCAATTAAATTAGAAATGACGATTTGAGAAAATAAATATTATTTTCATACACAAACATTTATTGTTGAACAAAACATTTAATTTAATAAATGATCATTTATTTCTTTAAGCATTAAATATAATTTCAAAAATACTCACTCAAGATGTGACGACTTATATTTGAAGTCATCATTCTTTTAGTAAGCATTAAATGGTACTTCAAAAGCATTTACTCAAGAAATGACCATTTGTAAAATAAGGTACTAAACAAACATTTATTGTACTTTCATGCATTTAAACAAAGAAGTGACGATTTGTAATAGAAAAAAACTCAAACAATTAATGTACTATAAATCATTTATTTGAGTAATGACAAATTACAATATAAATTACATTTCTAAATACTTCAACGTTTAATGTACTACAAAACATTTATTTGAGAAAAGACACATTACAAATTAAATCTCATTTATAAATACACCAACGTATATTGTACCTCAAAATATTTAATTTAGAAATGATGACTTGAAGAAACTATCAATATTTAAATACACCAACGTATATTGTACCTCAAAATATTTAATTTAGAAATGACGAATTGAAGAAACTATCATTATTTAAATACACCAAACATTTATTACTTAACAATTATTTAATTTATGGAATGATGATTTTTGAAAAAGTAATATAGTACACACACTATTACACACCTTTTCTCATAAAAGTTGTTTTTGAAATGACTAGTCATCTCACATCACAAAAGGACAATAATTTCAAAACATTTCAAAAAGCAACAACTATTCTTGAAGATCTATATATACAGACAAAATATTTTTTCAAAGATAGACATGTGAGCTTTAAAAGAGAAACATTCTTACTCGACACACTGAAAAAGTGCTTAGAAAAAGAAAGAGAAAAAAACAATAAAAGCTCTCTGACAAAAGAATCAAGTGTGTGAAGAAAAAGAAAAAGAACATTTTGTTCTCCTGAAAAGATTATTCTGCCTATTTTTAAAAGAGAGAACATTCTGAGAGAATCTTCATACGTGCATTCATACTCTGCATATTATTCTGAAGGTTCTATAGGAAAGTGTTATAACTTTCTGTTTTCTGCTATTTCCCTTCTCTGTTGAGAGAAGTAGACCTCTGAGGAAGAGGGTGTTGTGCTATTTATCCCGTAACACGGATTATATAGTAAAAGGCTCAAGTGATTTACTTGGGGACTGGATGTAGGTCAGTAACTCGGCCGAACCAGTATAAATCCTATGTTTATTGTGCTGTGCCTAATTGTCTTATTTTTTATATTATTGATTTGAAACAAATTTCACTATTCACCACCTCTCTAGTGAAATTTTATTTGGTATTGGTTTGACTTTTGGAGATGCTATTTTTAAAAGATATTTTTCAATGAAACCAAGGGAAAATCGTCAACCAAAGATATAAAAACCGACTTTCCACAGACGTGGCGAGTACGGGTCGAATCCACAGGGAACGAGATACATTCTGAAATAATTTTAAAATAACACTTTATTAATATAACAAAGTTTACAACTATGTCAATATTACAATTTAAATTAAATAACAATCTAAACTATGTAAATAAACTAAAGTAGGAAGCTAAGTCTTCTGCAGATCTCCAGGGGCAAAATTGTCTTTTCACCACATGTGCAGTTGCACTTCATCTTTGAAATACACCTGTAAACCTGTTCTAACTTATCAACCTACACAATGAAAATAAAAAGTCAGTAAACAAATTAATAATTAAACCTAAATTACATCTACGATTATTTCTAAACAAAGACATAAAATAAACTACATTTAATTAATTAAAGAAAACTAAAATTACAACTTCTAACTAAACTAACTAAGAAAATGCATGCTAACTACTCTAACTACTGTTAATTCACTAACTACAATACTAGAAAACACGAAAACTACACTAAATCAAACAATTAACTAAATGACTGTTTTGTCCCTAAAGAATGCAAAAGTGGACTCTGACAGCTTTTTGCAAATCGACTGATTGACAGATCAAACAAATTCCAATTTTTCCAAAATCACTTATGTTCTGTAACTGACAAATTCAAGAATCTGACACATTTTACAGATTCGAAAAATAGATTCTGGATCCCCAGATATAAGCATTTCAAAATTAGGATAATCTTGGAAATCGCAGGACCCGAAATTTGAAATTCCGAAAAAGCTATTTTCACAAAACGCTTAAAACCCAGACCAAATCAACTCGGATCGAGCTGAATTTTGGTCTGCATACAGTTAACACACGTATGTGAAGAATAGAAAATAATTTTTAGAAAACTCTAGAAAAATCCACATAAAATGATGAGTGCCAAATATGATAAAAATCAGTTTTAAAAATCAGTGCACTATTCATTTGTGCCGATCCACAAATCACACTTCGACATTAAACCACGAACAAAGACAGTCTTAAACTAATTTAACCTACTATTAAACTATAGTACAAAGGCAACAATTAAGCTAATTATAAAATAACTAAGAAATACCCTAAACAACTAATAGTAATTCTAATCTAAACCACTCATTAAATCTAATCTAACCTAAACTCACTAACTAACTAACTAAACTATTGTTACTTCTAACACTTAATTAAAACAAGTATTATCCTAATAATATGACTAGGGTTAGCCACTAACTAAGTTAACTAACTATCTAAGGTTAGTAGAGGTTAACTATCTGACTAGGGTTCTAGGGTTCTAGGGTACGGTTAGGCAAGGATTAGCTACTAGGGTTACTAGGATTATTCACTAACTAGGGTCGGTGGTTAGGGTTAACTAACTAGAACTAATAATTAACTATGGTTAGTTGACTTAGGTTAGACTACTAGAATTACTAAAGTTAATTACTAACTAGGGTCGACTAGGTTAATTTCTAACTAAGGGGAGTTAGGTACTAACTATTGTTAACCTTATAACTAGGGTTAGTAGGTTTTAACTAATTAGGCTAGCTAATTAATATTAACTAGGGTGGTGGTTTTAGATATGGCTTTAAACTACACGCCACCCTATATGGGCTAACTATGCTAACTACATAATATTTACTAAAACACTAACAAAAACCTAATCTAGATCCTAAATTAAATGTAACCTAAAATGAGTACCTACCAAAAAGGGTCAACTCCTAATTAATCTATCTAATTAAAACCCCTAAATGGAATATAAACTAAGGTTAATAAATACCTAAATAGGTCATACACGATTTCTCTAATCTAATCCTAATTCTAAACTTACTAAGTTAACTAATATCTAATTAATGCTAAGTCAAACTAGGCAATTAGTAATTAAGGCTTATAAAAGATAAAACACGAATTTGGTAGGGGCCAACTCCATTATTTTTTACCTTAATAGCTTATTTGGAAAGCTTTTAATTTCAAAAACTGTCCAGCCTATTAATACCCCCCCCCCTTTTCAATCATTTTCTTTTAAAAGCATTAAATCACTTGTTTGAAACTCTTACCTAAAGCATGGTTCACGTTTTTGGCTGGCTTTAAGAGAGAATGTAATATTTCAATTCTTGCCAAACTCGTGTAAACCAATTTATAAAATCTTTTGAAAACATAAAAAGGGGGTTTCCACATTTAAAACAATAGCTCCTTGGCAAAGTGGCTGGACCAAATTTATTAAAACTTTCCTTCAATGACATTCACGAATTTGGAGGTGTTGGTCATCTACCAAAAACGGTTTTTTCAACTACAAAGACCATAATGCCCTTCATCTAATCTAATTAAGTAATTAATCTAACCTAATATTATCCTAACTAATTTGTCCTAACTACCAATGACTTAAGGGATAAAAAGGGGAAATCAAATATAAATTAGAGATGGATAACTATGTTACTTGCTACATGAAACTCGACCTATCTAATGTAAACATAATATGACTAAAATGAATTTATCTAAATCTAAATTTCCTACATAATCTATAATTACAATTAACTAACATAAATCAAACCTACAGAAAGTACACAAACTAAGAAATAAACAACACATAACATGAATCTACGAAACTGAATTAGACTTAAAATGAACTGTAACTAACCTTATGACAATAATCAAAAATATATTCTGCACTACACTAACACACGTTCATAACTGGAATTGTAAACTATTAGATGCACAAACTAAATTAATGAATATCAACACTATGTTGTAAATAAAACCCACAAAACAGAAAATGTTAAATCAACAATTTAAATCCAAAACCGAAATTTAGAAATAACAAAATCTGCTACATGGTTAAGACTAAATCTAAACAATAACTAAAACACAGTAAACTAATTTATCAAAATATATTTAACCTAAACACTACAGCCGGTTGGACGACCTACCTAAAAACTAGAAAAACAACACTCGACACTTAGTTTTCTCAAGATCTAAAAACGCACAAAACAGAAAATGACATAGACACGTTTCCTAAGGTAATGTATTCGACCAAAATAAAATATACAAGATTGGGAAACACTAAACAGACGCAGACACACAGCAGAAACTTTGGATCACTTGCACACACCCACAACTACTAGTCGATGGATTACAAATAACATTTAATTAAAATAAAACACCTAAACATAACTACGTGCTGGTTTATGCACGAAATACCTACACTAAGGCTGACGAAAAACATAAAAACACAGCACACCACTCACGCACAGTTTGGGTTCTATCTAGAAGCAATGGATGGGAAGATCTAACCTCCAGGGCGATCCGACGACTGAGGGGAAAGGCAGAGCGGACTTTGCAATGATTTCGCGTCATGAAGGACCTCGTTGATGCTGAAAATACACCATGGGACTGTATTAGGCTGCTGCAACACGTTTGAAGTCCACCGAAGATGGAGGATGAAGCCAATTCTCGATCGAGTGGCTTAGAAGATCGGATGGAGGTAGAGCCGATCCCTCTCGTTGGAGTGTCTCGCACTTCCATGCAAGAGCAAGTGTCTTCAACCTCTGCTTCACCTGCAAAACACAGCAAACATGGGATTAGCCAACATGGATGTAAAAGAATCGAAGGGATTTGAAAGGGAGGCAAGAAAGGATGCTTGGATCTCAAGCATTTCTTCAAGCTTCAATGGCAATGGCATGGGGTGAGGGATGAGAAGGGGCTGGACCAATATTCGTGCCCCTAGGGCACGAAAACCAAAGCAAAGACAAAAAACAATGGGTGTCCCTCTCCTCTTTTAACGATTTGCCTAGTTTGGGCATTTTTTCCAGAAAAGGGTTTAAAAATAAAATAATCACTGGGCGCCTCTTTCTACAGGGGTTTTTTGGAAAATCATTTATGATAAGACATGAATGGGCTGGCTGGAGTGGTTCTACATGTGTTTTGGTCCAGATCCAAGTCCCAGATGGGCGATTTGGATCTTGAATACCCGATTCAACTCCAAGGTTTGACCCGCAACACTAAAAATGCATTAATTTCCTCAAATTAAGTCCGATTTCGATGAAATTCGAACCATAGCTCTATAACATCATTATGCAGACCTTAAACCTATATATGATGCATTTATGCAGTGAAATTGTATTAATAAAATGTAATATTTATGCATCATCAGGTATCAAAGTAGGTTCTGCTGGTTTTGACATAACAAGTCTTCAAGCACAAAAATGGCATCAATATCTTATGCTCGTGACATCGAAGGTCAGCACTCCTCTCATCCTTCTTTTTTTAATGACACAAACTATGGATATTAGAAGTGCAAAATGGCCATATTCCTCAAGTCTATAGACTTTGTTGTATGGAAGATTGTAGAATGTCCATACACATCTCCAACTTCAGACTATGCTTCTTGGTCTGATGAAGAAAAGAAGATGGCAAACCTAAATGCAAAAGCTATGAATGCATTATATTGCACCATCAATAAAATGAGTTTAACATAATATCAGTTTGTGAATCTGCCTATGATATATGGCATTCTCTGGAGGTTGTCCACGAAGGAACTAACAGAGTAAAAGAAGCAAAGATCTCATCTCTAGTTCAAAAATACAAGCTATTCAAAATGAATAAAAATGAATCCATCATAGTGCTGTTTACCAGATTCACCAATATCACCAATGATCTTAAATTTTTGTGAGAAACCTATTCCCAGACTGATAAGGTGAAAAAGATCTTGAGATCTCTTACAACTGACTGGGAGAAAAAGACAACAGCTATTGAATAAGCCCAAGATCTTTCCAAGCTTACTATGGACAACTTAATAGGCAATCTTATGGCCTATGAAGTCTATATAAAAGAAAAAAAAGAAGAAGAACAACCTCCAAAGAAAAATCTAGCCTTCCCAGCCATTTCTGAGAATAAGGACTCAGAAAAAGAATCTGAAATTGCACTACTTACTCGAAGATTCCAGTGCTTCATGAGAAAGAACAGGCTGTCCAAAAAGCACAAAAAAAAAGAAAGATTCTAAAGAGGACACCATGTGCTATCAATGTAATAAGCCAGGTCACGTAAGACATGATTGTCCTCTTCTAAAAAGAAGATCCAAAGTTGAGGAACCAAAGAAAAGGTTCTTTAAGAAAAAGGCTCTCCATGCTCAATGGGATGATTCAGAACCATCCACTAGTGAAGAGTCAAGTGATGATGAAGACGAAACTGCAAACATGTGTTTCATGGCAGAAGAAAGCTCTGTAAGTGAAACTTCTGACTTCTCCTTTGAAGAACTTCTAGATGCTTTTCAAGAACTATTTGAAGAATCTAGAAAAATGAGTCTCAAAAATAAAGTTTTAAAGTCTGAGAATTTAGAGCCTTTCCAGAAAAATGAAAAACTCATTATTGAAAATTCTGAGTTGAAAAAGAAAAAATTCATGCTTACTTCTGAAATCTCGTCTACTAGCTCCAAGACTAAAAATCTTCAAGTAGAAATTTCAGGATTAAAAGGTAAAACTGAAAACCTTATGAAAATGGTTTTCAAGTTTACCAAAAGAAAAGAGAACCTGGAGAAACTCCTATCCTCTCAAAAAGTCTCTTTTACAAGAATGGCATTGGGTACTCATTTTAGTAAACCTTCTTGCATAAATCAAAAGACCATTTTTGTCAAAGGTTCTGCTGAACCTAAACAGAAGTATTATAATTTCAACTTCATGTACTCCTCTAAGATTATAGATAAACCCAAATCAAAATGGATATGGATTCCAAAATATAACAAAAAGGGACCCGATTGGGTACCAAAAAGAGTTTTTACTTGATCAGATTGCAGGCATTGAAAAAGAAGAACAAATGGATATTAGACAGTGGATGTTCAAAACATATGACAGGACATCCAGATCTTTTTGTTGTTCTTCATCATAAAGAAGGAAGAATCATCACCTTTGGAGATAACAACAAAGGTTTAATAATTGGGATTGGAAATATTGATAATATCGATAAACCCCTTATTAAAGACGTTCTCCTTGTTAAAGGTTTAAAACATAATCTCTTAAGCATCAGTCAAATGTGTGACATAGGATATAATGTCAGTTTTAAACATGATGCATGCCTCATAGTGAACACAAATGAAAATATTATTTTAAAAGGTCTAAGGAAAAATAATGTATATGAATTATATTTAGATAATATTTCTGAACATTGTCTCATAGCAAATAACGACTCTCAAAATTTATGGCACATGAGAATGGGACATGTTAACTTTAAATACATCTCTAAACTAGCTAAAAATAACTTGGTACATGGGTTACCTAAAATACCATTTAAAAAGAACTATTTTTGTGATGCTTGTCAATTAGAAAAATTGTCAAAATCATCTTTCAAATCAAAAAATGTTGTGTCATGTAAAAGACCTTTAGAGCTTCTCCACCTGGATCTTTTTGGTTCTTCTAGGGTAGCTAGTCTCAATCATAATAGATATGCTTTTGTAATTGTTGATGATTACTCAAGATTCACTTGGGTAATATTTTTGAAAAATAAAAGTGGCACATTTTGTGAATTTGAAATTTTATGCAAAAAATTACAAAATGAAAAATCCTCTACAATTGTTAAAATTCGTAGTGACCATGGAGGAGAATTTGATAATGCTATTTTTATAAATTTTTTTAACTATTGCATGGTATCTCACATAACTTTGCCTTTCCTAGAGCTTCACCTCAAAATGGTGTAGTAGAAAGAAAGAATAGAACCCTTCAAGAATCTGCCAGAACTATACTTCAACATAACAATCTTGCTAAATATTTTTGGGCTGAAGTTGTTAATATTGCATGCTATATTTCAAATAAAGTACTTATTAGGCCTTTGTTGAATAAAACTCCCTATGAATTATTCTATGACAGAACTCCAAGAATAGACTATTTTAAAGTCTTTGAGTGTAAATGCTTTATCCTGAACACAAAAGATAGCCTTGATAAATTTGATGCTAAATCTGCTGAAGGCATATTCCTAGGATATTTAAGTCATAGTAAAGCATATAGAGTTTTCAATAAGAGTACTAATACTATTGAAGAATCTATGCATGTCAGTTTTAATGAATCTATTGGTCAATCTGTTCATAATAATACTAATGATGATGACCTTGAAAGTACAGATTTTCTTTTAGATAATACAGTTGAATCTAATGAAGATCATCAAAGAACATTTTCTGAAATCAGAGATCATCCTCAAAAGCAGATTTTGGGAGACCTAACCAAGGGGGTTCAAACAAGAGTTCAGTTGGAATGTATTGCAAATATGGCTTTCCTTTCTCAACTTGAACCTAAGAAGATTGATGAAGCCATCTTAGACGAGTTCTGGATGCTGGCAATAACTAAAGAACTTAACCAGTTTCAAAGATATGATGTGTGGGACCTTGTACCAAAACCAAAAGATCATCAAATCATTGAGATAAGATGGATCTTGAGAAACAAGCTGGATGAATCAGGTAATGTTGTAAGAAACAAAGCAAGGCTAGTGGCACAAGGATACAATCAAGAGGAAGGTATTGACTTTGATAAAACATTTGCTCTTGTTTCTAGACTTGAATCCATTAGAATGTTTTTGGCATATGCAAGTTTTATGGACTTTAAATTATATCAAATGGATGTCAAAAGTGCTTTTCTAAATGGTTTTATAAATGAAGAAGTATATGTAAAACAACCTCCAGTTTTTGTAAATGAACAATTTCTTGATCATGTCTTCAAACTAAAATGTGCTTTATATGGATTAAAACAAGCACCTCGTGCTTGGTACGATAGACTTAAAACTTTTTTATTAAAAACTGGATTTTCTATAGGCAAAGCAGACTCAACTTTATTTATAAAAATAGTGGATGCTCATACCTTAATCGTTCAAATATATGTGGATGATATCATCTTTAGCTCTACTAATAATGGTCTTTGTCAAGATTTTTCTAAGTCTATGCAGAAAGAATTTGAAATGAGTATGATGGGAGAACTCACCTACTTTCTTTGACTGCATATTAAGCAAACCAAGGATGGAGTGTTCATCAATCAATCAAAATATGCACATGAACTTCTAAAGAGGTTCAACATGAACTCAACTACTTCAAAGAATACACCTATGAGTATAGCCACTGCATTGGACAAAGATGAAGATGGTAAGACTGTAGATACAAAATTATTCAGAGGTATGATAGAATCACTACTATATTTAACTGCTAGCCGTCCAGATATTATGTTCAGTATTTGCTTGTGTGCTAGATTTCAATCAAATCCAAAAGAATCACATCTTAAAGCTGTAAAAAGAATAATGAGATATCTAAAAGAAACTGTTGATTTTGGGTTATTTTATTCAAAATCATCCATATTTGATTTAATCTCATACAGTGATGCTGATTTTGCTGGTAGTAAACTTGATAGAAAAAGCACAAGTGGAACATGTCATTTGCTAGGGCACTCATTAGTTTCATGGTTCAGTAAGAAGCAAAATTATATATCTTTATCAACTACTGAAGTTGAATATATTGCTGCAAGCCTGGCATGTACTCAAGTAATCTTGATGAAACAAACTCTAAAAGATTTTGTTTTAACATTCGAAAATTCAACTATTTTATGTGATAATACCAGTGTAATTAATCTATCTAAAAACCCCATTCTTCACTCACGTACAAAGCACATACAAATTCAACACCACTTTTTAAGAGAACAAGCTTTAAACAACATAATTAAACTTGAATTTGTACCCACTAATCTGCAATTAGTAGACATTTTCACTAAAGCTTTAAAACATGAAGACTTTATACAAATTAGAAGAGAATTAGGAATCTGTAAACTAAGTGATTTATAAGTTGTAATTAACTTGTTTAAATTCACTTAATCTAATATGTGTCTAACCAGAACATAGTAAAACCATCCTACATGAGTTCACATTTTTTATATTAAACTATAATTTTACTATTGACTTCTTTTTCTTCACGATTTTTTTCGAATTCTTATTTAACCATATTTTATACTCTTATGATTATTTTATTGTATTCTATCTTGTCACCCATGTCACTCACTTTGGTTCATTCATGCATTGTGTCCTTTTAAAACCAATTATTTTTTTTGTTTTTCTCGCCACTTTTGGTATCCTCTCTCAAAATACTATTTTTGATTTATTCTACTTTATGTCTCATCATTTTTACACACCATTTTTTTTAACTCATTCTCTTCACACTATTCAATGACATAATGTATGTCTAGTACAATATGTCTCTTTCTAATTCACGTATACTCATATAATCTATAAATATTAAATCACTTTAATCATGACAAACTATTTATGTCATTCATCTTATGTCACTCTTTAATCACTTTTGTCTTCTTCTCAAAACATCTCTCACATGAACTTAGCCTATCGTCTTTATGTTGCCTCAAATCAAATATATTGACCCATGTCTTGTATTTTAAATTTCCAACTTGTTATTTGTTTTATTAGGCCATTATTGAACATCCTCTTTTACGCCCAAAATTGAATCCTTCTTTATGTCTCATATCTAACATGACATGATGACATGACTTCAAAAAACCTGATTTTAAAGGTATAACCTTAATATTATGGGTATTTTGGTCATTTTGACCATAATTCCAAATTTCAAACTATTTATTATCAGATTTTCATGCATTTGCATCATTCAAATATCAATAAAGTATGAAAATCGGGTTTATATCCAGCTAAATCCAACAATTTCATGATATTATTGGAAAATCTTGGAAAAACCCACATATTTGAACTAACCCCATTTCAAGCTTGGCAGGGACATTCAAAAGAAAAAGCTGGAATCTGCAATTTTCTTTCTTTCATTTTATTTAGTGATGTAATAATGTAACTTTGGAACAAGAGATTTACTTTTTCGCTTAGATTAGGATGCATATTATATAGTTTGAATTTATGCAATATCCTGATTATGTGATGCATGCATTTCCTTTGAAAATCATTGTGGATGAACATGAATGACACGTGCACTAACTCTTAGGGAGTTGAAGAACTCTGTGGAGTCCATATTTACGCTCCTAGTCGAAATATGAACGAGACCCAGATTCAGCATCTTTCTACTAGTCACACTGAGCCTACACTCTTAGGCTATCTTCCAAAATTCACTGCATATCTTCAATTTTTACAAAATATTTTAGAATTAACTAAGTAAATTACAAGCATATTTACGGCCATAGTCGGAATATATGGTAATCTTACCTTAGTTTAATTTTAAAATTGCATATTTTTCTGAAAAGATATTTTCACAAAAAGACATTCATTCATTCAGGATAGTTTGCATCATGAAATCATATGATTTTCCTTTTTATAAATTCACAAAATTTCCATTTCCAAAAAATCGATTTCTCAAAGATATCCTGAAATCTCTTTAAAATATGTTTTCTCAAGATTTGAATATCCCATTCTTAAAAGGAGTTTTCTAAGAATTCTCAACTATTTTCCAAAGTCCAAAATCGATTTTCAAATCCTTAAGGCTATACTTCTCGGAATTTCAATTTTCTAAGGTGTGATTTCCTTTCTCAAAAGAGTTTTCCTACGAATCTTCAATCATTTTACAAAGAAAATTTTCAAAGTTGGAGTTTTCTCTGACAAATGGTTCCTCTTCAAGTGTTTTCTCAAAAATTCTTTCTACTTTCCCAGGATTTTCATCCATTCATGATTTTCTCAAAATCTCTAGAAACTTCCTTAAGATTTTCAATCTTTTTATCAAGATTTTCTTGAGAAATTGATTTTCATCATTTGCCTTATAAACATTTTCCAACTCCAAAACATTTTCTAAGCATATATCATGTTTTTCAAACTGCATTTTACAAAATTCTATAGCACATGCCTGAATTCTCTATGCATTTAGGATAGAACACAATCTCGATAATTTAGCTAAGTCAAGCACACATTTGGTCCTTGGTTCGATTACCCCTGTTAAAGGTGGCAGGAATGGTCGAACCTCGTACCGACAGGTCGAGTCCCATTCCATGAAATATTTCCCACAATTTCAAAACAGAGGCGAGTATTTCAAAACAATTTTCAAATTCTGGTCAAGTTTGACTCACGGAAGCGTTTCCCCTCTCTCTCGCAGGGAAGGAAAAAATTTTGCGACGATAACACAAACCCCTCTCAGATTTATTATGCAAAATTGGAAGGTTCCATCATGGTTTCTTCATTTGAAGATTCTGCTTCTCATCCTCTTCAGGTTAAGGGTCAAGCCCGAACCTCGTTCTTCCATGAGGTATTTTTCGTCCCCTTCAGGTTAAGGGTCAAATCTTAATCTTGTTCTTCCACGAGGTATTTTTCGTCCCATCTGGGTTAAGGGCTAAGCCTGAGCTTCATTCTGACGAGGTGAAATTTTCTTCTCTATTCTCTATTCCATACCTACCATAATCATTAGAACCAACTCTTTCATACCCAATCAGATTCTTCTAACTGGGGCATTTTATAGCCTAAATTTGGTATGTTTTTCTTTGCCACTAAGCTCGACTTTCAACCGGCTTAGTAGCAAAGATGGGCATCTGTAAACATCCCAAATTTTTACCCTTATTCACAAACACCTCCCTCCTGCCACGGAGACCCACTCTCTAAAGCCTTCAGGGAACCAGCTGGTCGATATTTGAGCCAGGGTTGTTCATAGCCCAAATTTTACTATAAATTTCAATACTTCATCCTACACTGAAGATTCAATCCTCATTTTGGCTCAATCTCAATTATCAGTTCTCATCCTTAGATGAGAATTTCCAATCCTTTGTGTCTCCTAGGGGTTCAGGATTCCAAGTCCCTCATTCAGAGTTTACATTTTATGTGTTATTGCATATCACTGCATGTATTTGGCATACCATCTCATATCATTTCATGGCATTGCATGCCATTGCATCTCATTTTTGAGATCTAGCACTATTATTTTTTAAAATCTTTCAATCCAGATTCAATTTTTAAACTTTTCTTTCAAGATCGATTTCACAAACCTGGGTTTTAAATCAATATTTTCCATTTGTTAACCCCCAGAACCTTATTTTCTTTAGAAAAACAATCTGGATTTGTTTTAAAATCAATTTTTAACTAATTTCGATTCTCAGATGAGACCCAACTAGGTGGTGTCGCTTCTGGATTCCTTCATTTATCAAATTTCTCAAAATTTCAGAGTCCTACTCAGACCAAGATTGTCTTTTCATCTTTTTAAACCTTTTGAAGACTCTATTTTGATTTTAAACCAGATGTTGTCATATCCCTTATCCACTTCTGTCATTTTGGCCAAAATCTCAGAGTCCCGGTCAGATTAGGACTCTTTTTCAGAGTTTCGGTCAAATCATGACTCTACTTTTCACTTCTATTTTTATCTTTTATAGAAAAAAACCTTTCAAAATCTTTCATTTTGACCCAAAGTTTCAGACTTTTCAGTCAGATTAGGAGTCTTTTTTAGAGTTTTAGTCAGATTAGGACTCTATCTTTCGTTGTTGTTTTCACCTATTTTTGAGGAAATCTTCTAAAATCTTTCAAAAGAAGTCAAAAACTCAGAGTTTTAGTTGAACCAGGACTCTATTCAAAGAGTCCTAGTTGAATCAGGACTCTGACCCTGACTTTGAATTCTCATGAAACCAAAAATTCTCAAAAAACCAAAAATTCTCAAAGTTCTAGTCGAATAAGGACTCTTCCCTAGAGTCCTAGTCGGATCAGGACTCTGAACCTGAATTCAATTTCTATCCTACTTTCACCTGTTTTCTAAAACCCTCTCATTTGTTTTCTAGAAAACCCTAAATTGTAAGAGTTTTATTCAAATTAGGACTCTGTCCCAGAGTCCCAGTTGGATCAGGACTCTAATTCTAATTTCAGTTTTCACTTTGTTTTCATCTATTTTTGTAAAAAAACTTCTAAAAACTCCTTATTTGTTTAAAATTCTCAGAGTTTTAGTCGAATTAGGACTCTATCCCATAATCCCAATTAAATCAGGACTCTAATTCTGATTTCAGTTTTCATCTTGTTCTCACCTGTTTTTGCGAAAAGTTCTCAAAAGTTTCTTGTCTTTTTTCATAAAAATCAAAATTTCTAGAGTTCTAGTCGAATTAGAAATCTGTCTCATAGTCCTAATCAGATCAGGACTTTGTTCTGACTTCTGTTTTAACCCCCATTTTCACTCATTTTTAAAACCTTTTCGCCTATTTTTCGAAAAAGTCCAATTTTGTAGAGTTTTAGTCAACTTAAGACTCTATTTCAAGAGTTTCAGTTATACTAGGACTCTGACTCTAACTTCGTTTTTCAGCACATTTTATCAAATTTTGAGAAAACCTTTTTAAAATTCTTTTATTTATCTTTCAAAAGTCCCAAAAATCTAGAGTTTCAGTCCGATCAACACTCTGTCCCAAAGTTCCAATCCAGTTAGGACTCTATTCTAAATTTTGTTTCTACTTCCATTTTTATTCTCTTTACCGGTTTTTCAAACATTAGTCCATTTTTACAGAGTTCTAGTTGATTCAGGACTCTATTTTAGAGTTTCGATTAAGTTAGGACTCTAACCCTGACTGCTTTTTCTAACTTATTCTCACTTATTTTGAGAAAATCTTTCAAAAACCTCTTAATTTGGCTTTCAAAAACCTAAATTTTAGAATTTTAGTTGGTTTAGGACTCTAGTCTAGGGTTTCAGTTCGCTTAGGACTCCATTTTTAACACTTCTGATTTTCATTCGGTGATTTTTACTCTGTTTTGAAACCATTCTTAGTTTTTATTCTAACTTTTTCAAAACCCTGATGTGGGGCCCACACAGTTGGCGCCACCTCTGGAAGAGTCCCAATCCATTTAGGACTCTATTTGGTTTAGAACCTCGATTTTATTTTCAAACTTTCCTTCAAAAACTTTCCTTTTTAAAAATCCTTTATTTCAAAAAACCTGATTTCTAAATCAGTTTTCAACCTTCTTCAAGCGGGACCCACCCTACAGGGATGCAAAACCCTAATTTTCAATCTCATATCATTCATATCTCAAAAATACAAAAAAAATACTTAGCATAGATGTTCTTTTGAAGTTTCTAAAAAAAAAAAAACATTTTTAATCCTTTATTTTCAAAATTTTCAAAATTGTTTTCTAAGAAATCAAGTAGGGCCCACACTGGGTTGAGTCACACTTGAAAGTTTTGGTTAGTTTAGGATTAGTCAGTGTCCTAGCTAGATTAGAAGAGTCAAAAGTGATTTTAAAACTTCATCTTTGCTTTTTAACAATTTTTAAAGCTTTTAAATTCGAGTTTTAAAAAAACCAAATGTGGGCCCGCCTAGGTGGCACCACATTTGGAATTTCTTTTTACTAATTAAGTCAATTAATTCAATTAGGGTTAGATAGAGTCCCATCTAGGCTAGAATTTTTCAAAAAATTGCGCCCCCTCCCCCCCCCCCCCCCCCCCCATGTGCTTATCCAAACCCAATTAGGAAACTGTTTTTTTCTTTCTAAAATAGCTTTCTAAAAAAACTATAAAAAGGGGCAAATAGGGGGGTCGACCCCTAGGCTTTCTCTCATTCTTTCTTGCTCTCTCTCTCTTCTCCAGCAGCTCTCCTTCCTCTATTGAAGCTGCAGCCCCAAGGTAAACTTCTTCCACATTATTTCACTAGTTTTATTAAATTTTTAATGTTTATTTAGTATATCTCACCATTATCGCCCCATGTGTATTGGATTGAAGCTTGGATTTCGTTCAAGAACCATGAAATCGATTCAAGAAGATGATCTAACACTGTTTTAGGATGTTTTACATGATTTCAAGCCATTAAAATTGTTTATATTAATGTTTTTTATGTTTAAGCCAATAAAAAGAGGAGATTCGCCCGTTTAATGGGTCAAATCCCCCTTTCGAAGACTAAATCAAGTTCTAACCATGCTTTTCATGATTTTTTTTATTTTATTTCACTGTATTAATGTTTATTTTATTCACTCAAGCATCAAATCCAAATTCATGACATTGTTTGCATATTTTTTTTATTTTTTTTTAATGTTTAGATTAGGGTTTTTCAAGCTTTATCGCCAATATGTGATTTTCAATCCGGAGCATGCGAGAACAACGTTATTTCATGTGCATTTTTCTGTCAGAAAAATCTGTTTTTTTAGGTTTGGTTCACGGATTTGTCAGTGACTTTCCACAAAAAAAATGAATTATTTTGGATTCTATAACTCTGCCAAAAAAATAGAAAACTGAACCATGATTTTTAAACTGTGAAATCGCTATTGGGATTCGAGAGCAACTTGCAGAAGCAATATATCTCTCGTCAAAGATTCGATTAATGATACTTAAGTTGCAGTGGTTTTTTCTTTATGTATAGTATTTACTGTATTTTTTTCATATTTTTTTGTATCTGTCTGCTATTTTTCCTTTGTCAGAAGGTAAAGTCAGTTTCTTAGAGCTCGTTACACCTTGTTTAAACCCTAGATCGAATTGTGTCAATCGTATCTCCCTAACCGAAGATCTGATTGATGATCCATAAATAGAAAAATCTTCCTATGTTTCTTCTGTTCACTTCTAAAATTTTATAAATTTTGAATGTGATTTGTTATATTTCCCTGTACCCAAAACCGGATGCATGTATTTCAACTTGTTATATATTTGTTATAATTGATCATATATTATCAGAATGATATCTCCCTAATCGTAGATGATTTTTCCAACCTGTAATAAGGAAAATCTTTGTTTTTATGTCTAGTATCTGTTTGTAAATTTTTATGAATTTTCATGGTGATTTGATCCCTAAATTGGGTTTGACACTGTGACAGGTATGTGCCCACAGGCAAAATCATGTACTTTTAGTGTTTTATTTAATTTTTGTGTTAAAATAATGTCAAAAATATATTTTTTTAAATGAAATTAAATTTTAGGGTTATCATAACTATCCATGTCAATTTTTGTTATTTTTTAAGTTCATTGGATATGTTATTTGATTAAATAATGAAAACAGGGTGCCCGCAGAATCCCGATTCGAGTAAAACACTTAAAAATTACTCTTTTTGTGATATTTCAAATTTTTATGCATTTTTTTCATATTTTTAGGGTTTGATCATGTTTATAATCATGTTAGGGTACTTCATACCCTATTTGGCTTTGATTTGAATCCATTTGAGCCCTAAATCCAAAGTTTTACCAAAATATTTTCTGAAAACTCTGGTTTTAAGGCCATAGTCTTGTTTTTAGGGGTATTTTTATCATTTTTCTCCAAAATCCAAATTTCAAAGTTATTTATTTTTATTATTTCTTCAATTTTATATCATCTTTTATTATTTTTATCTTAGGGAGACATGAAAAAAGGCTTATATCCAGATAAATTCAATAATTTCTAGATATTATTGGATAAATCCAGAAAAGCCAACATATTTTTACTAACAATCTTTCTAGTTTTGCAGGGATATTCAAGACTGTATTTTCTTTTATTTCAATTCAATTGATGTAAAAATATAATTGTAACTTTGGAATATGAATTTACTTTTCTGCTTAGCTTAGGCTGCATTGCATATAGTTTATTCTTTTATAATATGATTCATGTGATGGATGATGATTCATGCATATTCAAACTCACCATGGTCTACACGAATGGCACATGCACTAGCTTCTAAGGAGTTGATAAACTCGGTGGGCTTCGTATTTGTGGCCATAGTCAGAATACGAATGAAACCCAGATTAATCATCTTTTTCTAAGCCACAATCAACCTATACTCTTAATCTATCTTAAAAAACCATTGCATATTTCAAGGTTTGTTAAAACATTTTTCTCCTTTTAGAATCAAATGGGTTATATTCAATCCATATCTGTGGCCATAGTCAGGGATATGAGGCGAATCTATTTCATGGATATTCTATAAGGCACATAAACTTCCTTTTTCAAATGATTTTCTTAAATTCTTCAGAAAATATCTTTCTCAAGAATTGCATTGATGCATCATCTAGGTTAGTTTACATCATGAAAAGTTTTCACAGAGCCACACGCCCATCCTTTTGATGTATTTTCCAATTCCATCTCATAAAATCGATTTCCTCAAAAATCATTTGAATTTCTCCAGAATTCGATTTTCTCAGAAAGCTCCCCTTTTCTTCAAAAATTAATTTTTCTTTCTTCAAATTACTTTTCAAATCCTGATTCACGATTTTTCAATCATCTTCTTTTCCAAGTATTTTTCAAATATTTGAAGCATACATCATGTTTTCAATCCGCATTTTTCAGAAATCCATAGCACATGCCTGATTCTTTGTGCATTTAGGAATAGAACATCGATTTAGACAAGTTGAGCAAAGCAAAACACATGGTTGATCCTTGGTTCGATTATCCGTGGTTATGGTGCCAAGAACGGTTGAACCTCGTACCGACAGGCGAGTCCTATTCTTCGAAATTATCCTGCATTTTAAAATGGAAGTGAGTTATTTTCAAAAACTTTTTCAAAGGTCAGTTTGACTTGCAAAAGTAAAATTTTGCAATGATAACACTCCATAAGCATAAACATTATACTTAGGTAGATGCATATGCATTTCTTCATAAGCATAAGCATTGCACTTAGGCAAATGCATATGCATTCTTTCATTAGCATAATCATCACACTTAGGTAGATGCATATGCATTTCTCATTTAGCATAAGGATTGCATTTAGGCATATGCATGTGCATTTCTTCATTTAGCATAAACATTGCACTTAGGTATATGCATGTGCATTTCTTCATTAGCATAAGCATTTGCACTTAGGCCAATACATATGCATTTCATTCATGCATTAGGCATTGCATCTTCATTAACATATGCATTTCCATTATAGCTTAGGCATAACCATATGCATATTAGTTTTAACATGGTATTTTCAATTCATTTTCTATATTTTGCATTTCTTTTGCCTTGTGTTATCTTGTGTTTACAAGAAAGCCTGGAAGATGCTGATTTCTTTTCTTAGATTAGGAATTTCAATGTTCAACTTCAATTGTAATAATTTTGTATTAATAAAAATTTCTATTTTTCTATTTAGATTAGAATGTATGATCATATAGTTGAATTTTAAATTCTCGTAATTACTTATGGCATTTCATTTTACTTTATTTTTCAAAAAGCACTATGGGATAACATGAATGACACATGCACCATTCTAATAAGAGGTAAATAACCCTAAGTAAATGATTCACATTTATGGCCATAGTCAAAATGTGAACAATACTTGAGATTTTTATCTTTTATGGAATAAAATTTGACCTACACTAGGTCCTTTTTGAAAAACATCATATTTTCAAAAATGCATTTTTCTCTTTTATCAGAATTAAAAGTAAAGATTAAATCGAGATATATTTGTGGCCATAGTCATGAATATATTCAAATTTAATCTTGCCTTAAATTCTATAAAAACACAAAAAATAATTTTATTCTTTCTTGGAATTTAAATGAAGATAAAATTAAAATATATTTGTGACCATAGTCATGAATATATTAAAATTTAATCTCATTTCAATTCTATTAAAGAATAAAATTTGCTTTTAAAATTCTATTTTTAAACAAATTCTTTCAATGCATTCATCATTTTACATCATTATTTGCCATCTTTGCAAATTATCTCAAATCATTCTCAAAATTCTAAGTGATTCTGAAATGAATATTCAGAAATACAGTCTTTCTAAGATTCAAAATCATTTGTTTAACTCCCTTTTACGAATGCAGATTTACCTTTTATTTCTTAATTCCACTCAACTTTAAATCTTATTTCAAATTTCAAATTTCAATCCTATTTCTGAACTTCACATTTCTAAATTTCATATTTTAACTTCGAATTTCATTTCAAATTCAAATGCTAAATTCAAAATTATTTATTTCTCTTCAAAATTCCAAAATTTTGAATTCTCATTTTTAAATTCAATTTTAAATTCTGAAGTTTATTTCAATTCTCAATTCAATTCTAAATCAAATGTTTAAAATTTATTTCAAAATCCTATCTTAAATTCCAAGTTCAATTTCAAATTTCAAATTTCAAATTTGAAGTTCAAATTCAATACCAATTCTAATTTCAAGTTCAAATTTAAATTTCAAAGTTCAATTATGATTTCAAAACTTAGAATTGATTTCTAATATTGATTTTCAATTCAAAATCAATTCAAATTTGATTTTCAGTAAATTTTAGATTTCTAAATTCTCAAACTCTGAATCCAATTTCCAAAATCCTCAATTGCAAGTTTTCAAAGTAGATTCCCTTTCAAAATTCAACCTTTCAAAAACCATTTTCTGAACTTTAAAGGACATTTCTAAAAGGATATTCCCAGTCCAATTTTCAAAATCTAATCCAGTTTCAAGTTTATCTTTCTTCAAAACTCAATCTTTCAGAATTTGTAACTTCGTTCTCAATCTCAAATCTATTTTCAAACTTGGATTCAAAGTTTAAAACAAGTTCAAATTCTGAATCACTTCTTCAAGGATATTTTCAAACTTATTTCAAAATCACTTGAAAAATCCAAATTTCTGAAATATTTTCAAAAGCATACATTAAAACACAAGCATGACTCTATGTGCATTTAGGATTTCAGAATAATCACTTAGACAAATTTAGGCAAAGCAAAATGCATAAATTCGATCCTTGGTTCAATTACCCTTGGTAAAGGTGCCAGGAATGGTTGAACCTTGTACTGATGAGCGAGTCTCATCTCTCCATTTTTCCCGTAAAATTTCAAAACAGAGGTGAGTAAATTTCAAAACATATTTTTCAGAAGGTCAAGTGAGACCTTGTAAAGTGTTTATTCTTCTTCCCCTTAAAAAAGAGGAAGAAAGGAAGAGGAAAATTTTTGCAACGATCACATTCTCCTTGTCATGGGAGTCATTTATCTATTTACATACAATTAATGTGGTTTAGTTTCTCGATATATATAGGAAAGTAAAACAAATTACTTGTATATATATGCATTGCATTACAAACAAGCACACATCGCCTTTAATTACAAGTGTCACGCCTCACTAGCAGACATAGGCAGTGAAAACCTCACACACAAGTCCACTGACTCAAAACATAACTAGTTCCTAAAGACTGGGTTTCTTTTTTGACATAAACAACCTCAGATAGGCATGTCGATTGCCACATTGCCTTGGCTTGGGTGCAGTTGGAGTGTACTCAGGCGGTACTTTTGCCTGTCTATTCTGAGGCATGGCAGCATGATGGCTCAGAGAGTTTGAGATCAAAATTGGTGAGTATAAGGAGTTATATCCCTCATTTGGGTCGTTCAGGCTAGGTGTAGGTGTTTTCGGATGATAGCTCAACAAGCGATAGAATATAGTAGAGAAAAGCTAATCATTTCCTCCGAGACTCAATGATTCTACTGAGGTCGATGGGGTACTGTTACTCCTCACACTAGAGTGATGGGGTCCACTAATGCGTGAGGTCTCATCTTTAAGACCAAGCAATGCCTATCGACCCATATCGATAGTATATTTTCTTTGACATTTGTTGGTGGAATACCCCTCTTTGCCACAAAACTGTCACTCCTGAATTTCGAACAGACATAGCCATTCAGAGTGTATGATACATCCTCGATAACAGTACCCTCACGAGTCGTGGGTTGCCATCTATACTTAATTTTTTTTTATATATAATCATAACATAGAAACAATACTTACAGTGTGATATTGAGGATATGACGAATCTAAAATCAGGTTTCTCAAACTTAGGCTCTGATACCAATTCTGTAACATCCTAGATTTCTAAAACAAAATTTAGAAAAGGTTTTTAACAGTAGAAATAGACGATAATGAGTCATCGGTTCTAGAAAATATTGAGCAAGTCATATGTATATGGCCAAGCACTCATTGACCACTAAAGTATTCTATTTATGAAAATGAGTTATTTATTATGGACATTACTACTTAGAAAAGCAGTATTCTATCAAATTGGTTTTATAAATGAAATGTTCAACATTGTCTTGAGAAACCTAGAAACTCGATGCCGCCTTGATCTAGATATCACATCACAGGTTCAGTACTTGTACCCCCATAAAATAGGGTTAGAACCATCGCTGGTCTGGTAGGAAAGCATATAAGTTTAAAAAAAGTAAAAAGCTTGAAAATACAAGTAGCCTCTTAGAGCCACAATTCAAAACAATATAGCTCAAGTCTCTACGACTTAGAGAATAACACGAAAGCCTATTTAGAGCCACGGTTGGAACATCATTGCTTAAGTCTCCATGACTTGGCATATCAGTATTCCATGAATCCAAGCAAGAGCTCATCGAGCTTATCTTAGCCATGTGGATACAACTTGGGTCATTTGCCCTATCGGTCCATCAGTGTACCGATATCAACACCTTTCACAAGGTTATGCATGAGTCATAATAAAAACACACATTCATTCATTCATCGTTGAACCTATAACCAATGCAATATTTTGATATTAACCATTCATCTCCTAGTATGGGAGAGAAGCATGACTTCGGCATCAATGCGATGTTCTAGGGGTTTATTATGCTATGTATTTTATATATCCCAGAGGCTTTATGACCCTGTCAATGGTGGGGAGACAATCAAAGCTCATGCCGAAAGACCCCTACCAGGCCAGTTTGGATACATCCTTCTACTGCAGTAGCGGGGTTAAATCCCTAAATCTTAAAAATAACCTGACCTCCAAACCTCTTGAGTGACGGGAGGTCCCTTGAACTCTTTGGTTCATACATAATACAGGTCACTCGCGGTTGTACCATCACTGTCATGCCATGGTGAGCGTAAGTCCTGAAGGGATTCGATGTTATAATCTTTCTTATTAGAATGTCGAGTACTACTTGGGCAATCCAATGCATTCTACACCAAGAGAAATATGTGCCCCAACTCCACTCAATATTTTGAAGCACGGGGCACCCGTGTGGTCCATGGACTACTGTTATGTTTTATTCATATGCATATAGGACCCCTCTCTTGACATTTATGGCATTCACGAGTGCTTCACTTCTTTCGGGTGGACAACCAACTCTGACATAATGACCTTTACGAGTCTTGTTATATAACAGTGTTTCACATGGGGCATGCATAGACAACGATCACTTTGGATCGACTGTTCGGTGTATGTAGCCGTAATGAGCACTAGCCTAATCAAGGCACAACGACTACTTTGGCACATCAGCCCTTACAAGTATGGTGCCCTTGCAGGCAGAAGTGGAACGAGCCATTCAGACAGGGTTCCAACAATAGGGGCATCATTGTGCCATTCATACTAGCTCATGCAAGTATTTTGCTAGAAATTTTGGTAGCACTTTCTCTGTTTAACGAAGGAACCGTGGCGATCCTTTTTACTATGAAAAGTATCTTGTCAAAATTTTGGCATCACCTCCTCTGTTTGATGGAGAAAGCGCTATGCTCTTTTAAGCTCGGTGAACATCTTTTCAAAAAATTCGGCAACACTTTCTCTCTTTGACGGAGAAAGTGTTATACTTATTTGGGGATAGATGTGCACTATTGTGCATACTTTGCATCTACCATGGTTTATTGGAAACCTAGGCCATACGCATGTGACTTAGATGTTTACGTAAAAGCAGTTTTGCGTAAATAGCAAAACCTTTCCAATAGAGGTTTCATTGCCAAACAACGTCTTGAACGAGGATGGGTACTTGGAATCACATTTGGTGATAGGTAATAGATCTCCATTTGTACACTCACTTATGCATAACTATATGTAGTAAAAGCAGAAGCCTGCGCACTAAATAGTGCATTGACAAATATAAAAGCATATGTAAGGTTCGACAAGTGAAACCAGACTAAATAACTTGTAGAAAGTAAATACATATATATTACGAAAAGCAGGATCCTTGGCATTGTTCGGTGCATGTAAACACCCCAAATTTTCCAAATTCCAAAAATTATCCTTTCTGACATTGGGTCCCACCTTCTGAGTTACTTAGAAGGGAAATTGTGTCAATTTCCAATCATTTCTCACTTCTCTATTGAAGATCTAAAATCCAATTTCATTTTCTATATTGGACCCAATTTTGAATCCTGATCAAATATTCAAATCCAGTTCTGAGCTCGATTCCCTTATTTTCAATTCAAAATCTAAAAATACAAAATCAATTTTCTGAATGGCTCATTTCATCTAGATCCAATATCCATTTGGATTCACTATTCTCTTTTCCCCAATTTGAGATCCAAACTTGAATGTTTTCTCAAAATCTTGCATCCAGATCCATTTTGAAACTCAGTGTTTGAAATTTAACCATGTATTTTCATAAAACCTTATTTCAAAAAATCCTTAAATTTCAAAGCAAATATTTTATAAAAGTCCCTCAAAACTTCATCTGAATTCTCTCCCTCAGATTTGTAAGTTTTTTTTTTCAAAAACATAAAAGAAAGATTTTTCAGAAAGTAGTTTTACCCTCTTATTGAAAACCCTTGTAAACAAAACCCTCTTTTTGGAATTTCTTTAAATCTTGAGGGACTCATTGTGAAAATTTTCTAACGGCTTCCTGTTATATAAACAGCCATTCGGGAAGGCATCCAGCATCGAGCATCCATCGAGAGAGCATCATTCAAGTTTTTGGCAAGAGGCTCTCCTCTTCTCCCTTCTCCCTCTTCTCTTCCCCCTTCCCTCTTCTTTCTTCTTCTTTTTCCCTCTGGTGAAGAAGCTTGATCCACCATTAGGAGCAAGCATTCCTACCCTCTCAACTAATATACGGTGAGTATCATCCTTTTCCCTCTTTATTTTTCCACTTTATTTTATGTTTCTTCTTTCTTTCTGAATTTTCATATCATAGGTCTCTACTCCTTCTCCATTGAAGCATAATATGCAACATCAATCTGTCTATAGTAGAATCAATGTGCATTTTGCAATAGAATTTTGACCCTCTTTTGGGTTACATTTCTTTCATTGTTGGTTTATGCATTTTGATTTTCTGCACCTGATGGCCTTCACCCGTATCATTCATTCATGGCATTCTCATTTTTCATTCTCTGCTACTCACTATTTAGCATTTGTTCTTCTTGTCATTTCTCACTTTGCATTTTGTTTCCAACATTTTATTACAATTTTATGCATTTTCTCTTTAGTGTTAAGTTTGATATGCATTTCATATGATTGGCTTTTGTTTATCTCTGCTTTGAAAGCACGAAAGCAATAGAGATCAATCTGCTTCACAGGTGAATGCAGCATTTGATGATATGAAATCAGATCACACAAGTGGTTGTGGTTTCTTTTGTTCAGATCTGCATTAAATAATAAAAAAATGAATCTAATAGGCCGTGCGATATGAAGGAGTTCACCCTGAAATTCTGTTGTGGGCATTTGTTTCCGCATCTGTATCCATTCATGCCTCCTCTCATCTCATTAGCATCAATTGATCTCCTACTGTGAATTCCAGCAAATGCATTCGATCTATAATAAAAAGATTGGTTGTTTGCTGTGAAAGGTACCCTCATTGAGTTGCATGTACTCTGCACAGGGTCATCTTGTATCATGTGCTTTATTTCATCAATTAGCTCATTTGTTTATCATCGTCGTTTTTGTATCTTCATCACACATTAGTTAATCACATGTTTTTTGTTGTCTTACATTATTACATATCATCTAATTCTGCATTTCATTTCATAATTTGTGTATTTAATTGGCATTCACATTGGTTTTATTCTTGTAATCTCATTGGAGAACAATTATAATCCGTTATCATTTTTGTTTTGGGGCTTTTGCTTATTCCTCTACACTAAGAACAAGACAAGGGAGGAGAGAAAAAAGCTAGCCTACTAGGTCAAGTGGTTTTGACCAAACTGGGCTCATACTAGGCTAGGCAGGTCTAAGCTCACTGGTGGGCTTGGTTTAGTCTAGAACCAAGAGAGAGGAGAGAGGTGTAAGTGGCTAGAGAGAGAAAGAGTAGAGAAAGAGGGGGAGATGTTTTCTAAGAGGGGGTCACCTCTTATTTATAGGAAAATTTTTAGGTCTTCGATCCCCATGGGGTCTGGATCTAATCCAGATGCCCACTTGATTCAAAATCCAAACTTGGTGATAAAGCAATAAAAAGACTTCTATGTCCCTATGGGGCCCATCTCATGATTCCATGAGATATTTATGTGGGGCCCACAATATATTTTTGATGAGATATTTTTGTGGGGTCAACCAAATATTTTTATGGGGCTCGAATATTTTTGGGGTTTCACTGATATTTTTCATAAAAAATATAAATACACCATTTTCTCTTAATTTTGTCCAAGGAGGGAGTTATGGCTCCCTAACTGTTTAAGCATGTATCTCTGAGGATATATACGCCCTAAGTATAATTGGCTCGTTGAATTTTACTTGTTTCGCATTTAGGATTTTGTGATCGTTGCAAAAATTTTCTCCTTCTTTCTTCCTTCTTTTTAAGGGAAAAAGGAAGAGGAAGAGAAACTCTTTACAAGGTCTCGCTTGACCTTTTGAAAAAGATTGTGAAATTTACTCGTCTCTGTTTTGAAATTTTGTGAGAAAAATGGAGAGACGGGATTCGCTCATCGGTACGAGGTTCAACCATTCCTGGAGCCTGTACCAGGGATAATCGAACTAAGGATCGAATTCATGCCTTTGCTTTGCCTAAATTTGTCTAAGTGATTATTTAAAATCCTAAATGCACAGAGAATCATGCTTGTGTTGTGATGCATGCTTTTGGAAATATTTCTGAAATTTGGGTTTTCCAAGTGATTCTGAAATAGATTTGAAAATATCTTTTAGAAAAATGACTCTGAAGTTCAGAAATTGATTCTGAATTAGAAGGTTTGAAATTTTGAAAATGGACTTGAATTGAGAGTTTGAAATTTGAAGATTTTGAAATTGGACTCAAAGTTAAGAACTTTGAAATCTGGAATTGATTGAAAATTGAATTTGAGTTGATTTTGAATTGAGAATCAAACTTAGAAGTCGATTTTGAGATTTGAGATCAGAATTGAAATTCGAACTTGAACTTAAAATTGAAATTGAAATTGAAATTAAAGTTTGGATTTGAAATAGGAATTTGAATTTGAAATGGAAATTGAAATTTACTTTGGATTTTGAAAATGATTTTAAAAATACTTGGAATTTGCAAATGATTTTGAATTTGAAATTGAAATTCAATTTCAAAAATAGTTTTTGAATTTAATTCTTAAAAATGATTTTTTTTTTCAAAAATCACTTGGAATTTAGAAAAATGACTTGAAATAATTTGAAAAGATGGCAAATAATGATGCAAAATGATGAATATAATGAAAGAATTTGTTTAAAATTGGAATTTTGAAAGCAAATTTTATTCTTTAATAGAATTGAAATGAGATTAAATTTTAATATATTCATGACTATGGTCACAAATATATTTTAATTTAATCTTCATTTAAATTCCAAGAAAGAATAAAATAAATTTTTTTGCTTTTATAGAATTAAAGCAAGATTAAATTTCTATATATTCATGACTATGGCCACAAATATATCTAGATTTGATCTTTACTTTGAATTTCAATAAAAGAAGGAAAATCAATTTTTTGAAAATATGATGATTTTCAGAAAGGACCTAAGGTGTAGGTCAAATTTTATTCCATAAAAGATAAAAATCCTAAGTATTGTTCGCATTTTGACTATATCCATAAATGTGAATCATTTACTTAGGGTTATTTACCTCTTATTAGAATGATGCATGTGTCATTCGTGTTATCCCATAGTGCTTTTTGAAAAATAAAGTAAAATGAAATGCCACCAACAATTACGAGAATTTAAAATGCAACTATATGCTCATACATTCTATTCTAAACAGAAAAGTAGAAATTCTCATTAATATGAAATTATTACAATCTTAAGTTGAAATTGAATATTGAAATTCCCTAATCTATGAAAAGAAATCAAAGTCTTCCAGATTTCTTTCAAACATAAGATAGCACAAGGCAATAGAAATACAAAGTACAGAAAGGAATTGAAAATGTTATGTTAAAACCAACATACATATGATTATACCTATGCTTTGATGAAAATGCATATACATATGTGAAGGTGCAATGCCTATGCTAAATGAAGAAATGCACATGTATTTGCCTAAGTGCAATACTTATGCTTATGAGGAACTATATATGTATCTACCTAAGTACGATGTTTATGCTAAATGACGGAATGCATATGCACCTACCTAAATATAATGCTTATGCAAATGAAGGAATTCATATGCATCTACCTAAGTATGATGCTTATGCTAAATGAAGAAATGTATATGCATCTACCTAAGTATAATGCTTATGCTAAGGAAGGAATGCATATGCATCTACCTAAGTATGATGCTTATGCTAAATAAAGAAAAGCATATACATCTACCAAAGTATAATGCTTATGCTAATGAAAAAAAGCATATGCATCTACCTATGTATGATGCCTATGCTGGTGAAGAATGCATACAGATGTGCAAAAAGGGAAAGTGCATATGGCTTGCTAAAGTGGGGTTGCATATGCATATGCATATGCACAATAGGGATGCATTTGCAATGCTTATGCTAATAAAGAAATGAATAAAATGAAGTGTACAACAGAACATGGGCATGATGTGAGTGCATGTGAAGCTACAACAAACTCATAGGAATGTGATGTTGTGAACTAACTAGTGTGGGGGATGGATTAACTAATAATATGCTAATATGTTAACTAATATTAAATGGATTAACTGACTAATGCACAATTTTATATAATCAAGGTTGGCATGCCTGTGGGTGTTCAAGAGGAAACTGAATGGAAAAGGGATGCCCATAGCAGCTCTCAGCAGTAGGCTTGAGTTGATCACAACAGCTCTCTTGCTGAAACATTGATCCTTTTTACAGTATTTATAAGGCCAAGTAATGATTGCTGGACAACCCACTTTTCAAAGCATATATGGCAATAATCTTTTCAGTTGCATTGCCAAGTGTAATTATAGAGCTGCTACATGCGAATGTGGAATTGTAAGACTAGCATGCTGCTTATTTCAGAGTTATCTGCAGGAACTGAGTACTTCATTCACATACTATATCCGCTTGTTGTAAGATTAGACAGTGAGCTACAATTTCCACCAGCATACTCCATTGTGATTTGCATTGGATTTTTCAGTCTTTAAGTTATCCAAATTCCTAAGAATAGGTAAGCTCATTTTCTGCTGATGCTAACATAATTCTTCATTTGGCTCATATTTACTACAATCTTCAACATCCTTATCTTTTCCATATAAATGTTCCTCAGAGTGTAGTTTAGTAGATAGGGTAAATTGAGAACCAAGGTACTTCCCTGGCACATCAACTTCTGATACATTGCAAGAGCTTGCAATAAGTGATCTATTTAAGCCAAAACTCTGAGAAAATTGGGAAACTGAAGAGCATGGAACATGACACAGTGATGCGTGGCCAGACAAAGAGTGTGGAACTAGAGATGCAACAATTTATTTTTCTTGATGCTTATCAATCTCCAGATTTCTTAAGAGCACTGTATTGCCATTTGTCTTGGTGTCCTGCTTTAACGGATGGCTATGTGTGTTTTCAACATGGCCACCACTGGAATCAATTCTGATCCATTTACGAAAAGACTTAATCTTATTTGCAGACAATTTACCAGAATCAAAGTTTGGTTTAGATGATCCAATACTCAACAATGACCAGGGAAAAGGTGGCAGGCAGGCAATCAACAATATGCAGATGGTAAGTTGTGTAGGTAATACACTGAGGTGATGTACAGGTGATGGTATGCAGGATGTAAAGGTACAACTAAGCCTATCAGACGCTAATGGAGGTGCAGTTAAACCTATTAAGCGTTGATGAAGATGTAGTGGATGAAGGTCAGAGTCCGATTCTCATTCAGCAAAAAGGAGCAGATCGAAATTCTGTTTCACCTTGGTAAAGCATGTGCTTTCAGAAATTTTATTTTTGATTGATAGAGCATGGCTAAATGCAAAAGGATTTGCATAGGAAAATTGATTTCACAAATTGATTACAACAAATCGGGGTGGTTAAGGAAACAGGAGATTATAATGCGTGTATATTACAGTGTGATGAACATAGTGAGTGTGCACACAGTGAATGTGCACACAGTGAGGTGAACTCCATGAGGGTGCACATGGTGAAGGTGTACACAGTGAGGTGAACTCCTTGAGTGTGCACACAATAAAGGTGCACATAGTGAGGTGAACTATCTCATGTGTTGGGTATCTAGTCTTGAGCCTGAGAACATAAATGGCTCACCTATAACCATCTAAAACCCACCTCAACATTAATGGCATTCTAAACTTGATTAAAATTTTGAGAAAAGCAAAATTAATACCATAGCATATAAGTGTCATGGTTTCAAACATCTATTTATACCATTCATAAAGTTGACCAGAATCACTTGGAATTGTAAAGGGGAGGCATGTTTTCTGATAAAGCACATCAATGTCAAACAGCTATGCTATGAATAAACTATGATATAATGGTAAGTTCAGGCTAAGCATCAACCAACGAAGCAAAGGGAAGAGATCTTCGTCAACTGGTTTGGTCATTGTGCAACATACCCCTTGTGACTTATCGCAACAAATAACCATCTATCTTGTTTCTTCTCAGCCTCACACTTGGGCATTATATAAGGCTCCACAAAAATCCTTAATTATAAAAATTAAATGTTGAAACACAGAGAACTGCACAACACTTATTTAGGTTCAATGTTCTTGAGAGTGCATATTTGCTCCTCACTCATGACAGACATCACGGTCACCACGAGGCCCTTGCCTTCATTGAATCCATCTTTGGTCTGGGCAAGGAGGGCCTCATCAGTTGGGAGTCTAAGATCATCCTTAATGTTTCCATTTTCCATCAAAAGACTCACAAAACCATCTTCAGAGATATCAATCAACTGATAATCAGTATGATTAATATGAGGGGCATCATAGTTGTGTGGATGTTGTGAAAGATGGAATGAAGAACACAAAATAGAAGAAACTGTGAAATATAATACAGAGTAAAATGAGATGCAGTGACACAATGCAGCAAAATGCAACTAATATGAATGGTATGCCGGCAGAAGATGAAATGCACAGGGGATTGATTTACAAGGTTGCTATGGAATGCGTCAGGGACTTGCCGCCAAGCTGCGATACTCAAACAAACTTCGAATGCAGGTGTTATGCAATTAAGCATAGATGCAATTCAATGCTGCATATGCCAATTGCAGGATCAACTTGCTATGGACTAGATGAGAATGAGAATGCAGCGATGAGAATCCAAGTCAGATGAAAATGGGAGTGAAAAATGTAGTGTGAAATGATGATCTAGTGTAAATGAAAGGAAATTATACTAGTGGAATGGAATTTTGATATAGATCTGAAGCTAAAGAGCTTGCAAATCTGATGCTAATGAGATGTAGGGATCGAAGAGCGGATCAATAGATTAAGATGATGCAGGGATTATCATGAAACAAAAGGAATGTAAAATAATAAAACAAGATGAAAATGCACAGATGCAGATGCTCAAGAATGCGATGCAGAGTAATGCGATGCAAAGCAAGGTTGCATCAGATGCAATCGAGATGCAAAAGACCTAATGGATTAATGGCTAGATGGAATACAGATGAGGCAAGATGCACACAGTGATGCGAATGCAAAACATAACGAATTCACCAACTGAAATACACAGGTAGATAATGAAAGAAAGAACAAAAATATGATGAGTGTAAGAAAGAAATGCTAATATGTAGTGAACAAATGTTGCAAAGACTGAAATATGATATGCATGATGAGTGAATAATGATGAATGCTATCAGATACAGAGAATCACAATACATGAACTAACAACGAAAGAGATATAACAAAGAAAAGATCAACATCTTGTTGCAAAAATGAAAATTGATGCTGCTTATAGGAAGATCGGTGTTGCATATTATGCTTCAATGGAGAAGAAACAAAAATTGATGCTATGAAAAATAAAAAAGAAAGAAAGAAGAAAAAGATAAATTCCAAAACAAAGAGGGAGAGAGGATGGTTCTTACCGTAGCCACTTGTTGCAGATTCGAACTTCTTCACTAGATAAGAAAGAAAATAGTGAAAAAAAAGGAAAAAAGAAAAAGAGAGGGGGAAAGGGAAGAAGGAAGAGGGAAAACGAGAAGAAAAAGGGGCAAGGAGAGGAGAGAGCAAGGGGAAAAGGAAAGAGGGAGAAGAGGAGAAGGGAGGCTCTGTAAACACCCCAAATTTTCCTCATCCATTCTCAGACAACCTTCCTCATGTGGATGCCAACCCTGGTAGATCAATGTAGGAGTCCAACCCCGAGTCTGTTTTAGAAAACTACCATTTTACCCACTTTTATTAGGAAAATTACCATTTTACCCCTAGGTCATCCCAGACCCCTGGTCAGTCAGAGTCAACCAAGCTCATTTGTGAACTCAGAACAGTTAGAATGTCAGTCATTTCTAGCTCACCTGAGCTCACGATGAGCAGACCATGTTCATTTCTGACCATTCCTGCCAAAATGGGATCATTTCTTCAGAAATGAACTCATTTCTCACTCAAATCCAAGCCAATTGTCTCCAAGTCAGTCATTCCCAGTCAATCATAGTCCTCTGAGTCTAGCTTGAACTCACTAGGAGTTCAAGTGCTCCAGTTTAGTTCAAATCCACTTCCAAGTGTCTAGGATCCCATTTTAGCTCATTTCAGCTCATTTAGATGAAATTGAGTTGAGTCTAGTTAGTTGAGCTAGTGTTCGAGCTTCAGTTTTAGTTCATCTCAGTATTACTAATCTTTGTTTCAGCTCAAACCCAGTTTTGGTTTGTAACTCACTTCACTCTAGTGACCATTTCTCTAAAAATAGCAGTTTTTCTTGAAAATTTAGTCTAGGAGTTTAGTTGAGTTAGTGTCTTGTCAGTTCATTTGAGTTTTAAAACCCTAAAACCTAGCTCAATCTAGTTCATTTCAGTTTAATCCAGTTCAAACCTAAATTTTCAGTGTCACTCTAGCCTGGCAGAGACAAAAATCACTTCTTGAACCATTTTGCCAATTTTTATCAATTTTATCACTTTCTGAACTAGTACGACTGTCAATCGGGGTCCAATATCCAAATTTTTTCATTCAGGGTTAGCATTTTGCATGACATTTCAAATCATTTCTTATCATTTTCCATCATTTCATGACATTTCATTACATTTCATTTTCGAGATCCAGAACTCCAGTTTTGAAATTTTCAATCCAGATTTGAGTTTTAAAGTTTTCAAAAAATCAATTTCAAACCCTAGGTTTCTAAAATTGATATTTTTACCCCCAGGATTCTAAATTTGGAAATATTTTTCTGAGAAAATAATTTGGATTCTTTTCAAACTTGGTTTTTCAAATTCTAAATTGGATTTGATTCGCAACGGGGTATAGAACTTCAAATTCTAAGCTCATTTTAAAAACTGCCAAAAATAGCCCATGTCGTCCAAAATTTTTCTGAGAGATCATTCTACCCCTCTGGATTTCAAAATGAATTTCAAAAATGAATGTGGATCCATTTCCAAGGTGGTGCCACACTTTGACAATTAGGCCCGCTTTATTATATGGTACAAAATGCTGAGTGGCCAAGAGACATCATATTCAAAAAATGAATGTATCTGAGATGAGTATGCTTCGATGGATGTGTGGAAATACAATAAAAGATAAGATTCAAAACGAGGAGATACCTAAGAAGGTAGGCATTGCATCTATTAAAAATAAGATGAGAGAAAATCGTTTACGGTGGTTTGGATATATTCGGCGAAGGCCTAATGATGCTCCAGTTAGAAGGATGGACAAATAGAAAAGTATATTAGTCAAAAGAGGTCGAGGTAGGCTGAAAAAGACTTGGATGGAGATGATAGGAAAGGATATGAATGATTTGAACCTCACCGAGGACATGGCATTGGATAGAAATGATTGGAGGAGAAAGATTCATGTGGAGGACCGAGAATGATTTTCTTTTTTGGTTCATATCGCCGACCCCAATTGTTTTGGAATGAAGGCGTAGTTGTTGTTGTTGTGTTTTATTTTTTTATTTTTTATTATTTCCACCTAATGAGAGGTGGTGGGACCCACAAGGAGGTCGACCAACCCTCTCCTCTCTTTCCTTTTCTTCTACCCCATTTTCTTTCCTTTCTCCTTTTGCCTCCTCTTTTTCCTTTGCTTTCTTCTTCCCTTTTCTTTCTTTTTCTTCCTTTTCTTCTTCTTTCTTTCTTTCCTTTTCTTTTTCTTCCTTATCTTTCCTCCCTCTCCTTTTCATTCACGTACAACCCTATCTCCCTCTTCTTTTCCTCTTTCTTTCTTCCCTCCTTCCTTCTTTCTTTCCTTTTCTCCCTTCTTCCTTCTTTCCTTTCTTTTTTTCCCTTTCTTTCCTTCTTCTTTTCCCTCCTTCCTTCCTTTCCCTCTTTGGTCCAGCCCACACCATAAGGTGTGGACCTTTCCAAATCCCAAGGGAGAACACATTCACGCATAACCCATCTTTACACTCATATTCTCTCAGCCCTAACACCCTATCTCTCTCCCAAGAACCATATACGGCTGCTACCTTGAACTTGGCTAACTCTCTCTCTCCCAAGGCATTCACACCCTCTCATTCAACCTTCTTTCCTCCACTACCACACCTCCATGGCTCCAGCTTGCTGCCCTCCTTGAGTCTTCCTTCAACAAGTGCAACATATCAACCAAGGCAACACCATCCTTTGCTGCAACCTTTCCACCACAACAACTTCACCATCTCCAGCTTCAACCACACGCCCAGCAGCCCCTTAGGTCTTCAAGTGTCCAACCTCCATCTCCAACACGGTAGCTCCCTGTTGACGCTCATCCAAAGCCTTCACCTTCAGCACTTGGTAGATGCCCAGCACCTTGGCAACCTCCTCTACAATCGGTCTAGCCATTGCCCAGCCTCCATCTTCCATTGACAGCAGCCCCTTTCAAGTGGCCTCCACCTCCGACAGCTTCAAGCTTTGCAGCCACCACAAGAGCAACAACTTCAGCCTCTAAAGCCTTCCTACAACCTTGACGCATTCCCTTTTCAATCTTGAAGGAGCCCTTCTTCAGCCGATCCAAGGTAAATCCATGGATTCCACCATCTCACCGATCCCCCTTGTTATTTTTATTATGTATAGAAAGATGATTTTAATGTGAAGCCAGTTTAAAACTGGATCCACCTGGGTGAAAGGCTTCATTTATGAAAGTAAATAAACAAAAAAAAGTCTTTTACAAGGAGGCAATCGGATATGGTGTTTCCCCCTTCCGTGGGTGAAGCCATCCGATCCAACAACCAACATCAAAGTAAGGTTATGTCCCTGATTTTTTTTTATTATGTTTTATTAGCATCCTCATATAGATTCTATGTACCTCTTTTATTTAGATCCATTTTCTAGTTTGCAGTCATGTTATTCATTTAGCTTAATGATATTAATATCCAATGTTTTAGTTCATAGCTTTCTTTCATTTTTGCACGTAGTACCATTGTTATTTTATGTGCAAATTTTAATTCATAAATCTCAAAATTTTTAGGTTAATTAGGTTTGCTTGTTACTGATCCCCTACGCAAAACCTAGATCCATTTGAGTATATAACCCTAGCAAACAAATCAAACTCCAGATCGGGTTTTTAACCCTCTGGAAATTCCAGATTTCCCTTTAGCAGGGTTGTCGGTTTGAGATCTCCATCATGGGAGATTTGATTCATTCCCAAAAAAAATGATGTAAATCCCTGATAGAACCTATTATTTTCCAGTATTTTTTTGGACTTTTCAAAAAAGATTTAGTCTCTTCCAAAAATCAGATTTTCCAGCCCCCTGTGAAAATCTGGTGATATCTTTGTTAGGGTCTAGACCGACCCTAATCCTCTGTGGTACTCCAATCCTTGGGTCCAATGCCAAAACTATAAAAAAAGGAGTTGTTACTCATAAACTCCTGTACCATGTTCCAGAATTTCAGAATTTTTAGGGTTCGGATTCATATTTTTCTAGATTTTACAAATTTAATGGCTAAATCTCTGTTAATTCGATTTTATCAGAATTAGAGGTCTGATAAACGTTTGTGTCCATCCAATCCGTAGGTACATTACAAAAACAATCAAAAAAGAAATTGTTTCTCTGTGTGTCAGGTCATTCTTCCAAAATTTCAGAGGTTTTGGCCTCTGTTTACTATTTTTCCACAAATTTTTATAAAAACTTGTCAGTCTGCCCTAAATTCCAGAGTCGTCGGATTCTGATCCAACTTGTTAGAGTTGTAAAACTCCAACCATAGGCCAAAACCAAAACCTATAAAAAGAAAAAACCTTTGCCTAACTGTCCTTTGTCACCCCATAAAATTTGGTGAATTTTTATGGTAGGTTAGTACTTCAAATTCAATTTTCATTAGGGCAAATCTAGATTTTTAGGCAAAAATCATGTAATTTAGGGTTTTTATTTGAATTTCATATTGAAAAATACCAAAAATATTAATTTTCGAATTTCATTTTGTTATTAGGGTTAGTTTAGGTGTCCATGCCAAATTTGAGCCAATTCCAAGCTCATTTTCCTTTTATGTTTAGTTAATTTTTAAAATCAAAAGTGAAATTCAAGCGAAATTCGGTGTTCTTATGATATTTTCATATTTTTTGGGTTTTAACATGCATACCATCATCTCATATCATGATATATTTGATTTTCATGTCATTTACTTGCATTTGAATTTCAAAATTTGCATTTTTACAAAATTTATTTCAGAAAACCCTGATTTCAAGGTCATACTCTTGCTATCAGGCGCATTTTGGTCATTTTGATCTCAATTTCGAATTTCCAAATTTTGATTTTCATATTTTCATCATACCATATCATCTTGTGTTTGATTTATTTTCATTTGAATTTCAAAATTTACATTTTTACAAAATATCTTTCTGAAAAACCCTGATTTTAAGGCCATAGTCTTGCTATTAGGGGCATTTTGGTCATTTTGACCCCAATTTCGATTTTCTAAAGCTCATTTTCATATTTTCAATCCAATTTTGTCATTTATGTTTATATCAGGTAGGTATGAATTGGGTTTACGTTTGGATAATATCCAATAATTTCCCAATATTTTCGAATGAATCAAGATAAACCTACATTTTTGTGCTAACTTGTTTTCTGGTTTTGCAGGATTATTCAAGAAGAAGACTTTTATTTATTTTTCTTTATTCAATTCAATGTAATATCAAGTTGTAATAATTTGGAATAAGAGTTACACTTTCTGCATAGAATAGGACTGCATTGCATATAGTTTAATTCTGCAAATTTCAATATCTGATGTATGATTCATGTACATTTATTTCAAATCCACTATGGTTGACACAAATGGCACGTGCACGAGCTCTTAGGGAGTCAACAAACTTGGTGGAATTCGTATTTATGGCCATAGTTAAAATACGAAGGAAACCCAGATTTGTGATCTTCGTATTAGCCACATTCGGCCTACACTCTTAGGCTAATTTCAAAAATGCACTACATTTCTCAAAAATACAAAAGGATTTTCTCAATTCCTCAAAAAAATATCTTTCAAATTCACATTCATTCATTCAATTTGCATCATTTTCAAACTCATTTCCCAATTCCATTTCAGAGAAATCGATTGTCTCAAGATTTTCTAAGTCTTTCTCAGGAATTGATTTTCTCAAAACTCTGGGTTTTCAAATGATATTTCAAAGTATTTCCCAAGTTCAAATCATGATTTTCCAATGTTTCAACTTTCTCAAATTTCAAAATCTTAAGTTTTTTAGAAATCGATTTTCTCAAAATCCTTGAATTACTTATGAAATTGATTTTTCTCAGAATTCTCAAATCCATTTTCTCAGAAAAGTAGTCCAAATCTCAAAATTGATTTTCTCAAAGTCCAAGTTTTCTTGAGAATCAATTTTCCCTTCAAGAGTCATTTTTCAATGCAAATTTCTGATTTCTAATGAAATTCAATGATTTCCCCAGAAATTCCCTTTTCCAAGCACTTTCCAAGCATATTTCAATTTTCCAAGCAAACATCATATTTCTCAAACTTACATCTTTTCAAAATTCCATAGCACATGCCTGATTCTCTGTGCATTCTAGGAAAACAGAACATGATTTAGATATTTGAACTCAGTCAAAGCACACTCTTGATCCTTGGTTCCATTACCCCTGGTAAAGGTGCCAGGAACAATCGAACCTCGTACCGACAGGCGGATCCCATTCCACGGAATTTTCCCACAAATTTTCAAAACTTTGGTCGAGTTTGACTCACAAAATCGTTTCTCTCTCTTGCAGAGGGAGGAAAAAATTTTGCGATGATAACAGGCTCGAGGGATGCTAATGAATCATAAAGCTTGCTGGTCGAGAGTCTTCTCCTGCGTTGTTTGTTATATAGGAGGAGACCGTTACAACAATTTTCAAAATGGTCCCTCAATTTTGCAAAAAAAATCGGAAAGAAGGTTTTATTTTCAAAGTTTTTCAAAAGCTTAAGGTTTATTTTCTGAAATTTTGCCCCCTTTGCATTTTTTTTGAAAGAAGGCCTAAAATATAAGAGAAATGTGGGGAAATTAAGAGATGAGATCCAGATGAGGGTTTTGAAAAATTTATGAAAATATTAAATGTGAAATTTAAAGGATTTTACAAAAGGAGGGTGTTATGAAATAACATAGTTAAATTTTAAAAATTGAGTTTTAAAATGGATCTAGATACGAGGTCTTGAGCAAAATATCGAGTTTGGATCTCAAATTGAGGAAACAAGAAATGAGAGGAATAGATCCAAATGGAGATTGGATCTGGGTGAAATACCTGATCCCATACAGAAAATTGATTTTAGATTTGGATTGAAAATAGGAGATCTGGACTCAGAATTGGATTTGGATATCTGATCTGGATCCAAGATTGGGTCAAATATAAAAAATAAAATTGGATTTTGGATCTTCAACAAGGAAGTGAATCCGAGAACTAACTAGAAATTGACTCAATTGCTCAAAAGGTGGGGGCCAGGGGCAACAAGAAAATTTTGAAATTTTGAAAATTTTGGGTGTTCACATGTTCATATGATAGTTTTACATAAAATACCTCTTAGTTTTATTCAGAATTTTCTCTGAAAAATTATGGGTCTTACAATATAACTATGAAGATTTTAAATCCTACTGATACGTTAGCAACATAACTCCTTATATAACTATGCCTTATACATCACAACAAATACTGTATCAAAGAGAAAAAATATGACCCTATTGTATATGATTAGATTCATGTTGACCCATGCAAACCTTTCTACAAAATTTTGAGGAAAAGCTATAAGCATTGTCATGTATATTCTCAATAGGGTCTCATTTAAGTTATTAGAGCTAATACCATATGAGTTATAGAGTAGCCGAAAGTCAGATCTTACTCATCTATAAAAGTGAGGTCACCAACACATTGTTAATTCCTATCAATTGAGGGATAAGCTAGATAATAAAACTATCAGATATATTTTTATGGGGTCCCAAAAGCATCAAAAGGTTATAGACTGTATAATTTTATAGAAGGTAAAGAAGTCAAATTTTTAGAAGAAAAATAATATGGTTTTAATCCTAAGGAAGATTATGTCCCTCTTGATATTTTGAGTGACTCAAGGTACCAATTTGAGAACCCAATTCATTTAGTGAACATCAAGATCCAGTTGTGAATGTCAAGCAATCTCCATAACCTGTAGTTGGTCAAAAAAGAACCAGAGTTTATCTTATTTAGATTATTGTTATTTGTATTTAAGTGAAGAATTATGTTATTCCATGGACATGATGAAATATTAGATAATTTGAGTTTTCATGATTTTATTGCCTTAAATGAATCCAAAGAATGAATAAAGGTAATAAAAGATAAGTTGGACTCTATAGAAAGAAATAGAGTCTATAGATCATCTCCGGTTAGGGAGATATTGTTTCAACAATATGAGTTCAATTTCGACGAATATATAACGAATTGAAATAAGTACATCTGGTTTTGGGTACAAGAAAATATAACAAATTACATTAAAAAATTATGCACTTTTAGAAATAAACAGAAGATACATAGAGGAAGATTTTTCCTTTTACAAATCATCAATCAGATCTTTGATTAGGGAGATACGATCAACACAAGTTGATCTAGGTTTAAACAAGGTGTAACGAGCTCTGAGAAACTGACTCTACCTTATGACAGAGAAAAAATAGCAGACAGATGCATAAAAATATGAAAAAATATAGTAAATACTAGACATCAATACAAAACCACTTCAACTTACGAATTGTCAATCAAATCTCTGACAAAAGAGATATTGCCTTTGCAAGTTGTTCTCGAATCCCAATAGCGATTTCAAGGTTTGAAAAATAAGGTTCCGTTTTCTATTTTCTTGACAGAGTTCCAAAACCCAAAATAATCCAATTTTGTTGCAAGAAATCACTGATAAACCAGTGAACCAACCCTAAAAAAACTAGATTTTTCTGACAGACAAACACACATAAAATAATGTTTTTCTCGCGTGCTTCGGATTGAAAATCACATATTAGCGATAAAGCTTGAAAAACCCTAATCTAAATATGGAAAAAAAAGAAAAATATGCAAATAATATCACAAATTTAGATTTGATGCTTGAGTGAAAAAAATAAACATTAATATAGTGAAATAAAATAAAAAAATCAGGGAAAGCATGGTTAGAACTTGATTTAACCTTCGAAAGAGGGATTTGACCCATTAAACGGGCGAATCTCATATTTTATTTGGCAAAAACATAAAAAATAACAATTTAAATGATTTCAACAGGTTAGAATCATGAAAACACCATTAAACAGTATTGGATCACTTTTTTGAATTGATTTTACGGTTCTTGAACAAAATCTAAGCTTGAATCCAACACACAAGGGGCGATAATGGTGATATCTATAAAATAAACATTAAAAATTAATAAAACTAGTGAAATAATATGGAAGAAGTTTACCTTGGGGATGCAGCTTCAATGGAGGAAGGAGAAGGTGCTGGGAGGAGAGAGAGGCAGCAAGAAAGGGAGAGAGAAAGCATAGGGGTCGACCTCACTATTTGCCCCTATTTATAGTTTTTTTTTTTAAACCTAATTTAGAAAAAAATTTAGGTTAATTAAAACTTTTCTAAAATAACTACACGAGGGGGGAATTTTTTTGGAGAATTCTCGCCTAGGGGGGACTCTATCTAACCCTAATTGACTTAATTAACTTAATTAATAAAAAGAAATTCCAAATGTGGCACCACCTAGGCGGGCCCACATTTGGTTTTTAAAACTCGAATTTAAAAGCTTTAAAAATTGTTAAAAAGCAAAGATGAAGTTTTAAAATCACTTTTGACTCTTCTAACCTAGCTAGGACACTGACTAATCCTAAACTAACCAAAACTTTCAAGTGTGATGCCACCCAGTGTAGGCCTCACTTGATTTTTCAGAAAACGAATTTGAAAATTTGAAAATAAAGGGTTAAAAATGATTTTTTTCTCAGAAACTTCAAAAGAAAATCTAAACTAAGTAATTTTTTTTTTGTATTTTTGAGATATAAATGATATGAGATTGAAAATTAGGGTTTTGCATCCCTGCAGGGTGGTCCCTCTTGAAGAAGGTTGAAAACTGATTTGGAAATCAAGTTTTTGAAATGAAGGATTTTAAAAAGGAAAATTTTGAAGGAAAGTTTGAAAATAAAATCGGGGTTCTAAACCAAATAGAGTCCTAAATGGATTGGGACTCTTCCAGAGGCGGCATCAACTGTGTGGGCCCCACATCAGGGTTTTGAAAAAGTGGAAATAAAGGCTGAAAATAGTTTTGAAGCAGAGTTGATCACCAGATAAGAATCAAAGGTTTTAAAATAGATTCCAGACCCAATTAGAACTCTGGGACAGAGTCCTAAAAATTTAAAACTCTTCATTTTTGAGGTTTTTGAAAGAAAACAAAGAGGTTTTGAAAGATCTTTTTAGAAATTGACACAAATGAACAAAATACAAGACTAGAGTTAGAGTCCTAATCCAACTGGAACTCTAGCATAGAGTACTAAATCAACTGGGACTCTGGGATAAAATCATGGAACTTTAAAATTTGGTTTCTAAAAAAATAAATAAAGACGTTTTTGAAAGATTTTCTCAAAAATGAAGTCAGGGTTAGAGTCCTAACTCAACCAAAACTCTGAAATAGAGTCCTGAATCAATTGGGACTCTGCAAAATGGACTAATTTAAAAAAAAAAGTTAAGAGAATGAAAATGGAAGTAGAAATAGAAATCAGAATGGAGTCCTAACCGGATTAGGACTCTGAGACAGAGTCCTGATTGGACTGAAACTCTAGATTTTTGGCATTTTTGAAGGATACATAAAAGAATTTTAAAAGTTTTTCTCAGAATTTGATAAAATGAGCTGAAAAACGAAGTTAGAATCAGAGTCCTAGTTTAACTGAAACTCTTGAAATAGAGTCTTAAGCTGACTAAAACTCTATAAAATTGGATTTTTTTCGAAAACAAGTGAAAAGGTTTTAAAAACAGGTAAGAATGGAAGTTAAAACAAAGATCAGAACAGAGTCCTGATCCGATCTGGACTCTAAGATAGAGTCCTAATTCGACTGAAACTCTAAAAATTTTGATTTTTCTAAAAATAGATAAGAAGATTTTGAGAGCTTTTCGCGAAAGCAGGTGAAAACAAGATGAAAACTGAAATCAAAACTAGAGTCCTGATCCGATTGAGACTCTGGGACAGAGTCCTAATTCGACTAAAACTCCTAAAACTTTGAACAAACAAGAAGGTTTTAGAAACTTTTCATAAAAACTAATGAAAACAGGGTGAAAACTGAAATCAGAATTAGAGTCCTGATCCAACTAGGAATCTAGGGAAGAGTCCTAATTCAACTGAAACTCTTAAAATTTAGGGTTTTCTTTGAAAACCAATGAAAGGGTTTTTAGAAAATAGGTGAAAATAAGATAGAAATTGGAGTCAGGTTCAGAGTCCTGATCCGATTAAGACTCTAGGGAAGAGTCCTAATTTGACTAGAACTCCGAGATTTTTTGGTTTTTTGAGAAGCAAATGACGATATTTTAAAAAAAGACTTTTGAAAACAAGTGAAAATAAAATAAAAAAATGAAATAAGGATAGAGTTTTGATTCGATTAGAACTCTAGGCAGAGTCCTAGTCTAACTAAAACTCTAAAATTTTGGCCAAAATGAAAGGTTTTCTCGAAAAGAGATAAAAATTAGAAGTGAAAAGTAGAGTCCTGATCTGACTGAAACTCTAGAAAAGAATCCTAATCCGACTGAGACTCTCAGATTTTGGCCAAAATGACAGAAATGGACAAGGGCTAAGACTACCTTTGATTTAAAACCAAAATAGAATTTTAAAAAAGGTTTAAAAAGTAAAAAGATAAAGTCTTGATCCAACTTGGACTCTGAAATTTTGAGAAATTTGATAAATAAAGGAATCCAGAAGTGACACCACCTAGCTGGGTCTCATCTGAGAATCAAAATCAGTTAAAAACAAATCTAAATTGTTTTATAAAGAAAATATTTTAAAATAAAAAAATATAAGATCCTAGGGGTTAATAAATGAAAAATATCGATTCAAAACCTAGGTTTGTGAAATTGATCTTAAAAAGAAGGTTTTAAAACTCGAATCTGGATTAGAAAATTTGGAAAATTAGAGTGTTGGATCTCGAAAATGACATGCAATGCCATATAATGCGATGAAATGCAATGAAATGCCATAAAATGATGAGAAATGACATGCGATGATATGCAAATTGCAAATCCTGCATGAGGGATTTGAAGTTCCGGACCCCTAGCAGAGATAAAGATTTGGACTTTTCTGTTTGGAGGTAAGAATTGATGATTGAAATCGAGCCAAAATAGATATTAAATCTTGATTGCAAGATGAAGTGTTGGAATTTGGTATAAAATTTGGGCTTTGAATAGCCCTGGCTCGGGTGTCGACCCACTGGTTTCCTAAATGATTTAGAGAGTGGATGTCGGTGGCAGGAAGAAAGGTGTTTGTGAATGAAGATGGAAAATTTGGGGTGTTTACAGATGCCCCTCTTTGCTACTAAGCTAGTTGAAAGTTGAGCTTAGTGGCAAAGAAAAACACACCAAATTTAAAAAAAATGCTCCAGTTAGAAGAATCTGACTGGGCTTGAAAGAATTTGCTCTGGTGATAATGATAAATATGACATGAAGAATGTAGAAGAAAAATCACCTCATCAAAATGAGGCTCAGGCTTAGCCCTTAACCTGGATGGGACAAAAAATACCTCGTGGAAGAACGAGGTTCAGGCTTGACCCTTAACCTGAAGAGGACGAAAAATGCCTTGTGGAAGAACGAGGTTCAGGATTGACCCTTAACCTGAAGGGGGCGAAAAATACCTTGTCGAAGAACGAGGTTCAGGCTTGACCCTTAACCTTAAGGGGACGAAAAACACCTCATGGAAGAATGAGGCTCAGGCTTGACCCTTAACCTGAAGGGGACGACGGAATTCTTAAAAAGAGAAACCATGATGAAACCTTTGAATTTTGCACAATAAATCCGAGAGGGGTTTGTAAAAAGAAGAAAATGGGGTTCCCTAAAACTTGAAAAGAGATTGATCTTGGGCATCTCATTGCAAAGGCTGAATGACTTTTAAAACAGATGACCTTTTGTAGAAACAATTCAGGTTTAACCCTTACCCTTAACGGGAATGGTCTATAGTGGGACAGTTGGGAACATAGGGAAGTGTGCAAATCTGAGAGCCCAAAAGCTTAGATTAAAACAAGAAGGAAAGAATCTTGAGAACTCTTGTTATCAAGTCTTAAAAAGGGATAAAAACAACGCTAGAATATATCAAAATGGACATCAAGCTCTCACTTTATGTCAGGATAACTTGAAAATATTGTCAATATAATAAAAATTGTAGTTGATTGAAAATAATTGAAATGTAAGCACATTTGTTTGAAAGATATTCCCTCTTCTACCTAGAGTATTACCTCCAACTAGGTGTTAACTCCGTAGAATCCAGAATCAAAATCAAATTTATTGTTGTTGAGTTTCTTCAAGGAAGCTATCCATTTCTTTGATATGAAAAGAAACAAATTTGTTCTCAGTATCATAAAAGTGATTTATGTATGGATATTGATAAAAGAATTTCATACAAGTAAAAAAGATTCTCTGCAGTTTTGGCAGTTTGATATCTAGAGTTTATCCATGATGATCTTTTTGCACTCTTTTTGAGACATAGGAATTGAGATTTCTTGGGATTTTGCGAGAATTTCATCACATCAGCCTTCAACTTGGTGATATTCTAATTTTTCCTAAAAGGACGCGTCACAAGCTCCTTTAACTTAGAGATGATCCGAGTCTTCTTTGGTCCCAGGAAGTACATTGATAATGTTGTCTCTTTAATTGAAATCTCTTGATAATCGTTTGCGCTCTTTTGAGACATGAAAAGTGAGTTTCTTGGGATTGGGTGAGAATCGCATCACATCAACCTTCAACTTAACGGTGTTTTAATTTTCTCTAGAGGGACACGTCACAAGCTCCTTCAACTTGGAGATGTTTCGCATCTTCTTCATTCCCGAGAATTAAATTGATAAAATGGTCGCTTTGGTTGAAAATCTCTTTATGATAACAACAATTAAATATCCTTTAGGGATTGTCGGGAGGTTCATCACACCGGCCTTCAACTTGATGATGATTTAAACTTTCCCTGGAATGACACATCACAAGCACCTTAAACTTGAAGATGATCTGAGTCTTCTTTGGCCCCAGGGGTCTAGCTCATCCATCAGTCTTCAACTTGACAGTGATTGAGAGGTCCCTTTTGCAGATAGTTGATTGTAGCTTGATTAATTAAAGAGATATGAAATTGAGAGGATTCTTTTCATCACCTAGGATATTTCCACTGCCTTATTGCCAAAAAAATAGTCTTTAAAAATGTCATAGCTATGATCAATATCAATTCACTTATGGTTTTTCAACATTATTGAATTTTCCTTTGCCGGTCATATTGAGGATTTTTCTTCGTCCTTTTAGTTGACCAACAGAAAAAAGCTTAAATTTTTTTCTTTATTTGCAAAAGTCTTATCCTTTTGGAAGAAATACTGAAGGTAATATGAGGTATGATTTTGTGCAATAAAATTTTTGAGATTAATAACAGTTTTTTATGACAAATTGGCAAAATATTTTGAAATCCTTGGTGAAAGAAATCACTTGAGGTCTAAATGACACATCCGTGGCTAGATTCTCCTCTCCTTTCCTCAAAGGAGAGCTTTGTCTTTTTGGAAGGAATGTTGAAGGTATCTGAGGTAAAGATTTGTGCAATAAAGATTTTGAAATCAATAAGTATTTAATGACAAATTGACAAAATGTTCTTGAAATCCTTAGTGAAAGAAATTGCTTGAGGTCCAATTGACAATATCAGTTCAATGAAGAACAACTATCAGTTCACTGGGAACACGATCGGTTCAATGAAGAACAACTATCAATTCACTGGGAACACTGCCAGTTCAACGAAGAACAACTATCAGTTCACCGAGAACACTATCAGTTCACCGAGAACACTATCAGTTCAACGAAGAACAACTATCAGTTCACTGGGAACAACTATTAGTTCACTGGCAACAACTATTAGTTCACTGGCAACACTGTCAGCTCAACTAAGAACGATTATCAGTTCACTGATAACACTATCAGTTCAACTAAGAACGACTATCAGTTCACTGAGAACACTATTAGTTCAACTAAGAACGACTGTCAGTTCAATTAAGAATGACTATCAGTTCATTGAGAACACTATCAGTTCAACTAAGAACGACTATCAGTTCACTGGAAACACTATCAGTTCAACTAGAAACGACTATCAGTTCAACTATCAGTTCACTGTGAACACTATCAGTTCAACTAGGAACGACTATCAGTTCACTGGGAACACTATCAGTTCAACTAAGAACGACTATCAGTTCATTGGGAACACTATCAGTTCAATGAGGAATAACTATTCGAGAAGGAGATTGATTCAACTGGTTGGTTAAATGGACCATCATAGTTAGTTGTATGTGGTCTGATTTTCAGAATTAACCCCTTATCCTGAACGGGGAGTTTAGGTTTATCCCTTAACCTGAAGGGGGAATGAATAAAGATTTGAGGAGAATTTTGAGGAAGTTATGGAAAATGATTCAGGTTTATCCATTAACCTGGGCGGGAATAAGTTTGATGTAAATGCAAATTGATGCAAATGAATGCAGATGAATGCAAATGAATGCCAATGTATGCAAAATGATGTAAATGGGTGCACATGCGTGCAAAATGAGAGACTTGTTTGATCCTGCCTGCATACAGGACATTTTGAAGTAAAACAAATTTTCAAGAAAATGCCCCAGTGTGACTAGGGAGTAAGATGTTGGATGAAACGATAAGTAGTTGATATTTGACGAAAGCTCTCTGAAAGTAACAAGGTGAAAACTGACAATGAGCTTCTTAATTGATTCGGGAAGCCTTTGGAAAAAAGAGGAATATAAAAGATGGTGCCAAGCCATGAGAAAAAATGATAAATTTATTAATGCATTGAAGAGGGAAATAACAGATTGATAAGAGATCTGGGGCTGCATTGTCCCTTCAAAATGACAAAAAGGACAAAATGATTGAAGTGACATAGCCTTGGCTTTAAAATTTTCTTAGAAAAACTTGATCAGGATGATCGACTGGTGTCTTCCTCTTCTTGAATAAGGAGATTCTTGTCGATGCAATCTTGGATGATGTTCTTTAGGACAAAACAATTCTCGGTATCATACCCTGCTGCCGGATGAAAATTTCAGAACTTCTCTTTGAATCTGCCCATGATTGCTTGGGGATCAACTGCTTTAGGCAAACATATAACATCTCTTGTGAGCATCTATTCCAGAATACTCTCGAGTGTCTGGTCCAGAGGGGTGAACTTTCGATTAGTACTTCAATCCTTGTGCTTTGATTTTTCTTGATCTTTCTCTTTATGCAGAGGACTAGATTGAAGAGTCTTATCATTGTTGGACAACTTTCCTTTTTGGCCCTTGGATCCCTCTGAATTATTATCACGATTTTTCTTGTTGCCTTTGCTATCATTGACAGAAAGTGTGAAGTGAGCCTTTTTCTTCTGCTCTTTCTGATTGTTGCTCTTGGTAAAGATGAAGCCCTCATAAACTCCATTTTCCATGCTTAGCTCGAGCCTTTCGGCTTGTTCTGTCAGTTCGATGAAAGTCCTTGGTGGTGCAGTGGAAATAAGACCTCTCAGGGGTTGCAAAAATTTGTTTAAAATCAACGACAATGCATGCCCCTCTGATATTGGGTCTCTTATCTTATTGCAATCTGACCTCCATCGGTGAATAAAGTCTCTAGCCTTCTCATTTTCTTTTTGCTTGAGGTCGCAAAGATGATGAAGAGTTGGAAGTGCCTTGGTATTGAATAGGAATCGTTTAATGAACAGATTCACCACCTTGTCAAACTATTTCAGCTCGATGGGATTTATATGCTCTGAATACCATTTTGAAATTTTTCCTTCCAAGCTGCAAGGGAAACAAAGGAAAAGAGCCCGATTGTCTCACTTGAATCTTGCACACTCGACAAAAAACATGGCCAGATGTGCCTTCGGATCACCAAAACCATCGAACTTAATAAACTTTCTGGAGAGATTGTCAAGTCTATCATCCCGGTCCAAACTATCATAGAAGTCTTCGCTCATGAAGACTTTCTTGCCCTTGTCGTTGGCTTGCAGATCCTTGACCATTTTGACCATATCTCTGAGTTGTGGTTGGTTAGAGTCATCGACAGATTGATCCTTGAACTTGTGGGCTGACCCCTGTCCCTGAGTTGATTTATGAAATGCCTGCTGGGTCTCAAATTCTTCATCGGTATCACCCACCGATTTTGATTTATCAGATGCATCCTCATGTTGGATACGCTTCTTAGATATCTTCACTTGCTTTTTCAGTATCCAGCCCTTGATCTTCTTCTTGGTAGACATCTTTTCTGAACTGGCTCCAACCTGTTCGCTCATCATCTTTTTCATCATTTTTTGAAAGAGGGCGTACATCTTAGGATCAACATCATCATTGTCCTGTCAACCCTGACCCTTGGAAGATCGTTGAGATGACATCTCTTGCTCAGACTCGAAAGAGTGATTGCTATGCTAAATAGGGGCAGTCTTTTTACCAGACCTTGTCAGCACCATGAAGAATTGTAAATGCTCTCTGAAGGGCAAAACTGAGGGTTAGGTTTTGAGAGATGATTTTGAATGAGAAGAAAATATTTGTTGGGAATTTGGTAGATAATTGGAAAGATATCCCATTACTTGGGATTGAGTCATCGCTGAAATTACGATAATTGCATTGCCATTTTTTGCAAAATAAACAACTGGAAATGTGCCTTGTTACCTGGGTGAGGTCGTCAAACCATGATAGTATGAAAATTAAAGGAATTTTAATGAAGAAAAACATGATTTTATCAATAACAAACTTGACAAAGAGGAGGGGGACACATTTTTCCACCACTTCTGATAATCAGCAGACACTCGAGGACCTGAAAAAAGTGTAAGAGTAACAAAGGAATCCCAGCCATATCTGGCAGAATGGTATGCTCCAGACCATTGCGTTGTTGTGAGATCGAACTCAGGCATGATTCTTGATAGTAGTCGAGCTTCTACTCACTTCTGCCTCTGAGAAAATTGTCTGACACATCGCTCTGGATGGTAATAGGTGTAAAAGAATCAACCAAGTAGCTTGAACCGCTTGCCATATGTATAAGTATATATCGAAGGTGATTCTTGACAATCAAAGTAATCCCATACGACTTCTTCCTCTTGGAGGTTATTGATCAAGACTCAGTATCGTGCAACTGGAAGAAGCTCTTTGCCATTGTACTTGAATGAGCTGGCTCTGGTGGGCACATGCTGGAGGAACCAGGATTGTAATGCGTAGGTGCACTCTATGACTAAAATTGATTCTCTAAGCGTGAAGTGGGTCAACCCTCGGTATAGAAAAGCAAGCGCGACCATAGCTATTGAGAGGTGGTTGGTCTGTCGACTTCCCCACCTTTGCACAAGCTGAACTATCCTGATATCCACATAATTCTATCCGTCTGGAAAGAAGGCCAGTCCCACAGTGCATAAAACCATTGCATGCTGAATTCTTTTTCGAGCTGTTCTGGATAATGAACTGACTTCTGCGAATGTCTGATTCTATCGATAGATCTCAAGCAAATCTACATATTCATTTCCATCTACCTCGATCAATGGCCAAGATTTATGTCCTGTCATGCGGGCTAAGGCATCTCGGGGATCTTGACCCTTGACATTGATTAGGAACTGCTGCTCCAATGGATCTCCACGCTGACTGGCCGGCTTGGGTAATCCCATGATCTCTGAAAATTCATCCATCAGTAGGGTCATCTCTCCCCATAGGAACCAGACGGTACAAGTGTGCAAATTCCACCACTCTGCCAGTGCATGGATGAAGTTGCCATTGATTGTCTGTTTTCCCACTGTTGGTGTCAGTTCTAATCCGCAATCGCTCAGATGGTCCAGAAACGTATGAGAGAAGATTTTGAGACAAGAATAATACCACTGGAGAATAAAGGATCTAGTGCTAAGAGCTTGATGCTCAGGAAGACCTTGCCACACCTCGTAAGAGATGTGGCCCTCAGGAAAGACAAAATCAAGTTGACTGGATGCCATTGGACTGAAAAATGAAGGAAAAATCAGGACTAGACTTGGAAAAATACATAATTTTTGAAAATTGCAGGCAGGATAAAAATAAAGCTAGAAATTCAAGATTCAGAGGAACGAAAGAATGAAAAATCACGAGGAGTTTTGAGAAAAAGTAGATAATTTGAGAAAAATCTTCCCGGGTTTTGAGAAAAAAGAGATATTTCACAAAAAGATGAAAAATGAGGTATTTTGTAAATCATCTAATATTTTAGAAAAAATGGGAAAAATATGAGAAAGTAAAGGGAAAATGATTACAATACATTCAATCACATCTTGCACAAACAATTATGCACATACAACTTTCTCCAACAAGCTGACTCTAAATGCATCAATTTTGAAATAGCCGTAGGACCCTAATTCTGACTCTAGGCTTAGATCAGTTGTGTCCAATCATGCTATGCCGATATACTCAAGCCGAAACCTGAAGTACGTGGCATAAAAATTCATCCTCGGTTCTAGGTTTGTGTTTTTCCAACATCCTTGAGTGCCTGCCGATATACGTTGGACTATGACCCTTGGTACGTGGCAGGGGGGCGTCAACACAAATAAGTGGCGCAGTTGTGAGGCTTTATCCCGAATTATGTTTCTGGAAGAAAGCCCAACAACGTGAAGACCGGGTTGAAATAGGTGAGGTGGTTTTTTGAAATATGAGCACATGCAAACAAACAGAGGGTTCTAAAACCTAAAGAGATAGAGATTTTTGAAAATTTTGAAGAAGCAAACATTGTTTACATACAAATCCCAGATTGAGGAGGGTTATATTAGACCTAAGTCTATATGAGCATGAAAATTTCCTCATCAATATTCTCCTACCAAACCATACCTAGTCTATATGCAATCCATGTCAGCTGAGTTCAAGTCTAGGCTCTTAGGTTCACATGATATCAGAAAGTAAAAGCTGACATTTTGTAGAACACGATTTTGATAATTGAGCTAAGCCAAGGCATACGATTGATCAGACGAAGACAGGTCGCCAAACCTATTATCATCACAATTTTTTTCCCTCCCTGTGTGAGAGAGAGAACCGATTCTGCGAGTCAAACTTGACTAAAGTTTTGAAAAATGGTTTTTGAAAATTACTCACCTCCGTTTTTGAAATTTGTGGGAAAATTTCGTAGAATGGGACTCGTCTGTCGATACGAGGTTCAATCGGTCTTGATGCCTTTACCAGAGGTAATTAAACCAAGGATCAATGTGTGCTTTAACTAGGCTCAAGTATCCAAATCATGCTCTTTTTCTTAAATGCACAGAGAATCAGGCATGTGCTATGCAATTTTTGAAAAGATGCATATTTTGAGAAATATGATGTTTGCTTTTGATATTTGGGAAATACTTGGACAAGATATTCATTGGAAAATAACTTTTGAATAGAAAATGGATTCTCAGGACAATTGGAACCATGATAAAATCGATTTTTGAGATTTGGATTGCTTTTTGAAATAAAAATTGATTTCTAAAGAGGATTTGAGAATTCTGAGAAAACCAGTTTTAGAGATAATTCAAAGATTTTGAGAAAATCGATTTATGAAAACTTTGGATTTTGAAATTTGAGGATGTTAGAGCATTGGAAAAATCATGATTTGAACTAGGAAAATGCTTGAAATATCATTTGAAAACTCAAAGTTTTTGAGAAAATCAATTTCTGAGAAAGACTTAGAAAATTTTAAGAAAATCGATTTCTTTGAATTGAAATAAAAAGCATATGATTGTTTGAAATATTTTCATGATGCAAATTGAATGAAATGAATGATTGAATATGGATTTGAAAGATATTTTTTGAGGAATTGGAGAAAATCCTTTTGTATTTTTGAGAAATGCAGTGCATTTTGAAGTTAGCCTAAGAGTGTAGGCTGAATGTGGCTAATACGAAGATGACAAATCTGGGTCAAATTTGTATTCTGACTATGGCCATAAATACGAATTCTACCGAGTTTGTCAACTCTTTAAGAGCTTGTGCACGTGCCATTCATGTCAACCATAGTGAATTTGGAAAAATGTGCATGAATCATACATCAGATATTGGAATTACGAAAGCAAACTACATGCAATGCAATCCTATTCTAAGCAGAAAATGTAAATCTTATTCCAAATATTACATCTGATATTTACATTGAATTGAAATAAAAGAAAAATAAATGAAATCTACTTCTTTAATATCCCTGCAAAACTATAAAATAAGTTAGCATAAAAATGTAGGGTTATCTGGATTTATTCGACAATATCGAGAAATTATCGGATTTTGCCCAGATATAAACCTTGATTCATACCTTTCTGATATAAATATAAGAAATAAATGATGAAAATGGATTGAAAACATGAAAATAAGATTTGAAAATTCAAAAACTGGGATAAAAATGACCAAAATGCCCCTGATAGCAAGACTATGGCCTTGAAATCAGGGTTTTCAGAAGGATATTTTGTAAAAAATGAGATTTTGAAATTCAAATGAAAATAAAATCAAACACAAGATGATATGATATGATTGTATGTATAAAAATATAAAAAATATAAGTTTGGAAATTCAAAATTGAGGTAAAAATGACTAAAATGCTCTTGATAACAAGACTATGGCCTTGAAATTAGGGTTTTCAGAAAGGAATTTTATAAAAATGAGATTCTTGAAATTCCAATGAATACAAATGAGATTGAAATCAAATGTAATATGATATAAAATGATTATATGCATGCTAAAACCCTAAAAATGAAAAAATATCACAAAACACTGAATTTCGCATGATTTTTGCTTTTATTTTGGCAATTTAACTAACACACATGGTAAATGAATTCTAAATTTTACCAAATTTGGCATGGACACCTATGTTAACCCTAATAACATAATGGAATCCGAAAATTAAATTTTTTTGGCATTTTTTAATATGGAAATTTATGAAAAATCCTAGAAAATCATGATTTTTGCTTTTTAGTTTATATTTGACCTAATTACAACCTAATTTCGAATAGTAACTTACCATAAAAATGCACCAACATTTATGGGCGGATATAGGACAGTTGGGCAAGGATTTTTTTCTTTTACAAATTTAGGATTCGACCTATGGTCACAGAATTACAACTCCGACAAGTTGGATCAAAATCCGGTGAGTTTGAGATTGAAGGCAAACTGACAGGTTTTCACAAAAACTAAAGGACAAATAGCAAACCATAGCTAAAAGATCTGAAATTTTAGGAGGATCTCTCAGACAAAAATAAGAACAATTCATCTTTTTACTATTTTGGCATCTAACTTATGGTTACAGAAGACACATCGAGCTAAGAGGCCCCTAATTCTGATGAAATTGAACTCACAAGTAATTGATAGGTAAACTTGTAAAATCTAGGAAAATTCAAAATCTAGATCCTAAAATCCTGAAATTCTGGTAAATAACAGAGTATGTTCTGACTAACAATTCCTATTTTGAAAGTTAGAGCATTCGACCTACGGATTGAGAAGCCACAATGTATTAAGGTCGGTCTAGACCCTGACAAGCCTGTAACAGGCATAACCTACTGGACCGTAAAACCTGAATTTTGAGAGATAGTAACCCTTATCATAAAAATCCCATAAAATACAGTAAAATAGTAGATCTAATCATGAATCTACTTTATTTTTTAGAGGGTGAATCAAATCTCCCATGGGGGAGATCTCGAATTAACAAGTCTGCTACAGGGGGGATCTAGTGCTTCCATAGGGTTAAAAACCCAATTCAGTGTTTGATTTTTCAGATGGGGTCACAAAACCTGAATTTGATTCAAATTTCTTGCAGGAAATTGATAACAAGCAACTCTAATTAGTCATAAAATTTTTGAAAATTACATATGAAAACTTGCACATGAAATAACGATGGTACTATGCTCATAAATCAAAAGCTAAACACAAGCTATATTACATGAACAAAATAATTAAGGAATGATAAAATGACCCTAAGTGCAACTACAAAAATGTAAAACCTACATGAAATTGATAAAAAAAAGAAGAAAAGAAATACCCAGGGAGGCTTGACATTGGTTTGATGTTAGCTTTTAATGAGAGAAGATTCGATCCATCCATCGGATGGATCCCTTTTCGTACATAGCTTTAACATAAAAGATAGAATCTCTTTTTTTTTTTTTGTAATGTAAACCCAGTTCTACACTGGTTTTTCATATTGGATTTATCAAGAGTAAAAGATGAAACAGGTTTTTACCTTGGGGAGCTTGGCTTGAACTGATCGAAGGAGGAGCAGAGACAGCTGCGCCAAGGTCGAAGATGATGGCACTATTTGAAAAGGGGAGTCTCCTTGTGTATGTTGGAGATTGAAGATGGAGGTTGTGGTGAAGCTGTTGCTACTTGGACTCGTGCTTGAAGAAGCTAGAGGTGGGCTGAAGGTGATGAAGCAAGATGTTTGTGCCAGCCATGGTAGCACTGTAGTGGTGGTCACCACGGTTGGAGGTGGCTAGAGGTAGGCACTGGCTAGAGGTGTGCTGCTGCCTTGGTGTGGAGATTGTAGCAATAGCTGGAGAGGAGCTGGACCTGCTAGGCATCAAAAGGGAGTGAGAAATCTGGGGCAATGGAGGGCCGCAAGCTGGAACAATGGAGGGCTTCAAGGAGGAGCAAGAGAGGGAGAGAGAGAGAGAGAAGTAGAGAGGTGAAAGGAGAATGAGTGAGAGGTGGAGTTCTAGGCATGAAGGGGAATTGGAATTAGGGCTGAGAGGGAGTCCACCGTATGATAGATAGGGAATTGGAAAGAAGGAGAAACAATAAAAAGGGAGGAGGAAAGGAAAAAAGGAAAGAAAGAGGAAGAAGGAAAGAGAATGAGGAAAGGAAGAAAGAAAAAAGGGGAGGAAGGAAAGAAAAAAAGAAGAGGAAGGAAGGGCTGGCGTCAAGGAGGAGAGAGGAAAGGGAGAAGGAAGAAAAGAAAAGAAAGGGAAGGAAGAAGAAATAGAAAGAAAAAAGGAGAAGAAAGGAAGGAAAAAGAGGAGGAAAAAGAAGAGAAAGGAAATAAAAAGAGAGAAGAAGAATGGACAAAAAATGGAGAGGAAGAGGAGAGAGAGGGGGTCGACCACCTTGGTGGGCCCCACTCTCCTAGGCCAAAATAATAAAAATAAACAAAAAGAAAATAGAGAAAAGAAAGACTATATTTTTTTTATTTTTGAAAACTCAGAACGTGGCGCCATCTTGGGAATGGGCCCACGTATTATTTTGAATTTTATTTTGAAAACTAAAGGGGGCAGAATGGTTTCAAAGAAAATTTTTTGGACGAAATGAGCTATTTTTGGCAATTTTGAAATAAAGCTTAAAATATGAAATTCTATACCCCTTTGTAGAGTAAATCCAGTTTGAAAGTTTGAAAATTGAGTTTGAAAATAATCCAGATTATTTTCTCAAGAAAATATTTCCAAATTTAGAGTCTTGGGGGTAAAAATGTTCATTTTAAAAACCCAGGGCTTGAAATTGATTTTAAAAAGCTTTAAAACTCGAATCTAGATTGGAATTTTCAAAATTGGAGTTTTGGATCTCGAAAATGAAATGAAATGACATGAAATAATGAGAAATGATATGAAATGCCATGCGAAATGCTAACCCTAGATGAAGAATTTTATGTATTAGACCCCAATTGGCAGTTATACCAGTTTAAACAGTGATAATTTTGACAGAAATGAGCAAAATGGTTCAAGAAATGGTTTTTGTCCCTGCCAAGCCAAGAGTGACACTGAAAATTAAGGTTTTAGTTGTTTTAAACTGGAATGAACTGGATTGAGTTGGGTTCTAGGGTTTTAGAACTCAAATGGACTGACAAGACATTGACTCAACTAAACTCCTAGACTGAATTGTCAAGAAATATTGTCATTCTTAGAGAAATGGTCACTGGAGTGAAGTGAGCTATAGACAAGAACTGGGTTTGAGCTGGGACAAAGGTTAGTAATACTGAGATGAACTAAAACTGGAGCTCAAATACTAGCTCAACTGATTGAATTTAGCTCAATTCCAGCTAAAATGAGTTGAAATAGGCTAAAGTGGACTCCTAGACACTGAGAAATGGATTTGAACTAAAATTGGAGCACTTGAACTTCTGGTGAGCTCAAGCTAGACTCAAAGAAATATGATTGACTAAGAATGGCTGACTCAGAGACAATTGGCTTGGATTGGACTAGAAATGAGCTCATTTCTTAAGAAATGATCCCATTTTGGCAAGAATGACCAGAAATGAACATGACCTGCTTACTGTGAGCTCAGGTGAGCTAGAAATGATTGACATTCTAGCTGCTCTGAGCTTGAAAATGAGCTCGGTTGACTCTGACTGACAGGGTTCTAGGATGACCTAGGGGTAAAATGATAATTTTTCTATTAAAAGGGGGTAAAAGGGTAATTTCCTAAGATAGACTCGGGGTTGGGTTCCTATACTAACCTACCAGGGTTGACATCTGCATGAGGGGTGTGTCCGAGAATGGATGAGGAAAATTTGGGGTGTTTACAGATGCCCCTCTTTGCTACTAAGTCGGATTAGGGCCGAGCTTAGTGGCAAAGAAAAACACACCAAATTTGGGATGTATAAAAAAAATACCCAGTTAAAAGGATCTGACTGTTTTGAAGAAATTAGCCCTAATGAAAATGGTAGGTATGAAATGAAGAATGACGAAGAAGGATTCACTTCATAGAAGTGAGGTTCAGGTTTTTCCCTTAATCTGGATGGGACGAAAAATACCTCATGTAGAAACGAGGGGTCACAAAGAAGACAATGAAAATGGTTTTCCTTAAAAGCTTTAGAAAAGGGAGTGATTTTGGGCGTCCCATGACTGAGACTGAATAGTTTTTGAAAATGACATTTTGCAGAGAATGATTCAGGTTTAGCCCTTATCCTGAAAGGGAGATGAAATACCTCATCAGAATGAGGCTTACGTTTAACCCTTAACCTGATCGGGAAATGAAATACCTCATCAGAATGAGGCTCAGGTTTAAACCCTTAACCTGATCGGAAAATGAAATACCTCATCAGAATGAGGCTCAGGTTTAACCCTTAACCTGATCGGGAAATAAAAATGATGGGATCCTTGACTGAAGAAACCATGATGGAACCTTAAGATTTCTCACAATAAATCAGATAAGGGTTTTGCAAAAGGATGAAAATGGGGGTCCCTAAAGTTTGAAAAGGGATTGATTTTGGGCGTCTCATTGCTGAGATTGAATAACTTTTGAAATTGATGACCTTTTGCAAGAAAATGATTGGTGGCTCAACCTCGAACCGAAATGGAACTGTCTATGGCAGGATAGTGGGAACACAAGGAAGTGTGTGAATCTGAGAGCCCAGACGCTCAGATTATAACAAGAAGGGAAGGAATCCTGAAAACTCCCATTATCAAGTCCTAATAAGGGATGACAAAATGATGCCAGGATATGTCAAAGCGGACATCAAGCTCTCACTTCAAGCCAAGATAGCTAGAAAATATTGTCAAAATATTGAAAATTGTTGTTGATTCAAAATAATTGAAAATGATGCACATTGGTGTGAAAATATTCTCTTATCTTTCTTGAAGTCTTACCTCCAATTGGGCTTAGCTCTGTAGAATCAAGATTCAAATTCGAATTGCTTGCCATTGGCTTTCTTCGAGGGAGCTATCAATTTCCCTGATATGAACAGAAAAGAAAGTATTCTTAATATTGTAAAAGTAATTGGTGAAAGAATAATGATAATAGAATTTTACAAAATTAAAGAAGATTCTTTGCAAACTTGGCAGTTTGATATCCTGAGATTTTTCACATGATGATCTTTTTGCACTCTTTTTTGACTTTTTTGAGACATTGAGCTTTCTTGGGTTTTTGGCAAGAAGTTTATTACATCATCCTTCATTTTGGAGATGTCCTGACTTTTCTTTTTCTGGGAAGGGTACGTCACAAACTCCTTCAACTTGGAGAGGCTTCGATCCTTCTTCTTCTTTTTTTTAGAAGGGTACGTCACAAACTCCTTCAACTTGGAGATGTTCCGAGCTTTCTTTGTCTCAGGAATTATACTGACGGTATTGTCTCATTGGTTGAAAGTCTTTTGATGATAGTGGAAATCAAATATCTTTTATGGTTTGTCAGAAGATTCATTGCATTCACCTTTAACTTGACGATGCTTTGAACTTTCCCTGGAAGGATCCGTCACATACTCCTTCAACTTGGAGATGTTTCGAGTCTTGTTTGCCCCCAGGGATCTGACTCGTCCACCATCTTAAACTTGACGATATTTGAGAGATCCATTTTGCAGATATGTAATTACAACTTTGATATTTATTGAAGAGATATTGAGATTGAGTGAATTTTCTTTATCGCCCACGATATTTTCACTGTCTTATTACCACAAGAATGGTCTTTAAAAATGTGCAATTGACTACGATCAATATCAATCACTTATGGCTTCACAACAACATTGAATTTTCTTTGTCAGCCATATCAAGGATTTATTCTTCATCCTTTTGGTTGGCCAAGAGAAAGATTTTGAATTTTGAATCTCTCTTTGTAAAAGCTTTGTCCTTTTGGAAGGAATGCTGAAGGTATCTGAGGTAAAGATTTGTGCAATAAAGATTTTGAAATCAACAAGTATTTGATGACAAATTGACAAAATGTTCTTGAAATCCTTGGAGAAAGAAATTGCTTGAGGTCAAATTGACAATATCAGTTCAAAAAAAAACCATTATCAATTCACTAGGAACACGATCGGTTCAATGAAGAACAACTATTAGTTCACTGGGAACACTATCAGTTCAACGAAGAACAACTATTAGTTCACCGAGAACACTATCAGTTCAAATGGAAACAACTATCAGTTCATTGGGAACACTATCAGTTCACTGGAAACAGTATCGGTTCAACTAAGAATGATTATCAGTTCATTGGGAACACTATCAGTTCAACTAAGAATGATTATCAGTTCATTGGGAACACTATCAGTTCAACTAAGAACGACTATCAGTTCACTGAAAACACTATCAGTTCAACTAAGAACGACTATCAGTTCACTGGGAACACTATCAGTTCAACTAAGAACGACTATCAGTTCAACTAAGAATGACTATCAGTTCACTGAGAACACTATGAGTTCAACTAAGAATGACTATCAGTTCACTGAGAACACTATCAGTTCAACTAGGAATGACTATCAGTTCACTGGGAACACTATCAGTTCAACTATCAGTTCACTGCAAACACTATCAGTTCAACTAGGAACGATTATCAGTTCACTAGAAACACTATCAGTTCAACTAAGAACGACTATCACTTCACTGGGAACACTATCAGTTCAATGAGGAATAACGGTTTGAGAAGGAGATTGATTCAACTGGTTGGTTGAATGGACCATCATAGTTAGTTGTATGTAATCAGATGTTCAGGATTAACCCCTTATCCTGAATGGGGAGTTCAGGTTTATCCCTTAACCTGAAGGGGGAATGAATAAAGATTTGAGGACAATTTTGAGGAAGTCATGGAAAATGATTCAGGTTTATCCCTTAACCTGAGCGGGAATAAGTTTGATGTAAATGCAAATTGATGCAAATGAATGCAGATGAATGTAATTGAATGCCAATGTATGCAAAATGATGTAAATGGGTGCACATGCGTGCAAAATAAGAGATTTGTTTGATCCTGTCTGCATACAGGACATTTTGAAGTAAAACAAATTTTCAAGAAAATGCCCCAGTGTGACTGGGGAGTAAGATGTTGGATGAAAGGATATGTAGTTGATATTTGATGAAAGCTCTCTGAAAGTAATAAGGTGAAAACTGACAATGAGCTTCTTAATTGATTCGGGAAGCCTTTGGAAAAAAGAGGAATATAAAAGATGGTGCCAAGCCATGAGAAAAAATGATAAATTTATTAATGCATTGAAGAGGGAAATAACAGATTGATAAGAGATCTGGGGCTGCATTGTACCTTCAAAATGACAAAAAGGACAAAATAATAGAAGTGACATAGCCTTGACAATAAAAATTTCTTAGAAAAACTTGATCAGGATGATCGACTGGTGTCTTCCTCATCTTCAATAAGGAGATTCTTGTCGATGCAATCTTGGATGATGTTCTTTAGGACGAAACAATTCTCGGTATCATACCCTGCTACCCGATGAAATTTTCAGAACTTCTCTTTGAATCTGCCCATGATTGCTTGGGGATCAGCTGCTTTAGGCAAACAGACCATATCTCTTGTGAGCATGTATTCCAGAATACTCTCGAGTGTCTGGTCTAGAGGGGTGAACTTTTGATCAGTACTCCAATCCTTGCAGTTTGATTTTTCTTGATCTTTCTCTTTATGTTGAGGACTAGATTGAAGAGGCTTATCATTGTTTGACAACTTTCCTTTTTGTCCTTTGGATCCTTCTGAATTGTTATCACGATTTTTCTTGTTGCCTTTGCTATCATTGACAGAAAGTGTGAAGTGTGCCTTTTTCTTCTGCTCATTTTGATTGTTGCTCCTGGTAAAGATGAAGCCCTCATAAACTCCATTTTTCTATGCTTAGCTCGAGCCATTTGACTTGTCTTGTCGGTTCGATGAAAGTCCTTTGCGGTGTGGTGGAAATAAAACCTCTCAGGGGTTGCAAAAAATTGTTTAAAATCAGTGACAATGCATGCCCCTCATCTTATTGCAAGCTGACCTCCATCGGTGAATAAAGTCTCTGGCCTTCTCATTTTCTTTTTGCTTGAGGCCGCAGAGATGATTAAGAGTTGGAAGTGCCTCAGTCTTGAACAAGAATCGTTCGATGAACAGATTCACCACCTTGTCAAACTATTTCAGCTCGATGGGATTTATATGCTCTGAATACCATTTTGCAATTTTTCCTTCCAAGCTGCAAGGGAAACAAAGGAAAAGAGCCCGATTGTCTCACTTGAATCTTGCACACTCGACAAAAAACATGGCCAGATGTGCCTTCGGATCACCAAAACCATCGAACTTGATAAACTTTCTGGAGAGATTGTCAAGTCTATCATCCCGGTCCAAACTATCATAGAAGTCTTCGCTCATGAAGACTTTCTTGCCCTTGTCGTAGGCTTGCAGATCCTTGACCATTTTGACCATATCTTTGAGTTGTGGTTGGTCAGAGTCATTGACAGATTGATCCTTGAACTTGTGGGCTGACCCCTGTCCCTGAGTTGATTTATGAAATGCCTGCTGGGTCTCAAATTCTTCATCGGTATCACCCACCGATTTTGATTTATCAGATGCATCCTCATGTTGGATACGCTTCTTAGATATCTTCACTTGCTTTTTCAGTATCCAGCCCTTGATCTTCTTCTTGGTAGACATCTTTTCTGAACTGGCTCCAACCTGTTCGCTCATCATCTTTTTCATCATTTTTTGAAAGAGGGCGTACATCTTAGGATCAACATCATCATTGTCCTGTCAACCCTGACCCTTGGAAGATCGTTGAGATGACATCTCTTGCTCAGACTCGAAAGAGTGATTGCTATGCTAAATAGGGGCAGTCTTTTTACCGGACCTTGTCAGCACCATGAAGAATTCTGAAGGGCAAAACTGAGGGTTAGGTTTTGAGAGATGATTTTGAATGAGAAGAAAATATTTGTTGGGAATTTGGTAGATAATTGGAAAGATATCCCATTACTTGGGATTGAGTCATCGCTGAAATTACGATAATTGCGTTGCCATTTTTTGCAAAATAAATAACTGGAAATGTGCCTTGTTACCTGGGTGAGGTCGTCAAACCATGATAGTATGAAAATTAAAGGAATTTTAATGAAGAAAAACATGATTTTATCAATAACAAACTTGACAAAGAGGAGGGGGACACATTTTTCCACCACTTCTGATAATCAGCAGACACTCGAGGACCTGAAAAAAGTGTAAGAGTAACAAAGGAATCCCAGCCATATCTGGCAGAATGGTATGCTCCAGACCATTGCGTTGTTGTGAGATCGAACTCAGGCATGATTCTTGATAGTAGTCGAGCTTCTACGCACTTCTGCCTCTGAGAAAATTGTCTGACACATCGCTCTGGATGGTAATAGGTGTAGAAGAATCAACCAAGTAGCTTGAACCGCTTGCCATATGTATAAGTGTATATCGAAGGTGATTCCTGACAATCAAAGTAATCCCATACGACTTCTTCCTCTTGGAGGTTATTGATCAAGACTCAGTATCGTGCAACTGGAAGAAGCTCTTTGCCATTGTACTTGAATGAGCTGGCTCTGGTGGGCACATGCTGGAGGAACCAGAATTGTAATGCGTAGGTGCACTCTATGACTAAAATTGATTCTCTAAGCGTGAAGTGGGTCAACCCTCGGTATAGAAAAGCAAGCGCGACCATAGCTATTGAGAGGTGGCTGGTCTGTCGACTTCCCCACCTTTGCAGAAGCTGAACTATCCTGATATCTACATAATTCTATCCGTCTGGAAAGAAGGCCAGTCCCACAGTGCATAAAACCATTGCATGCTAAATTCTTTCTCGAGCTGTTCTGGATAATGAGCTGACTTCTGCGAATGTCTGATTCTATCGATAGATCTCAAGCAAATCTACATATTCATTTCCATCTACCTCGATCAATGGCCAAGATTTATGTCCTGTCATGCGGGCTAAGGCATCTCGGGGATCTTGACCCTTGACATTGATTAGGAACTGCTGCTCCAATGGATCTCCAGGCTGACTGGCCGGCTTGGGTAATCCCATGATCTCTGAAAATTCATCCATCAGTAGGGTCATCTCTCCCCATGGGAACCAGAAGGTACAAGTGCGCAAATTCCGCCACTCTGCCAGTGCATGGATCAAGTTGTCATTGATTGTCTGCTTTCCCACTGCTGATGTCAGTTCTAATCCGCAATCGCTCAGATGCTGTGCAGTGAAATGATGCAATGCTATGAGAGAAGATTTTGAGCCAAGAATAATACCATTGGGGAATGAAGGATCTAGTGCTAAGAGTTTGATGCTCAAGAAGACCTTGTCGCACCTTGTAAGAGATGTGGACTTGAGGAAAGACAGAATCGAGCTGACTCTATGCCATTGGACTGGAAAATGAAGGAAAAATCAGGACTAGACTTGGAAAAATACATAACTTTTGAAAATTGCAGACAGGATAAAAATGAAGCTGGAAATTCAAGATTCAGTGGAACGAAAGAATGAAAAATCACCAAAAGTTTTGGGAAAAAGTAGATAATTTGAGAAAAATCGTCCCGGGTTTTGAGAAAAAAGAGATATTTCACAAAAAGATAAAAAATGAGGTATTTTGGAAATCGTCCAATATTTTAGAAAAAACGGGAAAAATATGAGAAAGTAAAGGGAAAATTATTACAATACATTCAATCACATCTTGCACAAACAATTATGCACATACAACATTTCCTAAGAAGCTAACTCTAAATGCATCAATTTTGAAATAGTCGTAGGACCCTATTCCTGACTCTAGGCTTAGATCAGTTGTGTCCAATCATGCTATGCCGATATACTCGAGCCGAAACCCGAAGTACGTGGCATAAAAATTCATCCTCGGTTCTAGGTTTGTGTTTTTCCAACATCCTTGAGTGCCTACCGATATACGTTGGACTATGGCCCTTGGTACGTGGCAGGGGGGCATCAGCACAAATAAGTGGCACAGTTGTGAGGCTTTCTCCCGAACTATGGTTCTAGAAGAAAGCCCAACAACGTGAAGACCGGGTAGAAATAGGTGACGTAGTTTTTTGAAATATGAGCACATGCAAACAAACAGAGGGCTCTAAAACCTAAAGAGATAGATATTTTTGAAAATTTTGAAGAAGCAAACATTGTTTACATACAAATCCTAGATTGACGAGGGTTATATTAGACCTAAGTCTATATGAGCATGAAACTTTCCTCATCAATATGCTCCTACCAAACCATACCTAGTCTATATGCAATCCATGTCAGCTGAGTTCAAGTCTAGGCTCTTAGGTTCACATGATATCAGAAAGTAAAAGTTGGCATTTTGTAGAACACGATTTTGATAATTGAGCTAAGCCAAGGCATACGATTGATCAGACGAAGACAGGTCCCATCACAGTCGCCAAACCTATTATCATCACAAAATTTTTCCCTCCCTGTGTGAGAGAGAGAAACGATTCTGCGAGTCAAACTCGACTCAAGTTTTGAAAATTGGTTTTTGAAAATTACTCACCTCCGTTTTTGAAATTTGTGGGAAAATTTCGTAGAATGGGACTCGCCTGTCGGTACGAGGTTCAATCGGTCTTGATGCCTTTACCAGAGGTAATTAAACCAAGGATCAATGTGTGCTTTAACTAGGCTCAAGTATCCAAATCATGCTCTTTTTCCTAAATGCACAGAGAATCAAGCATGTGCTATGCAATTTTTGAAAAGATGCATATTTTGAGAAATATGATGTTTGCTTTTGATATTTGGGAAATACTTGGATAAGATATTCATTGGAAAATAACTTTTGAATAGAAAATGGATTCTCAGGACAATTGAAACCATGATAAAATTGATTTTTTAGATTTGGATTGCTTTTTGAAATGAAAATTGATTTTTAAAGAGGATTTGAGAATTCTGGGAAAACCAGCTTTTAGAGATAATTCAAAGATTTTGAGAAAATCGATTTCTGAAAACTTTGGATTTTGAAATTTGAGGATGTTAGAACATTGGAAAAATCATGATTTGAACTGGGAAAATGCTTGAAATAGCATTTGAAAACTCAAAGTTTTTGAGAAAATCATTTTTTGAGAAAGACTTAGAAAATTTTGAGAAAATCGATTTCTCTGAATTGAAATAAAAAGCATATGATTGTTTGAAATATTTTCATGATGCAAATTGAATGAAATGATTGAATGAATATGTATTTGAAAGATATTTTCTGAGGAATTGGAGAAAATCCTTTTGTATTTTTGAGAAATGCAGTGCATTTTGAAGTTAGCCTCAGAGTGTAGGCTGAATGTGGCTAATACGAAGATGATCTGGGTCTCATTTGTATTCTGACTATAGTTATAAATATGAATTCCACCGAGTTTGTCAACTCCCTAAGAGCCTGTTGTGATCATCGCAAAATTTTTCCTCTTGTATCTTGTGGTTTTTCTCTCTCTTCCTTCTCCTTTTCCTTTCTGACCTCTATTTCTCCCTTTTGAGGGGAGAAATGAAAAGACAAAAAAAGAGAGAAGGAAAAAGAAAAGAAAGAGAGAAGATGAACTCTTTTGCGGGGTCTCACTTGACCTTGATTTGAAAATATTTATTAAAATTACTTGCCTCCGTTTTGAAATATTGCGGGAAAATGGGGAGACGGGATTCGCTCGTCAGTACGAGATTCGACCGTTCCTGGCGGCTTTACCAGGGGTAATCGAACAAAGGATCGAATTTATGCCTTTTTGCTTTGCCTAAATATTATCTAAGGATTTATCCTAAGTCTAAATGCATAAAGAATCATGCTTATGCAATGCAAGGATGTATGCTCTTTTAAAAGACGTTTTTGAAAATTCCTAAGTGTTCTGATATGAACTTGATAAATAAAGTGAAGAAATGGTTTCTCAAGGGTAAGATCTAACTTAGAACTTAAGATAGATCAGAGAAATTCTAAGTTTTTGGAATAATCATAGTTGGAAAAATAAATTTTGATTTGAAAAGAATGATTGGAAGATGAGTGAAAAGGAAATGAAATTTCAAAGTCAGAAATGGGCTTTGAATTAGAATCGATTTTCAAGGATCGATTTTGAATCCAATATCAAAATAGGAACTTGAATTTAGACTTGAGAAATAATTTTGAAATTGGCTTTGAGAATAGGAGGTGAAATTAGATTTGAAATGAAATTTTAATCTAACATTTGAGATGGAACTGGATCTGAAATTTGAGATCCGAGATAGGGTTGGGTCCGGGTTCTGGAATTCTAAGTGGGATTGGATCCGAAGTCTAAGATCCGAGATAAATTTTAATTCTGAATCATAAGTGGAATTGAATCAGAAGTCTAAGATCTGAGATGAAGTTGGATCTGAAATCTCGATCCTAAAGGAGAGTTGGATTCTGGACCCTGAAATGGACTATGGATCTGAAGTCTGAGATCCAAGGTTGGATTGGTTTTTGGATCCTAAAATGGATTTTGGATCTGAAGATCTGAGATCTAAGGTGGCATTAGAATCTGGATCCTAGAATGGAGATTGGATATGAAGTCTGAGATCCAAAAGTGGAGATTATACCTGGAAGTCTGGATCCAAGTTGGGATTAGGATCTAACTTTGGATTTTGGATTCTGAAAGTCCAAATGGGGCTTTAGGAGATGGATCTGGGTTTTGAAAACCCAGATTGAATTTAAAATTTAGGAAGGGTTAAGTTTTGAGATTCAGAATCAATCTTTAACTTTGGTTTTGAATTTGAAAATGGGAAAAGTAAACTTGATTTTGAAATTGAACTTTTGAAGTTTTGGATTTTGATCCAGAAATTGGAATTTGAATATAAAATGATTTTTTTTTAAATTCCAAAGTCAAATTGGACTTTGAAATTGAATTTTTGAATCTTGAGAAATAGAGTTGAATTTGAATCGATAAATAAGGTTTGATCTGAGAAATGAAGGAAAAAGAATCACTTGGAATTTTTGAAAAGGGAATTCTGAAAATATGATGCAATTCTATCCTAGATGATGAATGAAAAATAATTTTGAAATTGGATTTTGAAAATCATATTTCATTCTTCAAATGAATGTAAATAAGATTAATGATAAAATACACTCCTGACTATGGTCATTGAATGTATCATATAATAATCACATCTAAATTCAAATGAAGAATAAAATACATCCTTTTATGCTTTTATAGATTTTAAAATGAAATTGATTCTCAATATATCCTGACTATGGCCATTGATATATGTATTGAATCAATTTTAGACTAAACTTTGATAAAAGAGGAAAATATTTAAAGAAGATATGATGAATTTTGAAAATGATCCAGTGGGGATCTAGTGCTATTTCATAAAAGATGAAAATTTTAAGTCTTGTTCACACCCTGACTATGGCCATTGATGTAAATCATCAACTTAGGATTAATCACCTTTTACGAAACGGTGCACGTGCCATTCGTGTTTCACCATAGTGAGATTTTGAAAAATAAAGGTAAAAAGCATGAAAACAAGCAATTTATGACTTTTATAATGCTCATTCATTCTATCTAAAAGCTGGAAATGTAAATTCTCATTAAGATCTAACTATTACAACACACAAAATTGAATTTACATTTCCAAGTAATGACCTTTTCCATATATTCCCCTGCAAAAATATTTGGTTAGTATGAAAAGGGAAGAGAATTTACATACATTGCAAGGATTTCACAGATGACGATGAAAAGAAAAAAAAAATGCTCATATGCCAAGATATTTAAAATCTAAAAGTATGGAAAGACGAAGATGATGATATATATATCTATGTGCATATATACATGCGTGTATGTATATATATATATATATATATATATATATATATATATATATATATATATATATATATATATATGAATATACATATATATAGGTATATAAAGGGGATAGTGAATGTGAAGGAAATGAACCTTAAATGGGATGGATATATAAAAGGTGATGACATATATGAGAGTATGCAATGCTTATGAATGACCACTGACCCATATTTGAAATATGTGGACAAACTGACTTCTCAATCTTGAATGTAAATCTACTTCAATGAATTGAAATCCCTTAGCAATTCGGCTTCTCAAACTGATATGCCATAGCACAACAGCCTGGTAAGCCGTCTCCAGTAGCAACCGAACATTTTACGTCCATATTACTCAAATAAATTCAGGGATACTGCCTAGTTGTGTTTCCTTTGCTGATTTGGTAAATATAACAGTTTATCCAGCGAATCAAGGTGATCGCGCACAATGAAGCAAACTTTCTGTAAAATTGAATCAGTGATCTTCCTTTCTTGACAGCAATGAATCACCAAACCTTTTTCTTGATAATATCAACTCAATTATAGTAAAACGACCTTTACCAAAGAGCCACTATGGTGACTGGAGGTTCAAACAGCAAATGATTATATACAGGCAGTGTGTAGGAAACACAGGAAACAAAACACCTAATCGCATAGCAGAATATATTGCAATTTGCTGGAAATAGAGATATACCTGGTGACAATGTGCAGGAAATGTAGATATTGTGCGGCAGTGCTGACAGTGAACCACACATAAGTGGAGACACAAAGACATTATACAGGGGATATTGCTGGTGAATGACATAGGGGTTGCTTGCTGGTAACAGCAGGATGCTGTCTTGAGACACCTACAGCAGGTAGTAGGATGCGGTGGCAGCAATGTTCGGCTAAGCGTAAATGCAAAGAAATCAGACAATAAAGTGTAAGGGGATGATGATGATATATTGAAGGTGAGAAAGTGGGTGAATAGTGATGATATAAGCTAGCAATTAAGTGTTCATGCTAAAAAAAAAATGAAGTTATAAAGGTGGCTGGAGACGTGTATAGTGTCTATAGCAAGTGGGAGTTTTGCTACCATATGATAACAGCAGTAACCTATGTTAGGGTTGTCAAGGTGTTGACATAAGCATACACAGGGGAGGCTAATTGTGAGGCTAAGGTGCGCAGGTGGGTCGTAAAGAATGGATCAATATACACAGGATTATGACCCTCATGGCACAAATGGTAAAACTGAATATTGACCTGTTTGAACTAACTCAGATTTTCACCCCACGATCCTAGTAACATCTGTCACGAGTCTCCAAGACTGCTGAATGACCTGTACAGAGGCTCCCTCCAATGCTTGCTCATGCCCAACCACATGACTTCCTAACCACAAGTTCACCTTCCCGTAGACCTTACATCATTTGACGACTCTCCATCCATACCAAATATACAGGGCCACCATTCGGGGAGAACAAATTGGATGAATTAAATAGGTCAGAGCCCATTAACTGAACTCATTTCTTTAGCACCTTCTGTGTGCCGCCATCGATCTCAAATTTTTAGAAAATATGCTGGAATGAGATGAGTGCCTCAAAACTCTATGTAGGGGATCTAACTACTCATGGTCAAGATTTTGCAGAGAATAAACTGGTTAGCTTTGAAACATTACGATCGCAAGGAAAGAGAAAGTTATGAGCAACCCAGTGAAACATATGTAGAGCAAGTTACTTTCGGGTCAGCCATGCTAAATATAGATGAAATGAATGGTTTTAGTAGCATGTGAGTGAGTAAGAAATTCTGCAAAATCCAGAAAATTCTGGTTCTAGAATAAAAATAATCTTAGTTTCATTGACATACCTATTAATGCCGCTTCCACCCTGCGAATACCAGACCGCAATGATATTTGTACTTTGCAGAGTTTTGTGAAGGATGGGATTCCCCTCCTTTTTTTTCGTGAAACTCCTCTACTGTTGATAGTTGGACCTCCTTGGAGAAAGGAGCAACGCCCTTTGGTAGGGGAGGGTCAACTTTTTCCTTCAATCGATCGAGAAAGGTATGCAGGAACAGAAGTGATGAATGGATGATGAAGCTTTTTTTCCTCCTTTCTCCCCACCCCTTCCTCTGTTCCCGTTCTTATAGAGGAGGAAGAATCATCAAGAAGGTGGAGGTTAGAGATCAACGGATGATCCGTGAAGGATGAAGCAAATGGAGGAAGTTGGAGATGAAGGGTGGATGAGAAGAGGTTGTCTGGTGACGAAGGGTTGAGGAAGGAAGGTCGCACATGGGGGTGATTTGCCATGGAGGATTCAGGCGATGGAGGGAGAAGGCCAGAGAGAGGGTTCGAGAGGATTCTCGAAAGAGAGACGGAGAGAAGAAGCCCGTCTGCTTTTTACAAAGGGTCTTCACCGCAACCCTAAAAAAAAAGATTCAAAGGGGGCCCCTTTTTTCAGGTTTTTACGAAGAGGGGGCTCCCTAGCAAATTTTGCAAAAAGGGTGTTTTCATAAAACTTGATTTTCAAAAAGAAGTTTTTAGAAAGAGAACGCTTTCAAAAAGGGGGTTTTTTAAAACTATTTTTTTCTTTTCTATATTTTTATTTTTTTTGTTCTTTTCTTCATTTTCTATATATTTTTTTTGATATTTTTGAAATAAAATCCTAAAATTTACAAGAAAATAAAGATTTAAAACTATTTTTTTGTATTTTTGAGAAATATTTACAAAAGAGGGTTTTTAAGGCTATTTTGGAAAAAAAATGGGTTTTGACTCAAGTTTTGAGAAAATATTCAAGTTTTAAACCTCGAATCGAGGAATATAACATGATGGATCCAAACGAATATCGGATGAACTTGTTTGAGCTTTTCAAAAGTTATTTTGGTAATTTTAAGAATTTATTTTAGAAATTGGATAACGAAGCTCAGATTTGAATCTTTTATCTGGATCCGGATCTGAAATTGAGTCAGATATGTAAAATGAATTTAATTTCAACAGAGTTTGAGAAACAAAATGGAATTTAGATTTAAATCTGACTCAATTACCCAAAAAATGGGGGCAAAAGGGCAAAAAGGGAATATTTACAATCATTTTGAAAATTTTGGGGTGTTCACAGATGCCCCTCTTTGCTACTAAGCCGGTTGAAAGCCGACCTTAGTGACAAAGAAACACTCCAAATTTTGAAAAATGACCCAGTCAGCAAATCTGAATTGAGTGTGGAAGAATTTATTCTGAAAACATGGCTTTTCAGGCCTAAAAGCTTATCCTGAATGGTTCTGGGGGGATGAAATCCTCGAAAACAATATGGCTGAAAAAATGAGAAAATCGTGATAGGACTTTGGGTAAAGGTCCCAAAATGGTAAAAAATAAGAGTTTTGATCAAGTCTCGTGGGTCAGACAAGATCAGTCTTTTGGAATGACTCAGGTTTAGCCCTTAACCTGGATGGGACGAAGATATATCAAGATGAATTGGATGGGAAAAGGAATATAAGTGGACCTCGATGGGACATTTTTGAGAGAAATGCCTTGTGAGATGAAACTCAAGTATGATCCTTTCCTGGATGGGTGTTGTAAACACCCCAAATTTTCACTCACCTTCTTGACATCACCCTCAATCGACACATTTCAGTTCTCCGGAAGCAATAAAGGGCAAAATGGTCATTTTCTGAGATTGAACCTTGCAGAAAGTCTAAAATTTCATTCTTGAACCTCAAAATTTCTATATTTAGGTTCAGAGACATCTTCAAACTGCAAATCTTCAAAATCTTTTTCTGGACAAAAAGCTAGAATTTCCAAGTCCGAGCTCAGAGTGATATTTCATAGAACATGTCTTTGCATAGCATTGCATCATTTCACTGCACAAAATTTTTTACATTTACTTTATCCATATTTTTGCTCTGAAGAACCAATTTTTCCAAATTCTTGAAAATAAACAAAGTTTTATCTCGTGTTATAAAAATTCCAAAAAAAAAAAAGTTTATTTCTTCTGTCTTTATTTTCAAATAAATGGAGCGGGATTCACCCGGAGTTCGTACCAATTTGCAAATTTTTCTTTTTAATTTCTCAATATTTTTTTATTTTTAGTTAGTGGGCCCACACACATGTGGCACCCCAATTGAAAATAAATGACTTGCAAAAACAAAACAAAACTTTATTTTCAAAAGGATTTTAAAAGTGAACTGAGATGGCATTTCCATAAAAGCCTCTCATTTATTTCACTATTCATTTTTTTTTCCTTTTATCAATTTGCTTACCTAAAAATTTAAAAGGAAACATCCCAAACGGCGCCACAACCATACTTTCAAAAATTTTCATCTTACCTAAAACTTAGGTAAATGAAACACATTTTTTTGAAAAAAACATAAGGAGGCACCCTTTTGAAAACGGCTACCTTTAATTCTACAGTTTCAAAATTTTTTCAAAAAGGAGGTAACGGAACCTCATGAATGGGGGGGGGCTGCGTTTTTCTTCAAAGGAGCTGAAAGTTTTTTTTTTTAAAAGGGAAGGCTATTGATTCAAGGAGAAGGGGAGGAACTTGAGGTGCTTATCGCAGGATTGTTTCACAAAAGAGGGAAATCATTTTCCTACAGCCAAAAGAGGGGGAAACAATTGAATTGGCTTTTTCGGTTGTGCAGGGGTCATCCTCTCAAGCGTGAGGCTGCCCAGCTGCTTCACATGGCCTTCAGCTCAACAGCAGGGAGTCCATCATCTTCAGCCCACCCGCTGAACGTCCAAGAGGCTGCTGCATATCCTTCACGTTACCTTCAGCCAACTGCCGCCCATCTACCTTCAGCCCAGCTGCAGGGGGTTCGTCATCTGCAGGCTCAAGGGGTCCATCACTACAAGCTGCAAAGGGGGGTCTTCTTCTCAAACGTGAGGCTGCCCATCCATCCTCATTTCAGCCCAGTCGCAGCTCCAACCAGCGTTTGCAGTCCATTTCCTTCAACCCATCCAGCTGCTTCCCCTTCTTCAGTCCACCAACCAGAGATCCAGCAGTCTCTACATCTTCTTCAGCATACCAGCCGCAGGAGAGCCAGCTGCATCACCATCCTTCGCCCTTCTTCAGTACACTAGCCGCAGAGGATCTAGCAGATCCATTAGAGTAGAAATCCCCAAAACGCTGGCAGCAAGCACACCATCCAGAAGGAGCGTTCCTTTCTTCCAGCCTCTATCGAATCAAGGTGGTGATAACAGTCAACATTGAATTTACCCATGATACAATCTCTGTAAAAGTCCATAAGTGAGACCCCATTTGAATTTTTTTTTTTTTTATTCACGTATGACATTTTTGGTGTCATAACTTTTCTTTGGAGCTTATTATTTTCATGCTTTTTTACTGGTTTTCTACAGGAGTTCTGTTTGATATCATCATAATTTAACCCTCCTGCATATTCATTATCTGCAATTTACTTACAGCATATCCATCATTGTTAATTTATTAATTTTCTGTAGGCCTGGGTATGTTAATCTATACCTTCTTTAGATTATGTATAAATGCATTATATGTACTTCTGCCTATGTATCAAGTGGCATGTTTTCCTGTAAATCCTGTTATTTACTATTGATATGTCTCTTTAGCCTTCTTAAAACCAAGGTACCATGCTATCTGTTCAACCTTATAGACATGAAAACCTATGAAGCATATCTGTAAAAAGTATTGCTTATGGGCTGTTATGTCATAACATTTATTGTGAATATGGGTCAGCTCCAAGTTGTGCCTTGATCACTTAGGCATGAAGTTGTTTTCCCTGTTCAAGTGCAGCTTGGCTAGCGTAAGTTTTTAGCAAACTAGAGAAGATAAATTCATTAGGAGCAATACCGCGCCTCCGCAAGTCAAGGCAAACATCCACAGTTTTCTCAATTCTATCATTTTCAGCAAACCCAACAATTAGTTTTGCAGGAAATAAATATTGGGCAGCTACACATTTGAGTGATGTCCAGTAGTCAGTTAAATGTCTACAACAGACTTTCTTAGCACGCATCATCGACTCCATTTCCATCACACCAAACCTCTTCCCCAGCACCCTTCATATTTACCTTCTCACACTAACCCCCAGTCATCACTCCCGTTTGCAATTGCTGTAGTTAGTAAACAGGGTATAAAGAGAAGATCCAGTTATTTCTTTTATAGCAATACAAATGTATGCTGGAGTTTCAGTTGCACATATGGTTAGCAATATAGGAAGCTCTTATATTGCTAACCACATCAAAACACTTTATAGAGACCCATTTTCAGTTGAACCATCCTCTACAGTCACCTACATCCTCCATGGCAACTCAATTGTTATGCATTTACCCACTTTTTCTGCTGCAGGTACCCAGTCTTGATAATTGGCCATGTTCATGTATTATTATTTTAATATCCATTCAGGCTTTATGGACCATCTTTTGCATGCTTTGTTATGGATATATAGGGAAGCTCCATACCCAATTCTACTGCAAAATATGTTATAATTTGGGAATTACGGCTTCGTGAAATCCCCTACAGAAACTGTATATACCTGTATTTCCTGATTTTACCCATTATATGGAATTTCATTAACATGTATATTTTCTCATTATATGTATATATATATCTATATATATATGTATATCTATGTATATCTACCTATATGTATACGTATATATGTATATATATATACATATATATATACTTATATATATATATCCCTTCATGTGCACTTATTTCCATATATGAGCATCCATGTATCTATTTTCTCATATAAATATACCTCCATTGTTACATGTCATTTAGCACCAATTTTAGCATTTTGATATATATATATATCTGTTGTATATATTATATATATACCCATTTTCTTGGTTATCTAGTACTAACTCTCATTTGCAGGAAAATCCGGAGGAAGCTGATTCTTTTTCATTATGTATTTTTATTTTGACTTATGTCAGAGATGTAATAATCAAATTTGGAATAATATTTATTTTTACTGCTTAGATTAGGCTGCATCTCATATAGTTTGATTTCAGTAATATCCTGATGTTATGATTCATATATCTCATTTTGCAAAATCACCATGGATATACATGAATGGCACGCGCACCAACTCTTAGAGAGTTGATGAACTTGGTGGAATCCATATTTACGGCCCTAGTCGAAATATGGACGAGACCCAGATCCATCATCTCTCTACCAGTCACATTGAGCCTACACTCTTAGGCTATCTTAAAAATGCACATCATATTTCTAAATTTTCAAAATTTTGTGAATTAACTCAAGTAAACTCTGAACATATTCATGGCCACAGTCAGAATATGTGAAGGATTTACTTTGGCTTAATCCACATTTTTTCAACCAATTTTTCAGAAATCTTTTCAAAGTGCATTCATTCATTCAAATCATCTACATCATCTGTTTTTCTCATGATTCTCTCAAGAGATTTTCACTTTATGGAATCGATTTCTCAAGAAACTATAAAGATTTTTGAAGTTGGATTTTACAAATCAAAGTTTTCCCATGATTTTCCCTGAAACTGTTATTTTCTTAAGATCCATTTCAAAAAGGAATTTCTCATCTTTCTCAAGAATCAAGGTTGATTTTCAGACATTTCAAAGACAAGATTCTCAGGATTTCAATTTCCTAAGTTTTGAATTTCCTTCTCCAAAGAATTTCCCTACAAATTTTCCATCATTTTCCTAAGAAAATTCTCAAAGTCCGAGTTTTCCCAACAAGTGTTTTCCTTTTCAAATATTCATCTTTTCTCAAGAATTCCTTCCATTTTTCCCGAGATTCTCATCTCTTCATGGTTTTCCAAGTCTTTATAAACTTTCTCAAAATTTTCCTGAGATTCTCATTTCTTCATGGTTTTCTAAATCTTTATAAACTTTCTCGAGATTTCAAATCTTCTTCGTCTGAGATTCCTGAGAGATTGATTTTCATCTTTTCATGAAAAATTTTAAACTCCAAATATTTCCTAAGCATACATCATATTTTTCAACTTGCATTTTATAAAATTGCATAGCACATGCCTGAATTCTCTATGCATTTAGGATAAAATACAATTTCGATAATTTTACTAAGTCAAGCACAATTTTGGTCCTTGGTTCGATTACCCCTGTTAAAGGCGGCAAGAATGGTCGAAACTCGTATCGACAGGTCGAGCCCCATCCCATGGATTTTCTCGCAATTTTCAAAATGGAGGCGAGTATTTCAAAACAATTTCCAAAATTCGGCCAAGTTTGAATCGCGAAAGCATTTCCCTCTCTCTTCTGCAAGGAAGGGAAGACGGGAAAAATTTTGCGACGAAAACAGGTGTGCAGAGCATGGATTCCTTTGTGGGAAAAAACCATGACGGGACTAGAAGGATTACCTCATCGAAACGAGGCTCAGATTTAACCCAAACCTGAACGAAAGATACCTCGCGGAACGAGGTTTAGGCTTCACCCTTAACCTGAAAGGGGATTACCATACAGAATCCTTGGATGAGAAAGTCGTGATGGGACAACGAAATGCATCGCCAAAGCAAGATTCGAGTTTAACCCTTGACCTGAGTGGGGGAATCGCACGAAGTCCTCAAATGAAGAAACCGTGGTGGGACTAGAAAGGATATCCAGTCGAAACGAGACTTAGGTTTAACCCTAACCTGAATGAAAAGATACCTCGTGGAGCGAGGTTTAGGCTTAACCCTTAACCTGAAAGGGGCGACCATACAGAATCCTCGGCTGAAGAAACCATGATGGGACCTTTGGAATTTTGGACGAAAAAATTCAAAAGGGGTTTGCAAGAAGAGAAAAACAATGGATTCCCTAAAGCTTGAAAAGGAGATGATCTGGGGCGTCTCATTGCTGAGACTAAATCAGCTTTCTAAAGACAGACGACCTCTTGCAGAAGGTACATGTTTGACCCTTAACCTGAGTGGATACAGGTTTCTCGCAGAGCGAGGAAACTGTGATGGGACCTCTAGACTTTGCACAACAAGTCCGAGAGGGGTTTGCAAAAGGATGAAAATGGGGGTCCCTAAAGCTTGAAAAGGGGTTGTTCTTGGGCGCCTCATTGCTGAGACTGAAAATAGCTTTTGACAATAACAGACCTTTTGCAAAAAGTTCAGGTTTAACCCTTATCCTGAGCAGGAACTGTCTATGGTGGGACAGTGGGGAATACAGAGAAGTGTGCAGATCCGAGAGCACTCAGATCAGATGGAAGGAAAAGGACTTTTCAGTCCTAACGAGGGATGACATCAGGATACATCAAGACGAACATCAAGTTCACACTTTATGTTGGGATAACGAGAAAATATTGCCAATAAGATGCCAAAAAATTGTAGTTGATTCAAAATGATTGAATTGTGCATATATGTGTGAAAATATCACCTCTTTCTATCTAGAGTATTAACTCCAATTGGGCCAACTCCGTAGAATCAAACTCAAATTTGTTGTTGTTGAGTTTCTTTGAGGAAGACATTGATTTCCTTGATATGAAAAGAGAGGAAATATTCTTAGCTTCATAAAAGCAATTGAGTGAAAAGATATTGATAAAAGAATTTCACGTAGATAAAGATGATTACTGACAGTTTCAGGCAGTTTGATATCCTGGTTGTTTTCCCATGATGATCTTTTGCACTCTTTTAAATCATAAAGCTTCCTTGGGTTCTTTTACATCATCCTTTATTTTGGAGATGTCCCAACTTTTCTCTCTTTTTCGGGGAAGGGTACGTCACAAACTTCTTCATCTTGGAGGTGCTCCGATCCTTCGTTTTCTTTCTCAGGAATTAGGTTTGTCGATACAGGTTCATTGGTCAAAATTCTCCAAATGATAGCAGAAATCAAATATCTTTTAGGGTTTGTCGGGAGGCTCATCGCAGTCGCCTTCATCTTGACGGTGCTCCGAACGTTCCCTAGAAGGATTCCTCACAAACTCCTTCATCTTGGAGATGATCCAAATCTTCTTTGGCCCCGGGGGTCTAGCTCGCATATTTGTCTTCATCTTGACAACAATTGAAAGATCTCTTTTGCGGATATTTGATTGCAGCTTGAGTGACTGAGGAGATATGGATTGGGTAGGTTCTTTTTTACTGCCCAGAATATTTCCATTGTCTTACTGACAAAAGAATGATCTTTAAGAATGTGCCATAGCTATGATCAATATCAGTTTACTTATGACTTTTCAACATCATTGAATTTTTCCTTTGCTGGTCATATCGAAGATCTTTCTTCATCCTCTTGGTTGACCAACAGAAAAGCTTGAATTTAATTCTTATTTCGCAAAAGTCTTGTCCTTTTGAAGATAATACTAAAGGTATTTTGAGGTAATTCTTTGTGTAATGAAAGCTTTGAGATCAACAATGGTTTTTGATAGCAAATTGGCAAAGTATTCTAGAAATCCTTAATGAAAGAAATTACTTGATATCGAATCGACACGTCCATGACAAAATTCTCCTCTCTTTTTTCCCAAAAAGAGAGACTCAGGCTTAGCCCTTACCTGAATGGAAAGTTGAAAATACTCCTCTATTCCACAAAGAGGAGGTGTTTGCAAAACGGAACTTTCAAAGAGAAATTAAGTTTTCATCAAAACTCTTTATCTCTAGGCTTCTCTTATGGAAAGGTGGCCGAAAAAAAAAGTTGAGAAAGTATCGCAGAGGAACGAGTCCATCACACTCTCCCTAGAAGAGGGTCCTCCGTGAAGGGGTTGGCTAAAGATAAGAAAAAAATGGAGGCCACAAAAAGAAATGAGCTTCCGTCAAAGCTCTCCCTGGAAAAAGGGTTCTTTTGTGTAAAGTTGGTTGTTGTTTTGCAAACTGTTCGCGAAGAAAATGAGTCCCTTCAAACTCTCCCTGAAAGAGAGTTCTTGCGAACAAAAGATGGCTGCATGCGAAAGGAACGAGCTCCCTCGAACTCTCTCTGAAGAGGGTCCTTCGCAAAAGAAAAAGATTGATTTTTGATAAAATGATAACCTGAAGGTTGAAATTGAGAATTTAGAGCTTGAATTGCGATGAACGATTAGTACAAAGACTGAACCATGGAGAGCTAACTTGATCAGTCAGCCAAACACTAGCACGAAAGCTAGATGTACCAGTACGAGCACTAGATTTGAAGATGTACCAGTACGAGCACTGGATTTAAAAAAAAAACACCAGCATGAGCACTGGATTTCGAAAAATGTCCCAGTACGAGCGTTGGGTTTCGAAAAGTGCATACCAGTACGAGCGCTGGTTCTTCAAAACTGCACCAGTACGAGCACTGGATTTTCAAAATGCACCAGTATGAACACTGGGCTTTCCCACGGAGAATTAAGAAAAAGACCGACATTCGATGATATTTAAGAATTAAGTGAGAATGGTTGTCAGTTGTTTCAGGATTATCCCTTATCCTGCAGGGGAAATTCAGGTTTGTCCCTTAACCTGAAAGGGAAAGGCAGGGAGAATTTAGGTCCAATACGAGCATTGGATCAACAAGGGGAATTCGAGTCGGAACTCGAGAAAATAAGAATATACAAAAGTGAAAAATCTGAGTCGGAACCCGGTTTTTCAAAATAAAAGAAAATGTGAGAATCGAGCTTGAGAACTCGAATTCTCGACGCAATGAATGGTTCCAACAGGAGCATTGGATCCAAAAGGAAGTCTGAGTCGAAACTCGAAGCTTCCGAAATAAGAATATACAAAAGAGAAAATCCGAGTCGGAACCTAGTTTTTCAAAAATAAAAGAATGAATGAGAATCGAGTTTGAGAACTTGAACTCTTGATGCAGTGATTGATCCAACACGAGCATTGGATCCAAAAGGAAATCTGAGTCGGAACCCAGAACTTCAGAAATAAGAATATACAAAAGGAAAAATCTGAGTCGGAACCCTGCTTTTCAAAAATAGAAGAAATGAATGAGAATCGAGTTTGAGAAATCGAATTCTTGATGTAGCAATTGGTTCCAACACGAGCATTGGATCCAAAAGGAGGTCCCAGTTGAAATTCGAAGCTTCTGAAATGAGAATATACAAAAGGAAAAAATCTGAGTCGAAACTCGGTTTTTCAAAAATAGAATAATGAATGGGAATCGAGTCTGAGAACTCGAATTCTCGACGCAGCAATTGGTCCAATGTGAATATTGGGACCAAAAGGAAGTCTGAATCGGAACCCTAAACTTCAAACGAAAGATAAAAGGGGAAAACTTGAGTCGGAACTCGGATCTTCCAAAAATAAAAATAAAATGAAAACAAAACCTGAGTCAGAACTCAGACGGGAGGGAAATAACTCCTACCCAAAGTCGGATTTCAGAAGGATTGACAAAAAGCGTGAATGGATTCCGACGATGAGGAACTTATTCAAGATCATCGGCCCAAGATGGCCTGAGATTTGAATTTTATTTAGGATGGTTTTCAGGATTTGTCCCCTATCTCGAAGAGAATTTGACAAAGTCTAAAAAGATTGATAGAAATTGATAAAGGATAAAAGGATTGATAAAAGGAATAAATTAATAAAATTGACAATAAAGATTTAGTAGAAATTGACAAAAATTTGAGAAAAATTGATGATAGAAGAATTTAGGATTATCCCCTGTCTTGAAAGAAAATAAAGGGGCCTCGCGGGATGAGGCTTAGGTTTTATCCCTTAATCTGAAAGGGAAATACCCCATTGAAATGTGGCATCAGGTTTATCCCTTAACCTAAAAGGTTTTAACGAATAAGAAAATACCTCATTGAAAAGAGGCATCAGGTTTATCCCTTAACCTGAAAGGGTTTAACGAATAAGAAAATACCTCATTGAAAAGAGGTATCAGGTTTATCCCTTAACCTGAAAGGGTTTTATAAATATTTGATAAAATCTTGATAAAAAATGATAAAATTGATGAAAACTTGATTAAATTGAAAAAAAATGAAATGAATGCAATTAGTAAAGATAACAAGATTAACCAAAAGTTGATAAGATTTTTAGAAAAAGATTCGGCTGATCTTGCTTGCATATGATGAAGGAAGATAAGTATAGATCAAAAATAAAATGCCCCAGTATTAGGGAGAAAAATGTGAGAATTCAATAGAAGATTATTGCTTTATTGAAAGAGACTTTTTGAAGAGTACAAAGGCTAGAATGAACAATTTAAGTGTTGAATCTCTTCAAATGTAAAGCGTTGATAGGATCTGGCAGTTCCACCCCATCTGTGTTGATCAGACAATAGGAATTGCGAGGCAACGCTTCCTTGACTACATAAGGGCCTTCCCAATTGGGTGACCACTTGTCCCATGGCCGATGCTTGAGATGAGTTGTTGATCTGAGCACAAGATCATTGACTCGAAATCTTCTCTCAATAACTGATTTGGCGTAGTGTCGAGCTATCCTCTGACGATAGGCCTGAGCGTGTTCTGCTGCGTTGAGCCTTTTCTCGTCTAACAGATTTAGCTGTACCAACCTCTGCTGCTGATACTGATCAAGCGGAAGCTCAATGAGCGACACAAACTTGAGGGCGGGCTTCTGAACATGGAGAGGTAAACTACCTCGGTCCCGTAGACAAGCTCTGAAGGAGTAGCATTGGTTGGAGTCTGAATGGTGGTTCAGTACACCTAGAGTGCATCATGCATCTTCTCGTGCCAATCACGGCTCGTCTCCATAGTTCTTTCTAGAATGCAGATCAAAATTTTGTTGGTGGCCTCTGCCTGGCCATTTCCTTAAGGATAATAAGGAGCTGAGAAGTGATGATGAATTCTAAACTTCGAGCAGAAGGTCTTCATCCTCTCATTCTTGAAGTGGCTGCCATTGTCTGACACAATATCATGTGGGATGCCAAAGCGGCAAAGAAGATTCTTATGAATGAAAGAAACCACATGTCGGCCTTCCACTGTCCGCAGGGTTACAACTTCGACCCATTTGGTGAAGTATTCTATAGCTGCGAGGAAATATCGGTGGCCATTAGAAGCTGAAGGAGTGATCGGACCCACTACGTCGAAGGCCCACATCGAAAAAGGCCAGGGAGAAACCACAGACTACAAATATGCAGTTGGCGCATGAATGGAAGGTGCGTGCATTTGGCACTTGATGCACTTCCTTACAAAATGGTGACAATCCTGCTGCATGGTTTTCCAATAATACTCTGCTCGGATAATCTGCTTGACGAGTGTTTGGTAGCCGACGTGACCACCATAAATTCCCTCGTGTGCCTCTCGGACAACTTCCATGGATTCATCCTTATCTAAGCATTTGGCATACTCAGAACTGAATCCACGACGATAAAGAATATTGGCAAGGATGAAATAACGGGCTGACATGCACTAAATCGCACGTTGCTCCTTTCTTGGCATTTTCGATGAAAATTCACCGGTTTCAATAAAGTTTTTGATGTCCTGGTACCAAGGTTTCTCTTTCTGAGTGGCTTGGTTCACTTGTTCAGCTGGAATGTAAGCAAGTTGATCAAGTCTGCCAATCTCAAAGGAACGACAGGATTCACTGTCTTTGAAAGACAAAATGGAGCCTATACAGGCTAGGCCATCGGCTATGTGATTGTATTCCCTTTTGACATAGTTGAGCCGAAATTCCTCAAAGTTGCCTATGAGAGCTGAGGCAATCTTCTGATAAGGAATCAACTTTGACTCCTTTACTTGTCATTCTGCATTAACTTGGCTGACAACAGGTAACGAATCGCCAAAGGCATGTACTCTCTTGACATTGAAGTCTTGCAAAATTTTGAGGCCTTGTATTAGAGCTTCATACTCAGCCATGTTGTGAGTACATTGGAAGTTGAGCTTGAGAGAATAAGGGATCATTTCCTTTTCGGGAGTGATCAACAAGATCCCAATCCCTATGCCGGACATATTTCTAGCTCCATCAAAGAACAGAGTCCACACTGGAGATTCTTGAATATTACAGATGCGATCATCGGGAAAATCGTCTTCCGCCTTCTCTTCTGTCAATGGGAAATCTGCCAACTGATCTGCAATGGACTGACCCTTGACTGACTTCTGAGAAACATATTCCAAATTGTACTACATCAGGAGGACTTGCCATTTCGCAGTCCGTCCAGTAAAAAAAAAGTTGCTCAAGGATATACTAGAGAGGATTAAGCCTTGACAGAATTTTGATTTATGATGTCAGCAGATAATGCCTCAGCTTCTGACACATCCATATCAAGGCTAGACACATCTTTTCCATCTGAGAATATCTTTTCTCATAGTCAATGAAAGTCTTGCTGATGTAGTAGATGGCGTGCTCTATCCAGCTGCCTTCCTTGTACTGCGCAAGAAATCCGCCACAAGCATTTTGATTGACAGAAATATACAAGAGAAGTGGCTTCCCCAGTTCCGGTGGCTTCAGAACCGGTGGATTGAGGAGATATTGCTTGATGCGTTCAAATGATAGCTGACATTCCGGTCCCCACTCAAATTTCACTTTTTTTCTCAATAAGTGATTGAAGGGCTCGCATCTCATGGCCAAATTTGAGACGAAGCGCTGAATAGACTGAATGCGATCTTGAAGGCTTCGCAGTTCTTTGAGATTGGTGGGAGGTGACATAGCAATGATCGCCTTTGCTTTGGCAGGATTCACCTCTATGCCTTTCTTGTTGATTATATAGCCTAGCAGTTTGCCTGACTCTACCCCGAAGACACACTTCTGCGGATTGAGCCTCAGCTTGTAGAGAATAAGTCTTTCGAAGACTTGGCCGAGAGCATCGAGATGATCCTCTCCTTCTTTTGACTTGACCAGGATGTCATCTACATAAGCATCCATGTTTTTATGCATTTGGTCATGGAAAATAACTGTCATTGCTCTCTAATAGGTTGCCTCAACATTTTTTAGCCCAAACGGCATGACTCTGTAGCAAAATGTGCCCCAAGGCGTGGTAAAGGAAGTTTTAGATTGGTCGCGAGCGACCAATTTGATCTGATTGTAACCTGAATATCCATCCATAAAGGAAAACAAGGCATGGCTTGTCGTGTTATCGATCAAAAGATCGATGTTGGGGAGTGGATAATCATCCTTTGGGGTGGCCTTGTTCAGATCTCTGAAATCAATACAAATCCGGACTTTGCCATTCTTTTTGGGAACTGCTACGATGTTCGCTAACCAATCTGGATAATCGATAGTCCGGATGAATCCTGCTTTTAGCAACTCCTCAAGTCCTTCTTTAACTTGTGGTGCCACTCGAGGATCCATTTTTCTCAATTTTTGCTTGATTGGCTAGCAGTCTGGCTCCAGCACGAGACGATGCTCAACCAACTTAGGATCTAAGCCTGGCATATCCTCATAAGTCCAAGCAAAGACTTCTTGATGCTGTTTGAGAAAATAGACGAGCCTTTCCTTCTCATCTGAACTTAAGCTAGAGCCAATTTTGAGGATTTTCGGATCATCTTCTGAACCGATGTTGACATCCTCTGTCGAATCTTGAACCAATGACGATGATTCGTCCTGTTTCTGAATACTGGTAATTCTTGAATCGCTTAATCGAACTATGTTAACTCTTCGATCTGCCCCGTTATCTTGTTGATTTCTGCCCCTGCCTTTGCTCTGTAGATTCTGGCTGGTTTGGATTTATTTTGAGAAAAGTTGGTATTGATAACAAGCCTTTTGAGCGATTTAGGAGCCATGATTCTGGTAATACTGAAAGCGCAAAAACGGTTTTTTGAGAAAAGGTAAGATATTTAAAAATAGCCTTTTGTACAAAAATAGAGAACGACAATATAGACAAGGATATAAGCGAAGAATTTGGTGTACACCAAGATGAGAAATAGGAAATCAAAATTTCATTGATTGAAATATTCTTGATATTTATATATGCTTTGTTTGAAGGAAATAAGGAAAATTGGGGCGGATCTTTGCCCTTACAAGATGACACTAAAAAGGAAAGAGAAAGCAGAAAACACTGGCATTGTCTTCATTGTGCTCCTTTGATGAAGGTAGTGCGCTTGCCGGATGACTGTTTTGAAAAACCCAAGCCTGTGCCCTCAATATGTCGAGCGGGGACGATTGGCTCTAGAATGCCATCTTCATTTCTACCCAGGCCCCTGAAGGGCTGATAACCGTGCTTCATTAGAAGATCAAACCCTTTCTTAGTTTTCGAGAACTGAGGAAAAAGAGGGTGATCTTTGAATGAAGTGCAATCAAGACGCCCGCCTAACTTGAAGAAGCAAGGTCTCTGCCACTATGTCACTGCTGCCACATTTTCTGTCGGTTGGACTCCTTTCAATTTTAGCATGTCCAGGCTTTCACTCAAACTGATTTCATCGACTTCTCGGATGCTTGGGATGTCGGCAGTGAAAGTAGGATGAGGAATCATCGGTTGTGGGAGTCGCTCTTTCGATTCCTCTCCTAGGACTGTGGTGATCATGCCTCCCTTCGACCATTTGATACATTGGTGCAAGGTTGAAGGAACAACATTGGCATTGTGGATCCAAGTGCGCCCCAGAAGAAGGTTGTATGTAGGTGGCACATTGACTACATGAAATAGCACAGTATGAACCGAGTAGTTGATGAAAATTTTGAGAAAAATCTTCCCTCTGGTTGTCTGCCCGTGGTTGTCAAAACCATAGATCGTGATCGGATCTGGGGTATACACTTCTTCCTTCAGACCCAAAGCCTTGGCCGTCATCTCCGGACAGATGTTTAGGCTGCTGCCTCCGTCAACTAACACATGAGGGACTGTCATGCCCCTGGTCCGCACCACTATATATAAGGCATTGTTATGGAAAGAATGAAGCTTTGGCAGATTCTCATCAGAAAATGTAATTGGTGCATTTGTCATGGCCTGATTGACGATTTGAGCCATGTCCTGCAGTGTTGTGCTAGTGTAAACACCCCAAATTTTCACCCTCATCCAGTGTTTGCATTTCATATATCATCGCAATATCATTTCATCCATTTGACATGCCATTTCATTGCATTGCATGACATTGCATGTCATTACATCTCATTTTCGAGATCCAGCACTCCTGTTTTCAAAATATCTAATCCAGATGCGGGTTTTAAAACTTTTCTATCAAAATCAATTTTAAAACCTGGGTTTTTAATCAACATTCTGTCATTTGTCAACCCCCAGGATCTTACATTTTGAAGTGTTTTTCTCAGAAAACAATTTGGATTTGTTTTAAACTCCATTTTCAACCGATTTCAATTCTCAGATGAGACCCATTCAGGTGGCGTCGCTTTTGGATTCCTTTACTTGTCAAAATCTCAAAAATCTTAGAGTCCTAGTTGGATTAGGACTCTTTTTCCAGAGTCCAGTCGGATCAGAACTCTACCTTTTACTACCTTTTCTACTTGTTTTGGAGAAAACCTTTCAAAATCTTCCGTTCTGGCCAAAATCCTAGAGTCTTAGTTGGATTAGGACTCTTCTTCAAGAATCCTAGTCGGATTAGGACTCTTCTTTAGAGATTCAGTCGGATTAGGACTCTGTCTTTTGTCACTATTTTTACCCGTTTTTAACCAAATCTTTCAAAATTAATCAAAAATTCAGAGTTTTAGTTGAATCAGGACTTTGTTGGAAGAGTCCTAGTTGGATCAGGACTCTGATCCTGATTCCAATTTTGAGAGAATCTTTAAAAAATCTTTCCATCTATCAAAACTATTACACTTTTATCAAAGAATTTCAAAATTCTGGGATTTTATTCCAGAGTCCTAATAGAATCAGGACTCTATCCAAAATTGATTTTCATACTTCATTTTCATTGGTTTTCAAAAGCTTTGCCTAAATTTCATCATTTTTTTATCAGAAAATCAAAATTCTTAGAGTTCTGATCGAATCAGGACTCTTTCTTAGAGTCCTAATCAGATCAAGACTCTGAACCAAAACTTCAATTTCATCCTGTTTTTAACTGTTTTTTTTAAATTCTCTCATTTGTTTTCTCAAAAAATCCAAAAATCTGAGAGTCCTAGTTCAATCAGGACTCTGTCCCTAGAGTCTCAGTTGAATCAGAACTCTAGTTTATTTCAATGTTTGTTATTGTTTTCATTGTTTTCACAAGTTCTTTCATCTGTTTTTCAGAAAAATACCAAAAAAAATCTAGAGTTTTAGAACGATCAGAAATCTGTCCCGGAGTCCTAATCCAGTCAGGAGTCTGTTTTAAAGTTTGTTTTTACTTCCATTTTCATTTATTTCCATTTGTTTTAAAAATATAGGACATTTTATAGAATCCTAGTTGATTCAGAGCTCTATTTCAGAGTTTCGGTTGAATTAGGACTCTAACCATGACTGCATTTTCTGCCTTATTTTACCATTTTTTTTATAAAATCTTTCAAAAACTCCTTCATTTGGATTTTAAAATCTAAAATCTCAGAGTCCTAAAAATTCAAGACTCTAGCCCAGAGTTCCAGTTCGCTTAGAACTCTATTTTCAAAACTTTGAATTTCAATTGTTGATTTTAACCCTTTTTTAAAGCCATTTTTAGTATTTATTTCAAGTTTTTCAAAACATCGATGTGGGGCCCCCTCAGTTGGCGCCATATCTAGATGAGTTCTGACTTAGTCAAGACTCTGTATCATTTCAATCTCAAAGTCTACTTTTGAATCTCTTTTGAAAAACCTCTCATTTTCAAGTTTTAAAATCGTTTTTGAAAATTCAAGTGGGGCCCACTCGGGGTGATGCCACATTTGAAGAAGTCAAGGTTAGACTAGGGTTAGTCATTGTCCTAGTTAGGCTAGGGGTTTAGAGGAGTCAAAATCAATTTTAAAAATCCATTTTATTTATGTTTTAAACCATTGGTTTTTAAAGGTTTTAAATTCAAGTTTTAAAAACCAAATGTGGGTCCATACTAGGTGGTGCCACATTTGGACTTTCTAGGGTTTAATTAGGTGTTAATTAGGGATTAATTAGAGTCTATTTAGGTTAGAATTCTTCAAAAAAATCGTCCTCACCATGTGGTTTATCAAAAACAATTAAAAAGAGTCCAAAAAATCAAAACTCTTCCTAAACAAATCCAAAAAAAAAAATCTATAAATAGGGGACCTAAAGGGGGTCAAAGGGGGCTCTTTTCTCTCTCAAATTTTCGTGGCTTCTCTCTCGTCTCAAGCACCTCCACCTTCCTCCATTGCATCTGCAGCCCCAAGGTGAGTTATTTAATATTATTTTATTATTTTTTTTATGATTTTATATTAGATTTCACCATTGGCACCTCCCCTTTCATGGATTAAACCATGGATTCAAGTTCAATAACCTCAAGAGAGGTTCAAGAAGATGATCTAACTCAGTTTTGGTGTTTTTCCAAGGATTCTAATCCGTTAGAATCGATTGTAGCATGGGTTTTCATGTTCTTAACCATTAAAACATGCGATTTACCCGCTAAATGGGTCAAATCCATGCTTTTTAAGGTAAAATCAAATTTCAGCCATGGATTCCCTGTATTTTATTTATTTATTTGCTTATTTATGTTTATTACACATTTTTCAGCATAGAAATCAATTTTATTTTACTGTTTTGGTATTTTCTTTATTGTTTTCATTGATTAATGCATGCTTTATAAGGTTTTATCAAATTTCTGTGTTTTAAGCTTGAATCAGCAAAGAACATGTTATTTCGTATTGAAGTACTCACTATAAATTTTTGATTTTTTAATATGTGATACATGAATATGTCAGTGAACTACTGTAAAAATTTCGGATTTTTGGGATTCGGGAACCCTGTCAAAAAAATTAAAAATTAAACCGTGATTTTCAGTCGTTTAGACTTGCAGTTGTGATATTTCTCTCATCTGATATCCGATTTGAGATCTGTAAAGTGCAGTGGATTCCTATTGATGTGAACTATTTACTGTGAAATTTTGATAATTTTTAGCCTCTGTTTAGTATTTTTCCGCTGTTAGAGAATCAGATTTAAAATTTAAAATTCGTTAGGGTTTACTAAAACCCTAATCTGACTTGTGTTGATCATAGATCTCAGACCGTAGATCCGATTCATGATCTGTAAAAAAAGAGTTTCATTATTTTTAGGTCTACGATTTATTGATAAAATTTTAGAAATTTTTGATTAAGTTTTCTATTTATTTCTGTATTTTCAACCCGAAGTATCTGTTTTAACCATTGTTAAATTCATTAAATTTTATTCTAAATTGCCGGAAGGGTTTCTCCCTAACCGGAGATGCTTTTTCCAATCTGTAATAATGAAAATATCTGTTTTTCTGTCTAGTTTGCCTCTATGAAATTTTAGAAATTTTCATGGTGATTTGACCCCTGATTCGGGTCTAACATTGGAACTATTCTATGAACATGGGTGAAAACAACTTATTTTAGGGTTTTAATGCAATTTTTGAATTAAAATAATGTCAAAAATATATTTTTATGATTTTAATCTGATTTTAGAGTTATAATAAGTGCAAGTGTCGATTTTTATTAAATTTGAAATTCATTTGATGCTTGAATAAATCAAATTGCAAAACAGGGTACTTGAAATATCCAAAAACACTGCCAAAATCATGATATTCGTGATATTTCTTGATTTTCGTGTATAATTTCACAATTTTAGGGTTTATTCATGTTTAGAAGCATATTAGAATGTTTCATGCTCAATTTTGTGCTTATTTGACTTCATTTAAACCCTAAACCCAAAGTTTTTACCAAAATTTATTTTAAAAAACCCTGATTTCAAGGCCATAGTCTTGTTATTAGGAGCATTTTGGTCATTTGACCTCAATTTCGAAATTCTAAACCCTAATTTTTATGTTTTTAATCATATCATGTCATATTATGTTTGATTTATCCTCATTTGAATTTCAAAACTTGCATTTTACAAAATATCTTTCTGAAAACCCTGGTTTCAAGGCCATAGTCTTGCTATCACGGGTATTTTGGTCATTTTGACCCCAATTTCGAATTTTCAAATCTCATCTTTATTATTTGTTTAGTTTTATTTCATATTTTATTAAGTTTATATCAGGAAATCATGGAAAAAAGCTTATATCTAGCAAAATCCAACAATTTCCAGATATTGCTGGATAAACCTAGAAAAGCCAAGATATCTTCACTAACAAGTTTTTTAGTTTTGCAGGGACATTGAAGACTTTGTTTTTCTGTTTTTAAATTTGATTAGTGATGTAAATTGTAATTAAATTTGGAATAAGAATTTCAATTTCTGCATAGAATATGATGCATTGCATATAGTTTTAAAGTTTGATATATAACTTCTATGTATGCCAATTCATGAACATTCTTTGTAAATCCACTATGGTATACACGAATGGCACGTGCACTACATCTTATGGAGTTGACAAACTTGGTGGAATTTGTATTTATGGCCATAGTCAGAATACAAATGATACCCAGATTTGTAATCTTCGTATTAGCCATATTCAGCCTACACTCTTAGGCTAACTTCAAAATGCACTGCATTTCTCAAAAATACAAAAAGATTTTTTCAATTTCTCAAAATCAAGTCTTTTAAATCCATATTCATTCATTTCATTCATTTCATTCATTTACAAATTCCAATTTCAATTCAAAGAAATCGATTTTCTCAAAATTTCTAAGTATTATTCAGAAATTGATTTTCTCAACACATTGATTTTACAATGATATTTCAAGCATTTCCCAAATTCAAAATCCTTATTTTTCAAGTTACATTTTTAATTCTCAAGTTTTAATTCAGAGAAATCAAATTTTCCAAAGTTATTGGGGTTTTCTCAGAAATCGATTTTCATAAAACCTCTAAATTCCTCAGAAATCGATTTTCATTTTCCTCAGAAATATTCTCTCACCATGGTTCACGATTTTCCAAGTGTTATCTTTTCCAAGAATTTTCCAAGTATTTCAGTTATTCTAAGCAAACATCATGTTTTCAAATATGCATTTTCAGAAATTCATAGCACATGTCTCATTCTTTGTGCATTTAGGAAATAGAATATGATTTAGACAAATTAAGCAAAGTTAAGCATTGTAAACACACCAAATTTTTACCTTCATCCAGTGTTTGTCCATTTCATAAGTCATTACAGATCATTGCATGTCATTGCATGTATTCTGCATAGCATTGCATGTCATTGCATGTCATTGCATAGCATTGCATGTCATTGCATCTCATTTTCGAGATCCAGCACTCCTATTTCAAAACAATCAATCCAGATTTGAATTTTAAAGCTTTATTTCAAAATCAATTTCAAAACCTGGGTTTTTATTCAATACTCTATCATTTTCCAACCCCAGGACTTTATATTTCGAAATATTTTCTCAAGGAAACAATCTGGATTCATTTCAAATTCAAATTTTAATCGATTTCAAGTCACAGATGAGACCCATTGAGGTGGTGTCGCTTCTGAATTCCTCTATTCATCAAATTTCTCAAAATTTTGAAAGTTTCAGTCCGATCAGGACTCTGTCTCAGAGTCCTGATCCGGTCAGGAGTCTGTTTTGAGGTCAGTTTTACTTCCATTTTCAATCTTTTCCGTTTGCTTTCGAAATCTAGGTCATTTCACAGAGTCCAGTTAGTTCAGGACTCTATTTTAGAGTTCGGTCGAGTTAGGAGTCTAACCCTGACTGTGTTTTCTGACTTATTTCATCATTTCTTGATAAAATCTTTTGAAAATTCTTTCATTTGGCTTTTAAAATCTAAAATCTCAGAGTCCTAAGAGTTCAGGACTCTAACCCGGAGTTCCAGTTCGCTTGAGACCCTATTTTCAAAGATCTTGAATTTCAAATACTGATTTTAACCCCTTTTCAAAGCCATTTTCAGTGTTTATTTCAAAAATGTCCAAAATTCGATGTAGGCCCACTCAGTTGGCACCATATCTAGAGGAATTCTAACTCAGTTAGGACCTTATGACATTTCAAAAATCCTAATTTTAAGTTTACTTTTTGAAAATCTTTTGAAAACTCCTTCAATTTCAAGTTTTAAAATCGCTTTTTGAAAAAAACTCAAGTAGGGCCCACTCGGGGTGGCGCCATATTCGAGTAAGTCAGGGCTAGACTAGGGTTAGTTGATGTCTTGGTTAGTGTTAGAGGTTTAGAAGAGTCAAAACCATTTTGAAAAACTCATTTTTGAAAGTTAGTTTTTAAAACTAGTGTTTTTAAAGGTTTTTAAAAGTGTTTTAAAAACCCAATGTGAGAGAATGCCAAGTGGCACCACATTTGGGGGATTTTTAGGATTAGCTAGGGGTTAATTAGGCATTATTTAGGATAATTTAGACTAGGGGTAGTTAGGTAACTCCACCCCAAAATCGCCCCCCCTTTTAGAGTCCAAAATTTTCAAAATTGTCAATTTTTAAACCTAATTTTTTTATTATAAATAGAGGCATAAGGGGGGTCGATTTTCCCATCTCTCTCCTATTGAGTTCTTGGAGCTTCTCTCTCCTCTCCAGCCCTTCCTCCATTGCTGCAACTCCAAGGTATGAACTTCTTCACTTTTCTTATTTTATTTAATGCTTTTTAATGGTTTAAACCTAGATTTAGGCTTGGACACCCCTCCTTATGGAAGATCAACCATGGTTTCACCTCAAGAACTATCAAGAACCAGCAAGAACGATCCAAGAAGGTGATCTAACCCTGTTTTGGATGATTTACAGAGATTTTAATCCATTAGAATTGATTTTAATATGATTCTTTACATTATTAACCAATAAAATATATGATTTACCCTTTTTAATGGGTTAAATCTATGTTTTAAAGGTGATATCAAATTCCAGCCATTGATTCCCTGTTTTTAATTTATTCTCATGGTTTATTCATGTTTGTTTTACGTTCTATAGCATAGAAATAATTTTTATTTACTGTTTTATGGTTTATTTTATTTATTTACATTAGTTAATGCATGGTTTTTCAAGTTTCTTAAATTTCTGTGTGTTCTAGGTTTAGAACAGTAAAGATGATGTTATTTAGGATTGAAGCACTCATTTTTTATTTCTGATTTTTTTATATGTGGTGCATGCATGAGTTATTGAGTTACTGTAGAAAAATCAGAGGTTTTGGATCTCGGGAACCCTGTCAAAAAAATCAGACATCAAATCGGGTTTTTAAAGCTTTAAAATCGTGGTTAAAATCAAGAAGGTAACTTGCTGTGATGATACTCTCTCATCTTATATCCGATTTTAGCTCTGTAAAGTGATATAGATTCACATTGAATAGATATGTCTTCTGTGAATGTTTCGGATTTTTTGACCACTGTTTAGTATTTTTCCCTTTTCAGAGAATCTGTTGTTCAATTTAAAGCTCGTTAGGGTTTACCAAAACCCTAATCAGACTTGTGTTAGTCATAAATCCCAAACCACTGATCCGATTTTAGATCTGTAAAAAGTGAGTATTGTTATTTTTCTGTCTACTGTTCACCACTAAAATTTCAGAGATTTTTGTTTAGAATTGCTATTTATGTCTTTATTTTCAATCTGGAATAGCTGTTTTAATCCCTGTTAAGAGTGATATATTTTAGCTCAGATTGCCGGAAGGGTTTCTCCCTAACCGGAGATGATTTTTCCGATCTGTAAATTGGGAAATCTCTGTTTTTATTTCTAGTTGGTCTCTATAAAATTTCATAAATTTCCATGGAGATTTGACCCCTAGTTCAGGTCTTGTACTGAGACTGGTTGATGAATTAGGTCAAAAATAGCATATTTTAGGGTTTAATGCAATTTTCGGATTAATTTAATGTCAAAAAATTATTTTTATAATTCCAATTCGACATTATGGTTATAACAAGTGCAGGTACCAATTTGTATGGATTTTGGAATCCATTTGATGGCTGAATTAGGCAAATTGCAAAACTGGGTTCCTGAAAGATCCAAAAACACTGCTAAAATCACAGTTTTTGTGATATTGTTAGATTTTCGTGCATAAGCATATATTTTTAGGGTTTAATCATGTTCATAATCATGTTAGGATGCTTTAGGTTTAATTTTGTGCTCATTTGATTTCATTTAGTGCATAAAACCTAAGTTTTTACCAAAATCTCTTTCTAAAAACCTTGATTTCAAGGCCATAGTCTTGCTATCGGGGGTAATTTGGTCATTTGACCTAAATTTCGAAATCCCTAACCCTAATTTTTACATATTTAAGTATGTCATATCATATTTAGCTTAGTTTATTCCATTCAAATTTCAAAACTTGCATTTTATCAAAATATCTTTCTGAAAACCCTAATTTCAAGGCCATAGTCTTGTTATTAGGGGTATATTGGTCATTTTGACCCCAATTTCGAAATTTCATATTTTACCTTTATTATTTCTTTATATTTTATCATTTTGATTTAAGGGAATCATGGTAAAAAGGCTTATATCTAGCAAAATCCAACAATTTCCTGATATTGTTGGATAAATCTAGAAAAGCCAACATATATTCATTAACCAAGTTTTCTAGTTTTGCAGGTACATTGAAGACTTTATTTTTCATGTATTTAAATTTCAATAGTGATGTAAATTAAATTAAACTTTGGAATAAGAATTTACATTTCCTGCTTAGCTTAGGTTACATTGCATATAGCTTATTTTTATAATTTTAATGTGTGATGGATGATGATTCATGCATATTTTTACAAATTCACCATGGTCTACACGAATGGAACATGCACTAGATTCTATGAAGTTTATAAACTTGGTGGAATTTGTATTTATGGCCATAGTCAGAATATGAATGATACTTAGATTTATGATCTTCACATTAGCCACATTCAGCCTACACTCTTAGGCTAACTTCAAAATGCACTGCATTTCTCAAAATACAAAAAGTATTTCTCAATTCCTCAAAATCATATTCATTCATTTGAAGTATTTCCCAAGTTCCAAATTCAAATTTTCTAAGTTAGAATTTCAATTTCCAAGTTTGAATTCAGAAAGACCAAGTCTCTCAGAATCGATTTTCACCAAATGTCAAGGATTCCTCAAAATCGATTTTATTTCTCTCATAAGTATATTTCAAATCCCAATTCACGATTTTCCATGTGATACATTTTCTAAATATTTCAATCATTCAAAGCAAACATCATGTTTTCAAACGTGCATTTTCTGAAAATTCATAGCACATGCCTGATTCTATGTGCATTTAGAAATTAGAATATGATTTAGACAAGTTGAATAGAGTAGAGCATAAGATTGATCCTTGGTTCAATTACCCCTGTTAAAGGTGGCAGGAACGGTTGAACCTCGTACCGACAGGCGAGTCCCATTCTACGGAATTTTCCCGCATTTTAAAAACGGAGGCGAGTTATTTTCAAAAACTTTTTCAAAGGTCAGTTTGATTCGCAAAAAGTTAAAATTTTTTGCGATGATAACAAGCATACAATTGATCCTTGGTTTGATTACCCCTGGTAAAGGCGCCAGGAATGGTTGAACCTCGTACCGACAGGCGAGTCTCATTCTTCGAAATTATCCCGCATTTAAAAACGGAGGCGAGTTATTTTCAAAATCTTTTTCAAAGGTCAGTTTGACTTGCAAAAGTAAAAAATCTATGATGATAACAGGTTTGGCGACCGTGATGGGACCTGTCTTCGTTTGATCAATTGTGTGCTTAACTTAGTTCAAATTGTCAAAATCGTGTTTCATGGAATGTCAACTTTTATTTTATGATATCATGTGAACCTAGGAGCCTAGACTTGAACCCAACTGACATGGATTGCATGTAGACTAGGCATGGTTTGGTAGGACCATATTGAGGAGAATTATTCATGCTCACATAGACTTAGGTCTAATACAACACTCCTCAATCTAGGAATTGTATGAAAACAATGTTTGCTTCTTCAAAATTTTCAAAAATCTATATCTCTAGGTCTTAAAGCCTTCTGATTTGCTTGCATGTACTCATGTTTTCAAAAACCACCCCACCTATCTCTACCCGGTCTTCACGTTGCTAGGCTTTCTTCCAAAACCATAGTTCGGGACAAAGCCTCACAACTGGGCCACCTATTTGGGTTAACACCCCTCTGCCACGTACCAAGGGCCATAGTCCAACGTATATTGGCAGGTGCTCAAGGATGTTGGAAAACTTGAACCTAGAACCAGAGAAATTGATTTTATGCCACGTACATCAGGCCTTGGCTCGAGTATATAGGCATAACATGATTGGACACAGATGATCTGAACCTTAGAGTTAGGATTAAGGTCCTAAAGATATTTCAAAACTTGTGCATCTAGAGTCAGCTTTTAGAGAATGTTTTATGTGCATACTTGTTTGTACAGGATGTGATTGAATGTCAGTTTCTTTTATTACATTTTTCCATAAGTTTTCTAAAATACTGGACGATTTTAAAAAATCTCCAATTTTTCCATATACTATCTAAAAATCTTGTTTTATTCAAACCTTGGACAATTTTTCAAATTCCCCTTTATTTTCCTCAAAACTCCAGGTGATTTTCCATCCTTTCGTTCTTCTGGATCTCGAATTTTCTGCTTCATTTTTATCCTGCATGTATTCTTTTCAAAATTCCTGTATTTTTCTAAGTCTTATTCCAAATTTCCATATTTTTTCAGTCTGATGGCATCCAGTCAACTTGATTTAGTCTTTCATGAGGGTCACATCTCCAACGAGGTGCGACAAAGTCTTCCTGAACATCGAGTCCTCAGCACCAGATCCTTCATTCCTCAGTGGTATTATTCATGGCTCAAAAACTTCTCTCGTATGTTTCCGGACCATTTGAGCGATTGTGGACTAGAACTGACATCCGTAGTGGAAAAGCAGACAATCAACGACAATTTGATCCATGCACTGGCAGAGCGATGAAATCTGAGCACTAGTACCCTCTGGTTCCCATGGGGGGAAATGACTTTACTGATGGACGAATTCTCGGAGATTATGGGATTACCTGAACCAGTTGGTCAACCTGAAGATCCATTAGAGAAACAATTTTTTATCAATGTCAAGGGTCTGGATCCCCGAGACGCTTTAGCTCGCATGGCAGGACACAAGTCTTGGTCCTTGATCGAGGAAAATGGAAACGAATATGTGAACCTGCTCGAAATCTACAGACAGTATGGAGCCTTTGTGGAAGTCAGTTCTTTATCTCGAACAGCTCGAGAAAGAATTCAGCATGTGATGGTCTTATGCACTGTGGGATTAGCTCTCTTTCCAGATGGACGGAACTAGATGGATATCAGGATAGTTCAACTTCTGCGAAGGTGGGGAAGTCGACAGACCAGTCGCCTCTCCATAGCCATGACTGCACTCGCTTTTCTATACCGAGGGTTGACCCGTTTTACACTCAGAGAATCAATTCTAGTCGAAGGGTGCACCTATGCATTGCAATCTTGGTTCCTCCGGCATGTGCCAGCCTGAGCCAGCTCATTCAGATACAATGGTGAAAAGCTTCTTCCAGTTGCGCAATACCAGTTCTTGATCGATAACCTTCAGGAGGAAGAGGTCATAGGAGACTACTTTGATCGTCAGGAATCACCTCCCAGATATACTTATGCATATGGCAAGCGATTCAAGCTACTTGGCCCATTATTCTGCGCGTACTACCATCTAGAGCGGTGTGTCAGACAGTTCTCTCAGAGACAAAAGCGCATAGAAATTCGCCCACTATCAGGGATCTTGCCAGAGTTCGATCTCACATCAGATCAGTAGTCCAGAGCATACCATTCTGCCAGACATGGCTGAGATTCTTTTGTTACCCTCACTATTTTCTTGGTCCTCGAGTGTCCTCTAATTATCAGGAGTGGTGGAAAATTGTTCGACCCCCTCCCCTTTGTCAAGTTTATTATTAATAAAATCAAAATTCCTTTAATTTTCATCCTATCTTGGTTTGACGACTTCGCCTACGTAACACGACATATTTTTTAGTTGTTTATTTTTGCAAAGGAATGACAATGCAATTGTCGTAATCCCAGCGACGATTCAATCCCTAGTAATGGGATACTCTTTCAATTGTCTACCAAAATTCTCAGTAAATATTTTACTCCAATCAAAATCCCTTTTAAAAGCCTAACCATCAATTCTACCCTGCAGAGAGCATTAGTGACATTCAAGAAAGCTTTCGTGACACTCAAGGGTTCAGACAAGATCCGGAAAGAAAACCGCACCAGTCGAAGGCATGGCATACTCAACAGCTTCAGAAGAAGAGATGGGCTCCCCGCATTCCGGCAAAAATCAGGGGCAGCAGGTTGAGGACGACATTGATCCTCAAATGTATGCCATGTTCAAGAAAATAATGACCAAAATGCTGGCATAGCAAGCTGAAGCCAGTACAGAGCAGACTCAGGTCAAATAGAAGGCTAAAGGTCATACAACCAAGAATGTAAAGATCACTAAAAAGCAGAGTCGTCATGAAGAAACATCTGATAAAGCAGAATCAACAGATGATACTGATAAAGAATATGAGACTCGACAAGAATTCAAAAAGTCAACTCAGGGGCAGGGGTCGGCTTATAAGTCCAGAAATCAGTCCGTTGATGATCCTACTCAGTCACAACTCCGAGATGTGGTTAAAATGGTCAAAGATCTTCAAGCTCGTGACAAGGGCAAAAGGGTCTTCACAAGTGAAGATTTTTATGACGGACTGGATGGGGATGATGATCTCGACAATCTCCTCAAGAAATTTATCAAGTTTGATGGTTCGGGCGATCCGAAAGCATATCTCGCCTTATTCTTCGCAGAATGTTCCAGGTTCAGGAGGAATAACTGAGCCTTATTTCTTTGTTTTCCCCGCAGTTTAGAGGGTATCACAACAAAATGGTATTCAGAACATATTAACTCTATAGAGCTGAAAGTGTTTGACAAAGTGGTCAATTTGTTTATTGAGCGCTTTTTATTCAATGCTGAGGCACACCCGACTCTCAATCATCTCTGCAGTCTAAAGCAGAAGGAAAATGAGAAAGCCAGGGATTTTAATCATAGGTGGAGATCCACTTGTAACAAGATGCGTGATCCGATATCAGAGGGACATGCACTATCTTTGATCTTGAGTAACTTCTCGCAACCCCTAAGGGGACTGATTTTCACCTCTCCATCCAAGACCTTTATAGAATTGACAGAACGAGCTGAATGGCTCGAGTTGAGTATGGAAAATGGATCTTACGAGGGTTTCATCTTCACCAAGAATAGCAATCAACAAGAATCGAAAAAGAAAATCAATTTCACCTTCTCTTCCAACGTCGGCCACAGTGACTGCAAAAATAGCAAGAGCAACCATACAGGCCAAAAAGAAAAGTCTTCAAAGCAAAATAAAAAGTTGGATCAACAAAAAGAAAAGATAAAGCGAGATGGTTGGGGTAGCGATCGCCAATTTACTCCTCTCAAACAAACACTCGAAGAAGCCCTTGAATTCATGCTAACCAAGGGATTAGTGAAGCTCCCAAAGGCCACAACTCCTCCCACCATCATGGGAGGGTTCATGAATCAGTTCTGCAAGTTCCATCAGGCAGTAGGGCATGAAGAAGAAGACGAGCTGGCCATCCTGACCAAGCCTTTCCCAGATCATTCAGAAAATTGATGATGCCAAAATTTCCTGCTTTGTTCCTTTCGTTTTGCCAGTCACCTCGTAGGGGAAAGTCCGCCCAGTTTTTGCAACCTTTTGGTCGAGTACTTATAAATATGCAGTCTTTTTGTTATCAGTTCTGCTTATCAATAAAATGTCCATTTTCTTCATCCAATACTTCTTTCTTTTGTCCCATTAGGGCACCTTTTCAAAATAAATAAATAAATAAATAAATGTAACATTTTCGTTTTAAAGAATCCTCTTTGCCATCGGCTTCTATTAAGCCACATTAAATTCCCTTTCTTTTCGAGATGAGGGGCAATCCTAACATCATTCATGAGAGAAATGAAATTACCTATGAAGGTTTTTCAAAAATCGTGAAATTTTAAAAATTTCTACGAACATCTTCATTATGATCACCCAAAAGTTTAATACTTCGGTCCAATCTTTTTCAAAAATCAACCATCGCGATGATCTTATTTTCTTAAATTTAATTTTGAACATTATCTTTAAAAATCAACCCTTGTGTTGATTTTCTTTTCCAAAATTATTGTTAAACCAATTCGTTTTCAAAATCAACCCTCATGATGATCTCTCTTCAAAATCAACCCTCGTGTTGATTCCCCTTTCAAAGATCAACTCTCACACTGATCATTCTTCAAAATCAACCTTGCAGTTGATTTTCTTCCCAAAATGATTTCTCACTTTCAAAGTAACATTCTCGTTTTACTTTAAAGATCCCATGCGCAAGCACTTTCTCACTTCTCATTTTGCTTTTATCATTTCAAAGGGATAATATAATTCTTTTTCCTTTCCTCGATTTTTAAGCATCAATAAAATTATTAAATGTGCCAATAATTTGGCACCATTTTATTTGCGTCGCTTTCCTTTTCACAATATGTCTCTTGTGAGGAATGACCTTGAGGATGTCTCTCAATCAAGAAGCCTGTCACCTTATTCCTCGATTATCCTTCTTTGTATTCAAAATCTTCCTCCCTAGTTACACTGGGGCATTTTTTTTGAAAAATCTATCTTTACCTCAAAACATCCTGTATGCAGGCAGGATAAACCAATCTCTCTTTTTGCATGTATATGCACCCACTTGCATTAATTTTGCATTCATTTACATTTCATGTGCATTTGCATTTCATTTTGCATTAATTCTACATCTATTTTCTTCCCCTTAGGGTTAAGGGATAAACCTGAATCATTTTCCATGATTTTCCCAAAATTCTCCAATTTCTATTCATATCCCCGTTCAGGATACAAGGTTAATCCTGAAAATCAGACCACATACATCTAAACATGATGGACTTTTTCATTGCAAGTCCAATAATCCAGTCCTCAAACTAGCCATTCTCAAAACTTTCAATCCCAGTCCTCACACTGTCGATTTTCAAAATTCAATCTTCTGATTAAAGATTTTCCTTTAAGATTCGAACTCAACTCGACCTTTCAATTTTTCAAGTTTCTACTCGAACTTCTAAATTTTCTTTAAGATGCGAGTTTTGACTCAAATTTTCCAATTTCCCTTTAAGATTCGAGCCCCAACTCGAACCTTCCAGCTTTCCTTTGAAGATTTGAGTTTTAAACTCAAGTTTTCTTTCCTTCAAGATCTGAACTTTCAAGTTTTCCGAGCCCTAACTCGAACCTTCCAGTTTTCCTTTAAAATTTTTGAGTTTTAAACTCGAGTTTTCCTTTGAAGATTTGGGTTTCGACCCGAATTTTCTCTCCTTAAAAACCAAACTTCCTAACTTTCCTTCAAAGGCTCGAGTTTCGACTCGAATTTTCCTGTTTTCCTTGTAGAACCTGAGTTCTGATTTGGTCGTTCTTTCAAAACCAACTTCTGAATTGGACTTACCTTCAAAATTCAGAATTGTGCTAGGACTTACCTTCAGAATTCCAATTTCGTATTGGATTTACCTTTAGAGTTTAGGTTCGTGTTGGACCTTCATCCAGAATCCCACTGATGTGTCAACTCGGATATCAAGCAATTTCTTTCACCAAAGATTTCAAGAATATTTTGCCAATTTGTCATGAAAAATAGTTGTTGATCTCAAAACCTTTATTGCATAAAAGAATTACCTCAAAATTACCTTTAGTATTACTTCCAAAAGGACAAATCTTTTTCAAAGAAGGATTCAAAATTCAAAATCTTTCTATTGGCCAACCAAAAGGATAAAGAATAAATCCGCGATATGGCCAGCAAAGAAAGTTCAATGTTGTTGCAAAGCCATAAGTGATTGATATTGATTGCAGTCAATGGCACACTGTGATCATCGCAAAAATTTTCCTATTCTCTTGTTGGTTTCTCTCTCTTCTTTCTCTTTTCCTTTTCTAACCTCTATTCTCCTCCTTTTTGAAGGGAGTAAAATAAAAGAAAGAAAAAGAAAGAGAGAAAAGAAAAGAAAGAGAGAGAGAAAAGGAACCTTTTTGCGGGGTCTCACTTGACCTTGATTTGAAAAATATTTAGAAAATTACTCGCCTCTGTTTTGAAAATATTGCGAGAAAAATGGAGAGACGGGATTCGCTCGTCGGTACGAGGTTCGACCGTTCCTGGCGCCTTTACCAGGGGTAATCGAACCAAGGATCGAATCTATACCTTTTTCTTTGCCTAAATATAATCTAAGAATTTATTCTAACTCTAAATGCACAAAGAATCATGCTTGTGCAATGCAAAGATGTATGCTCTTTTGAAAAGAATGTTTTGGAAATTTCCAAGCTATTCTGAGATGAATTTGGTAAGGGAGTGAAGAAATGATTGAATTTAACTTTAGAACTTGAGATAGATCAGAGAAGTTCTAAATCTTTGAAGTAAATCAGGTTTGGAAGAATAAATCTTGATTTTGAGAAAGAATGATTTGAAGTTTTGAAATGAAAGGAAATGAAGTTTCAAAGTCGGAAATGGACTTTGAGTTTTGAACTTGAATTTAGGAAGGGAAATGAACACTTGAGATGGAATTGAATTTAGATTTTGAAGTTTGAAATTGGAATGGACTGAGAAAATCAAATGGTATTTAAGAAATAGAAATGGATTTAAGAGATTCGGATCAGATCCGAAAATGGAATTTGAAATCTAGAATTGGAATTGGATTTCGGATCCTAAACAGAATGGGATCCGAGATTTGGAATCCAAGATGGACTTTGAATTCTGGACCCCGAAATGGAGTAGATCTGAAGTCTGAGACCCAAATATAGAGTTGGACTTTGGATCCTAAGATGGATTTGGATCTGAAGTCTGAGATCCAATGTAAAATTAGACTCTGGATCCTAAGATGGATTTGGATCTGAAGTCTGAGATCCAATGTAGAGTTGGACTTTGGATCCTAAGATGGATTTGGATCTTGAAGTCTGAGATCCAAAGTGAAACTGAAGTCTGGATCCTAAAGAGGAATTGGATATGAAGTCTGAGATCCAATATGAGTGTTGAAGCCTGGATCCTAAAAATGGAATTGGATCTGGATTCTAAGATCCAAAAGTAGAATTGGATTATAGATCCCAAAATGGAATTGGATCTGAAGTCTGAGATCCAAAGTAGAATTTGAGTTCTAGATCCTAAGATGGAATTGGATCTGAAGTCTAAGATCCAAAAGTAGAATTGTATTTAGAAGACTAGATCCAAGTTGATCCGATTTTGGATTTGGAATTTCCAAAATTGATTTGAGAATTTGAATTTTGAATATGCAAATGAATTTCAAAGTCAAATTGGACTTTGAAGCTTGAGTCTGGAATTTAGCAGATGAAGAGAATCTCAAAGTTAATTTGAACTTTGGATTTGGTTAGAGTTTTGAATATAAAATGAATTTCAAAGTCAATTTGGATTTTGAATTTAAAGTTATAATTTGAATTTTGGATATAAGTTGATTCCACAGTTTTCAAAGTCAAATGGGACCTTGAAATTGAATTCTTGAATCCTTTTGAGAAATATAGTTGAATTTGAATTTATGAATAGGATTTGATCTGAGAAATGAAGGAAAGAATTACTTGGATTTATGAAAAAAGAAATTTTAAAAATATGATGCAATTCTATCCTAAATGATGAATGAATTTAAATTTTTGAAATTGGATTTTGAAAAGCTATCCCATTCTTTAAATGAATTAAAATAAGATTGAAGATATAATACATCCTTGACTATGGTCATTGAATGTATTATATAATAATCTATATTTAAATTCAGGTGAAGAATGAAACACATTTGGTGCTTTTATAGGATTTAAAATGAAATTAACTCTCAATATACCCTGACTATGGCCATTGGTATATATTTTGAATTAATTTTAAGTTAAATTCTGATAAAAGAAGAAAATATTTAAGGAAAATATGATGAATTTTGAAAACGGATCCAGTGTGGATCCAGTGTTATTTCGTAAAAGATAAAAATCCTAAGTTTTGTTTACATCCTGACTATGGCCATTGATGTAAATCATCAACTTAGGATTAATTACCTCTTACAAAAATGGTGCACGTGCCGTTCGTGTTTCACCATTGTATGAATTTGAGAAATAAAGGAAAATTGCATAAATAACAAGTAATTCATGATATTTACAATGCTCATTCATTCTATCTAAAACAAGGAAATGTAAATTTCCCATTCTAGATCTAACTATTACAATCATGTAGAAATGGAATTTACAATCCCAAGTAATGATGTTTTCCATATGTTCCCTGTAAAATCTTGAGTTAGCTATCAACACCTATATACATATGATCAAGGGTGATCATTTATATTAATGAAGAATGTATACATGTGAATATCTAAATGAAAGAAATGAACAGGGTTATGCCCAAATTCTAAGGGAAGGGCATATGAAAATATCTTTATCTAAATAACTATGAGGATACAATCACCTAAACACAAAACGCCAACCCAATATGTATCCATAGGCAGTAGATATGCATGATAGGTAACATGGGATTTCTCACACCTATGTATACGCATGATAGAGGATGGAAATAATGATATGGAGTGGAGATATAATGTAAAAACACAATGCATTTGCTATATTTAGTAATGAGTGACTGCATTATTGAAGAACACAGTGGTACACACCATTAGTGGTGTGGTGAGTGATGCCGTGGTGATTCAACAGCAGACAATGGCCGATCGTATGGGAATCAGGTAACAGCAAGTGACAGCATATAATGGATCCACTGGTGGTACCATTTTTGTCAAAACCTAATGCTATACAGCATTTGATAATACAACCAACTAAATCCTATCATGGACATTGTAATTAGTATACAGAAGTTGACACTCCAGTGGATGCCAACTTTATTGAAGGCCGACACACTGTCAGTACAGAATGGCCAACAGACTCTCATGGTCATTTACATTTCATTGTGCCAACACCTCAGTATCTAACATGGGACAATATACTGAAACTAATCAGGAGGTTAACGCGGATTCATAGGCTCACCACTAATTTTAACCCATAAAGATCAAAACTACCACCGTATATACCCTGCATGGATTTTAATCACTTCACCCATCCTAATGTAACTGATTCATCATGCTTACCTACATTGGTTGTTTGTTTAACACATCTCGCCTCACCCTCCAGTGCTTGGAATATACCCAAATTTCTTGGTACTTAAAGTTTGACTCTAAATTCAGAAGTAATGTGACAAAACTCAGCAAAGAGGGAAGATTCAAAATCTGGCCATAACGCAGATCACAGGTTTTTGCTATACAGGTTCAAACATGACTCAGATTCATCTTATTTCTTTTTCCAATGGATTCAGTCAACCAGACTGGAGGTTTGAATATGTTGGGTATACATATTCCGTCAAATGCACACAGCTCACAAAAGGAAAAAAAAAATTATAACAACTTGCAGGTAAGCACAAACATAACGTGAAATAAGACCCAAGCATATTAAATTGGACAAACTATTCTTATATGTGATAGGCTGATGCTACCGAAATATGATCATTCAATTTGATATGGGATATAAATATCAATAGAAGGTCATAGGACTTTACCTGTAGATCGATCAGACCGAAATATGGAGAGGCAGATTTAACCTACAAAATGAAACTGTTAATGACGAGACTTTAGTGGTATTGAAGAAGAAAAGAGAGAAAAAAAAGGAAGAAAAAAAAATGAAGTAAATAATCTGCTACCACGGGGGTTGCTAGTCTGTGATAACCAGGAATACACAGCTGGGGAAAAGACAATGCTAGGTTATTCATCACAAAACACCTTAATAAATGACCTTTTATAATACCAGAATGTTGGACCAATACCAAATGAATGCAAACGTAAAATAAGCGAAACAAGTAAATGGGAGGGAAACCTGAATTGACAAAGATATCATCTGAAAATATGATTGCCAAGTTGATGGGTGATGTGGTACCTGTTGATGCATATGATATGAAGATAATGGGATTGGCATTCAATATCATGATCTGATAGTCTGTTCCTCATTTCCTCCAGTTTTCCTCCAGTATATAACATGATGCTACAGATATTGAAACTGGTGCTAACATTTGCTAATCAAGATATACTAATAAATGCTGATAAACCTGCTAATGGATGCTGAAACTGTAACAGATGCGCTGATAGATGCTGAAACTAATTTTAACATATGCTGACAAATGCTGAAATTGATTTTAACATATGCTAATAAATGCTAATGCATGCTAACAAAGGCTAACATCATTCATGCCTGGCACATATCATTCACTGCTAAAACCTGGTCATTCACTCTATAAAGCACACGATTATTCACTCTTTCCAGAGTTATGTCAACACTCATTCCCATATTCAGAGAATCGAAGCATTTTACAGAGTAATAAATGGTGAAAACAAATCTTATGCAATCTTGTAGAACGAATCCTTTTAAACAAGTTTGGTTCAGTCCTGAGGTTGATCCGCACGGCTAAGTATTGTCACAAAACTTAGTTAAATCCTCGTTCACCCAAGGATTCAAATCAGATTCATCTGATTCCACATTCGATATTCAAAATGCTCCTTCAACCTATGTCCAACAAAGATCATCAGAGGATCACAAATCCAAAATTCTGATGAAATTAACAACGTAGAAAATTGAAGTGATACAAAATGAAGATAGATTCATATGCCACATTCAACATCCTTCGACATTTGGTCAAAAGCTCAGATTGATCAAGTTCCGATCAACTCACCTAAAAAATTTTGTTATCAATTTGCTGGTATTAGAACCAGTAATCACTTTGTAGATTGATCAAAATCGGTTGTCCAAATTGGTCTGATTCAAATATCAATCAGATGATCGATTTCATTTCCCCTGTTTTTTTTTATATGACTTCTCTTCTTCTTCTTCTTTTTTTTTAATTATCAGCCGACCCAATAGTATATTGAAAATACAAAACACTACTACACTAGATGCAGTAAATCAGCTATACTAGAACACGCAGTAATATTGCAGAAAATTCAAAACCATAAATCAATCATCTCGACATGAGATTTTAATCGCAAATTCAAATGGGCAAAAGGAGACGATGACAAGATACAGAATAAGAAGAAGAGAAGGGCTAAGGATGATCGATGATGATGCTAAGCAAAGTTGCAGTGCATAATGAGACTCACATGTGATTGAAATGAGCTAAATATCATGAACAATGGAGAGATTGAAAATGACAATACAAACAGGAAATCAGGATAAAGTTTAGAAGAAGAAAAAAGGAAAAGAAAGAGAAGAAAAGAAAAGAAAAGAAAAAGAAAAAAAGAAAAGAAAACAAGAACCAAAATTCCGAAATGAATTAAGGCTTGACATTAAAACAAAACAAAAATCCAAACTAATCAAACAGGAAACAAATGCAAATCAGAATTTAAGATAACACATGAAATCGAAATATGAACAGATGATAAAAAAAAAAAGAAGTGAAGGCAAGGAACCGGAAATCGACGATGGTAAAAGAAAAAAAAAAATGGAACAAGAGATAGGGATGTAAACGCGAAGTCGAGGTGTTGGAACATAATCGTTCCATTGTTGTAGCACAGGAATGTGTTGGTGTTGCTACAGACAACCCAACATTCATCTATGGTGCATCAACAGTGGGGGGGGGAGTAGAGAATCAAGACAAAACTTCAGAGAAGGCTAAAAAAAAAAAAAGAAGAAGAGGGATACTTGCCTGGTTTTTGCAGCAGATTTTGATCCTCTTTAGACAGCGAAGCTCCGCAAGGGTTTTGTAAGAAGAAGACTCCTTCTTTCGCTCTATCATGAAATCCCTCTTGTTCGCAGAGGGGTTCTGATTTCCTTCAGGAGGAGGCGCCAAGAGAAGGGCGACTGGAGAAGACATGCTGGAGGCTTTGATTCGGAGGTGCTGGAGGCTTTGATTTGGAGGTGCAGGATCGTTGCTTCTCTAGACTGCGACTTGAGCTCCAAAGTGGTGGTCGATCTTCAGTCTCTCTGGGGGAATAGAAACAAGGAATGGAGAGGGGGAGGGATGGGGTCGAGAGTCGATAGATGGATTTTCTTTTTTTCAAGTGTGGGGAATGGTTCCCTTTTTAAAGAAGCAAGAGAAAACTCCAGAAGAGCTTCCGTTAACGATGGAGGGTTTTGAGAGAAGAAGGTGGATTTGTTGCAGATCGAGGGTGGAGAGATGAAGCCTGCCAAGCCGTTGGCGATCGAGGGTTTTTGAATGAGGGTGACAGCCATCGGAGGGTGGATGGAGAGAAGATTGCACATGGGGGGGGGGGGCTTGGGCGAGAAAGAGAGAAGGTTTCGCACATGGGGCTGGCCGGCAGAAGCTTCGTGAAGGAGAGTTTGAGAGAGAGTGAAACGGGAGAGAGAGAGAACCGGGACAAAGAGAGCGAACCGGGACAGAGAGGATGAGATGATGAGAGAGAAAAATCGTGTTGTCATATTTTTTAGTCTTAAACTGTATATATATATTTTTTGTATTTTTCTCAGAAATAGTTACAAAAGAAAGTTTTCAAGGCTATTTTGAGGAAATTTCTTAGAAAATGGGTTTGGACCCAAGTTTTGAGAAAATATTCAAGTTTTAAACCCCGAATTGAGAAATACAACTCGATGGATCCAAACGGATACTGGATGAACTATCTGAGCCTTTCAAAAAGTTATTTTTGATAATTTTGAGAATTTGATTTAAAATTGGATAATGAAGCTCGAATATGGATTTTGATCTAGATCCGGATCCAAAATTGAGTCAGATATGCAAAATGAATTTAATTTCAACAAAATTTGAGAAATAAAATGGAATTTACATTTAAAACTGACTCAATTACCCAGAAAATGGGGGAAAAAGGGCAAAAAGGGAATATTTGCAAACTTTTGAAAAATTTGGGGTGTTCACACACACTTTTAAAGATCATTCTTGGAAAATAAAGTAGTCGAAATATCCTGGGTGATACAGAAAAATCCACTCAATCTCCATATCTCCTCAATCACCTAAGCTGCAATTAAATATCTGCAAAAGGGATCTCTCAATTGTCGTCGAGATGAAGACGAATTATGCAAGTAGACCCCCAGGGCCAAAGAAGATTTGAATCATCTCCAAGATGATGGAGTTTGTGACGGATCTTTCCAGGGAAAGTCCAAAGCACTGTCGAGATGAAGGCAGATGCGATGAGCCTCCCGACAAACCCTAAAAGATATTTAATTTTTGCCATCACCAAGAGATTTCCAACTCATGAGCCAATAACCGTCAATATAATCCCTGAGAGAAAAGAAGGATCGGAACATCTCTGAGATGAAGGAGTTTGTGACGTACCCTTCCAAAAAAAAAAAGAGAAAGAGACAAAAGTCAGGACATCTCTAGAATGAAGGATGATGTAATCCCCGAATACCCAAGAAAGCTCCAATTCTGTCAAAAAGAGAGTGCAGAAAGATCATCATGAGAAAAGAATCCAAGGATATCAGACTGCCAAATCTGCCAAGAATCCTCTTTAAATTTTGTGAAATTCTACTATCAATATTCTTTCACCAATTGCTTTCACAATATCAAGAATACTCTATTTTCTGCTCATATCAAGAAAATTGATAGCTTCCTTGAAAGAAAGCCAATCGCAAGCAATTTGAATTCAAATCTTGATTCTATGGAGTTAAGCCCAGTCGGAGGTAATACTTCAGGTGGAAAAAAGGAAAGATTTTCATACTAATATACATCAATTTCAAGCGTTTTGAATCAACAAACAATTTTTAACATTTTGGCAATATTTTCTTACTATGTTGACATGAAGTGAAGAGCTCAATGTCCATCTTGACACATTCTGGTATCACCTTTTACCTCCTTGAAAGAGTAACCTTTATTGTCTTTCACGTTGTTGAAAGATTGGCCTTTTCTCTGAAAGGATCGCCTTTATCATCTTTCGCGTTGTCGAAAGAATTCATCTTTTGCGTTGACAAAAGAATCGCCTTTCTCCTTTGGATCGCCTTGTCATCTTTCGCATTGTTGAAAGAATTGCCTTGTTCCTTTGGATCGCCTTTGCCATCTTTCGCGTTATCGAAAGAATTCATCTTTTGTGTTGACAAAATAATCGCCTTGCTCATTTGGATCGCCTTGTCATCTTTCACGTTGTTGAAAGAATCACCTTGTTCCTTTGAATCGCCTTTGCCATCTTTCGCGTTGTCGAAAGAATTCATCTTTTGCGTTGACAAAAGAATTGCCTTGCTCATTTGGATCGCCTTGTCATCTTTCGCGTTGTTGAAAGAATCGCCTTGTTCCTTTGGATCTCCTTTGCCATCTTTCGCGTTGTCGAAAGAATTCATCTTTTGCGTTGACAAAAGAATCGCCTTGCTCATTTGGATCACCTTGTCATATTTTGTGTTGACAAAAGAATCGCCTTCTTCCTTTGGATCGCCTTTGCCATCTTTCGTGTTGTCGAAAGAATTCATCTTTTGCGTTGACAAAAGAATAGCCTTGCTCCTTTGGATCGCCTTGTCATCTTTCGTGTTGTTGAAAGAATCGTCTTGTTCCTTTGGATCACCTTTTCCATCTTTCGCGTTGTCGAAAGAATTCATCTTTCGCGTTGTTGATCATGCATATAATTCAGGGTTTATTAACATTTAAATATGCATGATTTTATGAAATAAAGTTTCAAAAACCCAATTTTATGTTAGTTTTTGAGTAAATGTGCTAAAATGATTTAAAAATAGAAAATGCATGAAAAATAGTTTTATTTTACATTTTTATACATATTTTAGTTTTTGTTATATTCATAGTAGTCTAGTGTTAGTTTTCAATTAAAAATAAAAAAATAAAAAAATAGAGAAAATAGTTTTATATTCATTTTAAGTGTTTGTTTTTTTTAGAAAAGAAAAAAAATATATAGTTAGATTAGTTTTTGAAGTTTCTTTATAAATAAATAGTTTTGTTTTTTGAAAATTTTCATAATAATCTGATTTATACGGTTTTCTTGATTTTTGAAAATGAAAAAAAAATACTAATAAAAACAAACCATTACATGGTTTGTAATTTTTGAAAATTGAAAAATAACTGAAAAAAAAAAATAACACAAACCGGCTTGAACCGGTTTGCATTTCTGAAAACTAAAACTATAATAAGGAAACCGGTTCCAGCCGGTTTGGATTTTGTTAAAACAAACAGCAAACCGGTTCAAAACCGGTTTGCTTGTTTTTAAAACCCAGAAAAAACGAAATGGGGGGCGTCTCCCTATTTACGCCAAGTCCTTCTTCTTTCCCCTCTGTTCACTCTCTTTTCCCCCTTCTTCCACCGGATTTCCCTTTCTTCCCTCTCTCTTTTCCCTTGCCTTTCTCTTCTCCCTCTTTATCTTCTTCCTCAGTCCGGCGGAGATGTTCAGTCCGGCGGCGGCATGAGTGGTGGAGGCCACTTCTCTTCCAATCTATTTCCAGTTCACGGTGAGTTTTTCTTCTTCCTCCGATTCTTCTTCTTCTCCTTCAGATCTTCTTTTTCCTACGATTCTTCTTCTTCTCTTTCAGATCTTCTTCAGTCCGGTTTTCAGTTCTTCTTCTTCTTCTTCCTCTTCTTCTTCTTCTTCTTCTTCTTCTTCTTCTTCCTCCGATCTTCATTTTCTTCTTCTTTTTATTCCATTTATTTTGTGTAAAACGAAACAAAAATTGTAAAACGAGAAAAAGAAAAAAAAAATACAGTCAATAGAATCCGATATTTTCTGATTTTATTCTTCTTCTGATCTGTTTTTTTTCTTCATCTTCTTCTTCTTTTTCTTCTTCTTCAGATTACTTCTTCTTATTCTTTTTCAAATTCTTTATTCTTTTTCGTTATTCATTCAAGTTGCTGTGTCTTGTTTCAAAAAATAAAAAAAAAAATGTGTGTAGTTGTTTCCCTGTTTGTTTTCTTGTTATCTTTTCAATCGATGCTTTGTCATTTTATATTTAGTTTCTTTTCAAGTTTTATGTACACGATTTCCTGTTTGTGAATTCCTTAATTTTCTGTTTTACATATCGTAGATTTCTTTGTTTAATTTCCTATTTGATTAATTCTGTAATTTCCGTTGCTTTTAATATTTGAATTTCCTGCGTTTTTCCTTTGTAATATCCTGTTTGTTTTACTGTATACATTAGGTAATTTTCTGTTTTTTTAAATTGTTTCCTTGTTTCTTTCTTTATTTCCAGCTTTGATTTTCTGAATTTTTTTTCAAGTCATTTTCATTTGTTGCAATTGTTAATTTCCTGTTTTTACTCATTGGTATTGTTTTTTTTTATTCATTTCTAGTTGTAGTTTTAGTTTTGTTTTTACATTTTTCCAGTTTTCTTTTTATACTTTTAACTACTGTTTTTTTTTTCTTTCAATTCAGTGTAAATTCATGTTTTGTTTAAGTCTCTTTTGATTTCATGTTGAGTGTAAATTCAGTTCATTTTCTTGTTTTTGTTAAGTAAGCATTAGTTAGTAGTCCAGTAAATAGTTAGTTAATTGTTTTTTTTAATTAGTTAATTGTTTAGTAGATTTAATTAGATTTAGTTTTTCAATTGTAATTAGTCAATTAGATGTCTTTTATCATTTCTTTCATGTTCTAGCTTTGGTATTGCTCGTGTTCCTTTGAATTGTGCAGGATAGCACAGGACTGGAGCGGAAGCGATTACGTGACATGAAGTACGAAGAATAAAGTCTTTTTACTTTTTAGTTTAGATTTAGGAATTTAATTGGGTTTGTAAATATTGCACTTTACGCCCTCTGCGAAGGGTATTCATTTGTTGTAATAGTTAGTTGTCTTTACTTTTCTTGAATATTTTACATTTCAAATAATTCGGCAATAAAGATTAGTTTAGATTTGTGTACTTGAATATGATATATTCCCGTTCCCTGAGTTCGACCCGGTTTCATCCACTAGTAAGAACCGGTTTTTATTATTTGATGTCTGGTTTTCACATGCTTTTCATTTAAAAATCTTTTCAAAATTACAACGATTTAAAAGAAGACATCAAATTTTTGGCGCCATTGTCGGGGAACGGCGTAATATTAGTATTCACTTTATTGCCTAGTGTTTGTGTGCATTTAGGTTTAGAACCACGTATGTGCATATCTTAGAGACGAGCTTACTTTTCTGCACAGCCCACCTATTAGGATTCCCTTAGAGGTGACTGTGTACGATTGGTACCGTACACATAGATTTTATATTTCTATGCATAATCTCTTTTATGTGTAACTGCGTGGTGTTTGTTTAGTTTTTGTTGTTTTTTAGTTAACTCGCTTTGTGGTTTGCGTGGTTTGGCCGCTTAGTGCGTTAGTTAGGTAGAAAACCCAAAGTTAGGACGTGTGCTACACCGGTCTACTCTAAGGTGTACGCAATGGTTGACGATCATCATTTGATCCGCCCTTTGAGGGAGTACTTCATGCCAAATACGTATACTCCCGCCTCCTGCATCACGAGACCTGATGTAGGAGCGAGCCATTTTGAGATTAAGGCCAGTGTGATTCAAATGTTACCTTCGTTTTATGGCCTTAGCAATGAGGACCCATATCGTCATCTCGACGAATTCCTTGAGATTTGCTCGACGGTGCGAATCAATAATTTTGGAGACGACGCTATGAGGTTAACTTTATTTCCGTTCTCTCTCAAAGATAATGCCAAGCACTGGTTAAAATCTCTTGAGACGGTTCGTATTACTACTTGGGAAGGAATGCAAAAAGAATTTTTAAAAAAATATTTCCCAATTAGTAAAACGAATCAGTTTCGTAAAGCTATAACTAGTTTTTCTCAAATTGAGGGAGAACAATTTCACGAGTCTTGGGAGAGATTGAAAGATCTTCTCCGCAAGTATCCCCATCACAAGGTGCCTCGTTGGCAGTTGGTGCAGTATTTTTATGACGGGCTTACTGAAAAGCATCGTCAAATGGTTGATTCGTCTTGTGGGGGCACTTTTATGCTCAAAAGTGAGGACGAGGCGTGGTCTCTATTCGAGACCTTGAGTGAAAACACGATGCATCATAATTTGTCTTCACGGTTCGATAGGACTACATCTCTGCCTAGTGGTCCTAGGAAAGTTGGGATTTCTGAAGTTGGGTCCGAGTTAGAATTGCGTACAAAGGTTGACCAATTGACTAGGAAGTTAGATCAATTCCTAGCCAATTCTTCGAGAAATCAAGTAGAAAGAGTGTGCGAGCTATGTGCTAGCCCTGCACACTGTGTTTCAGATTGTCCGGCAGCGCCATTATATCCTGAATTTGTTCAGGAGCAGGTGAATGCTGCCCAAGGTTTCGCTAGACCCATGCCTGATTCGTTTACATCATCATATACCCCAGGTTGGCGAAACCAATCCATTCCTTTATCCCATCAGCCCTCCCAGACACAGTATAGACCCAGTAACCCTTCACAAGGTTATTCGCATCCTATATTTCCACAGGTTCATCCCCCAACCCAACATGCTTATACTCAACCCCATCTTCATGAGCATTCATTTAGTCAATCCTTCCAAGATAGGATATTACAACTTTTGAGTTCCCATACGCAGTCAATAGCCAAGCTAGAGACTCAAATGGGACAGTTGGTTGAGACATTGAGTAGGCAAAACCAGGGGAACATTCATAGTCAGTCTGTTGTCTCAAAGGGAGAGGATTCCATGTCATTTGACTTGCAACCCACTGATTCACATCATGAGCAAGTCAAATCTATTATATCCCTTCAGTATGGGAAGGCGTGTCACTCCACTCAGGAATCGACTCATGAGCCTCATATCACTTCTACTGACGAGTCGATTTCCATATTACCTCAGCAGAAGGGGCAAGGCCCTCAGTTGTTACAGTCTTCATACAAAGCCCCATTTTCTCATCCTTTAGGATCACTAATTTTTAGTAAGCAAGAGGTACAGATGCAGAAGGTGCTTGACCAAGTCAAGACTGATCATATTCACCACTTGTCTGAAGTTGCATTCATTGATACTCGGTCAGTCCTAGACTCTCGATTCTTGACCAGTCTCTCAGATGAGACTAATCTCCGTTCTTCATGTCAAGAGAGTCATGATACTACATTTGGAGGTAGAAGGGATGGAAACACAGTGCGTAGTGTCACAGATGACACTCTTTTCTTCATAGAGCCTCATTGAGTGATACTTCATGTCCATTGATCTAATGGACGATGAAGGTTTTTCCAGGGATCCGTCTGGCTGGGGACGTGAAACTTAGCGCTTTATGGGAGGCAACCCATATCTTGTATATTATTAGATTTGCTGAGAATTTATAGATTTTATTTTGTTTGTACTTTTTCATGAGTTTTTCATGTTCTTTTTGTTTCATTCATGAGTTTTGTGTTTTGTCATGTATACATTGCATTTATTACATTCATAGAACGTGTATTTTTAATTCATCTTAGGTCATTCTACTCTTTTCCCTCATTTATTTCCCTCATGTACATTTACTTAGTTTTATTCAAGCATGGGGGAGTGCCACTGGGACAGTGTCATTCAAGCATGGGGGAGGGTGTAGAATGCACACCTTGATATTTCTGTTTACGTTCTTGCACATGTTTACACATTTCTCATGAAAAGTAGATTTTTAAAGAAAGAGTTTGAATTTATATGAATGTTATTTCAAATCTAATGTTTTTAGAGGATTTTTTAAGCCCCACGAAAATTTTTTCTGACATAGATCTAAAAATTATGGTTGTTTATGCGGATTTCGAGGAAATGATAATAGATACATGTTAGAGTTTATTTTGAATCATAAATATGAATATGCACAGTTGTATTTTTGAAAAACTAAGCAAATGAACAAAAGCATAAAAATGAGCTCAAAAGAAAAAATATAGCATGTGTTAGGTTGTTTGGATAATTCCACAATCCTTAGTAGATGGAACTTAGATGTAAGTTGAAACTTTTAATTCCATTTTCGAAAAGGAGAGTGGAAAACTTTGTGATCCTAAGTAACTGAGAACAGATACAAGTTGAAATATTTGACTCTCAAGTTTTAAAGGTGAATGAAGAAAGTCACTTTTATGTCTTAGTTGATATCTTTTGATATATGTTGAAAAAGTATAAAAGATATTGACATTGCACAAGGCATAAAAGCAGACCACACGCAAGCTATATGAGAAAAATAAGTGCGCAAAAAGAAAAAGCGTGAAAAGAAAAAAAGAGGAAAAAGCTTAAAAAGAAAGAAAAGTTCAATGCTTAGAAGTGTGATTGAGAAAACCTGTGTAGAAAACATATGAGTGAGGATAAGTAAATAATAATATATTTTTATTGGATTTTCTAAGAATAAAACATAAATAACTGTGATATTTAGAAAAGTGAAAGAAATTCTTTTTCTATGGTGGTACATAAAAAAACTCTAATTATATTTTGATTTTGAAATAACAGGAAATATTTGTGAAAATAAAGTCTTTAATTACCTACTGCTTATGAGGATGTGTAATATTATGCACACATGACAGAGATGTTTGTGGGTAGCATCACTGCAAACCCTCACGAGACCTTACTCGTCCACTAGGGTAACCCAGGGGTTGAAAGGGCTTGTTGCATGAGCTAAATGCAACCGTGATTCCTACGAAAGTGAGTTAGGTGATAGTTTGATTTCTTGCATTTTTCTAGTTTGCTCGAGGACTAGCAAAACATAAGCATGGGGGTATTTGATCATGCATATAATTCAGGGTTTATTAACATTTAAATATGCATGATTTTATGAAATAATGTTTCAAAAACCCAATTTTATGTTAGTTTTTGAGTAAATGTGCTAAAATGATTTAAAAATAGAAAATGCATGAAAAATAGTTTTATTTTACATTTTTATACATATTTTAGTTTTTGTTATATTCATAGTAGTCTAGTGTTAGTTTTCAATTAAAAATAAAAAAATAAAAAAATAGAGAAAATAGTTTTATATTCATTTTAAGTGTTTGTTTTTTTTAGAAAAGAAAAAAAATATATAGTTAGATTAGTTTTTGAAGTTTCTTTATAAATAAATAGTTTTGTTTTTGAAAATTTTCATAATAATCCGATTTATACGGTTTTCTTGATTTTTGAAAATGAAAAAAAAATACTAATAAAAACAAACCATTACATGGTTTGTAATTTTTGAAAATTGAAAAATAACTGAAAAAAAAAAATAACACAAACCGGCTTGAACCGGTTTGCATTTCTGAAAACTAAAACTATAATAAGGAAACCGGTTCCAGCCGGTTTGGATTTTGTTAAAACAAAAAGCAAACCGGTTCAAAACCGGTTTGCTTGTTTTTAAAACCCAGAAAAAACGAAATGGGGGGCGTCTCCCCATTTACGCCAAGTCCTTCTTCTTTCCCCTCTGTTCACTCTCTTTTCCCCCTTCTTCCACCGGATTTCCCTTTCTTCCCTCTCTCTTTTCCCTTGCCTTTCTCTTCTCCCTCTTTATCTTCTTCCTCAGTCCGGTGGAGATGTTCAGTCCGGCGGCGGCATGAGTGGTGGAGGCCACTTCTCTTCCAATCTATTTCCAGTTCACGGTGAGTTTTTCTTCTTCCTCCGATTCTTCTTCTTCTCCTTCAGATCTTCTTTTTCCTACGATTCTTCTTCTTCTCTTTCAGATCTTCTTCAGTCCGATTTTCAGTTCTTCTTCTTCCTCCTTTTCTTCTTCCTCTTCTTCTTCTTCTTCTTCTTCTTCCTCCGATCTTCATTTTCTTCTTCTTTTTATTCCATTTATTTTGTGTAAAACGAAACAAAAATTGTAAAACGAGAAAAAGAAAAAAAAATACAGTCAATAGAATCCGATATTTTCTGATTTTATTCTTCTTCTGATCTGTTTTTTTTCTTCATCTTCTTCTTCTTTTTCTTCTTCTTCAGATTACTTCTTCTTATTCTTTTTCAAATTCTTCATTCTTTTTCGTTATTCATTCAAGTTGCTGTGTCTTGTTTCAGAAAATAATAAAAAAAAAATGTGTGTAGTTGTTTCCCTAATTGTTTTCTTGTTATCTTTTCAATCGATGCTTTGTCATTTTATATTTAGTTTCTTTTCAAGTTTTATGTACACGATTTCCTGTTTGTGAATTCCTTAATTTTCTGTTTTACATATCGTAGATTTCTTTGTTTAATTTCCTATTTGATTAATTCTGTAATTTCCGTTGCTTTTAATATTTGAATTTCCTGCGTTTTTCCTTTGTAATATCCTGTTTGTTTTACTGTATACATTAGGTAATTTTCTGTTTTTTTAAATTGTTTCCTTGTTTCTTTCTTTATTTCCAGCTTTGATTTTCTGAATTTTTTTTCAAGTCATTTCCATTTGTTGCAATTGTTAATTTCCTGTTTTTACTCATTGGTATTGTTTTTTTTTATTCATTTCCAGTTGTAGTTTTAGTTTTGTTTTTACATTTTTCCAGTTTTCTTTTTATACTTTTAACTACTGTTTTTTTTTTCTTTCAATTCAGTGTAAATTCATGTTTTGTTTAAGTCTCTTTTGATTTCATGTTGAGTGTAAATTCAGTTCATTTTCTTGTTTTTGTTAAGTAAGCATTAGTTAGTAGTCCAGTAAATAGTTAGTTAATTGTTTTTTTTAATTAGTTAATTATTTAGTAGATTTAATTAGATTTAGTTTTTCAATTGTAATTAGTCAATTAGATGTCTTTTATCATTTCTTTCATGTTCTAGCTCTGGTACTGCTCGTGTTCCTTTGAATTGTGCAGGATAGCACAGGACTGGAGCGGAAGCGATTACGTGACACGAAGTACGAAGAATAAAGTCTTTTTACTTTTTAGTTTAGATTTAGGAATTTAATTGGGTTTGTAAATATTGCACTTTACGCCCTCTGCGAAGGGTATTCATTTGTTGTAATAGTTAGTTGTCTTTACTTTTCTTGAATATTTTACATTTCAAATAATTCGGCAATAAAGATTAGTTTAGATTTGTGTACTTGAATACGATATATTCCCGTTCCCTGAGTTCGACCCGGTCTCATCCACTAGTGAGAACCGGTTTTTATTATTTGATGTCTGGTTTTCACATGCTTTTCATTTAAAAATCTTTTCAAAATTACAACGATTTAAAAGAAGACATCAGTTGTCGAAAGAGTCACCTTATTCTTCTTCAAGAAAATTGTCTTATTCACCATCCAACTTACTATTTTCATTCTCATTCAGGTTAAGGGTTAAACCTGAATTTTCTGCAAAAAGGTCATCTGTCTTAAAAGCCATTCAGTCTCAGCAATGAGACGCCCAAGATCAATCCCTTTTCAAGCTTTAGGGAACCCCCTTTCTTCCTTTTGCAAACCCCTCTCAGATTTATTGTGCAAAATTCGAAGGTCCCATCATGGTTTCTTCATTTGAGGATTCTGTTTATTGTTCCCTTTTAGGTTAAGGGTTAAGCCTAAACCTCATTTTTCCATGAGGTATCGTCCCCTTTCAGGTTAAGGGTTAATCCTGAACCTTGTTTTTCCATGAGGTATCGTCCCCATTCAGGTTAAGGGTTAAGCCTGAGCCTCATTTTTCCACGAGATATCATCCCTTTTCAGGTTAAGGGTTAAGCCTGAGCCTCATTTTTCCACGAGGTATCGTCCCCTTTCAGGTTAAGGGTTAAGCTTGAGCCTCATTTTTCCATGAGGTATTGTCCCCTTTCAGGTTAAGGGTTAAGCCTGAGCCTCGTTTTTCCACGAGGTATCGTCCCCTTTCAGGTTAAGGGTTAAGCCTGAGCCTCATTTTTCCACTAGGTATCGTCTCCTTTCAGATTAAGGGTTAAGCATGAACCTTGTTTTTCCACGAGGTATCGTCCTCTTTCAGGTTAAGAGTTAAGCCTGAGCCTCATTTTTCCACGAGGTATCGTCCCCTTTCAGGATATGAGTTAAGCCTGAGCCTTGTTTTTCCACGAGGTATCGTCCCCGATCAGGTCAAGGGGTTAAACCTGAGCCTCATCCTTATGAGGTATTTCGTTTCCCGTCCCATCCAGGTTAAGGGCTAAGCCTAAGCCTCATTTCGATGAGGTAAATCTTCCTCTTTGTTCTCTATTCCATATCTATCATCTGAATTAATTCTTTCACACCCAGCCAGATTTTTCTAACTGGGGCATTTTTATAGTCCAAATTTGGTGTGTTTTTCTTTGTCACTAAGCTCGGCCCTATACCGGCTTAGTAGCAAAGAGGGGCATCTGTAAACACCCCAAATTTTCACCCTCATCCAGTGTTTGCATTTCATATATCATCGCAATATCATTTCATCTATTTGACATGCCATTTCATTGCATTGCATGACATTGCATGTCATTACATCTCATTTTCGAGATCCAGCACTCCTGTTTTCAAAATATCTAATCCAGATGCAGGTTTTAAAAAAAAAAATTCAAAATCAATTTTAAAACCTGGGTTTTTAATCAACATTCTATCATTTGTCAACCCCTAGGATCTTACATTTTGAAGTGTTTTTCTCAGAAAACAATTTGGATTTGTTTTAAACTCTATTTTCAACCGATTTCAATTCTCAAATGAGACCCATTCAGGTGGCGTCGCTTTTGGATTCCTTTACTTGTCAAAATCTCAAAAATCTTAGAGTCTTAGTTGGATCAGGACTCTTTTTCCAGAGTCTAGTCGGATCAGAACTCTACCTTTTACTACTTTTTCTACTTGTTTTGGAGAAAACCTTTCAAAATCTTCTGTTCTGGCCAAAATCCTAGAGTCTTAGTTGGATTAGGACTCTTCTTCAAGAATCCTAGTCGGATTAGGACTCTTCTTTAGAGTTTTAGTCGGATTAGGACTCTGTCTTTTGTCACTATTTTTACCTGTTTTTAACCAAATCTTTCAAAATTAATCAAAAATTCAGAGTTTTAGTTGAATCAGGACTTTGTTTGAAGAGTCCTAGTTGGATCAGGATTCTGATCCTGATTCCAATTTTGAGAGAATCTTTAAAAAATCTTTTCATATATCAAAACTATTACACTTTTATCAAAGAATTTCAAAGTTTTGGGATTTTATTCCAGAGTCCTAATAGAATCAGGACTCTGCCCAAGAGTCCTGATCGAATCAGGACTCTATCCAAAATTGGTTTTCATACTTCATTTTCACTGGTTTTCAAAAGCTTTGCCTAAATTTCATCATTTTCTTATCAGAAAACCAAAATTCTTAGAGTTCTGATCGAATCAAGACTCTTTCTTAGAGTCCTAATCAGATCAGGACTCTGAAACAAAACTTCAATTTCATCCTGTTTTTAACTGTTTTTTTTAAATTCTCTCATTTGTTTTCTCAAAAAATCCAAAAATCTGAGAGTCCTAGTTCAATCAAGACTCTGTCCCCAGAGTCTCAGTTGAATCAGAACTCTAGTTTATTTCAATATTTGTTATTGTTTTCACTGTTTTCACAAGTTCTTTCATCTGTTTTTCAGAAAAATACCAAAAAAAATTTAGAGTTTTAGTCCGATCAGGACTCTGTCCCTGAGTCCTAATCCAGTCAGAAGTCTGTTTTAAAGTTCGTTTTTACTTCCATTTTTATTTATTTCCATTTGTTTTCTAAAATTAGGACATTTTATAGAATCCTAGTTGATTTAGAACTCTATTTCAGAGTTTCGGTTGAATTAGGACTCTAACCTTGACTGCATTTTCTGCCTTATTTTACCATTTTTTTTATAAAATCTTTCAAAAACTCCTTCATTTGGCTTTTAAAATCCAAAATCTCAGAGTCCTAAAAATTTAGGACTCTAGCCCAGAGTTCCAGTTCGCTTAGAACTCTATTTTCAAAACTTTGAATTTCAACTGTTGATTTTAACCTTTTTTTAAAGCCATTTTTAGTATTTATTTCAAGTTTTTCAAAACTTCGATGTGGGGCCCCCTCAGTTGGCGCCATATCCAGAGAAGTTCTGGCTCAGTCAAGACTCTATATCATTTCAAACATTTCAATTTCAAAGTCTACTTTTGAATCTCTTTTGAAAAACCTCTCATTTTCACGTTTTAAAATCGTTTCTGAAAATTCAAGTGGGGCCCACTCGGGGTGACGCCACATTTGAAGAAGTCAAGGTTAGACTAGGGTTAGTCATTGTCCTAGTTAGTCTAGGGGTTTAGAGGAGTCAAAAGCAATCTTAAAAATCCATTTTATTTATGTTTTAAACCATTGGTTTTTAAAGGTTTTAAATTCAAGTTTTAAAAACCAAATGTGGGTCCATACTAGGTGGTGTCACATTTGGACTTTCTAGGGTTTAATTAGGTGTTAATTAGGGATTAATTAGAGTCCATTTAGGTTAGAATTCTCCAAAAAAATCGTCCTCCCCATGTGGTTTATCAAAAACAATTAAAAAAAGTCCAAAAAATCAAAACTCTTCCTAAACAAATCCAAAAAAAAAATCTATAAATAGGGGACCTAAAGGGGGTCAAAGGGGGCTCTTTTCTCTCTCAGATTTTCGTGGTTTCTCTCTCCTCTCCAGCACCTCCACCTTCCTCCATTGCAGCTGCAGCTCCAAGGTGAGTTATTTAATATTATTTTATTATTTTTTTATGATTTTACATTAGATTTCACCATTGGCACCTCCCCTTTCATGGATTAAACCATGGATTCAAGTTCTAGAACCTCAAGAGAGGTTCAATAAGATGATATAACTCTGTTTTGGTGTTTTTCCAGTGATTCTAATCCGTTAGAATCGATTGTAGCATGGTTTTTCATGTTCTTAACCATTAAAACATGCGATTTACCCATTAAATGGGTCAAATCCATGCTTTTTAAGGTAAAATCAAATTTGAGCCATGGATTCCTTGTATTTTATTTATTTATTTGCTTATTTATGTTTATTACACGTTTTTCAGCATAGAAATCAATTTTATTTTACTGTTTTGGTATTTTCTTTATTGTTTTCATTTATTAATGCATGCTTTATTAGGTTTTATCAAATTTTTGTGTGTTTTAAGCTTGAATCAGCAAAGAACATGTTATTTTGTATTGAAGTACTCACTGTAAATTTCTGATTTTTTAATATGTGATACATAGAAATGTTACTGAACTACTGTAAAAATTTCGGATGTTTTAGGATTCTGAAACCCTGTCAAAAAAATAAAAGATTAAACCGTGATTTTCAGTCGTTTAGAATCGATATTGAAATTCATGGGTAACTTGCAGTTGTGATATTTCTCTCATCTGATATCCGATTTGAGATCCGAAAGTGCAGTGGACTTCTATTGATGTGAACTATTTACTGTAAAATTGTGATAATTTTTAGCCTCTGTTTAGTATTTTTCCTCTGTCAGAGAATCAAAATTAAAATTTAAAACTCGTTAGGGTTTTCCAAAACCCTAATCTGACTTGTGTTGATCATAGATCTCAGACCGTAGGTCCGATTCATGATCTGTAAAAAAAAAGTTTTATTATTTTCAAATATACTGTTTACTAATGAAATTGTCAGAAATGTTTGATTAAGTTTGCTATTTATTTCTGTATTTTCAGCCCAAAGTATCTGTTTTAACCGATGTTAAATTCATTAAATTTTAGTCCGGATTGTCGGAAGGGTTTCTCCCTAACCGAAGATGCTTTTTCCGATTTGTAAATAAGGAAAAAATTTGTTTTTCTGTCTAGTTTGCCTCTGTGAAATTTTAGAAATTTTCATGGTGATTTGACCCCTGATTCGGGTCTAACATTGGAACTGGTTTATGAACATGGGTGAAAACAACTTATTTTAGGGTTTTAATGTAATTTTTGAACTAAAATAATGTCAAAAATATACTTTTATGATTCCAATCTGATTTTAGGGTTATAATAAGTGCAAGTGTCTATTTTTAATAAATTTGGAATTCATTTGATGCTTGAATAGATCAAATTGCAAAACAGGGTACCTGAAAGATCCAAAAACACTGCCAAAATCATGATATTTGTGATATTTCTTGATTTTCGTGTATAATTTCACAACTTTTGGGTTTATTCATGTTTAGAAGCATATTAGGATGTTTCATGCTCAATTTTGTGCTTATTTGACTTCATTTAAACCCTAAACCCAAAGTTTTTACCAAAATTTATTTCAAAAAACCCTGATTTCAAGGCCATAGTCTTGCTATCAGGGGCATTTTGGTTATTTGACCTAAATTTTGAAATTCTAAACCCTAATTTTTATGTTTTTAATCATATCATGTCATATTATGTTTGATTTATCCTCATTTGAATTTCAAAACTTGCATTTTACAAAATATCTTTCTGAAAACCCTGGTTTCAAGGCCATAGTCTTGCTATCAGAGGTATTTTGGTCATTTTGACCCCAATTTCGAATTTTCAAATCTCATCTTTATTATTTATTTAGTTTTATTTCATATTTTATTAAGTTTGTATTAGGGAATCATGGAAAATGCTTATATCTAGCAAAATCCAGCAATTTCCAAATATTGCTGGATAAACCTAGAAAAGCCAACATATCTTCACTAACAAGTCTTTTAGTTTTGCAGGGACATTGAAGATTTTATTTTCCTGTATTTAAATTTGATTAGTGATGTAAATTGTAATTAAATTTGGAATAAGAATTTCAATTTCTGCATAGAATATGATGCATTGCATATAGTTTTAAAGTTTGATATATAACTGCTATGTATGCCAATTCATACACATTCTTTATAAATCCACTATGGTCTACACGAATGGCACGTGCACTAGCTCTTATGGAGTTGACAAACTTGGTGGAATTTGTATTTATGGCCATAGTCAGAATACGAATGATACCTAGATTTGTAATCTTCGTATTAGCCATATCAAGCCTACACTCTTAGGCTAACTTCAAAATGCACTGCATTTCTCAAAAATACAAAAGGATTTTCTCAATTCCTCAAAATCAAGTCTTTCAAATCCATATTCATTCATTTCATTCATTTACAAATTCCAATTTCAATTCAAAGAAATCGATTTTCTCAAAATTTCTAAGTATTATTCAGAAATTGATTTTCTCAACACATTGATTTTCCAATGATATTTCAAGCATTTCCCAAATTCAAAATTCTGATTTTTCAAGTTACATTTTCAATTCCCAAGTTCTAATTCAGAGAAATCAAATTTTCCAAAGTTATTGAGGTTTTCTCAGAAATCGATTTTCATTTTCCTCGGATATATTCTCTCTCCATGGTTCACGATTTTCCAAGTGTTATCTTTTCCAAGAATTTTCCAAGTATTTCAGTTATTCTAAGCAAACATCATGTTTTTAAATATGCATTTTCAGAAATTCATAGCACATGCTGGATTCTTTGTGCATTTAGGAAATAGAATATGATTTAGACAAATTGAGCAAAGTTAAGCATACAATTGATCCTTGGTTTGATTACCCCTGGTAAAGGCGCCAGGAACGGTTGAACCTCGTACCGACAGGTGAGTCTCATTCTTCGGAATTATCCCGCATTTTATAACGGAGGCGAGTTATTTTTAAAATCTTTTTCAAAGGTCAGTTTGACTTGCAAAAGTAAAAATTTTGCGATGATAACAGCTAGGCTTGACCTTGATCTTTCTTAGCAGATCTTCTAGCACTTGCTAATGTTCAGGCGAAGCGTGGGTCAGATCCAGGATAGAAATGTTTGATAAGGCAGTAATTGGCTTCTGAAATGACCCTGAGGTTTCACCTTTCTTCGAAGTTGCCTTGACGAAGCGCTTCGGAATCCTGGGAGTTAGCTTGGCAATTTTTGTCGTTACTTTTGTTGGTTCCTTGTTTGTTTTCTTGTTGCTGGAAAATGCAGTAATATCCACCCTCTTGGCAGAAGACTGCGCTTGACGGAGGACGAGGACCTGATGTTGATCCTGAATATCCTGACTGGAACATGGTCGAATGCTGCCTTGAAGCGAAAATACCTGCTCTGTAATCACTGAGGTAGAATGCTTAGGGAAAGGTTTGGACAAGATCTCCGACTGCTCTTCATCTTCGTCCTCAATCAACAAATTCTTGTCAATACAGTCTTGAATGATGTTTTTAAGGACAAAGCAGTGCTCGGTGTCGTGTCCAACAGTCCGGTGGAACTTGCAGAACTTATCAGTCCATTTTCCCACAGTAACGGGAGGATCTACCACCTTGGGGAGTTTGATCATTCCCTTCGACATCATATATTCCAAGATGTCTTCGCGGGACTGCTCCAGAGCTGTAAACTCTCGATCATAACTTTATCCCTCGTGTTTCAGCTTCTCTAGCTGCTTTGTTTCTGGCTGTGGCGCTGATTGGACGGGTTGTGGCTTAACAAACTTCCCCTTCTGGGCTGCGGAGTTTGCTCTTTCGGCCTTAGAGTGTCCGGCATTCTTGTTGCGATTTTTCTTGCCCTTCTTGCTGTCAGAACTACTGCTGTTGTCCGAAAAAACCGTGGAGTAAGCCATGTGAGACTTTTTCTTTTGATCAGGATTCCCTCTGACAAAAGGATAACCTTCATACAGGCCATTGTCCAAGTCGATCTCGAGCCACTCGACTCTCTCAATCAACTTGATGAATGATTTGGCAGAGAACGTAGAAATGAGGTTCCTCAGAGGCTGAGCAAAGTTGTTCAAGATAATCTGCAGAGCGTACTCTTCTGGGATGGGAACCTTCATTCTGTTACAGGTGCTTCTCCACCTGTGGATGAATTCGCTAGCTTTCTCATTCTCATTTTGTTTCAAATTGTACAGATGGTTGAGGGTTGGTGACGTTTCGACATTGAACATAAAGCGCTCAATGAACAGGTTCACAACTTTATCAAACTCTCGTAGTTCGATAGGGTTAATGTGGTCTGCATACCACCTGGCCGATGTTCCCTCTAGGCTGCGAGGAAAGCAAATGAATAACGCCCGATTGTCTTTCCTGAAACGGCCGCACTCAGCATAGAAGGTGGCCAAATGAGCCTTAGGGTTGCCTGTTCCATCAAACTTGAGAAACTTCCGAGGGAGATTTTCCAGATTTTCATCCCCATCTAGGCCATTGTAAAAATCCTCACCATAATAAGTTTGTTTGCCTTTGCTTTTGGCCTGAATGTCCTTAATTGCCCGATTCATTTCCCTCATCTGCTCGTGCATTGGATCATTAACTGGAATATGCTTATTTACAGATTCAGGCTCTGCAACGATCTTTACGAATTGCTGTGGAGGATTCTGATGGTAGACAAACTGTTCTTCTTCCTCTGATTCTTCTTCGGCTGATTCTGATTCCTCAGAAGTGGTGTCAGGTTGGACATTCTTTCTGACGATCCTGACTGGCTTTTTCACAGCTTTCTTTTTCGATTTGCCTTTTGGAACGACCTTCTTCTGACTGGCCTCAGTTTGCTCTGACATCATTCTGGCCATCATTCTCTGAAACAGGTTGTACATGGCAGGATCGATATCATCGTCTTTGTTCTGATTCTGCCCTCTGACTGACTTAAGATAATTTGTTGCTTCGACTTTGTTGTCGCTGTGTTGAGGAGCAGACTCTTTTCCAGCTCTGGTCTGAACCATCTTGCCAATGCCAATGATTTCTGCGGAATAAAGGAATAGTTAGAGCTCGAAAGAATTTTTGAAAATGCGACCTTTTGAGAAAAAGACAAGAAAGGAGGAATTAATAGACAATTAAACAAGTTATCCCATCACCAGGAAGCAGGTCATCACGAATTTTATGATAATTGCGTTACCATTTAGTGATAACGGAAAATATATGCCTTGTTACCGAGGCGAGGTCGTTCATCATGATAAGAGATAATTTGAAGAAGAATATAAGGCAAAGTCTCATCACTAGGGATGAGGTCATCACAGGGATCGTGACCACATAAAACAAAAATAAAAGAATAAAATTTTGGCCACAAGAGAGCTTTTTAACAGAACATAAAGTTGCATTTTTATTGATGACGAAATTCAAATACAAAGAGAAGGTGGGCAGACAGTTTGCCACCATTCTTGATATTCCAAAGATACATTAGGACAAGGAAACACAGACAAAGGAATGAAGGAGTCCCAAGTGTATTTGGTTACATGGTATGCTTCAGACCACTGATCCGACTATATATCGAATTTTGGCATGTGACCCATCAGGAAGCGAGTGTTGACACGAACCTGCCGCTACGAGAACTGTTTGAGACACCTCTCTGGCTGATAGTCGACACAGAAGAAAGGGCCAAGCAATCTATAATGCTTGCTACGAGCATAAGTGTAGCGAGGAACTGACTCTTTCCTGTTGAAGTAATCCCAAAGGATCTCTTCTTGATGCAGGCTCTCGATCAAAGCTCGATACTGAACTGTAGACTTTGGCTTCTTGCTGCTGAATCTGAAGGAACTGGCTTTTGACGACACATGTCGCAGGAACCACGACTGCAAGGTATAAGTGCATCCTTCCACCAGAATGGTCTCTCCGAGGAAAAAACGAGCTAAGCCCCTATAGAGAAAAGCGAGAGCTGCCATGGACACTGAAAGCTGCCGGGTCTGCTTGCTTCCCCATCTTCGAAAGAGTTGGGCGACTCTGACATCGATGAAATTTTGACCGTCTTGAAAGAACGCTAATCCTACTGTGCATAGGACCATGGCGTGCTGAATTGTTTCTTTCGCTGCTCGGGACAGGGTGTCAACTTCCTCGTAGGCTCCATACTTGCGGTAGAGTCCGAACAGGTTGATGAACTGGCTTCCGTTGACCTCAGTGAGAGGCCAAGATCTGCTCCCTGTTGCTCTAGCTAATGCTTCTCGAACATCTATCCCCTTGACATTGATCAGGAACTGCTGCTCGACCGGATCATCTTGCTGACCAGATGGCTCTGGCAATCCCATGATGTCACTGAATTCGTCCATTAGCAGAGTCATCTCTCCCCATGGAAACCAGAATGTGCAGGTACGTGGATTCCATCGTTCAGCCATAGCTTGAATTAAACTGTCGTCGATGGTTCGCTTACCCACTGCTGATGTCGTCTCCAATCCACAGTCATCCAAGTGGTTTGGAAACATACGCGAGAAGGTGGCAAACCAGGAATAATACCACCGAGGAAAAAAGGAATGAGACTGGATAACCCGATGATCTGGGGTTTCATCCCTCATTTGATAGAAGACATGATCTCTCGAAAAGACATCATCAAGGGAATTGGACACCATTGGATTGATACTGAGGCAAAGAAGAAGAGATTTTAGATAGAATGCGGGACTTACGGATAGACTCTCAATGAGAAAGAGGATAAACACAATTTCTGGAAAATTTTGAAAGATCAAGGGATTTAGAAAAAGAATTTCCAGGGTTTTTAAAGAAAAAGTTTGACACAAAAAGATAAAAAGAATGTAGGTAAAGGAAGAATATACACCTGGGGTTTTTGAAAATAAGGGGAAATTTTGAATAATACACCCAGGGTTTGAAAAGATTTGATATATATAGGAGAATACAAGAAACATTGCATAATCACAGCTGTACAAACAAAGATGCACACACAGCACTAGGCTGACTCTAAATGCAATATTTGAAATAGATTATAGGACCTTAATCCTAACTCTATGGTTCAGATTATCTGATTCCAATCAAGGTATGTCGATATACTCAAGCCGAAGCTCGAAGTACGTGGCATAGAAATAATTCTCTGGTTCTAAGGAAATGGCTTCCCAACATCCTTGAGCACCTACCGATATACCTCAGACTATGGCCCTTAGGTACGTGGTAGGGGGGCGCGAACCCAAATAAGTGGTCCAGTTGTGAGGCTCTCTCCCGAACTATGGTTCAGTGAGACAACCCAGCAACGTGAAGACCGGGACAATATAGGTATGGATGTTTTCAAAAATATGTTCAACATGCAATAAACCAGAAAAGCTCTAATGCAAGTCCTAGAAGAGATAGATTAAAATGAAGAGGAGCATACACTTGCATACATTGTTTTGCATTCAATCCCTAGAATTGAGGAGAGTTGTATTTCAGACCTAAGTCTAATGTGAGCATGGAATAATCTCCTCAATACAGTCCTACCAAACCATACTTAGATCCTATATGCAATGATGTCAGCTTAGGATAGAGTCTAGGCTCCTATGTTTTTTCATGAAAAATGAAGCTGACATTTGTAGAATAAAGACTTAGATAATATAAAAGCAAAGCAAAGGGCATAAATTCGACCGAACGAAGACGGGTCCCATCTCGGTCGCCAAAACTGTGATCATCGCAAAAATTTTCCTCTTGTATCTTGTGGTTTTTCTCTCTCTTCCTTCTCTTTTTCCTTTCTGACCTCTATTTCTCCCTTTTGAGGGGAGAAATGAAAAGACAGAAAAGAAGAGAAAAGAGAAAAAGAAAGAAAGAGAGAAGATGAACTCTTTTGTGGGGTCTCACTTGACCTTGATTTGAAAATATTTAGGAAAATTACTCGCCTCCGTTTTGAAATATTGCGGGAAAATGGAGAGACGAGATTCGCTCGTCGGTACGAGATTCGACCGTTTCTGGCGCCTTTACCAGGGATAATCGAACCAAGGATCGAATTTATGTCTTTTTGCTTTGCCTAAATATTATCTAAGGATTTATCCTAAGTCTAAATGCATAAAAAATCATGCTTGTGCAATGCAAGGATGTATGCTCTTTTAAAAGACGTTTTTGAAAATTCTCAAGTGTTCTGATATGAAATTGATAAATAAAGTGAAGAAATGGTTTTTGAAGCGTAAGATCTAACTTAGAACTTAAGATCGATCAGAGAAATTTTAAGTTTTTGGAATAATCAGAGTTCGAAAAATAAATTTTGACTTGAAAAGAATGATTGGAAGATGAATGAAAAGGAAATGAAATTTCAAAGTCAGAAATGGGCTTTGAATTAGAATCGATTTTCAAGGATCGATTTTGAATCCAATATCAAAATAGGAACTTGAATTTAGACTTGAGAAATAATTTTAAAATTGGCTTTGAGAACAGGAGGTGAAATTAGATTTGAAATGAAATTTTAATCTAACATCTGAGATGGAACTGGATCTGAAATTTGAGATCCGAGATAGGGTTGGGTCCGGGTTCTGGAATTCTAAGTGGGATTGGATCCGAAGTCTAAGATCCGAGATAAAGTTGAATTCTGAATCATAAGTGGAATTGGATCAGAAGTCTAAGATCTGAGATGAAGTTGGATCTAAAATCTGGATCCTAAAGGAGAGTTGGATTCTGGACCCTGAAATGGACTATAGATCTGAAGTCTGAGATCCAAGGTTGGATTGGTTTTTGGATCCTAAAATGGATTTTGGATCTGAAGATCTGAGAACCAAGGTGGCATTGGGATCTGGATCCTAGAATGGAGATTGGATCTGAGTTCTGAGATCCAAAAGTGGAGATTATACCTGGAAGTCTGGATCCAAGTTGGGATTAGGATCTAACTTTGGATTTTGGATTCTGAAAGTCCAAATGGGGCTTTAGGAGATGGATCTGAGTTTTGAAAACCCAGATTGAATTTAAAATTTAGGAAGGGTTAAGTTTTGAGATTCAAAATCGATCTCAAACTTTGGTTTTGAATTTGAAAATGGGAAAAGTAAACTTGATTTTGAAATTGAACTTTTGAAGTTTTGGATTTTGATCCAGAAATTGGAATTTGAATATAAAATGATTTTTTTTTAAATTCCAAATTCAAATTGGACTTTGAAATTGAATTTTTGAATCTCGAGAAATAGAGTTGAATTTGAATCCATAAATATGGTTTGATATGAGAAATGAAGGAAAAAGAATCACTTGAAATTTTTGAAAAGGGAATTCTGAAAATATGATGCAATTTTATCCTAGATGATGAATGAAAAATAATTTTGAGATTGGATTTTGAAAATCATATTTCATTCTTCAAATGAATGTAAATAAGATTAATGATAAAATACACTCCTGACTATGGTCATTGAATGTATCATATAATAATCACATCTAAATTCAAATGAAGAATAAAATACATCCTTTTATGCTTTTATAGAATTTAAAATAAAATTAATTCTCAATATATCCTGACTATGGCCATTGATATATGTATTGAATCAATTTTAGACTAAACTTTGATAAAAGAGGAAAATATTTGAAGAAGATATGATGAATTTTGAAAATGATCCAGTGGGGATCTAGTGCTATTTCATAAAAGATGAAAATCTTAAGTCTTGTTCACACCCTGACTATGGCCATTGATGTAAATCGTCAACTTAGGATTAATCACCTTTTACAAAACAGTGCACGTGCCATTCGTATTTCACCATAGTGAGATTTTGAAAAATAAAGGTAAAAAGCATGAAAACAAACAATTTATGACTTTTATAATGCTCATTCATTTTATCTAAAAGCTGGAAATGTAAATTCTCATTAAGATCTAACTATTACAACACAAAAAATTGAATTTACATTTCCAAGTAATGACCGTCTCCATATATTCCCCTGCAAAAATATTTGGTTAGTATGAAAAGGGAAGAGAATTTACATACATTGCAGGGATTTCACAGATGCCGATGAAAAGAAAAAAAAATGCTCATATGCCAAGATATTTAAAATCTAAAAGTATAGAAAGACGAAGAGGATGATATATATATCTATGTGCATATATACATGCGTGTATGTATATATATGTAGATCTGTATACATATACATATATATATATATATATATATATATGAATATACACATATATAGGTATATAAAGGGGATAGTGAATGTGAAGGAAATGAACCTTAAATGGGATGGATATATAAAAGGTGATGACATATATGAGAGTATGTAATGCTTATGAATGACCACTGACCCATATCTGAAATATGTGGACAAACTAACTTCTCAATCTTGAATGTAAATCGACTTCATTGAATTGAAATCCCTTAGCAGTTCGGCTTCTCAAACTGATATGCCATAGCACAACAGCCCGGTAAGCCGTCTCCAGTAGCAACCGAACATTTTACGTCCATATTACTCAAATGATATCAGGGATACTGCCTAGTTGTGTTTCCTTTGCTGATTTGGTGAAATATAACAGTTTATCCAGCGAATCAAGGTGATCACGCACAATGAAGCAAACTTTCTGTAAAATCGAATCAGTGATCTTCCTTTCTCGACAGCAATAAATCACCAAACCTTTTTCTTGATAATATCAACTCAATTATAGTAAAACGGCCTTCACCAAAGAGCCACTATGGTGACTGGAGGTTCAAACAACAAATGATTATATACAGGCAGTGTGTAGAAAACACAGGAAACAAAACACCTAATCGCATAGCAGAATATATTGCAATTTGCTGGAAATAGAGATATACCTGGTGACAACGTGCAAGAAATGTAGGTATTGTGCAGCTGTAACGCCCCAAAAATCCAGGACTTGTAACTTTTTTGGATAGTTTAAAAAGCTTTGAAATCATACAATAATCAGAGTTTAAATAATACTTCAGCGGAAAATGATATTTTTAAAACCACAAGTCAATGGACCTTGAGCGCATTACAGCGTAAACTTTCCTTTGTCGAATTCCGCACAACTGTCAAAATCAAATAGTTTCGAAATGCAGTTTCAATAATTGAGAATTTGTTCATGGGATTTTACAACTCATTTGTTGAAACCAAAAAGAAGTTTTACTAAAACAGTTTTAGTAACTCAAGGTTTAATTAAAAGAGAATTTTTGAAATACGCTTCATTACCAAATTTACCAACATGTTCTCAGGAGCGAAACGTCAGGGAAAGAGCTCTATCTTGATCTCATCACGCCATCGTGCCATCGCAGACTGTATCACCTATACATCACCTGCCCATAAAATGGGTCAGTTTCACGAAAAAGTGGTAGGTGCACAAGAGAGTCAATATAAAACTGAAATAAGCAATTAAAACAAATTATGAGTTATATTCGGCAGGTGCAATAGACTATGCAAATGAGTAAGCATTTCTAACATGAATATTTGAATATGCAAACAAATAAAGGTTTACAAAATTTTACGGCAAGTAACTACCTCACTCATAAGGTGCAAGAAATAGCACGACAAATAGTCTATAAGTTACACTCGGTAAGCAATCATGCAACAATAGTTATACTAACCAGAAGTTGTAAGCAACTAATAAGACAGGCAACTCCATTAGTCTTAGTTATAAACAGTTCGTAGGTTACGAGCTATAAGCAGCCGCATTAATCTTAAGATTTCAACCAGTTCGTAGATTTCGATTTGTAAGCAATCACATTGACAAGCCAGGATAGTTTGACCAAGTAGTAAAGCATGTCACAAGTGTCATATTGCAACTAGCATAATGCTATTATCATAAGCATTTAACTAGCACGAGCAGCCAGTTATTACAAACAAGGAACTAGTGTAACGCTACAACCAGCGTGTATATTTCAATAATATGAATAGTTTATCTTATGTTTCGATATTAGCTGGCCAGGCGGGTACGCACAAGGCACGAAACATAGAAACAATCGAGACCAGTCCAGGGGTTTATTATGCTATGTATTTTAGATAACCCGGATGGCTGACTGAGTCCGCTCCTAAGGGGATGGCCAGTGACCAAGAGAGTAAATCCCCAAAGGCATATGTGGTCTGTGGATGCATCCAACTGTAAGCTACCATTTGTAGCCCATTTCCCCTAACTCCGATGACTGGGGAATCCGAGTCTTTTGCCCGTAACTGTCATTAAAGGACCTGTCCATCGGAGTTTTGTACCATCCGTCCTCTCTCTTGACAAACCATGTCGAACGAGCACGACGGGGGTTTCTTAACCGCCGCCCCGTTCTACATGCTCTAGTCTTTTGACTCACTCGAGCATCTTGCCTGTGAAGGCGAAACCATCACCATTTTGTGTGTTATACGCGCCATTGCACGTTCGAGGTAAACATGGACCCCTCATCCTACTCATCGTAATACACAACGTACATGTTCAAAAGTACAATCACGATGAGAGGGGAATGGATTTCTCATATGAAATCCCCAACACATCTGCTTTGTAAAAGTACACAGTATAATCATTCAATTTCATATTTGTCATGCTCCGGTCCTTTAGACCCTCACGAGCCTCTTGCCTGTTAGGCGATCATCAACATTACATGATTGCAATAAGGTGCCAAAACACGTTTCGAGGTTACCATATACCTCTCAACCGATCATCGTAACACCAACGTGACGTACCCGTCCAAAGGTACGACCATACCTATTAAAAGGTACAACTACGATAAAAGGGGGAAACGGTTTCTCAAAAAGAAACCCCAACATTTATCCTTTATAAGAGAAGTGATACAATAATTACTCTGTTTCATAAGATCAAGTCTTTTAATTTATTTTAACACAATGGCTTGTTGTACGATACGAGATTTGCCTCAAATCACTCTTTTGAAGTGACGATACACATTGCATGCAGGAGATCGTTGCGGGTCTAGCTTCCGTTCTCCAAAGACATGGCAACTTGAGAGACTTGCTTGATATATATTGAAACTCCCAAAACCTTCGAGCTTGCTTTGCAAGGTTGCACCCTTGATAAGTTGTGACCCTTTTCAGAGTTTTTGAATCATATTAAAATATCAAATTATAGTTGTAAAACATTTTATTCGAAAGTATCGTCTTGAAAAACTTAGTTGCACTTTCGCAACCTGCAAGACTTCCAATTTTCGCTCTTGCAAAACAGTGCATCTGAAAACTGGATTCGCATAAGGAATCATTTAAAGAGGAACTGTTGTACACAAGCGCAACTCGCATCCTTCAAAAATTAGCAAGAACATGATATATAGAGGGCTGCATCGACTTGTATACCATATCTGCGAGCATGAGAACATTATAGCGTGATAGCAACGTACTAAGCAATACTCGACATGCAAAATCGCACATTGAGCGAAAGACGTATAAGCAAAACGCACGAGGTACAAATTTGTACATCGATTGAATATCTAAACAAGCAAGTAATTATGCAAATAAGGCATGAGGTACGAAACCATACATCAGTCACATATCTAAGCAAGCAAGTAAATGTGCAAATAAGGAACACAGTACGAATCCATATCTCAACCAATAAGCGTGCAAGCAAGTAAATACGCAAGGCAGATAAGTACAGGAAGGAAATAAAGTATGACTAGGCATATCTAGCATGATTGTTTTAATTATTTCAACTTAATTCAGTTCATATACTGCCCTTTTGCGCAACTTTCCCCTACCTTGAGGGTTTCAGGATTGCACGCGTTGTTGTACGTAGTAACGTACGTCTCGGACCGCAGGATGCGAGCGTGCTCCGTCGTACAAATCTGTGAAGAACAAATAAATAGCAACTCGAATAAGAAAAAGAAGGGGCTTGGTGGACTCAGTTGTGATCCTGATCCAACCCGATATTAAACAAGGGATGTCGGTCAGCTAGGGCACCTGGCGGTGACAGAAGGCGGTAGGGGCCCGACCCTTCGCCCATCTTCTGACATTGCGGACAGGGGCAAAGGCTAGGCTGCTGCCACCTGCAAGAAGAGCTTAGCTCCTGCCAAAAGCTGAAAATCATAGGAGGCAGTAGGGGCTCAACCCATGTCTACCCATCGAAAGGACTCAGTCGGCAGGGACTTAGCCCCTGCCGATCTGCCAAAGAGCGAGTGGCAGGGGCAAAGCCCACTGCCAGAAAGGGGGGTGCATGGCAGGGGTCGAGGCCCCTGCCTGCCGGAATAGGTCGCGCGGCATGGGCCGAGGCCCATGCATGAAAAAACCCCAAATGGCAGGGACCGAGGCCCCTGCCTATCGAAGTAAGCACACGGCAGAGGCCTTGGCCCCTGCCTGACGGGAGCGACAGACGGCAGGGATCGAAGCCCCTGCCTACCAAACAAGTCGAAGTGAGGGTGCAAGGGGATCGGCGACACTGTCGCAGGATAGATCCCAGAGAGAGGAGGGGCAAGTGGCGGCCGCTAGCGGGGTAGCTGTTATCATCGCAAAAATTTTTCCCCTCCCTTGCGAGAGAGAAACGAATTTGTGAGTCAAACTCGACCAAAGTTTTGAAAATTGATTTGAAAATTTACTCGCCTCCGTTTTGAAAATTTGCGGGAAAATTCCATGGAATGGGATCCGCTTGTCGGTACGAGGTTCAACCGTTCCTGACACCTTTACCAGGGGTAATTGAACCAAGGACCAATTATGTGCTCTAACTTGATTCAAGTATCTAAATTATGCTCTATTTTTCCTAGAATGTACAAAGAATCAGGCTTGTGCTATGGAATTTTGAAAATAATGCAAGTTTAAAAAAAATATGATGTTTGCTTTGGAAAATTGAAATATGCTAGAAAAATGATTGGAAAAGTACTTGAAATTGAATCCTTGGGAAAATCATTGAATTTCATTGGAAATCAGAAATTTGCATTGGAAAGTGATTTCTCAGGAAAACTTGAACTTTGGAAAATCGATTTTGAAATTTGGAATTGCTTTTCTGAGAAAATGGATTTGAGAATCTTGAGAAAATCTAAGAAATTTATTGGAAAATGACTTTTGAAATGGAAAATGAATTCTCAAGAAAACATGGAAAATATGAGAAAATGAATTTCTGAAAACTTGGGATTTTGAAATTTGAGAATTCGAAAACATAGGAAAATCTTGATTTGAAATTGGGAAATGCTTTGAAATGTCATTTGAAAACTTAGGATTTTGAGAAAATCAGATCCTAAGAAAGACTTGGAAATTCTTGAGAAAATTGAATTTTCTGAAATTGAAATTGGAAAATCAGTTTGAAAAAAATGCAATTTGAATGATATGAATGAATGAATATGAATTTGAAAAGGGAATTTCATTGAGAAATTGGGAAATCCTTTTGAAACTTTGAAAAATGCAGTGCATTTTTTAAGTTAGCCTAAGAGTGTAGGCTGAATGTGGCTGATATAAAGATCATAAATCTTGGTTTTCTTCGTATTCTGACTATGGCCATAAATACGAATCCCACCGAGTTTATAAACTCCATAAAAGCTTGTGCACGTGCCATTCGTGTAAACCATAGTGGATTTGAAATAAATGCACATGAATCATACATCAAATATCGAAATTTGCATAAATTAAACTATATGCAATGCAGCCCTATTCTAAGCAGAAAAGTAACTCTTATTCCAAATTATTACATTTGAGATTACATTGAATTGAAATAAAAAAATAAAATCTAAGTCTTCTTCTTGAATGTTCCTGCAAAACTAGAAAACAAGGTTAGCACAAAAATGTAGGTTTTTCTGAATTTATCCGAAAATATGGGAAATTATCGGATATTATTCAGATATAAACCCAAAATCATACCCCCTTTGATATAAACATGATGAATAATGAATAAATTTCGAAAATAAACTTGAAAATTCGAAATTGGGGTCAAAATGACCAAAATACCCCTGATGACCTTGAAATCAGGGTTTTCTAAAAGAATTTTTATAAATTTTGGAAATTTGAAAATCAAATGAAATAAATCAAACATAATATGATGAAATATGATGATATGCATGAAATTTTGGAGAACTAGAGATTGAAATTTCGAAATTTAGGTCAAAATGACCAAAATACCCCCGATAACAAGACTATGGCCTTGAAACCAGGGTTTTCTGAAATAAATTTTGCAAAATGGAAAAATATGAAATGCAAATGAGATTAAAATTAACCCTAATATGATTCTACATGCTTATGTACATGATAAAAACCCTAAAATGAAGAAAATATCATAAATATCAAATTTAACCTGATTTTCGCTTCTGAATTTAAAGATAAACTAACACATGGAGCAAATGAACTTGGAATTAAACCAAATTTGGCATGGACACCTAAAATAACCCTAAAAACAGAATGAAGCTCGAAAATCTAATTTTTTTTGTATTTTTTAAATATGGAAATTCAAATAAAAACCCTAAATTTCATGATTTTTGCCTAAAATATTGATTCTAAAGGGAATTTAGGATATCAAACTTCCATAAAAATTTCCCAAATTTTATGGGATGACAGAGGACAGTAATACAAGGATTTGTTCCTTTGACACTTTCTGGTTTTGACCTATGGTCGGAGCTGTACCACTCCGGCAAGTCGGATCGGAATCCGGCGACTCTAGTAAATGAAGGAAACAGATAGGTTTTGGTAGAAAATATGGGAAAAATAGCAAACCTATGGGAAAATAGCTGAAATTGTGGGAAAATGTCCCTGACAAACAGAGGAAGATTTGATATTTTGAAACTATTAGGATTTGGGTTATGGTTTGGAAAAGACTACACTGTTATCAGAGACCTAAATCTCTGGAATTTCTGGACATTGGAATCTGTTAGACAGAAAGAGAAAATTCGGGAAAAATAATGAAACAGATCCAAAAATTCCCAAATTTTGGGAAATTGCAGAACATTATTTTAGTAAAAACTTTCATGTTGAAAGTGTTTGCATACAGATTACAGATTTGGCGGACTTGATGCATTAGGGTCTGTCTATACCCTGACAAAGGAAAATTGAGATTTTCCCAGGGAGGTGTAAAATCCGATTTTTTATAGAGGTCAAAACTACTTGGAAAAACCTAAAAATTTCCAGATCATTATTAGATTCAATGTTGAATCTACTATGATTTTTGTAGGACGATCCGGATCTCCCACAAGGGTGGTGCCAGAGGTTCTTTTCTGCTAAAGCAGAAATTGAAAATTCACAGAAGTTCAAAACCCGAATTGGGATTTGATTTTTGAAATGAAGTTGCATAACCCAAATCAATCTGGGTTTTTTTACAGAGAATCACAAACACATATATGCATCTATAACGAAAAACTCAGAAATTTTAAACAAAAATTTGAGCATGAAATCATAATTGGACTGGACACCCAAATCAGCCTTTACGAACTGAAAAGCATATGTTAATTAAACTATTAGAATTAATGTCGAACAACTAAATGCAAAACGTATGATCCCTAGCACACGTTACCTATATGAGAACATTAAAAAAAAAAATGAACAGGGCATATGAATCATAGTTTTTTTTTTTTTTTAGCTGTGGAAGGAATGATCCGATCCATGCATCGGACGAATCTTTTCCTTTATGCAGCCTTAACAACCAAATCAAAAGCATAGGTTTATGAAATAAAATCAAACATGTGAATCCAGCTTGGGACTGGGTTCACAATGATATTTTTATGAAAAGAAGGAATATAAAAAAAAAAATGATCTACCTTGGGGTTGTGCTTGCACCGGCTGGAACTAAAGCTTGAGGATGTGGCTGCCTTGGTGAAAGAGGGCTGCACTTTGATGTGGCTGTTAGAAGATTGAAGGAGCCGTGCTAGTTGAACCGGTTGTGAAGAAAGCTGGACCTGAAGGGATGTATGCTTCAAAGGTGCGTCGGCTGGACTTCAAGGGATGGAGGCTTCAAAAGGGGGCGTCGGCTGGAGCTTGAACCGGCTGGTGGTTGTTGGCTGGAGCAGAGAGCTTGGGGGTGGTCTTAATGGCTGGAGATGGGGAAGCTTGGTGGTGGTCTTAATGGCTGGAAGTATTTGCTACAGAGCTGGAGGTGGAGGAGGCTCCAACTGGAAACTTGATGGAGTGGGTTGACTGCTGCAAGTGGCTGCAAGGGAGGCGTTGAGTGAGAGGAGTGGTTGTTGGCTGGTGCTCCCCTCTGGTGGCTGAAGAAGAGCTGCAAGCTGGTGAGATGGTGTGCTGCTGCTGCCAGAAGAGGTGGTGAAGGAGAAGCTGCTGTAGAGAGGTGAGAAGTTGTGTAATGGAAACCAAGAGAGAGAGAGAGAGAGAGAGAGAGAGAGAGAGAGAGAGACGTTCAATGGGGCTAGATAGCAGCCGTCTCTTTTTCTTTTAGCTTTTATCCTAACTTAGGTTTTGATGAAAATCAAAACCTAAGTTTCTAAAGATATTCTATGAATCCCATGTACGTGAATGGCTAGGAGAGGAAAGAAAGGAGGAAATAAAGAAAGAAAGAAAAGAAAAAGGAAGAAGAAAGAAAGAAAAGAAAGAAAGAAGGAAAGAAAGGAAGGAGGAAAGGGAAATGAGAGGAGGAGAGAAAGGAAATGGAGAAATAGAGGGGCTGGAGGTTTGGGCGACCACCTTGTGGGTCCCACCTCTCTAAAATAAAAAAATAAAAATAAAATAAAAATAAAAAAAATAAAAATCAATAAAAACAAAAATAAACAAATAAAAAGAAGCATCTTTTTTTTTAATAAAATAAAAATGCAAATGAATGGGTCATCTCAGAGCGGGTCCAAATTTTGATTTTGAAATTCATTTTGGCGATTTGAGGGGTAAAATAGTCTTTTCAAAAAAAAATCAAACGAAACAAACTATTTTTGGCAGTTTTTGAAACGAGCTCGGATTTTAAAGTTCAATACCCCATTGCGAAGCAAATCCAATGTAGAATTTAAAAATATAATTTTGAAAGAAATCCAGATTATTTTTCTCGAGAAAATGCTTCCAAATCTATTTTTAGACAAAACGAGCTATTTTTGGTAGTTTTTGAAATGAGCTCGAATTTTGAAGTTCAATAGCTCATTGCGAAGCAAATCTAGTGTAGAATTTGAAAATTTGATTTTAAAAGAAATCCAGATTGTTTTTCTCGAGAAAATATTTTCAAACGAAATGAGCTATTTTTGGCATTTTTTGAAACGAGCTCGGATTTTGAAGTTTAATAGCTCGTTGCGAAGCAAATCCAGTATAGAATTTAAAAATTTGATTTTGGAAGAAATATAGATTGTTTTTCTCAAGAAAATATTTCCAAAAAAATGAGCTATTTTTGGCAGTTTTTGAAACGAGCTCAGATTCTGAAGTTCAATAGCTCATTGTGAAGCAAATCCAGTGTAAAATTTGAAAATTTGATTTTGAAAGAAATCCAGATTATTTTTCTTGAGAAAATATTTCCAAATTTAGACTCCCGGGGTGAAAATGTCAATTTTGGAAACCCGAGGTTTGAAATTGATTTCTTAAAACTTTTAAAACTCAATCTGGATTGAAATTTATAAAACTGGAGTTTTGGACTTCGAAAATGAAATGAAATGCGATGAAATGTTATGAAATGCTAAGAAATGATATGAAATGATGAGAAATGACATGCGAAATGCAGACCCTGAATGGAGAATTTTAGATGTTAGACCCCGATTGGCAGCTGTACCAGTTTAAAAAGTATAAAAACTGATAAAATTTGCAAAATGATTGAAGAAATGGTTTTGAACTCTACCAAGCTAGAGTAACACTGAAAATTAGGGTTTGAGCTTGATTCAACTTAAATGAACTGGATTGAGCTGGGTTTTAGAGTTTTCGAACTCAAATGAACTCACCGGACACTGACTCAACTGACCTTTCCAACTGAATTTTCAAGAAAAGCTGCCATTTTTAGAGAAATGGTATGGAATGGTCATTGGAATGAAGTGAATTACGAACCTGAACTGGGTTTGAGCTGAAACAAAGGTCAGTAATACTGAGGTGAACTAAAATCGAAGCTTGAACACTAGCTCAATTGGCTGAACTCGACTCAATTTCAGTTGAAAGAGTTGAAATGGACTAAAATGGGCTCCTGGACACTTGGAAATGGTTTTGAACTGAAACTGGAGCGCTTGAACTTCTGGTGAGCTCAAGTTAGACTCTGGGGAGTATAACTGACTATGAATGACTGACTCAGAGACAATTGGCTTGGATTTGAGCGAGAAATAAGCTCATTTCTGAAGAAATGATCCCATTTTGGCAAGAATTGTCAGAAATGAAAATGGTCTTCTCACTGTGAGCTCAGATGAGCTTTTGGAATGACTGATATTCTAAATGTTCTGAACTGATCAGTGAGCTTTGTTGACTCCAACTGACTAGGGTCTGGGATGACCTAGGAGTAAAATGGTAATTTTCCTAATGAAAGTTGGTAAAATGGTGATTTTCTAAAACTGACTCGGGGTTTGACTCCTACACTGACCTGACAGGGTTGGCACTGCCTGAGGAGGATTGTTTGAGAATGGATGTGGAAAATTTGGGGTGTTTACAGATGCCCCTCTTTGCTACTAAGCCGTCTTGAGGACGAGCTTAGTGGCAAAGAAAAACACACCAAATTTTGGCTATAAAAATGCCCCAGTTAGAAGGATCTGACTGGATATGAAGAGATTTAGCCCTGATGAAAATGGTAGATATGAAATGGAGAATGAAGAGGAAAGAATTTACTTCAAAAGAAGTGATATTCAGGTTTTGCCCTTAACCTGGATGGGACAGGAAATACCTCGTGTAGAAACGAAGCTCAGGTTTGACCCTTAACCTGACCGGGAAATGAAATACCTCATCAAAGGAGGCTCAGGTTTGTACCCTTATCCTGATTGGGCAGAAAATGAAATACCTCATCAAAGGAGGCTCAGGTTTGTACCCTTATCCTGATTGGGTAGAAAAATGAATGGAATCCTCGAAGGAAGAAACCATGATGGAACCTTCGGATTTCCGCACAATGAATCCGATAGGGGTTTTGCAAAAGGATGAAATTGGGGTCCCTAAAGCTTGAAAAGGGGTTTGATTTTGGGCGCCTCATTGCTGAGACTAAATAACTTTTGAAATTGGTGACCTTTTGCGAGAAAATGATTGGTGGCTTAACCTCAAGCCGAAATTGGACTGTCTATGGTGGGACAGTGGGGACACAGGGAAGTGTGCGAATCTAAGAGCCCATGCGCTCAGATTATACCAACAGAAGGGAAGGAATCTTGAAAACTCCCATTATCAAGTCCTTAAAAGGGATAACAACTTATGTCAGGATGCGCCAAAGATGAACCTCAAGCTCTCGCTTCACGCCAGGATAGCTAGAAAATATTATCAAAATGTTGAAAATTATTGTTGATTCGAAATAATTGAAAGTGATGCACATTGCTTTGAAAATATTCCCTCTTTTCTACCTGAAGTATTATCTCTGATTGGGCTTAACTTCGTAAAATCAAGATTCGAATTCAAATTGCTTGCAATTGGCTTTCTTTCAAGGAAGCTATCAATTTCCCTGATATGAGCAGAAAAGAGAGTATTCTTGATATTGTGAAAGCAATTTGTGAAAGAATATTGATAATAGAATTTCACAAAATTTAAAGAGGATTCTTTGGCAGATTTGGCAGTCTGATATCCTGGAATTCTTTCTCATGACGATCTTTCTGCCTACTATTTTTTTTTGGCAGAATTAGAGCTCTCTTGGGTTTTTGGAGATTACATCATCCTTCATTTTGGAGATGTCTTGACTTTTCTCTCTCTTTTTTTTTTTTTAGAAGGGTACGTCACAAACTCCTTCATCTCAGAGATGCTTCGATCCTTCTTTTCTCTCAGGGATTATATTGACGGTTATTGGCTCTTTGGTTGGAAATCTGTTGATGATAGCAGAAATTAAATATCTTTTAGGGTTTGTCGGGAGGCCCATCGCAGTCGCCTTCATCTTGACGGTGCTCTGAACTTTCCCTGGAAGGATCCGTCACAAACTCCGTCATCTTGGAGATGATTCAAATCTTCTTTGGCCCCAGGGGTCTACTCGCCTAATTCGCCTTCATCTTGACGACAGTTGAGAGATCCCTTTTGCAGATATTTAATTGCAGCTTTAGGTGATTGAGGAGATATAGGGATTGAATGGATTTTTCTGTATCACCCAGGATATTTTGACTGCTTTATTTTCCAAGAATGATCTTTAAAAATGTGCCATTGACTGCGATCAATACCGATCACTTATGGCTTTGCAACAACATTGAATTTCCTTTGCTGGCCATATCGAGGATTTATTCTTCATCCTTTTGGTCGGCTAATAGAAAGAATTTGAATTTTGAATCCTTTTTCACGAAAGCTTTGATCTTTCAGAAATAATACTGAAGGTATTCTGAGGTAATGTTTTTGTGCAATAAAAATTTTGAAATCAATAAATATTTAATGACAAATTGACAAGATTTTCTTGAAATCCTTTGTGGAAGCGAGTATTTGAAGCACAACGTAACACATCCATGACAAAAATTTTCTTCTCCTTTCCCCAAAGGAGAAGATTCAGACATTGGAAATAGAAATTACTCCTCTCTTCCCTGAAGAGGAGGTGTTTGCAAAACGAACTTTCGAAGAGAAATTAAGCTTTCGTCAAAACTTCCTAACATTAGGCTTCTCTTATGGAAAGGGGGCCGGTAATGATGAGGTCGGTGAATTGGTCATGAAGGAACGAGTCCATCACACTTTCCCTGAAAAGAGGGTCCTTCATGATGAAATGGCCTAGTTTGAAATTGCGGTCACAAGGAAAGCGAGCTTCCGTCGAAGCTCTCCCTGAATTAAGGGTTCCTTGTATGAAATTGGAAATTTGTTTTGCAAACGGTTCACATAGACACGAGTCCCTTCAAACTCTCCCTGAAAAGGGGCAAGGTGAACAAAGGATAGCATGCGAAAAGAACGAGCTCCCTTGAACTCTCCCTGTACAAAGGGTCTCTCGCAAGAGGAAATGATTGGAATTGGTATGAAATTGGAATTTGGAAAATTTGGAATTTTGAAATTTTGAAATTTGAAATTTGAAATTTGAAATTGGAAATTTGGAAATTGATATTTGGAAACTGGAAATTGATTGACTCGAAGGTCAAAATTGGTTGACCCAAAAGTCGAAATTGGAAATTTGGAATTTAAAAATTGGAAATTGGGAAATTGATTGACCCGAAGGTCGAAATTAGAAATTTTGGAAATTGATTGGCCCGAAGGTCGAAATTGGAAATTGAGTGACCCGAAGATCGAATTTGAAAATTGGTTGACCCGGAGGTCGAAATTGGAAATTTGGAAATTGGGTGGCTCGAGGGCCGAATTGGTAATTGAAATTTGAACTTTGATGAATGATCAACACAAAGACTGAACCCGAGAGGTTGACTGATACGACCCACCAGTGAGACACTAACACAAGTGCTCAATCTTGAAAGAACACCAGCATGAATACCGGGTTTTGAAAATATGTCAACATAGACATTGGATTTTAAAAATATATCAATTCGAGCACTGGATTTTGGAAGTGTACCAGTTTGAGCACTGGATTTCAAAATTGTACCAGTTCAAGCACTGAGTTTTGAAAATATACCTTGTTTTTAATTTGAAATTTGAATTTTTAAAAGAGACCTATGCTCTTAAAGTATTTGGGAATTGTAACGAGAATGATTGTCGGGGTCTCAGGATTATCCCTTATCCTGAATGGGTAGCAAACTTGATGCAAATGCATGCCAATGAATGCAGATGTATGCAAATATGAAAATGATATAAATGAATGCACATGCATGCAAAATGAGAGATTTGTTTATCCTGCCTGCATACAGGATATTTGTAGATAAAAACAAAATTTTAAAAATGCCCCAGTATAACTGGGAAAGGAGAATTTAATCACTATTGAACAAAATTTGGAGGAATTACAAAGAATAAGACATGGTTTAAGTATAGAATTTTTTCAAATGCCGAGCATTGATGGGATCTGGTAATTCCACTCCGTCGGCATTTATGAGCCGATATGAATTACGAGGTAATGCCTCTTTGACAACATAGGGACCTTCCCAATTTGGTGACCACTTCCACCTGGGCGGTGCTTGAGATAAGCCGTTGATCTGAGCACTAGATCATTGACTCGAAATTTTCTTTCAATGACTGATTTTGCATATTGTCTGGCTATCCTCTGACGATATGATTGAGCGTGCTCTGCTGCTCTGAGTCTTCTTTCATCTAGCAAATCAAGCTGTACTAGCCGCTGTTGCTGATACTGATCAAGAGGTAATTCGAGAAGTGATGCAAATTTCAGAGCAGGTTTCTGAACATGTAGAGGCAATACTACTTCGGTTCCGTAGACAAGTTCTGTCGGAGTAGCATTAGTTGGAGTTCGAATGGCGGTTCGATACGCCCACAATGCATCATGAATCTTCTCATGCCAGTCACGGCCTGTTTCCAAAGTTCGCTCCAGGATTCGAATCAAAATCTTATTGGTGGCCTCTGCTTGGCCATTTCCTTGAGGATAATAAGGAGCGGAGAAATGATGATGAATTTTGAACTTCAAACAAAAAATCCTCATTCTCTCATTCTTGAAATGACTGCCATTATCTGACACAATATCATGTGGTATGCCGAAACGACATAGGATATTCCTATGGATGAATGAGACCACATGTCGACCTTCTACTGTGCGTAGAGTGACTGCTTCTACCCATTTAGTAAAATATTCTGTTGCCGCAAGAAAATATTTATGGCCATTTGAAGCAGAAGGAGTAATGGGACCAACAACATCAAAAGCCCACATAGAAAATGGCCATGGCGAGACGACAGATTGCAAATATGTCGCTGGCGCATGAATGGAAGGTGCATGCATCTGGCATTGAACACACTTTTTCACAAAACGATAACAATCTTGTTGCATAGTTCTCCAGTAATAACCTGCTCGGATAATTTGTTTGACAAGAGTTTGGTAGCCAACATGACCACCGCAGATACCTTCATGTGCTTCTTGCACAACTTCTTTGGCTTCTTCTTCGTCCAAACATCTGGAATATTCAGAGCTGAATCCACGACGATAAAGGACGTCAACAAGAATAAAATATCGAGCAGACATGCGCTGAATTGCTCGCCGCTCTTTCTTTGAGAGTTCTGGAGGAAATTCGCCAGTTTCAATGAAATTCTTGATGTCATGATACCAGGGCTTCTTCTTTTGCTCAGCTTGGTTTACCTGCTCTACTGGGACGAAAGCAGGTTGATCAAGTCTGTCAATTTCAAATGAGCGACAAGATTCTTCGTTCCTGAAAGATATGATGGATCCCAGATTGGCTAAACTGTCTGCAATTTGATTGAAGTCTCTCTTGACATGGAAAAGCTGGAATTCTTCGAAATTGCTAACAAGAGCTGAGACGATCTTTTGATAAGGAAGTAACTTCTGATCCTTTACTTGCCATTCAGCTAAGACTTGATTGACGACGAGCAAAGAGTCGCCATAAGCATGCACTCTTTTGACATTGAAGTCTTGTAGAATTTTCAGACCTTGTATCAAAGCTTCATACTCGGCCATATTATGAGTGCACTGAAAATCTAATTTGAGAGAAAAGGGGATCATCTCTTTCTCAGGTGTGATCAACAGAATCCCGATTCCTATGCCTGCCATATTCTTGGAACCGTCAAAGAATAAATTCCAAATTGGGGATTGTTGAATATTGCAGATCCGCTCATCGGGGAAATCATCCTCGACTTCAACATCTTCTGCTAGAGGAAAATCTGCTAATTGATCTGCAATTGCTTGGCCCTTGATAGATTGCTGAGAGACATATTCCAAATCGTATTGCATCAATAAAACCTGTCATTTGGCAATCCGTCCACTGAGAAAGGGTTGCTCTAGAATATACTTGAGAGGATTTAATTTGGATAGGATCTTGACTTCAGATGTCAACAGATAGTGTCTCAATTTCTGACACATCCAAACCAGAGCTAGACATGTCTTCTCTATCTGAGAGTATTTCTTCTCATAATCAATGAAGGTTTTGCTCACATAGTAAATGGCATGCTCTACCAGACTGCCTTCTTCGTATTGCGCCAAAAATCCGCCACAAGCCACTTGATTAACTGAAATGTATAGCAGTAGGGGTTTCCCTAATTCTGGCGGCTTTAACACAGGAGGATTGAGCAAATATTTCTTGATGCGTTCGAACGATTGCTGACACTCTGGTCCCCATTCAAATTTCACTCCTTTCCTGAGCAAATGATTGAAAGGCTCACATCTCATGGCCAAATTGGATATGAATCGCCGAATTGATTGCATGCGTCCCTGAAGGCTACGCAATTCTTTCAGATTAGTCGGGGGAGACATGTCAATGATAGCTTTGGCCTTAGCGGGATCAACTTCTATCCCCTTTTTGCTGACTAGAAAGCCTAACAATTTGCCAGATTCGACTCCAAAAACACATTTTTGTGGATTGAGTCTTAGCTTATAAAGAATGAGCCGCTTGAAAACTTGATTGAGAGTTTCTATGTGATCTTCCTCTTCTTTGGACTTTACCAGAATATCATCGACATAGGCATCCATGATTTTGTGCATCTGATCATGGAAAATGACGGCCATAGCACGCTGATAAGTGGCTCCAGCATTCTTAAGCCCAAATGGCATGACTGTATAACAAAAAGTGCCCCAAGGAGTAGTGAAAGATGTCTTGGACTGATCACGAGCGGCCAACTTGATCTGATTATATCCAGAATATCCATCCATAAAAGAGAACATAGCGTGACCTGCTGTGTTATCAATCAAAAGATCAATATTAGGAAGTGGATAATCATCCTTAGGAGTCGCTTTATTGAGATCTCTGAAGTCGATGCAAATTCGAACTTTACCTATTTTCTTGGGAACAACAACAATATTTGCTAGCCAATCTGGATAGTCAATGGTTCGAATGAACCCTGCTTTGAGTAGGTCTTCTAGACCTTCCTTAACTTGTTGTTCCACTCGAGGATCCATCTTTCTCAGTTTCTGCTTAACCGGCTTGACATTTGGTTTTAGGATGAGACGATGTTCAACCAATTTGGTATCTAGACCTGGCATGTCCTCATATGTCCACGCGAACACTTCTTCATGTTGCTTGAGAAAACGGGTGAGCCTTTCTTTCTCTTCCGGGCTCAAACTGCTGCCAATCCTGAGAATTTTAGGATCGTCTTCTGATCCAATATTGATATCCTCAGTCGGATCCTGAACTAAGGATGATGGCTCATCTTGTTTCTGAATTGCTGCAAATTCTGGTAATTCTTGAAGAGCTGAATCAAATTCTGCAGGTTCTTCTGACTGCTTTGTAATCTGACTACATTCTGCTCTTATTTTAACCTGATGAATCACTGTTGGCTTTGAAAAGGCCTCTGGATTAAGAACGAGCTTCTTGATAGATTGGGAAGACATTCTGAAAATTGGAGAATAAATTGATTCAGGAAAATCTCCTATCATAAAACAAATTACTTTTGTTAAGAAAATAATTTGAAAGATAAAAGAGAAAAATAATGGCAAATTTTCAAAGATTTGATAACGAGAAGTAAAGAGACAAATGGCATCCAGATAGACAAAGGAAATTTGCAACTTTATTGAAAGATTGAATTGAGGACAATGATTGAAATGAAACGGGATATCATCCTAAATGTGAAAACAAAAGAATAGAAATGAAAGACAAGCAGATGCCCTTAGTGCGTTCCTTTGATAAAGATAGTGCCCTTCTGAGATCTTCTGCCACTAAAGCCCAATCCGGCCCTCTGAGGATAGTGCTGAGGAATTACTGGCTCGAGACGACCATTCCCATTTTTTCCCAGGCCTTGAAAAGGCTGATAACCATGCTTTACTAACAGATCAAATCCCTTTTTGGCCTTCATAAATTGGGAGAACAGTGGATGATCTTTGAATGTACTATAGTCAATTCGTCCTCCAATTTTGAAAAACTGTAGGCCTCTCCATCGAGTCATGGCCACTGTATGTGCTGGTTGTTCAGCCGTCTGCAGTATTCCCGAATTTTCTTCAAAGCTGACCTCATCAATGCCCCTAATGCTAGGGATATCAGTAGTGAAAGTGGGCCTAGGAACCATGGGTTGCGCAAGCCTCTTCTCCGGATCCTCACCCAAGACTGTTGTGATCATTCCACCTTTTGACCACTTGACACACTGATAGAGAGTAGACGGCACCGCGTTCGTGTTGTGAATCCACGGTCGTCCCAACAACAGATTATACGTTGGGGGTACATTGACCACATGAAAGAGGACAGAGTGGACCGAGTAGTCAATGAAAATTTCCAAGAAAATTTTCCCTTTAGCTGTCTGGCCATGATTATCAAACCCGTAGATAGTGATCGGGTCTGGGATATATTCCTCTTCTCTAATGCCCAAAGCTTTGGCTGTCATTTCTGGGCATATATTGAGGCTGCTGCCTCCATCTATCAGCACATGAGGAATAGTCATTCCTCTGGATCGAATCACAACATACAAAGCGTTGTTGTGAAACACATGCGGCTTAGAAAGATCTTCATCTGAGAAAGTGATTGGAGCATTTGTCATGGCCTGATTGACTATCTGGGCCATGTCTTCAGGAGTTATGCTCGGTTTCACTTTGATTTTCCGCAACAGATCATTCAACACTTGCTGGTGCTTGGCGGAAGCTTGGGCTAAATCCAAGATTGAGACATTGGATAATACAGTAATCGGCTTTGGTGCCGATGTCTCACCTTTCTCCGGAGCGGGCTTAATAAAGTGCTTGGGGAGCCATGGCATTCTTTTAGCCACCTCAGGAGATACCCCAGCGGGTTTATCAGATACTTTCATTTTACCAAAAGCTGCAATGAGATCCATTTTCTGAGCTTTGGACTGAGCCTGCTGCAGCACAAGGACCTGATGTTGGACTTGCATATCCCTTTTAGAGCATGGCCTAATATGCTCCTGCGGCTGAAAAGGCTGTTCAGAGACGACCGCCGTAGAATGATGGGGAAAGGGTTTCTTTAGAATATCCATATTTTCATCTTCGGCACCCTCTACCAGAAGATTCTTGTCGATGAGATCCTGAACAATATTCTTAAGAACGAAGCAATTCTCAGTATTGTGCCCCACTGTTCTGTGAAATTTACAAAATTGATCTTTGAATTTCCCCATAGGAATAGGGGGATCAACCAACCTAGGCAGTTTGACCATCTCCTTGGTCAACATATACTCGAGCACAGTCTCGAGGGATTGGTCTAGTGGAGTGAATTTCCTGTCATAACTCCACCCTTCATGCTTTACTTTTTCTTGGGGCTTCGGTCCCTGTTCTAATTGAAGTGGCTTATTGTATTGAGGCACTGACTTGCCTTTCTGATCGTTCTTGTTGGAACTTCCTGCCCCATAACAGAAATCTTTGTTCTGCCCCTTATAGTGGTTCCAATTATTATTTCTGACAGAATGAGTGAAGTGAGTTTTCTTCTTCTGCTCATTCTGGCCGTTGTTCTTGGTGAAAGTGAAGCCTTCGTAGAAACCATTTTCCATGCTCAACTCGAGCCATTCAGCTCGCTCTGTCAGTTCAATGAATGTCCTTGATGGTGCAGTAGAGATGAGACCTCTTAGAGGCTGTGAGAAGTTACTCAGAATTAGGGACAAAGCATGTCCCTCTGATATGGGGTCCCTCATCTTGTTGCAAGCTGACCTCCATCGGTGGATAAAATCTCTGGCCTTCTCATTTTCTCTCTGTTTAAGGCCGCAAAGATGGCTGAGGGTGGGAAGTGCCTCAGCATTGAAGAGAAATCGCTCAATGAACATGTTTACCACTTTGTCAAATTCCTTCAACTCAATTGGATTTACATGCTTCGAGTACCATTTAGCTGCGGTTCCCTCCAGACTGCGAGGGAAACATAGGAAAAGTGCACGGTTGTCTCGTTTGAATCTGGAGCATTCAGCGAAGAACATGGCGAGATGAGCTTTAGGATCGCCAGAACCATCGAATTTGATAAACTTTCTGGGGAGATTCTCGAGATTGTCGTCCCCATCCAAACCATCATAGAAGTCTTCGCTGGTGAAGACTTTCTTTCCCTTGTCGCGGGCCTGCAGGTCTCGAAGCATTCTGACCACATCTTTGAACTGCGGCTGGTTAGAGTCATTGAGAGACTGCTCTTTGAATTTGTTGGCTGACCCCTGCCCCTGGGTAGACTTGCGGAATGCCTGATGGGTCTCAAACTCTTCATCTGAATCTTCCACTGATTCCTCTTCATCAGTTGCATCAACATGCTGAGCAGGCTTCTTGGATATCTTCAAGGCTTTCTTGACTGCCCGGCCTTTTGTCTTTTGCTTCACCTGTGCTTTCTCTGTACTGGCTTCAGCTTGTTCTGCCAGCATCTTAGTCATCATCTTCTTAAACATGGCATACATTTGAGGATCAATGTCATCCTCAACCTGTTGCCCCTGATTTTTGCCTGAGCGCGGGGAATCCATTTCTTCGTCTGAGGCTGTTGAATATGCGATTCCCTCGACTGGTGTAGTCTTCCCTGACCTTGTTTGAACCATTGACTGTCACGAATGCTCTCTGCAGGGCAAAATCGATGGTTAGGCTTTTGAGAGAGATTTTGATTGGAAGAAAATATTCGCTAAGAATTTTGGTAGACAATTTGAAAGAATATCCCATTACTAGGGATTGAGTCGTTGCTGGGATTACGACAATTGCATTGTCATTCCTTTGCAAAGAAAATAAACAACTGAAAATTAAGCCTTGTTACCTAGGCGAGGTCGTCAAACCAAGAATTGAAGAATTTGCAAGATTTTTATTTATTGAAAGAAAACATGATTGCATCAATAATAAACTTGAGAAAGAGGGGGCGGACAGACAATTTGCCACCACTCTTTATAACTAGCAGAGACACGAGGACCGGGAAAAAGCGGAAGAGTAACAAAAGAGTCCCAGCCATATCTGGCAGAATGGTATATTCCGGACCACTGTGCTGATGTAAGGTCGAACTCTGGCACGACTCCTGATAGCAGTCGCATCTCTATGTGCTTCTGTCTCTGAGAAAACTGTCGAACACACCGCTCCGGATGATAGTAAGCACAGAAGAATGGACCAAGCAACTTGAATCTCTTGCCATATGCATAGGTGTATCTGGGAGGCGATAATTCTCGATCAAAATAGTCCCACACCACTTCTTCTTCCTGCAAATAGTCGATCAGGAATCGGTACCGCGCAACTGGAAGGAGCTCCTTACCGTTGTATCTGAATGAACTAGCTCTGGTTGGTACATGCTGAAGGAACCAAGATTGAAGAGCATAAGTACATCCCTCGACTAAGATGGACTCTCCAAGTGTGAAGCGGGTCAGTCCTCTGTATAGAAAAGCAAGCGCGGCCATGGCTATCGAGAGACGGCTGGTCTGTCGACTTCCCCATCTTCTCAAAAGTTGAACTATTCTGACATCCACATAATTTTGTCCATCTGGAAAGAAAGCAAGTCCCACAGTACACAAAACCATCGCATGCTGAATTCTCTCTCGAGCTGTCCTGGACAACAAGCTGACTTCTGCGAATTCTCCATACTGTCGGTAGATCTCTATCAGACTCACGTATTCATTCCCATTTTCTTCAATCAGTGGCCAAGACTTGCGCCCTGTCATGCGAGCTACGGCATCTTTGGGGTCCAGACCCTTGACATTGATCAGAAACTGCTGCTCTAACGGATCTCCAGGCTGACCGGCTGGCTCAGGCAGTCCCATAATTTCTGAAAATTCATCCATCAGTGGTGTCATCTCGCCCCACGGGAACCAGAAAGTGCAAGTGCGCGGATTCCACCGCTCTGCCAGTGCATGAATCAGATTGCCGTTGACTGTCAACTTTCCCACTGCAGATGCCAATTCCAACCCACAGTCGCTCAAGTGGTCCGGAAACATACGAGAGAAATTTTTGAACCAGACATAGTACCACCGGGGGAAGAAGGGTCCGGTGCTAAGAGATCGATGCTCAGGAAGACTTTGTCGCACCTCATAGGAGATGTGACCCTCAGGAAAAACAGAATCGAGCTGACTGGATGCCATCGGACTGAAAGACAAGAAGACTGGAATTAGACTTTGGAAAAATATAAGAAATTTGAAAATTGCAGGCAGGATAAAATGAAAGCTGGAAATTCGAAGTCCAGAGGAACGAAAGAATGGAAAATCTCCTGGAGTTTTGAAGAAAAGGTGGATAATTTGGAAAAATTGTCCAGGGTTTTTGAGAAAAAGGAGATATTTCATAAAAGATGAAAAATGAGGTATTTTGGAAAATTGTTCGGTATTTTGGAAAAATTGGGAAAAATATGAGAAAATAAGGCGAAAATGAATATCATATATTCAATTACAAACAATTATGCACATACAGCAATCCCTAAGAAGCCAACTCTAAATGCATTGATTTTGAAAGAGCTTTAGGACCCTAATCCTGACTCTAGGCTCAGATCAACTGTGTCCAATCATGCTATGCCGATATACTCGAGCCGAGGCTCGATGTACGTGGCATAAAACTCATCTCCGGGTCTAGGCTTGTGTTTTCCCAACATCCTTGAGCGCCTGCCGATATACGTTGGACTATGGCCCTTGGTACGTGGCAGGGGGGCGTTAGCCCAAATAAGTGGCCCAGTTGTGAGGCTTTGTCCCGAACTATGGTTCTGGAAGAGAGCCCAGCAACGTGAAGACCGGGTAGACATAGGTGGGGTGGTTTTTGAAATATGATCACATGCAGGCAAATAGAGGGCTCTAAGTCCTAAAGAGATAGAATTTTGAAATTTTTTGAAGAAGCAAACATTGTTTTCATACAAGTCCTAGATTGAGGAGTGTTGTATTTCGGACCTAAGTCTAAGTGAGCATGCATAATTCTCCTCAAATATGGTCCTATCAAACCATGCCTAGTCTACATGCAATCCATGTCAGCTGGGTTCAAGTCTAGGCTCCTAGGTTCACATGATATCAGAAATTAAAAGCTGACAGTTCAAAGAGCATGATTTTGATAATTGAGCTAAGTCAAAGCACATAATTGATCAGACGAAGACAGGTCCCATCACGATCGCCAAACCTGTTATCATCGCAAAAATTTTTCCCCTCCCTTGCGAGAGAGAAACGAATTTGCGAGTCAAACTCGACCAAAGTTTTGAAAATTGATTTGAAAATTTACTCGCCTCCGTTTTGAAAATTTGCGGGAAAATTCCATGGAATGGGATCCGCTTGTCGGTACGAGGTTCAACCGTTCCTGGCACCTTTACCAGGGGTAATTGAACCAAGGACCAATTATGTGCTCTAACTTGATTCAAGTATCTAAATTATGCTCTATTTTTCCTAGAATGTACAAAGAATCAGGCTTGTGCTATGGAATTTTGAAAATAATGCAAGTTTAAAAAAAATATGATGTTTGCTTTGGAAAATTGAAATATGCTGGAAAAATGATTGGAAAAGTACTTGAAATTGAATCCTTGGGAAAATCATTGAATTTCATTGGAAATCAGAAATTTGCATTGGAAAGTGATTTCTCAGGAAAACTTGAACTTTGGAAAATCGATTTTGAAATTTGGAATTGCTTTTCTGAGAAAATGGATTTGAGAATCTTGAGAAAATCTAAGAAATTTATTGGAAAATGACTTTTGAAATGGAAAATGAATTCTCAAGAAAACATGGAAAATATGAGAAAATGAATTTCTGAAAACTTGGGATTTTGAAATTTGAGAATTCGAAAACATAGGAAAATCTTGATTTGAAATTGGGAAATGCTTTGAAATGTCATTTGAAAACTTAGGATTTTGAGAAAATCAGATCCTAAGAAAGACTTGGAAATTCTTGAGAAAATTGAATTTTCTGAAATTGAAATTGGAAAATGAGTTTGAAAAAAATGCAATTTGAATGATATGAATGAATGAATATGAATTTGAAAAGGGAATTTCATTGAGAAATTGGGAAATCCTTTTGAAACTTTGAAAAATGCAGTGCATTTTTGAAGTTAGCCTAAGAGTGTAGGCTGAATGTGGCTGATATAAAGATCATAAATCTTGGTTTTCTTCGTATTCTGACTATGGCCATAAATACGAATCCCACCGAGTTTATAAACTCCATAAAAGCTTGTGCACGTGCCATTCGTGTAAACCATAGTGGATTTGAAATAAATGCACATGAATCATACATCAAATATCGAAATTTGCATAAATTAAACTATATGCAATGCAGCCCTATTCTAAGCAGAAAAGTAACTCTTATTCCAAATTATTACATTTGAGATTACATTGAATTGAAATAAAAAAATAAAATCTAAGTCTTCTTCTTGAATGTTCCTGCAAAACTAGAAAACAAGGTTAGCACAAAAATGTAGGTTTTTCTGAATTTATCCGAAAATATGGGAAATTATCGGATATTATTCAGATATAAACCCAAAATCATACCCCCTTTGATATAAACATGATGAATAATGAATAAATTTCGAAAATAAACTTGAAAATTCGAAATTGGGGTCAAAATGACCAAAATACCCCTGATGACCTTGAAATCAGGGTTTTCTAAAAGAATTTTTATAAATTTTGGAAATTTGAAAATCAAATGAAATAAATCAAACATAATATGATGAAATATGATGATATGCATGAAATTTTGGAGAACTAGAAATTGAAATTTCGAAATTTAGGTCAAAATGACCAAAATACCCCCGATAACAAGACTATGGCCTTGAAACCAGGGTTTTCTGAAATAAATTTTGCAAAATGGAAAAATATGAAATGCAAATGAGATTAAAATTAACCCTAATATGATTCTACATGCTTATGTACATGATAAAAACCCTAAAATGGCGAAAATATCATAAATATCAAATTTAACCTGATTTTCGCTTCTGAATTTAAAGATAAACTAACACATGGAGCAAATGAACTTGGAATTAAACCAAATTTGGCATGGACACCTAAAATAACCCTAAAAACAGAATGAAGCTCGAAAATCTAATTTTTTTTGTATTTTTTAAATATGGAAATTCAAATAAAAACCCTAAATTTCATGATTTTTGCCTAAAATATTGATTCTAAAGGGAATTTAGGATATCAAACTTCCATAAAAATTTCCCAAATTTTATGGGATGACAGAGGACAGTAATACAAGGATTTGTTCCTTTGACACTTTCTGGTTTTGACCTATGGTCGGAGCTGTACCACTCCGGCAAGTCGGATCGGAATCCGGCGACTCTAGTAAATGAAGGAAACAGATAGGTTTTGGTAGAAAATATGGGAAAAATAGCAGACCGATGGGAAAATGGCTGAAATTGTGGGAAAATGTCCCTGACAAACATAGGAAGATTTGATATTTTTACACTATTAGGATTTGGGTTACGGTTTGGAAAAGGCTACACTGTTATCAGAGACCTAAATCTCTGGAATTTCTGGACATTGGAATCTGTTAGACAGAAAGAGAAAATCCGGGAAAAATAATGAAACAGATCCAAAAATTCCCAAATTTTGGGAAATTGCAGAACATTATGTTAGGAAAAACTTTCATGTTGAAAGTTTTTGCATACAGGTTACAGATTTGGCGGACTTGATGCATTAGGGTCTGTCTATACCCTGACAAAGGAAAATTGAGATTTTCCCAAGGAGGTGTAAAATCCGATTTTTTATAGAGGTCAAAACTACTTGGAAAAACCTAAAAATTTCCAGATCATTATTAGATTCAATGATGAATCTACTATGATTTTTGTAGGACGATCCGGATCTCCCACGAGGGTGGTGCCAGAGGTTCTTTTCTGCTAAAGCAGAAATTGAAAATTCACAGAAGTTCAAAACCCGAATTGGGATTTGATTTTTGAAATGAAGTTGCATAACCCAAATCAATCTGGGTTTTTTACAGAGAATCACAAACACATATATGCATCTATAACGAAAAACTCAGAAATTTTAAACAAAAATTTGAGCATGAAATCATAATTGGACTGGACACCCAAATCAGCCTTTACGAACTGAAAAGCATATGTTAATTAAACTATTAGAATTAATGTCGAACAACTAAATGCAAAACGTATGATCCCTAGCACACGTTACCTATATGAGAACATTAAAAAAAAAAAAATGAACAGGGCATATGAATCATAGTTTTTTTTTTTTAGCTGTGGAAGGAATGATCCGATCCATGCATCGGACGAATTTTTTCCTTTATGCAGCCTTAACAACCAAATCAAAAGCATAGGTTTATGAAATAAAATCAAACATGTGAATCCAGATTGGGACTGGGTTCACAATGATATTTTTATGAAAAGAAGGAATATAAAAAAAAAAAATGATCTACCTTGGGTTGTGCTTGCACCGGCTGGAACTAAAGCTTGAGGATGTGGCTGCCTTGGTGAAAGAGGGCTGCACTTTGATGTGGCTGTTAGAAGATTGAAGGAGCCGTGCTAGTTGAACCGGTTGTGAAGAAAGCTGGACCTGAAGGGATGTATGCTTCAAAGGTGCGTCGGCTGGACTTCAAGGGATGGAGGCTTCAAAAGGGGGCGTCGGCTGGAGCTTGAACCGGCTGGTGGTTGTTGGCTGGAGCAGAGAGCTTGGGGGTGGTCTTAATGGCTGGAGATGGGGAAGCTTGGTGGTGGTCTTAATGGCTGGAAGTATTTGCTACAGAGCTGGAGGTGGAGGAGGCTCCAACTGGAAACTTGATGGAGTGGGTTGACTGCTGCAAGTGGTTGCAAGGGAGGCGTTGAGTGAGAGGAGTGGTTGTTGGCTGGTGCTCCCCTCTGGTGGCTGAAGAAGAGCTGCAAGCTGGTGAGATGGTGTGCTGCTGCTGCCAGAAGAGGTGGTGAAGGAGAAGCTGCTGTAGAGAGGTGAGAAGTTGTGTAATGGAAACCAAGAGAGAGAGAGAGAGAGAGAGACGTTCAATGGGGCTAGATAGCAGCCGTCTCTTTTTCTTTTAGCTTTTATCCTAACTTAGGTTTTGATGAAAATCAAAACCTAAGTTTCTAAAGATATTCTATGAATCCCATGTACGTGAATGGCTAGGAGAGGAAAGAAAGGAGGAAATAAAGAAAGAAAGAAAGAAAAGAAAAAGGAAGAAGAAAGAAAGAAAAGAAAGAAGGAAAGAAAGGAAGGAGGAAAGGGAAAGGAGAGGAGGAGAGAAAGGAAATGGAGAAATAGAGGGGCTGGAGGTTTGGGCGACCACCTTGTGGGTCCCACCTCTCTAAAATAAAAAAATAAAAATAAAATAAAAATAAAAAAAAATAAAAATCAATAAAAACAAAAATAAACAAATAAAAAGAAGCATCTTTTTTTTTTTAATAAAATAAAAATGCAAATGAATGGGCCATCTCAGAGCGGGTCCAAATTTTGATTTTGAAATTCATTTTGGCGATTTGAGGGGTAAAATAGTCTTTTCAAAAAAAATTCAAACGAAACAAACTATTTTTGGCAGTTTTTGAAACGAGCTCGGATTTTAAAGTTCAATACCCCATTGCGAAGCAAATCCAATGTAGAATTTAAAAATATAATTTTGAAAGAAATCCAGATTATTTTTCTCGAGAAAATGCTTCCAAATCTATTTTTAGACAAAACAAGCTATTTTTGGTAGTTTTTGAAATGAGCTCGAATTTTGAAGTTCAATAGCTCATTGCGAAGCAAATCCAGTGTAGAATTTGAAAATTTGATTTTAAAAGAAATCCAGATTGTTTTTCTCGAGAAAATATTTTCAAACGAAATGAGCTATTTTTGGCATTTTTTGAAACGAGCTCGGATTTTGAAGTTTAATAGCTCGTTGCGAAGCAAATCCAGTATAGAATTTAAAAATTTGATTTTGGAAGAAATCTAGATTGTTTTTCTCAAGAAAATATTTCCAAAAAAATGAGCTATTTTTGGCAGTTTTTGAAACGAGCTCAGATTCTGAAGTTCAATAGCTCATTGTGAAGCAAATCCAGTGTAAAATTTGAAAATTTGATTTTGAAAGAAATCCAGATTATTTTTCTTGAGAAAATATTTCCAAATTTAGACTCCCGGGGTGAAAATGTCAATTTTGGAAACCCGAGGTTTGAAATTGATTTCTTAAAACTTTTAAAACTCAATCTGGATTGAAATTTATAAAACTGGAGTTTTGGACTTCGAAAATGAAATGAAATGCGATGAAATGTTATGAAATGCTAAGAAATGATATGAAATGATGAGAAATGACATGCGAAATGCAAACCCTGAATGGAGAATTTTAGATGTTAGACCCCGATTGGCAGTTGTACCAGTTTAAAAAGTATAAAAACTGATAAAATTTGCAAAATGATTGAAGAAATGGTTTTGAACTCTACCAAGCTAGAGTAACACTGAAAATTAGGGTTTGAGCTGGATTCAACTGAAATGAACTGGATTGAGCTGGGTTTTAGAGTTTCAGAAGTCAAATGAACTCACCGGACACTGACTCAACTGACCTTTCCAACTGAATTTTCAAGAAAAGCTGCCATTTTTAGAGAAATGGTATGAAATGGTCATTGGAATGAAGTGAATTACGAACCTGAACTGGGTTTGAGCTGAAACAAAGGTCAGTAATACTGAGGTGAACTAAAATCGAAGCTTGAACACTAGCTCAATTGGCTGAACTCGACTCAATTTCAGTTGAAAGAGCTGAAATGGACTAAAATGGGCTCCTGGACACTTGGAAATGGTTTTGAACTGAAACTGGAGCGCTTGAACTTCTGGTGAGCTCAAGTTAGACTCTAGGGAGTATAACTGACTATGAATGACTGACTCAGAGACAATTGGCTTGGATTTGAGCGAGAAATAAGCTCATTTCTGAAGAAATGATCCCATTTTGGCAAGAATTGTCAGAAATGAAAATGGTCTTCTCACTGTGAGCTCAGATGAGCTTTGGAATGACTGATATTCTAAATGTTCTGAACTGATCAGTGAGCTTTGTTGACTCCAACTGACTAGGGTCTGGGATGACCTAGGAGTAAAATGGTAATTTTCTTAATGAAAGTTGGTAAAATGGTGATTTTCTAAAACTGACTCGGGGTTTGACTCCTACACTGACCTGACAGGGTTGGCACTGCCTGAGGAGGATTGTTTGAGAATGGATGTGGAAAATTTGGGGTGTTTACAGTAGTCGGAGGTCGCTGCTCACAGCAAGGGGGGGGAGAGTGCCGCAGGGGCCACTGGCTCCCTGTTGGCCCTCCGGCAACCTCAAGAGAGAGAGGGAGGCGACAGGGGCTCGTAAGCCACCTGTTGGTCCTCCGATGGACACAGAAAGAGAGGGATTAGAAGAGGGGGAGGAGAAGGGGAAAAAGGCATACCTTTCGAGGTCGCCGGCGATGGTCGCAGCGGCGGCGGCGATCGGATCAGAGGGGAGGCGTCGGCTCTGGTCGTCAGTGGTGTTGTCATGCGCAGGGCACAAAGAGGGTCGAGAGGGAGGAGAGGAAGAGAGAAGGGAGGGTGCGCCCATCCTCCCCTTCTGCGATGCTCTTAAAGAGCTCGGGGAGGCTCGAAAATCAGGGAAACCCTCAAGGGGTTTCCTTATCCTGCCGAGGAGTGGAGCGGCGCGGGTGAGGGGTTGCGGCGCACCGGGGAGGGTTTGTTTTTAAACAACTCCTCCCTCAGTGTCGGGTTTTAAAACCCTACCGTTAACGGGCCCGGGTCGGGTCCCGACCCGACCCAGCTCGGGTCCGATATATATATATATATATATATATATAATTTTTTTTTTGACGTGGGTTTTACAGCAGCAGTGCTGACAGTGAACCACACATAAGTGGAGACACAAAGACATTATACAGGGGATATTGCTGGTGAATGACATGGGGGTTGCTTGCTGGTAACAGCAGGATGTTGTCTTGAGACACCTACAACAGGTAGTGGGATGCGGTGGCAGCAATGTTCGGTTAAGCGTAAATGCAGAGAAATCAGACAATAAAGTGTAAGGGGATGATGATGATATATTGAAGGTGAGAAAGTGGGTGAATAGTGATGATATAAGCTAGCAATTAAGTGTTCATGCTAAAAAAAAAATGAAGTTATGAAGGTGGCTGGAGACGTGTATAGTGTCTATAGCAAGTGGGAGTTTTGCTGCCATATGATAACAGCAGTAACCTATGTTAGGGTTGTCAAGGTGTTGACAGAAGCATACACAGGGGAGGCTAATTGTGAGGCTAAGGTGCGCAGGTGGGTCGTAAAGAATGGATCAATATACACAGGATTATGACCCTCATGGCACAAATGGTAAAACTGAATATTGACCTGTTTGAACTAACTCAGATTTTCACCCCACGATCCTAGTAACATCTGTCACGAGTCTCCAAGACTGCTGAATGACCTGTACAGAGGCTCCCTCCAATGCTTGCTCATGCCCAACCACATGACTTCCTAACCACAAGTTCACCTTCCCGTAGACCTTACATCATTTGACGACTCTCCATCCATACCAAATATACAGGGCCACCATTCGGGGAGAACAAATTGGATGAATTAAATAGGTCAGAGCCCATTAACTGAACTCATTTCTTTAGCACCTTCTGTGTGCCGCCATCGATCTCAAATTTTTAGAAAATATGCTGGAATGAGATGAGTGCCTCAAAACTCTATGTAGGGGATCTGACTACTCATGGTCAAGATTTTGCAGAGAATAAACTGGTTAGCTTTGAAACATTACGATCGCAAGGAAAGAGAAAGTTATGAGCAACCCAGTGAAACATATGTAGAGCAAGTTACTTTCGGGTCAGCCATGCTAAATATAGATGAAATGAATGGTTTTAGTAGCATGTGAGTGAGTAAGCAATTCTGCAAAATCCATAAAATTCTGGTTCTAGAATAAAAATAATCTTAGTTTCATTGACATACCTATTAATGCCGCTTCCACCCTGCGAATACCAGACCGCAATGATATTTGTACTTTGAAGAGTTTTGTGAAGGATGGGATTCCTTTCCTTTTTTTTCGTGGAACTCCTCTACTGTTGATAGCTGGACCTCCTTGGAGAAAGGAGCAATGCCCTTTGGTAGGGGAGGGTCAACTTTTTCCTTCAATCGATCGAGAAAGGTATGCGGGAACAAAAGTGATGAATGGATGATGAAGCTTTTTTTCCTCCTTTCTCCCCACCCCTTCTTCTGTGCCCGTTCTTATAGAGGAGGAAGAATCATCTGGAAGGTGGAGGTTAGAGATCAACGGATGATCCTTGAAGGATGAAGCAAATGGAGGAAGTTGGAGATGAAGGGTGGATGAGAAGAGGTTGTCTGGTGACGAAGGGTTGAGGAAGGAAGGTCGCACATGGGGGGGATTTGCCATGGAGGATTCGGGCGATGGAGGGAGAAGGCCAGAGAGAGGGTTCGAGAAAATTCTCGAAAGAGAGAAGAGGCCCGTCTTCTTTTTACAAAGGGTCTTCATCGCAACCCTTAAAAAAAAGATTCAAAGGGGGCCCCTTTTTTTACGGTTTTTACAAAGAGGGGGCTCCCTAACAAATTTTGCAAAAAGGGTGTTTTCATAAAACTTGATTTTCAAAAAGGAGTTTTTAGAAAGCGGACGCTTTCAAAAAGGAGGTTTTTCAAAACTATTTTTTTCTTTTCTATATTTTTATTTTTTTTGCTCTTTTCTTCATTTTCTATATATATTTTTTGATATTTTGAAATAAAATCCTAAAATTTATGAGAAAACAAAGATTTTAAACTATTCTTTTTGTATTTTTGAGAAACATTTACAAAATAGGGTTTTCAAGGCTATTTTGGAAAAAAATGGGTTTGGACTCAAGTTTTGAGAAAATATTCAAATTTTAAACCTCGAATCGAGGAATATAACACGATGGATCCAAACGGATATCGGATGAACTTGTTTGAGCTTTTCAAAAGTTATTTTGGTAATTTTAAGAATTTGTTTTAGAAATTGGATAACAAAGCTTAGATTTGAATCTTTTATCTGGATCTGGATCCGAAATCGAGTCAGATATTTAAAATGAATTTAATTTCAACAGAGTTTAAAAAACAAAATGGAATTTAGATTTAAATCTGACTCAATTACCTAGAAAATGGGGGCAAAAAGGAAATATTTACAATCATTTTGAAAAATTTGGGGTGTTCACACCTGTGCACGTGCCATTTGTGTCAGCCATAGTGAATTTGGAAAAATGTGCATGAATCATACATCAGATATTGGAATTACGAAAGTACACTATATACAATGCAATCCTATTCTAAGCAGAAAATGTAAATCTTATTCCAAATATTATATCTGATATTTACATTGAATTGAAATAAAAGAAAAATAAATGAAATCCACTTCTTGAATATCCCTGCAAAACTATAAAACAAGTTAGCACAAAAATGTTAGTTTATCTGGATTTATCCGACAATATCGGGAAATTATCGAATTTTACCCAGATATAAACCCTAATTTATACCTCCCTGGTATAAACATAAGAAATAAATGATGAAAATGGATTGAAAACATGAAAATAAGATTTGAAAATTCGAAATTGGGATAAAATGACCAAAATGCCCCTGATAGCAAGACTATGACCTTGAAATCAGGGTTTTCAGAAGGATATTTTGTAAAAAAAGAGATTTTGAAAATCAAATGAAAATAAAATCAAACACAAGATGATATGATATGATTGTATGTATGAAAATACAAAAAATGAAAGTTTGGAAATTCAAAATTGAGGTGAAAATGACTAAAATGCCCCTGATAACAAGACTATGGCCTTGAAATCAGGGCTTTCAGAAAGTAATTTTGTAAAAATGAGATTCTTGAAATTCCAATGAAAGCAAATGATATTAAAATCAAACTTAATATGATATAAAATGATTATATGCATGATAAAACTCTAAAAATGCAAAAATATCACAAAACACTGAATTTCGCCAAATTTTCGCTTTTATTTTGGCAATTTAACTAACATACATGGTAAATGAATTCTAAATTGCACCAAATTTGGCATGGACACCTATGTTAACCCTAATAACAGAATGGAATCCGAAAACTAAATTTTTTTGGCATTTTTTAATATGAAAATTTATAAAAAATCCTAGAAAATCATGAATTTTGCCTTTTAGCCTACATTTGACCTAATGACAACCTAATTTCGAATAGTAACTTACCATGGAAATGCACCAAATTTTATGGGCGGATAGAGGACAGTTAGGCAAGGATTTTTACGTTTTATAGATTTAGGATTCAACCTATGGTCAGAGAATTACAACTTCGTCAAGTTGGATCAAAATCCAGTGAGTTTGAGATTGAAGGAAAACTGACAGGTTTTCACAAAAATTAAAGGAAAAATAGTAAACCATAGCCAAAAGATCTGAAATTTTAGGAGGCTCTCCCTGACAAACATAGGAATAATTCATATTTTTACTATTTTGGCATCTGACTTATGGTTACAGAAGACACATTGAGCTAATAGGCCCCTAATTCTGATGAAATTGAACTCACAAGTAATTGACAGGCAAACTTGTAAAATCTAGGAAAATTAGAAATTTAGATCCTAAAATCTTGAAATTCTGGTAAATAATAGAGTATGTTCTGAGGAACAATTCCTATTTTGATAGTTAGAGCATTCGGCCTACGGATTGGGAAGCCACAATGTATTAAGGTCGGTCTAGACCCTGAGAAGCCTGTAACAGGCAAAACCTATTGGACTGTAAAACCCAAATTTTGAGAGATAGTAACCTTATCATAAAAATCCCATAAAATACAGTAAAATAGTAGATCTAATCATGAATCTACTTTATTTTTTAGAGGGTGAATCGGATCTCCCATGGGGAAGATCTCGAATTAACAAGTCTGCTATAAGGGGGATCTAGTGCTTCCACAGGGTTAAAAACCCAATTCAGTGTTTTATTTTTCAGATGGGGTTACAAAACCTGAATTTATTCAAATTTCTTGCAGGAAATTGATAACAAGCAACTCTAATTAGTCATAATTTTTTTGAAAATTACATATGAAAACTTGCACATGAAATAACGATGGCACTATGCGCATAAATCAAAAGCTAAACACAAGCTATATTACATGAACAAAATAATTAAGGAATGATAAAATGAGCCTATGTGCAACTATAAAAATGTAAAACCTACATGAAATTGATAAGAAAAAGAAAAAAAGAAATACCCAGGGAGGCTTGACATTGGTTTGATGTTAGATTTTAATGAGAGGGGATCTGATCCATCCATCGGATGGATCCCTTCTCGTACATAGCTTTAACATAAAAGATAGAATCTCTCTTTTTTTTTTTTGCAATGTAAACCTAGTTCTACACTGGTTTTTCATATTGGATTTATCAAGAGGAAAAGATGAAACAGGTTTTTACCTTGGGGAGCTTGGCTTGAACCGATCGAAGGAGGAGCGGAGACGACTGCGCCAAGGTCGAAGATGATGGCACTGTTTGAAAAGGGGTGTCTCCTTGTGTATGTTGGAGATTGAAGATGGAGGCTTTGGTGAAGTTGTTGCTACTTGGACTCGTGCTTGAAGTAACTGGAGGTGGGTTGAAGGTGATGAAACAAGATGTCAGTGCCGGCCATGGTAGCACTGCAGTGGTGGTAACCACGGTTGGAGGTGGCTAGAGGTAGGCACCGGCTGGAGGTGTGCTGCTGCCTTGGTGTGGAGATTGTAGTAGTAGCTAGAGAGGAGTTGGACCTGCTAGGCGTCAAAAGGAAGTGAGAAAGTTGGGGCAATGGAGGGCTGCAAGGAGGAGCAAGAGAGGGAGAGAGAGAGAGAAGTAGAGAGGGGAAAGGAGAATAAGAGAGAGGTGGAGTTCTAGGCGTGGAGGGGAATTGGAATTAGGGATGAGAGGGGGTCCACCGTATGATAGATAGGGAATTGGAAAGAAGAAGAAACAATAAGAAGGGAGGAGGAAAGGAAAAAAGGAAAGAAAGAGGAAAAGAGAAGGAAAGAGAAGGAGGAAAGGAAAAAGGAAAGAAGGAAAAAAGAAGGAAGGGGAGGAAGGAAAGAAGAAAAGAAGAGGGAGGAAGGGCTGGCGTCAAGGAGGAGAGAGGAAAGAGAGAAGGAAGAAAAGAAAAGAAAGGGAAGGAAGAAGAAATAGAAAGAAAAAAAGAGAAGAAAGGAAGGGAAAATAGGAGGGAAAAGAAGAGAAAGGAAAGAAAAAGAGAGAGGAAGAATAGAAATAAAATGGAGAGGAAGAGGAGAGAGAGGAAGTCGACCACCTTGGTGGGCCCCACTCTCTTAGGCCAAAATAATAAAAATAAACAAAAAAAATAGAGAAAAGAAAGACTTTATATATATATATATATATATATATATATATATATATATATATATATATATATATATTTAAAAAACTCAGAACGTGGAGCCATCTTAGGAGTAGGCGCACATATTATTTTGAAAACTAAAGGGGATAGAATGGTTTCTCAGAAAAATTTTCGGATGAAATGAGCTATTTTTGGCAATTTTGAAATAAAGCTCAAAATATGAAATTCTATAGCCCTTTGCAGAGTAAATCCATTTTGAAAGTTTAAAAATCAAGTTTGAAAAGAATCCAGATTGTTTTCTCAAAAAAATATTTCCAAATTTAGAGTCTTGGGGGTAAAAATGCCCATTTTAATAACCCAGGGTTTGAAATTGATTTTGAAAAGCTTTAAAACTCGAATCTGGATTGGAATTTTCAAAATTGGAGTTCTGGATCTTGAAAATGAATTCAAATGTAATGAAATGACATGAAATGATGGAAAATGATGAAAAATGATATGAAATGCCATGCGAAATGCTAACCCTGGATGAAGAATTTTATGTATTAGACCCCGATTGGCAGTTATACCAGTTTAAACAGTGATAATTTTGACAGAAATGAGCAAAATGGTTCAAGAAATGGTTTTTGTCCCTGCTGGGCAAAGTGTGACACTGAAAATTTAGGTTTTAGCTAGTTTGAACTGGATTGAGCTGGGTTCTAGGGTTTCATAACTCAAATGGACTGACAAGATACTAACTCAACTAAACTCCTAGACTAAATTGTCAAGAAATACTGTCATTCTTAGAAAAATGGTGAGAAATGGTAACTCGAGTGATGTGAGCTATGGACAAGAACTAGGTTTGAGCTGAGACAAAGGTCAGTAATACTGAGATGAACTAAAACTGGAGCTCAAACACTAGCTCAACTGACTTAATTTAGCTCAATTCCAGCTAAAATGAGCTGAAATAAGCTAGAAATGATTGACGTTCTAGCTGCTCTGAGCTTGAGAATGAGCTCGGTTGACTCTGACTGACAGGGTTCTAGGATGACTTAGGGGTAAAATGGTATTTTTTCTATTAAAATGGGGTCAAATGGTAATTTTCTAATACAGACTCGAGGTTGGGTTCCTATACTGACCTACCACGATTGACATCTGCACGAGGGGTGTGTCTGAGAATGGATGAGGAAAATTTGGGGTGTTTACAGGTTACAAGGAGAACGAGCTTCTGTCGAAACTCTCCTTGGAAAAAGGGTTCTTTGTGCGACAATAATAATAAAAAATTGCTTTGCAAACTATTCATGAAACACGAGTCCCTTTAAATGCTCCCTAAAAAAGAGGTTTAACGAACCAACAAAATTGCATGCGAAAAGAATGAGCTCCCTTGAACTCTCCCTGAAAAAAAGGTCTCTCGCAAGAAAAATGATTGATAATTGATTTTGAGCCAATTGGCAGACGAGTTTGACATAAAGGTTGAATCTTGAAAGACCATGATTGGCAGATGCAACCCGAAGGTTGGAAAATAATGATTGACTTTGATAGCATTGATAACCTGAACGTTTGCTTGATGAAAATTGATGATCAGAGGTCTGACTGACAAAATTGATGAAATAGGTGACCCGCAGGTTTGATTGATAAAAATTGATTTGATAAAAAATTGGTTGATAAAAATTGATTGATGAGAATTGATTGACCCGGAGGTCTGAAAATGATTGATTTTGACAAAATTGGTGACCAATGGTCTGATTAATAGATTGGAGTGACCCAAAGTTCTGATAAAGATTGTTCGACTCGCTGATCTGAAGATTGACATTGAGCCTGAACCCTAATGCGAGACTAGTGTTTAGATTGAATTTTAGAAGAGCGACCAGTATGAAAACCAGATTTTGAAGAAGCACCATCATGAACACTGGGTTTTGAAAATAAAGTACCAGCACAAGCACTTGATTTTGAAAAAGTACCAGCACAAGCATTGGATTTTGAAAAAGTACCAGCACGAGCAATGGATTTTGAAAAATTACCAGTACGAATGCAAGATTTTGAAAAAGTACCAGCACGAACACTGGATTTTGAAAATGTACCAGCACGAACACTAGATTTTGAAAAACTACTGATGCGAAGCTGGGTTTGGAAGGAAAGTTTGAGTCAAAACTCGAATCTTTAAAAGAAAACTAGACAAATTGGATTTGAAAGAGGATTCCAGTCGGAACTCGGATCTTCTAGACCAATTCTTGAATTTAAATGGAGGTTCGAGTAGAACTTCAATTTTTCAAAGGAAAACTAGACAAATCGGATTTGGAAGAAAGTTCGACTCGAAACTCAGACTTTCTAGACCAATTCTTAATTTTGAAGAGAATCAGATGAATTGGGTTTGAAAGAAGATTTCAATCGAAACTCGAATCTTCTAGACCAATTCTTGAATTTAAAAGAGGGTTCGAGTAAAAACTCTAATTTTCAAAGGAAAATTAGACGAATTGGATTTGAAAGAAAGTTCGAGTCGGAACTCAGATTTTCTAAACCAATTTTGGAATTTAAAAAAAGGAAAATTAGATGAATTGGATTTAGAAGAAAGTTCAAGTCAAAACTTGGATTTTCTAGACCAATTCTAGAATTAAAAAAAAGAAAAATTAGATGAATTGGATTTGGAAGAAAATTCAAGTCGAAACTCAGATTTTCTAGACCAATTTTGGAATTTAAAGAAAAGCAAATTAGACGAATTGGATTTGGAAGAAAATTTGAATCGAAACTCAGATTTTCTAGACCAATTCTAGAATCTGAAGGAAAGAAAATTGGATTAGTGTGAAGATGGAATTTTGGAATAGTTCGACCAGTATGAAACTGGATCTTGAAATAGTACCAGCACGAGCACTGGATTTTGAAAAGGTACCAGCATGAACACTAGATTTCGAAAAGGTACCGGCACGAACACTGGATTTTGAAAACCTACCAGCATGAACACTGGATTTTGAAAAAGTACTAGCACAAACACTGGGTTTTGAAAACAAAGTACCAGCATGAGCACTGGGTGTTGAAAAGTACCAGCACGAACACTGGATTTTGAAAAAATACCAGCACGAACATTGGGTTTTGAAAAAGGTACAAGCACAAACACTGGATTTTGAAAACTTACTAGCACGAACATTGGATTTTGAAAAAATACCAGCAGGAACACTGGATTTTAAGAAAGTAAGTCGGCGCTTTAAAAAATATTTGAAGATTGTGATGAGAATTTTTAACTTCACCTTTATGATTGATTGTCATAAATGACTACTGGAGTCTCGGGATTTATCCCTTATTGCTGAATAGGTAAAAATTCGATGGATGCAAATAAATGCAAAATGTAGATAAATGTGGATGAATGCAAATAGATGCAAATGAATGTAAATAAATGCAAATGAATGGTGAAAGATTTTGTTTGATCCTACCTGCATATAGGACGTTTTGAAGTAGAGACAAATTTAAAAAAAAAAATGCCCCAGTGTAACTGGGGAGTAATATGTTGGATGAAATGATAAGTAATTGATATTTGACGAAAACTCTTTGAAGATAACAAGAGAAAGATTAATGATGTGCTTCTTGATTGATTCGGGAGGCACTCTGAAAGAGGTCACTCCTTATAAGAAGACATTAAACATTTTGCAAAGGAGAAATATAAAAGATGGAGCCAAGCCATGAGAAAATCGATAAATTTATTAATGCGTGGAAGAGAGAAAAAACAGATCGATAAGAGAACTGGGACTACATTGCCCCTTCAAAATGACATAAACAAAATGAAGGAAGTGATATAGCATTGGCATCATCTTTCTTCTTCGCATCCAGAGAGGATGTTGGCGAGATAGTTGATTGACTCTCCTCCTCGTCAATAAGCTTTTTGTCAATGCAATCTTGCACGGTGTTCTTAAAGATGAAGCAACATTCGATATCATGCCCTGTTGTTCGGTGAAACTTGCAAAATCGATCTTTCCATTTGCCCTTTGTGATAGGAAGATCATCAATCTTTGGGAGTTTAACCGTTCCCTTGACCAACATATATTCAAGGATCTTTTCGAGGGGCTGGTCTAGAGGAGTAAATTCGCAATCGTAACCTCAACCGTCATGTTTTACCTTATGTTGAACGCTTGCTTTCGTCTGAGAGCTGGAATGGAAAGGCTTGGTCAGGACAGCCGGTTGGTCCTCTTCTTCCTCAATGAAGAGACTCTTGTCGATATGATCTTGAATGATGTTCTTAAGAACAAAGCAATGTTCGGTGTCATGTCCCGTTGCCTGATGGAATTTACAGAATTGATCTTTAAATCTTCCTATAACGACAGGACGATCAACAATTTTTGGAAGTTTAATCCTCTCCTGGGTCAACATATACTTGAGAATTTCTTCACGCGGTTGATCAAGGGGAGTGACATCATGAGTGAAACTCCAATTGTCATGCTTCACTTTTTCTTGAGTGCGCGATTTCTGACAAGAGTTCGATTGAAGAATCTTGTTATCTTGCTTGAAGGTATCTCCCTTTTTGCCTCCATTATTGCTTCTGCTCGGCTTAGAACTTTTCATGTTGCTGCTCTTGCTAGTGATGTTCTTGGAGGAGACAAATGTCTTTTTCTCGATGGGAGCCTTTCTGGGATTGTCTTCAGCTTGCTTGGACATCATCTTAATCATCATTTTCTTGAACAACTGATATGCAGCGGGATTGATGTCATTATTGTCAGTCTGACTCTGTCCATTGGCAGATCTTGGAGAATTCATCTCTTCCTGCTTGCTGCTGAAATCACTAATGCCCTAATATGGTGGCGTCTTCTTGCCTGATCTGATCTGAACCACTTGGGAATACTGATGCTCTCTGCAGAATAAAATGGGTAATTTAGATTTGAAGAGTAGTTTTAGGATAAAACAAATAGGGGGAAAACATTTGATGAGAGTTAGGTTGACAATTTGAAGGATATCTCATTACCAGGGATCAGGTTATCGCTGAAATCACAACAATTGCGTTGTTATTCTTGTAAAGGAAATAAACAACTAAAATATGCCTTGTTACCTAGGCGAGGTCGTCAAACCATAATAAAAAGATTAATTATTGAAGGAGAATGATTTTATTAATAATAGACTTGACAGAGAGGGGGCGAACAAAAAATTTGCCACCACTCATGGTAATCAGAAGACACTCGAGGACCAGGAAAAACAGTGAGGGTAACAAAAGAATCCCAGCTATGCTTGGCAGAATAGTACGTTCTGGACCACTGAGCAGACTTTTGATCAAACTCTGGTATGATGTCTAACAATAATTGAGCTTCAATGCGCTTCTGTCTCTGTAAGAACTGCCGAACACATCATTCTGGTTGTTAATAAACTGAGAAGAAAGGTCTGAGTAACTTGAATCGCTTGCCATATGCATAGGTGTATCGAGGGAATGACTCATGACAGTAGAAGTAGTCCCACATGATTTCCTCTTCATGGAGGTTCTCGATCAAAAGTCTGTATCGGGGTATAGGTAGTGACTTCTTGGTATTATATCTGAATGAGTTGGCTCGAGTTGGTACGTGCCAAAAGAACCAAGACTGTAGTGCGTAGATGCATCCTTCTACTAAGATAGAATCTTTAAGCACGAAACGGGTCAGTCCATGGTATACGAAAGCAAGTGCCACCATGGCAATTAAGAGACGGTTGGTCTGTCGACTTCTCCATCTTTGCAGAAGCTGTACTATTTTGATATCAACATAGTTCTATCCATCTTGTAAGAAGGCTAGTCCTACGGTGCACAACACCATCGCGTGCTGAATCCTTTCTCGTGCTGCTCGGGATAAGGAGTCAGCTTTTTCAAATTCTTCATATTGTTGGTATAGTTCGAACAAGTCAACACATTGAGTCTCATGGACTTCTATCAGCAGCCTGGATCTACGTCCGGTCATCCAAGCTAAAGCATCTCGAGGGTCGAGTCCCTTGACGTTGATCAGAAATTGCTACTCCATAGGATCATCTGGCTGACCAACTGACTCAGGTAGACCCATGATGTCTGAAAATTCATCCAGTAGTAGAGTCATCTCTCCCCACGGGAACCAAAAGGTACAGGTACATGGGTTCCACCGCTCTACTAAGGCTTGAATCAAATTGCCATTGATGATTTGTTCTCCCACTGCTGATGTCAGTTCTAATCCGTAGTCACTCAGATGGTCCGAGAACATACAAAAGAAGTTTTTGAGCCAAGAATAGTACCACCGGAGAATAAAAGGTTCGGTGTTCAGAGTTCGATAATCGGGGAGACCTTGCCACACCTCATAAGAGATATGGCCCTAAGGATAAACTAAATCGAGTTGACTGGATGCCATCAAGATAGACTGGAAAATAAAGTAGAGGTAAGGACAAGACTTGAGGAAAAACCACACAATTTTTGAAGAAATTGCAAGCAGGATAAAAACAAGGCTGGAATTTCGAGATCCAGAGGGAAGGTAGGATGGAAATCATCTAGAGTTTTGAAGGAAAGAGATGAGTTTTCTGAAAATCATCCAAGGGTTAAAAAGTAAGAAGGGGATGTTAGGCAGTGCATGAAAACAGATGGGAAATAGGGGGTTTTAAAAATCGTCCAGTATTTTTAGAAAAATTATGGGAAATATGAGAAAATAAAGGAAAATAACCAAAGTACATTCAATCATATCCTGTACAAACAAGTATGCACATACAACATTCCCTAAAAGCTGACTCTAGATGCATAAATTTTGAAATAGCTGTAGAACCCTAATCCTAACTCTAAGGCTCAGATGATCTGTGCCCAATCATGCTATGCCGATATACTCGAACTGAGGCTCGAAGTACATGGCATAAAAGAATTTCTTCGGTTCTAGGCTCATGTTTTCCAACATCCTTGAGCGTCTGCCGATATACTTTGAACTATGGCCCTTGGTATGTGGCAGGGGGGTTTTAACCCAAATAGGTGGCCCAATTGCGAGGCTTTGTCCCGAACTATGGTTCTGGAAGAAAGCCCAGCAACGTGGTGGCCAAGTAAAAGTAGGTGGGGTTGTTTTTAAAATATGATCAACATGCAAGAAAGCCAAAGGCTCTAATGACCTAAAGAAGTAGAATTTTGAATAATTTATGAGAAACAAACATTGTTTTCAATCAAATCCTAGATTGAGGAGGATTGTATTTGACCTAAGTCTAAGTGAACATAAGTAATGTCTCCTCAATCAGTCCTACCAAACCATGCCTAAGTCTATATAAAATTCATGTCAGATGGGTTTGATTCTAGGCTCATAGGTTCACATGAAATAAAGCTGACATTATAGAACACGATTTTGACAAACCAAATAGAGCAAAACACTTAGATTTATCAGGCGAAGACAGGTCCCATCACGATCGCCAAACTTGTTATCATTGCAAAATTTTACTTTTGCAAGTCAAACTGACCTTTGAAAAAGATTTTGAAAATAACTCGCCACCGTTTTAAAATGCAGGATAATTTCGAAGAATGGGACTCGCATGTCCGTACGAGGTTTAACCATTCCTGGCACTATAACTAGAGGTAATTGAACCGAGGATCAATCTAGTGCTTTGCTTTGCTCAACTTGTCTAAATCGATGTTCTATTCCTAAATGCACAAAGAATCAGGCATGTGCTATGATTTTCAGAAAATATAGTTTTAAAAACATGATGTTTGCTTGGAATAGTTGGAAATATTTAGAAAAGAATACTTTGAAAATCGTGAACCTTGTTGAGAGAACATTTCTGAAGAAAAGAAAATTGATTTTTGAAGAAATCTTGATGTGTTGTGAAAATCGATTTCTGAGAAAATTCAAATAACTTTGAGAAAATTGATTTTTCTTAGATAAATTTAGAAAATATATCAAAAGGGATGGGCATGTGGCCCTATGAAAATCCTTTCATGATGCAATCTAACTTAGATGAATGAATACAATTTTGAAGAAAACATTTTCTGAAGAACTTTTGAGAAAATTGTTTGAAAAAGACATTTTTTTGTGCCTTGTAGAATTTCAATAAAATAGATTTTTCTCATATCCCTGACTATGGCCACATATATGGATTGAATCTAATCCATTTGATTCTAAAAGGAGAAAATATTTTGAAAACTTTGAAGTATGCAATGGTTTTTGAAAATAGCCTAAGAGTGTAGGTTGATTGTGGCTTAAAAGAAGATAAATCTGGATTTTATTCATATTCTGACCATGGCCATAAACACGAACTCAATCGAGTTTATCAACTCCCTAGAAGCTAGTGCATGTGCCATTTGTGTAGACCATGGTGAAATTGAAATATGCATGAATCATCCATCGCACAATTAACATTTATTAAAAAATTAAACTATATGCAATGCAGTCCTATTCTAAGCAGAAAAGTAAATTCTTATTCCAAATTTACATCACTAATTGAATTTAAATAGAGAAAAATAAAATGAAATACAGTCTTGAATATCCTTGCAAAATTAGAAAACTTGTTAGTAAAAATATGTTGGTTTTTTTGGATTTATTCAGTAATATCTGAAAATTACTAGATTTATCCGGATATAAGCTTTTTTCCATGTTTTCCTAAGATAAACATAATAAAATATGATATAAAATTGAATAAATAATAAAAATAAACAACTTTGCAATTCATATTTTAGATAAAAATGATAAAAATACCCCTGAAAACAAGACTATGGCCTTGAAATCAGGGTTTTCAGAAAATATTTTTGTAAAACTTTGGATTTAGGGCTCAAATGGATTCAAATCAAAGCCAAATCGGGTATGAAGTACCCCAACATGATTATAAACATTATCAAACCCTAAAAATATGAAAAACATGCATAAAAATTCAAAATATCACAAAAAAAGCAATTTTTAATAGTGTTTTACTCGAATCGGGACTCCGCGGACATCCTGTTTTCATGATTTAATCAAATAACATATCCAAAAAACTAAAAAATTAGCAAAAATTGACATGGATAGTTTTGATAACTCTAAATTTAAATTGCATTCTAAAAAATATATTTTTGACATTATTTTAATTATAAAAATTGAATAAAACCCAAAATATGCGATTTTGCCCATGGGCACTTTCCTGTCACAGTGTCAGACAAAAATGAGAGACCAATCACCATAAAAATTCATAAAAATTTATAGAGAGATACTAGATAGAAAAACAGAGATTTCACTTTTTACAGACCAGAAAAATCATCTTCGGTTAGGAAAATATTGTTCCAGAAATATGGGCTCAATTCTGACGAATATATAACGAGTTGAAATAAGTACATCCACTTTTGGGTACAAGGAAATATAGAAAATCATCTTAAAAAAATTAGAACTTTTAGCAATAAACAATAGATACACAAAGGAAGATTTTCCCTTTTACGGATCATCAATCGAATCCTTGGTTAGGGAGATACGATCGACACAAGTCGATCTAGGGTTTAAACAAGCTGTAACGAGCTCTGAGAAACCGACTATACTTTATGACAAATAAAAAATAGCAAAATGATGCAGAAAAAATATAAAAAAAACATAATAAATACTAGACATCAAGACAAAACCACTTCAACTTATGGATTGTCAATCAGATCTCTGATGAGAGAGATATCGCCTCTGCAAGTTGTTCCTGAATCCCAATAGTGATTTCACGATTTGAAAAATAAGGTTCGGTTTTCTATTTTTTTGACAGGGTTTCAGAACCCAAAATAATTCAATTTTTTTACAGAAAATCACTAACAAACCTGTGAACACATGAAATAACACTGTTTCTGTGTGCTCCGGATTAAAAATCACATATTAGCGATAAAGCTTGAAAAACTCTAATCTAAACGTGAACAAAAAATGCAAATAATGTCATAAATTTAGATTTGATGCTTGAGTGAATAAAATAAACATTAATACAGTAAAATAAAATAAAAAAATCAGGGAAAACATGGTTAGAACTTGATTTAGCCTTCGAAAGAGGGATTCAACCCATTAAACGGGTGAATCTCATCTTTTATTTGGCAAAAACATAAAAAATAACAATTTAAACGATTCCAACGGATTAGAATCATGAAAAACACCATTAAACAGTATTGAATCACTTTCTTAAATAGATTTTATGGTTCTCGAATGAAATCTAAGCTTGAATCCAACACACAAGGGGCGATAATGGTGAGATCTATAAAATAAACAATAAAAAATTAATAAAACTAGTGAAATAATGTGGAAGAAGTTTACCTTGGGGCTGCAGCTTCAATGGAGGAAGGAGAAGGTGCTGGGAGAAGAAAGAGGCAACAAGAAAGGGAGAGAGAAAGCATAGGGGTCAACCCCCCAATTTGCCCCTATTTATAGTTTTTTGTTTTTGAAAAACCTAATTTAGAAAGAATTTTAGGTTAATTAAAACTTTCCTAAAATGACTACATGAGGGGGGGAATCTTTTGGAGAATTCTAGCCAAGGTGGGACTCTATCTAACCGTAATTGACTTAATTAATAAAAATAAATTCCAAATGTGGCGCCACCTAGGCGGGCCCACATTTGGTTTTTAAAACTCGAATTTAAAAGCTTTAAAAACTGTTAAAAAGCAAAGATAAAGTTTTAAAATCACTATTGACTCTTCTAACCTAGCTAGGACACTGAGTAATCCTAAACTAACCAAAACTTTCAAGTGTGATGCCACCTAGTGTGGTCCCCACTTGATTTTTCAGAAAATGATTTTAAAATTTTTGAAAATAAAGGGTTAAAAATATTTTTTTCTCAGAAACTTCAAAATAACATCTAAGCTAAGTATTTTTTATTTATTTATTTTTTACATATGAATGATATGAGATTGAAAATTAGTGTTTTACATCCCTGCAGGGTGGTCCCGCTTGAAGAAGGTTGAAAACTGATTTGGAAATCAGGTTTTTGAAATGAAGGATTTTAAAAAGGAAATTTTTAAAGGAAAGTTTGAAAATAAAATCAAGGTTCTAAACCCAATAGAGTCCTAAATGAATTGGGACTCTTTCAGAGGCGGCGCCAACTATGTGGGCCCCACATCACAATTTTGAAAAAGTAAAAATAAAGAATGAAAAGAGTTTTGAAGCAGAGTTGATCACCATATGAGAATCAGAGGCTTTAAAATAGAGTTCTGACTCGATTAGAACTTTGAGACAGAGTCCTAAAAATTTGAAACTCTTTATTTTTGGGGTTTTTAAAAGAAAATAAAGAGGTTTTGAAAGTTCTTTTCAGAAATTGGCAAAAATGAACAAAATACAAGACCAAAGTCAGAGTCCTACTCCAACTGGAACTCTAGCATAGAGTCCTAAATCAACTGGGACTCTGGGATAAAATCTTGGAACTTTAAAATTTGGTTTCTAAAAAGATAAATGAAGAAGTTTTTGAAAGATTGTCTCAAAATTGAAGTCAGGGTTATAGTCCAAACTCAACCGAAACTCTGAAATAGAGTCCTGAATCAACTGAGACTCTGCAAAATGGACTAATTTTAAAAAAAAAAAACAAGTTAAGAGAATGAAAATGGAAGTAGAAACAAAAATCAAAATGGAGTCCTAAGCGGATTAGGACTCTGTCCCAGAGTCCTGATTGGACTGAAACTCTAGATTTTTGGCATTTTTAAAGGACAAATAAAAGAATTTTAAAAGGTTTTCTCAGAATTTGATAAAATGAGTTGAAAAACGAAGTTAGAGTCAGAGTCCTAGTTTAACTGAAACTCTTGAAATAGAGTCTCAAGTTGACTAAAACTCTACAAAATTGGTTTTTTTTTTCGAAAACAAGTGAAAAGGTTTTAAAAACAGGTAAGAATGAAAGTTAAAACAGAGATCAGGACTCTGAGACGGAGTCCTAATTCGATTGAAACTCTAAAAATTTTGATTTTTCTGAAAACAAATAAGAAGATTTTGAGTGTTTTTTGGGAATACAAGTGAAAACAAGATGAAAACTGAAATCGAAACTAGAGTTCTGATCCAACTGAGACTCTGAGACAGAGTCTTAATTCGACTAAAACTCCTAAAACTTTGAACAAACAAGGAGGTTTTAGAAACTTTTCGCAAAAGCTGATGAAAATAGGGTAAAAACTGAAATGATAATTAGAGTCCTGATCCAACTAGGTCTCTGGGGAAGAGTCTGAATTCAACTGTAACTCTTAAAATTTAAAGTTTTCTTAGAAAACCAATGAAAGGGTTTTTAGAAAATAAGTGAAAATAAGATAGAAATTGGAGTGAGGTTTAGAGTCCTGATTCGACTAGGACTCTGGAGAAGAGTCTTAATTTGACTAGAACTCTGAGAATTTTTGGTTTTCTGAGAAACAAATGATGAGATTTTAAAAAAGGACTTTTGAAAATAAGTGAAAATGAAATAAAAAAATGAAATAAGGATAGAGTCCTGATTCGATTAGGACTCTGGGGCAGAGTCCTAGTCCAACTGAAACTCTAAAATTTTGGTCAAAATGAAAGGTTTTCTCGAAAAGAGATAAAAATAGAAGTGAAAAGTAGAGTCCTGATCTGACTGAAACTCTGAAAAAGAATCCTAATCCGACTAAGACTCTTAGATTTTGGCCAAAATGACAGAAATGTACAAGAGCTAAGACTACCTCTGATTTAAAATCAAAATAGAATTTTGAAAAAGGTTTAAAAAGTAAAAAGACAGAGTCCTAATTCAACTAGGACTCTGAAATTTTAAGAAATTTGATAAATGAAGAAATCCAGAAGCGACACCACCTAGCTGGGTCTCATCTGAGGATCGAAATCAGTTAAAAATAAATCCAGATTGTTTTGTAAAGAAAATATTTTAAAATAAAAGAATATAAGATCCTGGGGGTTAACAAATGGAAAATATTGATTCAAAACCGAGGTTTGTGAAATTGATCTTAAAAAGAAGGTTTTAAAACTGGAATCTGGATTAGAAATTTTGGCAAATTAGAGTGCTAGATCTCGAAAATGACATGCAATGCCATGTAATGCAATGAAATGCCATAAAATGATGAGAAATGATGAGAAATGACATGCGATGATATGCAAAATGCAAATCCTGAATAAGAGATTTGAAGTCCCGGACCCGTGATAGAGATAAAGATTTGGACTTTTCTGTTCGGAGGTAAGAATTGATGATTAAAATTGAGCCAAAATAGATATTAAATCTTGATTGCAAGATGAAGTGTTGAAATTTGGTGCAAAATTTGGGCTTTGAATAGCCCTGGCTTGGGTGTCGACCCACTAGTTTCCTGAAGGATTTAGGGAGTGGATGCCAGTGGCTGAAGAAAAGGTGTTTGTGAATGAAGATGGAAAATTTGGGGTGTTTACACCTGTGCACAACCATTTACTGCATAGGCATCCAGTCACCATAGTGATTCTTTAGCAGAAATTAATTTGCTGCAAGTCAATTTGCTGCTACTAGAGGCAACTCATCGAGCTGTTATGCCATGATATATCAATACTGATCAGTGTTCATTTACTAGCTCTATCACCTGCATCTGGCTCATCACTGTACTGCACATCAAAATCTGAGGATGCTATATGTTGTTTAAAGCTAACTTTCCTATGTAGTCATTTTTACAGAAATCGATTGGCTAATCGATTTGCTGTGACTGTGTTGCAGCTTGCTCATGTACCTTACTTACTACTCAAGTGCTTATTTGCCATTCAGTATTCCTGCCATCCCCTGTACATCAAGCATCATACCATTTAACATTCACTTTCACTTTCTTCATCACTTGCACATTGTCCCCAGCACATCACTTCACTTCCTCACTCTCTTGTATATTGCTTGCACCTGTATGTCCACCGCCACCTCTTCACTAGCACTTCACTACATTGTTGTGGCTTTATTAGCACTTCACTGCACTCTATCAAATTGTTGCACTTACACTTTCACTTGTACACAACTCCCTGCACTTCTTACACTTCATTGCACCTGTACACTCTGCACTTGCAACAACACATGTACACTTGACACTTGTATTCAACTGCACCTCTGCATTTACTTCATTTCCAGCAGCACCTATTCCACTCTGATATACATCTTAGCATAAGTATGGTAGATGCATTCTCATATGCATCTTGGCAGATGCATTCTCATTTAGGCAGATGCATTCTCATATGCATTTTGGTAGATGCATCCTCATATGCATTTTGGTATATATATTCTCATATACACTTAGGCATATGCATATGCATTCTTCATTTAGCATAAGCATAACACTTAGGCATATGCATATGTATTCTTCATTTAGCATAAGCATAGCACTTAGGCATATGCATATGCATCTTGTCATCAACATGGGCATTATATATAGGTATTGATATGCATTTCTTCATAATGCATTGCATCTTCATTAACATGTGCATTTCCACTATAGCTAGGCATAATCATCTGCATATTAGTTTTAATGTGGTATTTTAAATTTCTTTTCTGTATTTTGCATTTCTTCTGCTTGTGTTATCTTATGTTTGCAGGGAAGCTTAGAAGATGCTGATTTTCTTTTCTATATTAGAAATTTTGATATTTCAATTTCAATTTCAATGTAAGACTGTAATGATTTGATATTAATGAGAATTTCTACTTTTCAGTTTAGAATAGAATGTATGAGCATATAGTTCTCCTAATTGCTTATGACATCTCATTTTATTTTTATTTTTATTTCAAAAATTCACAATGGTAAAACACAAATGGCACGTGTACCTTTCTAATAAGAGGTAAATAACCCTAAGTAAATGATTCACATTTATGGTCATAGTCAAAATGTGAACAATACTTGGGATTTTTATCTTTTATGGAATAACATTTGACCTCCACTTAGGTCCATTTTAAAAATCATCATATGTTTCTAAAAATACTTTTTTCTTCCTCTATCAGAATTTAAGATATAAATTAACTTGAGAAATATTTATGGCCATAGTCATGGATATATGAAAAGTTACTTTTATTTTAAAACCTATAAAGGCACAAAAAATTATTTTATTCTCTATTAGAATTTAGATATAGATTAGATTATAATATGTTTGTGACCATAGTCATGAATGTATTATGATTTAATCTTATTTCAATTCTATTAAAGAATAAAATTTGCTTTTAAATTTGAATCTTTAAATAAATTTCAAAGCATTCACATTTAGGATAGAATTACATTCATTATCAAATTATTTCAAGTCATCTTCAAAATTCCAAGTGATTTTGAAATAAATCTTCAAAAACACAGTTTTCATTTCTAAATTCAAAATCATTTTCAACTTCCATTTACAAATTCAAATTCATATTTTATTCTCAATTCCACTCAGTTTTAAATCTTATTTCAAAATTTTAATTTTCAATTCTTATTTCTGAATTCCACATTTCTGAATTCTATATTTTAACTTGAATTTCATTTTTAAATTCCTATTTCAAAATCAAGGCTCAATTTCTATTCAATTTCAAATTCCAAGTCTACATTCAAATTCAATTCTCAATCCCAAAATCCAATTTCAAAGTTTATTTTAAAGTTCTAAATTTTCAATTTCTAAATTCATTCTTTAAATTCCAATCCAATTTTAATTTCAAATTTTAAATTTCTAAATTTGTTTCCAATTTCAAAGTTAAATTTCAATTTCAAAATCAATTCAAAGTTCCAATTTGAATTTCCAATCCAATTTCCAAGTTCAATTCTAATTTCAAACATTAAATCAAATCAATTTCAAAATCCCAATATGAATCAAATTTCCATTTCAAATTCTAAATTTCAAATTCCAACTCCTAAATTCAATTTTAAATTTCAATTTCAAAGCCAGATTTCAATTAGACTTCAATCCCAAATCTCAATTTCAAATTTTTCAATTTCAAGATTCTATTTTAATTTCAAAATTTTGATTTATCAATTTTAAAGCTCCAAATCCAGTCTTTATTGTTTAAATTTCACTCTTTTCCAAATTTCATTTTCGATTTCAAATCTTCCTTTTCAATTCAATTTTTAATTTCAAAAGCTCTCAAAAATCTCAAAATTCTATTTCAATGTTTGATCTCAGTTATAATTTCAACTTCCAAATTTCAAATTTTCTTTTCAAATCTCAAATTCATTTCATTCAAGTTTTGGATTTAAAATTTCAATTTTCCAAATCAAGTTCAATTTCTGAATCATTTCTTTAAAGATGTTTTCAAATCTATTTCAAAAACACTTAGAACATCCAAATTTCTGAAATATTTCCAAAGCATGCATATTTTTCAAAGTTTAAAATTCATTACACAAGCATGATTCAATGTGCATTTAGGATTTTAGAATAATCACTTAGACAAATTTTAGGCAAAGAAAAAGGCATAAATTCGATCCTTGGTTCAATTACCCCTGGTAAAGGCGCCAGTGTGATCATGCAAAATTTTCCTCTCGTTCCTCTTTTCCTTCTCTTTGCCTTTCTAGCCTCTATTCCCTTTTTAAAGGGGAATAACAGATAGAAAAGAAGAGAGGGTGAGAAAAGAAAGAAGAGAGAAGAACTCTTTTGCAAGGTCGCATTTGATCAAAGAAATGTTTGAAAATCACTCCCCTCCATTTTGAAAATACTGCGGAAAAAATGGAGAGACAGGATTCGCTCATCGGTACAAGGTTCGACCGTTCCTGGCGCTTTTACCAGAGGTAATCAAACCAAGGATTGAATTTATACCTTTTGCTTTGCAAAAATATTATCTAAGAATTTATTCTAAGTCTAAATGCACAAAGAATCATGCTTGTGCAATGCAAATGCAAGGATGTATGCTTTTGAGAAAATAGTTTAGAAAATTTGAGATTTTCCAAGTGATTCTGAAATAAATTTGATAATGGAGTGAAGAAATGATTCAAAGATTTGAAGTTGGTTTGAAAAAGTTAGATTTTGAATCTAACTCGGAATCTGAAATAAATCTGGAATGAGAGACTTGAAATTCCAAGTCTTGGAATGATCAAAATTTCTTTAGATGAAGAGAAAAAAGAATTTAGAATTGGAATTTTGAAATAAGAATGAATCTTCAAAGTCATAATGAACTTTGAATTGGGATTGATTTTCAAGAATCGATTAAAAGAAAATTTTGGATTCAAGTCCTAAAACAGAAATTGAATTTTGAATTCAGATTTTGAGAAATAGATTAGTTTTGTGAAGAAATTCTCGAAGATTAATCCTGAATTCTCAGAAAACCCCTCTTTTGTAAATATTTTCAAATTTTACAAAAATATTTCAAAAACCATTATTTTTCCCATAGTTTCATAAAGTTTTTATTTCAAAAAAATACAAAAAAATTTGGAAAACACAAATAAAAGAACAAAAAAATAGGAAAAGAAAAGAAAATACGAAAAAATAGCCTAGAAACCCCCCTTTTGAAAATACTTTCGTGGTTAAAAGCCTCTTTTGAGATTTTTTTTGAAAAGGACCACTCTTTTGAAAACTTTCAAAACTTTTTGGACTCAATTGGTAAAACCCTTAACGGCTTCTTGTTATAAAAAAAGCAACCGGGGTCGATGTTGAGGGATCGCTTCTTCATCCTCGCATGTTCGCCAACCTCCTTCTTCCCCTCTGATTCCCTTTTCTCTCACTCCCCTCTTCTTCTTCTCTATCAAAAAAGAAACTTAAGAAGAGAACAGAAGGGAAGCTCCCTCAGAATTCCTGCAAACAAGGTAAGAACCCCTCCCTTTCATCATTTATCCATGAAATTCTTTGATTCCTAACACATGTTTATAGCTCGATTTCTTCTATTTTCGCCTTCATTGTCTATTTACATATAACTCCTCTTATGCATTTTAATTTCCCATGTTTATTTCTATTTCAAATTCACAATGGATTCTCAGTTTCGTTTAATGCATTTCCTTACATATTGGTAACCGGCGATGCCTCGCAATGGCATCGCCTATTCAACTGGGCTTTGAATTTCAATTTATATATGAGTTTATTTTACTTTTCCTTTTTTTAGTTTTGATTTTCCTTATGATTTTCAATTCCCTTTTCCTTTCATATTGATTATCTCTTTTGGATGTTTTACCGCATTCCTTTCTGAGCTTCCTTCTCTTTTTACTTTTCTGATTTTCTTTTCTTTTGGTTTTTCTGTTTTGGGTTCCCATTAACGCACCATGGATGGTGTTGATTTGCCTATAGCAATCTCAACACATCCCTGTGCTACAATAAAAGGAACGATCATGTTACAACATTTCTTTTGCTTTGTTTGTTTTGTCGATCTGTGATTTATTCCTGTTTAGCTCATGCTATCGGATTCAATAATCCTATATGGATCATCTGAATCCCAATCTGATTTTTCTACTGATTCTCAACTTTGCTTCCATTTTAATTTTTCTGTGAATTTTCAATTTCCTGTTTACACTGTGATCCCTGTTCTTGACATTCGATTTCCTGTTTTTTATTGGCCATTGCACTTTGATTTTCGTTGGCATTTTGATTTCTGACATTTGATAGTCTGCTTCATATCGATTATTGCATCATATCTACTTAATCACCATCATCTGCATATTTTCGTTTTCTGTTTAAGCTTCATGATCATTCATTTCCTCTGTTATATCTCAATTTAGCATTCATATTGATTTCAATGTATCAGTTCATTCCTTGGCGTCGGATTACATATATGTTGTGATTTCTGCTTACAGATCATCATTAGATCCCTTAGATTCATTCTTACTCCATACTTGCAATATTAGTTCTAGTAATTTTGCATCGTGTAGATTTCTTTGGCCTCATTGGATTGTATTCCCTGCAATTATTTTGATCCATTCTGATCACTCCCTACATCCTCTTCAGCTGATATTCATGCAGCATACTACCTTATGTGTTTTGTTACTAACATCTACCACATACCCCTCCACCGTGATCCCTTGACATCACCCCATCCGATTCATTTTGGTTTTGCTTGCTTGATTGACATCGTTTCCTATCATGTTCTTTTCCTTTCTTTTTTTTTATTATAGTTGTCTTAAGGGATAATCATCTAAGATCCACTTTGAGTAATTTGTTTTCATCTCTTCTTGTTTGTTTGTTAATTTCATTTTCTTCTTTTCGTTTATGTTCTTTGTTTTCCCTCCCTTTAGATTTCATGCACCTATCTCTATACATTGCATCAAAGCCCTGGGTATGCTAAGAGGTAAATCTGAGATAAAAGGGATGAGGGAAATTTTTTCGGGAGCGCCATTGCTTTTGGAGAGATCCTTGCTTGCGAGTGTGTTATAGGTCCTCTGAAAATCAGTGGCCTCGTTCCAAAATGCAGAGGTTCTAACGCATGACCTTACAGGTAAGTCTGGGAGTAACAAATATGATTGTTCTTTTTTTTAAGAATGGCGGGAAGGTTACCTGTTCATCTCTGTGCATTAACCCCATACTTACCTTCGAGTGTTATACAACACTTCATCCACTTCTGTTGCATTTTAAATGTTTCAAGTACTTAACAAATCCATCTTCAAGTTGGGATGTTTCCCTGTTGCTGGATCAGATAAAGAGGTCCATTGGCTGATAGCCATGGTCATTTTTATGAATGGAAGGTTGACTAGTCCAAAGACAGTGCTACGTTATCCCTGGAAACCATGATTGATTCAATGGACTGCATACTTTTATTGATAAAGGAGGTTGGATTAATGATTCTGTGATCCTTAATTATCAATTAGGTGGTGGAGAAGTCAACTGGCTGGACATCAACTCATCATGTATCACTATTTGAGCATGAAAACTTGAAGAAATAAATGAAACCTGATTTCTTGGATCTGGTTCCTTGGTACTTTGGTCTATTCAAGATGATTTCTGATCTCCTGGTATCTGTAACAACTTCTACACCTACTACCACAAATGCAACACACTCAGCACATTTACCTGCTATTTGACGTGCCAATTTAAAAACTTGAGCCATGGTTTACTGCAAAATGCTGTGGTTACCCCCCCCCCAGCCCCTGCGTGCTCAACCTATAAAAGTTGGATATATATATATATATAGGGTTAATGTTCAACTAACAATAACATTTGAGGAAAGTGATAATTCTGATCACAATCAGGTTTTCTTTTGTAGAGTTGAGCCTCTAAAAGGTTTTCACAACTAGATGGTAATAATCATTTTGTTTCCTTTCCTATTGCATTTGCATTTTATATCATTGGTTGGTTTGTTCAATTTGTTGACAGTTTTCTTCGGATTATTATGCACCTAACTGGAGATCAATATGTTTATTAGAATTTTGATTTATGTATCCTTGATTGGCTTGTTTGTGTCATTTTAGATGGGTGCAACCGATGAATGGTTGAAGGATAGTGTTGTCACCTGTAATGGTATACCTAGTCATACTCCATCCACCAAGTTGTTGTAGCTTCCAGCATCTCTTCCACCTGTCACTCACTCTCACCCTCCTGTTAACACTCACCTGCATTGCATTGCTGCCACCACCTGCACATGCTATAAACACCTGCTGTAAATACCTCTCATTAGTACTTGCTGAAAATTCTCTGCAGGCCTGTTTCATTAAATATTTGTTGTAAATTACTTAGTGAATGCATTTTGTGGATTCCTGCTGTAAATCATTCTTCAAATGTTAGCATTCACTACATCTGTACAAACACCCATGCACACTTACATAGCATTTTCGCCTGCTGTATGCACCATGGACATCTCCAGCACCCCTTCACTTCTTCATTTATATAGGCACGTCACCTTCCCCTTTGCACATGCCTCCATCTATCACCATATTTCTTCACCCATTTACTTATCACCTTCAAGTTCCTGCTATAGTAGCCCACCTCCAGCCTCTAATACCTACTACAACAGCCAATTCGCAGTACTATTTTTCACTGCACTCCCTTCACAAGCAACTCAGGTTGTTGTACCTTCATTAGCCCTTGTTGTCAACACTTTTCCCATATCACTTACCACAATCAATCCACTTTACCATCCACCTACAACAACATTCATATTGCCACGCCACACTTTCACAGCCATGTTGTAGCATCCATATACTATGCATCTGCATTCACATCCCACAATCTTCTTCATACTCACACTGCCACTATTGCACCTGTCATAGCACCTTCATCTTCCTTTGTGTTTCCCTATGCACATTACCCTTTATGACCCACATATTCAACACTTGTAGCAGATATTTCCAGCTATCACATACCCTCATACACCTTCTTCATTGCTTTCGTTTGTTGTGCACATTCATATACCCATTCCACTGTCATCAATTCATCCTCCCTGCTACATTGCTACCACGGTTTCACCTTGCACATCCCAGTTGCATCTTTACTTCCTTACATATCATAGCTGCACATTTTACCAGCATCTACCTACTTGCTATACATTATAGTCTCATGTACCACCTTCACTCAGCTCACATACTTGCACCTCCTAGTTATAGCCCCTTTCACTGTTGCAATCCTAACACCTACTCACTTATTCACTACTTGTAGGTCCTAGCATATAGTTACCTACACAATACCATATTAAGCACTGCTGTATACCTTCCCCTCTGCACCTATACTGCCACTTTCACAGCACAGTGGCTATCCTCCATTCACCACATCGCAACCCAGCCACCATCTATGTTCTTCTACCTGTTGTACTTACAACAGTTTCATCCCTACTTCAACATACTCTACAACTACCCTTTTCACTCATACTTGCTTCCTATACTTCCAATTAACCCCAACAACTTCATCTCCTCATCCCCCATACTGCCACCAATACTTGTGCACCTGCTATCAACCACATCCTTCAACCCATTTTCCTGCATCATCTTTATCCCAGCTCACTCCCTGCATTACCAATACCCCTCTTCATTAGCAAATAAGCATTGTCATACATGTTTCCTTCATTCGCATAGATGTAATATATTAGGCAAATACCTTTAGATTTTTCATTCACACCAAGGCACTGAACATATCATCTCACTTGTGGGTTCTCATTAACCTAATATATCATATATATTTATTTTTTCATGTGCATAAACATCTCATCATTTGCATCCTAAATGCAATGTGAGATTTTCTTCCATATGCATCTTTGTTATGTGCTAACCCTGTTTTGCAGGAAATACATGGAAAATGCTACTTTCCACCCTAAGTTAGGGACTTTTGTAATTTTAATTTCAATTTCAATTTCAAGGTTGTAATAGCTAGATATTAATGAGAAATTTTACTTTCAGTATTAGAATAGAATGTATGAGCATGCATTTTTCTTAAAGTTATCTGATTCATCTTATTTTCTCTTTTATATACAAATTTTACGAATGGAAACACGAATGACACGTGCACCATTCTAATAAGAGGTAATTAATCCTAAGTAAATGATTTGCATTTATGGCCATAGTCAAAATGTGAACAATACATAGGATTTTTATTTTTTATGGAATAACATTTGATCCTCACTTGGGTCTCTTTTGAAAACCATCATATTTTCTGAAATTTTCTTCCTTTATCAGAATTTGACTTGTAAATTAACTTAAAATATATTCATGGCCATAGTCAGGATATATGGAGGGTTAATCTCATTTCAAATCCTATAAAGGCACTAAAAATTTATTTTATTCTTTATCAAAATTTAAATACAGATTATATTATAATACATTTGTGACCATAGTCATGAATGTATTATAATATTAGTCTTATTTCAATTCTCTTAAAGAATGAAATATGCTTTCCAAAATTCAATTTTCAAAATTCTTTTAAAGCATTTCATCATTTAGGATAAAATTGCATTCTTTTTCGTATTATTTTAAATCATCCAAGTGATTTTGAGGTAAAATTTTCAAACATCGTTCTCATTTCTCAAAATCAATCTTCAATTCTTATTTATAAATTCAAATTCACCTTGTTATTCTGAATTCTATCTTATTTCAAAATTCAAACTTCAAAAATCAAATTTCAAAGTTCAATTCAACTTTGAAATTCTGAGATTCATCTGCTGATTTCAAAATTCAAGCTTAAAATCAAGTTTTATTCTTCATTCTCTATTTTGAATTCCACAATCTCCAAATTCTATCTAAGATTGAGTCTTGATTCTCAATCCAATTCATTCATCCAAAATCAAAGTTTTGAGATTGATTCTGAATCTCAAAAATCAGTTTTCTCTAAATTCAAGGCAGATTTCAAGATCAATTCAGGATTTCCAAAATCCAATTCCATTTTTCAACTTGATTCCAATTCCAGACTCAATTTCATTTTTGATTTTCATCTTGATTCTTGAATTCAAAATCCATTTTCTAATTTCATCTTTCGAATTCAATCTGGATTTCTCAAATCCAATTCTAGATTCAATTCTATTTTTAAAATCCATTTGGAAAACTCAAATCCAATCCCATTTCTAAATTCCATCTAGATTTCTCAAATCCAATTCCATCTTCAAATTCCATCTGGAGTTCTTAAATTCAATTCTATTTTTAAACTCCATCTGGATTTTTCAAATCTGATTCCATTTCCAAATCTCACCTTGGTTTTCAATTCCAACTCTATTTCCAAAATTCACTTTTCAAATCTATTTCCCAAGTCCAAATTCAATTTCCAAATTCAATTCCTGTTTCAAGTTCTGAATTTAAGCTCAAGATTGAAATTTCTTTTCAAAATTGATTTTTGAGAATCAAATTTAAATTTAAATTCAAATTCAAATTCAAAGTTCATTTTGACTTTGAAACTTCATTTTTACTTCAAATTCCATTTCAGTTTCAAATCTCTTTTTTTTTCTCTTCATTCTTCAATTCAAGATCTATTTTCAAATCTCTGATTATTCCAAGACTTAGAACTTCAAGTCTCTTCTTCTAGATCTATTTCAAGTTCTAAGTTAGATTCAAAATCTAACTTTTCCAAATCAATTTTCAAAAACCATTTCAAAATATTTTCAAACTTATTTCATAATCACTTGGAAAATCCCAAAATTTCTGAATTATTCTTCTAAAAAAACATACATCTTTGCATTTGCATTGCAAAAGCATGATTCTTTGTGCATTTTAAACTTAGAATAAGTTCTTAGACATTATTTAGGCAAAGCAAAATGCATTTATTTGATTCTTGGTTCAATTACCCCTGGTAAAGGTGCTGGGAACGGTTGAACCTCGTACCGACGAACAAATCTCGTCTCTCCATTTTTTCCGCAAATTTTCAAAAAAATGGAGGCGAGTAATTTCAAAATGTTTTCAAATAAAGGTCAAGTGAGACCTTGCAAAAGAGTTCCTCTCTTATTTCTTTCTCTTCTCTCTTCTTTCTATCTTTTATCCCCTTCAAAAAGAGAAAGACGCTAGAAAGGAAAGAGAAGGAAGAGGAAAAGGAAAAGAGGGAAAATTTTGCAATGATCACAAATTTGGTGACCGTGATGGGACTCGTCTTCATCCGGTCAAATCGATGCCTTTGCTTTGCTTTTATTTTGTCTAAGTCATTATTCTACAAATGTCAACTTCATTTTCATTCAAATCTTAGGAGCCTAGACTCTGTCCCAGCTGACATAATGCATATAGACTTTAAGTATGGTTTGGCAGGACCATATTGAGGAGATTATTGCATGCTCACTTAGACTTAGGTCTAAAATACAACTCTCCTCAATCTAGGGATTGAATGAAAACAATGTATGCAAGTGTATGCTTCTTTATTATTAAATTTTATCTCTCTAGGACTCTGCATTAGAGCCATTTGATTTATTGCATGTTGAGCATGTTTTTAAAAAACATCCCTACCTATATTGTCCCGGTCTTCACGTTGTTGGGCTGTCTCACTGAACCATAGTTTGGGAGAGAGCCTCACAATTGGACCATTTATTTGGGTTAACACCCCCTACCACGTACTTAAGCGCCATAGTCCGAAGTATATCAGTAGGCGCTCAAGGATGTTGGGAAGCCATTACTTAGAACTGGAGAAATATTTCTATGTCATGTACTTCAAGCTTCAGCATGAGTATATCGGCGTACCTTGATTAAAATCAGATGATCTGAACCATAGTGTTAGGATTAAGATCCTACAAGCCATTTCAAATATTGCATTTAGAGTCAGCTTTAGGGAGTGTTGTTTGCGCATCCTTGTTTGTACAACTGTAATTATGTGATGTTCATTTCTTTCTTATATAATTCCCTATATTTTAAACTTTTCTAAAAATCCTGGGTATCTTATTCAAAATTTGCCCTTTATTTTCAAAACCCAGGTTGTATATCTCCCTTTTCTTTCTTTCTTCATAATTTTCTTAAAACCTAGACATTTTTTTAAAGATTTTTCTATATTTTTCAAAATCTAGGTATATATTTCTTTTTTCTTCATAATTCTTAAAACCCTAGATATTCTTTTTAAGACTTCCTTGTATTTTCACAGAATCTAGGTATATATTTTTCTTTCCATATTTCTTTAGAATTATTTTTTAAAATCCTAGATATTTAATTTTTGAAGTCTCCTTCTATCTTTCAAAAGTCCAGGTGTATTTTTCTTTCCTTCTTTTGATTCCTTTAATTTCTTTGATCCTGCCTGCATTTTTTCAAAATTCAAATCTTACTATCTATTTTTAAAGTTCTTTTCCTATCTTTCAGTGTATATTTTAAATTCTATTCCTTGACTTTTCGCAGTAAAATCTCTTTTGTTAAGAGATGTTCTTTTCAAAATAACATTTGTTCATATTCTACTTGTTTATTCTTCTTCACAGAGAAACAACGTGATTGTCGCAATTTTCTGTGACAACCTAATCCCTAGTAATGGGATGTCTTATTGTCAATTTGATTTCTTCTTTCGTTAAAATTTTCTCCTAAGTTTTTCTAAATATCCCATTTTTGTCCTACAGAGAGCATTGGCATTATTGTGTGGTTCAGACGAGATCAAAGATCGTGCCACTCTAGCACCTCAGTTACCAACAGAGAGTAAGAAATGGATTCTCAAAAGTCTGCCAGAGAGGGAGCTCAGGCCAACAAGGATAAGATTGATCCTGCTATATATCGGTTGTTCAAGAAGATGATGGTTGAAATATTGTCCGAACAGGCTGAAGCCCGTTTCAGGAATGTTCCCGCTGAAGAGAAGATACCTGTCACCTTCCCTATAAACATCATTGGCAACCACAACAATAGCAATGCAGGAAATTCTAAGCCCAACAGAGGCAACAATAAGGGCAATTGGGGCAATCAAAGCAGCAATCTAGAGAAGTCTAGAGGCCAGAAGGAAAAGCTTTGCAAAAGCCATGATAGACCATTCCAATCCAGCCCTCAGCAAAAGGGCAAGAATCAGGAAAAGCCAAAGCACAAAGATTGGAGCAATGATCGATATTTCACTCCCTTAGATGAGCCGCTCGACAAAGTCCTTGAATACATGCTGACCAAGGGATTAGTCAGGCTCCCAAAAGCCACAAATCCTCCCACGATCATGGGAAGATTCGAAAGTCAATTCTGCAAGTTCCATCGAGCAGTGGGGCATGACACTGATCATTGTTTTGTCTTCAAAAATATCGTCTAAGACTGTGTTGATAAAAATCTCTTTCTTGAAGACGAAGAAGAAAAACATCCAGTCCCCCTAACCAAGCATGTTCAGTCCAACTTCGAGAAAGGGGTCATCACTCAACAAAAATCAAGCAAGCCAAAGAAGACAAAGCATGATGGTTGGGGTTATGACCGCGAGTTTACCCTTTAGGTCAGCCAATCGAGGTGGTTCTCGGATACCTGCTCGCGAAAGATATGATCAAACTTCTAAGGATTGTTGACCCTCTCGTCACCATGGGGAAATGAAAAGATTGTTTATGCAAATTCCATCGAGCTAAGGGGCACAATACGGAACGCTGCTTTGTCCTTAAAAATATTGTACAAGACTACATCGACAAAGAGCTCTTGGTACCAGAGGAAGGAGAGGAACAACCTGCAGTTATGACCAAGCCTTTCCTCAATCACTCAGAAGAATGCCAATGCCAATGATCTCTCATTTCTGTCATTTTATCTTTTGCCAGAACAATGTAGTCTCAGTTGTTTTTCCTTTTCAAGTTGTCATCGCTCTTAAGGCATCAATGAAATCGTCAACTTTCTCTTATCTATGGGTGTCACTTCCTCTATGATTTCTCAAAATCATCATGCAATATACCTCTTGCAAGTAATTTTTCCTTGAAAACTTTTGCTTACCTTTTTTCCTTTACAAAATTCTTTCTATGATTTCCCGAGTCCACAGGGATGCTCATTATCAATTCTGATTTTCTTCTTTTGTCAAATATTATTCTTCTTTCTCAATAATACTGGGGGGCATTTTTTTTTATTATCTTATGAAAATTGATTTTTTAGAAAACCCGTTTGCAGGCACGATCAAGCAAATTCTTTTTCCTCAATTTTTATTAATATTTTGTCAATCTTTATCAGTTTTATCAATTTTTATCAACTTTTATCAATTTTTATTGATTTTTCATCAATTTTATCAATTTTTGTCAATTTTTATTCATTCTCCTTTCAGGTTAAGGGATAAACCTGAACCTTGTTCCTCGAGGTATTCTCTTTCAGGTTAAGGGATAAACCTAAACCTCCTTCTAACAAGGTATCTCTTCATTTCTCATTCAGGATAAGGGATAATTCTGAAATCTTTCATCATTTTTCAAGCGTCATCAATTTTCCACCAATTTTATCAATTTTTACCAGATTTTCATCAATCTTTATCAATTTTTATTCTTTGTCAATTTTTATCAATTTTTTATCAATTTTTATTGATTCTTTATCAATTTTTATCATTTTTTTATCATTTTTTATTGATTTTTTATCAATCTTTATCAATTTTTATTCTTCATCATTTTTTATCAATTTTTATTCTTTATCAATTTTTATCAATTTTTATTGATTCTTCATCAACTTTTTATCAATTTTATCAATTTCATCCCCCCTACGGGTTAAGGGATAAACCTGAACCTCGTCCTCTGAGGTATTTCCCTTTCAGGTTAAAGAGTAAATCTGAATTATTTTTCATAATTTCCTCAATTTTCATCATTTTCTATTCAACTTACTCTTCAGGATAAGGGATAATCCTGAAACCATCATAAACAATTCAAATCTTAGACCATCTTGGGTCAAGAATTTTGAATGAATATCTCATCTTCTTCATGATCATCATAGTCAATTCATAACTTTTTGTCGATCCCTCCAAAATTTGACTTCCAAGTTGGAATTATCTTTTCTTCCCCATCTGTGTTCTGACTCAGTTTTTTGTTTTTATTCTTTTATCTTTTCTTTTAAAGATCCGAGTTCCGACATGGGTCTCCTTTTTTTTCTATTTTTGAAGCTCCGAGTTCTCACTCAGAATTCCTTTTGGATCCAATGCCCGTATTGGACCAATCGTTGCTTCAAAAATTCGAGTTCCAAACTCGGGTTTTCCATTTCCATTTTTTATTTTTAAAGATTCAAGTTTCGACTCGGGTCTCTCTTTTATCTTCGATTTTTAAAGCTTCGACTTCAGACTTGGACTTCCTTTTGGATCCAATGCTCGTATTGGACCAATCGTTGCTTCAAAAATTTGAGTTTCAAACTCAGGTTTTCCATTTTCTATTTTTAAAAATCTGAGTTCTGCCTCGAGTCTCCTTTGTATCTTCTATTTTTGAAGCTCCGAGTTCTGAGTCGAACTTCCTTTTGGATCCAATGCTTGTATTGGTCCAGTTGTTGCTTCAAAAAATCAAGTTCCAAACTCGAGTTTTCCATTTTTAATTTTTAAAGATCCGAGTTCTGATTAGGGTCTCCTTTTTATCTTCTATTTTTGAAGTTTCGAGTTCCGACTCAGACTTCCTTTTGGATCGAATGCCCGTATTGGACCAATCATTGCTTCAAAAATTTGAGTTCCAAACTCGGGTTTTCCATTTTCTATTTTTAAAGATCCGAGTTTCAACTCGGGTCTCCTTTTTATCTTTGATTTTTGAAGCTCTGAGTTTCGACTCGAACTTCCTTTTGGATCCAATGCCCGTATTGAACCAATCGTTGCTTCAAAAATTTGAGTTCCAAACTCAGGTTTTCCATTTTCTATTTTTAAAGATCCAAGTTCTGACTCGGGTATCCTTTTTATCTTTTATTTTTAAAGTTTCGAGTTTCGACTCGAACTTGCTTTTAAATCCAATGCTCGTGTTGGACCAATCGTTGCTTGGAAAATTTGTGTTACAAACTCGGGTTTTCCATTTTTATCTTCTATTTTTAAAGATCCAAGTTCCGACTCGGGTCTCCTTTTTTATCTTCTATTTTTGAAGTTCTGAGTTTTGACTCAGACTTCCATTTAGATTCAATGCCCGTATTGGGCCAATCGTTGCTTTAGAAATTCGAGCTCAAAAACTTAGGTTTTCCTTGTATCTTTTCTTTTAAAGATCTGAGTTTCGACTCGGGTGTTCTATTTATCTTTGATTTTTGAAGCTCATGGTTCCGACTCTGACTTCCTTTTACATCCAATGCCCGTATTGGACAAATTGTTGCTTCAAAAAATTGAGTTTCAAACTCGAGTTTTCCATTTTCTATTTTTAAAGATCCGAGTTCCGACTCGTGTCTCCTTTGTATCTTCTATTTTTAAAGCTCCGAGTTCTGACTCAGACTTCCTTTTGGATCCAATGCCCATATTAGACCAATTATTGCTTCAAAAATTCGAGTTCCAAACTCGAGTTTTCCATTTTCTATTTTTAAAGATCCGAGTTTTAACTCGGGTCTCCCTTTTATCTTCTATTTTTGAAGTTTTGAGTTATAACTTAGACTTCCCTTTGGATCTAATGCTTATATTGGACCAATCGTTGCTTCAAAAATTCGAGGTCCAAACTCGGGTTTTTCATTTTTATCTTCTATTTTTAAAGATCCAAGTTCTGACTCGGGTCTCCTTTTTTATCTTTTATTTTTGAAGTTCCAAATTCCGACTCGGACTTCCTTTTGGATCCAATGCTCGTGTTGGACCAATCGTTGCTTTGAAAATTCGAGTTCCAAACTTGGGTTTTCTATTTTTAAAGATCCAAGTTTCGACTCGGGTCTCCTTTTTTATCTTCTATTTTTGAAGTTCCGAGTTTCGACTCAGACTTCCTTTTGGATCCAATGCCCGTATTGGACCAATCGTTGCTTTGGAAATTCGAGTTCGAAAACTCAGGTTTTCCTTGTATTTTTTCTTTTAAAGATCCAAGTTCCGACTCGGGTCGCCTTTTTATCTTCAATTTTTGAAGCTCCGAGTTTCGACTCGGACTTCCTTTTGGATCCGATACAAGTATTGGACCAATTGTTGCTTTGAAAATTCGAGTTCCAAACTCAGGTTTTCCATTTTCTATTTTTAAAGATCCGAGTTCTTACTAGGGTCTCCTTTGTATCTTCTAATTTTGAAGCTCTGAGTTCTGACTCAAACTTCCTTTTGGATCCAATGCCCGTATTGGATTAATCGTTGCTTCGAAACTTCGAGTTCCAAACTCAGGTTTTCCATTTCTATTTTTAAAGTTTTGAGTTTCGACTCGGGTCTCCTTTTTATCTTCTATTTTTGAAGTTCTGAGTTCTGACTCAGACTTCTTTTTGGATCCAATGCTCGTGTTGGACAAATCTTTGCTTCGAAAATTCGAGTTCTAAACTCAGGTTTTCCATTTTTATCTTTTATTTTTAAAGATCCGAGTTTTGACTCGGGTCTCCTTTTTTATCTTCTATTTTTGAAGTTTCGAGTTTCTACTCGGACTTCCTTTTGGATCCAATGCTCGTGTTGGATCAATCATTGCTTCAAAAATTCGAGTTCCAAACTCGGGTTTTCCATTTTTATCTCCTATTTTTAAAGATCTGAGTTTCAACTCGGGTTTCCTTTTTTATCTTCTATATTTGAAGTTCTGAGTTTCAACTCGGACATCCTTTGGGATCCAATGCCCGTATTGGACCAATTGTTGCTGCGAAAATTCGAGTTACAAACTCGGGTTTTCCATTTTTTATTTTTAAAGATCCGAGTTTCAACTCGAGTCATCTTTTTATCTTCAATTTTTGAAGCTCCGAGTTCCGACTCGGACTTCCTTTTGGATCCAATGCCCGTACTAATCCAATGCCCGTATCTTCCCGCTCAGGATAAAGATTAAACCTGAATGTTTCGGCAAAAGGTCATCTGTTTTAAAAGGTGATTTAGTCTCAGGTATGAGATGCCCAAGAACAATCCCTTTTCTACGGATCCCCATTTTTCTCCTTTTGTAAATCTCTCTCGGATTTTTTGAGCAAAATCCAAAGGCTCCATTATGGTTTCTTCTTTTGGAGATTTCATACCTGTTCAGGTCAAGGGTTAAGCCTGAACCATGATCCTCGAGGTATCATCCCGCTCAGGATAAGGGTTAAACCTGAACTTTGTTTACAAAAGGTCATCTGTTTTAAAAGTTGATTTAGTCTCAGCAATGAGACGCCCAAGATCATCCCTTTTTAAGCTTTATGGAACCCCCTTTATTTCTTTTACAAACCCCTCTCGGATTTGTCGTCCAAACTCCGAAGGTCCCATCATGGTTTCTTTGTTCGAGGATTCCATACGGTCGTCCCTTTCAAGTTATGGGTTAAGCCTGAACCTCGCTCCTCGAGGTATCATCCCTTTTAGGTTAAGAGTTAAGCATGAACCTCGCTTTTCGAGGTATCACCCGCTCAGGATAAGGGTTAAACCTGAATTTTCTGTAAAAGGTCATCTATTTTAAAAGTTGATTTAGTCTCAGCAATGAGACGCCCAAGATCATCCCTTTTCAAAGCTTTAGGGAACCCCCTTTCTTTCTTTTGCAAACCCGTCTTGGATTTGTCGTCCAAACTCCAAAGGTCCCATCATGGTTTCTTCGTTCGAGGATTCCATATGATCGTCCCTTTCAGGTTAAGGGTTAAGCCTAGATATCATTTTTCCACGAGGTATCATCCCTTTCAGGTTAAGGGTTAAGCCTGAACCTCGCTCCTTGAGGTATCATCCCGCTCAGGATAAGGGTTAAACCTGAATTTTCTACAAAAGGTCATCTATTTTTAAAGCTGATTTAGTCTCAGCAATGAGATGCCCAAGATCATCCCTTTTCAAGCTTTAGGGAACCCTTTTTCTTCCTTTTGCAAACCCCTCTCATATTTGTCGTCCATACTCTGAAGGTCTCATCATGGTTTCTTCATTCAAGGATTCCATATGGTCATCCCTTTTAGGTTAAGGGTTAAGTTTGAACCTCGCTTCTCAAGGTATCATTCCTTTTAGGTTGAGGGTTAAGCCTGACCCTCGCTCCTTGCGGTATCATCCTGCTCAGGATAAGGGTTAAACCTGAACTTTCTGCAAAAATTCATCTGTTTTAAAAGCTGATTTAGTCTCAGCAATGAGATGCCCAAGATCATCCATTTTCAAGCTTTAGGGAACCCCATTTCTTCCTTTGGCAAACCCCTCTTGGATTTGTCATCCAAACTCCGAAGCTCCCATCATGGTTTTTTTGTTCTATATGGTCGCCCCTTTCAGGTTAAGGGTTAAGCCTAAGCCTCGCTCCTCGAGGTATCGTCCCTCTCAGGTTAAGGATTAAGGCTGAACCTCACTCCTTGAGGTAACACCCGCTCATGATAAAGGTTAAACCTGAATTTTCTGCAAAAGGTCATCTATTTTAAAAGTTGATTTAGTCTCAGCAATGAGACCCCAAAGATCATCTCTTTTCAAGCTTTAGGGAACCCCCTTTCTTCCTTTTGCAAACCCCTCTCAAATTTGTTGTCCAAACTCTTAAGGTCCCATCATGGTTTCTTCGTTCGAGGATTGCATATGGTCGTCTCTTTCAGGTTAAGGGTTAAGCTTGAACCTCACTCCTCGAGGTACCGTCCCTTTCAAGTTAAGGGTTAAGCTTGAACCTTGCTCCTCGAGGTATCATCCCGCTCAGGAAAATGGTTAAACCAGAATTTTCTACAAAAGGTTAACTGTTTTAAAAGCTGATTTAGTCTCAGCAACGAGACGCCCAAGATCATCCCTTTTCTAGCTTTAGGGAATCCCCTTTCTTCCTTTTATAAACCCCTCTCAGATTTATCATCCAAACTCTGAAGGTCCCATCATGGTTTTTTTGTTCGAGGATTCCATATGGTCGTCCCTTTCAGGTTAAGGGTTAAGCCAAAACCTTGCTCCTCGAGGTATCGTTCCTTTCAGGTTAAGGGTTAAGCTTGAACCTTGCTCCTCGAGGTATTATCCCACTCAGGATAAGCGTTAAATCTGAATTTTCTGCAAAAGGTCATCTGTTTTAAAAGCTGATTTAGTCTCAGCAATGTGTGAACACCCCAAATTTTCCCAACAAAAAATTCAAAAAATTCCTTCTTTACCCCTGACCTCCGTCCTCTGAACAATTGGGTCAATTTTCAACCAAAATTCCATTCATTTCTCAGATTCGCTAGAATCCAAACTCAATTTTTATGCTTGACCCAATTTCTGATCCAAATCAGACCCGGATCCATTCTGGAATCCTAATTTTCAAATTCAAACCAATAATTACCAAAAACCTCATTTCTCAAAGAATCTTATAAATTCAAAACAAAAAATTTATAAAATTGCTTCAAATAACTCATTTGGTCCCGATTGCTAAAACCCGCACATTTGCGAATTCTCTTCAAAAAAATAAAAAAAAGAGTAGCTTTATTGACTTATTGAAATCCCTTTTTACTAGAAACCTCATTTGAAAAAACCATTTTATAAAAAAAATCCTTTTGGGAGAACCCCTTTTTAGATATTGGGAAAAATTATAAACGAAACCCTCCTTTTTCTTCCAAACCCTCTCTCTCCCTCTCTCGGCCCTCCTTCACGAAACTTCTTCCGCTTTATCTCCTTCGATCACCTCTTTTGAAGCCTCCATCGCCCTTCAATCATCCTCACTCTGCATCCACCATCGATGCCTAACGACCTCCTCTTCTGGAGACTTCTTTTTCCTCTTTAAAAAAAGACACGCAGGGGTCTCTCCTCAAGCATCGCCTTTCACCCCACCATTGCCTTCTTTTTTTTTTCCTCACGATCTCTATTCTCTTCTTCTTCTTCCCCTTTCTTTCTCCCTCTGGTCTTTTCTCTCCCTAACTGAGTGAAGAAGCCAACCCTCCCTTCAGCAGAAGTTCCACCACGGTAAGTATTTCTGCTCTTCCTCTTATTCCTTTATTTTTTTTTTCTTTTTTTCTCTTCTTTATGCTCTCTTTCACGAATTCTATGGTTTCTGTTCTTCATTTTTCAAAGGGCAAGCATCTGTGTAGCGTTGATCTGCATATAGCAGTGTCGACCTACTCATTGCAAAATCATCAGAATGTTTATTCCTATATTTTTTTTCTCCTCTCTCCCTTCTTTCTTTTCTTTACGATTTGTTATGGAATTACTTTAGTTTACTGTGAAATTTGATGTTCTCCTCTAGCAACACCCAACATTTATAGTATAGCAGTTGAATTTGTTATGCTTTACTTCAAGGATATTATTAATTTCTGTGGTAATTGAATTCCATTTCTTGATTTACATCTTCTGCATTTTATCTCTAACCGATAATTTCAAAATTTTAATCCATTTGAAACTCTGTTTTCTGTAATTATTGAAAGTGCACTAGGATCGAGGCAACGAGCACTAGAGGGGGGTGAATAGTGCTTTTAAAAATTTCTGCGGAATATTGAATGATTTTGCAAATCTCAAAGCAAACACACAAAGAACACAAGATTTTATCCTGGTTCGGTCAAACCCGACCTACATCCAGTCCCCAAGCAAAACCCACTTGAGATTTTCCACTATCAACCTTGTAAACTACAAGATCACACAGACCATAACCGGTCCCACTTTCAGTAACAATCCTACTGAAAGCAAACAACTCCTTTACACCAAGGAGTCCTTCTTTTTACACAAAAGAAATAACAACTTACAATACAACCTATGAGCCTTCCTTTTGAATGCAAATGAGATGCAATTGGCTTTTGAAGTTGTTGAAACACTCTACTCACGAATTCACTATCTCTCAAAGTGATTTGAGTGAAAAACTGAAGTGAAAATATCACGTGAGTGAGAAAACAAATACTTGAATGAATAGGAGTGAAAAGCAAGAAGTAATTCAATATAATTCTATTGAATTTGATGTTTTTGAGTGTAGAATGCACTCATATTTATAGTTAAAAGATTCCATACGTTGAGAGTATGAAAGGGTGTCAAAACTGTCCATTTTGAACGATCAAAACATTTGAAAAATGAAAAGACACGCATTTTTGAAGTTTCAGGAAAACGGCAAAATTAGTCAACTAAAACATCAGTTAGTCGACTAATAGTTAGTTATTAGTAGACTGACAGTTATCGTCGGTCGACTGATCTGTTAATCGAGCCGTTTGAAAATCTGAACTTTTAAAACTTAGTCAACTTAAGAAAAGTTAGTCGACTGATAATATCATCAGTTGACTGAAAAACCTTTTAGTCGACTGCTGCTAAAAACTTCTGAAAAACAAACATTCTGTTCGGTCGACTGATAAAAAGCATTAGTCGACTGCTGCTAAATTTTCAGAAAACCCATGTTCTGTTCAGTCGACTGATAAAACCATTAGTCGACTGCTGCTAATTTTCCAGAAAACAGACATTCTGTCCAGTCGACTAATAAAACCTTCGGTCAACTAATTTGACAAAAATGACTTTTTAGAAAATATGGCGCGAAAGGATTAGTCGACTGATAAGTCTATTGGTCGACTAATAAACATGAAAATTTAAGAAAAGAGTTTTCTAAAAAGATTTTCAAAAGAGTTTCTTTTAGAAAAGTTTTTCTAAAGACTTTTAAGGTGAAATGCAACCTAAATATGCACTCTAAGTAAGGCTCTTACAAGAATCTAAGACTTTTAATGAATTAAACATTTGCACACTAGTCTTCAAGGATTCTTCACCGAATTCTTTAATTTCTTCATAGCCTTAGCTGAAATGCAGTTGATTCTACTTGCTCATCATCAAAATCTTGTACTTGAAGTATCATATATGGCTTCATTGTCGTAACAATCTCCCCATTTTTTATGATGACAAACTTAATCAAAGATGAAGCATTTAGATGCATAGATGGAGATTTTACTCCCCCTATCAATATGCTGCAAAACATTAAAAGTTAGCACATTTAAAGCACATATATCACATATTGATTGGTTTGCATTTCCATTCATCATTTCTTCATGCATTTAGAAATATATTCATTCAAAGCTTTCTTTTTCTCTTAATTTTGCATTTCTCATGCAAGATCTCCTGTAATGTAATTGCTATCATCTTTTTCTCAAGATCTCTCTGCAATTTCAAAGTAATGCTATCTTTATCTTTTTCTCCCCCTTTGTCAGAATAAAAAAGAGTAAGGGCAAAAATAGCATAAGCAAAATAGAGATACAAGTTTAAAAATATTACAACCCATAAAGTAAGTTTTTCAAAGATCAAAGATCCAAAAAGAGAGTTTAGCAAATCCTTAATGGCAGTTACATCCTTCTGAATTGAAGCAAGTTGTTGAGTCACATCTTCACGAAAGGTGTGTTGATGCAGCTCTAAAGCTTCCAGTCTCTGCATAACTTCATCATGGTCTTGATTTGTCGAAAATTTCTTTCTTTTTGCATGAGATGAAGGTGTCGCAGAAGGTGAAGGTTCAGAAATAGATGGTTCATTAGGATCAGATGGTTCAGTTTGATCAACATTTAAAGGAGGCAGATATTTAATTTTCATTCTTTTAAAAATTGTTTGATCAAAGAACTCTTTTTGCTCAATGTATTTTTCATTTGTTAAAGGAACTTTAAAATGTCTAAAAATACGGGTTAAAAGACAACCATAAGGAAGAAATGGTTTTTGTTTCCACAAGTTTGTAAAATACACATTGGCCCAGTTGACAGAAATATTTCCAAATAAAACATAAAGAGCCGTAGATAGATCTGTGGAATAATAATCAAAAGAACCAGTTTTGGGTAGAACATTGTGGGCAAGGATTCGTCCAGCAATGCGTGCACGAGTTTGAAGATTAGTATTTTTGAAAGGAGAGCAGTGAGGTGCTTCTGGAAGAAGAATTTGTTTAAAAACTCTTTCATCATTCAATTCAATAGTGTTGAAAAGAGTGTCTGAAGGTGGAATTTCAAGAATTTCTCCAAGTAATTTCGAATCAAACTCGATTTCAACATCACGAACAAGAGAAGACAAAACTCCAGTTTCATGATTCATTTGTAAATTCGTGTAAAAAAGTGAATAAGAAAAGGATAGTGAAGGGTGTCTGCACAAGCATCAAAAAGATGTGAAATACCAGGAAATAATTCTCTTATTTTGTAACGAGAAAACAAGTAAAATAGAACATTTCGGCCTGGTAAAATAGGTAGTGCAGAAATTGATCCAAAAGTGTCATAGAGAAAAGGATTGCGAAGTAATCTTAGTGAAAAACCATGTCTTGAAGTAGGTGTAGGAGGAGGAGAACCTAAACCTTTTGCAGATGCAGACTTCCTGCGAGGCATGGTTACCAAAATGTCGGCTTCCAAATGACGTCCGGCAAGGGGAAAAAGCTTTCCGGCGATCAAAAACGAAGGACAATGTGGTGGCTAACGATGAGGAGAAGTCGGCCAAAAGGGGATTCCGGCAAAGCACTATCACGGCAAGAGAGTTCCGGCGTTTCAAGATCACGGCCAGAAGATTCCGGCGTCTCCCTGTTACGGTAAGAAAATCCCGACGATGATGGAGTCGAACGACACTCCGAGGGTTTTTCGAAAGAGAGAGAGGCAAGAGAGAAAGAGAGGTTTAAGGGTTTCGTTTTTAAGAAAAAAACGAAAAGGTACGAAGTGAAACGATGCCTCTTTTTTTAAAAAAAAACGGGTTTTAAAACAAATCCAAGGGGTGTCGGATCCCTTCACTTAAATTTAAAAAAAAAAAAAAATTAGTCGACTAAAACTTTATCGGTCGACTAAAAAGTACGAATTATTCTAAAAATATCATCAGTCGACTAGAAATATATCGGTCGACTAATATGGTGCGATACATTCCAAAATATAAAACACCAGTCGACTAAAATTTTATCGGTCGACTAATATAGTGCGATTTTGAGATTTTGTTTAAAAATCAGCATTTTTATAAATCCAAAAACGAGCAAATACCTAGTTCTCTCCTAATTCTCATAAAATCTTCATTTTTAAGAGGTTTAGTGAAGATATCAGCATGTTGTTCTTTAGTGGAAATAAAATTTAACGAAATATCTCCTTTTAACACATGATCTCTTAAAAAATGATGTCTGACTTCAATATGCTTAGTTCTTGAGTGCTGAATAGGATTTTTCGAAAGATTTATAGCACTAGTGTTATCACAATAAATAGTTGTTGTGGAGTAATTCAAACCAAAATCTTTTAAGGTTTGTTTCATCCAAAGTACTTGTGAACATGCTAAACTAGCCGCTATATATTCAACTTCAGTTGTTGAGAGTGATACTGAATTTTGCTTTTTACTAAACCAAGAGACTAAGGAATTTCCCAAGAAATGACAAGTTCCACTAGTACTCTTGCGATCAGATTTACTTCTTGCAAAATCTGCATCACTATATGAAACTAAATCAAAGGAAGATGATTTTGGGTAAAACAAACCGAAATCTGAAGTATCTTTCAAATAACGAAGAATTTGTTTTACTGCAGTTAAATGAGATTCCTTTGGATAAGCTTGAAATCTTGCACACATACAAACACTAAACATAATATCAGGTCGACTAGCAGTTAAGTATAATAGAGATCTGATCATACCTCTGTAGAGCTTAGTATCTACACTTTTACCATTTTCATCTTTATCAAGAGAAGTAGTTGTACTCATAGGATTCCTTCTTGATTTCGATGAGTCCATCCCAAATCTCTTGAGAAGTTCTTTTGTATACTTAGCCTGATTGATGAAGATTCCTTCTTTAGTTTGCTTTATTTGAAGTCCAAGGAAGTAGTTTAATTCGCCCATCAAGCTCATTTCAAACTCTTCCTGCATAGCCTTAGAAAATTCTTTACAAAGAGAATCATTAGTAGAACCAAATATTATGTCATCAACATAAATTTGCACAATAAGAATATCTGAATTAAAATGTTTAATAAATAAAGTGGAGTCTACCCGACCAATGGAAAAACCAGATTGTTCTAGAAAATTTCGTAGTCTTTCATACCACGCTCTTGGTGCTTGTTTGAGTCCATACAAAGCTCTTTTCAATTTGTAGACCTTTTCTGGATATTTCTCATTTTCAAAGCCTGGAGGTTGCTCTACATAAACTTCTTCATTGATGTGTCCATTTCAGAATGCACTCTTAACATCAATTTGATATAACTTGAAGTTCATGTAACTAGCAAAAGCAAGCATCATACGAATTGACTCTAATCGAGCCACTGGTGCATAGGTTTCATCAAAATCTATGCCTTCTTCTTGATTATAGCCTTGTGCCACTAGCCTTGCTTTGTTACGAATGACATCACCATTTTCATCCAGCTTATTTCGGAAGACCCATCTTGTTCCAATTACTGGATGATCCTTTGGTCTATCAACTAGATCCCAAACATCATTCCTAGTAAATTGGTTAAGTTCTTCAGACATGGCTAAAAGCCAAAATTCATCATCACATGCCTCATTGATATTCTTTGGTTCTAATTTAGATATGAAAGCAACATTTGCAATATATTTTTCTAACTGCCTTCTAGTTTGGACACCACTCTTTATTTCACCAATAACTTGTTCATGTGGATGATTAGGAACTTCTTTCCAAACCGATTGAAGAGGAATATTTTCTTGAGAAGTACTCTCTATCAAGGGTTCTTCTTGAAGTATTGCTTCTTCTTCTTCGCTTAGAGGAATAACCTGCTCACAATTCTCATCAAATGCAACATGTAAAGATTCTTCAATACAAGATGTTCTTTTATTGAAAATACGATATGCTTTACTTCTAGAAGAATATCCAAGAAATATTGATTCATCTGATTTTGAATCAAACTTATCAAGATTATCTTTGGTATTTAACAAGAAACATTTACTACCAAAAATTTTGAAATATGAGATCTTTGGTATACGATCATAATACAATTCAAAACATGTTTTATGTAAACTTGGTCGAATAAGAACACGATTTAAGACATAACATGCTGTATTAATTGCTTCAGCCCAAAAATATTTTGGTAAATTTTTATCTTGAAGCATGGTTCTAGCACATTCTTGCAAAGTTCTATTCTTTCTTTCAACAACTCCATTTTGTGGAGCCGCTCTAGGAAAAGCAAAGTTGTGAGATATACCATGTAAATCACAAAACTTTAGAAAAGATTCATTTTCAAATTCACCACCATGATCACTACGAATTTTAATAATAGATGTAGATTTTTTATTTGTAATTCTTCTACAAAGTTTAGAAAATTCTGAAAAAGCATCATTTTTGCTTTTTAGAAAAATCACCCATGTAAACCGAGAATAATCATCTACTATAACAAAAGCATACTTGCTACCATTCAAACTTTGAATTCTAGATGGTCCAAATAGATCTAAATGTAAAAGTTCAAGAGGACGTTTTGTTGAAACTATATCTTTTGCTTTAAAAGAACTCTTGATTTGTTTACCCCTTTGACAAGCATCACATAAGTGATCCTTTTTATATGGTATTCTAGGTAGGCCTCTTACAAGATCATTCTTGGATAACTTTGAAATAATTTTAAAGTTAACATGTCCAAGTCTCTTATGCCATAACCATTGAATTTCATTTGAAACAATAAGATATTTTTCATTAAAAGAGGGTAATTCATCTAGATATAGTTCATACACATTGTTTCTTCTTTTACCTTTAAAAATGATCTTTTTAGATTGAAAATCAGAAATTAAGCATAAATCATTTTCAAAAGAAACATGAAAACCTTTATCACATAATTGACTAATAGATATTAAGTTATGCTTTAAACCATCCACTAAAAGAACATTTTCTATCAAGGGAAATTTTGGATTACCAATATTACCAATACCTATCACTTTTCCCTTGTTATTGTCACCAAAGGTGACGGTTCCTCCATCCTTATTTTGGAGGAAGGAAAATAACTCCGGCCTTCCAGTCATATTTTTGGAACAGCCGTTGTCCAATATCCATTTGCTCCTTATGTTGTGTACCTACAACAAAATCAGAAAACAGAGCATTTGACCCCTTTCTATTTTTGGGTCCATGAGAGTTAGTCTTAGGAACCCATATCCATTTGGATTTTGGTTTCCTTTGATAATAAATATTCTTTCTATAAAAGGATTTAGAATAAACATTTCTAGAATAATCATTTCTAGATGCATTTCTATTAGAACTAGAAAGTTTAGTTTTATGAACAAAAGGTTGAGAATAATGTCTTTGATTTTTTACCACATAGTTTGGTCTATTTTGAGTATCAAAGAAGCTATATCCCAATCCGGTTTTATTAACCGAGCATCTTTGAGAACCAAGAAGTTTTTTTAGATTCTCTTGACCATTTGTGAATTTGGTCACTATAGAAAGAAGATCATTTGACTTTTCTTTAAGACTAGATATTTCCTTTTGTAAGAGATTGGTTCTAACTCCAATTTCTTTTATCTCAATTGCTTGGCAAGAATTTTCCTTCTTGAGATCTTCTATTTCTTGAAGTAACACTTTATTTTGAGAGTCAAGAGTTAAATTTTCTGTTTTTAACTCTTTATTTTTAGAACTAAGACTCTTAAATTTAGCATATAAATCATTAAATGCTTCAAATAACTCATCATAGTCAAATTGACTTACCGAATCTTCTTGTGCTACAAAACACATGTTGGCGACTTTTTCATTTGATTCTTCATCGGAAGAGGAGTCACTATCATCCCAACAGGCTTGAAATGCCTTTTTCTTCTTGAATTGGTCCTTGGGCTTGAATTTAAGAAGAGGACAATCTTTCTTGATATGTCCTGCCTTTTTGCAGTTAAAGCACTTTACTTCATTGGGAATGGAAGAATCTGCTTTCTTTGAAATCTTCCCTTTTTGATGAATCTTCTGAATTGCCTTGTGATGAGGGAAATATCTTCATCTTCATCTTCTTCAGAATTTTCTGAGTCAGAAGTAGCCTTAAAAGCAAAAGATTTCTTTTTAGGCTCTTCTTCTTGTCTGTCTTGAAGTTGGACCTCATATGCCATTAGGTTACCAACTAAGTCTTCAAGAGTGAGAGTATTGAGATCATTTGCTTCTTCAATAGCAGTGGTTTTTCTCTCCCATTCAGAAGTTAAACACCTTAGAATCTTTCTGACTAAATCCACTTGTGAATATTCTTTTCCAAGGGATTTCAAAGTGTTAGTTATATCGGTCGTTCTAGTTACCATGTCCGATATAGATTCATTTTGCTTCATTTTGAACAATTCAAATTTCTGAACTAAAGAAGCAATTTTAGATTCTTTTATCTTTGACGTACCTTTGTGTGTTACGAGAAGAGTATGCCAGATTTCATTCGCTGTAGAGCATTGAGAGATGCGATTGAACTCTACCTTGTCAACGCCACAATATAAGGCATTCATTGCCTTGGCATTAAGTGAAGCAGTCTTCTTTTCATCATCGGTCCATCGGCTGAAATCAGTTGATGGAGTTTGGTACTTTTCTGAAACAACTCTCCAGATATCGAGATCCATGGATTGCAGGAATATTGTCATTCTTACTTTCTAGTATCCATAGTTTGTTCCGTCGAAGAGAGGAGGACGAACAGAGGAGCTTCCTTCTTTGTGCTGAGATGTTGTAGTTGTCATGCTAGATGATGGTCAAATCAAAGTAATAGCAAACCTTGCTCTGATACCAAATGAAAGTGCAATAGGATCGAGGCAACGAGCACTAGAGGGGGGGTGAATAGTGATTTTAAAAATTTCTGCGGAATATTGAATGATTTTGCAAATCTCAAAGCAAACACACAAAGAACACAAGATTTTATCCTGGTTTGGTCAAACCTGACCTACATCCAGTCCCCAAGCAAAACCCGCTTGAGATTTTCCACTATCAACCTTGTAAACTACAAGATCACACAGACCATAACCGGTCCCACTTTCAGTAACAATCCTACTGAAAGCAAACAACTCCTTTACACCAAGGAGTCCTTTTTACACAAAAGAAATAACAACTTTCAATACAACCTATGAGCCTTCCTTTTGAATGCAAATGAGATGCAATTGGCTTTTGAGGTTGTTGAAACACTCTACTCACGAATTCACTATCTCTCAAAGTGATTTGAGTGAAAAACTGAAGTGAAAATATCACGTGAGTGAGAAAACAAATACTTGAATGAATAGGAGTGAAAAGCAAGAAGTAATTCAATATAATTCTATTGAATTTGATGTTTTTGAGTGTAGAATGCACTCATATTTATAGTTAAAAGATTCCATACGTTGAGAGTATGAAAGGGTGTCAAAACTGTCCATTTTGAACGATCAAAACGTTTGAAAAATGAAAAGACACGCCTTTTTGAAGTTTCAGGAAAACGGCAAAATTAGTCGACTGAAACATCAGTTAGTCGACTAATAGTTAGTTATTAGTAGACTGACAGTTAGCGTCGGTCGACTGATCTGTTAATCGAGCCGTTTGAAAATCTGAACTTTTGAAACTTAGTCGACTTAAGAAAAGTTAGTCGACTGATAATATCATCAGTAGACTGAAAAACCTTTTAGTTGACTGCTGCTAAAAACTTCTGAAAAACAAACATTCTGTTCGATCGACTGATAAAAAGCATTAGTCGACTGCTGCTAAATTTTCAGAAAACCCATGTTCTGTTCAGTCGACTGATAAAACCATTAGTCGACTGCTGCTAATTTTCCAGAAAATAGATATTCTGTCCAGTCGACTGATAAAACCTTCGGTCGACTAATTTGACAAAAATGACTTTTTAGAAAATATGGCGCAAAAGGATTAGTTGACTGATAAGTCTATTGGTCGACTAATAAACATGAAAATTTAAGAAAAGAGTTTTCTAAAAAGATTTTCAAAAGAGTTTCCTTTAGAAAAGTTTTTCTAAAGACTTTTAAGGTGAAATGCAACCTAAATATGCACTCTAAGTAAGGCTCTTACAAGAATCTAAGACTTTTAATGAATTAAACATTTGCACACTAGTCTTCAAGGATTCTTCACCGAATTCTTCAATTTCTTCATAGCCTTAGCTGAAATGCAGTTGATTCTACTTGCTCATCATCAAAACCTTGTACTTGAAGTATCATGTATGGCTTCATTGTCGTAACAATTATAACTGCAATTTATGGTTCATGCATGTTAGATCTAGTATATTCTTTCTTTTTCTGCAATTTGTTTGGTTCGTCTCCTTCGTTGGTTCATTGGTTTCACTCTTTTTATCGTTTATTATTTGTATATCGCTATAATCGTTTAGTGGCGTCCATCTCTTTTGATTTATTTTGCTTATTCCTTTTACCCTTTCGTTTATCTGTAACATTTCATTTCTTAATTTGCTTGTTCACTCCTGCACTGCTGTACATTCTTCTATTTTCCTTCAACATCAGCATCACGCTTCACCCTATACCCATATGCTTAAAAGCCTTAATTCCTTAAGGTTTTTCCTGTCGAAACAAGAGTACCCACCTTGTCAGATTGAACGCTTGAGGTACCTCTTTTGCCTAAAATCTTCGCACCAATCATGTTGTATATCGTATTTCATCCCCGAAATTGAAGTTTATAGCGGAAACCCAATTTATGATCAATTCCACCCAGAATCCCGATCTACTAAGAGAATCCTCTATTCTGCTATGAAGTTGAGCAGGTATATGTTGAGGAATGTGCTCTATCTGCGTCTCTGATTTTAAAGGAGACAGAAGAACATAATGGTAACAATTGGGTTGAAGTAGCATCCTTTGTGTATGACGATTGGTATGGGAACATCTAGACTCGAGGCAGTAAGAAAAGCTGGTCATGAGGGGACAAGTTTATTGTTGGGTTTGCTTAAATACTATTCTCCCCAGCAAATGCAATTAACTGCCTGTTGTAATGAAGAGAGACCTTATCATTTCCGATATATATGACTGTTGCTAAACTAATGGCAGTTTCAGAAAATCATTATTGACAAGAATTTGAAGAAGACAATTGAAAAATTGTCATGCTACAACTGCATAAATGGGTGGAATTTGTTGTTTTCATAATAAAACAAATGATGGAAGGCATCAATGCCATTTTTCAGAGCAACTCTGCTGCAGGTAGTTTGGACAAACTCTGGAATGATTACAAGCCGCTGAAAGGGACCATACAAGGGATCAGGTACTTCCAAATGCTCTTTGATTGTTCTTTGCAATAGGCCTTATTTACAAGATACTGGGGCCTGATCCATCTTTTACTTAATACCCTATGACACTACACTACCCCACATATTACTGTGCATCCCCCCACCTCCTGTACACAACACTGCATATGCATAACACTCTACATTTATACATCATTCACCCTTCATTTCTCACATTCACAACAACACTTGTCCCTGTATATCTTCCACTTCACTTTCCACATATGCATGGCATTTATCTCACACCTTTCCACTTTCAAACTTGCTATACATTTATTCATTCACTTTTACTGCTAAAGCAATTGTTCATTACAACCCCTTGCACTTAGCAGTAAGATTTCCTTAAATACTATGGCTCTCACTCACCTATACTGTTGTTGCTCTCATTTTTGGACACCGGCAATAGTGCTAGGCCCTACTGTAGCTCTCATATATTTGAAAGCAGTGCCAACCACTGTTGTGGTTCCATTGCCACCCCATCTCCAGCCACAGCTGCCGTCTACCTTCCACCTACTGTAAATTGCAGCAAAACCTCCACAATGCTTCCACGTTTCTTTTTTTTGTGCACCTATTGATCAGCCCCCAACTATTCTCATCATTTTCCTGTAAAATCCACCATTCATCTACAACCCATCTTCAGCCCACACCTCCTGTATTCATTGTAGACTTCCACAGTAGTATGTCACTACTGCTACTCACTTTCCTTGCTATCTTAGCATATCAATACCCGCTCACTGTTACATATCCCGTAGCCTACCTTCAGCAATATTACCCCCCTTATACAAAAACATAACATTACAACCATGCGTTGTCATCACCATCATCTGCATCATAAGTTTTCATTAGATTGCCCACCGCAGCACCTTCCTTGCTGCCACCACTACCTACAACAGCACCTACATTCATTTCCATCCCCAATCACACTTTCCTTTACTTAGCCTACTTCACTTCTGGCTGCCACTTACACCTCCTTCATCTCACAAGCTATCATCCACCTATGTTGCATATATGCCATATATGTATATATATATATATATATATATATATATATATATATATATGCATATAAATAGGTATATATATCACTTTTTCTCCACTTTAAACCATAAATATTGTGGCATGTGAGCACCTCACCATTGGCATCTTTGAAATGTGCAATTCTCTTTTGCTTTCATACTAACTATAATGTTTTGCAAGGAATATGTGGAAAATGTCATTACTTGGGAGTTGTATTCTCAATTTTAAATATTGTAATAAGTTAGGTCTTAATGAGAATTTATATTTTCTGCACTAGAATAGAATGGATGAGCATGTAAATACCATTTGTTTCATTATTTTCCTTTATTTCTGAAAATTCACAAATGGGAACACGAATGTCACGTGAACCATTCTAATAAGAGGTGATTAAACCCTAAGTTGATGATTTACATCAATGGCCATAGTCAGAATGTAAACAAAACTTAGGATTTTCATCTTTTATGGAATAACACCGGATCCACACTGGATCCCTCTTCAAAAATCATCATATTTTTTAAATATTTTCTTTTTTTTATCATGGTTTAAATTAAAATTAACTCAAAATATATATCAATGGCCATAGTCAGAATATATTGAGAGTTAATTTCATTTTAAACTCTATAAAAGCACCAAAATATGTTTTATTCTTCACCTGAATTTAAATATGATTATTATATAATGCATTCAATGACCATAGTCAGAAATGTATTATATCTTCAATCTTATTTTAATTCATTTAAAGAATGAAATATGCTTTTCAAATCCAATTTCAATTTTTTTAAATTCATTCATCATTTAGGATAGAACTGCATCATATTTTCAAAATTCTTTTCAAAATACAAGTGATCTTGAATATCTTTCTTCAATTTCTAATTCAATTCATGAATTCAATCTCATTTTCGAAACCCGATTTTGAAGCCCAATTTGACTTTGAAATTTCAAATTCAAAACTCCAATCAAATTCAAAGTTCAATTTAACTTTGAAATTCTTGATTCATCTTCTAATTCTAAATTCAAACTTCAAATTCAAAGTCCAATTTGACTTTGAAATTCATTTGTATATTCAAAATTCAATTTCTAATTCTGATCAAATTTCAAATTTTAAATCAGCTTTGAGATTCCAAGTTCATTTTCAAGATTCAAATTCGATTTCAAATTCAATTCAATATCTCAAAATTCAATTTAACTTTGAAACCTCTGATTCATCTTCTGATTTCAAAATTCAAATTTATTCTTTATCTTCAAAATGCTTTCAAAAATCAAGGTTTTGAGATTAATTCTGAATTTCAAAAATTTGACTCTTTCTAAGTTTTAAATTCAATCTGGGTTTTCAAAACCCAGACCCATCTTCAGAAGTCCCATTTGGACTTTCAAAAACCAAAATCCAAAGTTAGAACCCAATCCCAACTTGGATCCAGATTTCCAAAGGCAATCTCCACTTTTGGATCTCAGACTTCAGATCCAAATTCCATTTATTATCCAGAATTCAACTCTATCTTGGATCTCAGACTTCAGATCCAAATTCTATTTAGGATCCAGAATTCAACTTCATCTTGGATCTCAGACTTTGGATCCAAATTTCATTTAGAATTCCATTTTAGGATTCAGACTTTGGATTCAAATTCTATCTCAATTTCCGGATTTCAAATCCAATTCCATTTTCAAATCCCATCCAGACTTCTTAAATTCATTTCTATTTTTAAATTCCATTTTGATTTCTTAAATCCAAAATTCCATCCTGATTTCAAACTTCAAATCTAGAATTCAATTTCATTCTGAAACTCATCTTCTCTCCTAAATTCAGATTCAAAATCTAATTTCTGACTTTGAAACTTCCTTTCTTTTCCTTTTATCTCAAAACCTCAAATCATTTTTTTCAAAATCTAAATTTATTCTCCCAAACTCTGATTATTTTCAAAGACTTAGAACTTCAAAATATCTTTTCTGATCTATCTCAAGTTCTAAGTAAGATTCAACCATTCAGAAATCATCTCTTCATTCCATCATTCCATTTTCACTTGGAAAATCTCAGATTTCCAAAATCATTCTTTTCAAAAGAGCATACATTTCTGCATTTACATTGCACAAGCATGATTCTTTGTGCATCCTTAGACTTAGAATAAATTCTTAGATAATCTTTAAGGCAAAACAAAAAGGCATAAATTCGATCATTGGTTCAATTACCCCTAGTAAAGGAGCAAGGAACGGTCGAACCTCATACCGACGAGCGAGCCCCGTCTCCCAATTTTACATTTCAAAGTGGAGGCGAGTAATCTTTTAAATCTTTTCAAAATTAAGGTCAAGTGAGACCTTCGCAAAAGAGTTCCTCTCTCTTCTTTCCTTTCTTTTCTCTTCTCTCTTCTTTTCTTTCTTTTTATTTTTTCCCTTTAAAAAAAAGAGGAAATAGAGGCTGGAAAGGAAAAGAGAAAGAAGAGAGAGAAACCAAGAGAGGAAAATTTTTTCGATGATCACACAATAAAATGCCCAAGATCATCCATTTTCAAGCTTTAGGGAACCCCCTTCTTCCTTTTGCAAACCCCTCTCGGATTTGTCATCCAAACTCCGAAGGTCCCTTCATGGTTTCTTCCTTTGAGGATTCCATATGGTCGTCCCTTTTAGGTTATGGGTTAAGCCTGAACCTCGCTCCTCGAGGTATCATCCCTTTCAGGTTAAGGGTTAAGCCTAAACCTCACTTCTTGAGGTATCACCCACTCAAGATAAGGGTTAAACCTAAATTTTCTGTAAAATGTCATCTGTTTTAAAATTTGATTTAGTCTCAGCAATGAGACGCCCAAGATCATCCCTTTTCAAAGCTTTAGGGAACCCCCTTTCTTTCTTTTGCAAACCTGTCTCAGATTTGTCGTCCAACTCCAAAGGTCCCATCATGGTTTCTTTGTTCGAGGATTTCATATGGTCATCCCTTTCAGGTTAAGGGTTAAGCCTGGACATCATTTTTCCATGAGGTATTATCCCTTTCAGGTTAAGGGTTAAGCCTGAAGCTCGCTCCTTGAGGTATCAACCCTTTCAGGTTAAGGGTTAAGCCTGAACCTCGCTCCTTGAGTTGTCATCCCTTTCAGGTTAAGAGTTAAGCCTGAACCTCATTTTTCCATGAGGTATCGTCCCTTTCAGGTTAAGGGTTAAGCCTAAACCTCATTTTTCCACGAGGTATCATCCCTTTCAGGTTAAGGGTTAAGTCTGAACCTCATTTTTCCACGTGATATCATCCCTTTCAGGTTAAGGGTTAAGTCTGAACCTCATTTTTCTATGAGGTATCGTCCCTTTCAGGTTAAGCCTGAACCTCATTTTTCCATGAGGTATCATCCCTTTCAGGTTAAGGGTTAAGCCTGAACCTCGCCCCTTGAGGTATCATCCCTTTCAGGTTAAGGGTTAAGTTTGAACCTCATTTTTCCATCAGATATCATCCGTTCAGGTTTGGGTTAAACCTGAGCCTCGTTTCGATGAGGTATTTCTCCCAGCCCCATCATGGTTTTTCCCATCGTGGAATCCATGCCTATCATATCCATCCAAGAAGGGATCATACTTTCGCTTCATCTTATAAGACATTTTTCTCAAAAATGTTCCATCAGAGTCTTCATGTATTCCTTCTCCATTCAGGTAAGGGTAGAACCTGAAATTCATCTCTTTGTCCCATCCAGGTTAAGGGATAAACCTGAATCATTCCAAAAGGCTCACTCTGTCTCTGCCATGACACCTGATCAAAATTCCTATTTTTACCATCCCGGGATCTTCATCCAAAGTCTCATCACGATTTCCTTATTTTCTGTTATCCAATTATCTCATTTTCAAGGATTTCATCTTTTTCAAAGCCATTCAGGATGAAGTGTTGAACCTAAAAACCATGTTTTTCAAAACAATTATTCCACACCCAGTTGAGGTCTTCTAACTAGGGCATTTTTTTCAAAATTTAGAGTGTTTTCTTTTCCACTAAGCTCGACTTTCAACCAACTTAGTAGCAAAGAGGGGCAACTATGAACGCCCAAATTTTTAAAAAAATTATAAAAATTCCCTTTTTTCCCCCGACCCCCATTTTCAGAATAATTGAGTCAGTTTTGATCAAAATTCTAGTTATTTCTTGGATTCACTGGAATCCAAATCCATTTTCTATATCTGACTCAATTCCAGATCCGATATCAAAATCCAATTCTAAGCCTCGTTATCCAATTTTCAAATCAAAATTATAAAAATACAAAAATAATCTTTGAATGGCTTAGACAGTCCATCCGGTCTCCATTTGGATCCACCGCTCTATATTCCTCGATTCGAGATCCAAAACTCAAATATTTTCTCAAAAGCTCCATTTCTAGACCTATTTTTTAAAGAAATTCCCAACGATTAACCCTGAATTCTCAGAAAACCCCTCTTTTGTAAATATTTTCCAATCGATATTGTTGAACTCTGTTGTGAGTTAAGCATGGGCGATGAACCCATCTCGTGAGTCAAGCTCACTTGTTTAAGAATGTCGCATCCTTGATTGTTAATGTATTGTTATCGCCTTCATCGGCAAGACACTTCTCTGTGCTTGTTATGCTAGATCACGTAAAGGTTGAGTATGACCTCAACATTTTGCTCATGTTGCCCTACGGGGAACATAAGGCTAGATGGCCCTAAGTATCTCAGAAGGAGGAATTGTGACCAAATATGCCTAATTAAGGTTAACTATGATTAATGAATGTGATGATTTCTATCATCGTAATTGCTCCATTATTGAATTGCTTTACTGCTTAAAAGCCTGAATATTTTTTTGTACGGTTTACCCTTGACACTAGATCCGTACCGTAAGTACAAAAGGGGGCTTGAAGCACCTTGTAGAGATACATGCTTGTCTCTGAGAAGAGAGGGAAGGAAACAGAGTAGCACGTAGAGGAGGAGACACCTCTCTCCTCCTCTCCGTGAATGCTTTAAAGGGGTTATTGAGTTTTTTTTTGCAAAAATTTCCACAATCCCATCATTTCTTTAAAAAGTCCAAATGAGTCTCCCTAAGAAAAAATATTTACGCTAATGTGTTAAATCCTAATCTAATTAACAAAAACTAAAGCTATACCCATTTCTAAGATTTTTCTCTTTATTTTTTTAACCTATTCTACTGGAATACTTACAAGTGACTAATTTCTAAACAAATCACAAATATAAACTCATTTTTCAAGCATTTTTCGTATTTTATTCTTTTCACACATTTTCTCAAAACTAACCATAAACTCAAGATTTTAATGCGATTTTATACTGAATCATGCATAGTTTAATATGAATTAAACACTAAAACGTATACATGATCATCTAATCAACGCAGATGGGGTAGAATTGTCAGATTCTATCAATGCACTACATTTGAAGAAAATTTATACAAAAAATAGCCTAGAAATCTCCCTTTTGAAAATACTTTCGTGGTTAAAAGCCTCTTTTGAGAATTTTTTTGAAAAGGACCACTCTTTTGAAAACTTTCAAAAACCTTTTGGACTCAATTGGTAAAACCCCTAACGGCTTTTTGTTATAAAAGAAGCCGCAGTGGTCGATGTTGAGGGATCGCTTCTTCACCCTTGCATGTTCACCAACCTCCTTCTTCCCCTCTGATTCCCTTTTCTCTCACTCTCCTCTTCCTCTTCTCCATCAGAAAAGAAGATTAAGAAGAGAACAAAAGGGAATCTCTTTTAGAATTCCTGCAAACAAGGTAAGAACCCCTCCCTTTCATCATTTATCCATGAATTTTTTTTATTCTTAACGCATGTTTATAGCTCGATTTCTTCTATTTTCGCCTTCATTGTCTGTTTACATATAACTCCTCATCTGTATTTTAATTTCCCGTGTTTATTTCTGTTTCAAATTCACAGTGGATTCTCTGTTTTGTTTAATGCATTTCCTTACATGCTAGTAACCGACGATGCCTCGCAATGGCATCGCCGATTCATCCGAGCTTTGAATTTCAATTTATATCTGAGTTTATTTTACTTTTTCTTTTTTTAGTTTTGATTTCCCTTATGATTTTTCAATTCCCCTTTTCTTTCGTATTGATTATCTCTTTTTGATGTTTTACCGCATTCCTTTCTGAGCTTCCTTCCCCTTTTACTTTTCGGATTTTTTTTTCTTTTGGTTTTTCTGTTTTGGGTTCCCATTAACGCACCATGGATGGTGTTGAGTTGCCTATAGCAATCTCAACACATCCCTGTGCTACAACAAAAGGAACGATCATGTTTCAACATTTCTTTTGCTTTGTTTGTTTTGTCGATCTACGATTTATTCCTGTTCGGCTCATGCTATCAGATTCAATAATCCTATATAGATCATTTGAATCCCAATCCAATTTTCCTGCTGATTCTCAACTTTGCTTCCATTTTAATTTTTCTATGAATTTTCAATTTTCTGTTTACATTGTGATCCCTGTTCTTGACGTTCGATTTCCTATTTTTTATTGGTTATTGCACTTTGATTTTCGTTGGCATTTTGATTTCTGACATTTGATAGTCTGCTTCATATCGATTATTGCATCATATCTACTTAATCACCATCATCAGCATATTTTTGTTTTCTGTTTGAGCTTCATCATCATTCATTTCCTCTGTTATATCTCAATTTAGCATTCATACTGATTTCAATGTATCGGTTCATTCCTTGGAGTCGGATTACATATATGTTGTGATTTCTGCATACAGATCATCATTAGATCCCTTAGATTCATTCTTACTCCATACTTGCAATATTAGTTCTAGTAATTTTGCATCGTGTAGATTCTTTTGTCCTCATTGGATTGTATTCTCTGCAATTATTTTGATCCATTACAATCACTCCCTATATCATCTTCATCTGATATTCATGCAGCATAGTACCTTATCCATTTTGTTACTAACATCTGCCATATACCCCTCCACCATGATCCCTTGACATCACCCCATCCGATTCATTTTGGTTTTGCTTAATTGATTGCCATTGTTTCCTGTCATGTTCTTTTCCTTTCTTTCTTTTATTATAGTTGTCTTGAGGAATAATCATCTAAGATCCACTTTGAGTAATTTGTTTTCATCTCTTCTTGTTTGTTTTTTAATTTCATTTTCTTCTTTTTGTTTATGTTCTTTGTTTTCCCTCCCTTTAAATTTCATGCACCTTTGTACATTGCATCAAAATCCTGTGTATGCTAAGAGATAAATCTGAGATCAAAGGGATGAAAGAAATTTTTGTGGGAGTGCCATTGCTTTTGGAGAGACCCCTGCTTGCTACTGTGTTATAGGTCCTCTGAAAATCAGTGGCCTCGTTCCAAAATGCAGAGGTTCTAACGCATGACCTTACAGGTAAGTTTGGGAGTAACGAATCAGATTGTTCATTTTTTTTAAGAATGGCAGGAAAGGTACCTGTTCATCTCTGTGCATTAACCCCATACTTACCTTCCATTGTTATACAACACTTCATCCACTTCTGTTGCATTTTAGATGTTTCAAGTCCTTAACAAATCCATCTTCAAGTTGGGATGTTTCCCTGTTGATGGATCAGACAAAGAGGTCCATTGGCTGATAGCCGTGGTCATTTTTATGAATGGAAGGTTGGCTGGTCCAAAGACAGTGCTTTGTTATCCCTGGAAACCATGATTGGTTCAATGGGCTGCATACTTTTATTGATAAAGAAGGAGGTTGGATTAACGATTCTGTGATCGTTAATTATCAATTAGGTGGCAGAGAAGTCAATTTGTTGGACATCAACTCATCCTATGTCACTATCTGAGCATGAAAACTTGAAGAAATAAATGAAACCTGATTTCTTGGATCTGGTTCCTTGGTACTCTGGTCTATTCAAGATGATTTTTGATCTCCTGGTATCTGTAACAGCTTCTACACCTACTTTCACAGATGCAACACACTCGACATATTTACCTGCTATTTGATGTGCCAATTTAAAAACTTGAGCCATGGTTTACTACAAAATGTTGTGGTTAACCCCCCCAGCCCCTGCAAGCTCAACCTATAAAAGTTGGATATATATATAGGGTTAATGTTCAACTAACATTAACATTTGAGGAAAGTGATAATTCTGATCATAATCAAGTTTTCTTTTGCAGAGTTGAGCCTCTAAAAGGTTTTCACAACTAGATGATAATAATCATTTTGTTTTCTTTCCTGTTGCATTTGCATTGTATGTCACTGGTTGGTTTGTTTAATTTGTTGACAGTTTTTTTCGGATTATTATGCACCAAACTAGAGATCAATATGTTTATTACAATTTTGATTTATGTATCCTCGATTGGCTTGTTTGTGTCATTTTAGATGGGTGCAACCGATGAATGGTTGAAGGATAGTGTTGTCACCTGTAATGGTATACCTAGTCATACTCCATCCACCATGTTGTAGCGTCCAGCATCTCTTCCACCTGTCACTCACTCTCACCCCTCCTGTTAACATTCACCTGCATTGCATTGCTGCCACCATCTGCACATGCTATAAACATCTGCTGTAAATACCTCTTGTTAGTACTTGCTGAAAATTCTCTGCAGGCATGTTTCATTAAATATTTGTTGTAAATTACTTAGTGAATGCATTTTGTGGGTACCTGCTGTAAATCATTCTTCAAATGTTAGCATTCACTACATATGTACAAACACCCATGCACACTTACACAACATTTTCGCCTGCTTTATGCACCATGTACATCTCCAGCACCCCTTCACTTCTTCATTTATATAGGGACGTCAGCTTCCCCTTTGCACATGCCTCCATCTATCACCATATTTCTTCACCCATTTACTTATCACCTTCAAGTTCCTGCTATAGTAGCCCACCTCCAGCCTTTAATACCTGCTACAACAGCCAATTCCCAATACTATTTATCACTGCACTCCCTTCACAAGCAACTCAGGTTGTTGTACCTTCATTAGCCCTTGCTGTCAACACTTTTCCCTGATCACTTATCACAATCACTCCACTTTACCATCCACCTACAATAGCATTCATATTGCCACGCCACACTTTCACAGCCATGTTGTAGCATCCATACACTATGCATCTGTATTCACATCCCACAATCTTCTTCATACTCACACTGCCACTATTGCACCTGTCATAGCACCTTCATCTTCCTTTGCACTTACCTATGCACATTACCATTTATCACCCACATATTCAACACTTATAGAAGATATTTCCAGCTATCACATACCCTCATACACCTTCTTTATTGCTTTCGTCTGTTATGCACATTCATACACCCATTCCACTGTCATCACTTCATCCTCCCTGCTACATTGCTACCACGGTTTCGCCTTGCACATCACAGTTGCATTTTTACTTCCCTGCATATCACAACTACACATTTCACCAGCATCTACCGACTTGTTGTACATTACAGTCTCATGTACCACCTTCACTCAGCTCACATACTTGCACCTCCTAGTTACAACCCCTTTCACTGTTGCAATCCCAACACCTACTCACTTATTCACTACCTGTAGGTCCTAGCATATAGTTACCTACACAACACCATATTAAGCACTATTGTATACCTTTCCCTCTGCACCTATATTGCCACTTTCACAGCACAGTGGCTATCCTCCATTCACCACATCGCAGCCCAACCACCATCTATGTTCTTCTACCTGTTGTACTTATAGCAGGTTCACACCTATTCATCCCTACTTCAATATACTCTACAGCTACCCTTTTCACTCATAATTGCTTCCTATACTTCCAATTAACCCCAACAACTTCATCTCCTCATCCCCCATACTGCCACCAATACTTGTGCACTTGCTATTAGCCACATCCTTCAACCCATTTTCCTGCATCATCTTTATCCCAGCTCACTCTCTGCATTACCAATACCCCTCATCATTAGCAAATAAACATTATATGAGCATTGTCATACATGTTTCCTTCATTTGCATAGATGCAATATATTAGGCAAATACCTATAGATTTTTCGTTCAGCCCAAGGCACTCAACATATCTTCTCACATGTGGGTTCTCATTAACCTAATATATCATATATATTCATTTTCTCATGTGCATAAACATCTCATCATTTGCATCCTAAATGCAATATGAGATTTTCTTCCATATGCATCTTTGTTATGTGCTAACCCTATTTTGTAGAAAATACATGGAAAATGCTACTTTCCACCCTAAGTTAGGAACTTTTGTAATTTTAATTTCAATTTCAAGGTTGTAATAGCTAGATATTATTGAGAAATTTTACTTTCAGTATTAGAATAGAATGTATGAACATGTATTTTTCCTAAAGTTATCTTATTCATCTTATTTTCTCTTTTATTTCAAAAATTCACGAATGGAAACACGAATGACACATGCACCATTCTAATAAGAGATAATTAATCCTAAGTAAATGATTTGCTTTTATGGCTATAGTCAAAATGTGAACAATACTTAGGGTTTTTATCTTTTATGGAATAACATTTGATCCTCACTTGGGTCTCTTTCGAAAACCATCATATTTTCTAAAATTTTCTTTCTTTATCAGAATTTGACTTGTAAATTAACTTAAAATATATTCAGGGCTATAGTCACGATATATGGAGGGTTAATCTCATTTTAAATCCTATAAAGGCACCAAAAATTTATTTTATTCTTTATCGGAATTTAAATACAGATTATGTTATAATACATCTGTGACCATAGTCATGAATGTATTATAATATTAATCTTATTTCAATTCTTTTAAAGAATGAAATATGCTTTTCAAAATTCTTTCAAAGCATTTCATCATTTAGGATAGAATTGCATTCTTTTTTGTATTATTTCAAATCATCCAAATGATTTTGAGGTAAAATTTTCAAACATCTTTCTTATTTCTCAAAATCAATCTTCAATTCTTATTTATAAATTCAAACTCACCTTGTTATTCTTAATTCTATCTTATTTTAAAATTCAAAGTTCAAAAATCAAATTTCAATGTTCAATTCAACTTTGAAATTTCAAGTTCATCTCTAAATTCAAAATTCAACTTCCAAATCAGATCATATTTCAGAGTTTAATTAAAACTTTGAAATTCCAAAATCAATTCAATGTTCCAAATCAAATTTTAAAGTTCAATTCAACTTTGAAATTCCGAGATTCTTCTACTGATTTCAAAATTCAAGCTTAAAATTAAGTTTTATTCTTCATTCTCTATTTCGAATTCTACAATCTCCAAATTCTATCTAAGATTGAGTCTCGATTATCAATCTAATTCATTCATCCAAAATCAAAGTTTTGAGATTGATTTTGAATCTCAAAAATCGGTTTTCTCTAAATCCAAGGCAGATTTCAAGAACAATTCAGGATTTCCAAAATCCAATTCCATTTTCCAACTTAATTCCAATTCCAGACTCAATTCCATTTTCGATTTTCATCTGGATTCTTGAATCCAAAATCCATTTTTAAATTCAATCTAGATTTCTCAAATCCAATTCCAGATTCAATTCTATTTTTAAAATTCCATCTGGATTTCTCAATTCGATCCCATTTCTAAATTCCATCTAGATTTTTGAAAACCAATTCCACCTTCAAATTCCATCTAGAGTTCTCAAATTCAATTCTATTTTTAAATTCCATCTGAATTTTTCAAATCCGATTTCATTTCCAAATCGCATCTTGGTTTTCAATTCCTAATTCAAATTCCAACTCCATTTTCAAAATTCATGCTTTAAATCTATTTCCCAAGTCTAAATTCAATTTCCAAATTCAATTCCTGTTTCAGGTTCTGAATTTAAGCTTAAGATCGAAGTTTCTTTTCAAAATCGATTTTTGAGAATCAAATTCAAATTTAAAGTTCATTTTGACTTTAAAACTTCAATTTTACTTCAAATTTCATCTCAATTCCAATTTTCTTTTTTTTCTCTTCATTCTTCAATTCAAGATCTATTTTCAAATCTCTGATTATTCCAAGACTTAGAACTTCAAGTCTCTTCTTCCAAATCTATTTCAAGTTCTAAGTTAGATTCAAAATCTAACTTTCCCAAATCAATTTTCAAAAAACATTTCAAAATATTTTCAAACTTATTTCATAATTACTTGAAAAATCCCAAAATTTCTGAATTATTCTTCTAAAAAACATACATCTTTGCATTTGCATTGCATAAGCATGATTCTTTGTGCATTTTAAACTTAGAATAAATTCTTAGACATTATTTAGGCAAAGCAAAAGGCATTTATTCAATCCTTGGTTCAATTACTCCTGGTGAAGGCGCCAGGAATGGTTGAACCTCGTACCGATGAGCAAATCCTGTCTCTCCATTTTTTCCGCAAATTTTCAAAAAAAATGAGGCAAGTAATTTCAAAATGTTTTCAAATAAAGTTCAAGTGAGACCTTGCAAAAGAGTTCCTCTCTTATTTCTTTCTCTTCTCTCTTCTTTCTATCTTTTATCCCCTTCAAAAAGGGAAAGAGGCTAGAAAGGAAAGAGAAGAAAGAGGAAAAGGAAAATAGGGAAAATTTTGCAATGATCACAACAGGTTCATATGATAGTTTTACATAAAATACCTCTTAGTTTTATTTAGAATTTTCTCTAAAAAATTATGGGTCTTACAATATAACTGTAAAGATTTTGAATCCTACTGATATGTTAGCAACATAACTCCTTATACAACTATGACTTATACATCACAACAAATAGTGTATCAAAGAGAAGAAACATGACCCTAATGTATATGATTAGATTCATGTTGACCCATGCAAACCTTTCTACAAAATTTTGAGGAAAAGCTATAAGCATTGTCATGTATATTCTCAATAGAGTCTCATTTAACTTATTAGAGCTAATACTATATGAGTTATAGACTAGCAGGAAGTCAGATCTTAGTCATCTATAAAAGTGAGGTCACCAACACATTGTTAATTCCTATCAATTGAGGGATAAGCTAGATAATAAAACTATCAGATATATTTTTATGGGGTACCCAAAAGCATCAAAAGGTTATAGACTGTATTATTTTATAGGAGGTAAAGAAGTCAAATTTTTAGAAGAAAAATAATATGGTTTTAATCCTAAAGAAGATTATTTCCCTCTTGATATTTTGAGTGACTCAAGGTACCAATTTGAGAACCCAATTCATTTAGTGAACATCATGATCCAGTTGTGAATGTCAAGCAATCTCCATAACTTGTAGTTGGTCAGAAAAGAACTAGAATTTCTCTATCTTATTTAGATTATTATTATTTGTATTTAAGTGAAGAATTATGTGATTCCATGGACATGATGAAATATTAGATAATTTGAGTTTTCATGACGTTATTGCCTTAAATGAGTCCAAAGAATGGATAGAGGTAATAAAAGATAAGTTGGACTCTATAGAAAGAAATAGAGTTCAAGAATTGACTACATTGCCTAAGGATCGTAAAGCAATTGGTAGTAAGTGGGTTTTTAAAAAGAAATATAAGACTGATGGAACTATTGATAAGTTCAAGGCAAGATTGGTCACAAAAGGTTATTTTCAACATGAGGAAGTAGATTATAAAAAATATATATTCTTTTATAGCTAAATTGGCTTTAATTCATATATTTTTGATATTCGTGAATTATTTTGATCTTGACCTATATCAAATGGATGTGAGAACAATTTTCTTAATAGGTGAATTGAAAAAAAAAAGATATATGCAACAACTAGAAAGCTTTATAATTAAAGGTCAAGAAGATAAAGTATACAAGTTGAATAAGCCCTTATATGAGCTTAAGTAGTCACTTAGAGAGTGCTACTTGACATTTCACAATATCATAACCAAATTAAGTTATGAAGCAAACAAGTTAGGACATTGTGTATATGCCAAAAAAAGTAAAAATAAATTTATAATTTTGTCCCTCCATGTTGATGACATCCTAATTGTAGAAACTGACAGAGAAATTATAAATGAAACTGTGTCTGGATTGAATTCTCAATTTGAAATGAAGGATATGTGTGATACATTACACATCATTCGAATTAGAATTAAAATTAAAGATATTAAAAATCAAGATTATAGAGCAAGAATTATCTTGCCCACATTCTAAGAAAATTTAGAATGAAAAATAACAAGGCAAAGTCAACTTTTGTAATTAGAAGATTGACATTAAGAAAAAATGATTGCCTAAAAGATGGGAAAGAGAAGTTAGATATTCACTATGTACAGACAATTAGAAGTCTAATGTATGATATGTTATGCACTAGGCCTGATTAAGCTTTGCAGTGAGTCTAATAAGTAGATATTAGAGCAATTCTAGTCTTCCTTATTGGGAAGCAGTGAAGAAAATATTTCAGTGTCTAGAGAATAAAAGATCTCAAATAATGCTATCAAGCAGATAGGTTAAAGCTTATGGGTTATTTAGATGTAGATTTTGCTGGTGATAAAGATAAAGCAAAATCCACCTCTGGTTATGTGTTTATTTTAAAAGGTGGGGCAATTGTATGGTCATGTAAGAAGCAAGAGTGTATAGCACAACATATTTAGGAAGCTGAATAAATAGCCTGTAACATGGCTGCAACATTTGAAGTTTAGATAAATCACTTTTTGAATTATTTAGAATTAGATATTTCAAAAGATTTAGTTCAAATATGTTATAATAATAAGCACGCTAAACATCTAATTCATACTAGACCAGATAACTCTAAAAGTAAATATATTGAGGTTAAATATGAATACGTGCATGATATGGTTATAAAATATGTGATCAAAGTAGACTATGTACCATCAGGAGATATGGTAGCCGATCTATTAATCGAGGTTGTCACTAAGGATGTCTTTTCTAGATATGTGAGCCAAATGAGACTCAAATATATATGTATATATATGGTAAATTAAATCACTCAAGTGAATGGGTTGATAAAAATGGAGATTGTATAAAGTCCACATGGTTTATGCGAGAATAATATATAGTTTTACATAGTGTACAATTGTTAAACCCAAAAGTGGGAGTAAAGCTTTGACACTATATGTCGCTTATGGCCAAGTGAGAGATGTTGGGTCATGGTGGCCATAAGGATATCATTTGAGGGAAGGTCACCCCCTCGACGATTATCTTATTCTCCCAAGAAAATATACCTGTAATAGTTTAACTAGGAAATATAAGAAACTAAATTAATTAAGATAGTGTGTTCACAAATCAAAGGGTACAACCTTTGGATGAAGGGGTGTTTCTCTATAAGACACAACTATTCGGCCTCTCTTCAACATATATTTGAATGCATGCATACAATGTGTAAAGCATTTGATCATGCATATATTTTGCATCTTATACATATATTTTTATGCATGATCCATCGAAAAATTGCATTAAAAACTCATTCTTATCAGTGTTTTTGAGAAACTGCTTTGAAATTCAAAATAAAGGTAAAATCACATTTTTAAACCTTTCCCTGCGTTTTTCAGTGTTTTGATTAGTTTAGGACTTTTTAATTATTAGTCTAATTAGTTTAGAAGTGTTCAACTAGCATTTTAGTCTATTTAAAAGTGCTCTTTAGGGAAACGCATTTTTTAGAAGTAGGCTTTTCAAAATTTCCAAAAAAACTAATTGGACTTCTAAAAAATCGTGTAACCTAATGTGTGCTATAAATTCTTATTTTTTTAGAAGAGAGGGGCATCTCCCTCTTGAGAAAACGCGTCAGGCTCTGTCTTTCTCCCCCTCTTCTCTTACTCCTCCTCGTTCCCAACTAGTTCTCCCTTTTGCTCTTCCTCTTTCTCCCCCCGTTCTCTTCTTGCATCTAATCTCTTCTGGCACTGGTTCTTATTATCCTCATTGTCAGAGGTACATGCAACCTAGAGAGAGACCATTTATTCTTAACCCTCTCTCAGAACTGGATCATGAGGTTTGCTTCTTCTCCCTCTTCTCTTTACATTAGGTGCATAGATTAGATTCTTTATTTTGTTTTCATTCATCGAATGCATATATCATGATTTACTTTTTTTTAAGCATTGCATACATCATATTTTATATTCTGCATGTGCATAACATCTAGTGTAAATCATTTTGTATTTGGTCAATTTATTTTGCATAGAATAAGATTTAATTTTTAGCAATAGTTGATTAGTAGATCATTACTTGTCATTTTGCCTCAGCGTTTGAGTTATTTTTTTTTAGTTTTTTTCGTGTTTGGATTGGAACACGCATAGTGTGATTACGTCAGCAGCCATCCATAGATCTGCATGATCTGCTGAACACACAAACTTGTGTGGGCACTCAGATCCTGCTTGATGTGTGTGTTCGGACGTGGGTGAACCTGCGGGTCTACAAGATTTACATTAAGTTGCAGCCCATTTCTTTATGCCGATTTTTTATGTGAACATTAAGCTGCCTATCTTGATGTGCATCACATATTCCAGCCAGCAATTGGCATTGATCTGCAAAATTTTTAATCAATTGGATAAAATGCAAGCTACCGAAATCAATATATATTTATCGAAACATATTTTGTGATATACTGCAGGTTGGGTGGTTCATGCAGAGCACACACACAAGTTGTTGACAACATTTAACATTAAATTCAAATCCAGCAAGTGTGTCCGGTTTGGTTAGATTTGTTATTTTATGCAACATTAGCTCTTTTTTGATGATAGTGTAGTTTGATTAGTTTATTTTGAATCCGCGTGCTCTTAGTGTAGTTAGATCCAGATAGTTAGTTTTCATTTCAAGTAGTTAGATTAAAATTTCTTGTTAGCTCATTAACAATCACGTTTATTGAGTTTAGTTTAGTTTAGCTTATCGTTAATTAGATTTCACAAGATTATTAAAATTAGTTAACTTTATATCTAACATTTTCTTGAGTGTAGTTGTTTCAAGTCATTTGTTTTGAATTACTTAGTATTTTTTTCAAGTTGATTAGTTAGTTACATAGTTTGTTGCTTAGTTGTTTTTTAGTTTGTTATTTTGTTCCATGTTAGTTTCTTCTTTACATGTTAGTTAGTTTGTTATAGGTTTCAAGATTAGTTAGTTTGTTAATTTAGTTGTTATAAGTTAGTTTCTTTATTGTTATTTAGTTTATTTGTTATATGTTAATTATTTGTTACAAGTTTGTTATAGTTTGTTAGATTAGTTTCTTGCTTGAAATATTAGATTTTGGTATTGTTTCTTTGCTTGGTTTTGCTCATTTTGTGTTTTTGTTTTATAGAAAAGCGATTGGACGTGCGATAAGTCCTCAAAAGGCCCTTCAAGCCCTCAAGAGAGCCCTCAAGAAAATACTAGCAGCATGCTGGTTCAACTAAAGCATTCAAAGGAACTAAATCACAAGCAACTGAAGACCCTTTTTTCTTTTCTTTTAGATTAGGTTTATTTAATTCATTAATTTAGGTTTGTAATAAAACCATTTATTGTTCTTTTTGAGTCCTCTGCAAGAGGGTAACATATTATAATAGTTAGTTATTTTTATTTATTTTTATTTTAAAGACAATAAAGCTTGTCATTCTGTGGAATACAAAGTTTCTTTTCTCGTTCTTTGAGTTTGACCCGGATCTCACCCTAGTGTGAGCCGGTTTTTATTATTTGGTGTCTAGATTTCACAAAACATTCTTATAAAAAATATCTCTTTAAAAATCTATTTCATAAAACTTACACAACCATTGATTGAAACTAAAATCAAAAGCATTAGCATTCTAAGGAGGAGAAGAGTATAGAGGTTGTGACTAAAAATCATCTCTGATATTTGCTTGCATAATTGTTCACTCCCTACATCTTGGGTTTGCCCTCTTCTGCTTCAGATAGGGATGTGAAGGGGTTTCAAAAAGAGCAAAAAAACAACTGGTTTGGCAGATTTTTCCAACAAATCTCTGCCAGGTTCCAACATCGATGGTTATGGAAAAATTCTAAAAACAAAATCCCTCTATATATTATTTTCCTCCTTTTTCACTATCTATATCTCTTCTTTGTAGAGAACGGCTGAACACCTCTTGTGTTATGGTTCTATTTCCTTCTAATACAACACTCAAATTAAGGGGCCTGCAGTAGATGATAAGTATTCCTCTTTGTTTTTTTTTCTTCAGAATATCAACATTTAAGAGTGTCAATTTGAGGCCAAAACCAGAACCAGTCAGATATTTAGATGCCCACCTCAACCATTAATTCCAAAAATCTTTATGGGGTTCGTGTAGAGAATCAAAGTAGAAGTTTGATGCTTGCCTGATTTTGTACACAGCTACTACAACTTTGATCAAGCACTGATACACAACAACTTGATAGAGATCAAGCACATGCATAGAACCATTAGGCTATGATACCACTGTAAGATCTAGAAAGCATAAGAGGCTGAATCTAAGATGAAGGGAGTGAGTAGTTATGCAAGCAAATATCAAGAGATGATTTTTAAACATGGCCTATGTACTCTTCTTTCTTAAGAATGCTAATGCCTTTGATCTCGATTTTGATCGATGCTTTCCATCATTATATGTGTTATATTCCTGGGCCCATGGGTAGGTGTAGGTTTGAACCTAGGTCTAGGTTAGGTCGAATAGGCTAAAACAGGTTGAGGTTCAGTTTGGGTTTTGATAGAGTTTAGTAAAAATTTTGGTTCTCCCAAATTATAGTAGATAAATTACCAAAAATTTAGGAGGAGCTTGGGTAAAAATTTTAGGATTTTAGGGCTTGTCGTTTGGAAGATAGAATTTTTTAAAATTTTGATATTTTCTTGGGACAAGATTCTGTTTGGATTTTGACAAGCTCTAAGAGATTAATTTATTCCTCCCAAAATGCTTATCATAAAAATATGAGAAATTAGAAAAAGGATTAAGATAGTCTAAGAAAGGCTCGGTTAAAATTTTGGGATTTAGGGTCGTTAATGTTAGGGAGATAAAAATAGGGAAACTCATAAAACAGAGTTGGGTCTGACTGATTCTGGATTGAGATTTGGTAAAAATAGGTTTCAGTGTCAGATTTATTTTTTAACACTTGGGATGAGTTTAGGTCCTATTTTTAGTGGGTAGTCTAAGGATAAGTAGATGAGTCCAGGGTTAAATTTGTTGGCTTAGACTGTTAGGTTTGGGATAAACGTTTGGGTGAAGTTGGATCAAATTCAGCAAATCACAGCATCATAATGCTAAACTTGTGATTGGGTTAATGGGTCTAAGGGAGGCTAAGACTGAGTTTCAGGTGAAGTCTTGGTCTTAGTTGACTTACCGGGGTTTTGAGAGGTTAGATTATAAGGTCATTTAAGGGTTCACAACTGAGAGATGGTCCAGAAAAATTGACTTCGTTGACACAGGCTGGTTCAACTGAATTACTTGATGTTGTTACACGGTCCATACTTAGGTTTGCACCAAATCCGATTGGGCTGAACTATATGAGGCCTAGGCTTGAAAGTGGAAGCCTACTCGAGAATAGACGAGGGCCTAAGGGCCAAGGAATAAAGGTGAGGAAGGACTAGGGGCCAAGGGGGATGGTGAAGGAGAGAGAGACGTACCTTAGAGGAGATGAGTTAGGGAGAGAGAGAGAGTGAGTGAGTGAAGAACTTTTAAGTTCATATAAGATTTTTTCATATATTCTCTTGAACTACAAGAGAGCCTCTATATATAGGCTCAAGAGAGAGACATAAAAGCTTCACTAAATACAAAAATTATAAATGTAAAATAAAAAATCCTAAGAAGCTCCTTGGAGTCTCAACTCTAAAATAGGTAAAACCTTCGTTATCTTAAGATAACATCTAGGGACCTCTCATAATCACCATTTCACGTCTATCTAGACTTCTTTAAGAAGAGAGGTTGACCTCCTTAGTGGGCCCCACATAGCTGGTTGATCCTTTATTGCTTGTTGGATTTGGGTTTGTCCAAACAGGACTGGTTCCTTCTTGCTCTATCTTGTCCAACACCGAAATGGATCCAAGTCCCAAATACAGAATAAAGTGATGTCCCAAATGAAATGTCTTTCTTGGTTAAAGATGCTGCAAATGCAAACTTGTTATCTTAGGGGTGGATCCCACTGCAGGATAGTTCTTGGACCTGGATCTATAGAGAATGGGTCTTCATCAATTGCTTGGACCACAAAGCTTGGATTCAGATCTTCCATAATGAGAATCGGGTCTTCGACAATTGGCTTCGTAGTAATGCTTGGATCCACCCAAATTTCTTGGTATAACGAATTTGGATCTGAGTACTCCATACTTTGATCTATTCGAGCCAATGATTACGGGTCGAGGTCTTCTATACTGGGATCTGTATTGCTTGACTTGGACAATGGATTTGGATTAGGGTCCTCTAGAATTTGGACAGTATAGTATGCATGCATTTCAGAGATCAGAATAGTTGTGTTTCATGGAGAAACACCCCTTCATCTAAAAATTGTACCCTTTAATTTGTGAACAGGCATGTAACTATTGGTTGAGCATGTATTATTATCTTAATTCATTTAGTTTCTTATATTTCTTAGTTAAATCATTACATGCTTATTTTCTTGGGTGAATGAGATAACCGCTAAGGGGGTGGCATTCCCTCAAACGATCCTTATGGCCACTATAACGCAACATGTGTAATCTCCATCAAGTTTTGATCATAATTTGAATTGCCAGCAACCAACTTTGGTGAGTCTTTTTTCATTTTTTTTGTCTAAAAAGAAATTAGTTCCCCATCCTTGAAGTTTTGAGAACACATCACTCATGGAAGTTACAAGCATCCAGACATTGATGTGAATTCGCTTACAAACCTGTTGTGAGATCTGACAAAAAAATGACTTCATTTAATATTATGCTTGTGCTTGGAGCTACTCTTTATTTATCATGTATTAGCCCAATATCTAATACATTTCTTGAGCAATATTTATATTCCAAAGAAGACTGAGATGACACATCATATTTTGTAGGGATTTTCTTCAGAATCGAGGGAACTTATAAGCTAAGATTGCTTTGGTCCATTAGGAACAATTATCCTTCCCTCTTTCTCATAGAGGGTTTGGAATTCATGATATTGGGACGTAGAGGGCCCTAATTAGTGGCACATTGGTAAGGGCGAGAAGCTGTGGATAAAGATTTTCAAATATAAATATAAAGTTTTTGGTTATATATGAATACCCACTCCTATTCTTTGTAACATGGGGTAAGGATAACCCTATTTATTAATGTTGGGTGTGAAACGTAGCTTGGGACTCCACACTATAAATTGATACAATCTGGACATATACAAGTCTAAAACACATTATCACTATCATTAAAATCAATGAAATAAACAGTTGAATTCTAGAGCAGCACATGAACATTCTCATTCCTCATCATCGCCTCTTACAATTGAGACTTCTCATTATGCCATTGTCACCACTTCTTCACATTTTCATCTTGAGGGCATCAAATTATCTTTTTCCTTCAATCTTCCTCGTATTATTGCATCTAAAATTTGCATCATCAATAGATGTAACGCCCCAAAATCCCAACTTGGAAAATCCTTAGAATTTTAGAGTAATTTTTTTTTTAAATATTAAAACATTGAGTAAGTGGAAAACCATAAGAAAAATCAGTTGAAAATTCTGAGCGGGTTACAGAATGAACAACAAGAAGAAACATTCTATTACTGTTGGTTTACAAAATGAGATAAAAAGAAGATGTACATCATTTCATTTATAAAAATGTCTCCCAAAGCAAAATGGGGGATTTTCCAAAACCAACTACCAAGATCGCAGAAGTTCAAAGTGTGGGTTTAATCCTCCGCTACACATCAGATGCCATCACACCACTAGCAATCATCACCTGCATCCTGTTATCATCGCAAAATTTTTCCCCTCTCCCTCTGCGAGAGTGAGAGAAACGATTTTGCGAGTCAAACTCGACCAAAGTTTTGAAAATGGTTTTGAAAATTACTCACCCCCGTTTTGAAAATTTGTGGGAAAATTCCGTGAAATGGGATCTGCCTGTCGGTACAAGGTTCAACCGTTCCTGGTGCCTTTGCCAGGGGTAATTGAACCAAGAATCAATTGTGCGCTTTGACTAAGTTAAATTATCTAAATTATGCTCTATTTACCTAGAATGCACAAAGAATCAGGCATGTGCTATGAAATTTTGAAAAGATGCAAGTTTAAGAAACATGATGTTTGCTTTGGAAAATTGAGATGTACTTGGAAAATGATTGGAAAAGTGTTTGAAAATGGAATTCCTAGGAAAATCATTGAATTTCATTGGAAATCAGAAATTTGCATTGGAAAATGAATTCTCAGAAAAACTTGAACTTTGGGAAAATCGATTTTGAGCTTTGAATCGCTTTTCTGAGGAAATGGATTTGAGAATCTTGAGAAAGTCAAGAAGTTCATTGGAAAATGATTTTTTAAATGGAAAATGGATTCTCAAGAAAATAGAAAATCTAAAAAAATTGATTTTTGAGATTGGAATTAAGGATTCTGAGAAAATCAATTTCTGAAATAATTTAAGGAACTTTGGATAAATCCATTTTGGGATTTGAAAATGAAATTGGGAATGTGAAAATCTTGGAAAATCATGGTTTGAACTTGAGAAATATTTTGAAATCTCGTTTGAAAATTCAGAGTTCTGGGAAAATCAAATCCTGAGAAAGACTTAGAAATTTTTGGGAAAATTGTTTTTTTTTAAATAGAATTGGAAAATGAATTTGAAAATAATGCAAATTGAATGAATGAATGAATTTGAAAAATATTTCATTCAGGAATTGAGAAATCCTTTTGAAATTTTGAGAAATGCAGTGCATTTTTGAAGTTAGCCTAAGGGTGTAGGCTGAATGTGGCTAATATGAAGATCATAAATCTAGGTTTCATTTGTATTCTGACTATGGCCAAAAATACCAATTCCACCAAGTTTATAAACTCCATAAGAGCTTGTGCACGTGCCATTCATGTCAACCATAGTGATTTTAGAAAATGTACATATGCAACATACATCAGATATCAAAATTTTCATAAATCAAACTATATGCAATACAATCCTATTCTAAGCTGAAAAGTAACTCTTATTCTAAATTATCACAACTTGATATTACATTGAATTGAAATAAAAGAATAAAAGCTAAGTCTTCTTCGTGGATGTTCCTGTAAAACTAGAAAACATATTATTACAGAAATGTAGGTTTTTTATGAATTTATCCAAAAATATTAGAAATTATCAGATATTATTCAGATATAAACCCAGAATCATACCCCCTTTGATATAAACATGAGAAATAATGAAGAAAATTCAAAATTAAACTTGGAAATTTGAAATTGGGGTCCAAATGACCAAAATGCCCCTGATGACCTTGAAATCAGAGTTTTCTGAAAGAAATTTTGTAAATTTTAAAAATTTGAAGATCAAATGAAATAAATCAAGCATAATATGATGCAATATGATGATATGCATGAAAATTTGGAAAATTGAATTTTGGAATTTCGAAATTGCATTGAAATGCGATGAAATGTTATGAAATGCTGAAAAATGATATGAAATGATAAGAAATGACATGAAATGCTATGCGAAATGCAAACCCTGAATGAAGAAATTTGGATATTAAACCTCGATTGACACATATACTAGTTCAAAAAGTGTTAAAATTGATAAATTTTGCAAAATGATTCAAGAAATAATTTTTCGGGCTCTACCGGACTAGAGTGACACTGACAATTGGGGTTTAAGCTGGATTGAACTGAAATACACTGGATTGAGCTGGGTTTTAGAGTTTCAGAACTCGACTGGACTGACAAGGCACTGACTCAGCTAACCTTTCCGACTAAATTTTCAAGAAAAGCTGCCATTTTTAGAGAAATGGTGTGGAATGGTCACTGGAATGAAGTGAATTACAAACGTGAGCTGGGTTTGAGCTAAAACAAAGGTCAGTAATACTGACATGAACTAAAATCGAACCTTGAACACTAGCTCAACTGACTGGACTAAGCTTAATTTCAGCTAAACGAGTTGAAATGGGCTAAAATGGGCTCCTAGACACTTGGAAGTAGTTTTGAACAGAAACTAGAGCGCTTGAACTCCTGGTGAGCTCAGACTAGACTCAGGGGAATATGACTGACTGAGAATGACTGACTCGGAGACAATTGGCTTGGATTTGAGTGAGAAATGAGCTCATTTATGAAGAAATGATCCCATTTTGGCAGGAATTGTCAGAAATGAAAATGGCCTTCTCACTGTGAGCTTAGATGAGCTTGAAATGACTGATATTTTAACTGTTTTGAACTAACCAATGAGCTTGGTTGCCTTCGACTGACTGGGGTCCGGGATGACCTAAGGATAAAATGATAATTTTCCTAGTAAAAATGGGTTAAGTGGTGATTTTCTAACACAGACTCGGGGTTTGACTCCTACACTGACCTAACAGGGTTGGCACTGCACGAGGAGGGTTGTCTGAGCATGGATGAGGAAAATTTGGGGTGTTTACAGATGCCCCTCTTTGCTACTAAGTTGACTTGAGGACGAGCTTAGTGGCAAAGAAAAACACACCAAATTTGGGCTATAAAAATGCCCCAGTTAGAAGGATCTGACTAGATATAAAGAGATTGGCCCTGATGAAAATGGTAGATATGAAATAGAGAATAAAGAAGAAAGATTTTACTTCAGAGAAGTGAGATTCAGGTTTTTGCCCTTAACCTGGATGGGAAGGAAAATACCTCGTGTAAAAATGTGGCTTAGGTTTAACCCTTAACCTGACCGGGAAATGAAATACCTCATCAAAATGAGGCTCAGGTTTAACCCTTAACCTGATTGGGAAATGAAATACCTCATCAAAATGAGGCTCAGGTTTAACCCTTAACCTGACCGGGAAATGAAATACCTCATCAAAATGAGGCTCAGGTTTAACCCTTAACCTAACCGGGAAGAATGAAATACCTCATCAAAATGAAGCTCAGGTTTAACCCTTAACCTGACCGGGAAATGAAAATGATGAGTTGGATGGCGAATAAGACAACTTTTTTTAAGAAGAATAAGGCGACTCTTTCGACAACGTGAGAGATGAATTCTTTCGACAACGTGAAAGATGACAAAGGCGATCCGAAGGAACAAGGCGATTCTTTCAACAACGCGAAAGATGACAAGGGGATCCAAAGGAGCAAGGCAATTCTTTTGACAACGCAAAAGATGAATTCTTTCGACAACGCGAAAGATGACAAAGGCGATCCGAAGGAACAAGGCGATTTTTTCAACAACGTAAAAGATGACAAGGAGATCCAAAGGAGCAAGGCGATTCTTTTGACAACACAAACGATGAATTCTTTCGACAATGCAAAAGATGACAAAGGCGATTCTTTCAACAATGTGAAAGATGAATTCTTTCGACAACGCAAAAGATGACAAGGCGATCCAAAGGAGCAAGGTGATTCTTTCAACAACGCAAAAGATGACAAGGCGGTCCAAAGGAGCAAGGCAATTCTTTTGTCAACGCAAAAGATGAATTCTTTCGATAACGCGAAAGATGACAAAGGCTATCATTTTAGAGAAAAGGCAAATCTTTCAACAACGCGAAAGACGATAAAGGTTACTCTCTCAAGGATGTAAAAGGTGATACCAGGATGTGTCAAGATGGACATCGAGCTCTTCACTTTATGTCAAGATAGTAAGAAAATATTGCCAAAATGTTAAAAATTGTTTATTGATTCAAATGCTCGAAATTGATGTATATTGGTATAAAAATCTTTCATCTTTTCTACCCAAAGTATTACCTCCAATTGGGCTAACTCTGTAGAATCAAGATTCAAATTCAAATTGCTTGCGATTGGCTTTCTTTCAAGGAAGCTATCAATTTCTTTGATATGAACAGAAAAGAGAGTATTCTTGATATTGTGAAAGCAATTGGTGAAAGAATACTGATAGCAGAATTTTACAAAATTTAAAGAGGATTCTTTGGCAGATTTGGCAGTCTGATATCCTGGGATTCTTTTCTCATGATGATCTTTTTGCACTTTCTTTTCTCTCTCTCTCTCTCTCTCTTTTTGGCAGAATTAGAGCTCTCTTGGGTTTTTGAGGATTACATCATACTTCATTTTGGAGATGTCTTGACTTTTTTTGGGAGGGGGGGAAGGGTACGTCACAAACTCCTTCATCTTAGAGATGTTCCGATCCTTCTTTTCTTTCAAGGATTATATTGACGGTTATTGGCTCTTTGGTTGGAAATCTCTTGATGACAGCAGAAATTAAATATCCTTTAGGGTTTATCGGGGGGCTCATCGCAGTCACCTTCATCTTGACGGTGATCTGAACTTTCCCTGGAAGGATCCGTCACAAACTCCTAAATCTTGGAGATGATCCAAATCTTCTTTGGCTCCGGGGGTCTAACTCGCATAATTTGTCTTCATCTTGACGACAATTGAGAGATCCCTTTTGCAGATATTTAATTGCAGCTTAAGTGATGGAGGAGATATGGAAATTGAATGGATTTTTGTGTATCACCCAAGATATTTCGACTGCCATATTTTTCAAGAATGATCTTTAAAAATGTGTCACTGACTGCAATCAATATTTATCACTTATGACTTTGTGACAACATTGAATTTCCTTTGTTGGCCATAGCGAGTATGTATTTTTCATCCTTTTGGTTGGCCAATAGAAGGATTTTGGATTTTGAATCCTTTTTTGCGAAAGCTTTGTCCTTTCGAAAACTATACTGAAGGTATTCTGAGGTAAAGTTTTTGTGCTATAAAGATTTTGAAATCAACAAATATTTAATGACAAATTGCAAAATAGTTTTGGAATCTTTGGTGAAAAAAATTGTTTGATATCCGAGTTGACATATCAGTGGGATTCTGGATGAAGGTCCAAGACGAACTTGAACTCTAAAGGTAAATCCAATACGAAATTGGAATCTTGAAGGTAAGTCCTAGCACAATGCTGGATTTTGAAGGTAAGTCCAACTCAGAAGTTGGTTTTGAAAGAGCGACCGAGTCAAAACTCGGATCTTGTAAGGAAAACTGGAAAATTTGAGTTGAAACCCAAGTCTTTAAAGGAAAACTAGAAAATTTGGTTTTGAAGGAAAAAAAATTCAAGTCGGAACTCAAATCTTCGAAGGAAAAACTAGACCCATTTGGATTTAAAGGAAAGGAAATTCAAGTCGGAACTCGAATCCTAAAGAAAAACTGGAAAGTTCAGAAGGAAAGGAAATTCGAGTCAGAACTCGAATCCTAAAGGAAAAACTTAAACCAATTTGGATTTAAAGGAAAAGAAATTTGAGTCGGAACTCAAATCCTGAAGGAAAAGTAGATCAATTTGGAAGGAAAACAAATTTGAGTCGGAACTCGAATCCTGAAGGAAAACTAGATCTATTAGAAGGAAAGAAAATTCAAGTCGGAACTCGAATGCTGAAGGAAAACTAGATTAATTAGAAGGAAAGAAAATTTGAGTCGGAACTCGAATCCTGAAGGAAAACCAAACCAATTAGAAGGAAAGGAAATTCGAGTCGGACCTTGAATCCCAAAGAAAAACTAGATCGGTTAGAAGGAAAGGAAATTCGAGTCGGAACTCGAACCCCAAAGGAAAACTAGATCAATTGGAAGGAAAGAAAATTCGAGTTGGAACTCGAATCCTGAAGAAAAACTAGATCAATTAGAAGGAAAGAAAATTCGAGTCGGAACTCGAATCTCGAAGGAAAACTATATCAATTAGAAGGAAAGGAGATTCGAGTCAGAACTCGAATCCCTAAGGAAAACTACACCAATATGGACACTGAATTTTAAAGTGTACGAGTGTGAATACCGGATTTTGAAAATGAACCAGTACAAGCATTATGTTTTGAAAAATTACCAATACAAATACTGGGTTTTGGAAAATTACCAGCACGAACACTGGGTTTTTGAAAAATTACCAACACGAACACTGAGTTTTTGAAATTTTACTAGCACGAACACTGAAGTTTTGAAAAATTATCAGCATGAACACTGGATTTTTGAAAAGTTACCAGCACGAACACTGGGTTTTTGAAAAATTACCAGCACGAACACTGGATTTTTGAAAAATTACCAGCACGAACACTAGGTTTTGGAAATTTACCAGCATGAACACTGCGTTTTTTAAAAAATTACCAGCACAAACACTGGGTTTTTTTAAAAAATTACCAATTAATTCTGATAGAAGATTTTCAGTCTTCACCCTCATGACAACTTGGACAACTGTCACAGTCTCAGGATTTATCCCTTATCCTGAATGGGAAACTCAGGTTTATCTCTTAACCTGAAGGAGAAATGAATTCAATGCGTATGGATGCAAATGAATGCAAATGTATGCAAATGAATTCAAAATGATATAAATGAATGCACATGAGTGAAAAATGAGAGATTTGTTTGATCCTGCCTGCATACAAGATGTTTTAAAGATAATTTTCAAAATAATGCCCCAGTGTAATAGGGGAAACACATTTTGGATAAAAGGAAGAAAATTGATGTTTGAAGAATGCTCTTTAAAAGTAACAAAGAAACTGACTTTTGATCGATTCAAGAGGGACTCTGAAGAGGGTCATTCCTCATGAAAGGACATTTTGCAGAGAAGGAGAACAAGCTTATGAGAAAAATTGATAATTTTATTGATGCATTGAAGGAAAAATGATAAATCAAGGAAAGATAGACAAGATTACATCATCCTTTGAAGGAAAAATGAGAAATAGGAAAATGCTAGTATTGTCGGCTTTTTGAGTAATCGAGGAAAGATGGCTAGTCCTTTTTTTCATCTTCAACGAGGATATTCTTATCAATGCAATCCTGAACGATGTTCTTGAAGACGAAACAGTGGTCAGTATTGTGCCCTACTACCCGATGGAATTTGCAGAACTAGTTCATGAACCTTCCCATGATCGTGGGAGGATCTGTGGCTCTTGGGAGCTTTACCCTTTCTTAGGTCAATATATATTTGAGGATTTCATCGAGAGGTTGCTCAAGCGGAGTAAACTGACGATCGTCACCCCAACCATCCCATTTTATCTTTTCTTTCTGCTGACTCAATTTTTCATTCTTCATTGAAGACTTTTCTTTTTGACCTGCATGATTACTCTTGCTATTTTTGTAGTCGCTGCGGCCGACATTGGCAGAGAAGGTGAAAATTTCCTTCTTCTTTGAATCTTGATTATTCTTGACGAGGGTGATGCCATCATATACCCCGTTCTCTATTCCCATCTCAAGCCACTCGGCCCGTTCAATAAGCTCAATGAAAGATTTGAAAGGTGAGGTGGAGATAAAATCTCTCAAAGGTTGTGCAAAATTGTTTAGAATAATCTGGAGTGTGTGCTCCTCTGAGATGGGATTTCTCATTTTATTGCAAGTGCCCCTTCATCTGCGAATGAAGTTTCTAGCTTTCTCATTATCTCTTTGTTTTGTATTATAGAGATGGTTTAGCGTTGGCAGCGCTTCGGTGTTGAAAATGAATCGTTCAATGAACAGATTGACCACTTTATCGAATTCCTTCAACTCGATGGGATTGATGTGTTTTGAGTACCACTTGGCGGCGGTGCCCTCCAGACTGTGAGGAAAACATCTGAACAAAGCACGATTATCTCTCTTAAATCAATTGCACTTCGCAAAGAACATAGCCAGGTGAGCCTTGGGATCGCCAGTCTCATCAAATTTGATAAATTTACAAGGGAGATATTCTAGGCTGTCATCTCTATCTAAACCATCATAGAAATCTTCGTTTGTGAAAATCCTTTTGCCCTTGTCGCCGGCTTGCAGATCCTTAACCATTTAGACCACGTCTCTGAGTTGTGACTGGTCAAAGTTATTAGCAGACTGATCTTTTAGCTTATTGTCTGACCCCTGCCCCTGAGTCATCTTTTGAAAAGCTTGCTAAGCCTCACACTCTTCATTGGTGTCACCTCCTGATTCTGCTTCATCAGATGTATCCTCATGTTGGATGCACTTCTTGGATATCTTTAGTTGTTTCTTCAATGTTCGGCCCTTGATCTTTTTCTTGGTAGGAATCTTGTCGAAACTGGCCCTTGCTTGCTCTGCCATCATCTTATTCATCATCTTTTGAAACATGGCATACATCTGGGGATCAACATCATCATTGGCTTGTCGACTCTGGTTCCTAACAGATCGCGGAGAATCCATCTCTTGCTCACTGCTACTGTTAGGGCACTGCTGCACTGCTGTTTTCTTCCCGGATCTAGTCTGAACCATTCCACGATGTTGAAACTCTCTATAAGACAAATGTGATGATTAGAATGAGGGAAAATTCTTGAAGGCAATGACTTATAGAATAGAAGGAAAATAATGGATGAAGATCTAAAATTGGGTTGTGATAATTAGAATGAGGGAAAATTCTTGAAGGCAATGACTTATAGAATAGAAGGAAAATAATGGATGAAGATCTAAAATTGGGTTGACAATTTGAAGGATATCCCTTTACCAGGGATGGGATTATTGTTGGGATTGTGACAATTGCATTGTTATTCTATGAGAGGAAATAAACAACCGAGATATGCCTTGTTACCTAGGCGAGGTCGTCAACCATGAAGAAAAAGACATTTTTGAAGGAATATAACAAAGTAATGCATAATTGGAAATGAGCTTCCCTGTGAACTTGGTAGATTATCTGAGAAGGAAGGCAGAAAGAATTTTTTCAGGGAAAAGCATTCATCACAAAGGGCATATTGCATGAGAGTTCAGAAAATAACATTATGAAGAAAATGACCTCCAAATATAAGGAAAACTGATGATTTTATTGATGTCTTGGAGGAAGGATGACAAATTTAAAAAAAGCAACTGGAGACTACATTTTTTCAGAGAAGCAAAAGCAAAAATAATGGAAATGAGAAAGCATTGGCATTTGTCATCTTCATGAATGATCAGGGAAAGCCTCGGTCAGAACGACCGACTGGTCTTCCTCTTTAACAGAGAGATTTTTGTCAACACAGTCTTGAATGATATTTTTAAAGATGAGGCATCGCTCAATATCATGTTCGTGGCTCGATGGAATTTGCAGAAGCGATCTTTCCATTTCTTTAGGGCGACCGAAGGATTAGCAATTCTTGAAAGTTTAACCATTCCATTGCTCAACATGTATTCATGGATCTTTTTGAGGGGTTGATCTAGAGGAGTGAGCTTGCGGTCACGCTCCCAACCTTCATGCTTTGGCTTCTTTTGACTGCTTGTTTTCTTCTGAAAGCAGGATTGAAGGGGTTTGACAAGGACAGCCGATTGGTCTGCTATTTTGTTTTCTCCCAGAATATCCTTATCTATGCAATCCTGAACGATATTCTTGAGGACGAAACAACTTTTTGTATCGTGTCCTATTGCACAGTGAAACTTGCAAAATTGTTCTTTGAATCTGCCCATGATTGTCGGGGGATCGACGACCTTTGGTAAATGAACCATGCCTTTTGCAAGCAAATTTTCTAAAATAGTCTCGAGCTTCTGATCCAAAGGGGTGAACTTTCGATCAGTGCTCCAGTCTTTGTGTTTTGGTTTTTCCTGCTCTTTCCCTTTATGCTGGGGACTCGACTGGAGAGGTCGATCATTCCGCTTGGCTGGCTCCTTTCTAGTGTTTGACTGAGGTAGCTCCAATGCATCTTTGTCATCATCTTTTGAAACATCCTGTACATGACTGGATCAATGTGAACTCATCCCTTTGACTCTACTTGGTATTGTTCTCTTTCCTGACTTTGTTTGAACTATGGTGAAATCCCAATGCTTTCTGCAGAATAAAGGAATGGATTAGACTGAAGGATTTTTGAGATAAATAGAGATGATGAAGGAGATATTGAGGATGATGAAAGAGAGAGAAATTTTGGATAGAATTTGAAAGACAAAATTTGAGCATTTGAAAAATTGCAGGCAGGATCAAAATAAGGTTGAAAATTTGAGATTCAGAGGAAAGGCAAGAAAAGGGAAATCGCCTGGACTTTTTGGGGAAAAATATGAGGTTTTGAAAATCGTCCAAGGTTTTGATAAAATTATTGAAAAAATAGATGAAATTTGGAAAATGATATAAAAGGAAAATAAAAGAGAATTGAGAAATAAAAGAAGAATGCATTTAATCACATCTTGCACAAAAAAATTATGCACATACAGCATTCCCTAAGAAGCTGACTTTAAATGCATCAATTTTGAAAGAGCTTTAGGAGCCTAATCCTTACTCTAGGCTCAGATCAACTGTGTCCAATCATGCTATGTCGATATACTCAAGCCGAGGCTCGATGTACATGGCATAAAAAATCATCTTCGGTTCTAGGCTTGTGTTTTCCCAACATCCTTGAGCACCTGCTGATATACGTTGGATTATGGCCCTTGGTACGTGGCAGAGGGGCGTTAGCCCAAATAAGTGGCCCAATTGTAAGGCTCTGTCTCGAACTATGGTTCCGGAAGAGAGCCCAACAACATGAAGACCGGGTAGATATAGGTGGGGTAGTTTTTGAAAACATGAGCACATGCAAGCAAACAAAGGGCTCTAAGTCCTAAAGAGATAGAATTTTGAAATATTTTGAAGAAGCAAGCATTGTTTTCATACAAATCCTAGACTGAGGAGTGTTGTATTTCAGACCTAAGTCTAAGTGAGCATGAATAATTCTCCTCAATATGGTCCTACCAAACCATGCCTAGTCTACATGCAATCCATGTTATCTGGGTTCAAGTCTAGGCTCCTAGGTTCACATGATATCAGAAAGTAAAAGCTGACAGTTCATAGAACATGATTTTGATAATAGAGCTAAGTCAAAGCACAAAATTGATCAGATGAAGACAGGTCCCATCTCGGTCGCCAAACCTGTTATCATCGCAAAAATTTTCCCCTCTCCCTCTACGAGAGTGAGAGAAACAATTTCGTGAGTCAAACTCAACCAAAGTTTTGAAAATGGTTTTAAAAATTATTTACCTTCGTTTTGAAAATTTGTGAGAAAATTCTGTGGAATGGGATCTGCCTGTCGGTATGAGGTTCAATTATTTCTGGCGCCTTTACCAGGGGTAATCGAACCAAGGATCAATTATACGCTTTGACTAAGTTAAATTATCTAAATTATGCTCTATTTTCCTAGAATGCACAAAGAATCAGGCATGTGCTATGGAATTTTGAAAAGATGCAAGTTTGAGAAACATGATGTTTGATTTGGAAAATTGAGATGTACTTGGAAAATGATTAAAAAAGTGCTTGAAAATGAAATTTCTGGGAAAATCATTGAATTTTAATGGAAATCAGAAATTTGGATTGGAAAATGAATTCTCAGGAAAACTTCAACTTTGGGAAAATCGATTTTGAGCTTTGAATTGCTTTTCTGAGGAAATGGATTTGAGAATCTTGAGAAAGTCAGGAAGTTCATTAGAAAATGATTTTTGAAATGGAAAATGGATTCTCAGGAAAATGGGAAATCTGAGAAATCGATTTTTGAGATTGGAATTAAGGATTCTGAGAAAATAAATTTCTGAAATAATTTAAGGAACTTTGGAAAAATTGATTTTGGGATTTGAAAATGAAATTGGGAATGTGAAAATCTTGGAAAATCATGGTTTGAACTTGGGAAATATTTTGAAATCTCGTTTGAAAATTCAGAGTTCTGGGAAAATCAAATCCTGAGAAAGACTTAGAAATTTTTGGGAAAACAGATTTTTTTGAAATAGAATTGGAAAATGAATTTGAAAATAATGCAAATTGAATGAATGAATGAATTTGAAAGATATTTCATTGAGGAATTGAGAAATTCTTTTGAAATTTTGAGAAATGCATTGCATTTTTGAAGTTAGCCTAAGAGTGTAGGCTGAATGTGGCTAATATGAAGATCATAAATCTAGGTTTCATTCGTATTCTGACTATGGCCAAAAATACAAATTCCACCAAGTTTTTATACTCGATAAGAGCTTGTGCACGTGTCATTCGTGTCAACCATAGTGATTTTGGAAAATGTACATATGCAACATACACCAGATATCAAATTTTTCAGAAATCAAACTATATGCAATGCAATCCTATTCTAAGCTAAAAAGTAACTCTTATTCTAAATTATTACAACTTGATATTACATTGAATTGAAATAAAAGAATAAAAGCTAAGTCTTCTTCTTGGATGTTCCTGCAAAACTAGAAAACATATTAGCATAGAAATGTTGGTTTTTCTGAATTTATCCAAAAATATTGACAATTATCAGATATTATTCAGATATAAACCCAGAATCATACCCCCTTTGATATAAACATGAGAAATAATGAATAAATTTCAAAATTAAACTTGGAAATTCGAAATTGGGGTCCAAATGACCAAAATGCCCCTGATGACCTTGAAATCAGGGTTTTCTGAAAGAAATTTTGTAAATTTTATAAATTTGAAGATCAAATAAAATAAATCAAACATAATATGATGTAATATGATGATATGCATGAAATTTGGAAAATTGAAGTTTGGAATTTCGAAATTGGAATGGAATGTTATGAAATGCTGAGAAATGATATGAAATGATATGAAATGATGAGAAATGACATGAAATGCTATAAGAAATGCAAACCCTGAATGAAGAAATTTGGATATTAAACCCCGATTAACACTTGTACCAGTTCAAAAAGTGTTAAAATTGATAAAATTTGCAAAATGATTTGTAAATTCTTATTGCAAATTTATAATTAATTTATATCACTAATTGATATGAAATAAAAGAAAATAAAAGTAAATACAATCTTGAATATCCCTACAAAACTAGAAAGCTTGTCAGTGAAAATATGCCAGTTGTTCTGGATTTATCCAATAATATCTGGAAATTACTGGATTTATCCAAATATAAGCCTTTTTCCATATTTTTCTGAGATAAACATAATAAAAGATGATTTAAAATTGAATAAATAATAAATATAAACAACTTTAAAAATCAAAATTTTGATAAAATGACAAAAATACCCCTAAAACAAGTTTGGCCTTGAAATCAGGGTTTTTAGAAAAGGTTTTTGTAAAACTTTGGATTTAGGACTCCAATGGATTCAAATAAAAACCAAATCGGGTATGAAGCACCCTAGCATAATTATAAACATGATCAAACCCTAAAAATATCAACTTTTTATAAAAAAAATCGAAACATCATAAAAATAGTAATTTTTGCCAGTGTTTTACTCGAACTGGGACTCTACGGGCACCTTGTTTTCATGATTTAATCAAATAATATATCAAATGAATTCACAAATCTGTAAAAATCAACATGAATAGTTATGATAACCCTAAAATTAAATTACATTAAAAAAAATATATTTTTGATATTATTTTAAGGTAAAAATTGAATAAAACCCTAAAATACACAATTTTGCCTTCAAGCATGTACCTATCACAGTGTCAAACCCGAATCGAGTATTAAACCACTATATAAATTCATAAACATTTACAGAGACATACTATACATAAAAACAGAGATTTTACTTTTTACAGATCGGAAAAATCATCTTTGGTTAGGGAGATATCGTTTCGTCAATATACGCTAGATTTTGACAAATATATAACGAGTTGAAATAAATACATCCAGTTTAGGGTACAGATAAATATATCAAATCTTGTTCAAAAAATATAAAATTTTATCAGATGACACACATAGAAAGATTTTTCTTTTTACGGATCATTGATCGGATCTTTGACGAGGGAGATACAATTGATGCAAGTCGATCTAGGGTTTAGACAATGCATAACAGGCTCTGTAAAATTGATTTTACTTTCTAACATAGTAAAAATAAAAAACTGATGCATAAAAATCTAAAATTTTTACAAAAAATACTAGATAGAATAAAAAAGACACTGCAACTTACGGATCATCGATCAGATCTCTGACAAGGGAGATATCGCCTCATCAAGTTGTTCCCAAATCCATATAGCGATTTCACAGTTTAAAAAGTAAGGTTCGGTTTTCTATTTTTTTGGCAGAGATACAAAACCCAAAATAATCCATTTTTTTTACAAAAAATCATTAACATATTCACGGTTTAACCCTAAAAAAAACATATTTTTTGGAAAGAAAATCAAGCATAAGATAACATGCTTCCCACGTGCCCGGAATAAAAAACACCTATTATCTAAAAACCACATGAACAAACCTAATTTAAACATGCAAGAACCATAAAAAAATATAAAATATGCAATGAATCATATTTTAATGCTTGAATATGTAAAATAAGCATTAACATGATAAAATAAGCAAAAAAATCAAGGAAAGCATGGTTGAAATTTGATTTAGCCGCTAAAAGAAGGATTCGACCATCAAACGGTCAAATATCGATCTTTTTGTGTGTTTGATATAATAAACTCATAACCAACGATTTCAATGGATTAGAAACATGCAATCAGCTATGGATGATCTGTAAATCATCATATTAAATCATTTTAGGGCTCCCTAAACGAAAAAAATAAGAAAGAAATTCATGCATAGCGGCGACAATGGCTAAAAACCCTAAAAAAATAAGAGAAACTAATAAAATAGCAAAGAAAACTAGAAGAACTCTTACCTTGGAGGCTGTTGCAATGTAGGAAAGCTTGGGAGGATGAAGCCATGAATTTTGGGAGAGAGAAAGAGGTGAGAAAAGCCTTCTTGACTCTCCCCCTAGAGTCCCTATTTATAGGTTTTCAAGCATTAATTAGGGAGAGTCCTAATTGTTTTGATTTTTTCTTAATTAACTTAATTAGGGGGGGGGGGGGGGGTAGATTAGGTTTGACTATTCAACCTTCCTAATTAGGCCCTAACTAACCTAAGAATCCTATATCTATTAAAATGAGTCCAAATGTGGCGCCACCCTCTGTGGGCCCATATTTGGTTTTTAAAGGTTTAAATTTAAAAGTTAAAAAATGTGTTTTGAAAATACTAAAGTAAAATGAAATTTTAAAATCAATTTTGACCTTTTCAAACTCCTAACCTAATTAGGACACTGACTAATCCTAATCTAACCCTGACTCTTTCAAATGTGGCGCCATCCAGAGTCGACCCCACTTGATTTTCAAAAGCGACTTTTAAAAGCTTGAAAATGAAAGTTTTCAAAAAGAGGTTTAGAATTTGGAATTGAATTTGAAAGTTTTTGAACCAAATAGAGTTCTGACTAGATCAAAACTCTTTTGGATGTGGCATCATTTGAGTGGGCCCCACATCAGGGTTTTGAAAAAGTTAAAATAAAGACTAAAAATGGTTTTAAAATAGAGTAAAAATCACTGAATGAAAATCAGAAGTTTTAAAAATAGAGTCCTAACTGAACTGAAACTCTCCGAAACTGTAGGGACAAAGTGCTAATTTGACTAGAACTCTAGAATTTTGCTATTTTTGAAAGATGAATAAAGGAGTTTTTAAAAGGTTTTCTCAGAATTTGATAAAATGAGCAGAAAAACGAAGTTAGGGTTAGAGTCCTTATCAAACTGAGACTCTAGGATAGAGTTCTAATTTGACTAAAACTCTCAGAATTTTCAATAAACAAGGAGGTTTTAAAAGTTTTTTTCGCAAAAATAGATGAAAACAAGGTAAAAACTGAAATTAGAATTAGAGTCCTGATCCAACTGAAACTCTAGGACAGAGTCCTAATTCTACCAAAACTCTTAAAATTTAGAGTTTTCTAGAAAACAAATAAGAGGGTTTTAGAAAATAGGTGAAAATGAGATAGAAATTGTAGTCAGGTTCAGAGTCTTGATCCGACTAGGACTCTGGGGGAAGAGTCCAAATTCAACTAGAACTTTGAGAATTTTTTGGTTTTCTGAGAAGCAAATGACGAGATTTTAAAAAGGACTTTTGAAAATAAGTATAAATTAAATAAAAAATGAAATCAGGATATAGTCCTGATTCGATCAGGACTCTGGGGCAAAGTCCTAGTCCAACTGAAACTCTAAAATTTTGGCCAAAATGAAAGGTTTGGAAAGGTTTTCTAAAAAATAGATAAAAATAGATGTGAAAAGTAGAGTCCTGATCCGACTGAAACTCTAGAAAAGAGTCCTAATCCGATTGGAACTCTGATATTTTAGCCAAAATGACAGGAATGGACAAGGGACAAGACTACATATGATTTAAAACCAAAATAAAATTTTGAAAAAGGTTTAAAAAGTAAGAAGATAGAGTCATGATCTGACTAGGACTCTGAAAAAGAGTCCTAATCCAACTGGGACTCTGAGATTTTGGCCAAAATAAAAGGAATAGATAAGGGGTAGGATTACTTCTAGTTTAAAACAGAAATGGGATTTTAGAAAAGGCTTAAAAGGGTGAAAAGACAAAGTCCCGATCCAACTAGGACTCTGAAATTTTGAGAAATCTAGATGAAAGAAGTAATCTGAAAGCGACACCACCTAGATGGATCTCATCCGAGAATTAAGATCAGTTAAAATTGAATTTAAAATGAATCCATACCGTTTTCTAAGAAAAATATTTTGAAATATAAGATCCTGGGGGTTAACAAATGGCAAAATGTCGATTTAAAAACCCAGGTTTTGAAATTGATTTCGAAAGAAAAGTTTTAAAATTCGAATCAGAATTAAAAGATTTTAAAAAACAGGAGTGCTGGATCTCGAAAATGAGATGCAATGCCATGCGATGCAATGAAATGACATGGAATGACATAAAATGATGTGAGATGATTGCAAAATGATATGAAATGAGATGCAAAAGGTAAACCCTAGACAAGGGATTTGAAATCCCGGACCCCTGGCAGAAACAAAGAATTGAACATTTCTGTTTAAAGGCAAAGATTGATGATTGAAATTGGGACAAAATAGAGAATGAATCTTGATTGTAGGATGAAATATTTGAATTTTGATGTAAAACTTGGTCTTTGAATAGCCCTGGATCAGATGTCGACCAATTGGTTTCCTGAAGGATTTAGAAAGCGGGTTCCAATGGCAAGAGGAAAGGGTTTGTGAGCGAAGGTGAAAAATTTGGGGTGTTTACACCTTCTTATCTAACTTTCAAAAAGATAAAAATCTTAGAGTTTCAGTCAAACTAGGACTCTATCATAGAGTTTCAATCGTGCTAGGACTCTGTCTTTCATATCTATTTTTACTTGTTTTTAGTAAAATTTGTCAAAATCTTCTATTTTGGGTCAAAATTCTAGAGTTTAGTTGGACTGGGACTCTACTTTAGAGTTTCAGTTGAATCAGGACTCTATCTTTTGTTGCTATTTTCACCTGTTTTCATGAAAATCTTTTAAAATCTTTCGAAAGAAGTCAAAATTTTAGAGTTTTAGTCAAATAAAGACTCTGTTCTAGAGTTTTAGTTGGATTATGACTCTAACTCTGACTTCATTTTTTTAGAAAAACTTTCAAAAACTTCTTTATTTATCTTTTAAACAATCAAATTTTAAATTTCAAGACTTCATTATTGAGTTTCAAAATTTTAGGACTCTGTCCCAGAGTTTTAATCGGTCTAGAACTCTACTCTGATTTCATCTTTTTACTTTTATTTTACTTATTTTTCAAAAATAGATTCATATCTAAGAGTTTCAAAATTCTGGGATTCTATCCTAGTGTCCCAGTTGATTAAGAATTTGATCCTGGTCTCGTATTTTGCTCATTTTCACCAATTTCTGAAAAGATCTTTCAAAATATCTTCGTGTTTCTTTTAAAAAACCCAAATTTCAAGAGTTTCAAAATTTTAGGACTCTAGTCCAGAGTTTCAGTTAGTTTAGGACTTTGTTTTCAAAAGTTTTGATTCTCATCTGGTGATTTTAACTCTGTTTCAAAACCCTTTTCAGTCTTTATTTCAACTTTTTTAAAGCCTTGGTGTAGGGCCCACATAGTTGGTGCCACATCTGGAAGAGTTTCAATCCATTTAGGACTCTGATTGATTTAGAACCTTGGTTTTTTTTTTAAAACTTTCTTTTAAAAACTTTCCTTTTTAAAACCCTTTATTTCAAAATCAATTTTCAAACTTTCTTCAAGCGGGGCCCACCCTACAGGGGTGCAAAACCCTAATTTTCAATTTCATTTTATTTTACATCCTTCATATTTCAAAAATATAAAAAATATATTAGTTAGTTTAGATGTCCTTCTAAAGTTTATAAAAGAAAATCGTTTTTAACCCCTTTGTCTTTAAAGTTTTAAAATCGCTTTCTGAAAAACCAAGTGGGGCCCACTCAAATGGCGCCACATTTGAGGATATTTTGGATTAGTCAATATCTTAATTAAGTTAGAATTCTACAAGTAGCAAAATTGGTTTTTAAAAGTGTATTTTTATTTCAGTATTTTAAAACTCGTTTTTAACTTTTAAAATGTAGGGTTTTAAAAATCAAATGTGGGCCCACAGGGGGTGGTACCACATTTGAGATTTATTTTACACAATTAGGACTCAATTAGGATATTAATTAGGGTTTTAGTTAAGTTAGAAAACTTTAGAAAAGTTGTCCCCCATGTGGTTTATCCAAATTAATTAGGAAGAGTTCAAAATGATTAAAAGTCTTTGTTGACCAAATCCAAAAGTTTCTATAAAAAGAGGCCAAAATGGGGGGTCGACCCTCATTAATTCTCCTTCTATTTCTTGCTTTTTCTCTCTCCTCCTTCAGCCTCCTCCAAGCTCCAGCACATTCTCCATTGTTTCATCCCCCAAGGTAAGGTTTTATTTAAATTATTTTATTATTTTAATCCCTTTTATTGCTTTATTTCATTGATTTCACCATTATCGCCCCTTGGTTGTGAAATTCAAGCCAAGCTTTCATTCAAGAACCATGAAATCGGTTCAAGAAAGCAATCTAATGTTGTGTGAAGGTGTTTTTCATGATTTCAAACCGTTGAAATCGTTTGAACCATCATTTTTTATGTTTAAGCCAAATAAAAGTTGAGATTCACCCGTTCAATGGGTCAAATCTCTCTTTTCAAAGGCTAAATCAAGTTTTAACCTTGTATTCCCTGATTTTTTTTATCTTTTTACCATATTGATGTTTATTTTATTCATTAAAACATCAAATCCAAATTTGTGGTGTTATTTGCAAATTTGTATTTCTATTTCCCATGCTTAGATTAGGGTTTTCATTGTTTTATTGATAATAGGTGTTTCTCGATCCTGAGCATGCAGGAACTATGTTATTTTATATTCAATTTTCTGTCAAAAAAATACAATTTTTTTAGGGTTGATCCATGATTTTGTCAGTAATTTCCTATAAAAAATCAGATTATTTTGGGTTCTGTAACCCTGTCAAAAAAAATAAAAAACTGAACCCTACTTTTTGAACTGTGAAATCGTTATATGGATTTAGGAGCGACTTGTCAAGGCAATATCTCCCTCATCGGAGATCTGATCGACGATCCGTAAGTTCCAGTGTCTTTTTTATCATGTCTAGTATTTCTTGTAAAATGTTCAGATTTTTATATGTCTGTTTGCTATTTTTCCTCTGACATAAATAAGAATCGGTTTCACAAAGCCCGTTATACCTTATTTAAACCCTAGATCAACTTGGGCAGATTGTATCTCCCTAACCAAAGATCCGATCGACGATTCATAATAAGGAGTGTTTTCATATGTGTATCTACTTTCATTTGCTAAAATTTTATAATTTTTGAATATGATTTGCTATATTTCTTAGTACCTAAAATTGGATGTGTTTATTTTAACTCGTTATGTATTCGCTAGAATCAAACGTATATTGTCGAAGCGATATCCCCCTAACTAGAGATGATTTTTACAATCTGTAAAAAAGAAAAGTTTTGTTTATTTGTCTAGTATCTATCTATAAATTTTATGAATTTATATAGTGGTTTGATACCTGATTTGGGTTTGACACTGTGATAGGTATGTGCCCATGTGCACAATCGCATATTTTAGGGTTTTATTCAATTTTCATATTAAAATAATGACAAAAACATATTTTTTTTATTAAAGTTTAATTTTAGGCTTATCAGAACTGTTCATGTTAATTTTTACAGATTTGTAAATTCATTTAATATATGATTTGATTAAATCATGAAAACAAGGTGCCCGCAGAGTCCCGGTTCGAGTAAAACACTGGCGAAAATCAATATTCTTGTGATATTTTGATTTTTTTATAAAAAAGTTTTGTATTTTTAGGATTTGATCATGTTTATAATCATGCTAGGGTGATCCACACCTGAATTGGTGTTTATTTGAATCCATTTGAGCTCTAAATCCAAAGTTTTACAAAAATCTTTTTTGAAAACCTTGATTTCAAGGCCATGGTCTTGTTTTCAGTGGCATTTTTGCCATTTTCCCCAAAATTCTGGATTTCAAAGCTATTTATTTTTATTATTTATTCAATTTTACATCATCTTTTATTATGTTTATCTCAAGAAAATATGGAAAAAGGCTTATATACGGATAAATCCAGTAATTCCCATATATTATTAGGTAAATCCAGAAAAGCCAACATATCTTCACTAACAAGTTTTCTAGTTTTGCAGGGATATTCAAGATTGTATTTCCTTTTATTTTTTTTATTTTTTAATTCAATTAGTAATATAAATTAAATGTAAATTTGAAATAAGATATTACTATTTCTACTTAGGATAGAGTTGCATTGCATATAGTTTATTCTTCTATAATATGATTCATGTGATGAATGATGATTCATGCATATTCAAACTCCACCATGGCCTACACAAATGGCACATGCACTAGCTTGTAAGGAGTTGATAAACTCGGTGGGTTTCGTATTTGTGGTCATAGTCAAAATACAAACAAAACTCAGATTTATCATCTTTTTCTAAGCCACAAATGGCCTACACTCTTAGGCATTTTAAAAAATCATAGCATATTTTCCAAACTTTTCTAAATATTTACCTCTTTTAGAATCAAATGAGATATATTCAATACACATTCGTGTCCATAGTCAGGGATATGTAAAGAATTTATTTCATCTAAATTCTATAAGGCACAAAAATCTCTTTTTCAAAGATTCTCCTCAAATTCTTCAAAAAATATTTTCTCAGAATTGCATTCATTCATTCATTTAAGTTAGACTGCATCATGAAAAGACTTTCACAGGGCCACATGCTCATACCTTTTGATGTTTTCCAATTCAAACTCAACGAAAATTGATTTTCTTTAAGTCTTTCTCCAGAATTCGATTTTCTCAAAAGATCTCCTTTTCCTTAGAAATCAATTTTCCTTTCTTCAAAAGGACTTCTCAAATGTGATTCACGATTTTTAATCATCTATTTTCCAAGTATTTTTCAAATATTTGAAGCATACATCATGTTTTAAATCTGCATTTTCTGAAATTCATAGCACATGCCTGATTCTTTGTGCAATTAGGAATAGAACATCGATTTAGACAAGTTTGGTTGGTTCTTTTGAAGATGGTATTTTTAAAAGATATTTGCAATGAAATCAAGGGAAAATCGTCAACCAAAGATATAAAAATCCGACTTTCCACAGAGTGGCGAGTACGGGTCGAATCCATAGGGAACGGGATATTTCTGAATTAATTATAAAATAACACTTTATTAATATAACAAATTTTACAATCTATGTCAATATTACAACTTAAATCAAATAACAATCTAAACTATGAAAATAAACTAAAGTAGGAGGCTAAGTCTTCTGCAGATCTCCAGGGGCAAAACTGTCTTTTCACCACATGTGCATAGTGCACTTCATAATTGAATTACACCTGTGAACCTATTCTAACTTATCAACCTACACAATAAAAACATAAAGTCAGTACACAATTAAAAATTAAAATTAACTTACATCTACAATTAGTTCTAAACTAATACAGAAATTAAATTACAATTAAACAACTAAAGAAACTGCAATTACAGTATCTTACTAATCTAACTAAGCAAAATAACTCAAATTAATCTAATTAACTCTAATTTACTAACTACATTACTAGAAAACACTAAAACTACACGAAATCAAACAATTACATAAAAGACTGTTTTGTCCCTAAAGAAGGCAAAAATGGACTCTGATAGCTTTTCGCAAAACACAGATTTGAGGGATCAAACGATTTCCAAAATTCATGAAACCACTTCTATACTGTAAAATACATATCCAAGAAACTGACACATTTTACAGATTTGAAAAATACGTTCTGGATCTCCAGATCTAAGCGTTTCTAAATCAGGATAATCTGGGAAATCGCAAGACCCGAAATTTCAAAATCCGAAAAAACTGTTTTCATAAAACGCTTAAAACACATGCCAAATCAACTCGGATAGAGCTGAAATTTGATCTGCAGACAGTTAACACACCAATGTAAAGAATAGAAAAATAATTTTCATAAAACTCAAAAAAAATCTACATGAAATGATGAGTGCTCGACATGACAAAAATCAGTTTGGAATTTCAGTGCACTATTCATTTCTTTGAATCCACCATTGACATTTCACATTAAACACTACAGCAAAACAGTCTTAGCCTAAGCTAAACTACTGTTAAACTATAATAAAGGACAACAATTAAACTAATTTACAAAATTAAGAAAAATCAATAAACAACTAATATGAATTCTAATCTAAACTACTTATTAAATCTAATCTAACCTAGACTCATTAACTAACTAACTCAACTTTTATCTAACATAAGTTAGGATCTAATTAGAACTACTACTAACTAAGGTTAATACCTAGGATTAAATACTAACTAATCTAGCTACTAACTATGTTTAAACTAGGGTCGACTAAAGTTAGTAGGGGTTGGTTAAGGTTAAATAGGGTTATTCTAACTAGCACTAATACCTAGGTTTAGCTAACTAGGGTTGCTACAATTAATTAATCAATAGGGTCGGCTAAGGTCAACTAAGGATAAATAACTAATTACAGTTAGACACCTAAGGTTAGGCTAAGGGTGGTTAGGGTTAGTAAGGGGCGGTTTTAAGATAAAACATTGACTAGGGTCCACGCCACCTATGTTAGCTAACTAGGTTAATCGTTAATAGTTAATGGTTATTCCTAAAACACTAATGTCAATCTACATCAATTCCTAAATTAAATGTAGTCTAATGTTAACACCTAAGCATACACGATTTTATCTAATCTAATACTAACCTTACTAAATTAATTCATTAACACCTAATTAATGCTAACTCCTACTAAGCAAGTCATAACTAGGACTTATAAAAGGTAGAACACGCATTTGGTAGGGGACTTCCTCTTCCATTCTTGTATTAATAGCTCTTTAGGAAAGTTTTTGATTTCAAAATCTATCCAGCCTTTTTGGATCATGCGTTTTTACATATTTTCATTAAAAGCAATAAAGCTCATTTGAAAACCTTTCCTTAAAATGCAATACACGATTTTGGCTTCTCATTAAAAGCATTGATCTCTTTTTAGAAATCCTTCTCTAAACCTTGCACACGATTTGGTTAGCTTTAAAAGACATGGCACCACTTTCCAAAATCGTATAAAAGCATTGTAGAGAAATTCATTTGAAATTTGAAGATGCAACCCATGGCCAATTGGCTGGATAACCTTTAGTAAGACTTTCCTTAACTGAGATTAATGAATTGGGAAGAGTAGATCTTCTACCAAAAACGATTCTTCAACTTTAAATACCTAAATACCCTTCATCTAATTTACTTAGGTAATTAATCTAACCTAATATTAACCTAACTACATTATCCTAAATACCAATGACTTCAAGGGGCAAAATGGGTAAATCAACTACAAACTAACTAGCTAAGTTAATTATTACATGAAAATCAACCTATATAAATGAATTAATCCTAATATGGCTAAACTAAATTCATTAAATCTGAATAAACTACTTAACTTATAATTTTAACTAACCTATATGCATTAACTAACAATATATAATATACCGAAATTACATAAACTAAGAAATTACAAACATTGCATTAAACTACAAAACATAAACCCATAAAACTACATCAATTCTAATACTAAGATAACAACTAAGATATATGAAAAGACTAATTATAATCAATATTTAAATTCTGCTCTACATTAATTCACGTTAAAACTATAATATTAAAACTAAAAACATGAAGAGACGCTAATTACTATGTTGTACAGAAAATCAAAACACAAAATGCATTCTAACATATCGCTACACTCGACTAGACCAAGAACAAAACGGAAATTATATCAAACACTAAATCTACTATCAAATTAAACTACTTGATCCTACACATCTAATTCACTAAATGAAATTAAATTAACAACCTATACAACTACAGATAACGCTAAAACTAAACAGAATGTAAACTAACTACATTAGAACACTTACCTAAAACGAAATTTACATGAAACAATTTATATAAAAAAGGATCAAATGAAACTAACAAATAAACTACCTAATGCTGGTACCCACACGTTCAGACCTAACTACAGCTGAAGAAATAATGCAATCAAGCAAGCAACACACAACCGAAAACCACATCAGACGCACATGCATCCAAAAAACCAAAAACATCCAACGTTGGCTTAAAAAGATTATTTTCAATCACACAAAACCTAAACACCCTACGTGCTGGTTTATGCATGACAAATCTATGCTAAAGCTGGAAGAAAATACAGAAAACACAACACACACAACTCACGCACATGATTAGGTTCTATTTAGAAGAAAGGGATGAGAGAACCAACCTCCAGGGCGATCCGACAACTGAGGGGGAGAAAAGAGCAAACTTTGCTTGGCTTCACACCGTTCGGAACCTCGTTGATGCTGGAAATACACCATGGAACCATGTTCTACAGCTGCAACATGTTGGAAATCCACCGAAGATGGAGGATGAACCGATTCTCGATCGGGGGGCATAGAAGACCTGATGGAGGTAGAGCCGGTCCTTCTCGTTGGAGTGTTTTGCACTTCCACACGAGAAAAGTGTTTCCCACCTCTACTGCACTTGCAAAACACATCAACAAAGTGATTAACCAACAGGGGAGATTAAGAACTGAAAAGACTTGAAAGGGAGGCAAGAATAATGCTTGGATTTTCAAGCTTTTCTTCATGTCTTCAATGGAGATGGAAGGAGGTGAGGGTTGAGAAGGGGGCTGGAGTTAGATTCGTGCCCCTAGGACACGAAAACCAAAGCAAAGACAAGAGAATGCTGGACGTCCCTCACCCCTATACACGATTTTGCCATTTGGGCATTTTTTACAAAAACAGTGTTAAAAAGCAAATAATTGTTGGGCGCCTCTTTCTGCAAGGGGTTTTCAGAAAATAATTTATGAAAACTCGAATTGGGTTAGAGCTGGATTGATTCCATGTGTTTTTTCCCAAATCCAAGATCCAAATGGGCGTCTGGATCCAAATCTCTCAAATCGGCTCCGATATTTGACTCGCTACACTGTAAATGCATTAATTTCCTCAAATTAAGTCTGATGTTGATGAAATTCGAACCATAGCTCTATAATAACATTATGTACCTAAATGTATGCCCTTAATCTATAGATGATGCATTTATGCAGTGAAAACATGTTAATAAAATATAGTAATTATGCATCATCAAATACCCCCATGCTAGAATAATTGCTAGTCCCTAGCAATACACTCTAACATGAAATGAAAATATGGACTACCCAATAACATGGAAGCTTTTATAAAAAAATAAAACTAACTCACTTTCGTAGGAATCACGGTTGCATTTAGCTTATGCAACAAGCCCTTTAAACCCCTGGGTTACTCCAGTGGACGAGTAAGGTCTCGTGAGGGTTTGCAGAGATGCTACCCACAAACATCAATATCATGCATGAATAAGTTTTCAGAAATAATAGGCAATTAAGAACTCATTGTAAACAAATATTTCATGTAATCTACATTCTCAAAACAAATTCAGAAATTTTCATGCCACCACAGTAAAAATCATTTTTCTTTCACTTATCTAAACTTGTAATTATCTATGAATTTTCTCATAAAGTCAAGTATTATCATGTTTTACTCATTTATCCTCACCTGTATATTTTATGCACAGTAATCCATATTCTTAAGCAATGAAACTTTCTCTTCTTCAGCTCATTCTTATTCTTTTGATTTTCACTTTTTCACTCTTTTTCATTCTTCTAACTTGAGCACTATTTCGAATATCAAGTCTCATGACCCGTGTAGCGAGCTTTAGGTCAGTGACTCCCAGGTCAGACAGCCTTAGGGCACCAGATACAAAGTATCCCTCAGACTTAATTGCTCGAGTCACTCAACCTTCTATTCTAATAATTTACGTATAGTTTTCCTCTCATCATGTGCAATGTCTCTATCTCTTAGGCTTTCTATGCAGTCCATGTAACAAGTTTTCGAATCGGTGGCTCCCAAACCAGATGGATTTAGGGCACCAGGTGTAAAACACCCTTCAGATTCTACTTACTCGAACCACAAAGGCCTCATATATTGACTAGATCAGAGGATGATCTCCTTCGTTATCCTTTTCGTAAGAGACTCAAACATTTCAACTCGTGTCTGAGTTCTACTACTAGGATTCACAAAGAAATCAACCACTAAACATAGCTCTATTCTATTAAGCTCATTTTTTCAAAACATCATTCAATTACATCATTTCTTTTCACAAAACACACTGTGTATACTTATACTACAGTGATTCAAAACTTTCTAACATATCAAATACTATCTTTTCTTTAATTATTTCATAAACAACTACTCTATTTAAATCAGATTAGAAAAAAAAAATCACATGGAACTTATAAATGTCTAAATTGTCAAAATATGCAGATAAACATTCATAAATGCTATAAAAAATAAAGACCTACTTTTATGAGTTTTAAGCTATCAGACATAAAGAAAATTTTTTAAAATTTGTGCATCTAAACCATCCCCCCATGCTTGAATGACACTGTCCCTAGTGGCATACAGAATAATGCAATCATGCAATGCAGATGCACACTACAGAACAATAAAATGAATAAGGAGAAAGGATTGATACAACCTGGCATGCTCGAACCTCTGAAGCTGTCGATTGACTGGACTCTGCACCACCACTATGCATGTACAAATGCATAGTTTTCTGCACATCTGGTCAATGTTCTACTTCTGAAGGTATTCTTCATATCCGGTTACTTGAACTCATACATTGATGGATCGAATGTTCATACATGTCAATCATGAAATTCAAATGAAATCAAAATAAAATTCAGAACAAAACAAAATACATAAACAAATCCTACTTTATTTTTAATGTACATATGATACATCCTAAATTACACTTAATAACATAAAGACTCTAACACATAAAACAACTACACTATGTCAGAATTATTCTATCAATGCAAATAGTAAACCTAAATCTAGATCTAAATCAGTAAAACAATAAACAACATAGCAGCTAACCTATGTTAGAATTAAACTATGATAATCAGTCTAATCTAAATCATCAAGTTAGCAATTACTCTATGTTAGACTATGTTAGAATAATCTAATTACTCTATGAAATAAAAACAATTCTAATCTACATCAGAAAGTTAAATAACTAAACTATTTTAAACTATGTTAAAACAATCTAATTAATCTTTGAAAACAATTCTAATCTAAAACACAATATTAGTAAATACAGGAAAACACTACTCTTTTATCTAAGACTCACTTGTTTAAATAATCATTAAAACATGGAATTCAGTGAATCCTAAGAAAAACAGCATGTGCATCCTATATTTTTCTAACTATGTTAATTCTACAAACTAAAAAAATTAAATAAACTAAACTAAACTAAACACATATTAATAAAATGATATCTCAAAAATAATCAGAATATATCACCGTTCCCAGGCAACGGCGCCAAAATTTGGTTTGACTTTTTGGAGATGGAATTCTTAAAAGATAATTTCAATGAAATCAAGGGAAAATCGTCAACCAAAGATATAAAAATCCGACTTTCCATAGAGTGGCGAGTACGGGTCGAATCCACAGGGAACGGGATATTTCTGAATTAATTCTAAAACAACACTTTATTAATATAACAAATTTTACAATCTATGTCAATATTACAACTTAAATCAAATAACAATCTAAACTATGAAAATAAACTAAAGTAGGAGGCTAAGTCTTCTGCAGATCTCCAGGGGCAAAACTGTCTTTTCACCACATGTGCATAGTGCACTTCATAATTGAATTACACCTGTGAACCTGTTCTAACTTATCAACCTACACAATAAAAACATAAAGTCAGTACACAATTAAAAATTAAAATTAACTTACATCTACAATTAGTTCTAAACTAATACAGAAATTAAATTACAATTAAACAACTAAAGAAACTGCAATTACAGTATCTTACTAATCTAACTAAGCAAAACAACTCAAATTAATCTAATTAACTCTAATTCACTAACTACATTACTAGAAAACACAAAAACTACACGAAATCAAACAATTACATAAAAGACTGTTTTGTCCCTAAAGAAGGCAAAAATGGACTCTGATAGCTTTTCGCAAAACATAGATTTGAGGGATCAAACGATTTACAAAATTCATGAAACCACTTCTATACTGTAAAAGACAGGTCCAAAAAACTGACACATTTTACAGATTTGAAAAATACGTTCTGGATCTCCAGATCTAAGCGTTTCAAAATCAGGATAATCTAGGAAATTGCAAGACCCGAAATTTCAAAATCTGAAAAAACTGTTTTCATAAAATGCTTAAAACACAGACCAAATCAACTCGGATCAAGCTGAATCTTGATCTGCAGACAGTTAACACACCAATGTATAGAATAGAAAAATAATTTTCATAAAACTCAATAAAAATCTACATGAAATGACGAGTGCTCGACATGACAAAAATCAGTTTGGAATTTCAGTGCACTATTCATTTCTTTGAATCCACCATTGACATTTCACATTAAACACTACTGAAAAGCAGTCTTAGCCTAAGCTAAACTACGGTTAAACTATAATAAAGGACAACAATTAAACTAATTTACAAAATTAAGAAAAATCAATAAACAACTAATATGAATTCTAATCTAAACTACTTATTAAATCTAATCTAACCTAGACTCTTTAACTAACTAACTCAACTTTTATCTAACTAGAGTTAGGATCTAATTAGAACTACTACTAACTAAGGTTAATATCTAGGATTAAATACTAACTAAACTAGCTACTAACTATGTTTAAACTAGGGTCGACTAAAGTTAGTAGGGGTCGGTTAAGGTTAAATAGGGTTATTCTAACTAGCACTAATACCTAGGTTTAGCTAACTAGGGTTGCTACAATTAATTAATCACTAGGGTCGGCTAAGGTCAACTAAGGATAAATAACTAATTACAGTTAGACACCTAAGGTTAGGCTAAGGGTGGTTAGGGTTAGTAAGGGGCGGTTTTAAGATAAAACATTGACTAGGGACCACGCCACCTATGTTAGCTAACTAAGTTAATTGCTAATAGTTAATGGTTATTCCTAAAACACTAATGTCAATCTACATCAATTCCTAAATTAAATGTAATCTAATGTTAACACCTAAGCATACACGATTTTATCTAATCTAATACTAACCTTACTAAATTAATTCATTAACACCTAATTAATGCTAACTTTTAACTAAGCAAGTCGTAACTAGGGCTTATAAAAGGTAGAACACGCATTTGGTAGGGGACTTCCTCTTCCATTCTTGTATTAATAGCTCTTTAGGAAAGTTTTTTATTTCAAAAACCGTCCAGCCTTTTTGGATCATGCATTTTTAAATATTTTCATTAAAAGCAATAAAGATCATTTGAAAACCTTTCCTTAAAATGCAATACACGATTTTGGCTTCTCATTAAAAGCATTGATCCCTTTTTAGAAATCCTTCTCTAAACCTTGCACACTATTTGGTTAGCTTTAAAAGACATGGCACCACTTTCGAAAATTGTATAAAAGCATTGTAGAGAAATTCATTTGAAATTTGAAGATGCAACTCATGGCCAATTGGCTGGATAACCTTTAGTAAGACTTTCCTTAACTGAGATTAACGAATTGGGAAGAGTAGATCTTCTACCAAAAAATGATTCTTCAACTTTAAATACCTAAATACCCTTCATCTAATTTACTTAGGTAATTAGTCTAACCTAATATTATCCTAACTACATTATCCTAAATACCAATGACTTCAAGGGACAAAATGGGTAAATCAACTACAAACTAACTAGCTAAGTTAATTATTACATGAAAATCGACCTATATAAATGAATTAATCCTAATATGGCTAAACTAAATTCATTACATCTGAATAAACTACTTAACTTATAATTTTAACTAACCTATATGCATTAACTAACAAGATATAATATACCGAAATTACATAAACTAAGAAATTACAAACATTGCATTAAACTACAAAACATAAACCCATAAAACTACATTGATTCTAATACTAAGATAACAACTAAGATATATGAAAAGACTAATTATAATCAATATCTAAATTCTACTCTACATTAATTCACGTTAAAACTATAATATTAAAACTAAAAACATGAAGAGACGCTAATTACTATGTTGTACAGAAAATCAAAACACAAAATGCATTCTAACATATCCCTACACTCGACTAGAATAAGAACAAAACGGAAATTATATCAAACACTAAATCTACTATCAAATTAAACTACTTGATCCTACACATCTAATTAACTAAATGAAATTAAATTAACAACCTATACAACTACAGAAAACGCTAAAACTAAACAGAATGTAAACTAACTACATTAGAACATTTACCTAAAACGAAATTTACATGAAACAATTTATATCAAAAAGGATCAAATGAAACTAACAAATAAACTACCTAATGCTGATACCCACACGTTCAGACCTAACTATAGCTGAAGAAATAATGCAATCAAGCAAGCAACACACAACCGAAAACCACATCACACGCACATGCATCAGAAAACCCAAAAACATCCAACGTTGGCGTAAAAAGATTATTTTCAATAACACAAAACCTAAACACCCTACGTGCTGGTTTATGCATGACAAATATACGCTAAAGCTGGACGAAAATACATAAAACACAACACACACAACTCAGGCACATGATTAGGTTCTATCTAGAAGAAAGGGATGAGAGAACCAACCTCCAGGGCGATCCGACGACTGAGGAGGAGAAAAGAGCGAACTTTGCTTGGGTTCGCAGCGTTCGGAACCTCGTTGATGCTGGAAATACACCATGGAACCATGTCCTACAGCTGCAACACGTTGGAAATCCACTGAAGATGGAGGATAAACCGATTCTCGATCTGGGGGCGTAGAAGACCGGATGGAGGTAGAGTCGGTCCTTCTCGTTGGAGTGTTTCGCACTTCCACATGAGAAAAGTGTTTCCCACCTCTGCTGCACCTGCAAAACACAGCAACAAAGTGATAAACCAACAAGGGAGATTAAGAACTGAAAAGACTTGAAAGGGAGGCAAGAATAATGCTTGGATTTTCAAGCTTTTCTTCATGTCTTCAATGGAGATGGAAGGAGGTGAGGGTTGAGAAGGGGGCTGGAGTTAGATTCGTGCCCCTAGGGCACAAAAACCAAAGCAAAGACAAGAGAATGCTGGATGTCTCTCACCCCTATACACGATTTTGCCATTTGGGCGTTTTTTACAAAAACAGTGTTAAAAAGAAAATAATTGTTGGGCGCCTCTTTCTGCAGGGGGTTTTCAGAAAATAATTTATGAAAACTTGAATTGGGTTGGAGCTGGATTGATTCCATGTGTTTTGACTCAAATCCAAGATCCAAATGGGTGTCTGGATCCAAATCTCTCAAATCGGCTCCGATATTTGGCCCGCTACACTGTAAATGCATTAATTTCCTCAAACTAAGTCTGATTTTGATGAAATTTGAACCATAGCTTTATAATAACATTATGCACCTAAATGTATGCCCTTAACCTATAGATGATGCATTTATGTAGTGAAAACATGTTAATAAAACATAGTAATTATGCATCATCAAAATTGAGCAAAGCAAAGCACATGATTGATCCTTGGTTCGATTACTCCTGGTTATGGCGCTAGGTGCAACGCCCCAGAATCTCAACTTGGAAAATCCTTTAGATGTTTAGAGTAATTTTTTTTTAAATACATTGCGTAAAGCGGAGAAACCACATGGGAAAAACAAGTGAAAACTCTGAGCGGGTTACAGAGTGAGCAACAAGAAGAAACATTTTATTAATACTGTTTACAAAATGATACAACATTTTCCTTTACAAAAGACAACTGCCACGATCTTTAATGTTCTAGAGTGTGGGTTCAGTCCTCCGCTGCACATCGAGCTCCATCGCACCACGGGAAGCAAGCAAACACCTGTATCCCCATAAAACGGGATCAGTACTCTTACGAGCTGGTGAGATGAACCAATCACAAAATACCGGTTGTGAAAATCAGAAGCAAAGCTATTATGCAACATATAACATTATCATTCATTCACCATGATTTCACAGGTATAACATAAGCAAGTATAAAGACAGTAAGCAAACTGAAAGCGGAGCAATAAGTGATAACAACTAATAATAACATGCTTTTAAAACATAAGTCAATGCAATTAAGCGAATTATGTAAGTAAATGATACAAAGTTACATGCATCGCTATGAGACAATTGAAAACACTTAACCAAAGTCATGTCTAAAAAGTTATAACCAGCTCTGTACTAAAAGAGAGAGTATGTGTGACCATGCCTCTCTAGCATAAGTGAGCTCGACTCACAAGGTGGGTTCATCGCCCACATATAACTCACCACGGAGTTCCAACATTCAAGAAGTCTCATAAAACCATTATAACCTCACCATGTGCCTCGAGTCTCCTTGTACTCACGGGACGCATTGAGTACCCAAAATGATTCGTGTGTCTACAATAACAAATACTAAAGTATGCTAGCATTCATTTGTGCACTTGCTTTCGTGCTAGAGTGTGCGATAAGAATAGCGCCACATTTACATCATTTCAAGCAAAGTGTTATGATTCAACATACACAATAAGCCTCTTATTCATGCAATAACCTTATATCATTTTGTTGCGCACTTGATAAGGTGTCATTCGCAAACACTATGCATTCTATTTCTTAAGGGTGGTAATGTGAGCAAGAGTGTGAAACCACACTATGCGCATTTACTTGTTACACTCCATTATATATATATATATATATATATATATATATATATATATATATATATATATATATATATATATATATATATCTTTGCTTTGGTAATCACGCACATCATCTACGATGTGAAGAGTCAAAACCTATAGGATTTGTCAGGGCAATGGGAACCCGTGCCCTATGCTCACATGCATCCCTAAAAAAAGTTGCAGCCTTGAGGCCCGCTAACGAGGCTAGAAAGCGCGAAGAGTAGCTTCCTCCGAGAGAGGGAAAAACCCAGTGGGCTAAGCGCGAGTCTGGCCAGATCAAGCTCGCCAGCTCACGAGCCACACGGTACCAGGGGGCACCACACACACACACACCAGGGCTCGATTTGGGCGGCACTGCTGAACCGAAAAGGGGCAGCAGACTATGCTGCAAGGACCGAACCACCTAGACCAAGTGAGTTTGGTCTGGGGAAAGACCACAAGAGTGGGTCTCGGCAACAGTGAATAGCTCAGGTCTGAACCGACTGATCCAGACCCATGTTGGGCTTGCTCAGGCCTGAGCACGGTCTGGACTGGGCGTCCAGACTCGAGTGTGGCTCAGTCACCACCGAAGGAAGGGGTGTAGGCCCACCTGCCTGCACCCGATTGCAGCCCACCAGCCGCAACCTGGTTGCAGCAGGCACATGAATGCTAGCCTTAGCCTAGCGAAAAGGGCGAAATGCCCTTAACCGAACCCCAGTTCGGCCAAGGGCCCCTGACAGGCTTGGACCAGATTTGATCCAGACCGTGTTAGGACAAAAGAAACCAAACCCACAGCCACCCGAATTGGGGGCGCTGCCGTGGGTCACGCAAGACAAAAGGGAGAGAGTGGACACGGGCCGACCCGGTTGTGGTCGGCCTGGACTCCCATTTGCTGGACACGTCCAGCAGCCTGGACTGTTCCAACCAAACACACCATGGCAGCCTAGATTCGCTGCCATAATAGGGCAAAACCATAGGCTACCATGGAACAACAAAAAAAAACAACAATGAAAGGAAAACAAAGAGAAAATGCAAGAAATGAAAAGATTTCCTCATGCTACCGCAAGGACACACTTATACAACCACACAGTTTGCATCAAAACAACATAAAATGGTCGACGTGTGTTATCATTGCAAAAAATTTCCCCCTCCCTCTGCGAGAGAGAAGAGAAACGATTTTGCGAGTCAAACTCGACCAAAGTTTTGAAAATGGTTTTGAAAATTACTCACCTCTGTTTTGAAAATTTGCGGGAAAATTCTGTGGAATGGGATCCGCCAGTCGGTACGAGGTTCAACCGTTCTTGGCGCCTTTACCAAAGGTAATCGAACCAAGGATCAAATGTGAGCTTTAACTAAGTTAAATTATCTAAATTATGCTCTATTTTCTTAAAATGCACAAAGAATCAGGCATGTGTTATGGAATTTTGAAAAGATGCAAGTTTGAGAAATGTGATATTTGCTTTGAAAAATTGAGATATGCTTGGAAAATGATTGGAAAAGTGCTTTGAAAATGAAATTCCTGGAAAATCATTGAACTTCATTGGAAATCATAAATTTGCATTGGAAAATGAATTCTCAGGAAAACTTGAACTTTGGGAAAATCGATTTTGAGATTTGGATTGCTTTTCTGAGGAAATGGATTTGAGAATCTTGAGAAAATTAGGAAGTTTATTGGAAAATGATTTTTGGAATGGAAAATGGATTCTGAGGAAAGTGGAAACTCTGAGAAAATCGATTTTTGAGATTGGAATAGCTTTTTATAAGAAAATTGATTCCTGAATAGGATTTGAGAATTCTACGAAAATCAATTTCAGAAATAATTCAAAGTTTTTGAGAAAATCGATTTTGGGATTTTAAAATGAAATTGAGAATGTAGAAATATTGGAAAATCATGATTTGAACTTGTAAAATACTTTGAAATCTCATTTAAAAATTCAGAGTTATGAGAAAATCAAATCTTGAGAAAGACTAGGAAATTTTTGGGAAAATTGATTTTTCTGAAATAGAATTGGGAAAAGAGTTTGAAAATAATGCAAATTGGATGAATGGATATGAATTTGAAAGATATTTCATTGAGGAATTAAGAAAATCCTTTTGAGTTTTAAGAAATGCAGTACATTTTTGAAGTTAGCCTAAGAGTGTAGGCTGAATGTGGCTAATACGAAGATCATAAATCTTGGTTTTCTTCGTATTCTGACTATGACCATAAATACGAATCCTACCAAATTTGTGAACTCCCTAAGAGCTTGTGCACGTGTCATTCGTGTCAACCATAGTGATTTTGAAAAATGTGCATATGTATCATACATCAGATATTGAATTTTTTAGAAATTAAACTATATGCAATGCAATCTTATTCTAAAATGAAAAGTAACTCTTATTCCAAATTATTACAACTTGATATTACATTGAATTGAAATAAAATAAGCAAATAAAAATCTTCTTCTTGAATATTTCTGCAAAACTAGAAAACATGTTAGCACAAAAATATAGGTTTATCTGAATTTATCCGAAAATATTAAAAATTATCAGATATTATTCAGATATGAACCCAAATTCATACTTCCTTTGATATAAACATGAGAAATAAGTAATAAAATTCAAAAATAAGCTTGAAAATTTGAAATTAGAGTAAAAATAACCAAAATACCCCTGATGACCTTGAAATCAGGGTTTTCTAAAAGAATTTTTGTAAAATTTGAAAATCAAATAAAATAAAATTAAACATAAGATGATGCAATATGATGATATGCATGAAAATTTGGAAATTTGAAGTTTGAAATTTTGAAATTGAGGTCAAAATAACCAAAATGCCCTTGATAACAAGACTATGGCCTTGAAACCAGGGTTTTCTGAAATAAATTTTGCAAAAATGGGAAATGTGAAATGGAAATGACATGGAAATTAATCCTAATATGATTCTATATTCTTATTCACATGATTAAAACCCTAAAATGGCAAAAATATCACAAAATATCAAATTTGACTTGATTTTTGCTTGATTTTTCGCTTCTGAATTTAAAGGTAAACTAACATACAAAACAAATAAACTTGGAATTGAGCCAAATTTGGCATGGGCTCCTAGACTAATCTTAAAAACATAATAAAGCTCGAAAATCTATTTTTTTGTTATTTTTTTAATGTGGAAAATAACTAAAAATCCTAAAAATCAAAATTTTGCCTAAAATGTTAATTCCAAATTGAATTTCGGGTACTAAACTTCCATAAACATTTCCCAAATTTTATGGGGTGACATAGGATAGTTAGGCAAAGAGTTTTTTCTTTTACAGCTTCTGGTTTTAACCTATGGTCGAAGCTGGACAGCTCCGACAAGTCGGATCGAAAACTGGCGGCTCTAGGATTTAGGGAAGGCAAACAGGTTTCGGGAAAAACTATGGAAAAAATAGCAGACAGATGAGAAAATGTCTGAAATTCTGGGAGAATGTCTTTGACAAATAGAGGAAGATTTCCTTTTTTTATAGTACTGGAATTCAGGTTATGGTTTGGGAGAGAGCAGAGGGTTATCAGAGACCTGGGTCTCTGAAATTTTCAGACATAGGAATCTGATAGGCAGATAAATTAATTCAGATAAAAATATTCAAGCTGTTCTAAAAATTCCCAAATTTTGGGAAACGATAGAATAAAGGGTTAGGAACAATGTCTATGTTGGAAGTTTTGACATTCAGCCTATGGGTTGAATGGACATAGTGTATTAGGGTCAGTCTAGACCCTAACAAGGAAAAAGTGAGATTTTCTCAGGGGTTTGGAAAAATTGATTTTAGTAGGGATCAAAACTTATTGGAAAAATCTAAAAAATCACTGAAGAACATTAGATTTCAACATGGATCCAATGTATTTTTTTAAGAAGCATTTGAATCATCCATCTAGGAGATCTTCGAGACTCTTGTCTGCTAAAACAAAACTTGAAATTTTGGGAAGGTTCAAAACCCGATTTAGGTTTTTATTTTTTTAATGGAGCCCAGGAATCAAATCGGTTTGAATTTTTAGCATGACATCAATAGCAAGTGGACCTAATTAAACTAATTTTTTTGTGATTTATGAATGAAAATATGTACATGAAATGGTAACTGGACTGGGCATATGAATTGAGCTTGTAAAACAATAAAGAAACCTAAATGGACTAGCTTAAATGCACAAAATGAAATTTAGAGCAATGATATAGACTTAAATGACACGTCCTAAGAACACAAAATCTATATGGAAAATATGACTAAACCAAAGAAAATAAATTGGAGAGGCATGATCATCCCTTGATATGGTTCTCAAAATGAGAGATCCAATCCATTGAACGGATGGATCTCGTCATTTATGTAACACTAACAAGTGAATAGGTCTATCATTTTCTAGCATTCAAACATCTTAAAGAGGACTCTCTTTCATTGCAAATCCATACTTTGGATATGCTTCACATCATTTTCATGAAGGCAAGGCTTGAAAATTTCCTTCCCATTGGCGGCAAGGAGGGCCATCCCACGGTTCTAGCCAACTTAGTATAAAACGATAAAAGAGGACCTTCACCTTGGATCAATCGGATGCCAGAGCTGATTGAAGATGGGGGTCATTGTTGAAAGAGATGGTTGAAACTTTGTGGAGTTGTGGGTGATGGCTTTGGAAGGTGGTGCTGGTTGGAGATGATTTGCTACACCAACGGATGGACTGCAACTTGGGTGGCGTCGGTACCAAGGGAGCAAAGGAGCTAGAGGTAATGGTGGTGTTGTAGAGGTTGCCTTGATATGGAGAAGCTGTTGTAGACGTTGCAGCAATGGTTGATGATTGAACTAACTGAAAGTCTGCTCCAAAGCTTGCTAGAAGTATTGGCCAAGTAATGGCTGCCGTTGATGAGAGCAATAGCCAAAGAGAGAGGTAGGTGTCTATTGCTTGGGAGAGAAGAGGAAGGGAGAGTGTGAGAGGGTAATCAAGAGCGAGAGAGATGGTATGAGGGATAGGGCTGAGAGGGAGAGAGAGAGAGAGTTGCCAAGGGCTGTTGGGAGAGGTTCACGTATGGGAGTCTTGTTAAAAAAAATAAAAGTGAAAACTTAGGTTTTAATGAATTGGGGCTAAGGTTGAGAGGGGTTAATGAGAAGGGGAATGAGGTTTATGTATGGGTGTATTTGGATTTAGAAAGGAGCCAAGGGGTAATAAGGTGGCTGGATAATAGAGAAAGGGAAAGAAAGAAAGGAGGGAAAAGAAGAAGGAAAGAAAAGGAAAGAAAGAAAAGGGAAAGAAGAGGGAGAAGAGAAAGGATGAAGGAAAGAAGAAAAGGAGGAAGAGAAGGGTGATACGTGAGTGGGCTGAACCAAGGAGAGAAAGGAAGAAAGAAAGAAAAGAAGAAAAGAGGAAGAAAGGAAGAAAGAATGAAAAGAAGAAAGAAAAAAGGAAAGAAAAGAAAGAAGAAGAAGGAAAGGAGAGGAAGAAAGAAAGGAAAGAAGAGGAAGGAAGAGGGGGCTGGTCGACCCCTCTTGCGGGTCCCACCTCTAAAAAAGAAATAATAAAAAAATAAAAATAAATAAAATAATGATAAAATAAAGCAAACGAAATGTTTATATATTTTTTTCTAAAAAAGAAAATACAAGTACATAAGCCATCTCAGAGTGGACTCACTTTCCAAATTTGAAATTCGTTTTGAGGATCATAGGGGTAGGATAGTCTTTTCAAGAAATTTTTGGACGAAATGAGCTATTTTTGGTAGTTTTTGAAACGAGCTCAGAATTTGAAGTTTCATACCCCGTTGTGAAGAAAATCTAGTGTAGAATTTGAAAATTTGAGTTTGAAATAAATCCAAATTATTTTTCTCAGGAAAATATTTCCAAATTTAGAATCCTGAGGGTAAAAATGTTAATTTTGGAAACCCAGGGTTTGAAATTGGTTTCTAAAAGCTTTTAAAACTCAATCTGGATCGAAATTTATAAAACTGGAGTTCTGGACTTCGAAAATGAAATGAAATGTTGAGAAATGACACGAAATGCTATGCAAAATGTTAACCCTGAATGAAGAATTTTGGATATTGGACTTTGATTGACACTTGTACCAGTTCAAAAAGTGTTAAAATTGATAAAATTTGCAAAATGATTCAAGAAATGGTTTTCGGGTTCTACCGGACCAGAGTGACACTAAAAATTAGAGTTTAAGCTGGATTGAATTGAAATGAACTGGATTAAGCTAGGTTTTAGGGTTTCAGAACTCAACTAGACTGACCAGACACTGACTCGATTGAACTCCCAGACTGAATTGTCAAGAAAAGCTGTCATTTTTAGAGAAATGGTTACTGGAGTGAACTGAATTGCAGACCAGAGCTGAGTTTGAGCTGGAACAAAGGTCAGTAATACTGAGATAAACTAAAATTGAAGCTCGAACACTAGCTCAACTGACTGAACTCAGCTCAATTTCAGCTGAAACGGACTAAAATGGGCTCCTAGACACTTGAAAATGGTTTTGAACTGAAACTGGAGCACTTGAACTCCTTGTGAGCTCAAGCTAGACTCAAGGGAATATGACTAATTGGGAATGACTGACTCAGAGACAATTGGCTTGGATTTGAGTGAAAAATGAGGTCATTTCTTAAGAAATGATCCCATTTTGGCAGGAATGGTCAGAAATGAAAATGGTTTGTTCATTGTGAGCTCAGATGAGCTTGAAATGACTGACATTCTAACTGTTCTGAATTGATCAACGAGCTTGGTTGACTTTGAGTGACTGGGGTTTGTGATGACCTAGGGGTAAAATGGTAATTTTTCTAATAAAAGTGGGCAAAATGGTAATTTTTTTACACAAACTTGGGGTTTGACTCCTACACTGACCTACCAGGGTTGGCACTGCACGAGGGGTGTGTTTGAAAATGAATGAGGGAAATTTGGGGTGTTTACAGCATGGTGCCATGCGTGAGTGAGCATATTTGTGCATCAAAGGCAAAGTGAAGATAGCAAATTTTTGGAGTAGAAACCACATCTAATCCAGCCACTTCCCACTCATGGCAACGCCTACCATGGGAGTATAGCCTTCATGGAGAAGTATATGGTTTTTCTCAAAGAAAAAGAGGGGGGGGGGAGATCATGAAAAATAAGTTTCTCACAAAAACGATGGGGAGCACATAAGAGATTAGCTACACAAACCCACAACATGGAAAAATGCTAAATGGCAGCTCACCCTCGAAGGCTTTCAAAACGATGGAGAGGAAGCTTCGGATGAAAAGCTTAGGCGCTTCCATGAAAATGGTGCTTAACTCCCATACACACACCCCACGATTTTGGGGAAGGAGAGGAGAATGAGGGAAAGAGAGAGAGAGAGGGGAAATTGCCCATAGGGTTCTCTCTCTTTCTTCAAGGCTTATGTATGTAGGTTAAACATAATGGATGGCTAGGATGCATTGAGGAAAGATGGAGGGCTGGGGTGATTCACGCCCCCCCATAGCCGCCCACTCCACCATACGTTTTCCTCTATTCAAAAGCTTCAAAAAGGTTTTAAAAAATGTCATCCTTTGAGGTATTAAAAGACCATTAAAACTTGGAAAATTTTACAAGGGGAGCTCCAAGGCTGCCGCCCCTTTCCAACCACTGGGAGTGTGTCATTTTGGCTGCACTTGATTTCTTTCAAGAATGCCATGGGTTGTCGCCCACTTGGCCAACCCATGGCTAGCATTCAAATAGGAAGATGGGTTTTTACACCCATGCCACCGCCCAGCTGGTCAACCCTTGACCAGCTGGTCCACCAAGGCCACAAACATCCTAAATGGGGGTCGGCCAAGGGCTTGGGTTGCTCCCGGTCGGACCTAGCTCAAAGATGATTTCTTTTAAATATATATATATATAATGCATTTTTAATTCTTTATTCAAAACTAAAGAAAAATATCACGACATATGTCCATTTTAAAAATTCTCAATTACCATTAAATTTTCAAAGCTCCTTCGTAAGCTTTTTCGTTGTTTGCAAAAATTGCTCTCGTTATGACTCATATACTATCAATATAGGTTTTTCAGTAATTCACATGAAATAACAAGTTTTTTTCCTCGTTTGGGTCTCAAATTTGAGGATTGGCTAATCTAATATATTATGAATTTACTGTAAGGTTCTCAGAAATTTAAATTTTCATCTCTTGCAAAAATCACTCTCGTTATGACCCACATCTTATCGATATATGCTTTCCAGTAATTCGCATGAAATAACAAGGTTTTTTTCTTGTTTGGGTCCCAAATTCGGGGATAAACTAAATATATACATTATGAATTTACCTTAGGATTTTTAGAAATTAATGCATTATAGATTGCCTTCAATCATTGTCGTACATCTTACTTACGTGATTTAGGGTCTCGTATATCCATACTTATATACATATACATATGTATAATGCATAACTATATGCGAAAATCTCGTAATTAACAGAAGTCACTTACCATCACTGAATCACAACATACATTGCATTTTCTCTGAAAAATCTTGGGTCTTACACCAGGAACGGTTGAACCTCGTACCGACAGGTGAGTCCCATTCCTCAGAATTTTCCTGTATTTTAAAATGGAGGCGAGTTGTTTTCAAAATCTTTTTCAAAGGTCAGTTTGACTTGCAAAAGTAAAATTTTGTAATGATAATAGGTTTGGCGACCGTGATGGTACCTGTCATCGTTTGATCAATCTTCTGCTTTGCTTTATTTAACTTGTCAAAATCATGTTCTACAATGTCAGCTTTATATCTTGTGAACCTAGGAGCCCAGAATCAAACTCAACTGACATGGATTACATGTAGACTTAGGCATAGTTTGGTAGGACCGATTGAGGAGGCATTATTTATGCTCACATAGACTTAGGTCAAATAGAATCCTCCTCAATCTAGGATCTGATTGAAAACAATGTTTGGTTCTTATAAATTTTTCAAAAATTCTACTTCTTTAGGTCATTAGAGCCTTCTGTTTTCTTGCATGTTGATCATATTTCAAAAACAACCCCACCTACTTTTACCTGGCCACCACGTTGCTGGGCTTTCTTCTAGAACCATAGTTCAGGATAAAGCCTCACAACTGGGCCACCTATTTGGGTTGACCCCCCCTACCACGTACCAAGGGCCATAATCCAAAGTATATAGGCAAGCGCTCAAGGATGTTGGAAAACATGAGCCTAGAACTAGAGAAAATTTATTTATGCTACGTATATCAAGCCTTAGCTTGAGTATATCGGCATAGCATGATTGGACACAGATGATCTAAGCCTTAGAGTTAGGATTAGAGTCCTACAACTATTTTAAAATTTATGCATCTAGAGTCAGCCTTTAGCGAATGTTGCATGTGAATACTTGTTTGTACATGATGTGATTGAATGCACTTTGGTTATTTCCCTTTATTCTCTTTATTTTCTTAAGATTTTCTATAATTTTTTTAAAAATACTGAACGATTTTCAAAATACCCTATTTTCCACTTATTTTCATACATTCTCTTTTATTTTCTCAAACCCTGGACAATTTTCCTAAAACCTCTATTTTCTTCAAAACTCCAGGCGATTTTCTATCCTTTCTTTCTTCTGGATCTCGAATTTCCAGCTTTGTTTTTATCCTATCTACAAATTTTCCAAAAATTATGTATACTTTTCAAGTCTTGTCCTTCTTTTTTATTTTCCAGCCTATCCTGATATCATCTAGTCAACTTGATTCAGTCTTTTATGAGAGCCATATCTCTTATGAGGTGCCGCAAGGTCTCTCTGATCATCAAATTCTCAACACCGGATCTTTCATTCCCCGGTGGTACTATTCTTGGCTCAAGAACTTCTCTCGTATGTTCCTGAACCATCTGAGTGACTACGAATTGGAACTAGCATCATCAGTGGGAGACTAGATTATCAACGACAATTTGATTCAAGCATTAGCAGTGCGGTAGAACCCGCGCACCTGCACCTTTTGGTTCCCATGGAGAGAGATGACTCTACTACTGGACAAATTTTCAGACATCATGGGTCTACCTGAGCCAGCTGGTCAGCCAGAGGACCCATTAAAGCAGCAATTTCTTATCAACGTCAAGGGACTTGACCCCCGAGATGCGTTAGCCCGTATGAATGGACACAGATCCTGGCCACTGATAGCGGCATATGAGAGCCAATATATCAACTTGTTTGAGCTATACCAATAGTATGGAGCATTTGAAGAAGTCGGCTCCTTATCCTGAGCAGTGCAAGAAAGGATTCAACATGCGATGGTCTTGTGCACAATAGGACTAGCCTTCTTCCAGGATGGACAGAACTATGTTGATATCAGAATAGTACAACTTTTGCGAAGATGGGAAAGTCGGCAGACCAACCGTCTCTCGATCGCCATGGCCGCGCTTGCCTTCTTATACCATAGATTGACATGTTTTGTGCTTAAAGATTCTATCTTAGTATAAGAGTGTGTCTACGCACTATACTCTTGGTTCCTTCGGCACGTACCAACTCAAGCCAACTCACTTAGATATAACAGCAAGAAGCCATTACCCACTTCTCGTTACAGATTCTTAATCGAGAACCTTCATGAAGAGAAAATCGTGTGGGACTACTTCGACCGTCAGGAGTCACTCCCTTGATACACCTATGCATATGGCAAAAGATTGAAGTTACTCGAACCTTTCTTCTTCATTTATTACCAACTAGAGCGATGTGTCAGGCAGTTCTTACATAGGCAGAAGCATGTTGAAGCTCGACTATTGTCAATTATTGTGTCAGAATTCGATCTGAAGTCTACTCAGTGGTCCGGAGCATACTATTCTGCCAAGCATAGTTGGGATTCTTTTGTCACTCTTACTGTTTTTTCTAGTTCTCGAGTGTCTTCTAATTACCGTGAGTGGTGGCACATTGTTTTTCTGCCTCCTCTCTGTCAAGTCTATTATTAATAAAATTATTCTTCTTCAACCATTAATCTTTTTCCTATGATTTGATGATCTCGCCTAGGTAACAAGGCATATTTTAGTTGTTTATTTCCTTTACAAGAATAACAACGCAATTATTGTGATTCCAACGATGACCCAATCCCTGATAATGGGATATCCTTCAAATTGTCAACCTAACTCTCATCAAATATTTTTCCCTTATTTGTTTTATCCTAAAACTATTCTTCAAATCTAATTGCCCATTTTATTCTGTAGAGAGCATTTGCAATCCTACATGGTTCAGACAAGGTTCGGCAAGAAAACCACATCCATCCAGCATATTGATCAATCCTTCGCAACTGAACAAGGAATGTCGTCTCTATAATTTCTCAGGGAATAGAGCCAGCAAAACAATGATGATGTTGACCCTCAGATGTATGCATTGTTCCAAAAGATAATAAAAAAGATGTTAACTGAGCAAGCAGAGGCTAGTTCAGACAAAGCCAAGAAGAAGGCTAAGGGTCGACATTGAAAAAGCATATGAAAATCTAAAAAAAGCAGAGTCACCACGAAGATACCTCTGATGAATCTGAGTCAGTGAATGACACCGATGAAGAGTGTGAGGATTAGCAGGAATTTTAGAAGTCAACTCAGGGGCAAGGGCCGAACAACAAATCTAAAGATCAGTCTGTCAATGGCTCAGTTCAGGCACAATTGAAGGAAATGGCCAAGATAGTCAAAGATCTGCAAGCCCAGACAATCAAGCTCTATTCCTTTGTTTTCTATGCAGTTTGGAGGGCGCTGCTGCCGAATGGTACTCAGAGCATATCGATCCTATTTAATTGAAGGAATTTGACAAGGTGGTTAATTTATTTATTGAGCAATTTCTGTTCAATACTGAAACCTTGCCCACATTGAAGCATCTCTGCAACCTGAGACAAAAAGAAGGCAAAAAGGCCAAAGATTTTATTCACAGATGGAGATCCACTTGCAATCGAATGAGGGATCCGATATCAAAACAACATGTATTGTCAGTGATCCTAAATAATTTCTCTCAACCTCTAAGGGGCCTCATTTGTACCTTCCCATCACGATCTTTCATTGAATTAACAGAATGAGCAGAATGACTCGAAATGGGGATGAAGAATGGTGTATATGAGAGCCCCACGCTCTAATAAAGCAATCAAGATACTAAGAATAAAACTCACTTCACTCTTTCTGCCAATTCTTTCAACAATAACAAAGGCAACAAGAATAATCGTAATAACAATTCGAAGGGATTCAAAGGCCCAAAAGTAAAGTTCCTCAATAATGATAAGCCTCTTCAATCTAGTCCCTAACATAAAAAGAAAGATTAGGATAAACCAAAGCGCAAGGACTAGAGTACTGATAAGAAGTTTACCCCTCTGGACCAGACACTCGAGAGTGTTCTGGAATACATGATCGCAAGAGATATGATCTGTTTGCCTAAAGTCGCTGATCCCCCAGCAATTATGGGCAGATTTAAAGAACAGTTCTGCAAATTTCATCAAGTAGTAGGGCATGACATAGAGAACTGCTTCATCCTTAATAACATCGTTCAAGATTGTATTGACAAAAATCTCCTTGTCGAAGATGAAGAAGACACTAATCAGCTGTCCTGATCGAGCTTTCCTTGAAACTGACAATGCCAATGTTTTATCCTTCCTTTCATTTTGCTTTTGAAGGAACAATTTAGTCTCGTTTCTTTCCTCAATTTATCATTCTTTCTTCAAATACAACAATAAAATATCATTTTTCCTCACTTTCTCCTTCTTTGCCAAATATCTTCTCGCTAGGAGTGACCTCTTTTAGAGTGCCTCTCAAATCAATCAAGAAGTTTGTCGCCCTGTTACCTTCAGAGAGCGCTCTTCAAATGTCAATTATTTATCCTTTTATCCAATATCTTACCCCCTAGTTACACCGGGGCATCTTTTAAAAATTTGTTTTTTCTTCAAAATGTTTTGTATGCAGGCAAAATCAAACAAAATCTTTTACCATTCATTTGCATTTATTTACATTGATTTGCATCTATTTGCATTCATTTGCATTTGTCTGCATTCATTTGCATCAAATGTATTTACCCATTCAGGATAAGGGATAAATCCTGAGACCCCGGCAGTTGTCCAAGTCATCGTGAGGGTGAAGATTGAAAATCTCCCATCACAATCAACAAGCACTTCTTAAAATACCAATCTTTTCCAAATTCGACCTTTGGGTCGAGTCTTTTATCAAAACCATTTTTACCAATCTTGCCAAAATCAACCTTCGCGTTCAGCCTTTTCTAAAATTCAGTTCTTATTGGTCGAACTCTCAAAATCCAGTTTTTACGGGTTGAACTTCCTAAATTCAGTTTTTACTGGTCGAACTCTCCTAAATCCAATTTTACTGGTTGAACTCTCTAAACCCGATCTTTACTGGTCAATGTTTTTAACCCAGTCCACACTAATCTAGTTTTCCTTCAAAGATTCGAGTTCTGACTCAAATTTTATAGTTGCCTTCGGGATTTGAGTTTCAACTCAAATTTTCTTTCCTTTAAATCCTAATTGATTTAATTTTCCTTCGGGATTCGAGTTCCGAATCAAATTTTCTTTCCTTTAAATCTGAATTGGTTTTCCTTTGGAATTCGAGTTCTAACTCAAATCTTTTTAAAACCTAATTGGTTTGATTTTCCTTTGGGATTCGAGTTCTGACTCGAATTTTCTTTCCTTAAAACCTTAATTCGGTTTAGTCTTTCCTTTGAGATTCGAGTTCTGACTCAAATTTTCTTTCCTTTAAATCTTAGTTGGTCTAATTTTTCTTTGAAGATTCGAGTTTTGACTCAATTTTTCTTTCTTTTATTCAAATTCTAGAATTGGTCTAGAAAATCCGTGTTCCGACTCAAATTTTCTTCCAAATCCAATTCATTTAGTCTTTCTTTAAAAATTCAACTTTCTACTTGAACCTTCTTTTAAATTCAAGAATTGGTCTAGAAAATACAAGTTTCGACTCGAATCTTCCTCCAAATCCAATTCATCTAATTTTCTTTCTTTTAAATTCAAAAATTGGTCTAAAAGATCCCAATTTCGACTCAAATTTTCTTCCAAATCTAATTCATCTAGTTTTCCTTTGAAGATTTAAGTCCCTACTCGAGCCTTCTTTTAAATTCAAGAATTGGTCTAGAAGATCTGAGTTTCGACTCGAATTTTCTTCCAAATCCAATTGGTCTAGTTTTCCTTTGAAGATTCGAGTCCCTACTCGAACCTTCTTTCAAATTCAAGAATTGGTCTAGAAGGTCCGAGTTTCGACTCGATTTTTTTTTCAAATCCAATTTGTCTAGTTTTCCTTTGAAGATTCGAGTTCCGACTCAAAATTTTCTGCCAAACCCAGTTTTTACACTAGTCCTGTCAAATCCAATTTTCGAATTGGTCATTTCACCAAAATTCATCTTTGTGTTGGTTCTTTTACCGAATCCAATTATTGTACTGGTCACTCTTTCAAATTCAAGCCTTATACCATTTCCTTTTCTCAAAATTATTGTTCCTAGTGAACTTATGTTGTTCTTAATTGAACCGATGTTGTTCTTAAGTGAATCAATGTTGTTCTTAGTCGAACCAATGTTGTTCTTAATTGAACCGATGTTGTTTCAACCGAACCTATGTTGTTCTTAATTGAACTGATGTTGTTCCAAGTGATCCTATGTTGTTCTCAATTGAACCGATGTTGTTCTTAGTTGAATCGATGTTGTTCCAAGCGAACCTATGTTCTTCTCAATTGAATCGATGTTGTTCTTAGTTGAACCGATGTTGTTCCAAGCGAACCTATATTGTTCTCAATTGAACCGATGTTGTTCTTAGTTGAATCGATATTGTTCTAAGAGAACCTATGTTGTTCTTAATTAAACCGATGTTGTTCTTAATTGAACTGATATTGTTCCAAGCGAACCTATGTTATTCTCAATTGAACTAATGTTGTTCTTAGTTGAACTGATGTTGTTCTAAGCGAACTTATGTTGTTCTCAATTGAACCGATGTTGTTCTTAATTGAACCGATGTCATTCCAAATGAATCAATGTTGTTCTTAAGTTGAACTGATGTTGTTCTCAAGTGAACCAATATTGTTCTTATGGAACCAATGTTGTTCCTTTGGAACCAATGTGAATCCCCTTTTGAACCATCCATTATGATCCGGTCTTTCACTAAGATCCTAGCTCAAATAATCAATCGACCTTCAGGTCACCAATTTTTATCAAGCAAAACTCTGGGTTACCAATTTTATCAAAATCAATCATTTTTAGACCTCTGGGTCAATCAATTTTTATCAATCAGACCTTCGGGTCGCCCATTTTATCAATTTTGACAGTCAGACCTCTGGTCATCAATTTTTATCAAGCAAACCCTTTGGTTACCAATTCTATCAAAGTCAATCATTTTCCAACCTTCGGGTTGCATCCGCCAATCATGGTCATCCAAGATTTGACCTTTGTGTCGAACGCGTTTGCCAATTGGCTCAAAATAAATTATCAATCATTTCTCTTGTGAGGGACCCTTTCTTATAGGGAGAGTTCGAGGGAGCTCTTTCTTTTCGCATGCAATTTTGTTGGTTCGTTGAACACTTTTTCAGAGAGAGTTTGAAGGGACTCGTGTTTCACAAACAGTTTGCAAAGTATTTTTTATTATCACACAAGGAACCCTGTTTCTAGGGAGAGCTTCGACAGAAGCTCATTCACCTTATGCCCCCCCCCCCCCCCCCAATATTCTTTGTTAGGCCATCCCATCATCGAGGGCCCTTTTCCAGGGAGAGTGTGATGGACTCACTCTTCTATGATATTTTTCTCGACCTTTGTTATCGGCCACCTTTCCATAAGAGAAGCCTAGAGATAGGGAGTTTTGACGAAAACTTTATTTCTCTTCAAAAGTTCATCTTGCAAACACCTCATCTTCAGAGAAGCGAGAAGTATTTTTATTACCCGTTCAGGTAAGGATCAAGTCTGAGTCTCTCTCTTGAAGAAAGGAGAGGAGAATTTAGTCACAGATGTGTCAATTAGACCTCAAACGATTTCTTTCACCAAGGATTTTAAGAATATTTTGCCAATTCATCATAAAAAATAGTTGTTGATCTCAAACTTTTATTGTACAAAAAATTACCTCAATTACCTTCAGTATTCCTTCCAAAAGAACAAGACTTTTGCGAAGAAAGAAGAAAATTTAAGCTTTGTCTGTTGGTCAACCAAAACGATGAAGAAAAGTCCTCGATATGATCGATAAAGGAAAATTTAATGATGTTGAAAAGTCATAAGTGAATTGATATTAATCATAGCTATGACACATTTTTAAAGACCATTCTTCTAGTAATAAGGCAGTGGAAATATCCTGAGCGAAAAAGAATCCACTCAATTTTAATATCTCTCCAATCAATCAGGCTATAATTAACTATCTGCAAAAGGGATCTCTCAATCATCGTCAAGTTGAAGACTGATGGATGAGTTAGATCTCCAGGGCCAAAGGAGACTCGGATCATCTCCAAGTTGAAGGAGTATGTGACATGTTCTTTCAGGGAAAGTTTAAAGCATCACCAAGTTGAAGTCTGATGCGATGAACCTCCCGCCAATCCCTAAAAGATATTTGATCACTGTTATCATAAAGAGATTTTCAATCCAATGAGACAATTTTATCAATATAATTCTTGGGACTAAAGAAGACACAGATCATCTCCAAGTTGAAGGAGTGTGTGTCGTGTCCTTCTAGAGAAAATCATAACATCGCTAAGATGAAGGTTGATGTGGTAAAATTCTCGTCAAATCCTAAGAGAACTTACTTTTCATGTCTCAAAAGAGTTTAAAAGATCATCAAGAGATTTCAATTAAAGAGACAAAATTAATATAATTCTTGGGACCAAAGAAGACTCATATCATCTTCAAGTTGAAGGAGCATGTGACGTGTCCTTCCAAGGAAAATCATAACATAGCCGAGTTGAAGGCTGATGAGATGAAATTCTCGTCAAACCCTAAGAAAAGTTCAATCCCTATGTCTCAAAAGAGTGCAAAAAGATCATCATGGGTAAACTCCAGATATCAAACTGTCAAACTGCCAAGAATCCTCTTTATTTATGTGAATTTTTTTTATCAATACCTTTTCATAAATTACTTTTATGATACTGAGAACAAATTTTTTTCTTTTCATATCAAGGAAATAGATAGCTTCCTTGAAGAAACTCAACAAAAATAAAGTTGATTTTGATTCTGGATTCTACGAAGTTAGCCCAGTTGGAAGTAATACTTTAGATAGAAGAGGGAATATCTTTCAAACAAATGTGCTTACATTTCAATTATATTGAATTAACTATAATTTTTATCCTATTGACAATATTTTTGAGTCATCCCGACATGAAGTGAGAGCTTGATGTTCATTTTGATATATCTTGACATTGTTATTATCCCTCTTTAGGACTTGATAACAGAAGTTTTCAAGATCCTTCCCTTCTTGTTTTAATCTGAGTGCCTAGGCTCTCAGATTTACACACTTCACTGAGTTCTCCGCTGTCCCACCATAGATAGTTCTCGTTCAGGGTAAGGGTTAAACTTGAATTGTTTCTGCAAAAGGTCATCTGTTTTAAAAGCCATTTAGTCTCAGCAATGAAATACCCAAGATCAATCCCTTTTCAAGTTTTAGGGAACCCTATTTTTTCTTTTGCAAATCCCTCTCAGATTTATTATGCAAAATTTGAAGGTTTCATCATGGTTTCTTCATTTGAGGATTCTATTTTTTTATCCCTTTCAAGTTAAGGGTTAAGCCTGAACCTTGTTCTCCTATGAGGTATTTTTCGTCCCATCCAAGTTAAGGGCTAAGCCTGAGCTTCATTTCGATGAGGTAAATTTTCTTCTTTATTCTCCATTTCATACCTACCATAATCACCAGAGCCAATTCTTTCACACCCAGTCATATTCTTCTAACTGGGGCATTTTTATAATCCAAATTTGGTGTGTTTTTATTTTCCACTAAGCTCGGCTTTCAACCGGCTTAGTAGCAAAGAGGAGCATCTGTAAACACCCCAAATTTGCCACCTTTGCTCACAACCCCTTTCTTCTTGCCACTGGGACCCGCCCTCTAAATTCTTCAGGAAACCAGTTGGTTGATATCTAAGCTAGGGTCATTTAGAGCTTGAATTTTGCCCCAAATTCAAATATTCCAAAAGACAATCTCCATTATGGTTCAATTTTAATCATTAATCTTTACCTTCAAACATAAATGTTCAATTCTTTGTTTTTTCCAAGGGTTCGGGACTTCAAATCCCTCATCCATAGTTTGCCCTTTGCATCTCATTTCATATCATTTTGTATTATTTCATATCATTTTATATTTTTTCATACCATTTCATGACATTTTCATGTCATTGCATCACATTGCATGTCATTTTGAGATCCAGTACTCCTGTTTTTTAAAATATTCAATCCAAATTTGAGTTTTAAAACTTTTCTTTCAAAATCAATTTCAAAAATCTAGGTTTTAGATCAATATTTTCCTTTTGTCAACCCCCCGGGATCTTATATTCCTTTATTTCAAAACTTTTTCTTTAGAAAGCGGTCTGGATTCATTTTAAACTCAATTTTTAATTGATCTTGATTCTCAGATGAGACCCATCTAGGTGGTGTCACTTCTGGATTCCTTTGTTTCTTAAATTTCTCAATTTTTTAGAGTCCTAGTTGAATCAGGACTCTGTCTTTTCACCTTTTTAAGCCTTTTTTAAAATATCATTTCTGTTTTAAACTAGAAGTAGACTTACCCCTTTGTCCATCCCTTTCATTTTGGCCAAAATCTCAGAGTCCCAGTTGGACTAGGACTCTTTTTCAGAGTTTCAGTCAGATCAGGACTCTACCTTTCACTTCTATTTTTATCGCTTTTCGAGAAAATATTTCAAAATCTTTCATTTTGGCCAAAATTTTAGAGTTTTAGTTGGACTAGGACTATGTCTCAGAGTTTTAGTGGGACTAGGACTCTATCTCGATTTCATCATTTATTCTTGTTTTTCACTTGTTTTTGAAAACTTTCTCATCAGACTTTCAAAAAGATAAAAATCTTAGAGTTTCAGTTGAACTACGACTCTATCACAGAGTTTCAGTCGGGCTAGGACTCTGTCTTTCATCTCTATTTTTACTTGTTTTTAGTAAACTTTGTTAATATCTTCTATTTTTGGTCAAAATTCTAGAGTTTTAGTTGGACTGGGACTCTACTTCAGAGTTTTAGTTGAATCAGGACTCTATCTTTTGTTGCTATTTTCACCTGTTTTCATGAAAATATTTTAAAATCTTTTAAAAGAAGCCAAAACTTTAGAGTTTCAGTCGAATCAAGACTCTGTTTCAGAGTTTTAGTTGGATTAGGACTCTAATCCTGACTTTATTTTTTTAGAAAATCTTTCAAAAACTTTTTTATTTATCTTTTAAACAATCAAATTTTAAATTTCAGGACTTCATTGTAGAGTTTCAAAATTTTAGGACTTTGTTCAAGAGCTTTAATCGGTCCAGAACTCTACTCTGACTTCATCTTTTTACTTTTATTTTACTTATTTTCTAAAAATAGATTCAGTTCTAAGTGTTTCAAAATTCTGGGACTCTATCCTAGAGTCCCAGTTGATTAAGACTCTGACCCTGGTCTCGTATTTTGCTCATTTACACCATTTTTTGAAAAGATCATTCAAAATATCTTTGTGTTTCTTTCAAAAACCCCAAATTTCAAGAGTTTTAAAATTTTAGGACTCTAGTCCAGAGTTTCAGTTAGTTTAGGACTCTATTTTCAAAACTTCTAATTCTCATCTGGTGATTTCAACTCCATTTCAAAACCTTTTTCAGTCTTTATTTCAACTTTTTCAAAACCCTGGTGTAGGGCCCACATAGTTGGCGCCACATTTGGAAGAGTTTCAATCCATTTAGGACTCTGGTTGATTTAGAACCTTGGTTTTTTTTTCAAACTTTCTTTTAAAAACTTTTCTTTTTAAAACCCTTTATTTCAAAAACTTGATCTTCAAATCAATTTTCAAACTTTCTTCAAGCGGGGCCCACCCTATAGGGGTGCAAAACCCTAATTTTCAATTTCATTTCATTTTACATCCTTCATATTTCAAAAATACAAAAAATATATTAGTTAGTTTAGATGTCCTTCTAAAGTTTCTAAAAGAAAATCATTTTTAACCCCTTTGTCTTTAAAGTTTTAAAATCGCTTTCTGAAAAACCAAATGGGGCCCACTCAAATGGCACCACATTTGAGGGTATTTTGGATTAGTCAATATCTTAATTAAGTTAGAATTCTACAAGAGGCAAAATTGGTTTTTAAAAGTGCATTTTTACTTTAGTATTTTAAATCTCGTTTTTAACTTTTAAAATGTAGGGTTTTAAAAACCAAATGTGGGCCCACGGGGGGTGGTGCCACATTTGAGATTTATTTTACACAATTAAGACTCAATTAGGATATTAATTAGGGTTTTAGTTAAGTTAGAAAACTTTAGAAAAGTCGTCCCCCATGTGGTTTATCCAAATTAATTAGGAAGAGTCCAAAATGATTAAAAGTCTTTGTTGACCAAATCCAAAAGTTTCTATAAAAAGAGGGCAAAATGGGGGGTCGACCCTCATTAGTTCTCCTTCTATTTCTTGCTTCTTCTCTCTCCTCCTTCAGCCTCCTCCAAGCTCCAGCACGTTCTCCATTGTTTCATCCCCCAAGGTAAGGTTTTATTTAAATTATTTTAATCCTTTTTATTGCTTTATTTAATTGATTTCACCATTATCGCCCCTTGGTTGTGAGATTCAAGCCAAGCTTTCATTAAAGAACCATGAAATCGGTTCAAGAAAGCAATCTAATATTGTATGAAGGTGTTTTTTATGATTTCAAACCGTTGAAATCGTTTGAACCATCATTTTTTATGTTTAAGCCAAATAAAAGATGAGATTCACCCATTCAATGGGTCAAATCCCTCTTTTCGAAGGCTAAATCAAGTTCTAACCATGTATTCCCAGATTTTTTTTATTTTTACCATATTCATGTTTATTTTATTCATTAAAACATCAAATTCAAATTTGTGGTGTTATTTGCAATTTTTTTTATTTCCCATGCTTAGATTAGGGTTTTCATTGTTTTATTGATAATAGGTGATTCTCGATCTTGGGCATGCAGGAACTACATTATTTTATATTTGATTTTCTGTCAAAAAAATACAATTTTTTTAGGGTTGATCCATGTGTTTGTCAGTAATTTCCTATAAAAAAAATTAGATTATTTTGGGTTTTGTAACCCTATCAAAAAAAAAAAATTGAACCCTGCTTTTTGAACTGTGAAATCGTTATGTGGATTTAGGAGCGACTTGTCGAGGCAATATCTCCCTCATCGAAGATCCGATCGATGATCCGTAAGTTGCAATGTCTTAGTTATCATGTCTAGTATTTTCTGTAAAATTTTGTAGATTTCTATATATCTGTTTTCTATTTTTCCTCTAACAAAAATTAGAATCAGTTTCATAGAGCCCGTTATACCTTGTTTAAACCCTAGATCAACTTGGGCAGATTGTATCTCTCTAACCAATAATCTGATCGATGATCCGTAATAAGGAGTGTTTTTATATGTGTATATACTGTCATATGCTAAAATTTTATAATTTTTTAACATGATTTGCTATATTTCTTAGTACCCGAAACCGGATGTTTTTATTTCAACTCATTATATATTCGTCGGAATCAAGCGTATGTTGCCGGAGCGATATCTCCCTAACCGAAGATGATTTTTCCAATCTGTAAAAGAGAAAAGTTCTCTATAAATTCTTATGAATTTCTATGATGGTTTGTACCTGATTTGAGTCTGACACTATGACAGGAACGTGCCCGTTGGCAAAATAGCATATTTTAGGATTTTATTCAATTTTCATATTAAAATAATGTCAAAAACATATTTTTTTATTGCAATTTAATTTTAGGGTTATCATAACTATCCATGTTAATTTTTATAGATTTTTGAATTTATTTGATATATGATTTGATTAAGTCATAAAAATAGGGTGCCCGCGGAGTCCCGGTTCGAGTAAAACACTAGCAAAAATCACTTTTTTGTGATATTTCAATTTTTTTATAAAACATTTTATATGTTTAGGGTTTGATCATGTTTATAATCATGCTAGGGTGATCCACACCCAATTTGGTGTTTATTTGAATCCATTTGAGCCCTAAATCCAAAGTTTTACAAAAATCTTTTCTCAAAACTCTGTTTTCAAGGCCATAGTCTTGTTTTAGGGGCATTTTTGTCATTTTTCCCAAAATTCTAAATTTTAAAGCTATTTATTTTTATTATTTATTCAATTTTACATAATATTTTATTATATTTATCTCAGGAAAATATAGAAAAATGCTTATATCTGGATAAATCCAGTAATTTTTAGATATTATTGGACAAATCCAGAAAAGCCGACATATCTTCACTAACAAGTTTTCTATTTTTGTAGGGATATTCAAGATTGTATTTTCTTTTATTTTTCTTTATTTCAATTTAATTAGTGATGTAAATTAAATATAAATTTGGAATAAGAATTTACTTTTTCTGCTTAGGATAGGGTTGCATTACATATAGTTTATTCTTTTATAATATGATTCGTGTGATGAATGATGATTCATGCATATTCAAACTCCACCATGGTCTACACGAATGGAACGTGCACTAGCTTCTAAGGAGTTGATAAACTTGGTGGGTTTTGTATTTGTGACCATAGTCAAAATACGAACAAAACTCAGATTTATCATCTTTTTCTAAGCCACAAATGGCCTACACTCTTAGACATTTTAAAAAATTATGGCATATTTTTCAAACTTTTCTAAATATTTACCTCTTTTAGAATCAAATGAGATATATGCAATACACATTCGTGGCCATAGTCAGGGATATGTAAAGAATTTATTTCATCTAAATTCTATAAGGCACAAAAATCTTTTTTTTAAAGATTCTCCTCAAATTCTTCAGAAAATATTTTCTCAGAATTGCATTCATTCATTCATTTAAGTTAGACTGCATCATGAAAAGACTTTCACAGGGCCACATGCCCATACCTTTTGATGTTTTCCAATTCAATCTCAACAAAAATCGATTTTCTCTAAGTCTTTCTCCAGAATTCGATTTTATCAAAAGATCTCCTTTTCCTCAGAAATCCAATTTTCTTTCTTCAAAAGGACTTCTCAAATGTGATTCACGATTTCCAATCATCCCTTTTCCAAGTATTTTCCAAATATTTGAAGCATACATCATGTTTTCAATCTGCATTTTCTAAAATTCATAGCACATGCCTGATTCTTTGTGTATTTAGGAATAAAACATCTATTTAGACAAGTTGAGCAAAGCAAAGCACATGATTGATCCTTGGTTCGATTACCCCTGGTTATGGCACCAGGAATGATTGAACCTCGTACTGATAGGCGAGTCCCATTCCTCAAAATTTTCTAGCATTTTAAAATGGAGGCGAGTTATTTTCAAAATCTTTTTCAAAGGTCAGTTTGACTTGCAAAAGTAAAATTTTGCAATGATAACAGTAGTCTTGTGAGTTGGTGAGATACAATCTATACTTTCCATTTTATGAAAAACATAAACATTGCTGGCATGATGTGCAACTATCAACATGGCGAACCATTACATGGACAACACACGAAGGTCTAGCCCGCCCATTCACGTGCTCAAGCCTCACACGGCCATAAAGAGCACTTTGCCTATAAAGGTGACCATCACACATTTATTATTCAGAGGTTTATGGCACAACAATCATGAGTTAGCTCTACTCACAAAAAGGGCCCAACACCCATCACAACTCACCATGGAGTTCAAAAGTACACCCAGATTTGCAAACATGTGTCATATTCCTACCGTGATGCTCATGTCCCCTTGTAATTTGGGATGAGTCAATTGTGCAGATACATCCATGTGATGTGAAACATACAAGAGATTATTCGAGACATTTATACAAGCAGTAACGTTGCACATTAATAGCTCAATTATAGGCATAAGGCACTTGACTATAAGCACGATTCAATCAATCCATTTGAGTTATGTGACATGATGTGCAAGTGACAAGTTTCCATTTGTGCTATAACATCGATATTTTTATGTCATATCATGCTCATAACATAAAATTCATAACTGTGTGTGAACACCCCAAATTTTTAAAAAAATTATGAAATTTTCCTTTTGCCTCTAGCCCCCATTTTTTGAATAATTAAGTCAGTTTTGATCAAAATTCTATTTATTTCTTGGATTCACTAGAATCCAAATCTATTTTCTATATCTGACCCAATTTCAGATCTAAATCTGACATCAAAAATCCAATTTTGAGCCTTGTTACCCAATTTTCAAAGCGAAAATTATAAAAATATAAAATAATTTTTTGAATGGCTCAGACACTTCATCTGGTATCCATTTGGATCCACTGTTCTTTATTCCTCGATTCGAGATCAAAAACTTGAACACTTTATCAAAACTTCGGATCCAGATCCATTTTCCAAAAAAATTCTTGAAGTTTAGCCCTGTATTCTCAGAAAATCCCTCTTTTGTAAAAATCATAAGTTTTATAAAAATATTTCAAAAACCATTTGTTTTCCCCATAGATTTAAAAAAATTTCTTTCAAAAACACAAGGAAAAGAACAAAAAAAAAGAAAAAGAAAAAAAGAAAAGAAAAAGAAATTCAGAAAAATATAGCTGAAGACCCTCCTTTTTAAAACACTTTTCATAGTTAAAAACCTCTTTTTGAGATTTTTTTTGAAAAGGACCACCATTTTGAAAACTTTCAAAAATTTAAGGACTCAATTGGTGAAACTCCCCAACGGCCTTTTGTTATAAGAAGGGTCGTGGGGGGTGTCGAGGATCATCCATCTTTTACCTCTACATGTGCTCCCTTCTCCTTCATGATTCGTTTTTCACCCCATCATCGCCTCTTTCTCTCGATCCTTCTCCTTCTCCACTGCCTCCGTCTTCTTCACTTTTTTGAAAGAAGTCCTACAGTAGAGCTCCAGCCCTCCTCTTGATTTCCCAGAGTTAGTCAAGGAAATGAGACTATTTCTGCAACAGGATCATGGTGAGTGCCCTTGATCTTTGATGTCTTCTTTTAAATCGTTGTAATTTTGAAAAGATTTTTATATGAAAAACATGTGAAAACCAGACATCAAATAATAAAAACCGGTTCTCACTAGTGGATGAGACCGGGTCGAACTCAGGGAACGGGAATATATCGTATTCAAGTACACAAGTCTAAACTAATCTTTATTGCCGAATTATTGAAATATAAAATGTTCAGAAAAGTAAAAACTAGCTATTACAACAAATGAATACCCTTCGCAGAGGGCGTAAAGTGCAATATTTACAAACCCAAAATCAAATTCCTAATTCTAAACTGAAAAGTAAAAATTCTTCTATTCTTGCACTTCGTGTCACGTAATCGCTTCCGCTCCAGTCTGGTGCTATCCTGCACAAGTCAAAAGGACACGAGCAGTACAAGAGAAAGAAGTAGACAATAGCTAAAAAGGAAAATACTAAAACAATGGAACGTAAAATAAACGAAATCTAAATGACAATAACTAGATAAACCTAATGACAATTAACTAAGTAATTAAAAATACAAATTACTTGTATCAATCAAATATGCTAACAACTAATAGCTAACAATTCAATGAACTAACAATGCAATCCAGCCATCTGATCACTCCTTCCAAAATACTGATTTAAATTCTAAACAGCCACCACTGAAAAATGAGTTAAAAACAACACTGTAAACAAAACTCAGTAAAATATACTTCAGATCAATGAAAATAAGATAGATCTTCAAAAATTTGAAATTACATTGATCATTCAAACTGATTCAGGGATCAAATTAATTCAGAGAACAACAATGATCGTCACTTTTGATCCAGTAATTCAAAATCAAACATTTGATCCAGTAATTCAAAATCAACAAAATGGTTGAACACATTTCTCTTTCATTAAACAAGCCTTCTACAGGAATCACATAATCAACCAGAATTTTCAGGTGGTACTTCAATCCCTTGCTGGATAAACCATTAAACAAAAAACCATCTCCGGATTTGCAGTAAAACTCATGCCATCGGATGGAACTCAATACAGATATACGATGATAAAAAAAAACATAGCAATAAGAGGAATCCAGCTATCCGATCAAGTGAAATCAACACAGAAATTAATGAAAAAATTTTGGAACTAAATCACACTATGAATAGAATTTTTAGAAATGAGAAAAAAATAATAAACAGAAAATCAACGACAGCATAAAATTGATTAACAGATGAAAAAAAAATTCAGAAACATCAATGATCGGTTTAATTTTTTTTCGTTTTATTTCTATTTTTTTTCTTTTTCAGACGAAAATAATAAAATCGGACAAGTTGAAAGAAGAAGAAGAAGAAGAAGAAGAAGAAGAATCGGAGGAAGAAGAGAAAGAAGAAGATACAGAGGATGAAGAAAAATCGGAGGAAGAAGAAGAAGAAGAAGAATCTGAAGGAGAAGAAGAAGAAATCGGTAGAATCAGAAGAAGAAGAAGTAGGAGAAGAAGGAGAACTCAGCACTCACCGTGAACCTGAGGGAAGAGGTGTTGGCGGCGACCTCCACCGTGCTGTCACCGGACAAAAATCTGCACCACCGCCGGCTGCCGGACATTGACTGAGAAAGAGGAAGAAAGGGAAGGAGTGTAGCCACCGGCGATGGTGGAAGAAGGAGTGAAGAAAGAGAATAGAGGGAAAGAGGGGAAAAGGGGAAGCTTCAGCCGAGTGAAGGAGGCGCCCGATTTTTTCTGCTTTTGGGGTTTTTAAAAACAACATACCGGTTTGAACCGGTTTGTAACAGATGCAAACCGGTTCAAGCCGGTTTGTTTATTTATTTTTTTAAAATTCAAACCGGTTCAGCCAGTTTATTATTATCTCAATTTTTCCAAGAAAACCCAAACCGTGTAAACGGGTTGGTTATTTTATATTTTTTTTCAATTAAAAAAAAAAAAAACTATGTAAACTAGTTTATTATAAAGTTTTCAAAAATCAAAACTTATTTATAAAAAAACTAAAAAAAACTATTCTACTAATTTTTCTTTTCTAAACAAAACAAACACTTAAAATGAAAAAATATTTTTCTATATTATTTTTTTTTATTTCATTTTTAATTGCAAACTAAAACTAAACTACTTATAACAAAAACTAAAATATGTATAAAAATGTAAAAATAAAACTATTTTTCATGCATTTTCTATTTTTAAATCATTTTAGCACATTTACTCAAAAACTAACATAAAATTGGGTTTTTGAAACATTATTTCATAAAATCATGCATATTTAAATGTTAATAAACCCTGAATTATATGCATGATCAAATACCCCCATGCTTATGTTTTGCTAGTCCTCGAGCAAACTAGAAAAATGCAAGAAATCAAACTATCACCTAACTCACTTTCGTAGGAATCACGGTTGCATTTAGCTCATGCAACAAGCCCTTTCAACCCTTGGGTTACCCCAGTGGACGAGTAAGGTCTCGTGAGGGTTTGCAGTGATGCTACCCACAAACATCTCTGTCATGTATGCATAATATTACACATCCTCACAATCAGTAGATAATCAAAGACTTTATTTTCACAAATATTTCCTGTTATTTCAAAATCACAATATAATTAGAATCTTTTATATACCACCACAGAAAAAAAAATTCTTTCACTTTTCTAAATACCACAATTATTTATGTTTTATTCTTAGAAAATCCAATAAAAACATATTATTATTTACTTATCTTCACTCATATGTTTTCTGCACAGGTTTTCTCAATTACACTTCTAAGCATTGAACTTTTCTTTCTTTTTAAGCTCTTTTCTCTCTTTTTTTCTTTTCACGCTTTTTCTTTTTGCACACTTATTTTTCTCATATAGCCTGCGTGTGGTCTGCTTTTATACCTTGTGCAATGTCAATATCTTCTATACTTTTTCAATACATACCAAAAGATATCAACTAAGACATAAAAGTGACTTCCTTCATTCACCTTTATAACTTGAGAGTCAAATATTTCAACTTGTATTTGTTCTCAGTTACGTAGGATCACAAAGTTTTCCACTCTCCTTTTCGAAATGGAATTAAAAGTTTCAACTTACATCTAATTTCCATCTACTAAGGATTGTGGAATTATCCAAACAACCTAACGCATGCTTTTTCTCACTTTTTGAGCTCATTTTTATGCTTTTGTTCATTTGCTTAGTTTTTCAAAAATACAATTGTGCATATTCATATTTATGATTCAAAATAAACTCTAACATGTATCTATCATTATTTCCTCGAAATCCGCATAAACAACCATAATTTTTAGATCTATGTCAGAAAAAAAAAATTCGTGGTGCTTAAAAATCCTCTAAAAACATCAGATTTGAAATACCATTCATATAAGTTCAAACTCTTTCTTTAAAAATCTACTTTTCATGAGAAATGTGTAAACATGTGCAAGAACGTAAACAGAAATATCAAGGTGTGTATTCTACACCCTCCCCCATGCTTATATGACACTGTCCCAGTGGCACTCCCCCATGCTTGAATGAAACTAAGTGAATGCACATGAGAGAAATAAATGAGGGAAAAGAGTAGAATGACCTGACATGGAAAAATATATGTTCTATGAATGTAATGAATGCAATGTATACATGACAAAACATAAAACTCATGAATGAAACAAAAAGAATATGAAAAACTCATGAAGAAAACTAAAAAGTAAAAACAAAATAAAATCTATAAATTCTAAGTAAACCCAATAATGTACAAGATATGGGTTGCCTCCCATAAAGCGCTAAGTTTCATGTCCCCAGCCAGACGGATCCCTGGAAAAAACCTTCATCGTCCATGAGATCAATGGACATGAAGTCAGACTCAACCGGGCTCTATGAAGAAAAGAGTGTCATCTGTAACACTACACACTGTGTTTCCATCCCGTCTACCTCTAACTGTATGATCATAACTCTCTCGACATGAAGAACAGAGATTAGTCTCATCTGAGAGACTGGTCAAGAATCGAGAGTCTAGGACCGACCGAGTATCAATGAATGCTACTTCAGACAAGTGGTGAATATGATCAGGCTTGACTTGGTCAAGCACCTTCTGCATCTGCATCTCTTGCTTACTCCAAACGATTGGTGATCCTAAAGGCTGAGAAAATGGGGCTTTATATGATGAAAATGTATGCTGTGAGTAAGGCCCCTTCTGCTGAGGTATCATGGAGATCGACTCGTCAGTAGAAATGATGTGGGGTTAATGAGTCGATTCCTGAGTGGGGTGACACACCTTCCCATACTGAAGGGATGTAACAGATTTGACTTGCTCATGATGTGAATCGGAGGTTTGCAAGTCGAATGACATAGAATCCTCTCCCTTTGAGACAACAGACTGACTATGAAGGTTTCCCTGGTTTTGCCTACTCAATGTCTGAGCTAATTGTCCCATTTGAGTTTCTAGCTTGGTTATTGACTGCGTATGGGAACAAAGAGTGGCATTGATATCAGAAAAGGCTTCTAACATCTTCTCTTGAAATGATGAACTTGGAATGGGCTCCTGAGGAGAAGGTAGACAATACTGGGGATGAACCTGTGGAAATATAGGATGCGAGTAACCTTGTGAAGGGTTACTGGGTCTATACTGTGTCTGGGAGGGCTGATAGGATGGGGAAATAAACTGGTTTCGCCAACCTGGGTTATATGATGATGTAAACGAATCAGGCATGGGTCTAGCAAAACTTTGGGCAGCATTCACCTGCTCCTGAACGAATTCAGGATATAATGGCGCTGTCGGACAATCCGCAACACAGTGTGCAGGGCTAGCACATATCTTGCACACTCTTTCTATTGGATTTCTCGAAGAATTGGCTAGGAATTGATCTAACTTCCTAGTCAATTGGTCAACCTTGGTACGCAATTCTAATTCGGACCCAACTTCGGAAATCCCAACCTTCCTAGGACCACTAGGCAGAGATGTAGTCCTATCGAGCCGTGAAGACAAATTATGATGCATCGTGTTTTCACTCAAGGTCTCAAATAGAGACCACGCCTCGTCCTCACTCTTGAGCATAAAAGTGCCCCCACAAGACGAATCAACCATTTGACGATGCTTTTCAGTAAGACCGTCATAAAAATACTGCACCAACTGCCAACGAGGCACCTGGTGATGGGGACACTTGCGGAGAAGATCTTTCAATCTCTCCCAAGACTCGTGAAACTGTTCTCCCTCAATTTGAGAAAAACTGGTTATAGCTTTACGAAACTGGTTCGTCTTACCAATTGGGAAATATTTTTTTAAAAATTCTCTTTGCATTCCTTCCCAAGTAGTAATACGAACCGTCTCAAGAGATTTTAGCCAGTGCTTGGCTTTATCTTTGAGAGAAAACGGAAACAAAGTCAACCGCATAGCATCATCTCCAAAATTATTGATTCGCACAGTCGAGCAAATCTCAAGGAATTCGTCGAGATGACGATATGGGTCCTTATTGCTAAGGCCATAAAACGAAGGTAACATTTGAATCACACTGGCCTTAATCTCAAAATGGCTCGCTCCTATATCAGGTCTCGTGATGCAGGAGGTGGGAGTATACGTATTTGGCATGAAGTACTCCCTCAAAGGACGGATCAATTGATGATCGTCAGCCATTGCTTACACCTTAGAGTAGACCGGTGTAGCACACGTCCTAACTTTGGTTTTTCTACCTAACTAACGCACTAAGCGGCCAAACCACGCAAACCACAAAGCGAGTGAACTAAAAACAACAAAAACTAAACAAACACCACGCAGTTACACATAACAGAGATTATGCATAAGAAATATGAAATCTATGTGTACGGTACCAATCATACACAGTCACCTCTAAGGGGATCCTAATAGGTGGCCTGTGCAGAAAAGTAAGCTCGTCTCTAAGATATGCACATACGTGGTTCTAAACCTAAATGCACACACAAATACTAGGCAATAAAGTGAATACTAATATTACGCCGTTCCCCGGCAACGGCGCCAAAAAATTGATGTCTTCTTTTAAATCGTTGTAATTTTGAAAAGATTTTTATATGAAAAACATATGAAAACCAGACATCAAATAATAAAAACCGGTTCTCACTAGTGGATGAGACCGGGTCGAACTCAGGGAACGGGAATATATCGTATTCAAGTACACAAGTCTAAACTAATCTTTATTGCCGAATTATTGAAATATAAAATGTTTAGAAAAGTAAAAACTAGCTATTACAACAAATGAATACCCTTCGCAGAGGGCGTAAAGTGCAATATTTACAAACCCAAAATCAAATTCCTAATTCTAAACTGAAAAGTAAAAATTCTTCTATTCTTGCACTTCGTGTCACGTAATCGCTTCCGCTCCAGTCTGGTGCTATCCTGCACAAGTCAAAAGGACACGAGCAGTACAAGAGAAAGAAGTAGACAATAGCTAAAAAGGAAAATACTAAAACAATGGAATGTAAAATAAACGAAATCTAAATGACAATAACTAGATAAACCTAATGACAATTAACTAAGTAATTAAAAATACAAATTACTTGTATCAATCAAATATGCTAACAACTAATAGCTAACAATTCAATGAACTAACAATGCAATCCAGCCATCTGATCACTCCTTCCAAAATACTGATTTAAATTCTAAACAGCCACCACTGGAAAATGAGTTAAAAACAACACTGTAAAGAAAACTCAGTAAAATATACTTCAAATCAATGAAAATAAGATAGATCTTCAAAAATTTGAAATTACATTGATCATTCAAACTGATTCAGGGATCAAATTAATTCAGAGAACAACAATGATCGTCACTTTTGATCCAGTAAATCAAAATCAAACATTTGATCCAGTAATTCAAAATCAACAAAATGGTTGAACACATTTCTCTTTCATTAAACAAGCCTTCTACAGGAATCACATAATCAACCAGAATTTTCAGGTGGTACTTCAATCCCTTGCTGGAGAAACCATTAAACAAAAATCCATCTCCGGATTTGCAATAAAACTCATGCCATCGGATGGAACTCAATACAGATATACGATGATAAAAAAAAACACAGCAATAAGAGGAATCCAGCTATCCGATCAAGTGAAATCAACACAGAAATTAATGAAAAAATTCTGGAACTAAATCACACTATGAACAGAATTTTTAGAAATGAGAAAAAAATAATAAACAGAAAATCAACGACAGCATGAAATTGATTAACAGATGAAAAAAAAATTTCAGAAACATCAATGATCGGTTAAATTTTTGTTCGTTTTATTTCTATTTTTTTTCTTTTTCAGACGAAAACAATAAAATCGGACAAGTTGAAAGAAGAAGAAGAAGAAGAAGAAGAAGAATCGGAGGAAGAAGAGAAAGAAGAAGATACAAAGGATGAAGAAAAATCGGAGGAAGAAGAAGAAGAAGAAGAAGAATCTGAAGGAGAAGAAGAAGAAATCAGTAGAATCAGAAGAAGAAGAAGAAGAAGTAGGAGAAGAAGGAGAACTCAGCACTCACCGTGAACCTGAGGGAAGAGGTGTTGGCGGCGACCTCCACCGTGCTGTCACCGGACAGAAATCTGCACCACCGCCGGCTGCCGGACATTGACTGAGAAAGAGGAAGAAAGGGATGGAGTGTAGCCACCGGCGATGGTGGAAGAAGGAGTGAAGAAAGAGAATAGAGGGAAAGAGGGGAAAAGGGGAAGCTTCAGCCGGGTGAAGGCGGCACCCGATTTTTTCTGCTTTTGGGGTTTTTAAAAACAACATACCGGTTTGAACCGGTTTGTAATAGATGCAAACCGGTTCAAGCCGGTTTGTTTATTTATTTTTTTAAAATTCAAACCGGTTCAGCCAGTTTATTATTATCTCAATTTTTTCCAAGAAAACCCAAACCGTGTAAACGGGTTGGTTATTTTATTTTTTTTTCAATTAAAAAAAAAAAAAACAAAAACTATGTAAACTAGTTTATTATAAAGTTTTCAAAAATCAAAACTTATTTATAAAGAAACTAAAAAAAACTATTCTACTAATTTTTCTTTTCTAAACAAAACAAACACTTAAAATGAAAAAATATTTTTCTATATTATTATTTTTTATTTCATTTTTAATTGCAAACTAAAACTAAACTACTTATAACAAAAACTAAAATATGTATAAAAATGTAAAAATAAAACTATTTTTCATGCATTTTCTATTTTTAAATCATTTTAGCACATTTACTCAAAAACTAACATAAAATTGGGTTTTTGAAACATTATTTCATAAAATCATGCATATTTATATGTTAATAAACCCTGAATTATACACTACAACAGAGCAGTAGATTAGCGACGACCACCTTTCGTCGCTAATCCGTCGCTAATCCGTCGCTAACCATGTTAGCGACGGATTAGCGACAACGCGGCGACAGTATGCTTACGTCGCGAATATTTCGACGCTAACTGGCGACGGAATAATTCTGTCGCCAAGTCCGTCGCTAATTGCGACGGAATAACGAGCGCTATATTCCGTCGCCAATCCGCCGGTACTAAACGGCGACCACGGCGTGGCGACGGATTTAATTCCGTCGCTAAGCCGTCGCTAGATTAATATGAATAGCGACGGAATCATCCGTTGCTAATCCGTCGCAAAAACGAAAAAAAATCAAAAAAAAATTATTTAAAAATTAATTACGGAGAACTGTACAATTTATATTTCCTGTACAATTTATATTTCCTGTAAATAAAAAACAAACCACACAAAAAAATTCATATAACAAGTATCTATAATAATTAATCGTTCCACCTTAAAACTAAGAAGTTTAATTATTTACAATTCAACAATTACAATTAGGAAAAATAAAAAAAAATAGAACTTCTTCAACACAGTCCTCTAATCATCGCCAAGATTTTGTGCGTCTTCTTGTTCATTGTCTTTATCTGTCCCTTCAGCTCCACTACCCTGATTATCGCTAGCAGCCTACACAAGAAAAGAACAGTCAGTATTGATAAACAAAATATAATGAAATAAATTACACACTATATGTGATTCTATCATGTGCTCATGTGTGATCTAAGGCAATAAAAAAACTCTATATGTGATTCTATCATGCTCATATGTGTGCTAAGGCAGTCAAAAAATTGAATATGTGATTATAGCATGTTCATATGTGTTCTAAGGCATATAAAAAAACTCTATATGTGATTCTACCATGCTCAGATGTGCTTTAAGGCAAGCAAAAAACTATATATGTGATTCGATCATGCTCGTATGTGTGCTAAGGCAGTAAAAAAATTGAATATGTGAATATAGCATGCTCATATGTGCTCTAAGGCAGGCAAAGCCAAAAATTTTATATGTGATTCTATCATAAATGATATATAACATGTTCATATGTGTTCTAAGGCAGTTAAAAAACTCTATATGTTATTATAGCATGTTCATATGTGTGCTAAGGCAGTCAAAAAACAGAATATGTGATTATAATATGCTCATATGTGTTCTTAGGCAGTAAAAAAACTGAATATGTGATTATAGCATGCTTATGTGTTCTAATGCAATCAAAAAAACTTTATATGTGATTCTATGATGCTCATATGTGCTCTAAGACAGACAAAAAGTTAAATATATATATATATGTGATTCTATCATGCTCATATGTGTGCTAAGGCAGTAAAAAAATTGAATATGTGATTATAGCATGTTCATATGTGTTCTAAGGCATCTAGAAAAACTCTATATGTGATTCTACCATGCTCAGATGTGCTTTAAGATAGTCAAAAAAACTATATATGTGATTATACCTGAGAGGGACCTGGAATCGAAGATCCCCTATCCTGAACAGCGGCCTTGATCTCATTTCGGAGAAAGGGGGCGACGGTGTATTAGAAGTAGTTATTCAGTGATTCATTAATGATCTCGCGTACATCATCACCGGAAAGAATAGTCGGCTGCTTGGAGCTTATGTCGGCGCAAGAAGTTGGTGAGCCGTAACTGGAAGAACCAATAACTGGTGAAGTGTTCATATTACTCCCAAACCCGAACACGCGACCTTTTTTGGGTTCACCTGCTGCAGTCACCCATGCTGTAGGATCAAATGATGGATGCTGAGTAGCGTCTTCACCATATCGCTCTACCATTTGTTGCTCATATGCCTCCTACAAAATAATGTTTAAAGTATTCATTAATAATTAATGATAACATTATGATGACTTGCATATATATTGCAATGATTATTAATAGAATTAATACATACCGTTGTCGTTCTCGCCTTCTCTGATACGAAGACTCCCGTGGTCTTCCGTTTATGTGTTTCTACAAACACATCCTTATATGGTACACTGCCTCCTTTTTCTGCTTCCTGCGAAGTTAAATGACAAAAGATTTAGTACACAAATTTGCAACTATACTTATAAAATTAATATTATATATTGATGAGTTACCATTTTCTTTAGGTGGCTCCCAAATGTCTTAGATCCACCTGTGTGTAGATGGGCTTCGGGCATCTTCGATCGATTTTGTGAAGCCTTCGCAGAGCGATTTTTAAATGCATCTCCCGCCCACATATCGCACATTTCATCCCAGTAATCTCTCCTGATAGTAATAGGACCATGGCCCTTCCACAGTAATGGATCATCTACTACGCCAGATGCTTTTTTTGCTGCAGTCTTCATAGTGTGCAGCATGTCTGCAAATCGATTGACAGCCACCTTCTGCCACACCTTCCTTGCATCATTTTCTTCCACCGTAGTTGCAAAGCGATTCGAAGCCTACAAATATTTTCAGAAAGTTAGTAGACATTGCTTAAATAAATTAAATATGAAACACATTAACTATGAGGAACAACTGTATACCATGAATGAGGACCACAATCTGTCTAATACCTCCTTTGGGTACTCTTTCCATTGAGCAACTGGTCCTGGTAGATGTTGAAGAAGTGAATTCCTAATCTCCCGTACTACTTCTTGTGGCTCAAACCTCGTGCTGCACATGAATTGTTACACAGTAAATATCAATATAAAATATTTAAAAGATATGCAATAATTGAAAACAAAATACTTACGGTCGATTATCGATATACACTATTCGAATGAGTCTTCTTGTGCCAGCCTGTGAAGACCCTGTTTCCTGTGTTGGCTGTTGACTTGTGCGATCAACTGGTGTAGGTGGGTCGTATACAGGCGCAACATCATCTGTAAAAAAATACACACCAAGTTCTCAGAATGTGCATTTGAACTAATCAAGCATCTAATTAGTTATATGATATACCTATCACAGGAGCCCGTGAAGATGAAGGTTGAGCCTGGCTACTACTGGATGAGCGACCACTATAACCTCCACGAACCATATTCTAACAAATAACATATGTCATACAATACATTCAAATAATTCACATCAAGTATTACAATGCATTCAAGTCATTCACATCAAGCATTGCAATGCATTCAAATAATTCAAATCATTGACATCAAGTATTGCACTAATTCAAATCATTCGTTAATTGCATAAATTATAATACATTCAGATAAATTACAATGCATTCGAATCATTCGTATCAAGTATTACAATACATTGAAATAAAATTTTTAATCATTCACACCAAGTATTGCAATACAACTCACATCAAGTATTACAATGCATTTAAATAGAGGTTTGAAGTATAAGATTTTTTTCACTAGCTTGAGAATTCTTCCTCGTCACTAGTTTGACTTTCTTCTTCTTCTTCTTCTTCTTCTTCTTCTTCTTCTTCTTCATTGTTTGCCCATCCACTTGGTACATCATTTGGATCACATTCCTCTATGAATGTTTCATCAGCCAATGGAGATATGACATGCATATCATGCGCAACATCGTGACCATAAGCGAAGTCACAGACATCATCTGATTGATAGTAATCACTGTCTTCAGCTAACTCATCTTCTTGTAACTGATCATACTCATGGTATAGTTTGGATTTCACCTTGCAAACTGCCCACCATTCATTTCTATCTGACTTTTTTATACTCGGATATGAAGTATAATAAACTTGTTGAGCTTGCGAGGCTAATATGAATGGTTCATATGTTCCAAACCTGGATTTATGATTCACCTCCACAATGCCTGAAGCTTTGTCGAGTCTTGTTGCAGTTGGATCAAACCAATGACACTTGAATACCGTAACCCTGTTATTCATGCCTAAGTAAGTCAACTCCATTATTTCCTCTATAACACCGTAGTAATCATGTTCATTTTCACCGTAGCTGCTACCCTTGACACACACGCCACTATTTATCGTTGATTTGTTTATACCGTAGTCTTTTGTATGGAATCGATAACCATTTACGATATACCCGTTGTAGCATTGCACAACTTTGGTCGGACCATTTTCTAAATCACATATTCCTTGATCTTTAACATCACCATGGCGAACCTACGCACAGACATAAACAATTATTGTGATCACGATCAATTAAGTAACTTAGTGTTGTTTATAAGTACAAAATTTATGTTAGCTTCTTTACCAACTGTTTCAACCACTCCACAAACTTAGTTTCACGTTCTTTTTGTACTTCTGCATTAGTGAGATGTGAAACTTTGCTTTGCAACTCCAGATCAAATCGTCTGCAAACCACAAATACTTATATTACCGAGCCATGTATCCACATATAGAACATAAAAGGATTTATAATTGAGTTGCATATACATATACTTACTCGATGTATGGGTCGATCGCTGAACAATTAAAAAGAATATAGATGTGTGCTGCATCTTGCTCTCGATCTGTCAATAGCCTTGATCGGCAACTACCAAATGCATGCCCAAGTCGTTGAAATATCGACAGCTTGTCAGCTACAGTTACTTGTTCTCCATCATCGTTACGGGGCGGGCATGTGTAACGTGTTGAAATATGAGGTTCGAAGTACATAGATGAGAAATTTGAAATCTCTTCTAAAGTGTACGCCTCACAAATAGAGCCTTCTACTCTTGCTTTATTACGAACCTTTTTTTTTAGGTCGAACATGCATCTGACAAGAATATACATTTCAAATTTTAAATATCTGTCATTAAAGAGACAAATATAAAAAAACATATACCTTTCAAATGGGTACATCCATCGATATTGCACAGGGCCACCAACCCTTAGTTCATATGGCAGATGTATGATCAAATGTTCCATAACATCGAAAAATGCTGGCGTAAATATCTTTTCTAACAGACAAACAGTGGTGATGACAGAGTCCTCGAGATTCTTTACATCTGATACAATGACCTCCGATGCGCACAATGTTCTGAAAAATCCGCTCAACTCAGACAATACCCCCCATATAGGTTTGTCTAACATATCATGGAATGCTAGGGGTATCAATCGTTGCATAAAGATATGACAATCATGGCTCTTCAACCCATATAACTGTCCATCGTCAATCTTCACAGCCCGAGCAATGTAGAGACATATCCATCTGGAAATCTCAGTTGTCTCAACCATTGACATACATGTTTTATTTGATCAGGTCCGAGCACGTACTTCGCCTTTGGTTTCAGTACTTTGCCATTATACTCTTTGAGTTCCAATTCTGGTCTTTTACATATTAATTTTAAATCCATACGGGCCTTCGGATTATCCTTCGTTTTTCCTTTAATATTCATTACTGTATTGAACACATTATCAAACACATTTTTCTCTACATGCATCACATCCAAATTATGTCGTATCAATAGGGTCGGCCAATACGGTAGTTCCCAAAAAATAGATTTTTTCGTCCAATTGTGTTCCTTCCCAAATCCACGGAAGGGTGTAGGACTGCGGGCATCTGTTAATACATTTGGAAAGTATCGCAATCTTCTTAAAATCTCTATGCCAGACAATCTTGAGGATGGACCTTCCATTTCAGTTGTGCCTGCTGTAAATGCATTCTTTTGACGTCGGAACGGATGATCGCTGGGTAGAAATCGACGATGGCAATCAAACCAGCAAGGCTTCCTTCCATGCCTCAATCTAAAAGCTTTGGAATCCTCCATGCAGTACGAACAAGCCAACCTCCCATGTGTGCTCCAACCAGATAACATACCATATGCAGGGAAGTCACTGATTGTCCATAGAACAGCGGCCTTCATGTTGAAATTTTGTTTTTTGTGGGCATCATACGTGGTAACACCGTCATCCCACAGTACTTTTAATTCATCAATCAATGGCCTTAGATATACATCAAGATTTTGGCCAGGTGAGGTCGGACCAGGGATCAACAGAGACAAGAAAAGATTTGGACGTTTCATACACAAGCTTGGTGGAAGGTTGTATGGAGTTACAAATACTGGCCAGCATGAGTATGGAGTTGATCTACCCCCAAATGGATTAAATCCATCTGTACATAGACCGAGTCTAACATTTCGCACTTCCATTGCGAAGTTCTGATGAGTACGATCAAAGTGCTTCCAAGCTTCAGCGTCAACAGGATGCGTGATCTTGTTTTCATCGTGTCGAACTTTATTTGCATGCCATCTCATGTGTTTAGCTGTCTTTGAAGACATATACAATCGCTGCAATCTAGGAGTGATAGGAAAGTAGCGGAGCGACTTGTATGAAACTTCCTTTGATCTCGTGCTACCATTGCCTCTTGTCTTTGGCTTGAACCGAGGATGCCCACATGACGGGCATGATATGTCGTTTTCCTGCTCCTTGAAATACAACATGCAGTGATTTGGACAAGCATCAATCTTTTTGTAACCCATACCTAGAGCGTTGACCATAACTTTCGCACGATAGAAATTTTGTGGCAATTTCTCATCTTTAGGCAACATACTCTTCACAATCATGCACAAACGGTCAAAACATGATTGACTCAAATTATACTCGGACTTCAAATTCATTAGTTGAAGAACTGCAGACAAGATAGTGTGACTCTCACAACCGTTTCAAAGTGGCTCATCAGCATCTTTAAGTAAATCATAAAATCTACTAGCTGCATCGTTTGGTGATTCTTCATCTACGACAGTTCTTACATCACTAGAACTCATAGCAGAACCCAGTTCTGTTCCTGCAGCATCAAATATCAAATTCGTATATGGATTATCGTGCACCACATTCACCCGTGCATCAAAATCGTTTCTAAATTCTTCTCCATGAAACGCCCAGTTCTGATAATCACTCACAAAACCCTTCCTGTATAGGTGATGTCTAACGCCATGAGGTTCTACAAATCGATTATTCTTACAAATCTTGCAGGGACACCTAATCCGACCTGTGGGATCTACCGTACTGACACTCGCCGTTGCAAATTCAATAAAACTATCGACACCATCCATATATTCATGCGATAACTCATTGTCCACTATCCTACGGTACATCCATTCACGGTTTGCAGTCATTCTGTCGTATGATGTTACGAATAGTATCCTAACGAATTAAGAAAAAAACAATCAGAATGCGACGATGAAGAAAATATCAAATTTATCATGCAATATACTATGTCAAACAATAACAAGAATTTTGATGCATGCATTGATAACTTAATATTTTCATGTGCAAACTATTAATGACATGATACAATCATTTGAAGCATGCTTTTATTATAAAATTTCACATGGAAGTCAAAATCAAATTGAAAGTAACTACATGCAAGCATGGATACAATTACATCAAACATTGTAATACATCATAATCATTCATATCAAATAAATGGCAAACATGTACCTGCAGCAAACACACTTCAATATCTCACTAACTACTACCATGCTTAGCATGGACTTCGTACTCCAAAAATAAGAACACTTCCATATTTCTACATTAAAATCATGCTCAGCATGATCTCCGAACTCCAACAAAGCAGTCCTAGATATCAACAACTAAGTGAGTGTGTGAACAATAAAGTGCTGCATTCAATAAATTAAATAACATGTGATACGTTTGCATCACTTACTCACCACGGGTATTTACCCGATTTGCATTGTTTTTGTCATTTACTTACCACAGGTGGCCGAGCACGAGTTGGTTCCGTTGAAAAATCTGCACAAAAACAAAACAAATTAAGTAACAAACTAACTAATCATGAAACAATATGAAACACTAACTAAAAAAATCGGGTATTTCTCTCAAGGTACGGGCATTTTCTTATGTGAAACGTTTGAGAAATCGGGTAGAGGTAGGATTTCCATGCATGTTTTGATGGAAATCCATGGCGAATCAGTGGATCTACGAATCCACTATGTTATATTGATATTTTTCCTTGTTTTTCATTTTTTTTTTCAAAAAGAAATCCATGGCACGATCGATGTGGTATGGGTGTCGGCTGACAGACCAGCCGAAGTCAAGCCGTGAACCCTCGTTGTTGGCCCAGCCGAGTGATCGGCTGGGTATGATCCCTTTATTTCAAAAAAAAAATCTTTTTATTCACGTTGGTGGCTGTTGGCTGGCTGGCAGCCAGCCGAGTAGCACTCGGCTGACTGCCAGCATGCTGGCAGGTGCGCCAGGCCCAGCACCCAGTCGGCTGGGTGCTAGGCGAGCCTATGACAGGGCCATAGCCGGCCCAGCCGGCCCAGCCGACAAAAATTCTTTTCAAAATAGGAAAGGGGGTTAAACCCCCTGCCGGAAAGGCAGTTCCGGCATGGGGGGTTGACCCCCTGCCGTGCCTTTACGGCAGGGGGGTCGACCCCCCATGCGTTTCCGGCAGGGGGTCGACCCCCCATGCGTTTCCGGCAGGGGGTCGACCCCCCATGCCTTTCCGACAGGGGGTCGACCCCCCTTGCCGGAAACGCAGGGGGTCGACCCCCCCTGCCGGAAAGCACGGCAGGGGGTTAAACCCCCTCCGTTTCCGGCAGGGAAGGGGCGTACCCCCTGCGTTTAGAAGAAGAAGAAGAAGAAGAAGAAGAAGAAGAAGAAGAAGAAGAAGAACCTGTGCTTCGTCGGACGGTGGCGGGAGGTTGACGGGGAGCGGCAGCTGGCGAGCGCCGGCTGGCGAGCGGTGGACGGGGAGCGGCGGTGGCCGGACGGTGGCGAGGGCCGACGGGCGGCGGGAGGGTGCAGTACAGCGAAACAGGGAAAAGAGAAAGAGGGATGGGATTAGGGATTTACGCGACATTTAGCGACGGCTTAGCGACGGAAAAATTCTGTCGCGAAGCCGTCGCGAAACCCAAATACCAAAAAAGCGACGGAATATATTCTGTCGCTACTCCGTCGCTAATTAGCGACGGAGTAGCGACGACAGAGTTCCCTCTCTAAATCCGTCGCTAAAATGGTGTTCTTGTAATCAAAAGTAGCGACAAAAACATGCAATCGCTAATCCGTCGCTAAGTAGCGACAGATTAGCGATAAAAGTCGTTTCCTCGCTAATCCGTCGCAAATTAGCGACAGATTCTATCTCTAGCTAATCTGTCGCTAAGTAGCGACGGGAAAAATCCGTCGCTAATTTCCGTCGCTAATTAACAATTTTCTTGTAGTGATATGCATGATCAATCTTCACTCCTTTCCCTTCATTTTTCTGATTTTTCCCACCTTCTTCATCAAAGCATCCTTGGTAGCATCGAGTTGCCTATAGCAACATCAATTTACCAATATGCAATATTAATGGAGTGACCTGACTCCAACATTTGCCTTGTTTTTCTTTTAATTTAACTTTTGTATGTTTTAGCAAGTTGAATGTTAACTGGTTTGATATTTCCCTGCATTTAGATCTAATTTCTTTTTGTTTATACTAATTTTGATCCCCATATCTACATTCGATTTTTGGTTTTCTTTTGTATCTTATCTGCATCATAATTTCTTATGTTTTTTTTATTTCCAAGTTATATCAGATTCTCAGTTTTGCTTTGGTACATTGCCTTATATGCTGGTAGCCGTCGATGCCTCACAATGGTATCATCGATTCACCTGGGTTTTGAATTTCAATCTGCATCTGAGCCTGTTTTAATTTCCCTTTTTTAGTTTTGATTTCCCTTATGATTTTCAATTCCCTGTCTCCTCCCCTTTTCTTCTACATTATTTTCCCTTCTATTCCTTTATCGCATTTGCTTTGATTCTTCACAATTTATTTTCTTCTCTCTTTCTTATTTTCACTATTCACCTAATGCATTCATGTATCATCGACCTGTCTATCGCAGTATCGATGGCACATATTGCAACAATAACCATGCCTTTGTTTCAATGCTTACGGCATTTGAGGCTACATCTCCATTCTCTGTTTTAATGCATTGATCTGGTTTTCTTTCGGTATTTTTGTTTAAGTGTTCTGTTATATTCCGTAAATATCTTTGCTCATTATCTCCCTAATAGCATTTCATGGTTGACTATAGCCCCTCCATTCAACCATCCTTTGCTTTATTTTGTTTTTTGGTGTCTGATATTGTTTTCGGTATGGTTTATTGTCATTGTTTTATTGGTATTTTTGGTTGCTTCATTCGTATATCTGCATCACATTGTTTCATCGATCTGATCGGCATTATATTCTCTTTATCTTCATTATATTACCATTTGTGATCCATCTGTATCATATTCACAGAGATTCATCACATTCGGCTATATTTATTGAGCTTCATTTGCATCATGGCATCTGATTCATTTTATCGAATTGATGTTGCTTGTCCTACCCATTTGTTGATGATTGATGTTGTCTTTTTTTTATCTTTGAGGGAAAGTCATTACCATAAGAGTCGTTTGGACCACATTTTGGATTAAAATACTCTTTTTGATTGATCTGCTGTTATTTTATCATCGATCACAAGGTAACATCCATTCGGTTCTCCATAACCTCTGCTTGCTCCATGTTTTAGATCATCGTATCTCTTTATGTTAGCAAGACTTTAGTCTGTGTCATATTATCATAGCATCATGTTTGCAGCTGCTTTGAGTTCATCTGTGTGCTCACAATTCAAAGTAGCATCCTCGGTTTTTCTGTAATCGATCATAAGCCTAGGGAGTTTTTTGCGTGCATACCTGGGAAGAGCATATGTTTTGTGCTTAATGGATCTTGACAATGGGACGACTAGCAGGGTCGATGGGGAGATTCTGATTGATGCTTCACTTTTGGGTATTGAAGAAGGTAGCGTGACCTTATTGTTAAGGTCATATAATAAGAAAACTGAACCCCATGAAAACTCATATATACTCTTCAGCCTAGTTGGGTCTGGGCGCAGATCTAAATACATCCGCTTGAATCTGCTTATTTACATCCTGTGGAATTTCATCTTAATTAGAACCAGATCAACCCGAAGGATTTGGTGATAGACTGCCACATTATGCTCATCAAGAATGGTTAGTGTAGCAGATTGATTTCGTGTTGCAATATTGTTGTTAAGGCATTTTATTATTAAACACTCGTTTGAATTCTGTGAACATAGTATCTTTTCATATGTTATTCCACTGATGGAGTGGTTAGATCGTTATATTTGAAGTTTTCAATTAAAGCATATATATAATTCTTTTCTTTGTTAGAGTTCAAGACCCACAGTCATTATTGCATCCCCACTCTTCAGCACAACCTACCTTGTAGCCTCCTACATTCATTATCACACAGCATATTTACCTATAGTACATTCACTCACCTTTATATATACACTTCCCACTTTCCACACTATGCTCCTCTAGCCTATTTCTATCATACAACAACCACATCATTGTATCCCCATTCACAACATTACACCCACTGTTATTTTACTGTTGTTGTCTCCACAACACTAATCTGCCGCAACACATTGCCTCTCCATTTCACCTTTGTACCACCTGTTGCCCAACATTCCATCAAATGCACAACATTCATTTCCTCATCCTACTGCATTCACCAGGTTCGCCTTTCTCATTTACCACCTTCACCTACAGCAGTGCTTAGCACTGTTGTAGCTTCTCACAAAACTTACAGCAATGCTAAGGCATTATTGTAATGCTTCACCACAGCAGTGCCAAGGCACTACCGTGGTTTCTCATTCAAATACTCACAGCAATGCAGGGCATTGCTATAGTTCCTTCAACCACACCATACTCCTGCAACACAGCAGCAACCTCCTCACCATCTCCATCACCTCACCTTTACAACATCCTTGTCGTGGTTTTTCTGTGTTTTATAAGCACAACTTCCACATCATTTCCACTTGCAGCACATTCATACTGTAGCACCACCTACTCGTTGTAGCTCACCTAGCACATTATCACTTCAGCCACGACATCTAGGCATATTTTTTTTTCTTCCATCCACAACACAAACATGAACTTCCACCAGTGTATGCATCTCCTGCTAAATCTTCACTTCCAGCCCCAGCATTAGTTACCACTGCACTTGCACGTTCCGCACAACCACCACTTACACTAGGATATCTACAACTTCTTCTCACCTGCACCTTGTTACGCACATTTCCCTGCATTTGTAATACATTAACATTACACTCCACATCTTCACCCAAAGGCACCTTACTCACATTGTGGCCCTTCTGTAATTCAATACAACATGCCAACACCCTTGCTGTAAACATACACATGTAGTTCCCTGCACTTTCCCCTGCATCTATTCTAGTTTCATAACACAATTACACCTATATTTCACATTACACATTTCCATCAATATCAACCTTGCCTATACATGTTCATGTGCATGTTATCATTGAACATATGCATCTCATATGCATTTTAAATCCATTTTATCATTTGCCTTCTTGATCCCATGTGATATTGTCATCTCTCTTTATATTTGTACTAACTCACTTTTTTGCAGAAAATACCTGGAAAATGCTACTTTTTACCCTAAATTAGGGATTTTTGTAATTTTAATTTCAAATTCAATTTCAATGTTGTAATAGCTAGATATCAATGGGATTTTTATATTTCTAGCTTAGAATAGAATGCATAAGCATGTAGATATCACAAATTGCCCGTTTCATATTATTTTCCTTTTTTTCCAAAAATCTACAATGATGAAACACGAATGGTATGTGCACATTTCTAATAAGAGATAATTAATCCTAAGTAAACGATTCACATTTATGGCCATAGTCAAAATGTGAACAATACTTTGGGTTTTTATCGTTTATGGAATAACATTTGACCTTCACTTAGGTCTCTTTTGAAAATCATCATATTTATCTAAAATTTTCTTCCTTTATCAGAATTTGATAAATCATCATATTTATCTAAAATTTTCTTCCTTTATCAGAATTTGATATGTGGATTAACTTAAAATATATTCATGGCCATAGTCAGGATATATTGAAGGTTAATTTCATTTCAAGTCCTATAAAGGCAACAAAAATTTATTTTATTCTTTATTAGAGTTTAAATATAGATTGTATTATAATACATTTGTGCCCACAGTCATGAATGTATTATAATTCTAATCTTATTTCAATTCTATTAAAGAGTGAAATATGCTTTTAAATTTCAATCTTTAAATTCTTTAAAGTCATTTATCATTTAGGATAGAATTGTATCTCTCGTCAAATCATTTTCAAATTATTTTCCAAATTCCAAGTGAATTTTGAGATAAATTTTCAAGGATACTTCTTATTTTTAAAATTCAAACTTTGAAATTCTATCTTATTTCAAAATTCAAACTTTGAAATTCCAAATTCATTTCCAAGTCCAAAATTCAATTTCAAAATCAATTCAATATTTCAATTTCAAAGTTTAATTCAACTTTGAAATTCCCTTCTGATTCAAATTTCAAGTTTGAATTCAAGTTTTATTCTCCATTTCCATTTCAAACTCCAAAACCTCCAATTTATATCTAAATTCTGAGTTTGATTCTCAAATTCAATTCACTTTGAAATTCAAAATCAAGTTTTGAAATTGACTCTAAGTCTCAAAATTGATTTTCTCTAATTCAATCCTAATTTCAAAACTTATTTCAAAATCACTTGAAAAGATTCAAAAATTTCTGAAAGACTTCCTCAAAAAGCATACGTCTTTGCATTCTCATTGCACAAGCATGATTCTTTGTGCATTCTAGGATCTTAGAATAATCATTTAGACAAAATTTAGGCAAAGCAAAAGGCATTTATTCGATCCTTAGTTCAATTACCCCAGGTAAAGGCGCCAGGAACGGTTGAACCTCATACTGACGAGCGAATCCCGTCTCTCTATTTTTTCCCATAAATTTTCAAAAACAGAGGCGAGTAATTTCAAAATCTTTTCAAATAAAGGTCAAGTGAGACCTTGCAAAAGAGTTTCTCTCTTCTTTCTTTTCTTTTCTCTTCTCTCTTTTTTTCTATCTTTTATTTCCCTTTCAAAAAGGGAAAAGAGGCTAGAAAGGAAAGAGAAGGAAGAGGAAAAGGAACAAAAGAAAAATTTTGCAACGATCACAGGTTTGGCGACCATGATGGAATCCGTCTTCATCCGGTCGAATTCATGCCTTTGCTTTGCTTTGATTTTGTCTAAGTCATTATTCTACAAATGTGAGCTTCATTTTTCATGCAAACCTTAGGAGCCTAGACTCTGTCCTAGCTGACGTAAAGCATATAGGATTTAAGTATGGTTTGGTAGGACTATATTGAGGAGATTATTGCATGCTCACTTAGACTTAGGTCTGAAATACAACTCTCCTCAATTCTAGGAATTGAATCCAGACAATATATACAAGTGTATGCTTCTTTATCTTTTAAAATTATATTTCTTTAGGACTTTGCATTAAAGTCATCTGATTTATTGCATGTTGAACATGTTTTCTAAAAACATCCCTAACTATATTGTCCCAGTCTTCACGTTGATGGGTTGTCTCACTGAACCATAGTTTGGGAGAGAGCCTCACAACTGGACCACTTATTTGGGTTAACATTCCCCTACCACGTACTAAGGGCCATAGTTCAAAGTATATCGGTAGGCGCTCAAGGATGTTGGGAAGTCATTGCCTTAGAACCGAAGAAAATTTCTATTCCACGTACTTCAAGCTTCGGCATGAGTATATCGGCATATATTGATTGAAATCAAATGATCTAAACCCTAGAGTCAAGATTAAGGTCCTAGAAGCCTTTTCAAATATTGCATTTAGAGTCAGCCCTTAGGGAATGTTGTTTTGTGCATCATTGCTTGTATATATTTGCTTCTTTTTATGGATATTATCTTGTCAATCTTCATTTACTTCACCTTTTTCAAAACCCTAGATGTTTATTCCAAAATTTTCTCTATTTCTCAAAATCCAGGTTGTATATTCCTATTTCTTTATTGCTTCATAATTTTCTTAAACCCTGGATTTTTTTTTAAGATTTCTCTGTATTTCTCAAAATCTACGTATATATTTCTTTTCCTTTATTCCTTCAGAATAATTTCTAAACCCTAGATATTCTTTTAAGATTTTCCTGTATTTCTCAAAATCTAGGTATATATTTCTCTTTCCCTATTTCTTCAGAATTATTTTTTTTTTCTAAAAACCCTAGATATTTGTTTTGAAATCTTCTTCTATTTTTCAAAGTCCAGGTGTATTTTCTTTTCTTCTTTTGATTTATTCAAATTTCTCTGATCTTGCCTGTAATTTTTTTTTTAAAATATTCAAATCTTGCCATCTATTTTCAAGTTCTTCTTCATATCTTCTAGTATATCTTCGAATTCTATTCAAAGTTTCCATTTTCTCACATAAAATCTCTTTAGTCAAGAGATATCCTTTTCAAAATAGCATTTTCCTTCATATTCTAATTGTTTATTCTTCCCCACGGAGGAACAACGCAATTATCGCAAATTTTGTGATGACCCAATCCCTGGTAATGGGATATCATTTTTTACCAACCTGATTTTTTCTTTTGTCAAAATTTCTTCCAATTTTTTTTTCTAAACATCCCATTTTCAAGTTCTCCTATTTTTCTCAAATAACCTTCTTCAAATATTATTCATCCTTCCCAATTATACTGGGGTATTTTTTTATTATTTTTATGAAAATTCATTTTTCAAAAAACCCTGTATGCAGGCAGGATCAAACAAAATCTTTCGTCATTAATTTTTGTCAAAATTTTCCTACTTAGGTTAAGGGATAAATCTGAACTTCCCTCTCAGGTTAAGGGATAAACCTGAATCATTTTTTTATGATTTTCAATAATTCTCATTAATCTTCATTTTTCTTTCAGGTTAAGGGATAAACCTGAACCTCATTGCTCGAGGTATTCCCTTTCAGGTTAAGGGATAAACCTGAACCTCCTAATGAGGTATCTCTTCATTTTCCATTCAAGATAAGGGATAATCCTGAAATCTTTCATCTTTCAAGCGTCATCAATTTTTCACCAATTTTATCAATTTTTACCAGACTTTCGTCAATCTTTATCAATTTTTATTTATTCTTCTTCAATTTTTATCAATTTTTATTGATTCTTCATCAACTTTTTATCATTTTTTATTCATTCCTCCTTTAGGTTAAGGGATAAACCTGAACCTCGTTGACCGAGGTATTTTTCGCTCAGGTTAAGGGATAAACCTGAATCATTTTCCATAATTTCCTCAATTCCCATCAATTTCTATTCAACTTCCTATTCACGATAAGGGATAATCCTGAAACCATCATAAACAATTCAAATCTTAGACCAGCTTGGGTCAAGAATTTTGAATGAATATCTCATCTTCTTTATGATCGTTTGAGTCAGTTCATAACTATTTGTCGATCCCTCCAAAATTCGACTTTCAAGTTGGAATTATCTTTTTTTCCCCATCTGAGTTCTGACTCAGGTTTTTGTTTTTTCTTTTATCTTTTCTTTTAAAAATTTGAGTTCCGACTTGGGTCTCCGTTTTATCTTCTATTTTTGAAGCTTTGAGTTCCAACTCAGACTTCTTTTTGGATCCAATGCCCATATTGGACCAATCTTTGCTTTGGAAATTTGAGTTCCAAAACTTGGGTTTTCCTTGTATCTTTTCTTTTAAAGATCTGAGTTTTGACTCTGGTCTCCATTTTTATCTTCTATTTTAGAAGCTCTGAGTTCTGACTCGGACTTTTATTTGGATCCAATGCTCGTATTGGACCAATCGTTGCTTTGGAAATTTGAGTTCCAAAACTCAGGTTTTCCTTGTATCTTTTCTTTTAAAGATTCGAGTTTTGACTCAAGTCTCCTTTTTATCTTCTATTTTTGAAGCACTGAGTTTCGACTCGGACTTCCTTTTGGATCCAATGCCCGTATTGGACCAAATGTTGCTTTGGAAATTTTAGTTCTAAAACTCGGATTTTCCTTTTATCTTTTCTTTTAAAGATCCAAGTTTCGACTCGGGTCTCCTTTTTATCTTCCATTTTTTAAGCTCCGAGTTCTGACTCCGACTTCCTTTTGGATCCAATGCCCGTATTGGACCAAATGTTGCTTTGGAAATTTCAGTTCTAAAACTCGGGTTTTCCTTTTATCTTTTCTTTTAAAGATCCAAGTTTTGACTCGGGTCTCCTTTTTATCTTCCATTTTTTAAGCTCTGAGTTCTGACTCCGACTTCCTTTTGGATCCAATGCCCGTATTGGACCAATCGTTGCTTTGGAAATTCGAGTTCCAAAACTCGAGTTTTCCTTGTATCTTTTCTTTTAAAGATCCAAGTTCCGACTTGGGTCTCCTTTTTTATCTTCTATTTTTGAAGCTCTGAGTTCCGACTCGAACTTCTTTTTGGATCCAATGCTCGTATTGGACCAATCGTTGCTTTGGAAATTCGAGTTCCAAAACTCGGGTTTTCCTTGTATCTTTTCTTTTAAAGATCCGAGTTCTGACTTGGGTCTTCTTTTTTATCTTCTATTTTTTAAGCTCTGAGTTCCGACTCGGACTTCCTTTTGGATCCAATGCTCGTATTGGACCAATCATTGCTTTGAAAATTTGAGTTCCAAAACTCGGGTTTTCCGTGTATCTTTTCTTTTAAAGATCTGAGTTCTGACTTGGGTCTCCTTTTTATCTTCTATTTTTGAAGCTCCAAGTTCTGACTTGGACTTCCTTTTGGATTCAATGCCCATATTGGACCAATCGTTGCTTTAGAAATTCGAGTTCCAAAACTCGGGTTTTCCTTGTATCTTTTCTTTTAAAGATCCAAGTTTCGACTGGGGTCTCCTTTTTATCTTCTATTTTTGAAGCTTCAAGTTCTGACTCGAACTCCTATTTGGATTCAATGCTTGTATTGGACCAATCGTTGCTTTGGAAATTCGAGTTCCAAAACTCGGGTTTTCCTTGTATTTTTTCTTTTAAAGATCCGAGTTTTGACTTGGGTCTCCTTTTTTATCTTCGATTTTTGAAGCTCCAAGTTCCAAATCGGACTTCCTTTTGGATCCAATGCCCGTATTGGACCAATCGTTGATTTAGAGATTCGAGTTCCAAAACTCGGGTTTTCCTTGTATCTTTTCTTTTAAAGATCTGAGTTTTGACTCGGGTCTCCTTTTTATCTTTGATTTTTTAAGCTCCAAGTTCCGACTCGAACTTTCTTTTGGATCCAATACCCGTATTGGACCAATCGTTGCTTTTGAGATTCGAGTTCCAAAACTCAGGTTTTCCTTGTATCTTTTCTTTTAAAGATCTGAGTTTCGACTCGGGTCTCTTTTTTATCTTCGATTTTTGAAGCTTCGAGTTCCGACTCGAACTTCCTTTTGGATCCAATGCTCGTATTGGACCAATCGTTTCTTTGAAAATTTGAGTTCTAAACTGGAGTTTTCCTCTTTCATCTTTTCATTTGATGTTTCGGGTTCCGACTCAGACTTTCTGTTGGATCCAATGCTCGTGTTGGACCAATTGTTTCTTTGAGAATTCGAGTTCTAAACTCAGGTTTTCCTTTTCATCTTTTCGTTTGAAGTTTTAGGTTCTGACTCGGACTTCCTTTTGGATCCAATGCTCGTATTGGACCAATCGTTTCTTTGAGAATTCGAGTTCTAAACTTGGGTTTTCCTTTTTATCTTTTCATTTGAGGTTTCGGGTTTCGACTTGGACTTCCTTTTGAATCCAATGCTCATTTTGGACCAATCGTTTTTTTGAAAATTCGAGTTCCGAACTTGGGTTTTCCTTTCAAATCTCTTTTGTTAGAGTTTCGAGTTCAGACTCGGACTGCCTCTTTTAAATCCAATGCTCGAGTTGGACTAATTTTTCTTTTGAAGATCGAGGTTCCAACTCTGGTTTTTCTTTCCCTCTCAGGTTAAGGGATAAACTTGAACCTCATTCTTTAAGGTATTTCTTTCCCATTCAAGATAAGGGATAATCATGAGACCATTCATAGAAGTCACACAGTGCTCTATAATGGTTCAATCTCGTGCTCAATGGCAAATTTTTACCAATAGATCTCCAGGTCAACCAATCATTTTCAAACCTGCGGGTTGCATTTTACCAATGTCAATCATTTTTCAACCCTCGGGTTACAATTTTATCAAAAATCAATCATTTTCTCTTGTGAAGGACCCTTTTTCTAGGGAGAGTTTGAGGGAGCTCGTTCCTTTCGCATGCAATCATTTTTATCATTCGCAAGAACTTTTTTTCCAGGGAGAGTTTGAAGGGCCTCATTTCTTCGCGAACTGTTTGCAAAACAACAACCCAATTTTTACACAAAAGAACCCTTTTTCCAGGTTGAGCTTCGATGGAAGCCCATTTTTTTTTGTGGCCCCCAATTTCTCATTTTGGCCTCCCCTTCATAGAGGATCCTCTTCTAGAGAGAGTGTGATGGACTCTCTCCTCTATGATACTTTTCTCAATCTTTATTTTTGGTCACCTTTCCATAAGAGAAGCCTAGAGATAGAGAGTTTTGACAAAAACTTAATTTCTCTTTGAAAGTTCCGTTTTGCAAACACCTCCTCTTCAAGAAAGAGAGAAGTATTTTCTATTTTCCATTCAAGTAAGGGTCAAGCCAGAGTCTCGCTTTTGGGGAAAAGAGAGAAGGCTTTTGTCATGGATGTGTCAACTCGATGTCAAGCAATTCCTTTTATCAAAGATTTCTAGAATATTTTGCCAATTTGTCACAAAAACAATTATTGATCTCAAAATTTTATTGTATAAAATCTTACTTCAAACTACCTTCAATATTCCCTCTAAAAGAGTGAAGCTTTGGCGAGGAAAGAACAAAATTCAAGCTTTTTTTATTGGTCAACCAAGAGGAGGAAGAAAAAATTTCGATATGACCGGCGAAGAAAAATTCAATGATGTTGAATAGCCATAAGTGAATTGATGTTGATCACAGCTATGACATATTCTTAAAGACCATTCTTCTGGCAGTAAGGCAGTGGAAATATCCTAAGCAATAAAAGAATTCACTCAATCCATATTTCCTCAGTCATTTAAGCTGCAATCAAATATCTGCAAAAGGGATCTCTCAATCATCGTCAAGTTGAAGAACGGTGAATGAGTCAGACCCCCGGGACCAAAGAAGATTTGGATCATCTCTAAGATGAAGAAGTTTGTGACAGATCCTTCTAGGGAAAGTTCAGATCACTGCCAAGTTGAAGGCAAATGCGATGAACTTCCCGACAAACCCTAAAAGATATTTGATTTCTGCTATCAACAAGAAATTTTTGACCAATGAGCCAATATCATCAGTATAATTCCTGAGACAAAGAAAGATCGGAACATCTCTAAGTTGAAGGAGTTTGTAACGTACCCTTCTCAAAAAAAAATAAAAGTCAGGACCACCAAAATGAAGGATGATATAATAAACTTCTCCCCAAAACCCGAGAAAAGCTCAATATCTCAAAAAGAGTGTCAAAAGATCATCATGGATAAAACTTAGATATCAAACTGCCAATAATCATCTTTATCTATGTGAAATTCTTCTATCAATATCTTTTCATTCAAATGTTTTTATGAAACTAAGAATATTTTTTCTCTTTTCATATCAAGGAAATTGATATCTTCCTTGAAGAAACTCAACAACAATAAATTTGATTTTGATTCTTGATTCTACGGAGTTAGCCTGAAGCAAAATTTTTTAGCTATCCCAACATGAAGCAAGAACTTTATGTCCATTTTGAAATATTCTGACGTTGTCCCTCATTAGGACTTGAAAGTTCTTCCCTTCTGTTTTGATCTGAGCGCCTAGGCTCTCGGATCTGCACACTTCCCTATATTCTCCACTGTCCCGCCATACACAGTTCCCATTCAGGATAAGGGTTAAACCTGAAATTTTCTGCAAAAGGTCATCTGTTTTAAAAGTTGATTTAGTCTCAGCAATGAGACGCCCAAGATCATCCCTTTTCAAGCTTTAGGGAACCCCATTTTCTTCCTTTTGCAAACCCCTCTCGGATTTGTTGCGCAAAATCTAGAGGTCTCATCATAGTTTTCTCTCTCGAGGATTCTATATTTTTATCCATTTAGGATAAGGGTTAAACCTGATTTTTTTTGCAAAAGGTCATCTGTTTTAAAAGTTGATTTAGTCTCAGCAATGAGACGCCCAAGATCATCCCTTTTCAAGCTTTAGGGAACCTCATTTTCTTTCTTTTGCAAACTTCTCTCACATTTGTTGTGCAAAATCCAGAGGTCCCATTATAGTTTTCTCTCTTAAAGATTCTGTATTTTTATCCATTCAGGCTAAGGATTAAACTTGTGCCTCGCTCTTTGAGGTTTCACCCGCTCAGGATAAGGGTTAAATTTAAATTTTCTGCAAAAGGTCATCTGTTTTAAAAGCTAATTTAGTCTCAGCAATGAGATGCCCAAGATCATCCCTTTTCAAGCTTTAGGGAAACCCCTTTCTTCCATTTGCAAGCCCCTCTCGAATTTGTTGTCCAATCTCTGAAGGTCTCATTATGGTTTCTTCATTCGAGGATTCCGTATGGTTGTCCCTTTCAGGTTAAGGGTTAAGCCTGAACCTCATTTTTTCATGAGGTATCATCTCTTTTAGGCTAAGGGTTAAGCCTGAACCTCGTTTTTCCATGAGGTATCGTCCCTTTTAGGTTAAGGGTCAAGCCTAAACCTCATTTTTCCATGCATCCCTTTCAGGTTAAGGGTTAAGCCTGAACCTCATTTTTTCATGAGGTATCGTCTCTTTCAGGTTAAGGGTTAAGCTTGAACCTCGTTTTTCCATGAGGTATCATCCGTTTAGGTTAGGGTTAAACCTGAGCCTCGTTTCGACGAGGTTCCTCGTTCCGATGAGGTATTCCCTCCAGTCCTATCATGGTTTTCTCCATCGAGGAATCCATGCCCATCATATCCATCCAGGAAAGGATTGTACTTGAGCTTCATCTCACGAGGCATTTTTCTCAAAAATGTCCGATCAAGGTCTTCAAGTATTCCCTCCCCATTCAGGTAAGGATAAAACCTGATAATTCATCTTGAGATATCTTTGTCCCATCCAGGTTAAGGGCTAAACCTAAATCATTCCAAAAGGCTTATTGTGTCTCAGCCATAAGACCTGATCAAAATTCCTATTTTCACTATTTCGAGATCTTCATCCCAAAGTCCCATCACGATTTCCTCATTTTTTTGTTATCCAGTTATATCATTTTCGAGGATTTTGTCTCCCCAAAGCCATTCAGGATAAGGTGTTAAGCCTGAGAATAATGATTTCAAAATAATTCTTCCACACTTAGTTCAGGTTCTTTGACTGGGGCATTTTCAAAATTTGGAGTATTTTCTTTGCCACTAAGCTCGGCTTTCAACCGTCTTAGTAGCAAAGAGGGGCATCTGTGAACCCCCCAAATTTTTTAAAAAATTATAAAATTTCTCTTTTTACCCCTGGCCCTCATTTTTTGAATAATTGAGTCAGTTTTGATCAAAATTTCATTTATTTCTTGGATTCACCGGAATCCAAATCTATTTTCTATATCTGACCCAATTTCAGATCCAGATCTGACATCGAAAATCCAATTCTGAACCCTCTTACCCAATTTTTAAAGAAAAAATAAAAATATAAAATAATGTTCTGAATGACTCAGACAGTTCATCCGTTATCCATTTAGATCTAATGTTCTTTATTCCTCAATTCGATATCAAAAACTTGAACACTTTCTCAAAACATTGGATCCAGATCCATTTTGTGAAAAAATTCTCGAAGTTTAACCCTGTATTCTCAGAAAACCCCTCCTTTGTAAAAATCTTAAGTTTTATAAAAATATTTCAAAAATCCTTTGTTTTCCCCATAGTTTTAGAAAATTTTCTTTCAAAAACACAAAAAAATAGAAAAACATAAGGAAAAGAACAAAAAAAAAGAAAAAAAGAAAAGGAAATTCAGAAAAATATAGCTTAAGACCCTCTTTTTTAAAACACTTTTCGTAGTTAAAAAACTCTTTTTGAGATTTTTTTTGAAAAGGACCACCATTTTGAAAACTTTAAAAAATTTAAGGACTCAATTTATGAAACCCCCCAATAGCCTTCTGTTATAAGAAGGGCCATGGGAGGGCGTCGAGGATCATCCATCTTCTACCCCTCCATGTGCTCCCTTCTCCTTCACGATCTGTTTTTCACCCCGTCATCGCCTCTTTCCCTCGATCCTTCTCCTTCTACACTGCCTCCTTATTCTTCACTTTTCTGAAAGAAGTCCTACAGCAGAGCTTCAAGCCTCCTCTTGATTTCTTAGAGTTAGCCGAGGAAAGGAGACTATTTCTGCAGCAGGATCATGGTGAGTGCCCTTGATCTTCACTCCTTTCCCTTTGTTTTTCTGGTTTTTTCCACCTTCTTCATCAAAGCATCCTTGGTAGCATTGAGTTGCTTATAGCAACATCGATTTACCAATATGCAATATTAATGGAGTGATCTGACTCCAACATTTGCCATGTTTTTCTTTTAATTTAATTTTTGTATGTTTTAGCAAGTTGAATGTTAACTAGTTCAATATTTCCCTGCATTTAGATCTAATTTCTTTTTTTTTATACTAATTTTAATCCCCATATCTATATTCAATTTTTTGTTTTCTTTTGTATCTTATCTGCATCATAATTTCTTATGCTTTTTTATTTCCAAGTTATATCAGATTCTCAGTTTTGCTTTGGTACATTGCCTTATATGCTGGTAGCCAGCGATGCCTCATAATGATATCATCGATTCACCTGGGTTTTGAATTTCAATCTGCATCTCAGCCTGTTTTAATTTCTCTTTTTCAGTTTTGATTTCCCTTATGATTTTCCATTCCCTGTCTCCTCCCCTTTTCTTCTACATTATTTTCCCTTCTATTCCTTTATCGCATTTGCTTTGATTCTTCACAATTTATTTTCTTCTCTCTTTCTTATTTTCACTATTCACCTAATGCATTCCTATATCATCAACTTGTCTATCGTAGTATTGATGGCACATACTGCAACAATAACCATGCCTCTGTTTCAATGCTTACGGCATTTGAGGCTACATCTCCATTCTCTATTTTAATGCATTGAATTGGTTTTCTTTCTGTATTTTTGTTTAAGTGTTTTGTTATATTCCGTAAATCCCTTTGCTCATTATCTCCCTAATAGCATTTCATGGTTGATTGTAGCCCCTCCATTCGACCATCCTTTGCTTCATTTTGTTTTATGGTGTCTGATATTGTTTTCGGTATGGTTTATTATTGTTGTTTTATTGGTATTTTCGGTTGCTTCATCCGTATATCTGCATCACATTGTCTCATCGATCTGATCGGCATTATATTCTCTTCATCTTCATTATATTACCATTTGTGATCCATCTGCATCATATTCACATAGCTTCATCACATTCGGCTAAATTCATTGAGCTTCATCTGCATCATGGCATCTGATTCATTTTATCGAATTGATGTTGCTTGTCATACCCATTTGTTGATGATTGGTGTTGTGTTTTTTTTATCTTTGAGGGAAAGTCATTACCACAAGAGTCGTTTGGACCACATTTTGGATTAAAATACTCTTTTCGATTGATGTGTTGTTATTTTATCATCGATCGCAAGGTAACATTCATCCGGTTCTCCATAACCTCTGCTTGGCCCATGTTTTAGATCATCGTATCTCTTTATGTTAGCAAGACTTTAATTTGTGTCATATTATCATAGCATCATGTTTGCAGCTGCTTTGAGTTCCTCTATGTGCTCACAATTCAAAGTAGCATCCTCGGTTTTCCTGTAATCGATCATAAGCCCGGGGAGTTTTTGCATGCATACCTAGGAAGAGCATATGTTTTGTGCTTAATGGATCTTGACAATGGGACGACTAGCAGGGTCAATGGGGAGATTCTGATTGATGCTTCCCTTTTGGGTATTGAAGAAGGTAGCGTCACCGTATTGTTAAGGTCATACAATAAGAAAACTGAACCCCATGAAAACTCATTTATACTCTTCAGCCTAGTTGGGTTTGGGCGCAGATCTAGATACATCCGCTTGAATCGGCTTATTTACATCCTGTGGAATTTCATCTTATTTAGAACCAGTTCAACCAGAAGGATTTGGTGATAGGCTGCCACATTATGCTCATCAAGAACGGTTAGTGTAGCAGAGTGATTTTGTGTTACAATATTGTTGTGAAGGCATTTTATTATTGAACACTCGTTTGAATTCTGTGAACATACTATCTTTTCAGATGTTATTCCACGTAAACACCCCAAATTTTCACTCACTTCCCTGACATCTCCACCAACCATTGTGAACCATCCTTTAGGATCATCGGAGGGCAAAATGGTCATTTTCTGAACTTGAATCCTGCAAAACTCCAAATTTCATCCCCGATTCTCAAAATTTTTCTATTGTTTTGCTCAAAATCATCTCCAGTCACAAAATCTCAAAGTCTTATTCACATCAAGAAATTGAAATCTCCAGCTCTTCAGGCAATATGAAATCCCCTGAGACATGTCATTGCATATCATTGCATGATCATTTCATATCACTGCACGGCACAGCATGCCATTTCGAGGTCCAGAACTCCTGATTTTAAAAACTCTCAATCCATATTCGAGTTTTTAACTTTTTAAAATTGATTTTAAACCCCCTGAGTCTTCAAAATTGCTAACTCTTCTCATTTTACCCCCAGGACTCTGAATCTCAAAAGATTTTTTCAGGAAAACGATATGAATAGTTTTCAATATGGATTTTTAAATTTTATCAATTGGATTGGCTCTGCCCTGAAGAAGGGGACAAAGCTTTGAATTTAGCAATTTTATCTCAGATTTTTCTCTTTTGTCAGCAATTTCAAATATCATTACAATAACAAACAACAACAACAACAACTACGCCTTCATCCCAAAACAATTGGGGTCAGCGATATGAACCAAAAAAGAAATTCATTTTGGGTCTTCCACATGAATCCTTTTCCTCCAATCATTTCTATCCAATGCCATGTCCTCGGTGAGGTTCAAAGCATTCATATCCTTTCCTATCATCTCCATCCAAGTCTTCCTAGGCCTACCCCGACCTCTTTTAACTAATATATTTTCCCATTTCTCCAACCTTCCAACTGGAGCATCATTAGGCCTTCGCCGAATATGTCCAAACCACCGTAAATGATTCTCTCTCATCTTATTTTCAATGGGTGCAATGCCTATCTTCTTACGTATCTCCTCGTTCCGAATTTTATCTTTCATTGTATTTCCACACAACCATCTAAGCATCCGCATCTCAGCTACACTCATTTTTTGAATATGATGTCTCTTGGCAGCCCAACATTCCATACCATATAGTAAAGCGGGTCTAATAGTCGTCCTATAAAACTTTCCCTTCAACCGCAATGGCATTCTACGATCGCACAACACTCCAGTTGCACTTTTCCATTTCATCCACCCAACCTTTATCCTATGATTTACATCTCCATCAATTTCTCCATACTTTTGAATGATGGATCCCAAATATTTGAAATAATCATTCACCGGTATTTCTTGCTCACCAAGATTCACTACACTCCCATCATTACTTTGTTGCTTACTAAACCGACATTCCATATATTCAGTCTTACTCTTACTCAACTTAAAACCGCTAGCTTCCAATGTCTGTCTCCATAATTCTAACTTAGCATTAACCTCAGCTCTAGACTCATCAATCAAAACAATATCATCAACAAACAACATACACCACGGTACATTTTCTTGAATTGATCTCGTAAGCTCATCCATCACTATCGCAAATAGGAAAGGGCTTAAAGCAGATCCTTGATATAACCCAACCGTTATCGGAAAATTGGTTGTCACCCCTCCACAAGTGCGGACATTGGTTACTACTCCTTTATACATATCTTTAATTATACTAATGTACTTGAGAGAAACACCTTTCTTCATCATTGTCCACCAGAGAACGTCCCTAGGTACTCTATCGTATGCCTTCTCTAAATCAATTAAAACCATATGCAAATCTTTGTTCCTCTCTCTATATCTTTCAATAAGTTGTCTAAGAAGATGTATAGCTTCCATAGTTGATCTTCCAGGCATAAAACCAAATTGATTCTCCGATATCATAACAACCTTCCTCAACCTAGACTCAATCACCCTCTCCCAAAGTTTCATAGTATGACTCATGTGTTTTATACCACGATAGTTTGTGCAATCTTGTATATCACCCTTATTCTTATATAAAGGCACCAAAGTACTCTTCCTCCACTCATTAGGCATCTTATTTGTTCGCCAAATCATGTTAAAAAGATTTGTCAACCATTCTAAACATTTCTCTCCCAAGCATTTCCAAGCCTCGATAGGTATACCATCTGGGCCAACTGCCCTTCTTGATGTCATTTTCTTCAAAGCCTCTGCAATTTCTTTCTTTTGAATCTTGCGCATGAAGTCACGATTTATCTCATGAAAAGGAATGGAGAAGTCTCCAAGATCTTGAGCATGACTATCATTAAATAGCTTATCAAAATAATCTTTCCATCTCTCTTTAATCTCCTCATCTTTGACTAAAATCCTTTGTGTTTCATCTTTGATACATCTAACCATACCCAAATCCCTCGATTTCCTATCTCTCATCTTTGCAAGCCTATAAATATCCTTCTCGCCTTCTTTGGTATCCAACTTGTCATAAACCTCCTGATATACCTTAGCCTTCGCGTTTCGAACTACTTTTTTAGCTTCCTTCTTTGCTATCATATACTTCTCCAAATTCTAATTATCACGACTCTTATTGAGATTTCTATAACACTCTCTTTTAACCTTAATAGCTAATTTGACATCCTCGTTCCACCATGATGTATCCTTACCTAGTGGTGCACCGCCTTTAGACTCACCCAATACCTCCTTAGCCACTTTTCTCATGCCACCCGCTATCTTATTCCACATTGATTCTGAATCCTCCTCGAGACACCAATCAGCTTCCTTAACTACCTGCTCTACAAACATTCCTTGTTTAGCTCCTTTCAGTGCCCACCACTTAATTTTAGGATCAATCCTATGTCTATCCCTTTTGCGGCATTGTCTAATTCTAAGATATAAAATTAAGACTCTATGTTGTGTAGTTACACCTTCACCCGGTATAACCTTACAATCGATGCAACAACCCCTATCTCTCTTTCTAAGTAGGAAAAAATCTATCTGACTCGTATTAACCCCACTTTTAAATGTTACTAGGTGAGACTTCCTCTTCCTAAACCAAGTGTTTGCTAAGATCATATCATAGGACAAACAAAAATCTAAAATGCTTTCTCCACTTTCATTTCTTTCTCCTATACCATAGCCTTCATGGATACTCTCAAATTCATCTCTACTAATGCCTACATGTCCATTAAGGTCACCGTCAATTTCAAATATCATTCTTTTACAAAATTGCCCTACAGAGGCCACTTCTTTTCAAGATTTTCATAATTAGGCCAAGTTTTTATCTGCTAGTTAGTTTAGGTTTTTATAAAAATTCCAAAAAGAGATTTTTTTTTTTTAGTTTTACCTTTTACTTTCAATTCCAATTTTCAATCAATAAAGAGCTAGATGTGGGATCACCCTGAGGTGATGCCACATGTCTCATTCTCTCTCATCCTATCATTTTGCCATTTGTCAAGGTGGGGCCACTCTGAGGTGGCGCCACATGTGTCCATCTTCAGAAAAGTGAAATCCCTTAGAAATAGTAGCTTTGTTTGTGAATTGGCACCACATGGCACTTTCTCTCTCCTTTCATTTTTCTGCCATGTGTTAGTGTGGAGTTCACTCAGAAGTGGTGCCACATGTCACTTTCTCTCTCCTTCCATCCTCTGCCATGTGTCAGTGGGGGGATCACCCAGAGGTGGCACCTGTAAACACCCCAAATTTTCCTCATCCATTCTCAAACAACCCTCCTCGTGCAGTGCCAACCCTGTTAGGACAGTGTAGGAGTCAAACCCCGAGTCTGTTTCAGAAAATCACCACTTTACCTATTTTTACTAGGAAAATTACCAGTTTACCCCAAGGTCATCCCGGACCCCAGTCAGTGGGAGTCAACAAAGCTTAATGGTCAGTTCAGAATAGTTAGAATATCAGTCATTTCAAGCTCACCCGAGCTCACAATGAATAGACCATTTTCATTTCTGACCATTCCTGCCAAAATGGGATCATTTCTTCAGAAATGAGCTCATTTCTTACTCTAATCTAAGCCAATTGTCTCCAAGTCAAACATTCACAGTCAGTCATGTTTCTCTGAGTCTAGCCTGAGCTCACCAAGAGTTCAAGCGCTCCAGTTTCAGTTCAAAACCATTTCCAAGTGTCCAGGAGTCCATTTTAGTTCATTTCAGCTCTTTGAACTAAAATTGAGCTGAGTTCAGTCGATTGAGCTAGTGTTCGAGCTTTGATTTTAGTTCATCTCAGTATTAGTAACCTTTATTTCAGCTCAAATCCAATTCAGGTTCGTAATTCACTTCACTCCAATGACCATTCCATACCATTTCTCTAAAATGACAGCTTTTCTTGAAAATTTAGTCGGAAAGGTCAGTTGAGTCAATGTCTGGTCAGTTTATTTGAGTTCTAAAACTCTAAAACCCAACTCAATCTAGTTCATTTCAGTTTAATCTGGCTCAAACCCTAATTTCCAGTGTCACTCTACTTTGGCAGAGCTCGAAAATCATTTCTTCAACCATTTTTGCAAATTTTGTCAATTTTAACACTTTTTGAACTGGTACAAGTAACAATCGAGGTCTAACATCCAAAATTCTTCATTCAGGGTCTGCATTTTGCATGTCATTTCTCATTATTTCATATCATTTTTCAGCATTTCATAACATTTCATCACATTTCATTCCATTTTCGAAGTCCAGAACTCCAGTTTTATAAATTTCAATCCAGATTGAGTTTTAAAAGTTTTCATAAATCAATTTCAAACCCCGGGTTTTCAAAATTGACATTTTTACCCCCGGGAGTCTAAATTTGGAAATATTTTATCAAGAAAAATAATCTGGATTTATTTCAAACTCAAAATTTTAAATTCTACATTGGATTTGCTTCGCAACGAGGTATTGAACTTCAAAATCCGAGCTCGTTTCAAAAACTGCCAAAAATAGCTCATTTCGTCTAGAAATTTTTTGAAAAGACTATTTTACCCTTTTAATCATCAAAATGAATTTCAAAAGTGAAATTTGGACCCGCTCTGAGATGGTCCATCCATTTGCATTTTTTGTTTTAATTTATAAAAAAAAATACCTTTTTCTTTATTTTTTTGTTTTTTTATTTTTTTATTTTATTTTATTATTTTATTTTCATAAGGTGGGACCCACAAGGGGGTCGACCACCCTAGCCCTCAATCCAGCCCATTTCCTTTCTTTCTTCCTCCATTTTCTTTTTTTTTCTTTTCTTTTATTTTCTTTTCTTTCCTTCTTTCTTTCTTTTCTTTCTTTCTTCTTCCTTTTTCTTTTCTTTCTTTCTTTCCTCCTTTCTTTACTCTCCTAGCCACTCACGTACAGCCTTTCCTCTTCTTCTTCTCTTCCTTTCTTTCTCTCCTTTTTTCCCCTTTCTTTCCTTTTCCTTCTTCCCCTCTTCTTTCCTTTTCCTTCCCTTCCTTCTTTCCTTCTTCCCTTCCTTCCTCCCTTTCCCTAGCCTCCAGCCATTCACGTAGATGGTTGTTCATCAAGGTTATCTCCTATTAGGAAACTTAGGTTAGGAGATTATTAGACCCTAAGTTTTGATAAAAAGAAAAAAAGGAAAACAACGGCTGCCCTATCCATCCCCCATTCAACGTCTCTCTCATCACTCTCCCATTCAGCCCCTAAGCCTCTTTCATTCTCTCTCTCTTACTCTCTTTACACACAGCCATCATCTTCCTCTCCTTGGCTGCAGCCTCTCCAGACTTGAGACAACACCAGCCCATCAGCTCTTGGCTCCAGCCCATCAGCTCTTGGCTCCAGCCCATCAACAAGGTGCAGCCCCTCTAGTCGTCCTCCACTATTGCAGCATCTCCATTGGCTCTAGCTCTCACTGCTCCAGCCACACCTTGGTAGCAACTACAGCAGCCATTACAGCTGCAACAAACTCCTTCAAATCGGGTTCAGCATCTCCTTCAGCCATCTCCAACCAAGGTCCTCCATTGCAGCCACATCAACACAGCTCACCTTCTTCACCTTGGCAGCAACTCGTGCTACCTTCAAGACCTCCCACGGTGCAGCAGCCTCCATTATTGATCCAGCCACCATCATTGCTTGCAGCTGAGCCACCAACCTTGAAGGCACCTTCGAGCCACCACAATATCACCAACAACTCCCTTGGACGTCCAGCTACTTTGCTTCAACCATCTCCTTTGCTGCAACTTATTCTAGCAAGGTGCCAAGGTGAGTCATTCTATTTTACTAAGTTCTTCATTAAATTTCACTAGGGTCGTATGATTAAAAGGGAACATGCAAGTCTTATTTTCATAAGAATGATGTGCAGCCAGATCTATAATGATGCAGGGGTTCTCTTTTGTGGTTTTGAATAGTAGGGAATAAGAAAACCTACGTCCCATATGCGGGGGCTATGTGAATGAAGAGATCCATTCGTTCAATAGATTGGATCTCTCATTTCGAGAGCAATATTAAACAAAAGATCATACCTCCCTTATCATTTTGATTTTATTCTTGGTTACATGTAGATTTCATTGAGTAGATGCATTACATTTAATTTATGTTATTGCTTAGTAGGTATTTTACTTAATTTCATCCATGTTTACTTATTAGTTTATAGCTTTTAATCTAGGTGTAGAGTCCAGTTATGATTTTATATAAGATCTTTCACTCAAAAATACTGAAAATTTCATTTGTAAATGCCTCTATTTGTCATTGATTTTCTGCCAAAATCTTGAATTAATTTGGGTTTTTCAACTCTATTAAAAAAATCAAATCTCGATTCGGGTTTTGGACTTCTCTGAACTTTCAATTTATGCTTTAGCAGACAAGAACCTTTGGCACCACCCTCATGGGAGATTCGGATCATCCTCAAAAAATCACAGTGGATTTATAATTGAATCTACTAATGATCTGGAAAATTTGAGTTTTTTCCAAGTAGTTTTGACCTTTGTCAAAAATCCAATTTCCCAGACCCCTGGGAAAATCTCGATTTTTCTTCGTCAGGGTATAGATAGACCTTAATGCATCAAGTCTATCCAATCCGTAGCTCGTCTATAAAAACTTTCAACATGAAAGTTGTTTCTAATATGATTTCATGTCATTTTCCAAAATATGGGAATTTTTGAAACTGTTTCATTATTTTTTCCGAAATTTTATTTTATGTCTGACAGATTTCCATATCCCAAAATTTCAGAGATTTGGGTCTCTGATAACAGTGTGCCCTTTTCCAAACCGTAACCTGAATCCCAGTGGTGTAAAAAAACAAAATTTTCCCCTATTTGTTTGGGACATTTTTCCACAATTTCAGCCTTTTTCCCATCGGTTTACTGTTTTCCCACATTTTCTACCGAAACCTTTCTGTTTCCCCCAAATCCTAGAGTCGCCAGATTCTGATCTGACTTGCCGGAGTGGCACAACTCCGATCATAGGTCAAAACCAGAAAGTGTAAAATTCAAAAATCTTTGCCTAACTGTCCTTTATCACCCCATAAAATTTGGAAGTTTTATATCTTAAATCCCCTTTAGAATCAACATTTTAGGCAAAAATCATAAAATTTAGGGTTTTATTTGAATTTCTATATTTAAAAATACAAAAATATAGATTTTCGAGCTTCATTCTGTTTTTAGGGTTATTTTAGGTGTCCATGCCAAATTTGGATTAATTCTAAGTTCATTTGCTCCATGTGTTGTTTTATCTTTAAATTTAGAAGCGAAAATCAGGTTAAATTTGATATTTTATGATATTTTCGCCTTTTTAGGGTTTTTATCATGTACATGAGCATGTAGAATCATATTAGGGTTAATTTCAATGTCATTGGCATTTCACATTTTCCATTTTTGCAAAATTTATTTCAGAAAACCCTAGTTTCAAGGCCATAGTCTTGTTATCAGGGGTATTTTGGTCATTTTGACCTAAATTTCGAAATTTCAATTTCTAATTCTCCAAAATTTCATGCATATCATCATATTTTATCATATTATGTTTGATTTATTTCATTTGATTTTCAAAATTCCAAAATTTACAAAAAATCTTTCAGAAAACCCTGATTTCAAGGTCATCAGGGGTATTTTGGTCATTTTGACCCAAATTTCGATTTTTCAAGTTTATTTTAGAAATTTATTCATTATTTATCATGTTTATATCAAAGGGGGTATGATTTTGGGTTTATATCTGAATAATATCCGATAATTTCCCATATTTTCGGATAAATTCAGAAAAACCTACATTTTTGTGCTAACCTTGTTTTCTAGTTTTACAGGAACATTCAAGAAGAAGATTTAGCTTTTATTTCTTTTATTTCAATTGAATGTAAAAATCAATGTAATATTTGGAATAAGAGTTACTTTTCTGCTTAGAATAGGGTTGCATTGCATATAGTTTAATTTCTGCAAAATTCCAATATCTGATGTATGATCCATGTGCATTTATTTCAAATCCACTATGATTTACACGAATGGCACGTGCACAAGCTTTTATGGAGTTTATAAACTCGTTGGGATTCGTATTTATGGCCATAGTCAGAATACGAAGAAAACCAAGATTTATGATCTTTATATCAGCCACATTCAGCCTACACTCTTAGGCTAACTTCAAAATGCCCTGCATTTCTCAAAGTTTTAAAAGGATTTCCCAATTCCTCAATGAAATTCCCTTTTCAAATTCATATTCATTCATTCATATCATTCAAATTGCATTATTTTCAAATTCATTTTCCAATTTCAATTTCAGAAAAATCAATTTTCTCAAGGATTTACCAAGTCTTTCTCAGGATTGGATTTTCCCAGAATTCTAAATTTTCAAATGAGATTTCAAAGTATTTCCCAAGTTCAAATCAAGATTTTCCTATGTTTTAACATTCTCAAATTTCAAAATCCCAAGTTTTCATAAATCCATTTTCTCAGAATTCCCGTTTCCTGAGAATTCATTTTCCTTTTTAGAAATCCTTTTCCAATGAATTTCTTGAGTTTCTCAGAATTCTCAAATCCATTTCCTCATAAAAGCAATCTAAATCTCAAAATCAATTTTCCAAAGTACAAGTTTTCTTGAGTATTCATTTTCCAATGCAAATTTCTGATTTTCAATGAACTTCAATGATTTTCCCAGGAATTCAATTTTCAAGTACTTTTCCAATCAATTTTCAAGCATATTTCAATTTTCCAAAGCAAACATCATATTTTCTCAAACTTGCATTATTTTCAAAATTTCATAGCACAAGCATGATTCTTTTTGCATTCTAGAAAAAATAGATCATAATTTAGCTATTTGAGTCGAGTTAAAACACATAATTGGTCATTGGTTCAATTACCTCTGGTAAAGGCACCAGGAACGGTTGAACCTCGTACCGACAGGCGGATCCCATTCCACGGAATTTTCTCGCAAATTTCAAAATCCATTTTCAAAACTTTGGTCAAGTTTGACTCGCGAAATTCGTTTCTCTCTCGCAAGGGAGGGGAAAAATTTTGCGATGATAACAGCACCACATGTCACTTTCTCTCACCTTCCATTTCTCTACCATGTGTCAGTGTGAGGTCACCCTGAGGTGATGCCACATGTCCTCCTCCTTGCACCTCCATTAGTCACCACTTGTCCTCCCTACATCTTCCTCTTTTTACCTTCTCACATGTGTCAATGTGGGGCCTCCTCTGGGATGGCGCCACATGTCTTCAGTCTCCTTTTTTATTTCATGCCACGTGTCAGTGTGGGGTCACTCTGAGGTGACACTACATGTCATTCTCTTTTTCTCTTATTCACTTGCCACATGGCAATGTGGGCCCACCCTGAGGTGGCGCCACATGGCCATCCTCCATTCCTAAAGAACCAACCAAGTTCAAATTTCAAAATGAGCCTGAGGTGGCGCCATCTGAGATGCCTCCTTCTGCAACTGACACTTGTCATGTGTGGAGCCACCATGAGGTGGCGCCACATGTCCAGCTCTCCCTTCTTCAGAAAAAACAAAATTGCCCCCTTGAGGTGGCGCCATTTCTGAAAAGCGCTCTCCTAAAAAATAGCTTTACAGCTTGCTTTTAGGAAAAGGCAAAACCAAAATTCAAAAGGCTTCTGAGGTTGCGCCATATGCTTCCTCTGCTCCTTTCCTCTGACACATGTCAGTGTGGAGCCACCCTGAGGTGGCGCCACATGTTCATCTCTGCTTCCTCCAGAAAAAGCAAAAGTTCAAAATTTCAAATTCTACACTGAGGTGGTGCAAATCCAGAATTTGCAATTTTATTTTCTACTTTATTTATTTTACAAAATCCCAAAGTGGGCCCACAAATAGGTGGCGCCACATGAGAAGCTCCTGCAGAGAAAATCAAGCCAATTCCTTTTCAAAAAAATTCGAATTCTGCTGAGGTATCTTATTTATAAAATTTGCATTTATTTTATTTCAAAAAAATCCAAAGTGGCATCCTCTGAGATGGCACCACATGGAGGGTCCAGATTCATTCTGTTTGAATTTCAAAATCTTCCCAGAAATTTATAAATACCCTAGCTTACGCCCAATCTGGGAGAGGCTTTTCTCTTTGGATCTGAATTTCAACTTGAGTTTTAAATTCTCATTTTCTTCTTTGAGTCCACGCCCCCCTTTTGGTCCCATCTGAAACTTTGCATCTGAAGCTCCAGAAATACCAGAAGAACACAAGGTGAGCTCTCGTTTGAATTGGTTCTATTGAAATAATGTTCTTGTTTCAACTTACATACTAAATCCCATGGATTTTTTATTTTAACGAAAATGTTCGTCCGAATGGTGGATCGAACCATTCCCATAAAACAACATATATTAAGTATGATCATGCTTCCTTGATGATTTTCCAGCATTCATGCATTAATTAGATTTAATTCATATTTTATTTCATTAATTTAGCATATTTTAGAAGTTAATTAGGTTGTATTTAGTGTTTATTTCAATTTTGTCTAGTTTTTGTAGTTCTTTGTTTTTAGCAGTCAGTCCATATGTTATTTTATGTTTTTATTTTTCTTCAAAAATACAAAAAAAAAAACATATTATATGAGTATAGCTGTCTCTGATAATTTTCACAAAAATCGGAATCGTTTGAGTTCATATGCTTTGTTCAAAATGCAAAATACCAAGTCCGGTTTTAAAACCTGGGAAACGTTCAGAACATTGGGTCTCAATTTGTAAAATCAGGATCTCCCTCATGGGAGATCTGATTCCTGACCCAAAAAATGATCTAAACTTAGAATTGAGTCTAGTATTTAATCTGATTTTATCATAGTTTTTTGAATTATTTGCTACCTAAAACAAATCTGATAGCTTGGGACACGTGTCAGAGTCCAATTTGAGCCTCTAAGACTCAGGATCGATTTGAGTCAACTGGTTCTCTCCAAATATAGCTTCAAATCCAAATCTGTAAAAATATAACTTTGTGTTCTAAATGTCCTCTATTTGATTCCAAAATTTTGTAATTTTTAGAATAGTCTGCATCCCATTTTCATATTTTTTATTTCAGTCTACTGTCTTGGTACTTACACCTACTCTTCTGATTTATGCATGCATAATCATATTTTTTTTCTCTATCGGTTGCTCAAATGCCAAGCCCATACAAATCAAAGTTGTTCAAATGCATGTCAGTAGTCCTCCATTTAATTTTAGGAAATTTTGGTGGTAAATTATTATTTTTTATCTATTTTCACAGCAGATCCTATTGATTTCAGTCCTGTCATAATCAAATCTCTACTACCGAACTCACCGTAGGTCAAATTCCGTGGCTGTAAAATCCAAATGTGTTCATTTCAATGTCCTCTAGCAGTCTGCAAAATATCAGACATTTCTATAGTGGATTTCAGCATTATTGCGTTAAATTCTAAGGTTGGTTCGTACCCATAGGCGGAATTTGCTTATTTTAGAGTTTTCTTTGAAATTTTGCATCTAGGTCATACAATTTCATGCATTTTATTATCCTATACTGTTTCTAAGGGTAGAGGGATGCTCTCTGCCAAATTTGGCATGATTGTAGAACCGTTTGATGATCGGTTTAGCCTTATCATCAAATCAGGGTTTCCGCAAGACCTTGATCCAGGCGAAAAACAAGCGAAATTCATTATTTTGTCCTAGTTTCAAATATCAATTCTGATTTTTACAGTCCTAATATGTTTAACAGCATATCATCATGTCTCATCATGCATTTCATCATCATTTGGTTCAATTCAAATTTCAAAAATCTCAAATTTTATCAAAATTCCTTTAAAAACCTTGATTTTAAAGGTATAACCTCAATATTACGGGTATTTTAGTCATTTTGACTACAATTCCGAATTTCAAATCATGTATTACTTGATTTTCTTGCATTTGCATCATTTCAAATATCAAGGAAGTATGAAAATTGGGTTTATATCCAACTCATTCCAATAATCTAAGTATATTATTGGAAACCTTGGAAAAACCCACATATTTGAGCCAACCCCATTTCAAGCTTGGCGGGGGAATTCAAAGGAGGGACTGCAATTTTCTTTCTTTCATTTTATTTAGTGATGTAATAATGTAACTTTGGAATAAGAGATTTTTCTGCTTAGATTAGGATGCATATCATATAGTTTGAATTTCTGCAATATCCTGATTATGTGATTCATGCATTTTATTTAGAAAATCACTGTGTATGAACACGAATGGCACGTGCACCAACTCTTAGGGAGTTGATGAACTCGTTAGAGTCCATATTTACGACCCTAGTCGGAATATGAACGAGACCCAAATTCAGCATCTTTCTACTAATCACACCGAGCCTACACTCTTAGGCTATCTTCCAAAATTCACTGCATATCTTCAATTTTACTAAATATTTTAGAATTAACTAAGTAAATTACAAGCATATTTACGGCCATAGTCGTAATATGTGGTAATATTACCTTAGTTTAATTTTAAAATTGCATATTTTCCTGAAAAGATGTTTTCATAAAAAGACATTCATTCATTCAGGATAGTTCATATCACGAAATCATGTGCATTTCTGTAAAAACTCCATTTCAAGGCAATTGATTTCTCAAGATGCTCTGAAAATGTTTTCAAAGATCGATTTTCCCAAGCTAAGTTTTCCCTGATTTTTCCAAAAAATATTTCTTGTTTTAGAATTCATTTCCAATTTTTCAAATGAAAACTTTCCATCATTTTCCAGAGTCAAATCGACTTCAAATTCCTCAAGGCCCAAATTTCCAGAATTTTAATTTCCTAGGATTTGATTTCCTTTCTCAAAATCGTTTTCCTATAAATCTTCAATCATTTTCCAAAGACGATTTTCAAAGTTGGAATATTTTCCATTCAAATGCTTATCTTTTCCCAAGAATTCTTTCTATTTTCTGAGAATTTCCATCCATTCATAATTTTCTCAAAATCTCCAGAAACTTTCTTAAGATTTTTAAAATCCTTTTATCAGGGCTTCCTTGAGAAATCGATTCTCATCTTTGTCTTAGAAACATTTTCCATCTCCAAAACATTTTCCAAGCATACATCATGTTTTCCTACCTGCATTTTACAAAATTTCATAGCACATGCCTGAATTCTCTGTGCATTTAGGATAGAACACGATTTTGATAATTTAGCTAAGTCAAGCACACATTTGGTCATTGGTTTGATTACCCCTGGTAAATGCGCCAGGAACGGTCGAACCTCGTATCGACAGGTCGAGTCCCATTCCATGAAATATTTCCGGCAATTTCAAAACAGAGGTGAGTATTTCAAAACAATTTTCAAACTCTGGTCAAGTTTAACTCGCGGAAACGTTTTCCCCTCTCTCCCGCAAGGAAGGGAAAAATTTTACGATGATAACAGGTTTGGCGACCGTGATGGGACCTGTCCTTGTCTAATCAAAAGTGTGTTTGACTTAGTTCAATTATCGAAACTGTGTTCTCAAAATGTCAACTCTTTTAATTTCTGATATCATGCGAATCTGGGAGCCTAGATTCTGACCTAACTGACATTGATTGCATATAGCTTAGGCATAGTTTGGTGGGACTATATTGAGGAGATATTTTCATGCTCACATAGACTTAGGTCTAAACATAACTCTCCTCAATTTAGGATCTGAATGCAAACAATGTATGCTTCTTCAAAAAAATTCAAAATCTATCTCTCTAGGACTTAGAGCCCTCTATTTCTTGCATGTGATCATTTTTTTTCAAACCCCCTTACCTATTTTTACCCGGTCTTCACGTTGTTGGGCTCTCTTCCAAAACCCTAGTTCAGGACAGAGCCTCACAATTGGGTCACTTATTTCGGTTAACGCCCCCCCACCACGTACCAAGAGCCACAGCCCGAAGTATATTGGTAGGCGCTCAAGGATGGGAAACTCAAGCCTAGAACCGGAGTTGAAATTCTATGCCACGTACTTCGGGTCTCAACTCTAGTATATCGGCATAACTGGATTGAACAAAGATGATTTAAACCTAGAGTTAGGATTAGGGTCCTACAACTGCTTTTCAAAATGATGCATCTAGAGTCAGCCTTTTAGGGAGTGTTGTATGTGTATAAATGTATGTGCAGGATGTGATTGTATGTACTTTACCTTTCTCAATTCCTCATATTTCTCATTTTTTCCAAACTATTAGACCATTTTCCAAATATCCTTATTTTTCTATTTTCATAAAATATTTCTCTTATTTTATCCAAACCCTGGACGATTTTTCCAAACCATCTAATTTCTCTCAAAACTCTAGGTGATTTTCCATTCTTCCGTTCTACTGGACCTCAAATTTCTAGCTTCATTTTTATCCTGCCTGCGATTTTCTAAAATCATATATTTTTTTCTCCTATTCTTTTTTTTTCCTTGGATTTTCAATCCTTTCGTCTATTTGCAAAATTCTTTACCTTATTTTCCTCGTGCATACCTTGATTATTGCGGTGGAAATTGTTTATCCACCTTCCATTTTGCCTTCTCCTTATTCTAAATTCGTTTGCAGATTGTTTCGCCAAGAGATATCTTTTTCCTTCAAAATTGGTGTTTTCTTTGTGGTTGACGACCTCGCCTAGGTAACAAGGCACATTTTCAGTTATTTATTTCTCTTGCAAAGAATGACAACATAATTGTTGTGATTCCCGCGATGACTCAATCCCTAGTAATGGGATGCTTTTTTAATTGTCTATCATATTTCTTCCAAATAATAAATTCCTTCAGAATCTGATTAGATCTTTGCCCTACAGAGAGCCTTCGCAGCATTTGATGGTTCAAACAAGGTCAGGAAAGAAGACCGCACCAATTCAGCATATTATCTACTCCTCAGCTTCAGAAGAAGAAATGGATTCGCCAAGATCAGTCAGGAGTCAGGGCCAACAAGAAAATGACGGCATAGATCCCCAGATGTATGTTATGTTCCAGAAAATGATGAAGAAGATGATGAGTGAGCAGGCTGGCACCAACTCAGACAAAAATCCATTCAGCCAGAGAATCAGAGATCATGTGGCCAAGAAAGCAACCAAGTCTTCTGAGAAGTATGTTCAAGATACTTCAGACAAAGAAGAATCAGTCGATGATGCCAAGGAAGAATGTGAGTTCATTGAGGAAGCAACTCGCAAACCAAAGGTCCAAGTAATAAAAGACCCACTGCAAAATCAATTGAAGGAAATGGCTAGGGTAGTCAAGGATTTGCAAGCTCGCGACAAGGGTAAGAAAGTCTTCACAAGTGAAGATTTCTACGGCGGCTTAGAAGGAGATGATAATCTGGAGAACCTCCTCAAAAAAATCATCAAGTTCGATGGTTCTGGCGACCCCAAAGCACATCTCACCATGTTTTTTGCCGAATGCTCAAGGTTCAAGAGGGACAACAGAGCACTATTTTTATGCTTCCCCCGCAGCTTGGAAGGAGTTGCCGCTAAATGGTATGCTGAGAATATCAATCCCATCGAGCTCAAGGAATTTGATAAAGTTGTAAATTTGTTTATTGAACGCTTTATGTTCAACACGGAAGCGCTCCCAACTTTGAGACATCTTTGCAATCTAAAGCAGAATGAAAATGAAAAAGCAAGGGACTTCATTCGCAGATAAAGAGAGACATGCAATAAAATGAGGAGCCCAATTTCAGAGGAGCATGCACTCCAAATTATCCTGAACAACTTTTCACAGCCTTTGAGGAGTCTCATCTCTACCTCACCCTCCAAGTCTCTCATTGAACTCATTGAACGAGCCGAATGGCTCGAGATGAGAATGGAGAATGGGGTCTATGATGGCATTACCATTGCAAGAAGCAGTCAAAATGCCAAGAAGAAGGCTCACTCCATTTTTTCGATCAATAATAGCAAAGGCAACAAGAATAATCATGGTAGCAGTTTGGAGAGATTCAAAAGGAAAAAAGGGAAGGACATCAACAATGATAAACCTCTTCAATCTAGCCCTCAGAATAAGGAAAAAGATCAGGAAAAACCAAAGCGCAAGGATTGGAGCACTGATCGAGAATTCACTCCTCTGGATCAGACACTCGAGAGTATCCTAGAATATATGCTTAAGAAAGACATTGTCTGTTTGCCAAAAGTCGTTGATCCCCCTGCAATTATGGGCAGATTCAAAGAACAGTTTTGTAAGTTTCATCGAGCAGTAGGGCACGATACAGAAAACTGCTTTGTCCTTAAGAACATTGTTCAAGACTGCATTGACAAGAAGCTCCTCGTTGAAGATGAAAAGGAGGACCAGTCATCCTGACTAAGCTTTTTCTTTCAATCATTCAGAAGCTGACAATGTTAACACTTTCCCATTTCTCATCTTGCTTTTATTATTTCAAAAGAAGTTGTATGCAGGCAGGATAAACCAATCTCTCATTTTGCATGTATATGCACCCACTTGCATTAAATTTGCATTCAATTTACATCAACCCTCCCTGTTCAAGATAAGGGGATAATCCTGAAATAAGACCACATACAGCTAACTATGATAGTTCATTTTTCCTTTGTAGATCCGAGTTCTGATTCAGGCCTTTCCTCAAGAATTATTTCTACTTCGAAGATCTGAGTTCCAACTCAGACTTCCCTTTTAATTCTAACTTTTCTGCAATAATCAAATATTCTTTACATGTTCTTAGGTTGAATCCCTATTGAACTGATATTGTTCCCAGCGAACCGATGGTCGTTCTTAATTGAACTGATATTGTTCTCAGCGAATCGATGATCGTTCTTAATTGAACTAATATTATTCTCAGCGAACCGATGGTCGTTCTTAATTGAACTAATATTGTTCTCAGCGAACTGATGGTCGTTCTTAATTGAACTGATATTGTTCTCAGTGAACCGATGGTCGTTCTTAATTGAACTGATATTGTTCCCAGTGAACCGATGGTAGTTCTTAATTGAACTGATATTGTTCCCAGCGAATCGATGGTTGTTCTTAATTGAACTGATAATGTTCTGAGGCTGAATCCTTATTGAATGTTTGAGTTGATCTTGTATCAAATACTAAATCCTTTGTTAGTCTAGCATAAATCTCCTCCTTTAGGGAAAGGAGATGATAAATTTTTGTCATGGATGCGTTAAGACGGATTTCAAATGCTCTCTTTCACTAAGGATTTCAAGAACATTTTGCCAATTTGTCAATCAATTACCTGTTGATTTCAAAATCTTCATTGCACAATTCTTTACCTTAGTTTACCTTCAGCATTACTTCCAAAAGAGCGAAGCTTTTGCAAAGAAGGATTCAAAATTAAAATTCTTTCTATTGGCTAACCAAAAGGATGAAGGATAAATCCTCGATATGGCCAGCAAGGAAAAGTCAATGTTATTGCAAAGCCATAAATGATCGATATTGATTGCAGTTATGACACATCTTTAAAGACCATTCTTGTAAAGATGAGGCAGTGGAAATATCCTTAGCGCTAGGAAAAGAGAGAATTCACCCAAGCCCTATCTCCTCAAATCATCTAAGCTGCAATTAAATATCTGCAAAAGGGATCTCTCAATTGTCATCAAGATGTACACGAATTATGCGAGTTAGATCCCCGGGCCAAAGAAGATTTAATCATCTCCAAGATGAAGGAGTTTGTGACGGATCCTTCCAGGGAAAGTTCAAAGCACCGTCAAGTTGAAGGCGGATGCGATGAACCTCCCGACAATCCCTAAAAGATATTTAATTTCCGCTATCATCAAAAGATCTCCAACCCATGAGCCAATATCATCAATATAATCCCTGAGGCAAAGAAGGATCAAAACATCTCCAAGTTGAAGGAGTTTGTGACGTACCCTTCCAAAAAGAGAGAGAAAGAGAGAGAGAGAGGGAAAAGAAAGAGAGAAAAGTCAGAACATCTTCAAAATGAAGGATGATGTAATAAACTCCCCTGAAGCCCAAAAGAGCTCAAAAGAGTGCAGGAAGATTATCATGAGAGAAGCATCCCAGGATATCAAACTGCCAAATCTATCAAGAATCTTCTTTAATTTTGTGAAATTCTATTATCAATATTCTTTCATCAATTGCTTTCATAATATTAAAGTCTCTCTTTCCCGCTCATATCAGAGAAATTGATAGCTTCCTTGAAGAAGGTCAATCATGAGCAATTTGAATTCCAAATCTTGATTCTATGAAGTCAATTCTGTTTGGAGGTAATACTTCAGGTGAAAAAGAAGAAACATTTTCACAACAATGTGCATCATTTTCAAATACTTTGAATCAACAATAAAATTTTCAACATCTTGACAATATTTTCTAGCTATCCTGATGTGAAGTGAGAGATTGATGTCCATTTTTTACACATCTTGACACCAATTTTTATCCCTATTTAGGACATGATTACGAGAGTTTTCAAGTTTCCTACCCTTCTTTTTTATAATCTGAGCACTTGGGTTCTCAGATTCGCACACTTCTCTGTGTTCCCACTGTCCTGCCATAGACAGTCCAATTTTGGTTCGAGGTCGAACCCCCAATCATTTTATCACAAAAGGCAATTTTAAAAGTTGATTTAGTCTTAGCAATGAGGAGCCCAAGATCAACCCATTTTCAAGCTTTAGGGACCTCATTTTCCTTCCTTTTGCAAAACCCCTATCAGATTTATGGTGCAAAATTCGAAGGTTTCATCATGGTATCTTCCTTCGAGAATTCCATTCATTTCTGCCTGATCAGGTTAAGGGTACAAACCTGAGCCTCCTTTGATGAGGTAATTCATTTCTGTCCGATCAGGTTAAGGGCACAAACCTGAGCCTCATTTGATGAGGTATTTCATTTTTCGTCTGATCAGGTTAAGGGCATAAACCTGAGCCTCATTTGGTGAGGTATTTCATTTTCCACCCGATCAGGTTAAGGGTATAAATCTGAGTCTTATTTTGATGAGGTATTTTATTTTTCTGCCTAATCAGGTTAAGGGTACAAACCTGAGCCCCATGTGATGAGGTATTTCATTCCTCAATCAGGTCAAGGGTTAAAACCTGAGCTTTGTTCCATATGAGGTATTTTCGTCCCATCCAGGATAAGGGCAAAACCTGAACTTCACTATCATAGAGTGAATCTTTCTTCTTCATTCTCCATTTCATAACTATCATCTTCATCAGGGTCAATTTTCTCATACCCGGTCAGATCCTTCTAACTGGGGCATTTTATATAGCCCAAATTTGGTGTATTTTTCTTTGCCACTAAGCTCGGCCACAAGTCGGCTTAGTAGCAAAGAGGGGCATTTGTAAACACCCCAAATTTTCACTCACCTCCATCACATCTCCACCAACCATTATGAACCATCCTTCAGGATCATCGGAGGGCAAAATAGTCATTTTCTGAGCTTGAATCCTACAAAACTCCAATTTCATCCCTGATTCTTAAAATTTTTCTATTGTTTTGCTCAGAATCATCTCCAGTCACAAAATCTTAAAGTCTTATTCACATCAAGAGATTGAAATCTCCAGTTCTTCAGGCAATATGAAATCCCCTGAGACATGTCATTGCATATCATCGCATGAGTATTTTATATCACTGCACGGCACAACATGTCATTTCGAGGTCCAGAACTCCTGATTTTAAAAACTCTCAATCCAAATTCGAGTTTTTAACTTTTCAAAACTGATTTTAAACCCCCTGGGTCTTCAAAATTGCTAACCCTTCTCATTTTACCCCCAGGACTCTGAATCTCAGAAGATTTTTTCAGGAAAATGATCTGGATAGTTTTCAATATGGATTTTTAAATTTTATCAATTGGATTGGCTCTGCCCTGAAGAAGGGGACGAAGCTTTGAATTTAACAATTTTATCTCAGATTTTGCCCTTTTGTCAGCAATTTCAAATATCATTCTTTTATAAAATTTCCCTACAGGGGCCACCTCTTTTCAAGATTTTCATAATTAGGCCAAGTTTTTATCTGCTAGTTAATTTAGGTTTTTATAAAAATTCCAAAAAGAGATTTTTTTTTTTAGTTTTACCTTTTACCTTTTACCTTCAATTCCGATTTTCAATCAATAAAGAGCTAGATGTGGGATCACCCTAAGGTGACGCCACATGTCTCTTTCTCTCTCATCCTATCATTTTGCCATTTGTCAAGGTGGGGCCACTCTGAGGTGGTGCCACATGTGTCCTTCTTCAGAAAAGTGAAATCCCTTAGAAATAGTAGCTTTGTTCGTGAATTGGCACCACTTGGCACTTTCTCTCTCCTTCCATTTTTCTGCCATGTGTTAGTGTGGAGTTTACTCAGAAATGGTGCCACATGTCACTTTCTCTCTCCTACCATCCTCTGTTATGTGTCAGTGGGGGGTTCACCCAGAGGTGGCACCACATGTCACTTTCTCTCACCTTCCATTTCTCTACCATATGTCAGTGTGGGGTCACCTTGAGGTGATGCCACATGTCCTCCTCCTTGCACCTCCATTAGTCACCACTTGTCCTCCCTACATCTTCCTCTTTTTACCTTCTCACATGTGTCAATGTGGGGCCTCCTCTGGGATGGCGCCATATGTATTCAGTCTCCTTCTTTATTTCATGCCACGTGTCAGTGTGGGGTTACTCTGAGGTGACACTACATGTCATTCTCTTTCTCTCTTATTCACTTGCCACATGGCAATGTGGGCCCACCCTGAGGTGGTGCCACATGGCCATCCTCCATTCCTAAAGAACCAACCAAGTTCAAATTTCAAAATGAGCCTAAGGTGGCACCATCTGAGATGCCTCCTTCTGCAGCTGACACTTGTCATGTGTGGAACCACCAAGAGGTGGCGCCACATGTCCAGCTCTCCCTTCTCCAGAAAAAGCAAAATTGCCCCCCTTGAGGTGGCGCCATTTCTGAAAAGTGCTCTCCTTAAAAATAGCTTTGCAGCTTGCGTTTAGGAAAAGGCAAAATCAAAATTCAAAAGGCTTCTGAGGTGGCGCCATATGCTTCCTCTGCTTCTTCTCTCTGACACATGTCAGTGTGGAGCCTCCCTGAGGTGGCGCCACATGTCTATCTCTGCTTCCTCCAGAAAAAGCAAAAGTTCAAAATTTTAAATTCTACACTGAGGTGGCGCAAATCCATAATTTGCAATTTTATTTTCTACTTTATTTATTTTACAAAATCCCAAAGTGGGCCCACACATAGGTGGCGCCACATAAGAAGCTCCTGTAGAGAAAATCAAGCCAACTCCTTTTCAAAAAATTTTGAATTCTCCTTAGGTGTCTTATTTATACAATTGGCATTTATTTTATTTCAAAAAAATCCAAAGTGGCATCCTCTGAGATGGCGCCACATGGAGGGTCCAGATTCATTTTGTTTGAATTTAAAAATTTTTCCAGAAATCTATAAATACCCTATCCCACGCCCAGTCTGGGAGAGGCTTTTCTCTTTGGATCTGAATTTCAACCTGAGTTTTAAATTCCCATTTTCTTCTCTAAGTCTACGCACCCCTTTTGGTCCCATCTGAAACTTTGCATCTAAAGCTTCAGAAATACCAGAAAAACACAAGGTGAGCTCCCGTTCGAATTGGTTCTATTGAAATAATGTTCTTGTTTCAATTTACATACTGAATCCCATGGATTTTTTGTTTTAAAGAAAGGGTTCATCCGAATGGTGGATCGAACTATTCCCATAAAACAACATATATTAAGTATGATCATGCTTCCTTGATGATTTTTCAGCATTCGTGCATTAATTAGATTTAATTCATATTTTATTTTGATAATTTAGCATATTTTAGAAGTTAATTAGGTTGTATTTAGTGTTTATTTCAATTTTGTCTAGTTTTTGTAATTCTCAGTTTTTAGCAGTCAGTCCACACATTATTTTATGTTTTTATTTTTCTTCAAAAATACCAAAAAAATCATATTATGTGCTATAGCTGTCACTGATAATCTGCAAAAAAAATAAGAATCGTTTAAGTTCATATGTTTTGTTCAAAATTCAAAATTCCAAGTCGGGTTTTAAAATCCAGGAAACATTCAGAACATTGGGTCTCAACTTGTAAAATCAAGATCTCCCTCATGGAAGAGCCGATTCCTAATCCAAAAAAAATCCTTGAACTCAGGATTGAGTCTAGTATTTAATCTGATTTTATCAGAGTTTTTTAAATTCATTGATACCTAAAACAAATTTGAAAGCTTGGGACATGTGTCAGAGCCCAATTTGAGCCTCTAAGACTGAGGATCGATTTGAGTTAACTGGTTATCTCTGAATATATCTCCAAATCCAGATCTGTAAAATAAGAACTTTGTTTTATAAATGTCCTCTCTTTGATTCCAAAATTTTGTAATTTTAAGGATAGTTTTCATCCCTTTTTTGTATTTTTTATTTCAGTCTATTGTCTTGGTACTTACACCTACTCTTCTGATTTATGCATGCATAATCATATTTTTTTTCTCTATCAGTTGCTCAAATGCCAAGCCCATACAAATGAAAGTTGTTCATATGCATGTCAGTAGTCCTCTGTTTAATTTTAGGAAATTTTGGTGGTAAATTATTATTTTTTATCTATTTTCACAGCAGATCCTATTGATTTCAGTCCTGTCAGAATCAAATCTCTACTACCAAACTCACCGTAGGTCAAATTCCGTGGTTGTAAAATCCAAATGTGTTCATTTCAATGTCCTCTAGCAGTTTGCAAAATATCAAACATTTCTATAGTGGATTTCAGCATTATTGCGTTAAATTCTAAGGTTGGTTCGTACCCATAGGCGGAATTTGCTTATTTTAGAGTTTTCTTTGAAATTTTGCATCTAGGTCATACAATTTCATGTATTTTATTATCTTATACTGTTCCTAAGGGTAGAGGGATACTCTTTGTCGAATTTGGCATGATTGCAGAACCGTTTGATGATCGGTTTAGCCGTATCATCAAATTAGGGTTTCCGCGGGACCTTGATCCAGGCAAAAAATAAGCGAAATTCATTTTTTTGGCCAAGTTTCAAACATCAATTCTGATTTTTACAGTCCTAATAAGTTTAGCAGCATATCATCATGTCTCATCATGCATTTTATCATCATTAGGTTTAATTCAAATTTCAAAAATCTCAAATTTTATCAAAATTCCTTCAAAAACCCTGATTTTAAAGGTATAACCTCAATATTAGGGGTATTTTGGTCATTTTGACCACAATTCCGAATTTCAAATCATGTATTACTTGATTTTCTTGCATTTGCATCATTTCAAATATCAAGAAAGTATGAAAATTGGGTTTATATCCAACTCAATCCAATAATCTCAGAATATTATTGAAAACCTTGGAAAACCCCACATATTTGAGCTAAGCCCATTTCAAGCTTGGCAGGGACATTCAAAGGAGGGAGCTAAAATCTGCAATTTTCTTTCTTTCATTTTATTTAGTGATGTAATAATGTAACTTTGGAATAAGAGATTTACTTTTCTGCTTAGATTAGGATGCATATCATATAGTTTAATTTTCTGCAATATCCTGATTATGTGATTCATGCATTTTATTTAGAAAATCACTGTGTATGAACACGAATGACACGTGTACCAACTCTTAGGGAATTGATGAACTCGGTGGAGTCCATATTTACGGCCCTAGTCGGAATATGGACGAGACCCAGATTCAGCATCTTTCTACTAGTCACACCGAGCCTACACTCTTAGGCTATCTCCCAAAATTCACTGCATATCTTCAATTTTACTAAATATTTTAGAATTAACTAAGTAAATTACAAGCATATTTACGACCATAGTCAGAATATGTGGTAATATTACCTTAGTTTAATTTTAAAATTGCATATTTTCCTGAAAAGATGTTTTCATAAAAAGACATTCATTCATTCAGGATAGTTCATATCACGAAATCATGTGTATTTTTGTAAAAACTCTATTTCAAGGTAATCGATTTCTCAAGATGCTCTAAAAATGTTTTCAAAGATTGATTTTCCCAAGCTATGTTTTCCTTGATTTTCCTGAAAAAAAAAATTGTCTTAGAATTCATTTCCAATTTTTCAAATGAAAACTTTCCATCATTTTCCAGAGTCAAATTGACTTCAAAATCTTCAAGGCTCGGATTCCCAGAATTTCAATTTCCTAGGATTTGATTTCCTTTCTCAAAATCGTTTTCCTACAAATCTTCAATCATTTTCCAAAGACGATTTTCAAAGTTGGAATATTTTTCATTCAAATGCTTATCTTTTCCCAAGAATTCTTTCTATTTTCTGAGAATTTCCATCCATTCATAATTTTCTCAAAATCTCCAAAAACTTTCTTAAGATTTTCAAAATCCTTTTATGAGGGCTTTTTTGAGAAATTGATTCCCATCTTTGTCTTAGAAACATTTTCCAACTCCAAAGCATTTTCCAAGCATACATTATGTTTTCCTACCTACATTTTACAAAATTTCATAGCACATGCCGGAATTCTCTGTGCATTTTGGATAGAACACGATTTTGATAATTTAGCTAAGTCAAGCACACATTTGGTCCTTGGTTTGATTACCCCTGGTAAAGGCGCTAGGAACGGTCGAACCTCGTACCGACAGGTCGAGTCCCATTCCACAGAATATTTCCCGCAATTTCAAAATGGAGGTGAGTATTTCAAAACAATTTTCAAACTCTGGTCAAGTTTGACTCGCAGAAACATTTTCCCCTCTCTCCCGCAGGGACGGGAAAAAATTTGCAATGATAACATTCCACTGGTGGAGTGGTTAGATCGTTACATTTGAAGTTTTCAATTGAAGCATATATATAATTCTTTTCTTTGTTAGAGTTCAAGACCCACACTCATTATTTCATCCCCACTCCCGAGCCCAACCCACCTTGTAGCCTCCTGCATTCATTATCACACATCATATTTACCTACAGTACATTCACTCACCTTTATATATACACTTCCCACTTTCCACACTACGCTCCTCCAGCCTATTTCTGTCATACAGCAACCACATCATTGTATCCCCATTCACAACATTACACCCACTGTTATTTTGTTGTTGCTATCTCCACAACACCAATCTGCTGCAACACATTGCCTCTCCATTCCACCTTTGTACCACCTGTTGCCCAACATTCCATCAAATGCACAACATTCATTTCCTCATCCTACTGCATTCACCAGGTTCGCCTTTCTCATTTACCACCTTCACCTACAGCAGTGCTTAGCACTGTTGTAGCTTCTCACAAAACTTATAGCAGTGCTGAGGCATTGTTGTAATGCTTCACCACACCAGTGCCAAGGCACTACCGAGGTTTCTCATTCAAATACTCACAGCAATGCAGGGCATTGTTATAGTTCCTTCAACCACACCATACTCCTGCAACACAGCAGCACCCTCTTCACCATCTCCATCACCTCACCTTTACAACATCCTTGTTGTGGTTTTCCTGTGTTTTATAAGCACAACTTTCACATCATTTCCACTTGCAGCACATTCATACTCTAGCACCACCTACTCGTTGTAGCTCACCTAGCACATTATCACTTCAGCCACGACATCTAGGCATATATTTTTTTTCCTTCCATCCACAACACAATATGAACTTCCACCACTGTATGCATCTCCTACTGAATCTTCACTTCCAGCCCCAGCATTAGTTACCACTGCACTTGCACGTTCAACACAGCTACCATTTACACTAGGATATCTATAGCTTCTTCTCACCTCACCTCATTTACCTCCACCTACACCCTGTTACACACATTTTCCCTGCATTTGTAATACATTAACATTACACTCCACATCTTCACTACTTCACCCATAGGCACCTTACTCACATTGCTGCCCTGCTGCAATTCAATACAACATCCCAACACCCTTGCTGTAAACATACGCTTTTTGTTCCCTGCACTTTCCCTTGCATCTATTCTAGTTGCATAACACACTGTTACACCTATATTTCACATTACACATTTCCATCAATATCAACCTTCCCTATACATGTTCATGTGCATGTTATCATTGAACATATGCATCTCATATGCATTTTAAATCCATTTCATCATTTGCCTTCTTGATCCCATGTGATATTGTCATCTCTTTATATTTGTACTAACTCACTTTTTTTGCAGGAAATATCTTGAAAATGCTACTTTCCACCCTAAATTAGGGGTTTTTGTAATTTTAATTTCAATTTCAATGTTGTAATAGATAGATATCAATGAGATTTTTATATTTCTAGCTTAGAATAGAATGCATGAGCATGTAGATATCACAAATTGCCCGTTTCATATTATTTTCCTTTTATTTTCAAAAATCTACAATGGTGAAACACGAATGGTAGGTGCACATTTCTAATAAGAGGTAATTAATCCTAAGTAAACGATTCACATTTATGGCCATAGTCAAAATGTGAACAATACTTAGGGTTTTTATCGTTTATGAAATAACATTTGACCTTCACTTAGGTCTCTTTTGAAAATCATCATATTTCTCTAAAATTTTCTTCCTTTATCAGAATTTGATATGTGGATTAAATTAAAATATATTCATGGTCATAGTTAGGATATATTGAAGGTTAATTTTATTTCAAGTCCTATAAAGACACCAAAAATTTATTTTATTCTTTATTGGAGTTTAAATATAGATTGTATTATAATACATTTGTGACCATAGTCATGAATGTATTATAATTCTAATCTTATTTCAATTCTATTAAAGAATGAAATATGCTTTTAAATTTCAATCTTTTGAAATTCCACTAGAGGGGGGGTGAATAATAAAATTCATTGCAAATCGATAATATATAAGAAATAAGACAATTAGGCACAACACAATAAACACATGATTTATACTGGTTCGGCTGCGTTACTAACCTACATCCAGTCTCCAAGTAAAACACTTGAGCCTTTCACTATAAAATCCGTGTTACGGGATAAATAGTACAACACCCTCTTCCTCAGAAGTCTACTTCTCTCAACAGAGAAGGGAAAACACCTTCTTCCTCAAAGATCTACTTCTCTCAACAGAGAAGGGAAACACCCTCTTCCTCAGAGGTCTACTTCTCTCACCAGAGAAGGGAAACACCCTCTTCCTCAGAGGTCTACTTCTCTCAACAGAGAAGGGATACAACAGTAAACAGAAAGTTACAATACTTTCCTATGGAACCTTCAGAATGATATGCAGAGTATGAATGCACGTATCAAGATTCTCTCAAAATATTCTCTCTTTTGAAAATAGGCAGAATAATCTTTCAGGAGAACAAAATGTTCCTTTTTTTTCACAGACTTGATTCTTTTGTCAGAGAGCTTTTCTCTTTCTTTTTCTCTTTCTTTTTCTCTTTCTTTTTCTCTTTCTTTTTCTAAGCTCTTTTTCAGTGTGTCGAGTAGGAATATTTCTCTTTGAAAGCTCACAAGTATATTATTTGAAATATTATTTTGTTTGTATATATATAGACCTTCAAAAAGTAGTCGTTGCTTTTTGAAATGCTTTGAAATAATTATCCTTTAGTGATGTGAGATGCCAGGACATCTCAAAAACAACTTTTATAAGAAAGGTGTGAAATAATGTGTACTATATTGCTTTTTCAAAAAATCATCATTCCATAATTTAAATAACTGTTAAGTAATAAATTTTTGGTGTATTAAAATAATGATGGTTTCTTCAAGTCGTCATTTCTAAATTAAATATTTTGAGGTACAATATATATTGGTGTAATTAAAAATGAGATTTAATTTGTAATGGGTCTTTTCTCAAATAAATGTTTTGTACTACATTGAATGTTTAAGTATTTAGAAATGTAATTTATTTTGTAATTTGTCTTTACTCAATTAAATGATTTATAGTACATTAATTGTTTTATTACAAATTGTCACTTCTTTGTTAAATGTATGTAAATACAATAAATGCTTGTTTAGTACTTTATTTTACAAATGGTCATCTCTTGAGTAAATGCTTTTGAAGTGCCATTTAATGCTTACTAAAAGAATTATGACTTCAAATATAAGTCGTCACTTTTTGAGTGAGTGTTTTTGAAATTGTATTTAATGCTTAAAGAAATAAATGGTCATTTCTTAAACTAATTGTTTTGTTCAACAATAAATATTTGTGTATAAAATAATATTTATTTTCTCAAATCGTCATTTCTCAAATGAATGATTTGAAGTACAATAAATGCTTGAGTAATACTTATATTTTAAATAGTCATTTCTCAAATAAATGATTGTATATTATGAACCAATACATCTTTTCACAATTTGTCTTTTCTTATATAAATGTTTATATATTATGAACCAAAATTTCTAACATAAATGTTTATGTATTATGAGCCAATGCTTTTTGTCTTTTCTTACATAAATGCTTTTGAAATCATGAGCTTTTATATCTTGTCAAAATGTCATTTTTATAAATATTTGTAATTAATGCTTTCGATATCATGAGCTTTTATATCTTGTCAAAATGGCTTTTTCATAAATGCTTGTAGGAAGTACAATGATTTGTTTCAAAAAGGTGTTTTTGAAATACTACAATATACATAACGTATCTTTTTATGAAAGCTTGACTTTTTGTAAATGAATGGCTTGTATGATTTCAAAGCATATAGTCTAATATGAAATATGCATGCTTCTGAAGGTTTTGTTACATATGACTCTAAAGAAAAAAATACTTCATCTTGAAGTAGCTAATCTTCTTGGATAATCTTTAATGCATCTCTTTGGCTCATCAAGCTTTTTCTTTAGAGTAGTATGATTGCATCAAATTGTTGCACTTGATCAAGTTGTCTTCACTCTTCTTAAGTGAAATAACCTTGCATCAAATACATGTTAAATACATAGCACATCTTATCTAGTCATAAAATAATATATCCAGTTTCAACTATGAAAGCATATCATATTTATCATATCTCATGAAAGCATATCATATATTTATCATATATCATGTATATACATCATGAAAGCATATCATATTTATCATGTATCATCAAAACATAGTTTCTCAACATTCTCCCCTTTTTTTATGATGACAATATATGCTCTCCTTGTCAATAAGCCATATATATAATGTTTTAAATATGATATCAAAACAAAAAAATGCATTTTATGAAAAAAATAGCAATCATAAAAGAAAACACAATAATAAACAGTGTGTGTATCGGTTTTTCTCCTACATAGGAGAGGTGGTAGGGTTTCTCTCCCCCTTTGTCATTGACAAAAAGGAGGGATCAAAGTAGGTAAGTTAAATATTACAGACCAAAAAAAATAAATTTGTCTGAATTGGAGGAGGAATGCAGTTGTCGAAGGAGAGCATCTTGGCCAATCTTCAGAGATTGAAATGCCGACATAAGTGAGGCTTGATTCTGCATTAGAAGATCTTGCGTAGCTTGGACATCTACCAGAACAGAGAACAGGTTGGTCTGAGATGTGCTATCAACATCTTCATCAAATTATTGATCGTCCGCTGGTTGTTGGGGATTGCAAACATGAGAGATGGTGGAGACATTGATGACTTGAGTGGAGAAGGCCACGTTCTCATTGTGTAGAGCATTGTTGAAATAGGTAAAAATACATGATATGTAATAGCCAAAAGGAAGAATGCGAAAGACTCTAAAATTGATTAAATTTTCAAAAATAACTGATGACCAATTTATAGGAAGAGTACAAAAGATGGCATACAAGAGAAGAAAGATCTCATTTGCCACGAAGCCTCTTGAGTTTTGTTTGGGAAAAATGTTGTGGGAGAGGATCTTTGCGAGAAGTCTCGCATGTGGTTTCAGATTGTTTGAGTGCCATAGAAATTTGGTCGTACGAGTGGAGTTCAGAATTTTTGAAAGAACTGTTAAGTCTATAGGTACTATGTTGGAAAGTTCTAGGCCATAAGAGGGTAGATTGAGAATAAGCCCTAGAGCGTGATAGTCGAACGAGATGCGATGACCACGGATCATGGTAGAGATATTCTGATGATTGTCATCTACTGAAAGATTAGTATAGAATAGTTGGATAAGATCTGGATGGTAGGAGGCTTGATTTGATGATCCTAGAATGTGAGTGAAGTCGGAAAGAGAGGTCTCGAGGTCGAATAAGGTGAAGTCCTCAAAGTGCACTAACCTACCTGGTTGGATGGGAAGTGAACTTACGTAGTTGTAGTGGTGAATTAGATCTAGATATCGCAGATCTGAAGAATCAATCATGTCAGAGTCATTAGAGTAGGATTTAGAAGAGGAGGCCATTTCGAGTGACTAAGAATAGGATAGAAAACTTAGAGTGGAGTTGACTAAATTGAGAGGAAAGAAAGCAATTTCGTGTGATGAAAAGCTTGATGATCTATCTCTTTAAATAGAAGGATGATGTGTATTTTAATAGCAACTTGATAGCTTATGAATGACAAGTGGAATAGATAGGATTTGGAATTTCGTAGCAAGGTACATTATTCGTGAATGACTATTTATGAAGAGTGAATTTTTGTAATTTTGTGGCAAGAGATATGTGACACAGAAGGATTAAATTTGGGCGTGAAGGAAGATGTTCAATAATGGCCTAATAAAACAAACAACAAGTTGAAATTTAGAATATAGGCATGGGTCGATACATTTGATTTGAGGCAAAATAAAGACGATAGGCTAAATTCACGTGAGAGATGTTTTGAGAAGAAGACAAGAGTGACATGAGATGAATGACATAAAGGAAAGTCATGATTGTCTTATTTTAATGTGGATAGACCTTATAGATAGGTGTGAAAGGAGATAGGACATGGGGTAATCATGTGATGTGTACTTGAAAGAGATGAATGACATAAAGAGTTTGTCATGATTAAAGTGAGTTAATATTTGTAGCTTATATGTGTATACGTAAATTAGAAAGAGACATAGTGTATTTGACATATATTATGTCATTGAATAGTGTGGAGAGATGTTAAAAAAATGGAGTGTAAAAATGATGAGACATAAAGTAGAGTATTTTGAGAGAGAGAGAGTATACCAAAAGTGGCGAGAAAAGCAAAAAAAATAATTGGTTTTAAAAGGACACAATGCATGAATGAACCAAAGTGAGTGACATGAGTGACAAGATTATAATATAAATGTAAATACAAGAATATAAAATATGATTTAAATGTATGATAGTCTAAAATACATTTCGTAAATGAGTGAAGGAAGACATAAGGTGATTTGACATAAAGTGTTTTGTCATGCTTATGTGTCAAATTTCAATTATTATTTACTAGAGAGGCAACAGAAATTTCGTAAAGGGAGGTTTATAGTAAAATTATAGTTTAATATTTGAAAAACTGAACTCGTGTAGAATGGTTTTACTATATCCCAATTAGTCATATATTAGATTAGATGAATTTAATTAAATTAATGATAGCTTATAAATCACTTAATTTACATATTCCTAATGCTCTTCTAATTCATATAAAGTCTTCATGTTTTAAAGGTTTAGTGAAAATGTCTGTTAATTATTGATTAGTGGGTATAAATTCAAGTTTAATTATATTGTTTAAAACTTGTTCTCTTAAGAAGTGGTATCGAATTTGTATGTGCTTTGTTCGTGAGTGAAGAATAGGATTTTTAGATAAACTGATTGCACTTGTGTTATCACATAAAAAAGTTGTATTTTTGAATTTTAAAATAAAATCATTTAAGGTTTGATTCATCCAGATGACTTGTGTACATGCCAGGATTGCAGCAATATATTCAGCTTCAATAGTTGATAATGATACACAATTTTGTTTCTTACTGAACCATGAAACTAGTGAGTGCTCGAGCATATGACATGTTTCACTTGTGCTTTTTCTATCAGATTTACTACCAGCAAAATCAGCATCACTGTATGAGACTAAATCAAATATAGATGATTTTGAATAAAATAACCCAAAATCAACAGTTCCTTTTAGATATCTCATTATTCTTTTTATAGCTTTAAGATATGATTCTTTTGGATTTGATTGAAATCTAGCACACAAGAAAACACTGAACATGACATCTGGACGGCTAGCAGTTAAATATAGTAGTGATCCTATCATACCTCTGAATAATTTTGTATCAACAGTCTTACCATCTTTATCTTTGTCCAATACAGTGGTTGTGCTCATAGGTGTATTCTTTGAAGCAGTTGAGTTCATGTTGAACCTCTTTAAAAGCTCATAAGCATATTTTGACTGATTGATGAAGACTTCATCCTTGGTTTGCTTAATATGCAATCCAAGAAAGTAGGTGAGTTCTCTCATTATACTCATTTCAAATTCTTTCTGCATAGACTTAGAAAAATCTTGACAAAGACTATTGTTAGTAGATTCAAAGATGATATCATCCACATATATTTGAACGATTAAGGTATGAGCATCCACTATTTTTATAAATAAAGTTAAGTTTGCTTTGCCTACAGAAAATCCAGTTTTTAATAAAAAAGTTTTAAGTCTATCATACCAAGCACGAGGTGCTTGTTTTAATCTGTATAAAGCACATTTTAGTTTAAAAACATGATCAGAAAAATGTTCATTTTCAAAACCTAGAGGTTGTTTTACATATACTTCTTCATTTATAAAACCATTTAGAAAAGCACTTTTAACATCCATTTGATATAGTTTAAAATCCATATAGCTTGCATATGCCAAAAACATTCATATAGATTCAAGTCTAGCAACAGGAGCAAATGTTTTATCAAAGGCAATACATTCCTCCTGATTGTATCTTTGAGCCACTAGACTTGCCTTGTTTCTTACAACATTACCTGATTCATCCAGCTTGTTTATGAAGATCCATCTTGTCCCAATGATTTGATGATCTTTTGGTTTTGGTACAAGATCCCACACATCATTTCTTTGGAACTGGTTAAGTTCTTCAGTCATTGCTAGCATCCAAAACTCATCTATGATGGCTTCATCAATCTTTTTAGGTTCAAGTTGAGAAATGAAAGTCATATTTGCAATACGTTCCAACTGAGCTCTTGTTCAAACCCCCTTGGTCAGGTCTCCCAAAATCTGCTTTTGAGCATAATCTCTTATTTCAGCAAATGTTCTTTGATGATCATCTTCATTAGATTCAGCTGTGTTATCTAAAAAAAATCTATACTTTTAAGATCATCATCATTAGTCTTATTATGAACAGATTGACCAATAGATTCATTAAAACTAACATGCATACATTTTTCAATAGTATTAATACTCTTATTGAAAACTCTGTATGCTTTACTATGACTTGAATATCCTAGGAATATGCCTTCAACCGATTTAGCATCAAATTTATCAAGGCTATCTTTTGTGTTCAGGATAAAGCATTTACACCCAAAGACCTAAAAGTAGTCTACTCTTTGAGTTCTGTCATAGAATAATTCATAGAGAGTTTTATTCAACAAAGGTCTAATAAGTACTCTATTTGAAATATAGCATGCAGTATTAATAGCTTCAGCCCAAAAATATTTAGCAAGATTGTTATGTTGAAGCATAGTTCTAGCAAATTCTTGAAGGGTTCTATTCTTTCTTTCTACTACACCATTTTGAGGTGCAGCTCTAGGAAAGGCAAAGTTATGTAAAATACCATACAAGTTACAAAAATTTACAAAAAGATCATTATCAAATTCTTCTCCATGGTCACTACGAATTTTGACAATTGTAGAGAATTTTTCATTTTGTAATTTTTTACATAAAATCTCAAATTCACAAAATGTACCACTTTTATTTTTCAAAAATATTACCCAAGTGAATCTTGAGTAATCATCAATAATGACAAAAGCATATTTATTATGATTAAGACTAGCTACCCTAGAAGGACCAAAACGATCCAGGTGGAGAAGCTCTAAAGGTCTTTTACTTGACACAACATTTTTTGATTTGAAAGATGATTTTGACAATTTTCCTAATTGACAAGCATCACAAAAATAGTCCTTTTTGAATGGTATTTTAGGTAACCCACTAACCAAGTTATTTTTAGCCAGTTTAGAGATATATTTAAAGTTAACATGTCTCATTCTCATATGCCATAAATTTTGAGTCATTATTTACTATGAGACAATGTTTAGTAATATTATCTAAGTATATATCATATACATTATTTTTCCTTATACCCTTTAAAACAATATTTTTGTTTGTGTCCACTATGAGGCATGCATCATGTTTAAAACTGACATTATATCATATGTCACAAATTTGACTGATGCTTAAGAGATTGTGTTTTAAACCTTTAACAAGGAGAACGTCTTTAATAAGAGGTTTATCGATATTGCCAATACCAATTATTAAACCTTTGTTGTTATTTTCAAAGGTGACGGTTGCTCCTTCTTTATGATGAAGAACAGCAAAAAGATCTAGATGTCCTGTCATGTGTTTTGAACATCCACTGTCTAATATCCATCTATTCTTTTTCAATGCCTGCAACAGATCAAGTAAAAACTCTTTTTTGTACCCGATCGGGTCCCTTTTTGTTAGATTTTGGAACTCATATCCATTTTGATTTGGGTTTATCTATAATCTTAGAGGAGTACATGGAATTAAAATTACAATTATAATACTCCTGTTTAGGTTCAACAGAACTTTTGACAAAAGTGGTCTTTTGATTCGTACAAGAAGGTTTACTATAATGAGAATAACCAATATCATTCTTGTAAAAAGAGAATTTTTGAGAGGATATGAGTTTGTTCAGGTTCTCTTTTCCTTTGGTAAACTTAAAAACCGTTTTCATAAGGTTTTCAGTTTTACCTTTTAATTCTGAAATTTCGACTTGAAGATTTTTAGTCTTGGAGCTAGTAGACGAGATTTCAGAAGTAAGCATGAAATTTTTCTTTTTCAACTCAGAATTTTCAATAATGAGTTTTTCATTTTTCTGGGAAAGCTCTAAATTCTCATATTTTAAAACTTTATTTTTTAGACTCATTTTTCTAGATTCTTCAAATAGTTCTTGAAAAGCATCTAGAAGTTCTTCAAAGGAAAAGTGAGAAGATTCACTTACAGAGCTTTCTTTTACCATGAAGCACATGTTTGCAGTTTCGGCTTCATCATCACTTGACTCTTCACTGATGAATGGTTCTGAATCATCTCATTGAGCATGGAGAGCCTTTTTCTTGAAGAACCTTTTCTTTGGTTCCTCGACTTTGGATCTTCTTTTTAGAAGAGGACAGTCACGTCTTATATGACCTGGCTTATTGCATTGCTAGCATAAGGTGTCTTCTTTAGAATCTTTCTTTTCTTTGTATTTTTTGGACAGCCTGTTCTTTCTTATGAAGCGCTGGAATCTTCGAGTAAGTAGCGCAATTTCATATTCTTTTTCTGAATCCTCATTCTCAGAAATGGCTGGGAAGGCTAGATTTTTCTTTGAAGGTTGTTCTTCTTCCCTTCTTTCCTTCATATGGATTTCATAAGCCATAAGATTTCCTATTAAGTCATCCAGAGTGAGCTTGGATAGATCTTGGGCTTCTTCAATGGCCGTAGTCTTTTTCTCCCAATCGAAAGTAAGAGATCTCAATATCTTTTTTACTCTATCAGTCTGGGAATAATTTTCTCCCAGTGACTTGAGATCATTTGTGATATTGGTGAATTTGGTAAATATTTTAGTAATGGTTTCATCTTTTACCATTTTGAAGAGTTCATATTTTCGAACCAAGGATGAGATCTTGGCTTCTTTAACTCTGTTTGTTCCTTCATGAATAACTTCCAGAGAATGCCAAATATCATGAGCAGAATCGCAAATAGATATTCTATTAAATTTATTTTGGTCTATGGCACAATATAAAGCATTCATGGCTTTTGCATTTAAGTTTGTCATTTTTCTTTCTTCATCAGTCCATGAAGAATAGTCTGATGTAGGAGAAGAATATGAACATTCTACGATTTTTCATACAGCAAAATCTACAAACTTGAGAAATATGGTCATTCTATATTTCCAGTAGTCATAGTTAGTGCCATTAAAAAAAGGAGGGCAAGATGAGTGTTGACCTTCGATGTCATGAGCATAAGAGGTTGATGTCATATTTGTGCTAGAAGACGTGTTATGTCGGAACTAGCAGAACCTGCTTTGATACCAAATGAAATTCTACTAGAGGGGGGGTGAATAGTGAAATTCGTTGCAGATCGATAATATATAAAAGATAAGACAATTAGGCACAACACAATAAACACAGGATTTATACTGGTTCATCCACGTTATTGACCTACATCCAGTCCCCAAGTAAAACACTTGAGCCTTTCACTATAAAATCCATGTTACGGGATAAATAGTACAACACCCTCTTCCTCAGAGGTCTACTTCTCTCAATAGAAAAGGGAAAACACCCTCTTCCTCAGAGGTCTACTTCTCTCAACAGAGAAGGGAAACACCCTCTTCCTCAGAGGTCTACTTCTTTCAACAGGGAAGGGATACAGCAGTAAACAAAAAGTTACAATACTTTCCTATAGAACCTTCAGAATGATATGTAGAGTATGAATGCACGTATGAAGATTCTCTCAAAATGTTCTCTCTTTTGAAAATAGGCAGAATAATCTTTCTAGAGAACATAATGTTCTTTTTCTTTTTCTTCAGAGACTTGATTCTTTTATCAGAGAGCTTTTCTTATCTTTTTCTCTTTCTTTTTCTAAGCTCTTTTTCAGTGTGTCGAGTAGGAATATTTCTCTTTGAAAGCTCACAAGTATATTATTTGAAATATTGTTTTGTCTGTATATATATAGACCTTCAAAAAGTAGTCGTTGCTTTTTTAAATACTTTGAAATAATTGTCCTTTTGTGATGTGAGATGCCAGGACATCTCAAAAACAACTTTTGTAAGAAAGGTGTGAAATAATATGTGTACTATATTGCTTTTTCAAAAAATCGTCATTCCATAAATTAAATAACTGTTAAGTAATAAATTTTTGGTGTATTTAAATAATGATGGTTTCTTCAAGTCGTCATTTCTAAATTAAATATTTTGAAGTACAATATACATTGGTGTAATTAAAAATGAGATTTAATTTGTAATGAGTCTTTTCTCAAATAAATGTTTTGTAGTACATTGAATGTTGAAGTATTTAGAAATGTAATTTATATTGTAATTTGTTTTTACTCAATTAAATGATTTATAGTACATTAATTGTTTTATTACAAATCGTCACTTCTTTGTTAAATGTATGCAAATACAATAAATGCTTGTTTAGTACTTTATTTTACAAATGGTCATCTCTTGAGTAAATGCTTTTGAAGTACCATTTAATGCTTACTAAAAGAATGATGACTTCAAATATAAGTCGTCACTTTTTGAGTGAGTGTTTTTAAAATTGTATTTAATACTTAAAGAAATAAATTGTCATTTCTTAAATTAATTGTTTTGTTCAACAATAAATATTTGTGTATAAAATAATATTTATTTTCTCAAATCGTCATTTGTCAAATGAATGATTTGAAGTACAATAAATGCTTGAATAATAATTATATTATAAATAGTCAGTTCTCAAATAAATGAGTGTATATTATGAACCAATACATCTTTTCACAATTTGTCTTTTCTTATATAAATGTTTATGTATTATGAACCAAATTTGTTTACGTAAATGTTTGTGTATTATGAGCCAATGCTTTTTGTCTTTTCTAACATAAATGCTTTTGAAATCATGAGCTTTTATATCTTGTCAAAATGTCTTTTTCATAAATGTTTGTAATTAGTGCTTTTGAAATCATAAGCTTTTATATCTTGTCAAAATGTCTTTTTCATAAATGCTTGTAGGAAGTACAATGATTTGTTTCAAAAAGGTGTTTTTGAAATACTGCAATATACATAACGTATCTTTTTATGAAAGCTTGACTTTTTGTAAATGAATGGCTTGTATGATTTCAAAGCATATAGTCTAATATGAAATATGCATGCTTCTGAAGGTTCTGTTACATTTGACTCTAAAGAAGAAAAAATCTTCATCTTGAAGTAGCCGATCTTCTTGTATAATCTTTAATGCATCTATTTGGCTCATCAAGCTTTTTCTTCAGAGTAGTATGATTGCATCAAATTGTTGCACTTGATCAAGTTGTCTTCACTCTTCTTAAGTGAAATAACCTTGCATCAAATACACGTTAAATACATAGTACATCATATTCAGTCATAAAATAACATATCCAGTTTCAACTATGAAAGCATATCATATTTATCGTATTTATCATATCTCATGAAAGCATATCATATATTTATCATGTATCATGTATATGCATCATGAAAGCATATCATATTTATCATGTATCATCAAAACATAGTTTCTCAACATCTTTAAATTCTTTAAAGTCATTCATCATTTAGGATAGAATTGCATCTCTCGTCAAATCATTTTCAAATTATTTTTCAAATTCCAAGTGAATTTTGAGATAAATTTTCAAGGATACTTCTCATTTCTAAAATCATTTTTTAGTCTTATTTACAAATTCAAATTCATCTTTTATTCTCAATTCTATCTTATTTCAAAATTCAAACTTTGAAATTTCAAATTCATTTCCTAGTCCAAAATTCAATTTTAAAATCAATTCAATATTCCAATTTCAAAGTTCAATTCAACTTTAAATATCCCTTCTGATTTCAAATTTCAAGTTTGAATTCAAGTTTTATTCTCCATTTCCATTTCAAACTCCAAAACCTCCAAGTTCTATCTAAATTCTGAGTTTGATTCTCAAATTCAATTCACTTTGAAATTCAAAATCAAGTTTTGAAATTGACTCTGAGTCTTAAAATTGATTTTCTCTAATTCAATCCTAATTTCAAAACTTATTTCAAAATCACTTGAAAAGATCCAAAAATTTCTGAAATACTTCCTCAAAAAGCATACGTCTTTGCATTCTCATTGCACAAGCATGATTCTTTGTGCATTCTAGGATCTTAGAATAATCATTTAGGCAAAATTTAGGCAAAGCAAAAGGCATTTATTCGATCCTTGGTTTAATTACTCCTGGTAAAGGCGCCAGGAACGGTTGAACCTCGTACCGACGAGCGAATCCCATCTCTTCATTTTTTCCCTCAAATTTTTCAAAACGGAGGTGAGTAATTTCAAAATCTTTTCAAATAAAGGTCAAGTGAGACCTTGCAAAAGAGTTCCTCTCTTCTTTTTTTTTCTTTTCTCTTTTTTTCTATCTTTTATTTTCCCTTCAAAAAAGGAAAATAGGCTAGAACAAAAAGAGAAGGAAGGGGAAAAGGAACAGAGGAAAAATTTTGCAATGATCACATTGTGCCAAGTAGTGTGCTTTATTGAGCATAATGTGAAACACCACAATGCTTGAATATCATGCGTATGACAGGAAATTCGCAGCCGTGTCGAGTGGTCTAGTGTTTTATGATATAGTCAAGCGTGTTGTAAAAAATGTGCTAATTCATTAACACCATCTTGTTGTCCTTACATGAGTCGTGTGCATGTGGAAGCATTTCAATTTGATCAAGCATATTTTTGATAATTTCTTAAACGTACTAAAGTGCGAATTGTACCAACTAAGCATGTCACATATGTTTCATATCAAGATCATGCCAAGATGTACAGTATGGAATGTACCTTAACAACAAAATTTGTTGCATAAACAACCCAAATTTTTGCATATGATTCTTGAATTATTCCACAACATACCATGGTGTTTGCTATTGCAAAATTGGCAAGGACTGGAAGCAAGCATGGTGCTGCCACCCAAACCACTGTAGTCACAACGTGTGCCCAGGCCATAGGCAGCACACATCACTTGCAAGTTGTTGCCCCGATGACTTGAAGGAAGGCCAACCTAACCCTTGCATCCACAACTCGCAAAGAAATCAGAAAATACAGAACAGGAAATTCGACAAAAGAGGGAATCAGATGCAAGAAAAAAAATAGGAATTCGGATGCGTAATAGGAATTTAAACGATACACAAAAACTTGTGAAAATGAACAAAACAGGAAAATCGAGGAATGAAAGAAAGTAAACAAGAATTACAGGGAATGAAAACAAGAGATCGGATCAACGAATGAAACAAAAAATAGAGAGATGAAAAAAAAAACAATAGAAAAACAAAGAATAAGAAAAAAAAATAGGAAATACAGGAAATCAATGAGGAAATAGAAAATCAGATACGTGAAACAGAGAATTCAGGAAATGCGGTAAGGTGAAGCAGGGAATTTAGCATATGCAGATCAATTCAATGAATGAAAAATAATAGATCGAGAGATGAACAAAATAATAAACAAAAACAAGAAAATCGATGATATGAACTCAAACTTTTTTCTTTGTTTTTTTTCTTTTTCTTTTTAGAATCGATTGATCTAAACTACCTACAGAAATGAGAAGAGGAAGAAGATGGTGAAGGTGAGAAGAGGTTGAGATGCTTATCATGAAATCAAAGGGGTTAGAGGAGAGCGGCCTCCTCCCGTACGTCGTCGTCGGACTGTGAGAAGCCTCCACAGGAGAGAAAGAAAGGGAAAGAGGGAGAAGAAGGAGATAAGGGAAAAAGAGAGAAGAAATAGGAAAGAGGCATCCGGTGGTGGAGAAGGGGAAGAAGAGAGGGAGCATAGGTAAGGGGGAAGATGGTTTTGGCGCACAAGGGGAAGACGAATTCATTTTTCTCCTTTCGTGAGTTTAAAAACAATCGGGTAGGTTATTACCGATTTTTCAAAAATTCTAAAAAACTACCGTAAAAAAATTATTTACAAAAGAACTCATTTTGCCTATGTTTAAAAAAATCTAATTACTCTATTTTAACTCTAAATTTTTTTTATTCTTTTCAAAAACTAAACTACTAAAATTATGTCAAAAACTAAAATATGCATTAAAATGTAAAATAAGGCTATTTTTCATGCATTTTCTATTTTTAAATCATTTTAGCTCATTTACTCAAAACTAGCATAAATCTGGGTTTTTAAATCATTTTCTCATGAAATCATGCATATTTTCATATGAAATATCCCTAAAATATATGCATGATCACCAAGCCATGGGCAGCACGCATCACTTGCAAGCTGCTGCCCTGGTGGCTTGGAGGAAGGCCAACTTAACCCTCACATTCGCAACTCGCAAAGAGGTCAGAAGATGCTGCACCAACCCTTTTGCTGCAACAAGGAGGGGTTGCAGCCCAACTGCAGGGTGGGATGCCCACTGGGGCACCCTGTTGTAGGCCAACACCTGCCACACACCTTGTTGTCAGCTGCAGCCAAAGGGTGTAACCAGCAGAGCAGGCACGCTGCCAACCTACTACACTGCATGCAGCCAGCATGCGGCAGCCAAGGCCAATCTCTACCAAGTGCAGGGAACGAAAAAGGAAGGCCCAGGTCTGGTCTGACAGGTCCAGACCTGGACCAGCTATGCTCAGTGCCCAATAGGGTTTGAACAGCGGGAGTTCAGACACGGTGTGGCTCTGCCATAGCCACCACGTTGTTATCATTACAAAATTTTACTTTTGCAAGTCAAACTGACCTTTGAAAAAGATTTTGAAAATAACTTGCCTTCGCTTTAAAATGCAGGATAATTCCAAAGAATGAGACTCGCTTGTCGGTATGAGGTTTGACCGCTCCTGGCGCCATAAACAAGGGTAATCAAACCAAGGATCAATTATGTGCTTTGTTTTACTCAACTTGTCAAAATCGATGTTCTATTCCTAAATACACAAAGAATCAGGCATGTGCTATGAACTTGGAAAATGTGGATATGAAACATGATGTATGCTTCGAATATTTGGAAAATACTTGGAAAAGGGGACACTTTAAAAATCGTGAGCCACATTTGAGAAATATTTCTGAAGAAAAGAAAATCATGAATTGAATTAAGAAAAGATAGAAAATTTCTTGAAAAACAAAGGGGTTTATGAGAAAATCAATTCTAAGGAGAAAGACTTAGAGAAAATCATTTTTTTCTGATATGGAATTGAAAAATATCAAAAAGGATGGGTGTGTGGCCCTGTGAAAGTCTTTTCATGATGCAATCTAACCTAGATGATGCATGAATGCAATTTAAGAAAATATTTTCTAAAGAATTTATAAAAAAATCATTTGATAAAAATGATTTTTGTGCCTTATAGAATTTAGATGAAATATATTCACCACATATCTCTGACTATGGCCACAAATATGTATTGATATAGTTCATTTGATTCTAAAATGAGAAATACTTGGAAAAGTTTTGAAGATATGTCATGTTTTCTGAAAATAGCCTAAGAGTGTAGGTCGTTTATGGCTTAAAAGAAGATGATAAATCGGGATATTTTTGTATTCTGACTATGGCCATAAATACAAACTCAATCGAGTTTATCAACTCCTTAGATGTCAGTGCACGTGCCATTCGTGTAGACCATGTGTGATCATTGCAAAAAAAATTCCTTTTCCTCTTTCCCATTCTTTTTCCTTTTGAGGGAAAAAGGGAGAAAGAATGAAGAGAGAGGAACTCTTTTGCAAAGGTCTCACTTGACCTAAATTTTGAAAAGATTTTGAAATTTACTCGCCTCCATTTTGAAAATATTGCGGGAAAATGGAGAGACGGGATTCGCTCGTCGGTACGAGGTTCGACCGTTCCTAGCGCCTTTACCAGAGGTAATCGAACCAAGGATCGAATTTATGCCTTTTTGCTTTGCTAAAATATTATCTAACAATTTATCCTAAGTCAAAAAAATGCACAAGGAATCATGCTTGTGCGAATGCAAAGATGTATGCTCTTTTGAGAAAAATAATTTAGAAGTTTTGGGATTTTCCAAGTGATTCTGAAATAAATTTGATAATAGAGTGAAGAAATGATTCAAAGGTTTGAAATTGATTTGCAAAAGTTAGATTTTTGAATCTAACTTAGAATTGGAAATAGATCTGGAAGACGAGACTTGAAATTTTAAGTCTTGGAATAATCACAACTTGAAAAATGGACTTTGATTTGAAGGAATAAGGAGAAAAGGAGATTTTAAAACTGAGATAGACATTTTGAAGTGAAAATGAATTTTCAAAGTTTAGAATGAACTTTGAATTTTGAGTTTGAATCTAGGATTCAATTTTGAGATGGAATCTTGAAAGGGAATTGAATTCCGGATTTTAAAGTCCGAAATTAGAATGGATCTTGGATTTAGGTGGAATTTTGAAAACGGAATTGGATTTTGAAATCTGGTTTTCAGGATGGTTTTGAATCTGAAATCCGAAATCCCAAATGGAATTGGATCCGAAGTCTAGAATCCAAGATGGAGTTGAATCCGAAATCTGGAATCCTAGATGGAATTGGATCCGAAGTCTAGAATAAAAAATGGAGTTGGATTCGAAATCTGGATCCAAGGTGGAACTGGATTCTAAATCTAGAATCCAAAATGGAATTGGATTTTGAAAATCCAAATGAGACTTTGTTGATGATGGATATGGATTTTGGAAATCTGGATTGAATTCAAAAGTGAGTTTTAAATTTAGAGAAAATTGAATTTTGAGGTTCAGAATCAATCTCAAAAACTTGTTTTTGTATTGAAAATCAAGACCCAATCTCTAGATAGAACTTTGGAAATTTTGAAAAATAATGAATAAACTTGATCTTAAACTTGAATTTTAAAAAACAGAAGATGAATCTGGGAATCCCAAAGTTTAAACTTGAACTTTGAAATACGATCTGGGATATGGGATTGAACTTACAATCAAATCTTGGAAATGGAAATGGAAATGAATTTGAATTTTCAAAGTTGAATTGAACTTTGAATTTGGACTTGAATTTTGGAATTGAGGAGTGAATTTGAATTTTCAAAGTCAAGTGGGACCTTGAATTTGAATCTTGAATTTCGAAATGAGATAGAAAGACGAATTGAAATAGAAATTGAAGGTTGATCTGAGAAATGAAGAAGATATTTGAAAATACATCTCAAAATCACTTGGATTTTGGAAAAAGAAATTTGAAAATATGACGTAATTCTATCCTAAATGATGAATGAATTTAAAAGAATTTGAAATTGTATTTTGAAAAATCATATTTCATTCTTTAAATGAATTGAAATAAGATTAAAGATATAATACATCTCTGACTATGGTCATTGAATGTATTATATAATAATCATATTTAAATTCAAGTGAAGAATAAAACACATTTTTGTGCCTTTATAGACTTTAAAATGAAATTAACTCTCACTATATCCTAACTATGGCCATTGATATATATTTTGAGTTAATTTTAGGTTAAACTCTGATGAAGGAAGAAAATATTTATAAAAATATTATGACTTTTGAAAAGCGATCCAATGTGAATTCAATGTTATTCCATAAAAGATGAAAATCCTAAGTTTTGTTCACACCTTGACTATGGCCATTGATGCAAATTGCCAACTTAGGATTTAATCACCTTTTATTAGAATGATGCACGTGCCACTCGTGTTCCCATTCATGATTTTTTGAGATAAAAGAGAAAAATGATATAAAGCAAGCAATTCTAGAATATATGCATGCTCATACATTCTAATCTAGTGCAGGAAAAGATAAAGATTCTCATTTTGATCTAACTATCACAACCTTAACTTTAATTTAAAATTACAAGAGTTTTTTATCTTAGAAAAAGAAAAAGGAATAACAATTTTTATCCAATGACCATGTCAAGAAAACCATGAGCAAAAATTGGCTTTAGTCTTCTGAATGATCTAAGAAGGCTTTCCTTGGGAGACAACACAGTATTATCTTCTATCATTTCATTTGAGAAAATTCTTCCATTTCCAATAATCTCATTCTCCACTTTCTTGTACACAGATGGAACAATGTTTTGTTCGTCTGTTGTGGATACTGGAGGAGGATAAGATGAGGACACTGCATGCACCTGTCTAGGTGATTCTGGTTGTAATGCAGAAGCATGGGAAATACTATTAACAGATGAATGTCTAGATGATTCTGGTTGCAATGCAGAAGCATGGGAAATACTATTAACATATGAATCTCCATCCTTGTACTGACGAGGATCCAGCTATATCAGATTATTATGCTTTGATGACATCTTGTCAACCCATGACAATCCATTTGACAGGTATTCCAAAGAGATATATGCCAATAGAGCACAAATGCTACTACAGTGTCATTTGTAGGAAATGCAATGTTGTGAGTATGGGCAGGTGAAGACCGAGATGTTTGCAGGATTTTCATTGCAAGGTGGGTGCAGCAGGGGGGATAAGGTGCATTGTGTAGCAGGTAGTGTGTGCTAAGTGGAGGAATGAAGTGGGTGTACTATTGCGAAAGGAATGTGCAGAGCGGTTATGGGTGTTGGCAACAAGAGAGCAACAGGGTTTTATCTACCGGTGGCAACCGTGATGCATGGCAGGCTGTAGGGAGATGTGGTGGTGGACAACATCAGTGAGTGTACAGTGATAAAGTGAATGGTGTAAGGTGGAGTGCTGGTAGTAAAGATGGGGGTAAAGCTGGAGGGTAAGGTGCACTCAGATGGGCCTGTGGCAGGGGAATGCATATACGTGAATGGAGTGAGTGGGTGGTATTGGAGCTGGAGATGGCGCCCATATCACACAGTGGCTGCTTACCTTTGTGGCTTGGCCATGACATTCAGACCATGTACATACCACCGGACAACAGATGCTATAGTACCCTTTGTTTCGAGCACAAACAAACCCTTAATATCCTCTTATAGCATCTTTTGTCCCAGAGGTACCTGCGTTGACACCCTGAAAAAAGTCGAATTATCAAAACTTCACAAACATTAGAGACAGCTGCAAGAATCTTGTAACAAATTCTAGAGCATTCCTAATATGATCATCACATTGATCAAGATATTTGGTTACAGCTCCAAATATCCACGTCTAGTTCAACAAATGAATAGCAATCTCACAAAATAACAAAATGAAAGTGAAATTTTTAGAACTTCAAATCCATTCATTTCTTCCATTTACTAGGTCAATCAATTTCTGGCACAAATCTTCTGAAAATCTGTGAATCCTATTGCATCTTATAACATGACTCGCAGAGTCATAAAGAGATCTCCACATGTTGATAACATGCTCAAATCCATGTTTCTTCTGAACCTTAGGCAACTTAGTGAAGAGTGGCAAAACTTCGAAGGGCAGTATAGGAAGTGACATACCATTAAACGAGAACTCGGTTATGTTGCCAGAGAAATTAAGGCATCTACTTTATTAAACTCTTTCTTCAGGGATTTCATTGCGTAACAGGAATTACCTTCTACTGTGCAGGGGAAGCTGAATGTTCATCTATTATGCTACAGCTATCATGCATAAGAATGGTGAGCATGAGGGTAATAAACGTGTTGCACATCAGGTGGAGTAGATACAATGTGCAGATATACTGGTCATGCAGTATCTACTGAATTTCATAGGGAACTTAATGGAGTTTTCACAACAGATCGGATCCGCTATTACAAGTGAAAAATCTATGTCCATTTTATAGCAGCTTGTCGACGAATGTGAAGATGCTGGTTGTTGTGCCAGTTACAGATGGAAGTGATTCAGGCGATGATTATATAAGTCGCTCGATGAAAGGAGCAATTTACAACAAACACTAAAAGGGGTAAGGCCAATGTGAAACCATTAAGAGAATCCTTGAGACAGCCATCTGCGGCTTTCTCACACCGATGAAATTCAAACAAATGAATTATAAAACAGAAGAAAAGTCGATCATGAAGTACATGTTATCTATCAGAGATGCAGGAAACTTAAGACCTTAAAACCATGGAATGGGATTTTAACAAAGATTTGAAGCTAGAAAGCATCCAAATCTGTTGTTTGATCAAACAATAATACTGATCTAAACAAAACAGGTAATAAAATGCCCGGAATCACAACGTCAACAGAAAAATGGCTAATAAAATCAAAAGAAAGAGAAAAAAAAAAGAAAATCCAATATCAAGAGCGGAGGCTATTATATAAGCAGGAAAATCCAGAATTCAAAAGAAAATAATCATAAAAAACTAGATTGAGAATGGATTGAAATACAGATACACCATAGAGACTCATTGAATTTGATATCATGAGCCCGAGTAAATCGTAGAACCAATACAAGAAATAAAACAAAAACCAGAAGAAATGTGGGATTTAAGAAATTCCATTTGCTATTTGCAAAGGGGTGAGTCGGTCCTGCTATATGCAGGCCGACCTTACCACCAACGCATGGTGATTAAAGAAGAGAAAAAGAAAAAAAAAACGAAAGAAAAACTGGAGTAAAATAAAAGGGGATATAATGAAAAGGGGAATGAGATGTTCCAAGGAGATCGAAGGAAGGAGGAGACAATCGCTTACCTCTCAGCCGCAGGGAATGGTCGATCCCTCTTGGATGGCTCGAAGCTTCAAAACACTACAGGGCTCTGATGGAGGGAAAAGGGATTGCGGGAATTTTGGATGTTGGTCGATGTAATGGATGAACACGCTAATCCTCCATCAATGGCTTTGTATATCAGAAGAAAGAATCAGGGGAATTGGTTTGCAGGAATTCTCCTCTTCTTGGCTCATTCGGGGTAATCCAGAGGAGGATTGGAATTCTTCTGCGGATCTTTGAAACTTGAAGAAAGAGAAAGCTGGGAAAGAGGGGAAGAAGATCAGAGAAGAAGAAGGGATGATGCGGGGGTGAGAGCAGATGGCGATGACTTCTCCTGTGTGCCCCTTTTAAAGAAGAAGAAGAAGGCTCTGGAAGAGAAGACGATTGTTGAGGATCGATGGTGGAGATGAAGAAGGCAATGGCAGGGTTGATCCAAGGGTTGAAAGGGGCGGGAACGGCGGATGCTTCCAGAGAGAGAGAGAGAGAGGTCGTGAATGGAAGAGACTATTGCGGGTTTTTTTCATTTTCAAAAATCAGGTTCTCTTTAAAAAAATTCTTAAAAAGGGTTTTAAAACTCATTTTTTTGTAATTTTCTTTATGTTTTGATTTTTTTGTTATTTTCTTTGTATTTTCTACATTTTTTTGTTATTTTGGAATAAGATTTTAAAATCTAGGCAAGATGAGGGATTTAAAAGCTATTTTTGTATTTTTGAGAAATATTTACAAAAGAGGAGTTTTTTTGAGAAAAACTTTTGAAATTTTCTCAGACAACGAGTTTGGATCCGAAATTTGAAGAGATATTCGAGTTTTGGATCTCGAATCGAGAAATATGAGACAGTGGATCCAAATGGATATCGGATGGATCGATCTGAGCCTGTCAAAATTTATTTTTGATATTTTTGTAAATTTCGTTCAAATTAGATAACGGGGCTCAGATTTGGATTTTGATACTGGATCCGGATCCGAAATTGAGTCAGATGCATAAAATGGATTTAATTCTAGTAAATCTGAGAAATAAACTAGAATTTTGATTTAAAACCGACTCAATTATTCAGAAAATGGGGGTCAGGGATAAAAAGGCAATATTTACAAAATTTTGAAAATTTTGGGGTGTTCACAGATGCCCCTCTTTGCTACTAAGACGGTTGAAAGCCGAGCTTAGTGCCAAATAAAACACTCCAAATTTTGAAAAATTCCCCAGTCAGTAGATCTTAACTGGGTGCGGAAGAATTTATTCTGAAAGACATGGTTTTTCAGGCTTAAAACCTTATCCTGAATAGCTTTGGGAAGACGAAAACCTCAAAAATGACCTGGTTGGATAACAGAAATGAGGAAATCGTGATGGGACTTTGGGTGAAGGTCCCGAAATGGTGAAAAATAAGAATTTTGATCAAGTCTTATGGGTGAGACCAGATCAGTTTTTTGGAACGACTCAGGTTTAGCCCTTAACCTGGATGGGACGAAGATATATCAAGATGAATTGAATGAGGAAAGGAATACATGAGGACCTCGATGGAACATTTTTTAGAAAAATGCCTCGGGAGATGAAACTCAAGTATGATCCTTTCTTGGATGGATATAAACAGCATGGATTCCATGATGGGAAGAACCATGATGGTACTGAGAAAATTACCCCATTGAAACGAGGAACCTCGTCGGAACAAGGCTCAGGTTTAACCCAAACCTGAACGGAAGATACCTCGTAAAGCGAGGTTCAGGCTTAACCCTTAACTTGAAAGGGATGACCATACGGAATCCTCGAGTGAAGAAACCATGATGGGACCTTCAGAGTTTTGGATGAACAAATCTGAGAGGGGTTTGCGAAAGGAGGAAAATGGGGTTCCCTAAAGCTTGGAAAATGGATGTTCTTGGGCGCCTCATTGCTGAGACTAAATCAGTTTTTAAAAAGAGATGACCTCTCGCATAAAGTTCAGGTTTGACCCTTAACTTGAGCGGGTAAGACCATACGGATTTCTTGAATAAAGAAAACGTGATGGGACAAGAAGAGATACCTCTCCTGAATGAGGCAACTCTTTTTTGAAAATAATGCCAGGTTGCATCAAAATAGATATTGAATATTTATTTCATTTTTGAATAACTAGAAAATTTTGCCAATAAGATAAAATTGTAGTTGACTCAAACGCTTGAAAATGTGCGCGTATGTGCAGAAGACATTCCCTCTTTTACCTAGAGTATTTCCTCCAACGAGGTTAACTCCTTGGTTTTAAGAGTCAAATTCAAATTTTTTAGTGCTGGTGATTTTCTTCAAGGAAGATATCAATTTCTCTGATATGAGAAAAGAAGAAATACTCTTCATTTCATAAAAGCAAGTAGTGAAAAGATATTGATAAAAGAATTTCGCATAAGAAAAGATGACTTCTGGCCATTTTGGCAGTTTTGATATCTGGGTGTTTTCCCATGATAATCTTCTTGCACTCTTTTTGAGTCATTGAACTTTCTCGGGTTTTTACATCATCCTTCATTTTGGAGATGTTCTGACTTTTTCGTTTTTCTTATGGCAAGGGTACGCCACAAACTCCTTCATCTTGGAGATGTTTTGATCATTCTTTTGTCTCAGGAATTATACTGATGATATTGGCTCAAAAAATCTGTAGATGATAGCATAAATCAAATATCCTTTAGGGTTTGTTGGAGGTTCATCACATTCGCCTTCATCTCGATGGTGATCTGAACTTTCCTTGGAAGGATCTGTCACAAACTCTTTCATCTCGGAGATGATCCAAATCTTCTTTGGCCTCAGGGGTCAAGCTCGCATATTCGTCTTCAACTCGACGACAATTGAGAGATCCCTTTTGTAGATATTTGATTACAGCTTAAATGACTGAGGAGATATGCATTGAGTGGATTCTTTTTATAGCTCAAGATATTTCCACTGCATGATTGCCAGAAAGTTGTCTTTAAAACATGCACCATAACTATGATCAATATCGATTCTCTTTCGGCTTTTTAACATCATTGAATATTTCTTTCGCTAATCATACCAAGGACATTTCTTTCATCCTTTTGGTTGATCAACAGGGGAAAGATTTGAATTTTATCCCTTTTCACAAAAAACTTCACCTTTTTTGAAAGAATACTAGAGGTAATCAGAGGTAATTCTTTTGTGCAGTAAGAATATTGGAATCAACAAATATTTTAGCAAATTGGCAAAGCTTTTGAGAATTCTTTGTGAAATAATCACTCAATATAGATTTTGATTGGACCTTGAGCTGAAATTTTGAAGAAATAAAAATGAAAATGAGATTTTGGCAAAAAAAAATTACCAACAAAACTGGATTTTGTTTTTGGAATATCAGCTCGAAAGTAGGATTTTATTGAAGGACCAACTCGAAAGCAGGATTTTATTGAAAAGACCAGCTCGAAAGCAGAATTTGATGGAAATACCAGCTCGGAAGCATGATTTTGATGGAAATACCAACTCAGAAGCAGGATTTTGATGGAAAGATCAGCTCGAAAGTAGGATTTTGATGGAAATACCAGCTCAGAAGCAGGATTTTGATTGTTTGACTAGCTCGAAAGCACGATTTTTTGTTCGACCAGCTCGAAAGCAGAATTTTGATGGAAAGACCAACTCAAAAGCAGGATTTATTATTTGACCAGCTCGAAAGCAGAATTTTGTTTGATCGATTAGCTCGAAAGCAGGATTTGGTTGTTCGACCAGCTTGAAAGCAGGATTTTGATTATTCGACCAGCTCGAAAGCAGGATTTTTTGTTCGACCAGCTCGAAAGCAGAATTTTTTGTTTGACCAGCTTGAAAGCAGAATTTTTTGTTCAACTAGTTCGAAAGCAGGATTTTGATGGAAAGACCAGCTTGAAAGCAGGATTTTGATTGTTCGACCAGCTCGAAAGTAGGATTTGTTGTTCGACCAGCTCAAAAGCAGGATTTTGTTTGATCGACCAGCTCAAAAGCAGGATTTGGTTGCTCGACCAGCTCGAAAGCAGGATTTTGATAAAAAGACCATATCAAAAGCAGGATTTTGTTTGACCGACCAGCTTGAAAGCAGGATTTTATTTACCGACCAGCTCAAAAGCAGGATTTTGATTGTTCGACCAGCTCGAAAGCAGGATTTGTTGTTCGACCAGCTTGAAAGCAGATTTTTTTGTTTGACTAGCTCGAAAGCAGAATTTTTTTGTTTGACTAGCTCGAAAGCAGAATTTTTTTGTTCAACCAGCTCGAAAGCAGGATTTGGTTGTTCGACTAGCTCGAAAGCAGGATTTGATTGTTTTAACAGCTCGAAAGCAGGATTTGATTGACCGACCAGCTCAAAAGCAGGATTTTGTTGAAAAGGTTAAAATGGTTGACATTGATAGAGTTGTGACCCGAAGGCTTGAAAATGATATACTTTGATAAAATTGTAAACCGAAGGCTTGAAAATGATAGACATTGATGAAATTGTAACCCGAAGGCTTGACAATGATAATTTGATGACCCAAAGGTCAAAATTGGAATTAACACTTTTGAATGTTGATGAATGGTTAGTGCAAAGACTGAACCAGGAGGACCAACTGATCAATCAGCCTAACAGTAGCACGAGCTTTAGGCATACCAATACGAGCACTAGGTTTTTGCAAATATACCAGCACGAGTACTAGATTTTTGAAAGATATACCAGTACGAGTACTGGATTTCAAAAACATACCAGTACGAGCACTGAATTTTTGAAAATATACCAGTACGAGCACTAGATTTTGAAAATGCACCAGTATGAGCGATGAGTTTTGAAATGCACCAGCACAAGCACTGGGTTTTGAAATGCACCAGCACGAGCACTAGACTTTTCGACCAAGAGTTGGAAAGGAGGCTGGCATTTCTTAGACATCGAAGCGGGAATGATTGCCAGGCTTTTCAGGATTATCCCTTATCCTGAATGGGAAAAGGGAAATAATTTGACAAAATTTGATGCAAGTTGATGCGAAATAAAATTGATAAAAATCAAAGAAAAGGTTAATAAAGATTGACGAAGAATCAATAAAATTGATAAAAATTGATAAAAAATGACAAAGAATAAAAAACTGATAAAGACTGACGAAAGTCTGATGAAAAATTGGTAAAAATTTGTGAAAATTTAAAAGATGATAAAAGATTTTAGGATTATCCCTTATCCTGAAGGGAAAAAAGAAATACCTCGACGAGGTTCAGGTTTATCCTTTAACCTGAGAGGGAAATTCAGGCGTGTCCCTTAACCTGAGTGGGAAAAAAGAATACCTTGAAAGCCAAGGTTCAGGTTTATCCCTTATCTTGAAAGGAAAAAAGAATACCTCGAAGGTCGAGGTTCAGGTTTATCCCTTAACCTGAAAGGGAAAAAGAATACCTTGAGGGTCGAGGTTCAGGTTTAACCCTTAACCTGAAGGGGATAAGAAAGAATACCTCGAATGTCGAGGTTCAGGTTTATCCCTTAACCTGAAAGGGGATAAGAAAGAATACCTCGAATGTCGAGGTTCAGGTTTATCCAATAACCTGAAAGGGGAAGAAGGAAATACCTCGAAGTATGAGGTTCAGGTTTATCCCTTAACCTGAAAGAGGAAAAAGAATAAAATTTATAAAAGTGGAGAAAAAATAAATAAATTTATGAAAATTTGTTTTTTAAAAGAATTCTCACAGGTAGCCTTGTTGCTCCTATGAGGGGTTCTCAGGATTATCCCTTATTCTGAATGAAAATACCTCGAAGAACGAGGGTCGGGTTTATCCCTTAACCTGAGCGGGAAAAAGAATAAAGGAATACATCATTGAAAAGAGGCATTAGGTTTATCCCTTAACCTGAAAGGGTAAAAGAAATAATAGAATTGACCAAAATTGAAAGAATTGAAAAATCGATAAAATTGATAAAATTAATAAATAAGGATAAAAATTGATAGGATTGACAAAAGATTAAATGAAAACTGATAGAAACTGGGAAAAGGAAAGAGTTTATTTGATCCAGCCTGTATGTGGGATCTTTAAAGTGAGAGGAGAATGTTTATTCGAGAAATAGACGAGAAAATCATTTTGGGGAAGAGGATTAACCGCGAGGTTGATTTTGAGGAATGATCAGCGCGAGAGTTGATCTTTGAAAGGGGAATCAACACGAGGGTTGATTTTGAAGAGAGTTCAACGTGAGGGTCAATTTTTTAAGGCAAATGGTTCAAACCTATTTTTGGAAAAGAAAATCAATAGCAGGGTTGATTTGAGAAAACAATAGTTTGAAATTGATTTCGAAAAAGGAAGATCAATGTGACAGTTGATTTTGAAAAAGATTGAACCAAAGTATTGAACTTTTGGTATTCATGACAAAGGTTTTGCAGAAATTTTCAAAATTTCACGATTTTGAAAAACCCTCATAGGTAATATCATTTCTCTCATGAATGATGTCGGGATTGTCCCTCATCCTGAAAAGAATAGGAATTTAATGTGGCTTAATAGAAGCCGATAAAGAAGAATTTTGAAATGAAAATACAATTTTTTCAAAAAATAAATGCCCCAATGTGGCAAAAGAGAAAAATATTTGATATCAAAGGTATGAAGAGAATTGACATTGCATTGATAAGCTGGATTGATAACAAATACTGAAATATTTACAAGCTTTTGACCAAAGGTCACAAAAGACTGAGGCTGACTTGCCCCTGTAAAACGATTGAAAAGAGAGAAAGCAGAAGAACTTTGGCATGGTTCGGGGAAGGCTAGGTCAGAACAGCTGGCTAATCTTCTTCTTCGTCTTCCACCAGAAGCTTTTTATCAATGCAGTCTTGGACGATATTTTTGAAGACAAAGCAGTGCTCGGTGTCATGACCCATTGTCCGATGGAATTTATAGAACTGCTCTTTAAACCTTCCCATAGTCACAGGAGGATCTGCTACCTTGGGGAGTTTAACCATCTCCTTGGTTATCATGTACTCAAGAACTTGCTTAAGTGGTTGCTCTAGGGAGGTAAATTCGCGGTCGTATCCCCAACCGTCGTGCTTTGGTCACCCTTGGGGTTTTGATTCTAATTGGATGTTCGAGGGAGGGTTGTCATTCTGCCTGCTGATCCCATTCTTTTGACCGGAGTAATCATCTCTGCCTGATTCGCTGGTGTGGTTCTTTCTACCAGCCCTTTTGTTTTTGTCATTGTTGTTGCTGGAGGAAGTGATAGAAAAGGTGAAGTTTGTTTTCTTTTTCACATTCTGACTGCCTTCTGCCAAGGTGATGTTGTCATAGGTTCTGTTTTCTAATCCCATTTCGAGCCATTCGACTCGCTCTATTAACTTGATGAAGGATTTAGATGGAGAAGTGGAGAGCAGACCCTTCAGAGGTTGAGAGAAATTGTTCAAGATTATTGACAGCGCATGCCCTTCTGATATCGGGTCCTTCATCATGTTGCAGGTGGATCTCCACCTATGAATGAAATCTTTTGCCTTCTCATTGTCATTCTGCCTCAGGTTGAGAAGATGGTTGAGGGTGGGTGGAGCCTCGGTATTGAAAAGGAACCGCTCGATGAACAGATTGATAACTTTGTTAAAGTCTCGCAGTTCGATCGGGTTGATATGGTCGGCATACCATCTTGCTGCAATCCCCTCCAGACTGTGTGGAAAGCATAGGAATAGAGCCTTGTTGTTTCTTCTGAACCGGTTGCATTCTGCGAAAAATGTGTCCAGATGAGCCTTGGGGTTGTCGGTCCCATCAAATTTTATAAATTTGCGAGGAAGATCCTCCCAGTTGTCATCCCCTTCTAAGCTGTCATAAAAGTCTGCACCGGTGTAGGTCTTTTTGCCTTTGTCATGGGCTTGTAAGTCTTTGACTACCCGGGCTACTTCTCTCAGTTGTTCATACATCGGATCTTCTGTTGGGATCTGAAGCTTGCTTTTGCTTGCTGACTCGTGCTCGTCATTGATTTTCTTGGGCCGATACAAGGGGTTGTGAAAATATGTCGGCTGCTCTTCCTCTGCTGACTCTAAAGTACTGTCATACTGAACCTACTTCTTGCTGACTTTTCCTTTGATTTTGTTTTTGGAAGATATTTTCTTCGGGTTTTCCTCAGCATGTTCAGATATCATTTTGGCCATCACCCTCTAAAAAAGCTTGTATATGGCCGGATTAATATCACTTTCTGCTTCTTGGCCCTGCTGCCTGGATGATTTGGAGGAGTTTATTTCCTCTGTTTCACTATCGCTTTGTTGTGGAGCTGTCTCCTTTTCAGTACTTGTCTTAACCATGATGAAATATCAATGTTCTCTCTGTAGGATAAAATGGGATATTTAGAAAAACTTTAGAGGAAATTTTGATAAAAGAAGAAATCAAATTGACAAAAGATATCCCATTACTAGGGACTGGGTCATCACAAGAATTATGACAATCTCATGGTTTCTTTATGAGAAGGAATAAACAATATGAAGAATGTTTTTTTTTTTAAAAGGACATCTCTTGACGAAAGAGATTTTATTGTAAAGAGGCAAAGAATAGAATCAAAAGATATACTAAAAGATAGAAAGAAGAAAAAGGTTGAAAAATAGATGGTAAAATTTTGAAAAATTGCAGGCAGGATCAAAAGAATTGAAGAAATCAGGAGAAGAGAAGAAAAATACACATGGGTTTTGAAAACAAAGCAAAAATTTTGAATAATATACCCAGGGTTTTATAAGGTAATATAATAAATAGATATCACAGAATCACAGCTATACAAATAAGGATGTACAAACAGCACTCCCTAAAGCCGACTCTAAATGCAATATTTGAAATGGTTGATAGGACCTTAATCCTAACTCTATGGTTCAGATCATCTGATTCCAATCAAGGTACATAAATATACTCAAGCCGAAGCTCGAAGTACGTGGCATAGAAAATATTTCTTCGGTTCTAAGATAATGACTTTCCAACATCCTTGAGCACCTACCGATATACCTCGGACTATGGCCCTTAGGTACGTGGTAGGGGGGCGCTAATCCAAATAGTGGTCCAGTTGTGAGGCTCTCTCCCAAACTATGATTCAGTGAGACAGCCCAGCAACGTGAAGACTGGGACAATATAGGTAGGGATGTTTTTTAAAACATGCTCAACATGCAATAAAACCAGAAATCTCTAATGCAAGTCCTAAAGAGATAGAATTTAAATGAATAAAAGCATACACTTGCATACAGTGTTTGCATTCAATCCCTATAATTGAGGAGAGTTGTATTTCAGACCTAAGTCTAAGTGAACATGGAATAATCTCCCCAACATGGTCCTACCAAACCATACTTAAATCTTATATGCATTATGTCAGCTAGGACAGAGAATAGGCTCCTAAGGTTTTGCATGGAAATGAAACTGACATTTGCAGAATAAAGACTTAGATAATATCAAAGCAAAGCAAAGACATAGATTCGACCGAACGAAGATGAGTCCCATCACGGTCGCCAAAACTGTGATCATTGCAAAAAAAAATTCTTTTCCTCTTTCCCATTCTTTTTCCTTTTGAGGGAAAAAGGGAGAAAGAATAAAGAGAGAGGAACTCTTTTGCAAATGTCTCACTTCACCTAAATTTTGAAAAGATTTTGAAATTTACCCGCCTCTGTTTTGAAAATATTACGGAAAAATGGAGAGATGGGATTCACTCGTCGGTAGGAGGTTCGACCATTCCTGGCGCCTTTACCAGGGGTAATCGAACCAAGGATCGAATTTATGCCTTTTTGCTTTGCTAAAACATTATCTAAGAATTTATCCTAAGTCAAAAAAAATGCACAAGAAATTATGCTTGTGCGAATGCGATGTATGCTCTTTTGAGAAAAATAATTTAGAAGTTTGGGGATTTTCCAAGTGATTCTGAAATAAACTTGATAATAGAGTGAAGAAATGATTCAAAGGTTTGAAATTGATTTGCAAAAGTTAGATTTTTGAATCTAACTTAGAATTGGAAATAGATCTGGAAGAAGAGACTTGAAATTCCAAGTCTTGGAATAATCAGAACTTGAAAATGGACTTTGATTTGAAGGAATAAGGAGAAAAGGAGATTTTGAAACTAAGATAGACATTTTGAAGTGAAAATGAATTTTCAAAGTTTAGAATGAACTTTGAATTTTGATTTTGAATCTAGGATTCAATTTTGAGATGGAATCTTGAAAGAGAATTGAATTCCGGATTTTAAAGTCCGAAATTAGAATGGATCTTGGATTTAGGTGGAATTTTGAAAACGGAATTGGATTTTGAAATCTGATTTTCATGATGGTTTTGAATCTGAAATCTGAAATCCTAAATGGAATTGGATCCAAAGTCTAGAATCCAAGATGGAGTTGAATCCGAAATCTGGAATCCTAGATGGAATTGGATCTAAAGTCTGGAATAAAAAATGGAGTTGGATCTGAAGTCTGGATCCAAGGTGGAACTGGATTCTAAATCTAGAATCCAAAATGGAACTGGATTTTGAAAATCCAAATGGGACTTTGTTGAGGATGGATATGGATTTTGGAAATCCGGATTGAATTCAAAAGTGGGTTTTAAATTTAGAGAAAATTGAATTTTGAGGTTCAGAATCAATCTCAAAAACTTGTTTTTATATTGAAAATCAAGACCCAATCTCTAGATAGAACTTTGGAAATTTTGAAAAATAACGAATAAACTTGATCTTAAACTTGAATTTTAAAAATCAGAAGATGAATCTGGGAATCCCAAAGTTTAAACTTGAACTTTGAAATATGCTCTGGGATATGGGATTGAATTTACAATCAAATCTTGGAAATGGAAATGGAAATGAATTTGAATTTTCAAAGTTGAATTGAACTTTGAATTTGGACTTGAATTTTGGAATTGAGGAGTGAATTCGAATTTTCAAAGTCAAGTGGGACCTTGAATTTGAATCTTGAATTTCGAAATAAGATAGAAAGATGAATTGAAATAGAAATTGAAGATTGATCTGAGAAATGAAGAAGATATTTGAAAATACATCTCAAAATCATGTGGATTTTGGAAAAAGAATTTTGAAAATATGATGTAATTCTATCCTAAATGATGAATGAATTTAAAAGAATTTGAAATTGTATTTTGAAAAAGCATATTTCATTTTTTAAATGAATTGAAATAAGATTAAAGATATAATATATCCTTGACTATGGTCATTGAATGTATTATATAATAATCATATTTAAGTTCAAGTGAAGAATAAAACACATTTTTGTGCCTTTATAGAGTTTAAAATGAAATTTACTCTCAATATATCCTGACTATGGCCATTGATATATATTTTGAGTTAATTTTAGGTTAAACTCTGATGAAGGAAGAAAAAATTTATAAAAATATGATGACTTTTGAAAAGAGATCCAATGTGGATCCAATGTTATTCCATAAAAGATGAAAATCCTAAGTTTTGTTCACACCTTGACTATGGCCATTGATGCAAATCATCAACTTAGGATTTATTCACCTTTTATTAGAATGGTGCATGTGCCCACGAACATATGTTTTTTGTATTATTTAAATACAAAAATTAAATAAATAAAGGAAAATATATGATTTTGCCCACGATCACGTACCTATCGCAATGTCAAATCCGAATCGGGTATCAAATGGTAATGAAAAACTATGAAATTCCACATGAAGAAACTAGACATATGAACAAAAAACTTCTTTTTACATATCAGAAAAATTATCTTTGGTTAGGGAGATATCGTTCTGTCAATATATGCTTGATTTTGGCAAACGCATAATGGTTTCAAAAAAGGCAGTTCTGATTTTGGTTTAATTAAAAATAGCAAACAGAGTATTAAAATAACAAAAAATTACACTGATAAAACTAGATATGCTATTGACTCCGGTTAGGGAGATACAATCCGCATAAGTTGATGTAGGGCTTAAACAATGCATAACAATCTTTGAGAAACAGATTCTAATTTCTGATAAAATAAAAATAACAAACGACCATATAAAAATCTAAATTTTTCACATAATATACTAGACATTTTGACAAACACATCACTTTTTACGGATCATCGATCAGATCTCTGATGAAGGAGATATCACCTTGACAAACCATCCCTGATTTCACATAATGTTTTCATGGTGCAAGAATCAGAGTTCAGTTTCTGATTTTTTAAGCAAGGTTACATAACTCAAAATAATCCAAATTTTTTATTTAAAGTTACTGACACATGCATGATTCAACCCTAAAAAAATCAGATTTTATTGACAAAAAAATGCACATGAAATAATGTTGTTCCTGCATGGCCAAAATCAAGATATGTATATTACCGGTAAAACGTGTGAATAATCCTAATCTAGGCATGAAACTATTAATAAAACTTGTAAATAACATAAATAATTTTGCTTTGATGCTTGAATAAGTAAATCAAACATAAATATGATAAACTAAAAAAAATCAGGGAAAACACGGTTGAAAATTTGATTTGGCCTTTGAAAGAGGGATTTGATCCATAGATAGATCGAATCTCATCTTTTCTTTGGCATAAACATAGAAAACGATAATCTAAGCTATTTCAACGGATTAAAATGTGAAAATCCTTTTAATACATCCTTAGATCATGTTCTTGAACTTATTTCATGGTTCCTAAATGAATAACATGCTTGAATCTAATACCAAGGGGGCGACAATGGCTAAAATATTAAATAGACTAAAAAAACTAAAAAAAATAGTGAAAGAGATCTTACCTTGGAGGCTGCTTCAATGAAGATGCGGCTGGAAGAGAGAGGTTGCTGGAGGAGAGAGAGGGAGTAAGAAGGAGAAGGGAAAACAATGAGGGTTGACCTCCCTAGAGGTCCCCTTTTATAGAAAATTTTGAACTCTTAATTAAAGAGTTTTGCTTTTTAAAACTTTGTTTAATTAATTAAGATAACTCACATGGGGGGAGATTTTTCTTGAAGTGTTCTAACCTAACAAGGCACTAACTATTAACCCTAATTGAGACTCCTAATTAGCTTTAAGAAATCTCAAATGTGGCACCAGTTGTGTGGGCCCCATTTGGTTTTTCAGAAAATGATTTTAAAACTTGAAAATAAAAGGATTAAAAATAAGGTTTTCAAAAGAGGTTTGAAACAAAAGATAAAAACCAAAGTTTTAAATTAACTAGAGTCTTAGATGAATTAAAAAACCTTCAAATGTGGCGCCAGTTGTGTGGGCCTCACATTTGGGTTTTGAAAAGGTTAGAACAAAGATTAAAACGAGTTTTTTTAAAACAGATGAAAATAAAGGCAAAGGATAACATCGAGAAAATTAGAGTCCTAAACCAACTAAAATTCTGGACTAGAGTCCTAAACCGACTAAAACTCTGAAATTTTAGGTTTTGAAAAACAAACGAAGAGGTTTTAAGAGATCTTCTCAAAAATTAGTAAAAATAAACAGAAAGACAAAATCAGGGTTAGAGTCCTAATTAACTGAAACTCTAAAATAGAGTCCTAAATCAACTGAAACTCTGAGAATTAGATCTGTCTTCAAAAAATAAGTAAAATAAAAGTAAAAAATGAAATTAGAGTAGAATTCTGAACCGACTGAAACTTTGTGGCAGAGTCTTAAAATTTTGAAACTCTAAAATAAAGTCCTAGAATTTTGAAATTTGATTTTTTAAAAATAAATGAAAGATTTTCTCAAAAATGAAGTCAGGGTTACAGTCCTAATCAAACTGAAACTCTGGAATAGAGTCTTGATCTGACTAAAACTCTAAAATTCTAATTTCTTTTGAAAGATTTTAAAAGATTTTCTTGAAAATAGGTGAAAATAGAAATGAAAGACAGTCTTAATCCGACCGAAACTTTGGAATAGAGTTCTAGTCTGACTGAAACTCTAAAATTTTGGCTTCTTTTGAAAGATTTAAAAATATTTTCTTGAAAATAGGTAAAAAAATGAAATGAAAGGTAGAGTCCTAATCCGACTGAAACTCTGGAATAGAGTCCTAGTTTGACTGAAACTCTAAAATTTTGGCCAAAATGAAAGAAATGGATGAGGGATAAGGCTACCACTGATTTAAAACCAAAATGAAATTTTGAAAAAAGGTTTAAAAAGGTAAAAAAATAGAGTCCTAAATCAACTAAAACTCTAAAATAACTAAAATTTGATAAATGAAAGAAGTGATCCAGAAGCGACACCATCTAGATGGGTCTCATCTGAGAATTGAGATCAGTTAAAAATTGATTTTAAAATGAATCCAGATCGCTTTCTAAAGAAAATATTTTGAAATATAAGGTCCCGGGGTTGACAAATGGCAAATATTGATCTAAAACCCAGGTTTTTAAAATTAATTTCGAAAGAAAGGTTTTAAAACTCGAATCTGGATTGGAGATTTTGAAAAACAAGAGTGCTGGATCTCGAAAATGACATGCAATGAAATGCCATGAAAGGATACGAAATGGTATGAAATGAGATGCAAAATACAAACCCTGGATGAGGGATCTGAAGTCTCGGGCCTCTAGGAGAAACAAAGAATTGAGCATTCCTATTCAGAGATGGAAATTGATAACTGAAATTGAGCCAAAATGGAGATTGAATTTTGAAATATTTGAATTTGGGGCAAAATTCAGGCTCTGAATAGTCCTGGCTCAGATGTCAACCAACTGGTTCCTGAAGGATTTAGAGAGCGGGACCCAGTGGTAAGAGAAAAGGGTTTGTGAGTGAAGGTGGAAAATTTGGGGTGTTTACACACATGATGCAGACTTATTGGGCAAGAGCACAGGATGCTGTCACAAAAACTCAAGCAGGCAGAAATGAAGGTTCAGGCCACTGCGGTTTGCACACCTCATGGCTAGGTCGGGTAGTGCTAGGTTGATTCCACAGCAGGGCAGATCCCCAGCTTGGTCAGTTCATTGACCAGCTGGTTCGGGCTCACCCCTGCAGCCCACGCAAGCAAAAAAAGGATATATAGGAACCGATGTAACATTATGCACCTGAAAACCGGTTTGACATAAGCATGCTTATTCTTCGCCTATTTATTTTTTTCTTCTTTCGTATGCAAGCAGACCCAAATCTGAGCAAACCCTAGGGTGTTGGGTTGCTCTAGGGTCAGCATGGGATGCACCCAACTCAGCTCAGCCGAGTAGTCTTATTCCATGCGGCAACTGCCCAAACGGTTACAATGAAAGCGCTCTGATTTGAACCGAATGGAATCAGACTAGAGGCTTTCACTCTGGTCTGAACCGAATGGAATTAAATCTCACAGGGTTTTGAAATGAATGGCTGGGATTAAATCTCAAAAAAGGGACGGTTGGGATGAGTCTCACACCCCCTCTAGGCTAGGGCAAAGATGTGATTCTTCAAGCATGCCTCCCACGCCCCCTATGGTCTTCTTTCATTTGAAATCTTTTAAAAGCTTTCCAAAAAATGCCACTCACTAAAGTCCTTTATGCCCTCTATGATTAAAAGTTTTTTTCAAAAATGTCACAGGGTTGCCGCCCCTTATGACCAATAAACATTCATTTTTTTTAAATCCTTGAGAATATTACCACTAGGTCACCACCCAGCTAATCAAACACACCCAGCTAGGGCTCCCTCACATAAGCTATGCCCAATGAGCCCTAGCTAGGGTCTAGGTTCGAGCTTTCCAAGCCAAGCGACAAACACGAACAAAAATTTAAATTATGTTTTATTAAAATTTACTCTTAGGGTTTGAAATGCTCATTCCAAATTTTATTTTAAATTCCTACAACACTTAAACATTTCTAAAACCTTATTTGATGTAAAAATATCTATAATGAAACATCTCTAAGCATTTAAAATTCTCGATGGAGCAATTCAAATAATTTTATGCATTTGAATAAAACTTAGAGATTTAGTATAATATCATTACGAGGAATATATATACATTTGTTTTAGGGTTTACTATATATATATACACATACATATACATATACATCTATATACATAGATTTACATAATTATAATTTGAAATTCCACCATGTATTAAATTTTTCTCATAAAATCCGTAGGTCTTATAATGGATCCTACAATAATAAAATTAAAATCTCATATTTGTTGATTATTTTTAAAGCTACATATTTTTAAAATAAAATATTATTTTATCATTATGAGATAAGTGTAAAATATTCTATTTGGATTGTTGGAGGAGTGTGGAGCTTGATTCCTACTTTGATATAGATCTCTAATTTTTGTAAGGTTGATAAAAGTATTTGGAAGGTAGTTTTATAATTTTACCTTTATATAGGTTGCCCTAGACTCCTTGTATTTAAAGAAGACAATTTGTCTTTTATAATGATGAGAGTGTGTTTTTTTCAATTTAATAAAGGTTCTCAGTGCGGTCGTGGATGTAGGCAACTCTTATCAAACCACATAAAATCTTTGTTTTTTATGTGGTTGAATTTCTTTCTCTTCTCATTTTTGTTTCTTCGATCTATTGATAGTGCAATCTATCGATAGTGTGTTGTGTCATTCCCTAACAACTGGTATCATAGCCTTGTTTCAAAGGGAAGAGTAGGAGTGATGGTCGCGAAAGAAGAAAAGGTGAAGATTGACAAGTTCAATGACAAGGACTTCGGTTTTTGAAAGATGCAGGTCTGATACTATTTATATCCAAAGAAATTCCATCAACCTCTTGCTTGAATTAAATAAGAAAAAATGAGTTAGGAAGATTGAGATATGTAGACAGACAAGTGTTGGGAGTTGTTCAATTGACGTTGGCCCAAAATGTCGCATTCAACATCAAGCATTAGAAGACCATGACTAGTCTTTTGTAGGCATTCTCAAATATGTATGAAAAAACCATCAGTGTCGAATAAGGTATTTTTAATGCATTGTTTGTTTAATTTGAAGATGGATAAAGGTGCTTTTATTTCAGATCATATCAATGAATTTAATGTCATTACAAGTCAGTTGAATTTGGTGCTTCTGTGGAACAACTTGATGATGAAGGGTATATTACAATCTTTATAGGAGAATCTTAAAAAGTTGTCAAATGTATTATGATTGTGGCAAGAGGCAACAAGATGTGTACCATTTATATGATCACATATATGAAAAACATTATGGCAGCCATTGATTCAACCTTTGATTATAAAATCTAACATTGTAGACTCGAGTATATGAGTAAAAAAGAGATGAAGATACTTTCATTAAAGGAGAAATTATCTGAGTTGAAGTCTGTGGATGTTGGTCTTTATGAGGACTGTATTTTTGAAAAGCAAAGAAATGTTAATTTCTTGAAGGCTAGGACACCAAAGAAAGAAAAGCTGGAGCTAGTGCATACAGACATATGACATATGGGGTCTTGCTCCTATACCATCTATTGGATGCTCACACTATTATGTTACCTTCATTAATGACTCCATTCGAAAGGTATAGATTTATTTTCTTAAAAATAAATCTAATGTATTCTCTATTTTTAAGAAGTAGAAAATGAGTTAGGAGCAAAGATAAAGTGTTTGAGATCTGATAATAGGGGTGAGTACAATAACAAAGAATTCAAGGAGTTTTATGTAGTAAGTGAGATTCAAATAAAAAAATAGTTTCACGAACACCACAATATAATGGAGTTGATGAACGCATGAATAGAACCTTGAACGAGCAACTCGAAAGCTTAAGGATACATTCTGGAGTACCTAAAACATTTTGGGCTGAAGCAGTGAGCACAACAACTTACTTGATTTGTCAAGTAAAGAAGTAAATTTGTCACACTTAAAAGTCTTCAATTGTGTTTCATATATGCATATAGATTCTGATGATAGGGATAGACTAGATTCGAAGTCTAAGAAGTATTTTTTCATTGGATATGTTAATGAAGGATTTAGATATCAGTCCAAAGTCATACGAATGAGTGTTGTTATATTCAAGGAAAATATCTTGTATAAAGATAGATCTGTTGCAAAATCTGACAATACAGGAAATGATGAGCAAGTTGAATTGGAGGAGATCTCTAATCATGATATAGCAAGGAGAGTTTAGGAGAATCCTGAAAATATTATGCCACAACCAGAACCTAGCACACTTGTGATGGAGCTGAGAAGATCATTTAGAGCATCTAGACCTACTCAGCGATATTTCTCTTATTTTCATTACTTATTTTTAATTGATGGTGGAGAACCAAAATATTTTAGTGAAGCAATGCAGGTTAATGATTTTCTCCAATAGGAGCCAGTTATGAAAGAAGGGATGGACTCATTGTAAGCAAATCAAACATGGGTGGTAACTCAACTACAAAGGGGGAAAAGGGTATTTTATAACAAATGGATCTATCAAATCAAGGAAGGATATGATGGCAACAAGATATACAAACTGAGGTTAGTTGTTAAAGATTTTTAATAAAATGAATGTATTGACTACACTGAGATTTTCTCTCATTAAATTAATTACAATTGTGCTTGTATAAAGTATTATTGTTGTTCAATGTGAAAACTATTTTTGTATGATCTCAAAAAAGACATTTACATAAAGTAGTCAGAAGGGTTTACAATGCAGGGTAAGGAAGAGCTTGTGTGCAAGCTAAATAAAAGCTTGTATGGTTTAAAGCAAGCCCACAAATAGTGGTATAAGAAGTTTGATGGATTCATGTATAACCATGGTTTCATGAAATATCAAATGGACCATTGTTGTTACCTTAAGAGGTTTAATGATTTCTATATTATTTTGTTCTTGTATGTAGATGACATACTCATTGTAGTATCTAACATTCAAAGGAGTTTGCAATGAAGAATATAGCAGCTGCAAAGAAAATACTTGGAATGAGAATTCTTTGAGATCCATAAGTTGGCACTTTAAAGTTGTTTCAGACTAATTATATTGAAAGGGTGTTAAGCAGGCAGGATACAAAACTTGTAAATACTCTTTTGGAAAGTCATTTCAAATTATCGAAAGAGCAGTCACTCAAGTTAGATGAGTACTATTAATATAAGTCCAAAGTTCTATATGCTTCAACAATTGGCAGCTTAATGTATGACATAATTTGTACCAAATCAGACATAGTGCAAGTAGTGGGAGTTGTGAGCAGGTGCATGGCATATTAAGGGAAGCAACATTGGGAAGCTATGAATTGGATCGGTAGATACTTGAGAGGTACCACAAACATGGCACTTTGTTTTGACAAAGGTGATATGAGTTTGCAAGGCTTTGTTGATGTGAATTCAGGTGGTGATGACAGTCGTAAATGGAAAACTCATAACTTTTCTATACTTGACGAGAAATAATAGTAAATTAAGGTTAAAACATTATTTGAAATTAAGTTAGAAATTTAATTATAATTCAAGTATTAATTTGGATTTAGAATAAATTTTAATTTGAGAATTTATTCTGAATCAGGATTTTGATTTTTATTGAATCATAACTTGAGTTTTAAATATTAGATGGGATTCAAACTAAGTGTGTATTTTAAACTTGAAGTTTTATTGAATTTCGATTTCAATTTCTAAAGTTTTATCAATCTTAATTCTGATTTGAAAATTTGAATTTGAATTTGAATTTGAATTTGAATTTGGATATGTCTCGAACATTATAATTAGATTGGAGTTGAATTAAGACTTAATTGAATGTTAATTCAAGTTTTAAACTTAATGTACGAAACCAAAATAAAATCAAATAGTCAATATGACAACAAGTCTTGCCGACTTGGGTAGGAATCATTTTTGAAATGCATTATTGAGAAAACAATATTTTCAGAAGAAAATTTTCATAATGATAATGCTATAGGGTTTAGAAAAAATTATTAATATGTGAAAGGAACCCCTACATGCCCCAGGGTCTCATTGATCCCATTGAGTTTCAAATTTCTTAGAAATTATTTCTGAGGAATTTGAATTAACCCTTAAGAAATATAAATAGTTTACATAAATGAACATTTACATTTAAAATTGTAAAGATTTGAATTTGAATTTAATTGAAATTCAAAGTTAATTTAGGCTTAAATGACATTTAGAATTTAAGTACAATTCATGGTAAATTAGAATTTTGGATCATAATTTTTGTAAAATTCAAAGTTAGCCTTAGTGAAATTAATTTAAATAAATGAATTAAATATTTAGAACTTTTAAAATATATTAAAGAAATTTAATTGGGCTTGAATTTAATTAAGTTACGTGTATAATCATTTCATGTGAATTGCAAGTTTATTTAGGAAAATTTTTATTTGGATTTAAAATGAATTTAAGTAGAATTAAGTTAGAATTTTTTGGAATGAATTTCAAAAATTAACTAAAATCTATAAAATGGTAAGAGTTCATAGGTGAGCCATCTCATCCTATGTGGCATCCTAATTTAAAGTTTAAAATGATAAAAATAAAAATAAACTTTAAAATAAGGTTAAAATAAAACTTACCAAACAAATAAATCATGAGTAGAAAAGTCAAACTTACCTTTTTTTAAATAGTAGCTCTCTTAAAGAGAGATGTATATTTTAAATGAGAGTGGAAGGCTAGACCAAAAAAAAAGGGAAAAGAAAGAATGAGAAAAGAAAGGAAAAAAAAGAAAAAAAATTATAATAAGTCAACTTGCTTGATTGGCAAGCAAGTTGACAAATTTGAAAATTTAGTTTTGGAAAGGGGCCAGCCCCATAAGGGGATGACATCATGCCATATTGAGGCCCTCTATATGGAGTATGTGGTATATAATATGTTTTATATATTATACATATAATACATAGTATAACATTAACCTAAGTTATAATATTATATATATATATATATAACACAACAAAAGGAAGAAAAGTCAATTTTTTTGGAAAGTATCCCTTGATTGAGATTAAGGGATGGGATTTTCTTCAGCCCTTGACCTCAACTCAAGCCCTATAAATATAGAGGAGGGACTCAAGCCCTCCCTATTTAATTTTTTTTTTAGAACTCCTTCTCCTTCCTAATTTCCTCTACTTTTCCTCTTTTCTCTTCTTTTTCTCACCCAAACCCTTAGCTTTTTCTCTCTTGGGCCAACAAGAGAGACATCCACTTGACTAAGGAGAGCTTAAGTAGGGTGCATATGAGGTTGTAGTGTGCATGGAGCGACCGGATCACGCGCAAAGACCCGTCAGTTTGCGTAGGAGTGGATTTTTTGACAAAAGGTAGGTGAATTTATACTTCTCTTGTGAAATGAAATTCGTAGCACGAATTCCACTGATTTTTTATAAGAATAGATCCTAAACAAACCCTCCCATACAAGGGTTTGTCTTAGGGCTATCGAAAGATGGAAAAAAGGTTTTTTCGTGAGAAAATTCCTTTTAAAAACATGTCTTGCTCAACAACTGGTTTCTTAAAAGAAATTTGTAAATTTTGAAAATACATAAATTATGCTATGATTTTATTGAAAGTATTGATTTGGATTAGTAGAGTAGGTTGTTGTAGACATTCTGTAAAAATTTGGTGAATTTCTATGGTCAAAATTTTGAGATATCACAATTTTAGTTAAATTAGGTTTTTTAGAAAAGATTTTGGTAATTTAGGGAAATCATGAATTTCGTGACTTAGATCATGTAAATTTTTTTTTGTAGTTGGTAGAATATATGCATGTGAATATTCTATGATTTTTAGAGATTTTTCTGAATTTTATTTGCATGTAAATTTCATGATTTATTTCATTAATTATGTATTTTTTGAATTAATTTTTGAGAAAATAATACATGTGAAAAACAGATTCATTCTTTCGGCCAAACGACCTTGTAAAAATATTATTTGTCTCATTTAGAGTATATCATACTTAATTGTGTAGTTTTATTTTAGTTTTTAATTAAAATTATGTAAAAAAAAATATGGGTATATAGATTTGGGTAACCTGATTTATTGCATTGGAAAACTAACAAAATTTCCTACTTTCTATAAAATTTTGAGCTCTGTTCATGGAATGAGCACGGCTCTATGATAATTGGAACAAAAAAAGACATGTCTGCGGTAAAATATTCGTAACTTTCTCATATGAAAGAATTTTTACGAACGATTTACGACTATGAAAAGCTGACAAAATTTCTTTTAATATATGAAAATTTTAGCTATGTTTATCAATTGTAAAATTTTTTGTTAACTCTATAATAGTCAAACAAAGTTAGGAGTTTCACAAATTTGAGTGGGTCCAAGGACTGAATCCTGACATTTTTATTGTTTGCATGTGTTTCGCATAATTTTTCTGTTATAATTAGAATGCAGCATGTGTATGTATATTTTAGACCTGATTTTATGTAGGGTATGGTATGCCTACCCTAAGGTATGAATGAATATTGGAAAAGACTAAACATATTGCCTAAAAAGGGGCTAATTGTAATTCAGGGACCGAAGGGTTCAACATGTAAAGAGCAATATAAATCTTGAATGTGGTATTTTGTGTGCATGTCTGGTCTTATTATGTAATAATGATGATGATGTGATATTGTATTTATGTGGATGCATGTAAATTATATTTTTTTATCGCATTGCCCATGTACATGCATATTTGTTAGTCAAAGCATGAGAATGAGTATGTAATTGAATGCAATGCATCAAAGAATACATCTACTGCCCAAAAGTGGATGAGTCCTTATAACAGATTCAATCATGATGTTGCATGTAAGCCATTAAAGTAATTAAGTAAAATATGTAATATTAAAGTAAGAGCTTGCAAAGAGAAGGCAAGCGGTACATCCGACTTCATGAAATTTTGTTTGAGCATGAAAGATTGCTCCTCTCCACCCACAAAGATAGGAAAAACCTCTGCAATAGATTACAGTATACAGGGTAAGAAACTCATGAGTAAAATTTTGATACATCGAGATAGTGGTGTTAGGAGTCTCTCTCGCTCTTGTTGTTTTACACTCGAGACTGGTGAAAGGTGTTTGGCCAGGATAAAGCCACTTCTGTATGTAAAACATTGTCTGAGCCATGGCCCTGCACCAGGTTTCTGCCTGTGTTATACCCACGGGGCTAAGAAGTGAAACATAAGATGTATGCGCATTAGTTAGGCATTGCATACATCATTTAAGAAAGACCATGTAATTAAAGATAAAAATATGAACATGCATTCAATGGTTTCTGCATATGGTAAGTTCATATATTTAATTTGTTCATACATTGTATTTGATTTGAGTTAAAATAAATAATGCATATTTGTTTAAATCTGCTAGTTCTTGTACTTGTTGCTTAAATTAAAATGCATGATTAGTCACTTAGATTTAATTTACTATGAAAAATTAGATGAAGTTCCTGTTTCGTATTTCTGTTTTACAAGTTTAGTATAATCTATCTTACTAAGACAAGTTGTGTCCGACCCTCTGATTTTAAAATTTTTCAGAAAGTGAGTAGGTACTTACAAGCGAAGGCGGAAGGTTGCGATGAGGACCGAACCTACCTTTTCTTTGCCTTCAAGACGTTTTAGACTCTGATTAATCTTTAAATTTTAATTCAATGATAAATATAATTAATTTTGAACATATGTGGACCTTTAAATTATTTTATGCATGGTTGATTATTGGTTAAATTTTAAATTCCACAATTGTACGATTGGAAATATTCATGTGAAGTAACACGCCAAATTTTAAACCCGATGCGTTTTTCCGCTGTTATTTGTTAAATAGTTAAAGGCATTTCAAAAAAAAATATTCCACCATTTTTTGGGTTATAAAAATTAGAGTGTTATAGTAAAAGCACCACAAGTTATATTTTGGGTGACACTGATATAAGTTGGGTCTCTCAGTTGCAGAAGATTGTGATTTTCTGCACCACTGAAGTTGTATATGTTGTTGTTATTGAAGCAAACAAGAAGATGATCTAGTTAAAAAAAAAATGAAGAACTTGGCAGAAAGTAGAGTAGTAATGTCATTTTCTGTGATAGTCAAAGTGTGATTCATCTATTAAAGAATTCAACATTCCATGCAAGGATGAAGCACATTTAAATGAAGTATCATTTTATTCATGATTTGTTGTCTGATGATGCACTCATTTGAGAAGATACATGGGTCAGAAAACCTGATAGATATGTTAACCAAGACACTTATCGTACAGAAGCTAAGGTTGTGCACAACCTCAGTTAGCCTTAACAGATAGTTGTTGAAGGTGCCACACTAAGATTCTGGATTGTTTGAGGAGAGGCGTTACAAGATGTAGTTACTGAAAGTAAAATCAGTCTTTAAGTGAGAGATTGTTGGAGTGTGGAGCATGATTCCTACTTTAATATAATTTTTTATTTTTCGTGGATCCAACTTCGCGGTAAGTTGGTGGGAGATTGTAGGGAGCAGCGCCCCTGCCTGTAAGGTGGGGGCAAAAATATTTGTAGTAGTTTTTATGATTTTACCCTTATATAGGTTGTCCTAGACTCCTTATATTTAAAGAGGGCAGTTCGTCTTTTGTAATTTTGAGCGGTGTGTTTTCTCAATCTAATAAAGGATCTCAGTGTGGTCGTAGATGTAAGCAAATCTTTGTTCTTTGTGTGATTGAATTTCTTTTTCTTCTTATTTTTGTCTCTTCGATCTATCAATAGTGTTTCGTTCCCTAACATGGATTTTCCATTTTATGCATCTTTTCTTATGAAAGAATTGCTTGCACATGCACCTAACCGTGTGCACTTTGAAGATTCTATAATTATGCCCTTTCCATGCCAGCCACATCCTCGATGTAACCACCAATGCCAAATTATACACCATTTCTTCCCCTTCTGCTTAGTCCATGTACTGGTCAATCCAAACCTCTCCTTAGGAAGAAAGAAGTTACGCCTAACATATACAACGGCATAGAAACGTTGAAGGTTTATTGTGGAGTCTCTCAACCTAGTAAGGTCGTCAAGGCGAAGGTAGATTCCCATTCGAGGACAGGTAAGCATGGTTTAGCAAAGACCAAATCGGCTAGATGTGCAATCCCCTGGATATCACTCAATTCTGCATAAAAGAGCTTCCAACGGCGGTGCCCTCATATACACGAAGGGTTTCATCACCCAATTCTGCATGTAAAAGCTTTCGGAGTTGGCCAAATGTAGGGTAGATGCAGCCTTGTACTCCAGGGGTTTCATAACACACGAGTTTTGCATTGGACATCCGCCGGTCCAAGTTTTCTATGATCAAAATAGACCTAACAATTTATACCAAGTTGTGGAATAAAATTGCTTTGCTACAAGTTAATAATAAAAATGAAGCTTAGGATAAACTCAATATACGAAGGTTAAATAGTACACCAACAGGCATACGTTGATCAAGCACTTGTAACAGCTAGGAAAGAGCAAAGTTTAGCTGTTTTCACGTGATCCAAAGGCATTCCCATGTCAAGCCGTGCAGCTGAACATGACATCTGCAAGCAATTTTGCAGAAAAATTGGGTTCGTAGTTCTGCTTGGCCAGCACTGCTTATCCATATGCATAATGTTGCGTCCAAATGGTTCAACCTTGATCAAACCCATAAAGAGAAACTGATAACTCAGCCATTCTTGTTGTTTAGAAATAATAAGAAATAGTCAAAGGCTGATAAAAGTAAAGAATCGGCAACTTCATTTCACCCACTTTAGAACACAAATCAACTCGGAAGTTTCGACATTACATTCTGTTTGCACCTAGGCCAAGCTGCTTCCGTATGCCACTGCACATTATTAACACAAGGTTTTAAAAGCTTTTAGTAATATATGGTCCACGTCAATCAATTTGATGGTTTCTTTAAAGCATCAGAGTTCCCCCTGCTTCCTGAGATTGCTGCAGTTGAAGCAGCAGTCATTGCAGCTGCTGCTGCACCAACCTTTGCTCCACCAGCAGCCTTTACCGCACCAGCTACCTTTGCAAATGCAGCCAGTGCACCTACAAGTGCAGCCCTCAATGCAACCATCGGTTTGACATCCATTTCTCACAGCACCTATATCAGTCAATCTACAAGCAGCAAACGAAATGTATAAACAGGAGTTTTCAAACTTTGGATATACTAAAATGTCATGGTTTGCAGAATCTAAAACCAAATGTCTTAGACTTAGAGTCACTAAATGTTTTAAAGTTCCAACTAACAGCAATCATGTGACTTAACAGCCAATCTAAAATCAGACTATAAAGGTTGCAAAAACTCCAGGTTTGATACATGCTAGAGGATAGTGTAAGCTAAGCTGCATAGTGTTCACTGGCAGCAGTTTCTTCTATTTGAAAATTTTTCCAACTGCACCAAGAACTAAAACTAGCATTTAGTTCTCTAGTATATGCCAGAAAATTATTGATCAACAAGGATGATATATGCAATACCATTATCAAACTTATGGACCTTCCGCAAGATTAGACAAAATATATGTTAGCGTTGCCTGACAATGAAGACAAATATAGAAAAATCATTATATAAAAAATGTTTTAAATATATGTACAATTTGTATGACATGTAAACGTGTGGAAGCACCAAGCAATAGCAGCACTCTGAAGCAAGGTTGTAAGTATTGTATTGTTACCCATATCGGTCAGGCCCAAAATAAGATATGTATATCATCTCGTATTGTATCGTAAAAACTCGTAAATTTTTAATAAAAATTTTTCAAAAAATCCAAAAAAATATGAAAGATTAGCAAAATTCTAAAAAAAAAAAGCATACACATTAAACAGTGATGAATTGCACAAAATACAACCATAAAATCACATATGAAGCATTTATGTCTCTATGAGCTGCATAAGACATCTTCAAACATCAACTATCTCACAAGAACAATGCAAAATATTAAATATCTTGCAATTAAGAACATGTCACAAGACTCATACTTTCATATTATAAAAACAAAAACAAAAACAAAATAACCAAGTTTATGAATACTTAACAGTTAAATAACCAAGTTACCTTCCATGTATCGTAAACAACAACAAGAACATGCCCTATATTACACAAACAATAACAAGAACATGCCCTGTGTTGTACCTCAAATTGCTTGCATGACTCCTAGGGAGCGTGGATACACCCCTCTAATGGTCTCTACACAAATGAGGGAGTCGGCCCTCAAGAGGTCTTTAAAACCTAAAAAAAAAATTATGATTTGGCCCTTTTTTAAAGTGTGTCAAAGGTGTATCGTATGATACACCCTGTATCGTACGATATGTATCGTTACTATGAAAAGAAACGATATGATACACACTTTACACACTCGCATCATGATGCAAGTGTGTATCATATCGTTATTTTTCATAGGAACGATACTTACCACATAAATCTAAAGTACCAGGACTGACAATGGCACTGGGCAATTTGAAGAACCTACATTACATAGTTAACCACAAAAATTGTACCAAATTACTCATAGCCACAAATCTCTTTCTGAAGAAAACTCAAGATAGTTTAAAAATATGCTGTTCCACAAGAAAATATCAGTATAGGAAAAACATAAAATGTATAAAATACATGAAAAACATCTTAAACACATAAACGATACAAAAAATGCAAAGAATCATTTTTAAAGACTTAATATCGGATTAAGAATGCAATGTTTTGAAAATACTTACTTTTTTTAAACTATGGTGTCACCAACATTTTTTAGAGAAAATATATAAAAGATTATCAACAAGAGCAATCAGGTTACAGTATCTCGAAACATGTTGGTTGAAGAACCATCACCCAATATGGTGAAGAAAGGGTAAATGCTTGAAAAGAGGACTCACCCAATATGGTGAAGAAAGGGTAAATGCTTGAAAAGAGGACACACCCAAGACAAATACTTATTTTTACATTTGGAAAACACCAGAAAGTAACATCAGCAAGAATAAATGTGTGCAGCAAAGAGGCATTAAGAAAATGTTTCTCAAAAAGTGTGGTAGTTTCTTTCCTTCCATATTGCCTGCCCAAATGAAACCCCAATATTTACTTACTTTGAGTATAGACGGACCCAAAAGGAGTTATCTAATTCTGGAAGCGTCAGAACTATCTATTTTAAGATCAAACACTTGCTGGAAAACACAGCTCCAGGAAAGATGTGTCATCGTCTCCTCTATATTAAAGCAAAGAATGCACCTGCTAGCAACCCCAAAACCCTTCTTCATCAAATTATTTTGCATGTGCAGATTATCCAAAGAGATTAACCAAGAAGGGTTTGTGTACTTAGCAATAATAGTCCAATGACGCCAAATAGTTATCATAAGGAGCTTCACAACATTGGGGTAAAAAGGAAAAGGAAAATGCACCATTTTTGCTATAGGTCCAACTCACCTCATGATTAGTCTTGGTTCAACTCCTGCCAGATTTTCCAATAAGAACAAGCCAGTCTTGAAATTCTAACTCACGAAAATTTCTTGTAAAAAAAGATTTCCAACAAACCGTCCTTCCAACAATACTTTACTGCACAATTGAGATATCTTGGTAATGTGAAATAAGGCTGGAAACTTATCTGCTATCCTAAATCATGCAGCCAAATGTTTGCCCAAAATCTTAATAAAGAACTGCTGCCAACCCAAGGCCTAATCTTAGTTTTGAAGTCCTTTAAGAGTTTTGCACCAATCAGGCAAATTTTCAAACCACTTTTCCATCTACTATTCACATCTCACTACCAGAGCCTATCAACTAATCCATACTTTTGACGAGTATGACCTAGGATTTATTTTATTACATAGGCTGTGAAGCCCCAAAACAAACCCACGGTCATGTCTGAGGATGTGACTATTGGGTTGTTTATTTTTGTTGTCAAGTCTTTACAAATCAAACGAAACTGAAAGAGCATTAAAAAATCAAGAATATGAACATTGTAGGGCATTTTCATGCAACTCTATATAATAATTCAACTTTCATCAGAATCTTCAACACAAGTGAAAATATAACTTTGGGATGAGTACAACGTATTTAAAAAGACAAAACTGACATATTAACAACTCAACTGTAGAATAAAACGCTCAACTTTCTTGTTATATATCTTTGTTGAAGTATCATGTAAGCATTAAAAAAAAATCCTCCTTTCTCTAAAAAATGTTTCGCTCTGAAACAATAATAGATTATTAATAAGCTACAATAGTGAGTAAACAACCAATTATAACTTTAACAATTAGACTTGTGGAGATTCTAAAAGAGTAAATTGAAAAGAAAATTACAAAAAATAGAATATATCTTAAATTACTTCTACAAATTCAAATAGAACCTATGTCACACGGACTCGGCTAGGGGGTCGACGCACCCGCATCGACACACCCCAACATGGGTGCGGCTTCGAACACGGGGCGGACACGGTCAACCAAGTGTCGGACTCGGTCAACACACCGGGGCCAAGTCTGTCCACATTTTGGACTTAGTCAACTTTGACCAAGTCTATTTTTGTCTTTTTTCAGGGCAAAAACTAAAAAAAATCAATCTTTTTACATCTTTTTTTAAAATATATATATATAGCCGAGTTTTATTATTGTTATATATATATATAGTTGTGTCCCCTAATGGGCACAACTTTGACCGAGTCTTATTATTGTTATATATATATTTTTAAAAAAATATATATACATATATATAGCTATGTTCCCGTGTCCAAAAATTTTGAAATTGTTCCACACCTGTGTCGCACCCGCACCCATGTGACATAGAATAGAACTATGAAACTTGTTTTTCAAATGTGGTACAATTATATAATTTCTTATTTCATTAAAATTTTAAAAACATTTTCTTTTAAGTTTGATTCACATTCCCATTGAAGATCAAAAGGGTTAATAAATTTCAAAATCCATTTGAGCCATTAAAAACCCCTTTGTTACTTTTGATGGGCCGATAGTACCAACTAGTGAGGGGTCCACATGTAATGATCCATAATCTCTTAGAGAAACTCAAGATAACTCTAACAAGAAACTTGAAGAACCTATGTCCAGTTGACAGAAGAAGGCTTAACTAAATTCCAAGACAGTTCAACTGGCCAATAAGATCTGTAAGATATCTCTAATTGCTGATCAACTCCCCAAGATTAGAGGTCCAATAATCCTCAATAAGGTTGTTAGGGGGGTCAACATATCATTCGGCAAGCAGCCCACTTGCATTTTGTGAATTGCTATACATTAAAACATAGGTAGTTTAATCCAATAAAACAACAGGTCTTTCATAATCAAAGATTAGAAATTATTTAAATGAGTTTTCATTCGATTTTTATTGCTAAATCTGATTTTTTTAGTAACATAATTTCAAATGAACTCAAAGAAGGCAAAATCAAATAAAAGAATAACCAATCCATAAGAGATATAGCTAATTATTATTATTATTATTTTTGACACCCAAAATTTTTATGGTTTTTACCCAATTTTGGTCCTTGAGTCAACAACAAGCATGTTTGGCTTGTTGAATTTGACAAGAAGTTAGTTTTGGCTTGTTGCAATACCAAATCAAGCAAGATTCCAGTGATTTTATAGAAATAGTCCAAGAAAATACATTTTAAGGTTTTTGGAAAGAAGCACACACTTCGAGACATGAGCTAACAAGCTGCACCAACTAGCCTCTACCTCAAATGAGGCTCGAAAGGGGGGCAGGGTTAGGTGACATTAGGACTAATATTGACAACCTCAATATGAGAAGAGAGGGGGGCATGCTTGGCAACATTAGCTTGAGACTCTTGGTGAGGGGCACATGGTATAAATCAGAGTTACCAGAAGCTTCTTAGGTAGGTGGGAAGCGCACTTTCCAGAAACTCGCTTCGGAAGCATGATATTCCTCGCTTCCGAAACTTCATGAGAATCTCAATTCTCCGACACTTCTCCTATGCTCCCACAAGCATTGTCCATGCTTTCCTACATGCTGCCTATATGTGTTTCATATGTTTCTTTTCATGTGCTCCATGTTTTTTCCTCTCACGCTTTCACACTTCTCATGTGCTTTTGTTAAATTGGCAACTATCATTGTTAGATTTTAACAAAAAAATTAATTCTTACACTAAAAAATCATGAAATATAAGAATACTCAATTTTATTTTAGACTTTTAGTTTTATTTGTTTCTTGTTCAATTCTTATTCAGTTTCCATATTGTTTCCTTTTTCATTCTTGATACCTTGCTTCTCGCTTCCTATAAATTTTAAAATGCCTCACTTCTCGCTTTCGCTTCCGGTATCGTTTTCCGCTTTCGCTTCCTAGTCTAGCAACCTTGGTATAAATACACCCCCCTTCCCAACCACCCCACTTCATGGCCTTCATTCTTGACCTGCATGAGGTACCTCCTTTGCTTGTGCTCTCTTTCACATGCAAGTCTTGGAGTGTCTTCTTCTTCCTTCGCCTTCGAGGAGTGCAGTTAGGTAAAAATGCCTAACTTTCTCTTTTAATTTCCTAGTTAGGAGTAGGACTAGGTCTAGGTAGGGTTGCAAATGGGTTGGGTTCAGTTCGAATATAAGCAAAACTGATACCGATTCCGACTTCTTTTGAGTGAATCTGGTTTTGGATTTGGATCCAACTCAAAACACATAATAATGATCCAGATTCGAATGTGATCTGGCTTCCATTGAAACAAGATCCACAAACCAAAGTAAAGTCATAGGTTTTGGGTAATTAGCTCCACAAGCCAAAGTCATCATGGGCCATTGATTACAACCAACAGGCTTTGTCAGGCTATAGCCTATAGGTCAGCCTATACATTAATATAACTATTTGATTTAATATATATAGACAAACTGTCATGTCATATTAGTCATTTGACATGTACGGTCATCATTACCATGCTTTTCTTTTTACGAGTTTTGTAAAAGGTGTAACTCGAATCTGAGACAATTTTTCATCCAATTCTGATCCGAATTTAATTAATTTTGACCTTTATTGTACCGTTTTCTAAAAGGATCTCATTCCAGTGTACCATATCCGCCTGAATTTTATTTGGTTGAGTCAGAATCGGATAAAGGTCCGACTAGTTTGCAACCCTAGGTCTAGGTAGGTTGTCTTACAAAATAATTTTACTAGCAGTTTCTAGGCCAGTTTCCCACTTGGCAAAAACCAAGATTGGGAAAGTTGGTGTGAGTACCTAGCATTCCACTCACCTAGGCTACTCTCCCTTTTCCTAGTTAAGTTTCCCCACTTAGCTCAGTCTAATGTTGGGAAAATTAGCTTTACCTTGGTATTTTCCTACTTTGTTTCCTGTCTAAGTTAGGAAAACTACAAAGCTTACTTTGGTAGGCTAGAACTAATTTTTCTAGCTTAGTAGAGAAGTTTTTCCTACTTGGAAAAGCCCATTCCCTGTTACGAGATCTAGCAAGAGTAGGATACTCTGCTGGATCGAGATCTCGAAGTTCGAGTAAGGAAATGAAATTTCAATGTAAGCAAGGATAGGACTTCTAGCAAAACCCGAGTAAGTCCTCTACATCCTTTGTTTGCAATAATCTTAAGAATCTAATTACTTTTTCAAAACAATTTAGAGAACCAATTTAATTTGAAGGAGCTTCTTAAACCAAATTTGGTAACAACAATACTTCATGACTAATGAAAATCAATAATTTGGCAAAATATGAAATTTGTGATCAATTACTTACTAATGACCTACTTAACGAGGTGAATAACTTTTCATTAAAATGCAAGTTACTTAAATTCAAGAAACTCTAACTAAAATTAAATATTCATAAGAAATTAACTTGTGATAATTATAATTATCATTCTCATTAAACTAATTTAAGGAATCTAGCCCTAATTATAAAAAAATTATGACTAATTACTTAAAGGTAATCAGAAAACCATGGAAGATTGCAAGAGGATGAGGAAAATGAGAATAGCTTCATTACACTAAAATGAAAAGAAAGTTACAACATATAGGGGTTGACCCCTTTGGCTACTCCACTAATACAGATATAGACCAAAATAGACCTTTACTTTGGCTGCTATATATGCTGAATGCTAATGTACAAAAATACCCTTGCACATACATAATAATACATAAGTGAGTATTACTCACACCTATGACACACAATATTACATTCTTCAACACTCCCCCTCAAACTTGAGATGATGTGAACACAATCAAACCAAGTTTGAAAAGGAACACCTGAAATATCTTATGAGCCATTCAATAGGCTTTTGAGAAAAGAAGTTGAGTTCATCTGGGATAAAGATTGTCAAGAATCATTTGATAAACTGAAAGAATATCTCCTATGCTTAGGGCACCCATTATAGGGAAACCACTACTTCTTTACCTCTCAGTAAATAAAGTTGCTTGTGGAGGCCTACTTGCCCAATACGAGGAAGATAACAAGGTGAAACATGCCATTTAGTACATAAGACATTCATTGATTATGAGGGAAGGTATACAAATTTGGAAAGAACACACTTAGCATTAGTTTGAGTGACTCAAAAACTTTGGCACTATATGCTAGCATGTGAAGTAAAAATCATATCTCATTTGGATCCAATTAAGTACATTTTTGAAAAAACAGTTTTAACTAGAAGGATAGCTCAATGGCAAGTGTTACTTATGGAATTCGATCTAAAGTATCTTCCATAAAAATCAATCAAGGGGCACGCTCTAGCTGATCATCTAGCTGATTTACATCTAGAGGATAAAACAGGAATCAAGGATGATTTCCCTGATAAAGATATCCTAAACTTGGAAGAAGCCAATGATATCTGGGAATTATATTTTAATGGATTGAGAAATTTCAATGGTTTAGGAATCAGAATTGTGATCATAACCTCACAAAAAGAAAGAATGCCATATTCATTGAAATTGGATTTTCCCTATACACATATGATGCAGAATATGGAGCTTTGATCCAAGGACTAAAGATTTTGATTGAATTGGGAGTTAAGAAAGTAAATATATGGGGAGATTCAATGTTGATCATAAAACAAGTTATTGGGGAATGGATGACAAAGCATGAGAAACTGATTTCATATAATAAAATTGTTAAAGATCTCAAAAAAAATTAATCTCAGTAATTTCTCCCAAACTAGAAGAGAAAATAACCAATTTGCGGATGGTCCAGCCAACCTTGCATCGATTGCGAAAATGGAGAAAAAATAAGATTGTCGATCACTTGTGATTGGGAACATAGAACAACCATCTTGGGAAGGGAGAAAAGAAGTAGCTCAAAAAGAGAAGACCGAAAAGTTAATTCAGCATAACCAAATGACGGGAAACCATGGATCTATGACATTGAAAATTTCTTGAAAAAAAGAGAATTTCCCATAGAAGCTACTTCTAGAGATAAGAAACAACTCAGAGAAATGGCAACCAGATATTTCATCATGTCAGGAGTTTTGTGAAAGAAAAAAGGTATAGCAAGGACATGTTGAGATGTGTTGATCAAAAAGAGGCTAAAATCATAATGAAAGAATGCCATGATGGAATTTGCAGAGGGCGTGTTGGATCTTGCCCGATGGAAAAGAAAATACTTCAAGCAAGATACTATTGTTTGACCTTAGAATCAGACTGATAAACTTATGTCAAAAGGTGTCCAGAATATCAAATTCATGGGAACATCATTCATGCACCTTCATTAACATTGCATTTTGTTGCATCACCTTGGCCTTTCTACATGTGAGCATTTGATGTCATAGAACCCATAAGCCCTATAGCTTCAAATGGTCATAGGTACATGCTCGCCACCACCGAATACTTCACCAAATGGGTAGAGGTTGTGTCATTGTCTACAGTTCAAGGTCAACAAGTTGTTATTCATTTACAAAAATCTTGTGTCATTTTGGAATTCCAAAAGATTTTGTTTTTGACAATGACACCCATTTTAAAAATGAGAAGGTTGCAGAGATTTGTAGAAAGTTTGGCATTTCCCAAAACTTTTCCAGTCCCTATTATTCTCAATGAAATGGACTAGCTGAAGCAACCAATAAAACAATCATTCACATCATTGAACAAATGGTCGAAAAAGGCAGTGATTGGCACAAGTCGCATGATGCATTATGGTAACTTCTCAAGGAAGTGAAATATGATAAAAATCTCCATTATTTGCTTCATTTGTGTATGATTGAAGTTGGGGAGTAGCTCTTTTCTTTTTTTATGTTTTCAAAAAATATTTCTTCATTTTTACCCTCAATCCCATTTTTTGTGCCCTTAAAATTCAAAATTTGACCCTAAGCGTGTTATTGAGCAACATCGCTGCTAATCATGCTACCATATCCTTAATATCTTTTTATATGTCCCACCACAAACCTCCTTTACATTCTTACAGCCCTTCATTCTGCGAATGCATGTGAAAATAGTTAAGAGAGGATTAACGTTCATTAGACGAAATTCAACGCAAGCAACTATAGCATCTGTGTTTGAAATAGTTAAGATGGAAACGATCGAGTCAATTAGGATGCCAACAGAACGGATTGTTGTCAAACAGCAATGTGACATATAAAGGGAAGAAGAAGGTCAGAACGACTTTATTGTGCATAAGATAATTGGGAGGAAAATTAAGCATCACAACGTACATGCTTTAACTAAACCTCATACCAAATGAAGATTCTAATGCATTTAAGCAAGCATTAAGACAAAAAAAAAGGCAAAACATATTTCAACACATGCAGTTGCACACGCACGCACCCACGCACAATAACCACCATCCAGTGGCGAGGTTGCGAGCATCGGGAAGGAAAAGGTGGTAGTGCAGAATATGTGGTGGTGAATTAGATGGGCGACGGTCACCGAGGGGTTGAGGTTGCCCTATGCCACGTATGGAAGCAGCAACATGTGCCCCCTTCTAGAGAGAGAGAGAGAGAGAGTACCAATTCGGTGGAGACGCCGGAGATCGGCCGAGGAGCAATGCCTGTGCCCAGTGACGTTAGGGTTAGGGTTTTGTTGAGGGAGAGAGCTGCGTCGTGGGGGGAGCAAAAGGCGTGGCGACAGGGAAAGAGCTAGGACGAAATGGAGGCCCTCGATAAACCCGGTCGTCACTTCGGAGCTCATTTTGCGTGAGAGAGAAAGAGAGAGAGAGTCCGACCCGACTCGGAGACCTGTATCCAATCAGTTTGCGTCCCCAGGGTTGGACGGGAAAGCAGCCGACCCGTCACCCAGGATTGAATTGAGATTGTTTCAACTTTCAGGTGCAGTGCTCAGGGTTGAACGGGAAAGCAGCCGACCCGTCACCCAACCCAACTGATGGTGCTCATTTCAAGCTCAGCTCCTTACAGTGGTGCTGAGCCAAGCTCATGCTCATGACAAATTCGTTTAGAGAGCTGAACTTGAGTTAGTTGTCTTAAAAAAAAAATTTATTTAAAAATAATAGAATTCGGGTTCGAAACTGACTAAACTAAGCTTAAACTTTCTCAGTTACAAAATAAAGGCAGTTTTTTCAAAGTTGTAAGCAATGGGTTTGGAACTCTAAACTGATTACTTGTAAGATAATCACTTCAACCATTTACACTTTATTACATAAAAATGTGTGATATAATATTTATTATTAGTTAACGAGCATGTATGAGCCGAGTCGAGCCAAACACTTATTCTTCATATTCAGTTTGTCGAGCTTGTTTCACAAATCTGAACCGTATTACATGCATACAGACCCCTACAGGGTGAATAAAGATAGATTCTCATAGGAGGTCCATTTAAAAAGTTTGCTTTTGGATCTTTAGCAACAACCAAGAACTTGATAGTTGTCGAACACCTCCTTTTACTGTACCCTGATGCCAAACCAGTTCAGCAGAAACTAAGGTCATCAGTTTGATTCCCTACGTTTCTCTCCTCTCACGTGTTCTCAGTAAAAGTAAAAAAAGGTAAAACCAAGCCAAGCTTATTTTGTATATGTGAGCATAGACAAATTCCTTTTGGTGTAGTGGTGTCCCTTTATCCTTTAGAGGAGAGGGCATCACTTTGAGCCCCTACTTCTCTTCTCACGTGTGTTCGGAAAAGTATAGATATTTTTTTAATATCTAAACCGGCTCTAGGTAAGTAAAGCTGAGCTTGGTTCAACTTGTGCTTGGGTGTGTCACATTTTGTAAACACCTCAAATTTTCCTCATTCATCTTCAAACACCTCATTTCAACCGATGTCAATCTCCTTAGGAGTCTAACCCTAGGTTCATCCTAGTTTAGGTGTCATTTCGCCCTTTTTGTCAATAAAATTATCATTCTACCCTTAAGTCACTTTAGACCCTCGTCAGTTAAACCCAGTTAAACTCCTTTTAAGTTCAAAAAAATTAGAATGTCAGTTATTTCTAACTCACCTGAGCTCACGATGAGCAAACACTGTTCATTTCTGTTCATTTCAACTGAATCTGGTTCATTTATTAAGAAATGGGCTCATTTCCAGCTTGAATTCTAGCTCATTATTCCTAAGTCAATCAATTCCAGTCAATTATGATCTCCTGTGTTTAACTTGAGCTCACCAAAAGTTCAAGTGGTCCAGTTTCAGTTCAAATTTGTTTCTCATACTGTTGGAGTTCACTTTAGCCCATTTCAGCTCATTTCAGTTGAAATTGAGCTAAGTCCAGTCAATCTAGCTAGTGTATGAGCTCCAGATTTAGTTCATCTTAGTATAACTGACCTTCTTTTAGCTCAAATCCAGTACATTCCTGTCACTCACTTCACTTCAGTGTTCATTTCTCATAATTTCTCTGAGAATTGTATCATTTCTTGATCATCTAGTCGAGGAGTTTAGTTGAGTCAATGTCCTTTCAGTTTCTTTGAGTTTAGAAATCCTAGAAACCAGTTCAATCTAGTTTAAACTAGTTAAAACCTCATTTTTCAGTATCACTCATTGCCCTCTAGGGGAAAAATCATTTCTCAGGTTATTTAATTCAAAATATTGATTTTATCATTTTCCAAGCTGGTACAATTACTAATATAGGTTCAGAACAATTCCTTTCTTGAAATTTTAGCTATATCCAAGATCCAATTCACATTTGTATTGGATCCAATTCACATTTGGATCAGATCCAATTCACATTTGGATCAAATCCAATATCGAATCTGATATCCAATACTCAATTTTCATCCTTTGACAGGAATCTTTAATTCTTCGTCTTTGCCAGGGGTTTGGGACTTCAAATCCCTCATCCAGAGTTTGTATTTCGCATGTCATTGCATATCATTTTATGTCATTTTATCACATTTCATGTCATTGCATATAATTTTTTAGATCCAGCACTCTTGTTTTCAAAATATCAAATCCAGACTCGATTTTAAAACCTTTATTTTGAAATCAATTTCAAAAAAATTGGGTTCTAAAACCAATTTTCACCATTTGGCCAACCCCCAGGGCTTTATATTCCTTTATTTCAAAAGCATTTCTCTAGAAAAACGATATGGGTTCGTTTTGAATTTGATTCCCAAATCGATTTTCAAGTTCCTTAACTTTCTTCAAGTGGGGCCCACCCTGCAAGGGTGCAAACCCTAATTTTCTCCATCTTTATTCAATGTTATTTCATTTTCATATTTTTCTTATTTCAAAAATACAAATTTTGTTTATAAATGTAGGTGTCTTTTAAAAGCTTCTTGAAAATCTTGTTTTTAACCCCTTTATTTTCACCATTTTAAAATCATTTTTGAAAACCAAATGGGGCCCACATTAGGTGGCGCCACATTTGAAGGCATTTAAGTTAGTTTAGGCTAGTTAAAGTTTTAATTAAATTAAGGTTTGAAAAGTCAAAATTTAATTGATTTAAAAACTCTATTTTTATTTTAGCATTTTAGCCTTGTTTTTAACTTTTATTTAGGGTTTTAAAAACCAAATGTCGGCCCACATAGGTGGAGCCACATTTGAGAATTTTCATAATTTATTTAAGAGTCAATTAGGTCTAATTAGTTAGAGTATTTTTAGGTTAGAACTCTCCAAGAGAAATACCCCCCCTCCCCCTTTTGCTTATCTCTTAATTAATTAAGAGAGTTTTAGCTAGAGTGTAACTCTCTAAACCTAAGCCTAAAAAAATCTATAAATAGAGCCCACCTCTAGGATTTCGACCCATGCTCTCTCTTCTCTCTTTCCTTCAAGTTGCAACAGCCTCCTCCATGAAAGTAGCCCAAGGTGAGTTTCTTCTTCCTTTTTCTTTTATTAGTTTTTATTATTTTTTATGATTTTCCATTAAAAACACCATTGTCGCCCCCCCCCCCCCCCCCCTTGTTGGATCTTTTTCTTTCTTTTTCATTCAAGAACCATGTTCATGGTTCAAGATGATGATAAAATAATTATTTAATGTGTTTTACACATTTTTTATCCATGAACAATGTTCAGCTTTCATTTATTTCGTTAATGCTCAAAAAAAGATCGAGATTCGATCCCTTTATGGATCAAATCCCTCTTTTAATGGCTAAATCAAGTTCTTAATCATGATTCTCTGTAATTTTTTTTATTTCATCATGCTCATGTATATTTTCATTATTTCATAGTTTAATCATGATTCATGGCATTAATTACATGTTTTATTAATTCTAGTATGCTTAATTAGGTTTTATTTTGTCTAGGGTTTTAGATTTCACATTCTTCAATTCCAGCTGCATGTTAATGTTGTTATTTTACTAGTTTATATTTGTTGTTTAAATCTAATTTTTTTATGGTAGAATCATGCATCTGTCTATGGTTTTTAATAAAAAAAATCATTTTTTTTAGTTATGTAATTATGTTTTTAAAAATCAAAGTTGAAACCTATTTTCTTAACCGAGAAAACACTATATAAATCCAAGAGTATCTTTCTGAGGTCATATCTCCCTCACTGAAGATTGTATTTCAGATCCATAAAAAGCGTCGTGCTCGTTAGTGTGTCTAGTTTATTCTGTGAAATTTTTATAATTTTCTACAATCTATTATTATTTTTCTTTAATCCGACATCAGAACTTGTTCTTCTTGAACCGACGGACACGGTTCAAAATCAATGTCATCTTGCCGGAGCAATTTCTCCCTAACCGAAGATTGTATTGATGATCCATAAAGAGTGATCGATCTGTCAGCATATATATTTTTTATGGTGTAATTTTTATAAATTTTCATCATCGTTTTCTATTTTCTTGAAATCCGAAATCAGAGTTTATGTTTCTTGAATCGTCAGGCATGATTCAAACCCTAGGTCATCTTGATGGAACGATATCTCCCTGACCAGAGATGATCTTTCTAATCCGTAAAAGGGGTTTTTTCATCATTATCTCTAATTTATCTCTAAAAAAATTATGAGTTTTCATGGCTGTTTCCTATTTTTCTTGAAACCGAAACCAGGGTCTATCTTTCTTGAACCATTATATGTTAGCCAGAATCAAGCACAACTTGCCGAAACGATTTCTCCTTAACCAAAGATTGTATTCCTAATCTATAAAAAGTGTTATCTTCATTGATCTGTCTAGTTTCTTTATGTTAAATTTCAAAAAAATTTATTTTTGTTTAATATGTCATTCTGGTATGACACCATGATAGGTACAAAATAATAGGTAAAACAACATATTTTTCACCTTTTTATTCAATATTTATATTCAAAATAATCCCAAAAATTTATTTTACAATTGCATATTGTTTTTAGGGTTACTAGAAGTGTCCATGTCTATTTTTATGATTTTTGAAATTCATTTGATGTGTTATTTATTTATTTCATAAAAACAGGATGCCCGCAGAGTTCTGATTCAATTGAAACACGAGCAAATTTCATTTTTTTGCATATTTTATTATTTCCATACATTGTTTTTATTATTTTTTAGTTTTATCATCTTCATAATCATGTTAGGGTGCTCTCCACCCGATTTGACATCATTTTGAATTCGTTTGGTATTTTGATTAAGCGTATTACAAAGATCTTTTCTAAAAAAAACTAATTTGCAAATAACATCAATTTTTAAGAGTATTTTGGTCATTTTCCTTCAATTCTAAATTTTTAATTTATTTATTTTCATTATTTATTTAGTTATGCATCATTTATTATGTTATTTAGTTGATTTTATTTCAGAGAAGCACAAAAAAGGCTTATATTCGAATAAATCCATCAATTTTCAGATATTATTGGATAAATCCCGAAAAAACGACATTTTTTTACTAACAAGTTAGCCAATTTTTCAGAGAGGCTCAAGACTGTATTTTTCTTTATTTCCCTTTTATTTCTTTAGTTTATTATTGATGTAAATTGTAATTGTAATATTGGAATAAGAACATTTACTTTTCTACTTAGCTTAGGATGCATTTACATATAGTTTGATTTTAATATTAACTGTTATTGCTTGTCATTCATGCATATTTCAAATTCACAATGATCGACACGAATGGCACGTGCACTCGCTTCTAAGGAGTTAATAAACTCAGTAGGTTTCATATTTGTGGCCATAGTCAAAATACGAACGAAACTCAAATTTATCATCTTCTTTTAAGTTGCAAACGGCATGCACTCTTAGGTTATCTTCAGAAATTATTGCATATTTTCAAAAGCTTTTCTAAGTATTTTCGCTTTTAGAATCAAATGAGATATATTCAATACATATTCGTGGCCATAGTTAGGGATATGTGGCAAATCTATCTTATCTGAATTCTATAAGGCACATAAAATCCCTTTATACAAAATCAATTTCTGAAAGAAATGGGGCTTTCCCAAAGCTTTTCCCCAATTCCTCCAAATATGATTTTATAAACCCACATTTCATTCATCATATAGGTTAGTCAGCATCATTTTCTAAGTTCTCTCCTCAAAATCGATTTTATCAAAATCTTCAGTTTTCAAAAAAATTCCAAATATTTTCTAAGTCAAATTCACGATTTTTCAAGTTTTCCTTCTTCAAAAATCTATTTAAGTGTGGCTCACAATTTTCAAGGTTTTTCAAGTTTTTCTTATTTAAAAATATTTCCCAAGTTTGAAAACCGATTTTCAAGACATCTCCTTTTCCTGATATTTTCAAATTCGAAGCATACATCATGTTTTCAAACTCCATTTTTCTAAGTTCATGGCATATCTCTGATTCTTCGTGCATTTAGGAAATAGAATAATGATTTAGAAAGTTGATTAAAGCAAATCATAAGATTGATTCCAGGTTCAATTACCCCTATTTATGATGTCAGGAATGATTGAACCTCGTACCGACATGAGAGTCCCATTCTACGGAATTTTCCCATATTTTAAAATGAAGGCGAGTTATTTTCAAAATTTTCAAAGGTTAATTTGACTTGCAAAAGTAAAATTTTGCAATGATAACACATTTGATCTGAGCTTGAACAGCCTGGGCTCGAGCTTGGCTTGGCTTGTGTGTAGCTCTATGTTTGACCTTTTTTCTTGCGACTGTTAGGGCCTGCTGGGTTAACACTTTTTTTAAAAATATTTATGATATTTTTTTTAAAAATGAATTTTAGAGAGAATTTTTTGGAAAATTGTTTTTTTCATTTGACATTTTAAAGTTGTTTAGATGACAACTTTCTAATTTTATTGAAAAACCACCTCTACTCAACCCTGTTTTGCCCCTTTTGCATATGCTCCACAAACCGCGACCACCCCTTCTACATTCCACTGCCACCTCTACTGTAATTTCTTTTATCAACATAAACTCCAGAGGCCACTGTGAACCATATTTGTGTCCTTGATGTGTGATGGCTACAAGCTATCAGGCAGTCAGCCCTAATGTGGGCCTCATTGAACCATCTAAGCACCACCGATTTGAGCAAGACATAACATCATTGGTAGCAAAGAGGATGATGGAACCACTGGCTATAACTAGTCGAAAGAATGAAGCCATGAATGTGGAAGGGCAGGGCTCTGGTCAAATGTGTTGCCCCTTTGTTGAAAAGGAGGTTTCCGCCTACGGTCTCACAATGGCACTAGAAAGGGTGCCAAAGAAGGTTGACCATGGTGTAGGGAAGACGTTTCCAGCAATGAACAGGTGGTTTCCACTGATGGCCAAGTGGTGGCTCTAGTTGGTGGTGGCACTGGTAGGTCTTTACTCAAGTGGGGAATGAGCAGTCTTGGTGTCAAAAGTGTGAATCTGATGATAAAGTCAACTTTTTAAAAAGTAAGGGTATAGTCGTTTCTGACGTTTAAAAATATTATTGTCGAAAAATTGACATCCAATCCAAACCATCCCAAATAAGCTTTCAAAAAGTCTTTTTTTACAGCAGCCAAACAAACCCTTAGCTTCTATGCATGTCATATTTTGATTTTATTTATTTATATATTTACTTTTATAGGAGTCTCTCACTTCCATCCAAGGAAAAGGAGAAAAAGTCCAGATTGTTAAGGAAGCTTGCTCGTAGTAAGAGTGAGAATGTAGCATCCCGAAATTCAAATGAATCAGAATTGACTGGTTTTTTTGAGACAATACGTGTACAACCGAAGGTAAGTAGATTTTTTACTCAGGCATCATCCTCTTATTTTGTTTTTGATCAGTGATTGCTCATGGACCCTTTGGATCCTCTTTTATTTTTGAAAAACCAAAACAAGAGTATGTGGGTCCGACGTTCTTCAAGGTAAAGAGCATTTTCTCTTCTGATGATGAGAGTTCAGCCTAACCAAGAACTTTTGATCATTGTATTTGGAGCGACGAAGTTGCAATGATTCGTACCTTTTCTTGAATTCTATAAAAAAAAGGTAAGTTTGGTGATAGAAACTACCAAAACTAAAAAAAAAACATGAGGCAAATGATATGAGAAATGTTAGACAATCTAAATCATAATTAAATGTATTAATAAATAAAATAAACACCAAAATAAGAATCAAATCTCATATTGAGCTTAGGTAGCTCTTTTTACGTTTGACGAGCACAAGAGAGCATGGACAACACTTCGGTTAGACGGGATCTCCAAAAGACTAATGAGATAGAGATCTGGGTCCTAGACAAGGCTAGGTTTTGCAGAGATTTTGACAAGGTGACTGTGCAAATTCCATTTGCTAAAATAGGGTAGTAAGTGTAACACTTCAAAAATACCAACTTAAAAATCATGATTTTTTAGACAAAACTTTTTTTTCCCGTAAGGTTGAACAAAGCAAAAAAATTGGAAGGGGTAATAGTTGAAAATCTTTGAGCGGGTTACAGAAAGGTGTTTAGCATTTATAAGAGTACATGAAGATCTTTCTATTACAAAATGAGATATAGATTTGATTTACAATATTTACAAAATTCTCACAACTCGTAATATTCCCCAAAATGACTACCAGAATCACAAGAGCCTTTTAGAAGCATGGGTCCACTCCCTGCAGCACATCAGCTCCCATCGCATCGCCTGTCAAGCATCACCTGCACCCCATAAAATGGGGTCAAACTCTTGCGAGCCTGTGAGATAAAACCATAACTTGTCACTAATGAAAAATTAGAGCAACTAGCATGCCTATGCAATTACAAACATTATCCATTTGCATCATCTAACACTAAGCAAATATAATTATAAGAAGGAAAAGTACAATTTTAGCAGTAGAAACACAAATAAGCAATGAGTAACAACATCAAGTAACGAGCATGCAACTAGAACCACATCCAAGTGTAATTTAGTAAATAAGCAATATACTAAGCAGAAATCACCCAACTCGTAAGTCAACAGTTAGTCAATCAGTTTAATTGTTCTGTCATGTTTACTCCTTCGGGTATGCGAAGAAAAACCCTGTATTTATGAAAAATACCATCGGCGTTTATTATTCTATTGAGTGTGATAACTGAGGTACCTACAGATCGAGTAAACCAACCTCATGTGAGTGGCCAGTGGCCGAGAGACTCATCGCATAGGCAACGGATTGCAACCCATACTACTATAGTAGCTAAGGAATACCACTATTGGCAACCTCGATCTCCCTAACTTTGAGTGACTCGATCCCATGAGGATGCCATTGCTCCTCAAAATGTGTTGTAAAATCGACCTGTCACTCAGGGTTGTACCATCCACCCTCTCAAAGGTGAACTGTTTGTGAATGGGGCTACTGGGCAATTTATCTTTTTAGGCTTAGTTAGTAATCATTCCCTCATTTCGAGGTACTTAGGCATCATTGCCTTGTATTCTTCGCAGAGCGACATGAACATCCTGACGAGGTTAGCCCATCCATTCACGTGTTCTAACATATTTTAGCCAAGATGGGCACTTCGCCTGTGAAGATGATAGCCACACATTATTTTAGGCATGTAGGAATTTTTCAAACAAGTGAGTTCACTCACGTATTGGGTCCAATGCCCAACCTAACTCGACATGGAGTTTTAGCATGCAACCTGATATCAAGTACAACATGTCATACTCCTACTGCGGTGCTCCAAGTCCCCCTTTTTATTTCGGGACAAATCAAGTGTCAATGTGTAACATGCATCATGAGACATGAAAAATGCACATGATTCCATTCAAAGAGATATATTGCATGTTATGAAGCAATAATAAGTCTATGACACTTGATAAACATGCATGCTTCATAATTTACTTTAGTGTCAGGTTGTGCAAGAAGTTCATGTGACTTTTCAGAATCTATCAAGCATGCTGCAATAAGTCTAGAGTTTAAACTATGTCATTTCAACAAGACATACATGCTGCCATAATTATTAAGTATACAAGAAAATTGCAGTCTGTGGAGTGCTGCCAGGTATATGTCAAGTGTGCAGGAAATCGCACCATGCTATGTACTGCCTGCAAGCACATTTTCTAAAGAAATTTGCAGTGCACAAGGTGCTGTCACACCTTAAAAACATACTGAAACTCGCCACCTACAAAGTGCTGCCAGGCTTGATAATTTCACAGGAGACTTGTGGCAAGCAAGGTGCTGCCAAAGAATGCATTTTTCTGCAGAAAATCTGCAGCAAGCAAGCTGCTGCCAAGGAGTGTATTTTCTGCAAAAAAATGACTCAATAGGGGGGGGGGTCTAAGTGGTAGCCTCAACAGGGTACCAGGATACATCATGATGGGCTGCAACCAAGAGTGCAGGGTGCACAGATGAACCGGCTGCATGGTTCAGCTGGAGGTCTTTTCTTCACCTGTTGGATTTGGAGCAAAGATCTGGACTCACGTATATGCAGTCAAACCAGTCTGCACAAGGCATCCGGTTGGGGCTGGTGCGAGGCCAAGGAAAAGAAAATACACCATCTTAGACCTACATTGGCTAGGTGGGGTAAAAAAAAATATGGGCGGCCAGCTACAACAGGCCGACCCACGAACGATAAGGTCTCTGCAACATGGCATGGCCTGTGGCTGGGGTACAAGGGCATCCAAACTGCGGTGGTTCAGTCCTCCCCACTCATGGTAGGGGCACGACCATGAAGGAAAAAAGGAGAAGAATAAAAAAAGATGCCGACCTTTAAGAAAACACAACAAAAGATCAAGCTTCATGCATTTGGGGGTGCTGGAACAGTACTCCTTGCGCCCAACGCCGCAAGGAAGTGACCGAGAACATCAAGCCATTCCCAAATCCGTTGGTGCTCTTCATGCTTGAGGCCACCACGTCCATGGAAAACATCGTGGGGCAATGACACTCAACCAGGGGTGTTGGGAATGACGCTCCTTGCGCTCAACGCCGCAAGGAGGTAGCCGAAAGCATCCTGCCAAACCCTCGTTCAAGGATCCCCCACATACATGAGCCTCTATACCGAAATGCCATGCTTGAATAAGAATGAAAAACAACAAGATTCAAAAAAAAAGAAAGAAATGAACCCCATTGAGGGATTTCAATCCGCCTAGCTCCCACACATGCACAAAATGCATAGGGGCATGGCGTCATGCTAGAACTCATTTTTTTTTTACAAAAATGGCAGCCATGAGAGAAGAACCTCACCTTCGACCGTGCATTTTTTGGAAAATCTTGATGGAGACTAGCTCCTCTTGCTATACCGTGTAGAAGGGAGTCCTGTATGTGGTACCCAACCCTACATGTAGCGAGAGAGAGGAGGTTCGGTGCAAAGGAGGAAGGTATGATCTGTTGGAAGAGAGGGAGAGAGAGAGAGAGAGAAAAGAGAAGGGGAGAGAGAGAGAGAGAGAGGAAAATTGGATAGGGCTTTCTCTCTCTTCCTCTTCTCAAAAACTATAAATAGGCTAGGTTTTTTTTTTATCCAATGGTTGGGACTTAGTTGGCAAGATAGACGGCTGGGGTCCATCCACTCAAGTGTCATGCCCTTCTATGTGATGACATATGTAAAAATATCCCTTTTACAACCCACACGCCACTTCTAGGGCACCATTCATGCACGCCCCTCCATGCTTCATCATTTTCTTTATTTTATTATATATATATATATATTTTAAGAAGTCTTTTAAAAAAAAATAAGGTGTCGGTTGCACTCTAGCGTGTGCCCTTGCCTATTTGGGTGACGTTGGTCCTATGACAACATTTTTAATAAAAAAATTAAAACCCTTTTTGATTTAGTTTTTATTTTGCCAAGATTTTCCACTTAAGTCTTGTTTCCATTAAAACCCATTTTCTTTTAAAATTACACATAGGTCTTATTTTTCTGATGTCAGTTTTTTTAAAATGATTTTTGAAAAGATTTTTAATTGAGAGCAACGTAAAAGCCAAACACTAAAAATAAAAACTGGCTCGCACGAGTGGTGGAGTCTGGGTCGATCTCAGGGAACGAAGGATACTTTGTATTCAAACACAGAACTAAACTATGCTTTATTGCCAAAATTATAAAAGTACGAGAAAAATAACTACTTAACTATTACATCAAATGTTTACCCTACACAGAGGGTTTAAAATGATTTTATTACAAACCAAGAATTCTAAAAGAAAAGTAAAAGTGTCTTCTGCGCTCGCACCTCGTGTTGCATGTCAGACGCGCACCACCACATATTTTGCTCGCTTGCCATCACTCCGCACTATCTTGCAAAACACGAACACACAAGCAGTGAAAGAGGAAAAACTAACACTACGCTAAAAGAAATGTACAACACATAAAAATATGTGAAATGAAAAGAGATGCAAAACGTAAAAATCAGAAATACCTAAAATACGATGCCTAAAATAAAAGTATCTAAAATGCAATGTGAAGTGTTGCTGTGAAATTCAAAATGAAATAGTCGTGAAGTGAAAATCAGGTTTAAAAACTATTATGCAATGAATTTAAAACTGTGTTAAAAACGATTTTGTAAAAACAATAAATACCTTTGAAAATGATTTATAAAAACAAATTTCTATTGAAAACGATTTATAAAAACACTTTTCTGTTAAAAATGAAAATCACTAAGGCATTGAAACAGAACAAGCTGCCATGAAGTGAAGGTGCTGTGAAGATGGATACAATGGACTTAGGTGTCGTGAATGGCTTTCGGGTGTCATGAATGATGCTCACGGGTGTCGGATGATAAGGCCACCAGATTTAGGTGCCATGAACAGAGATTTCACGGTTTTCACGTTCCGGCAGATCAAATCTGCTGGACTGAGGTGCCGGTGATGAGGATGCCAGATTTCACAGCATATGCGGAGGGAGCTCCGACAACTACAAGGGGATTTTGGTAGGCCTGCTTCACGGCGGATGAGATATGCTTTTCACGGTAGATCTGCTTCGCAACAGATGATTTTGAATCCGGTGAAACCAAAATTCTAATTTGACGACAGATGTAGGTGGATTAATGCAGATGCAATTGATGATGCAAATGATTCAATAATGAAGTGATGCTATGCAAGAATGCAAGGTGCGATGCAGCAGGTAAAACTTGAAAATGCAGAATAACAAATTAATGATCATTGATGATGCAAAAAAAACAAAATGATGTAGAAAGCTATGCACAAAAGAAATCTATGAAGCAGATTGCAAAAAGTAAATGTAAAGATTAAGATGCGTTTGGAAAATTAAAATCGACACAGTGAAATGAAAAAATAAAACTTACTGAAACAAAATGAATTAAAAACAACCTAAATGAGTAGAGAGGAGAACAGGAGAAAAAAGGAGAGAAAGGGGAAGAAGGAAGAAGAAGAGGCAAGAAGGAGAAGAGGCTCTACTTACCGTTTCAGTTTGGGTTGAGAGAAGAGGTGGTCTCTCCCTTGCTGTTGCGCCATCCCTTGAGAAGAAGAGAATCTTCGGTGAGGAAGGAGGGAAGAAGAAGAAGAGAAGGAGAAGAAGACCGAAGAGGAGAAGAGAGGGGTTGAGAAGAGATGGGATTTACATATAGCAATGGAGGACAACCCCTCTCAAACCCTACGTAGGGTATTTAAAGAGAGGGGCTTTTGGCTCCTTTTAAAATTTGAACCAACATTTATTATGAAATTCCAAAAAGAAGATTAAAAACAAAATAATTTCTAAAAAAACTCTAAAGACCTATATTTTGCCCAATCTATTAAACTTCCTAAAAACTATAAAGTTGATTTATTTTTTTCTCGAATCTAAACTTATTTAAAATTTAATATCCTAAAAAAATATTTCTAACTAATTCCTAAATGACCTAATTCACCAAATTAACTTGCAATTTGTGCTTTTTCTGATAATTATCCTTTTCGCATGTTTTCTTGAAACTAATGATAAATGTGGAAATTTAATGTGATTATTCATTGGATCATGCATGAATTAATATAATAAAATGCTAAAATAAATGCATGATCAAATACCCTTGCTTATCATTTGCTAGTCCTCGAGCGAACTAAAGCAAAATTGCAAGAATCAATAATTAACCAACTAACTCACTTTCGTAGGAATCACAGTTGCATTTAGCACATACAACAAGCCCTTTCAACCCCTGGGTTACCTAAGTGGACGAGTAAGGTCTCGTGAGGGTTTGCAGTGATGCTACCCACAAACAGCTCTGTCATGTATGTATAATAGTACTCATCTTCACAAGCAGTAGGTAATTAAAGATTTTGTTTTCGCAAATATTTTCTTTTATTATGTAATCAAAATATAATTAGAGTCTTTTATATACCACCACAGAATAAAACTTTTCTTTCACTTCTCTAAATATCATAATTATTTATGTTTTATTCTTGAAAAATCAAATAAATACATGTTATTATTTACTTATCCTCACTCACATGTTTTTTGCACAAGTTTTCTCAATCACCTTCTATGCAGTGAACTTTTTCTTTTTAAGCTCTTTTCTTTTTCTTGATTTTCAATTTTTCATGCTTTTTCTTTTTGCATACTTTTTTTTATTTTATGGCTTGTGTATGGACTGCTTTTATGCCTTATGCAATGCCAATATCTTTTATACTTTTTTTCAATGTATATAAAAAAATATTGACTAAGACACAAAAGTGACTTCCTTCATTTACCTTTTCGACATGAGACTCAAACACTTCAACTTGTGTATGTTCTCAGCTACTAAGTATCACGAAGATTTCCACTCTCTTTTTTGAAATGAAACTCAAATGCTTCAACTTGCATCTAAGTCTCATCTATTAGGGATTGTGAAATTATCCAAACAACCTAACACATACTCTTTTTACTTTTGAGTTCATTTTTGTGCTTTTATTCATTTGCTTAGTTTTTCAAAAATAACATTGTGCATATTCATATTTGCGATTCAAAATAAACTCTAACATGCATCTATCATCATTTCTTTGAAATCCACATAAACAACCACAATTTCTAGATCCATGTCAGAAAAAAATTTCGTGGGGCTTAAAAATCCTCTAAAAACATTAGATTTTGAATAATATTCATATAACTTCAAACTCTTTTTTTAAAAACCTACTTTTCATGAAAGATGTGTAAAAATATGCAAGTACGTAGATAGAAATATCAGGGTGTGCAAACTACACCCTCCCCCATGCTTGAATGACACTGTCCCAGTGGCACTCCCTCATGCTTATATGAAACTATGTGAATGCATATGAGATGCAAAATGAGGGAAAAGACTAGAATCATCCTGATATGAAATATGAATGTACATCATATGACTACACAGAAGGAAATATGCGCATGACATGACATGAAAACTCATGAATGAAAAAAAAACTAAGAAAATGTACAAATCCTAAGGGTAAATCTAATAATATACAACAAATGGGCTGCCTCCCATAAAGCGCTAAGTTTCACATCCCCAACCAGACAGATCTCTGGAAAAACCCTTCATCATCCCTGAGATCAATGGACATGAAGTCATGCTTAGTCGGACTCTCTGAGAAAAAGAGTGTCATCTGTGACACTGCGCACTGTATTCACACCCACTCTACTCCTAAAAGTAATATCATGACTCTCAATACTGGATGACAGGAGGTTAGTCTCCTCTTGAAGACTACTCTCAAAAGGAGAGTCAAGGACCGATCGACTATCAATGTATGAAACATCAAGCAAGGGATGGATGTGATCCTGCTTGACTAGGTCAAGCATCTTTTGCATGCACACCTCTTGCTTGCTATAAGCAATCGGTTGCCCTAAGGCCTGGGAAACTGGGGCTCGGGAAATATATGATGACGATACAAGTTGCGGTCCTTGCCCCTTCTCCTGGGGTCTGGTGGAGGAGATCGACTGGTCAGTAGGTATGATAATGAGCTCATCAGTCAATTCCTGAATGGGGTGAAAAGCCTTCCCACTCCGAAGGGATGTAGCAGATTTGACTTGCTCATGATGTGAATCTGTGGGATGCAAATCAAATAACATAGACTCCTCTCCCTTTGGGATGACAACAGGACGACTAGATAGGTGCCCCTCGCTTTGCTTGCTGAAAGCCTAAGCCAACTGTTCCATTTGAGTCTCTAGTTTGGCTATTGACTGCGTATGAGAACAGAGTGTGACCTTGATGTTAGAAAAGGCCTCTAACATCTTTTCCTGAAATGAGATGCATGATGTGGGCTTCTAAGGAGAAGGCAGACTATACTGGGGGTGGACCTGTGAAACTATGGGACGCGAGTAACTTTGTGAAGGGTTACTTTGTCTAGGCTGTGTCTGGGAGGGCTGATAGGGTGGGTTGGTTTCGCTATCGTGGGTTATATGGGGGTGCAAAATGATCATGCATGGGTCTAGAAAAACCTTGGGCAACATTTACCTGCTTCTGAACGAATTCTGGATATAGCGGTGCTGTCGGACACTCCAAAACACAATGTGCAGGGCTAGCGCATAGATCACACACTCTTTCTACTGGACTTCACAAATAATTGTTGATCTAATTTCCTAGACAACAGGTCGACTTTGGTATGCAAATCTAACTCAGACCCTACTTCGGAAATCCCTATTTTCCTAGGACCACTAGGCACAAATATAGTCCTATCGAGCCGTGAAGACAAGGCATGATGCATCGTGTTTTCATTCAAGGTCTCAAATAAAGACCAAGCTTCATCCTCACTCTTGAGCATGAAAGTGCCCCCACACGATGAATCAACCATTTTGCCTTTCCTTCTGTAAACACCCCAAATTTTCACTCACCTTCTTGACATCGCCCTCAATCGGCACATTTCAGTTCTCCTGAATCAATGAAGGGCAAAATGGTCATTTTCCAAGATTGAACCTTGCAGAAGGTCCTAAATTTCATTCTTGAGCCTCAAAATTTCTATATTTAGGTTCAGAGACATCTTCAAATTGCAAAATTTCAAAATCCTTTTTCTGGACAAAAAGCTAAAATTTCCAAGTCCGAGCTCAAAGTGACATTTCATAGAACATGTTTTTGCATAGCATTGCGTCATTTCACTGCACAGCATGTCATTTTGAGATCCAGAACTCCTGATGTTTAAAATTGTCCATCCAGATTTGATTTTTAAACTTTTCAAATTGATTTTTAAAACCCTGGGTATTCAAAATTACCAAATTTTCCCATTTTACCCCCAGGACTTTGAATTACAAAAATTTTCTCAAGAAAAACAATCTGGATATTTGGATATTGATTTTAAAGATTTTATCTCAAAACTTTTTGTAAAAAGATTTTAAATCTCTTACAAAATTTTTTACATTTATTTTATCCATATTTTTTGCCCTGAAAACCCAATTTTTCCAAATTCTTGAAAAACAAATAAGGTTTTATCTCGTATCTTCAAATAAATGGAGCGGGACCCGCCTTTGAACTAGCATCATACTCAGACTCTCAGGTAAATTGTTTATTCTCAATCGGGACCCACCTGGAGTTCATACCAATTTGCAAAATTGTCTTTTTCATTTCTCAATGCTTATTTATTTAATTTTTTTTAGTTAGTGGGCCCACACACATGTGGCACCCCAATTGAAAATAAAAGACTTTAAAAAACAAAACAAAACTTTATTTTCAAAAGAATTTTAAAAGTGGGTTGAGGTGGCATTTCCATAAAAGCCTCTCATTTTTTTTTATTTTTTTTATTTGTTTAAATAAAATTTCTTTTTTAGAAGGAGGCAACCTTAAATGGCACAGCCGAACTTCCAAAAAAATAAAAAATAATTAAATTTCATTTTACCTAAAACTTAGGTAAATGAAATGAAACATTCGGAAAAAAAAAAAAAGATGCGCCCTTTTGAAAACGGTAGCATTGAAGTCCAATTTGAAAAAAATTTCAAAAAAATGATAACGGACCCTCATGAATGAGGAGGGGGCTGCGTTTCTTTTGGAGGAAAGGAAAAGTTTTAAAAAGGAGGCACTCACGAAGGGAAAGGGGAGATTGCTCTTTTGGGGTTTTTAGGCAAGAAAGGAGGAGCCGATTGAATTGGAGGCGTTTTGGGTTTTGCAGGAGCTTCATCACCAGCGCCCTTGTCCATTGAAGGGGGAGGAGTTTGCATCTTCTTCAGCCAGCCAGTTGCTGTCCGGATCTTCCTTCAGCCTTCAGCCCCACCAAGAAAAGATCATCACGGTCATTCACTGCCTTCTTCAGTCCCAGCCGTAAGAGAGGAGCCGATTGAATTGGAGGCGTTTTTGAGTTTGCATCTTCTTCAGCCCCAGCTAGTTGCTGTCCAGATCTTCCTTCAGCCTTCAGCCCAACCAGCAGACATTTCAACGATTCCTACATCCTCAACTTCGATTCTTCAGCACCAGCCAATGTTTGCTCCTGTGCTTCAACCCATCCACACCAACAGGACCTCCAGCCAAACTGCTGCTCCCCATCTTCAGGCAATCCAGCAGAAATCCAACGGCTCCCTCTTTCCTTCAAGCTAGCCGCAAATCACACGGGCATTTCAAACAGGGGATATACAAGGTAACGCATGGCTGTAGTTTCTTTTCATTTCATTCTTTATGTTTTGCTATTTTGATTTTGTTGCTTTTGATTTCCTGTATCAATAGTTTCAATACACTGTTTGAGTTATGGTTATGTTTCAGTTTACAAGTAAATTTCTGTTTCAATACATCGTTTTCATTAGTTAAAGTTGTGTTATTTTTTTGTTATTTATTTACTAAATTTCCTGTCTGTTTCAATGTTATGTTTTCCTGTGGCTTTTACTTCTTGAATGTCATGTTTGTGTTATTTCCTGAATTTCCAGTTTTCTTTTATTGTTTTCTTTCAAATTCCTGTTTTCTAAGCATCTTCCTATAGTGTTTTTGTTCATACTTCTTCCTTTATCCAATTTTTCTTTTTGTCATCACTTCCATGCATCTCAGTTTCCTGTTTATTGCAATTTTCATTTTGCAGTTAGTTCACATTCAGCAAATTCCTGTTTTGCAATTGCTCTTCTTATTTTCCTGTTGTTATTATATATATATATATATATTTACAAAATCATCTGCTGTGTTCATCATTTCATGGTTCGATTGTTGAAATTGATTCCAGTTTTATATTGTATGCTTGTTTTTTCTGATTTTTAGTCACTTTTTCTGTTTTGTAGTGCCATTATCATTTACTCCACCATTCATCTGTAGTGACACCATCCTTCACAGCCGAAATGGCCACTTTCTTGGATGCATCTAGTGTTAGGTTTGCTCAGGGGAATTTCCATACTGGGGTTATCATGGATTGTTATTATATCTGTCATCATGTTATATAGTTAAGTTTTATTATTTCCTGAAATGCATGGGACATTACCACATTGAAATGATGCCAATGTCTCTGTGTGAGAATATGTCCATCCTTAGATATCTCATTTACACACACAGCATTGTCACAATTTTCTTGAAGATAGCCCATTGTTCCCACAATGCACTTCTTACACATCACGTATGTGTTATATTTACCATCTTCTGCAGGTATGCAGTCTTGATAATCGGCTATGTTCATGAACGGATATATCCACATCCGTTCATGATCCATATGTCATCTTTTGCAAGCGTCATTACTGATATATAGAGAAGCTCTATACCCATTTTTATTGAAAATTACCTTGTAATTTGGGAAATACGGCTGTGCGAAATCACCTACAGAAATTGTATATACCTGTATTTTCTGGTTTTACCCATTATGTGGAATTTCCATTAAACATATATATCTTCTCATTATATGTATATTATTGTATACCTACCTATATGTATACGTGTATATGTATATATGGATATATATATGTATATATATACTTATATATATATATATATATATATATATATATATATATATATCCCTTCATGAGTATTTGCTATTACATGTATTTTTCTTTTCTCTTACTCTTGTAAATACATCATCATTTGATTTATAAGCTTGAGGTTCAAATTCTTGTTTTATGAAGATATGTTGGAATATCATCATTTGATTTATGAAATTTTGTTTAGCTTGATGGTAAAATTCTTGTTTTATGAAGTTATGGCTGGAACTTCATCATTTGATGCTACAATTTCTGTTTTATGAAATTATGGCTGGAACTTCATCATTTGATTTATGAACTTGATATTCAAATTCCCGTTTTATGAAGTTATGTTGGAACACCATCATTTGATTCATGAAATTTTGTTTAGCTTGATGGTAAAATTCTTGTTTTATGAAGTTATGGCTGGAACTTCATCATTTGATGCTACAATTTCTGTTTTATGAAATTATGGCTGGAACTTCATCATTTGATTTATGAGCTTGATATTCAAATTCCCGTTTTATGAAGTTATGTTGGAACACCATCATTTGATTTATGAGATTTTGTCTAGCTTGCTGTTAAAATCCCTGTTTTAGGAAGCTATGGCTGGAACATCACCCTTGGTTTTATGAGATTTTGCTTAGCTTAGTGCTAAATTCTTGTTTGCTATATCATCCCATTTGCAGCACCAATTATACATATTATTTCATCATTTTCCACAACATTTTCACCTTTTCACCAAGCTTTTCATATCCTTTTCATGATATCCTTGAAATAGTCCATGATGCTTCCACAATCCATTTCCTGCATATATTCATTTTCTGCTGCAAGTGTGCAGTCTTGATATTTGGCCATATTCATGAACGGATATCTCTATATCCAATCGTGATCTCCCAACCATCTTTGGCGTGCTTCATTATGGATATATAGGGAAGCTCCATACCTAATTTTACTGGAAATTGCATTATAATTTGAGAAGTATGGTTGTGTGAAATCACCTACAGAAACTGTCTATACCTGTATTTTCTGATTTTACCCATTATATGGGATTTTCATTTATATGTATATTCTCTTATTATAAGTATATATATATATTGATATGTATGTATATCTACCCATATGTATACGTATATATGTATATATATATGTATATATGTATATATATATACATATATATATACTTATATATATACTTATATATATATATATACCTTCATGTGCATTGGATATCACATATATTTTTCCTTTTTTTTATTTTTTTTGCAAATATATCTTCATTACCATATATCATTTAGCATAAATTCAAATATTTCTATATCTACATATATATCTTTGTTGTATATAGTATATATATGTCCATTTCCTTGGTTATTTTGTACTAACTCTCATTTTGCAGGAAAATCTAGAAGTTGCTGATTCCTTGGCTCCATTTCAATTTTATTTTACTTTATGTTATGCCATGTAACAATCCAATGTAAACCTTGGAATAAGATTTACTTTTACTGCTTAGATTAGGTTGCATCTCATATAGTTTGATTTCAGTAATATCCTGATTATATGATGCATATATTTCAATTGTCCAAATTCACCGTGGATGAACACGAATGGCACGTGCACCAACTCTTAGAGAGTTGATGAACTCGGTGGAGTCCATATTTACGGCCCTAGTCGGAATATGGATGAGACCCAGATCCATCATCTTTCTACCAGTCACACTGAGCCTACACTCTTAGGCTATCTTGAAAATGCACCTCATATTTCCAATGTTTTCAAAATATTGTGAATTAACTCAAATAAACCCTGAATATATTCATGGCCACAGTCAGAATATATGAAGGATTTACTTTGGCTTAATCCACATTTTTCCAATAAAAATTTCAGAAATCTTTTCAAAAGTGCATTCATTCATTCACATCATCTGCATCATTTGTTTTTCTCATGATTTTCTCAAAAGATTTTCACTTCATGGAATCGATTTTCTCAAGAAACTATGCTGATATTCGGAGTCAGATTTTCCAAATCAAAGTTTTCCTATGATTTTCCTTAAAAAGTTATTTCCTTAAGATTCTTTTCAAAGAAATTTCTCATTTTCTCAAGAATCCAAGTTGATTTTCAGATATTTCAAAAAAACCAGATTCTCAGGATTTCAATTTCCTAAGTTTTGAATTTCCTTCTCCAATGAATTTTTCCTATAAATTTCCTATCCTTTTCTTAAGAAAATTCTCAAAGTCTGCATTTTCTCAACAAGTGCTTTCCTTTTCAAATGTTCATCTTTTCTCAAGAATTCCTTCAGTTTTCCTGAGATTCTCATTTCTTCATGTTTTCTAAGTCTTTCTAAACTTTCTCAAAATTTTCCTGAGATTCCCATTTCTTCATGGTTTTACAAGTCTTTCTAAACTTTCTCAAAATTTTCCTGAGATTTCCATTTCTTCATGATTTTTCAAAGCTGATAAACTTTCTCAAGATTTTCCTGAGATTCTCATTTCTTCATGGTTTTCCAAGTCCCTTATAAACTTTCTCAAGATTTTCTTGAGATTCTCACTTCTTCAATATTTTCCAACTCTTTATAAACTTTCTCGAGATTTCAAACCTTCTTCGTCTGAGTTTTTCTGAGAGATTGATTTCCATCTTTTCTTGAGAAATACTTTTCAATTCCAAATGTTTCCTAAGCATACATCATATTTTCCAATTTACATTTTCCAAAATTCTCATAGTACATGCCTGAATTCTCTGTGCATTTAGGATAGAACACGAATTCGATAATTTCACTAAGTCAAGCACAATTTTGGTCCTTGGTTCGATTACCCCTGTTAAAGGCGGCAGGAACGGTCGAACCTCGTACCGACAGGTCGAGCCCCATCCCATGGATTTTCCCGCAATTTTCAAAACGGAGGCGAGTATTTCAAAACCATTTCCAAAATCCGGTCAAGTTTGAATCGCGAAAGCATTTCCCTCTCTCTTCCGCAAGGAAGGGAAGATGGGGGAAAAATTTTGCGCCGATAACACCTTTTCGATCAGGCCATCTTAAAAATACTGCACCAGTTGCTAACGGGGCACCTGGTGGTGGAGACACTTGCAGAGAAGATCTCTCATCCTCTCCCAAGTTTCATGAAATTATTCTCCCTTGATCTGAGAAAAACTGGTTATGGCTTTATGAAACTGATTCATCTTACCAATTGGGAAGTACTTTTTAAGGAATTCACGCTGCATTCCTTCCCAAGTGGTAATCTGAACCGTCTCAAGAGCCTTTAGCCAATGCTTGGCTTTATCTTTGAAGGAGAATGTAAACAACGTCAACCTCAATACATCATCTCTAAAGTTGTTGATCCACACAGTCGAGCAAATCTCAAGAAATTTGTCGAGATAACGATATAGGTCTTCATTGCTAAGGCCATGGAATGAAGGTAACATTTGGATAACACTGACCTTAATCTCAAAATGACTCACTCCTACATCAGGTCTCGTGATGCAGGAGGCGGGAGTATACTGATTTGACATGAAATACTCCATAAGAGGACGAATCAAAGGCTGATCGTCGGCCATAGTAATGGGATGAGATGCTCTCCTAACGAGTGACTCAGGATCCTCAAAAAACTCAACTAGCTCAAGGTTGAGTGATCATCGCCCTTGCATGCACCAACGGAGTAGACCGGTGCGGCAAACATCCTATCTTTGGGTTTTACTACCTAACTAACGTGCTAGCGGCCAAACCACGCAAACCACAAGCGAGCAAGCAAAAGCAAATACTAACAACTGGAAATAAACGTGTACCACGCAGTTGCACACAATAGGGATTATGCAGAAAAATGAAATCTATGTGCACGATACCAATTCGTACACAGTCACCTCTAAGGGTATCCTATAGGTGGGTTGTGTAGGAAAAGTAAATTGTTCTCTACGTTGTGCAAACACGTGGTTCTAAAACCTAAATACGAAAACAAACTAAACCGTCCTAGATATGAAGCAGGAATGTAAACTAAACAATCCTAAATATTAAACTGAAATGTAAACTAACAATCCTAAAATACATGAAAAAACAATAGGCAATAAAGTAAATACTCATATTTCGCCGTTCCCCGGCAACAATGCCAAAATTTTGATGTCCTTTCTTTTTATGAAATATTTTTTAAAAATATTTTTATATGAAAAGCAATGTGAAAACCAGACACCAAATATAAAACCGGTTCTCACAAGTGGTAGAGACCGGGTCGATCTCAGGGAACGGGGGATACTTCATATTCAAACACATAACTAAACTACGCTTTATTGCCAAAATTATAAAAGTACGAGAAAAATAACTACTTAACTATTACATCAAATGTTTACCCTATACAGAGGGTTTAAAATGATTTTTTTTACAAACCAAGAATTAAATGAAATTCAAATCCTAATTCTAAAAGAAAAGTAAAAGTGTCTTCTGCGCTCGCACCTCGTGTTGCATGTCAAACGCACACCACCACATATTTTGCTCGCTTGCCATCAATCCTCGCTATCCTGCAAAACATGAACACACAAGCAGTGAAAGATAAAAAATTAACACTACGCTAAAAGAAATGTAAAACACGTAAAAATATGTGAAATGAAAAGAGATGCAAAACGTAAAAATCAGAAATACCTAAAATGCCTAAAATACGATGCCTAAAATAAAAGTATCTAAAATGCAATGTGAAGTGTTGCCGTGAAATTCAAAATGAAATAGTCGTGAAGTGAAAAACAGGTTTAAAAACTATTATGTAATGAATTTAAAACTGTGTTAAAAACCAAATTGTAAAAACAAATAAATGCCTTTGAAAATGATTTATAAAAACAAATTTCTGTTGAAAACGATTTATAAAAACACTTTTCTATTAAAAACGAAATTCGCTAAGGCATTAAAATAGAACAAGCTGCCATGAAGAAGTGAAGGTGTTGTGAAGATGGCTACTATGGACTCAGGTGTCGTGAATGGCTTTCGGGTGTCATGAATGATGCTCACGGGTGTCGGATGATGAGGCCACCAGATTTAGGTGTCGTGAATAGGGATTTCATGGTTTTCATGTTCTGGAAGATCAAATCTGTTAGACTGAGGTGTCGATGATGAGGCTGCCGAATTTCACAACATATGCAAAGGGAGCTTCGGCAGCTACAAGGGGATTTTGGCAGGCGTGCTTCACGATGGATGAGATCTGCTTTTCACGACAGATCTGCTTTACAGTAGATGATTTTTAATTTGGTGAACCAGAATTCTAATTTCATGGAAGACACAGGGGGATTAATGCAGATGCAATTGGTGATGCAAATGATTCAATAATGAAGTGATGCTATGCAGGGATGAAAGGTAGAACAACAAATTACTGATCATTGATGATGCAGAAAGCTATGCACAAAAGAAATCTATGGAGCAGATTGCAAAAAGTAAATATAAAGATTGAGATGCGTTTGGAAAATTAAAATCGACACAGTGAAATGAAAAAAAAAACTTACTGAAACAAAATGAATTAAAAACAACCTAAATGAGTAGAGAGGAGAAGAGGAGAAAAAAGGAGAGAAAGGGGAAGAAGGAAGAAGAAAAGGCAAGAAGGAGAAGAGGCTCTACTTACTGTTTTAGTTTGGGTTGAGAGAAGAGGTGGTCTCTCCCTTGCTGCTGCGCCATCCCTTGAGAAGAAGAGAATCTCCGGTGAGGAAGGAGGGAAGAAGAAGAAGAGAAGGAGAAGAAGACCAGAGAGGAGAAGAGAGGGGTTGAGAAGAGATGGGATTTACGTATAGCAATGAAGGACAACCCCTCTCAAACCCTACATCGGGTATTTAAAAAGAGAGACTTTTGGCTTCTTTTAAAATTTCAACCAACATTTATTACGAAATTCCAAAAAGAAGATTAAAAACAAAATAATTTCTAAAAAAACTCTAAATACCATTTTGCCTAATCTATTAAACTTCCTAAAAACTATAACGCCGATTTATTTTTTTCTCAAATCTAAACTTACTTAAAATCTAATATCCTAAAAAAAATATTTCTAACTAATTCCTAAATGACCTAATTCGCCAAATTAACTTGCAATTTATGCTTTTCTGATATTTATCTTTTTTGCATGTTTTCTTGAAACTAATGATAAATGTCAGAATTTAATGTGATTATTCATCGGATCATGCATGAATTAATATGATAAAATGCTAAAATAAATGCATGATCATTTTCTTTGAAAGAATCTTTCAAAATTCTCGCAAAAACTCAAGCATTTTCTTAAAGTCTCATTTCTTGTTAAAAATATCTAAAATGCAATGGGTTTATATGTTTAAATAAAAAGTTCGGAGACTCAATTAATATCGTTATACTCTAAGAAGTAGTGCATATATATATATATACTAAAAAAATTCATCATATATTAATTTTTCTCCAAAATTTTATGGGTCTTACATCCTACCCTCCTTAAAAAGGATTTCGTCCGTTAAATCACATACATCAATCATCGAACAAGTCAGGGTATTTCTCTCTCATACTCACTTCAAGCTCCCATGTGCATTCTTTGATGCCATGGTATTGCCAAGGCACCTTTACTAGAGGAATGGTCTTGGTACGCAGAACTTGATCTCAACGATCTTAATCGGTTTCTCAATTATTGTCAAGTCTTCTTGTAGTTTCACATCCTCGTATCTCATTATGTGTGATGGATCAAGAATATACTTCCTGATGCAGAGCATCCAAAGGTTCAGATTTCAGAATCAGAGTTGGATCCCAATCCAACTCTCTAGACCCAATACGGGCATCGCTACCCGAGGTGATCCACCCGCTTGCATAACGTCCCTTGTCTTAGTGGATCCACAATTTAGTCGATGCTCATCATTTTCCTTCACTAGATGTTTTGGTTCCATGGCATTCTATGAATAATCATCTTTTGGACATTTTTGTCTTCAGTATTTATTTTATGTAATTTTTATGTATTTTTTATTTTTATTTTTAGGAGTCGAATTCTTCGAATCTGGATAGTTCTAGTGCCATGTAGGATTGTTTTGTGGCACTAGAGGGTGTACGAGGTTGATAGGGTAGTTTTTCTTTTTATATAATTTTTCCACGTGTTTTCTTTTTGACAGAATCCACATTATAGCCAGTTTGGATCTTGCCCAAGATCCAAACTATCTTGGACCCAGATGGCGCCATTTCATGTGGACAGCCAAGGACTTCACTTTAAAAAGTCCAGTTTGACTTTGAAAGCCTTATGGTTGTTGGAAAGGAATTATGATTTTTTTTTAAACTTGCACACTCATTGGGCAAGTGGGTGACAACTTTAGAGAAGCCCCACCCTATTATCATTGCAAAATCTTACTTTTGCAAGTCAAACTGACCTTTGAAAAAGTTTTTGAAAATAACTCGCATCCGTTTTAAAATGCAGGATAATTTCGAAGAATGAGACTCACCTGTCGATACGAGGTTCAACTATTTCTGGCACCATAACCAGGGGTAATCGAACGAAGGATCATTCTTATGCTTTACTTTGCTTAACTTGTCTAAATCAATGTTCTATTCCTAAAAGCACAAAGAATCAGGCATGTGCTATGAACTTTGGAAAATGCATATTGAAAACATAATGTTTGCTTGGAATACTTGGAAAATATTTGGAAAAGAAGACACTTTGAAAATCGTGAATTGCATTGAGAAAGTATTTTTGAAGAAAGGAAAATCGATTTCTGAAGAAAAGGAGATCTTTTTGAGAAAATTGAATTCTGAAGAAACTTTGGAGATTTTTGAGAAAATCATTTTTTCTGAGTTTTGAACTCTTGAATTAATCAAAAGGATGGGCGTGTAACCCTGTTAAAAGCTATTCATGACGCAATCTAACCTAGATGATGTATGAATGCAATTTGAGAAAATATTTTTTGAAGAATTTTGAGAAAAACCTTTTGTAAAAGAATTTATGTGCCTTATAGAATTTAGATGAAATAAACTCAGCTAATATTCCTGACTATGGCCACGAATATGCATTGAATATATCTCATTTAGTTCTAAAAGGGGAAAATATTTGGAAAAACTTTTGAGAAAATGCAATGATTTTTTAAGATAGCCTAAGAGTGTAGGTTGTTTGTGGCTTAAAAGAAGATAAATCTGGAGATTGTTCGTATTCTGACTATGGCCACAAATACGAACTTGGTCGAGTTTATTAACTGCTTAGAAGCTAGTGCATGTGCCATTTGTGTAGACCATGGTGGGTTTGAATATGCATGAATCATCATCCATCACACATTAATATATTATTAAAAATAAACTATATGCAACACAACCTAATTCTAAGTAGAAATTCTTATTCTAAATTTTTTATAATTTACATCAATAATAAATTAAAATAAAGAAAAGAAAAATAAAAAAATACAATCTTGAGTGTTTTTGCAAAACTAACAAACTTGTTAGTGGAGATATGTTAGCTTTTCAGGATTTATCCAGCAATATCTGAAAATTGCTGGATTTATCCAGATATAAGCCTTTTTTCATATTTTTCTAAAATAAACATGATAAAAGATGATACAAAATCGAATAAATAATAAAAATAAACAACTTTGAATTTCAAAATTTTGGAAAAAATAACTAAAATACCCCTAAAAACAAGACTATGGCCTTGAAATCAGGGATTTTCATAAAAGTTTTTTATAAAACTTTTAATTCAAGGATCAAACGGATTCAAATCAACACCAAATCGAGTGTGAAGCACCCTAGCATGATTACAAACATATTTAAACCCTAAAAATATAATATTTTTCATGAAAAATTTGAAATATCATAAAAAAATCAAATTTTGCTCGTATTTCAGTTGAATTAGGACTCTACAAGCATCATGTTTTTATGATTTAACTAAAAAATGCATCAAATGAATTCCAAAATTCACAAAAATCAACATAGACACTTTTAATAACCGTAAAATTAATATGCAATCAAAAAAATATATTTTGATATTATTTTGATATGAAAATTAAACAAAAATATGAAAATATGCAATTTTGCCCACGGGCACGTACCTATCGTAGTGTCAGACATCAATTAGGCATAAAAAGATAATGAAAAATAATAAAATTTCATATGGAGAAACTAGACATTTGAATAAAAATAAACCATTTTACAAATCAGAAAAATAGTTTTCGGTTAGGGAGACATCGTTCTGACAATATACACTTGATTTCGGCAAACACATAACAGCTCTAGAAAAGATAGTTCTGATTTTATCTCAATTAAAAATAGCAAAAAGAGTTAAAAAATTACAAAAATCACACTTATAAAACTATACATTCTGATGAATCCATGATTTTTTATGGATCATTAATCGAATCTCCGGCTAGACAAATACGATTCGCGCAAGTTGGACTAGGGCTTAAACAATGCATAATGGTCACTATGAAATAGATTTTGATTTATGATAGAGTAAAAATATCAAACGACTATAGAAAAATCTAAAAATTTTACAAAATATACTAGAGATCATAATGAATCCACTTCTTCTCACAGATCATTGATCGGATCTCCAATGAGATAGATATCACCTTGACAAGCCGTACTTGATTTTGTATAACATTTTCACGGTACAGGAACCAGGTTTCAGTTTCTAATTTTTTTAGCAGGGTTACAAAACTCAAAATAACTCAATTTTTTTTTATGAAAAGTTACTAAAAAATATGTGATTCATCCCTAAAAAAAATAGATTTTATTGACAGAAAAATGCACATGAAATAATGTCGCTCCTACGTGGCCAGAATCAAAATATGTGTATTATCGATAAAACACATGAATAACCCTAATCTAGGCATGAAAAATCATAAAAAATGCAAATAATGTAACAATTCATGATTTGATGATTGAGCAATTAAAATAAACATTAATATGATGAATAAAATAAAAAAACTCAGGGAAATATAGCCACGAATTTGATTTAGCCATTAAAGAAGGATTCAACCCATTGAACGGTCGAATCTCGATTTTTTTTGGGTGTTCAATCAAATAAATTAAATTCAAATGTTATGAATGGATCAAAATCGTGTAAATGGCCTTAAACACTCAGTTGATCATCATCATGTAGCCTTTATACGATTTCTTGAGGCAAAAAGAAAGAGAAAAGCATGCTAAAAGCGGCAACAATGGCAAAATTATAAATAAATAAAATAAAATAAATAAAAAGAAGATGACTGTGAACACCCCAATTTTTTCAAAATTTTATAAAAATTCCCTTTTTGCCCCTGACCCCCATTTTCTGAATAATTGAGTCAGTTTTGACCAAAATTCCAGTTATTTCTTGGATTCTCTAGAATCCAAATCCATTTTCTATATCTGACTCAATTTAAGATCCGGATTCAGTATCAAAATTCAATTCTGAGCTCGGTTATTCAATTTTCAAATCAAAATTATAAAAATACCAAAAATAGTTTTTGAATGGCTCAGACAGTCCATCCGGTATCCATTTGGATCCACTGCGCTATATTCCTCAATTCGAGATAAAAAACTCTAATATTTTCTCAAAACTCCGGATCCAAACCCGTTTTTTGAAGAAATTTCCAAAGAATTGCCGTAAATTCTCAGAAAACCTCTCTTTTGTAAATATTTTCAAATTTTTACAAAAAATAGTTTAAAATCCCTTTGTTTTCTCATAGTTTTATTTCAAAAACACAAAAAAATATAGAAAACACAAAGAAAAGAACAATATATATATATATATATATATATATATATATAGAGAGAGAGAGAGAGAGAGAGAGAGAGAGAGAAAAAGAAAAGGAAATTTGAGAAAAATATATAGCTTAAAGCCCTCTTTTGAAAATATTTCATGCTCAAAACCCCTTTTTAGAAAAAGTTTTATCAAAAGAAGCATTGTTTTCAAAAATTTTCTAAACCCAAGGGACCTGATTTGCAAAACTTGCAACAGTTTTCTCTTATAAAAATCCTTGCAAAGGGGGTCGAGAAGGCATCTGTTTCCACCCCACCATCGCTTTCTTCCTGATCCTCTTCTTCTTCCCCTTTCCTCTTCTTCTTATTTCTTTCCCTGGTTTCTCTCATCGATTGAAGAAGCTCCAATCCTAGCGGCAACAACAAAAGGTAAGCACATTGCTCTTCTTCTGTGTTATTTTTCTTTCTTTGCTGCGATTGCGTTGGTTCCTTACAATTTTTCCTCTTCTTACTTCCATTGTTCATTAAAGGCAACTTTGTATCATCGATCTGCTTATTACAGCCTCAATGGTACATATTGCAATAGCAAGATGGCCTCTATTTCAAATGCTCACTGCATTTGGAGGCTACAACAAACTGCACAGCAAATTTGCTATCATATATTGTTGTCATTTTGTCGGATGGTTCTCTGTTTAATTTCCAACATACTGTTCAAATACATTTATCGTATTCCCTTTTGTTTCTTATTGCAAATCTTCTTTTCCTCGATTTAGCATGGTCATTTACCTTATTTTCGTTCGATGTTCTCTGCATCATCATGTTATATTTTGATCTGCTTTCACATATCTGATCATAACTGCATAACATTCAGTTGGTTCTCTGTTTACGTTCTACACATTTCAAGCAATGTATCAGTCCATGGTCGGATCCGATCTGATATCGGATTTGAACCTTAATGGCTCAGCCATCCTGCTCGCATTTGTTGGTTGAAGGCATAAGCCTTAGGCCCAACTTGCTGTAAAAACTAGGTGACGGATTCGTGTCAAAAACCCAACATCTGGTTCCATGCCGGCATCATATAGGGTTTTGTTGGAAAAGCCTCGATCAGTACCTTCAATCACCCAGAAACACCATGATTCTTGGCCTATGCAAAATCTCAAAAGGTTGTGGATGTAGAGGATCATCTACACAAGATGGTGATCTGGAGTGGGTGTTTGACATGTTCATGGAGGCAGCAAGCAGAGGTTTGAAAATCTGATGTTGTTGTTTATAATGTAATTGTAGAAGGCTCCTTTGACAACAAAATAGGTAAATACACCTTCCCTGTGCATGCACACTAACCCCCTTTTCAGCAAAGGAATCAGTTGCAGATGATGCATTGAAGTTTTCTAATATGCGATTTATTTCATTAGAGTTACCTCAGCAGAAAAATTCATTTGATTGTGGCCTTTTCTTGCTGCATCATGTGGAGTTGTTTTTAAAGGGAGGTTCCTTTTGACTTTCAACCCTTTTTAGTATAACAAAGTTCTCAAACTTTCTTAACAAGGGTTGGTTTCCACTAACAGAGGCTTCTCTTAAGCGCATTTTTATCCAGAAGCTAACCTATGAACTTCTTGAGGATCAACCTTGTACAGGTCCTCATATGGTGGCAACCGATTGCCATAAAGTTGCATATTCCTTGTCAAGCATCCACTATATTATGCTGCCTTACCATCTGCATCTCAATAGCGTGTTCAATCTGTTGCTTCTGGGCTGTCAATAGTCATTATGCAAATGCCTCTCACATTGGTTCAGAAGGTTCTACAAACACATTAGAAGCACCTCATATGCAGTGAAGAAAAGAGAGAATCCTGATGTCATGATTCCAAAAGTCTTTAATAGACTTGCTACTAAAATTTTGACAAAAGAGCTCACCAACTCTCAATCGACATAGAGCCGATTCTAGGGCATTTAGTTCTGCTGTTAAGAATCTTGCAACTGCTCTTGCTAAAACTTTTTATCCTAACTCAAGTGGCCTTGAAATATCTCTGAATTGTCGATATCTTGGAAAGGTTGTGGATGATATGGCAGCCTTGATTTTTGATAGCAAACGACCCCTGCTGCTGCTAAAACAAAGCCATAGTCCATCATAGTGTAAGTTTATGCTTCATCTGCACTTTTCATTTGTTTTATGCTTCTTATTTTTTTATTTGCTCTTATGCTTTCTATTTTCATTTGCTTTTAGCATTTAACCTGAGATATGTTACCAGGGTATATAATCCATTATAATGTAGGTTCATGCTCAGAAATCACCTCTTCATTTACACTTCACAACACATACTACCTATCAAATGCACTGTTCACATTACACCTACTGTCATCCATTTTTACTCACAGCACTTTTGCACCCTTCACCTCTTCATTTTTAGCATCCATGCAGAGTAGCCCCTTGCAACATCTACCTGCACCTACATATCCTAACCACCTATACCCACTGTCATCCACTTTACCTTCCCCTTCACCTGTTATCTCTACTCCAATCCTCTTGACTGCTACGTCACCTCTTCAGCACCTATCATCTCCAGCACAGTTTGATCTTTAATCTCCCTGTTTTTCACCTATTACATTAGCACCAAACATCTCCCTACACCTACAACCCATTGATTCACCCATGTCTTGCCACCTTCAATGTCTGCCTTCACCCTTCACCATCTCACCTGCTAACAACACTTCTCCTCACGTCACCTATTAGTAGCAATCATTGCATTTGTACCTTACATTTGGCACTTGGGCTTCCCACTCCACTACTGCTATGCACACATCCCCTGCGCACCGATCCCTTGTGCACATGAATATCAGTACCTCGCTGCAATTCATCTTCATTGTGTCACATTGCGTTACTGCTACACTAATCCTCCTACAATCACACACTCTTGTGACGATTTTCACTCATTACAGCTACCTTGCCACATCATCCATCGATGCACCAACACATAGCACCCCACTGCATCTGTGCTCAGCATTTGCAGTGCATTCAACACCCTCCTTCACCTTTATCAAGTCCACCTACACTTCACCAATGCACTTTCAGCACACTATATATTATCCTCACCACAACCTTTGACAATAACCTCCATTTGCCACCAACACATTGCATCGATCCACCTGTTGCATACCTGTGATTTTTCTCTCTACTGCATATCCTTTACAACATTTACCCTCATTTGCTGTCATCGTTGCTGTAAGTCATATCGATGTATTCATGTTCATGCATTTTTACAACATTCGTGTCTATGTACTATTTTGTGATCATGCCCTCAGCATCTTGCTCATGTTATTTCTCACATTCTTACACTCATTTCATTCTGTTGTCACCATATTACAGCAACACTTAGCTGCCTATGCACTTCAACACCCATCACTTCCTACATTCGCTCACCGGTTGCATCTGTCACCTGCGCACTCCACCATGCTTTACACAGCACCTACATGCAACACCCCTGCATAATACTATACAACAACCCACAACACCATTCACACCCTATTGTAGGTCACTTCCCCTTTGTAAATCATATTTGCATAGGCCACAACCGCCTGCACCTGTTGTATCACCTTTGTCTTTCCCTACATAAGTGTTGCTGTATATTACTGTCACATACTTATATACATCACTTCATTTTAGTGTATCTGCAATATGACATCCTGCCTACTTTGCATTCCTTCATCAGCCTAACATTCTCATGTTTTGTATGTTCATCCATTACAACATCATGTGTATCCTACCATGGGCATTCCAACATATGTATCTTCATTAAGATAGTGCATTATATAGATGTCCTAGAATTCATTTTATGGTTAGTTTAGGATTTGACATATGTCCTTAATATCCCTTCTCACCACTAGCTTAGGGTATTATACACACATATTAGCATTCATTTTCTTAGTAGTTTAGTATATCGTACATACACTTCAGATATGTATATTCTCATTTAGCTCTTAGACACATACATATGCATGTTAGTTCTTCAAAATAACATTTCTTTTTGCTTGTGCTAACTTAAATTTTGCAGGAATTAAGTAGAAAATGTTATTTTCCTTCTTAGTTTAAGGATTTGAATTTCAGTTCCATTCGAAATTGTAATAACTAGATATAATGATAATTCTTTACATTTTCCGTATTAGAATAGAATGTATGAGCATGTAGATCCCATAAAATCATGTGTTTCATCTCATTTTTATCTTTTATTTTAAAAAATCTACAATGGTGAAACACGAATGACACATGCACCATTCTAAAACAAGGTACTTAATCCTAAGCAAATGATTCACATTGATGGCCATAGTCAAAATGTGGACAATGCTTATAATTTTTATCTTTTATGGAATAACATTGGATCCATACTTGAGTCTCTTTAAAAAATCATCATATTTTCTAAAAAAAAATTTCCTTTATCAGAGTTTGACTTGTAAATTAACTTAAAATATATATTCATGGCCATAGTCAGGATATATTGAAAGTTAATTTCATTTCAAACCCTATAAAGGCACCAAAATGTATTTTATTCTTTATCTGAATTTAAATACAAATTATTTTATAATACATTTGTGACCATAGTCATGAATGTATTATATTTTCAATCTTATTTTAATTCTCCTAAAGAATAAAATATACTTTTCAATTCTAATTTTCAAAATTCTTTTAATTCATTTCATCATTTAGTATATAATTATATCATTTTTTTAAAGTATTTCAAGTTTTCTTCAAAAATCTAAGTGATTTTGAGATAAATTTCCAGATATTTTTCTCATTTCTCAAATCAATCTTCAATTCTTATCTGTAAATTCAAATTCATCTTTCTATTTCCAATCTTATCTTATTTTAAAAGTTCAGACTTCATCCCAATTTCAAAGTTCAATCCAACTTTGAAATTTCAAATTCATTTTTAGATTCAAAATTCAATTTCCAACTTAAATCAAATTTCAAAGTTCAATTCAAACTTTGAAATTCCAAATTCATTTCCAAGATCAGGATTCAATTTCAAATTCAATTCAATATTTTAGATCAAATTTCAAAGTTTAATTCAACTTTGGAATTCCAAGTTCATCTCCTGATTTCGAAAATCAAGTTTTACTCTTTATTCTTCACTTCAAATTCCCAAATCTTCCAAATCATTTTTTGATTTCAGAATTCAAGTCTGAATTCAAGTTTTGTTCTTTTCTTAAAATTCCAAAGTCTTATCTCTTAAAACCTAAATCATATTTTATAGATCAAAACTTAGCATTTTCTCTGAAAATTGATTTTTTTTTCCAAAATTCCATCCTCCTTTCCTTTCCAAAATCAAAATCGATCTAGGATTTCTCAAATCCACTTCCAAAATCAAATTCGATCTGGGTTTTTAAAACCAACTCCTTTGTTTTCATCTGGATTTCTCAAATCCAACTACATCTTCAAATTCTATTTGGATTTCTCAAATCCTGTTCCATCTTGAATTCCAGATTTCAAATCCAATTCCATCTTGAATTCCAGATTTCAAATCCAATTTCATCTTGAATTCCATATTTCAAATCCAATTCCATCTTGGATTCCAGATTTTTTAATCCAATTTCATTTTCCAAATTGATTTCCAATTCCAAACTCAAATCCATTTTCAGATTCCATCTGGATCTCTCAAATTCAATTCTATTTTAAAATTCAATCTGGATTTCTCAAATCCAAATTCCATTTCCAAATCTCACTTTGATCTTCAATTCCAAATTCAAATTCCAACTCTATTTTTGAAATTCACTTTTTAAATCTATTTCCCAAGTCTAAATTCAACTTCCAAATTCAATTCATGTTTCAGGTTCTGAATTCAAGACTCAAGATCAAAGATCCCTTTTCAAAAATCGATTTTTGAGAATCAAATTCAAAGTTCATTTTGATTTTGAAATTTCATTTTTACTTCAAAGTCTATCTCAGTTCCAACTCTCCTTTTTCTCTTCATTCTTCAATTCAAGATCTATTCTCAAATCTCTGATTATTCCAAAACTTAGAACTTCAAGTCTCTTCTTCCAGATTTATTTCAAATTCTAAGTTAGATTCAAAATCTAACTCTTCCAAATCAATTCTTCAAAAACCATTTCTTCAAAATATTCATCAGAATATTTCAAAATCACTTGGATAAAAGTTCTGAAATTATTCTTCTCAAAAGCATACATCTTTGCATTTGCTTTGCACAAGCATGATTCTTTATGCATTTTTAGACTTAAATAAAATTCTTAGATATTATTTAGGCAAAGCAAAAGGAATAAGTTCGATCCTTGGTTCGATTACCTCTGGTAAAGGCACCAGGAACGGTCAAACCTTGTACCGACAAGCGAATCCCGTCTCTCCATTTTCCTGTAAATTTTTAAAAAACGGAGGCAAGTAATTTCAAAATATTTTGAAAATTAAGGTCAAGTGAGACCTCTGCAAAAGAGTGTCTCTCTTTCTTTCCTTTTCTCATTCTCTCTTCTTTTCTATCTATTATTTCCCATTCATAAAGGGAATAGAGGCTAGAGAGGAAAAGAGAAGGAAAAGAGGAAAAAGAAGAACGAGAGGGAAAATTTTGCAATGATCATAATGACTCACCTTGGAGGATGCAGCAATGGAGGAGAGAGAGGGCCACAGTTTTGAGAGAGAGAGGGTGAGAAAACATCTGGGGGTCAACCTCTCTATGCCCCTTCTTATAGGCATTAATTAAGGTAGAGTTTTGAAAATTTTGTTTTCTCAAAACTCTTCCTAATTAACTTAATTAGGGGGGCGGTTTTTGGTGAAATCATAACCTAACAAGACACTAATTAGCCTAATTGAATTAAAACTATCTCAAATGTGGTGCCATCTACTGTGGGCCTACATTTGGTTTTTAAAACTTTTAATTTAGAAGTTAAAAACAAGGTTTAAAATGCTAAGGTGAAAATGGACTTTTAAAAATTGATTTTAACTTTTTTAAAGTTCTGACTTGAGTAAAACACTGACTAGACCTAAACTAACTAAAATATTTCCAAATGTGCCACCACCTTGTGTGGGCTCCATTTGATTTTTCAGAAAATGATTTAAAAACTTGAAAATAAATGGGTTAAAACAAGATTTTCAAAGAGGGTTTAAAACAAAAGGTAAAAATCAAAATTTGAAATCCTCTACAGTCCTAGATGAATTGAAAATCTCTCAAATGTGGTGCTAGGTATGTGGGCCCCGCATTTGAGTTTTTGAGCAGGTTAAAATAAAGGTTAAAAAAAGTTTTTAAAACAGATGGGAATAAAAGCAAAAAACAAATTCGAGAAGATTAGGGTCCTAAACCAACCGAAATTCCTGACAAGAGTCCTAAAATTTTAAAACACTTAAATTTTGGTTTTTGAAAGACAAACGAAGAAGTTTTGAAAGATCTTTTCAGAGATTAGTAAAAATGAACAAAAAGACGAAATCGGGGTTAGAGTCCTAATCGACTAGGACTATGGAATAGAGTCCTAAAACTTTAAAACTCTTAGAATTGGATCTATTTTTGGAAAACAAGTAAAATAAGAGTAAAGAAATTAAATTAGAGTAGAGTTCTGAACCGCCTAAAACTTTGGGGCAGAGTCCTAAAATTTTGAAATTCTACAATGAAGTCCTAAAATTTTGAAATTCGATTTTTGAAAGATAAATGAAATTTTTTTTGAAAGATTTTCTAAAAAATGAAGTCAGGGTTAGAGTCCTAATCCAACTGAAACTCTAGAACAAAGATCTGACTAAAACTCTAAAATTTTGATCTCTTTTGCAAGATTTTGAGAGATTTTCTTGAAATGGGTAAAAATAGAAGTGAAAGGTAGAGTCCTAATTCGACTGAAACTCTGTGATAGAGTCCTAGTCTGATTGAAACTCTGAAATTTTGGGCCAAAATGAAAGATTTTGATGAGGGATAAGACTACCTCTGGTTTAAAACCAAAATGAAATTTAAAAAAGGTTCAAAAAAGTAAAAAAACAGAGTCCTAATCCAACTAAAACTCCGAAATTTGAGAAATTTGGATGAAAGAAGGGATCCAAAAGTGACACCACCTAGATGGGTCTCATCTTAGAATTGAGATCAGTTAAAAATTAATTTTAAAATGAATCCAGATTGCTTTCTAAGAAAAATATTTTGAAATAAAGGAATATAAAACCCTGGGGGTTGACAAATAACAAATATCGATCTAAAACCCAGGTTTTTGAAATTGATTTCGAAAGAAAAGTTTTAACATCAAATCTAGATTGAAAGATTTTGAAAAACAAGAGTGTTGGATCTCGAGAATGCCATGCAATGAAATGCCATGAAACAACATAAAATGATACAAAATGGTATGAAATGAGATGCAAAATGCAAACCTTGAATGAGGGATTTGAAGTCCCAGACCCTTGGCAGAGATAAAGAACTGAACATTCCTGTTCGAGGATGAAAATTAACAGCTAAAATTGAGCCAAAATAGAGATTGAATTTTGAAATATTTGAATTTGGGACAAACTTTGGGCTCTGAATAGCTCTGGCTCAGGTGTCAACCAATTGGTTCCCTAAAGGATTTAGAGAGCGGGTCCCAGTGGCAAGAGGAAAGAGTTTATGAGCGAAGGTAGAAAATTTGAGGTATTTACAGATGCCCCTCTTTACTACTAAGCCAGTTGAAAGTCGAGCTTAGTGGTAAAGAAAAACACACCAAATTTGGGCTATAAAAATGCCCCAGTTAGAAGGATCTGACTGGGTATAAAAGAATTGATTCGGGTGATAGTTGTAGATATGACATGGAGAATAAAGAAAAAAATTTACCTCATCGAAATGAGGCTCAGGCTTGACCCTTAACCTAGATGGGACAAAAGATACCTCATAGAGGAGGCTCAAGTGTAACCCTTAACCTGAACCGACATGGACAAAATACCTCACGAAGTGAGGCTTAGGTGTAACCCTTAACCTGAACAGGTATGAATAAAATACCTCATGAAATGAGGCTCAAGTTTAACCCTTAACCTGAATGGGTATGAATAAAATACCACACAAAGTGAGACTCAGGTGTAACCCTTAACCTGAACGGGCATGGATAACAGAATCCTTGAATAAAGAAACCATGATGGAACCTTCAGATTTTGTATAATAAATCTGAGAGGGGTTTGAAAAAGGAAGAAAATGGGGTTCCCTAAAGCTTGAAAAGGGGTTGATTTTGGGCGTCTCATTGCTGAGACTGAATGGCTTTTAAAACAATAACCTTTCGCAAAAACAATTCAGGTTTAACCCTTACCCTGAACAAGAACTGTCTATGGTGGGACAGTGAGGAACACAGGAAAGTGTGCGAATCTGAGAGCTCAGGTACTCAGATTAAAAACAAAAAGGGAAGGATCTTGAAAACTCGTGTTATCATGTCCTAAAGAGGGATAAAAACAATGCCAAGATATATCAAAATGGACATCAAGTTCTCACTTCATGTCGGGATAGCTAGAAAATGATTGCCAATAAGATAAAAATTGCGGTTGATTCAAAATGATTGAAATGTGAGCACATTTATGTGAAAAATATTCTCTCTTTTACCTAGAGTATTACCTCCAATTGGGCTAACTTCGTAGAATCTAGAATCAAAATCAAATTATTACTGTTGGTTTTCTTCAAGGAAGCTATCCATTTCCTCGATATGAAAAGAAAAGAATTTGTTCTCAGTATCATAAAAGCAATTAATGAAAGGATATTGATAAAAGAATTTCATATGAATAAAGATAATTTTTGGCAGTTTGATATCTGAGGTTTACCCATGATGATCTTTTTGCACTCTTTTGAGACATAGGGATTGAGCTTTTCTTGGGTTTGACAAGATTTTTATCACATCAGCCTTCAACTCGGTGATGTTCTGATTTTCTCTGGAAGGACACGTCACACACTCCTTCAACTTCGAGATGTTTCGAGTCTTCTTTGATCTCAAAAATTATATTAAATAACATTCTCTCTTTTGATTGAAATCTCTTGATGGTCTTTTGCATTCTTTTAAGACATGAAAAGTAAGCTCTCTTGGGATTTGGTGAGAATTTTATCACATCAACCTTCAACTTGGTGATGTTCTGATTTTCCCTAGAAGAACACGTTACATGCTCCTTCAACCTGAAGATGATTCGAGTCTTCTTTGGTCCCAAGAATTGTGTTGATTGTATGGTCGCTTTGGATCAAAATCTTTAGATGATAACAGTAATCAAATATCTTTTGGGGATTGTCGGAAGGTTTATCGCATCAGCCTTCAACTTGACGATGATTTGAACTTTCCCTGAAAAGACACATCACATGCTGCTTCAACTTGGAGATGTTATGAGTCTCCTTTGGCCCTAGGGATCTAACTCATCCATCAGTCTTCAACTTGACGATAGTTGAGAGATCCCTTTTGCAGATAGTTAATTGCAACTTGAATGATTGGAGAGATATTGAAATTGAGTGATTTTTTTTTTCGCTCAGGATATTTTCACTACCTTATTACAAGAAGAATAGTCTTTAAAACTGTGTCATAGCTATGATCAATATCAATTCACTTATGGTTTTTTAACATCATTGAATTTTCCTTTATTAGTCATATCAAGGATTTCTCTTCATCCATTTGGTCGACCAACAAAAAAAACTTGAATTTTCTTCTTTCTTCGCAAAAGCTCTACCTTTTTGGAATGAATACGGAAGGTATTAAGGTAATTCTTTATGCAATAAAAGTTTGAAATCAACAACTATTTTTAACAATAAATTGGCAAAATATTCTAAAATCCTTGATGAAAGAAATTACTTGATATTCGATTGACACATTCGTGACTAAATTCTCCTCTCCTTTCCCCAAAGGAGAGACTCAGACTTTACCCTTACTTGAATGGGTAATAAAAAAATACTCTCTTCCCTGAAGATGAGGTGTTTGCAAAACAAACTTTCGAAGAGAAATTAAGTTTTCGTCAAAACTCCCTAACTTTAGGCTTCTCTTATGGAAAGGTGGCCAAAAATGGGTTGAGAAAATATATCATAGAGGAGCGAGTCCATCACACTCTCTCCAAAAATGGGTCCTCGACGACAGGATTACCTAACAAAAAAATATTGGGGGGAGGGGGGCACAAGGAGAATGAGCTTCCGTCAAAGCTCTCCCTAGAAATAGGGTTCCTTGTGTGATAATAAAAAAAACTGTCTTGCAAACTGTTTGCAAAGCACGAGTCCCTTCAAACTCTCTCTAAAAAGGGGTTCAACGAACAAACAATAGTTGCATGTGAAAAAAATGAGCTCCCTCAAACTCTCCCTGTAAGAAAGGGTCTCTCGCAAGAAAAATGATTGATAATTGATATTGAGCCAATTGGGAGCGAGTTTGACACAAGGGTCGAATCTTGGGTGACCATGATTGGCGGATGCAACCCAAAGGTTGGAAAATGATGATTTTGATAGAATTGATAACCTGAAGGTTTGCTCTGATAAAATTGATGACCCCCAAAGGTTGATTTGATAAAATGGGCGACCCAAAGATCTGATTGATAAAAATTGATTAACCTGAAGGTCAAAAAATGATTGATTTTGATAAAATTGGTAACCCGAAGGCTTGCTTGATAAAATTGGCTGACTTGGAGGTCTATCTGACAAAATTGATTAACCCAGAGGTCTGATTGATTAACATGGGCAACCCATAGGTCTGCCTGACAAAATGATTGACCCGAAGGTCTGAAAATTGGCATTGAACCTGAATCCTGATACGAAACCAACATAAGGATTGAATTCAAAAGAGCGACCCATATAATAATTGGATTCAGTAAAAGAAACAATGCAAAGTTGGATTTTGGTGAAAGGACCAATTCAAAAATTAGATTTGATAGAACTAGCATAAAAACTGGGTTTATCAGAAAGGTTCGAGTCGGGACTTGAATCTTCGAGGGAAAACTGGATGAATTGGATTTGAAAGAAAATTTGAGTCGAAACTCGGATCTTCTAGACCAATTCTTGAATTTGAAAGAAAGAAAATTAGATGAATTGGATTTGAAGAAAAAATTGAGTCAGAACTCGGATCTTCTAGACCAATTCTTGAATTTGAAATAAAGAAAATTAGACGAATTGGATTTAAAAGAAAATTTGAGTCAAAACTTGGATCTTCTAGACCAATTCTTGAGTTTGAAGGAAAGAAAATTTGAGTCAGAACTCGAATTTTCAAAGGAAAACTAGACGAATTCGATTTGGCAGAAAATTTGAGTCAGAACTCATATCTTCTAGTCCAATTCTTGAGTTTGAAGGAAAGAAAATTTGAGTCAGATCTCGAATCTTCAAGGAAAGACTAGATTAATTGGATTTGGAAGAAAATTCGAGTCTGTAAACACCCCAAATTTTCCTCATCTATTCTTAAAAATCCCTCCTCGTGTAGTGCCAACCCTGTAGGTCAGTGTAGGAGTCAAACCCCGAGTGAGTTTCAAAAAATCAACATTTTACCCATTTTCATTAGGAAAATTATCATTTTACCCCTAGGTCATCCCGGACCCTAGTCAGTCGGAGTCAACTAAGCTCATTGGTCAGTTCAGGACAGTTAAAATATCAGTCATCTCAAGCTCATCTGAGCTCACAATGAACATACCATTTTCATTTCTGACCATTCCTGCCAAAATGGGATCATTTCTTCAAAAATGAGCTCATTTCTCACTCGAATCCAAGCCAATTGTCTCCAAGTCAGTCATTCCCAGTCAGTCATGTTCCCCAGAGTCTAACTTGAGCTCACCAGGAGTTCAAGTGCTCCAATTTCAGTTCAAAACCATTTCTAAATGTCTAGGAGCCCATTTTAGCTCTTTCAACTGAAATTGAGTTGAGTTTAGTCAATTGAGCTAGTGTTCAAGCTTTGATTTTAGTTCATGTCAGTATCACTGACCTTTGTTCTAGCTCAAACCTAGCTCAGGTTCGTAATTCACTTCACTCCAGTAATCATTCCGTACCATTTCTCTAAAAATGGCAACTTTTCTTGAAAATTCAGTCGGAAAGGTCAGTTGAGTCAGTGCCTGGTCAGTTCATTTGAGTTCTGAAACTCTAAAACCCAGCTCAATCTAGCTCATCTCAGTTCAATCCAGCTCGAACCCCAATTTTTAGTGTCACTCTGACCCAGTAGAGTCCCGAAAACCATTTCTTGAGATATTTTGCAAATTTTATCAATTTTAATGCTTTTTAAACTGGTACAAGTGTCAATCGGGGTCTGACATCCAAAATTCTTTATTCAAGGTTAGCATTTCGCATAACATTTCATGTCATTTCTCATCATTTCATATCATTTCTCAGCATTTCATAACATTTCATCACATTTCATTTTCGAAGTCCAGAACTCCAGCTTTATAAATTTCAATCCAGATTGAGTTTTAAAAGTTTTCAAAAATCAATTTCAAACCTCGGGTTTCCAAAATTGACATTTTCACCCCGGGAGTCTAAATTTGGAAATATTTTCTCAAGAAAAATAATCTGGATTTCTTTCAAAATCAAATTTTCAAGTTTTACACTGGATTTGCTTCGCAATGAGCTATTGAACTTCAAAATCTGAGCTCGTTTCAAAAACTGCCAAAAATAGCTCATTTTGTCTGAAAATAGATTTGGAAGCATTTTCTCAACAAAAAACAATTTGGATTTCTTTCAAAATTACATTTTTAAATTCTACATTGGATTTGCTTCGCAACGAGGTATTGAACTTCAAAATCCGAGCTCGTTTCAAAAACTGCCAAAAATAGCTCGTTTCATCTGGAAAGTTTCTGAAAAGACTATTTTACCCCTTTAATCGTCAAAATGAATTTCAAAAGTGGAATTTGGACCCGCTCTGAGATGGCCCATCCATTTGCCTTTTCTGTTTTAATTTATAAAAAAAGAAATTTTTTTTTTTACCTTTTTCTTTATTTTTTTTTTGTTTTATTTTTTTATTATTTTATTTTCCTAAGGTGGGACCCACAAGGGGGTCGACCACCCTAGCCCTCAATCCAGCCCATTTCCTTTCTTTCTTCCTCCATTTTTTTTTATTTTTATTTTTATTTTTATTTTTTTTACTTTCCTTTTTTTTCTTTTTTTTCTTTCTTTTCTTTCTTTCTTCTTTCTTTTTCTTTCTTTCTTTCTTTCCTCCTTTCTTTCCTCTCTCAGCCACTCACGTATACCCTATCCAGCCCCTTCTCTTCCTCTTTCCCTCTCCTTTTCCTCCCTTTCTTTCCTTTTCTTTCTCCCCTCTTCTTTCCTTTTCCTTTTCCTTCTTCCCTTCCTTACTCTTTTCTTCCTCCAAAGCCATACTGCTGTAGCCTTGGGCATTACACAGCCTTCTTCATTAATCAATGGTAACTTAGGGAAAGATATCATCTTTCCTAAGTTACCAATCAAAAACAAAAGGAAAAAAAGAACGGCTGGCCTCCCAAGCTCAATTCACGTCTCTCTCTCTCTCTCTCCCTTGAACTCTCTCTTTCTCACCCCTTGGCTGCAGCTTCCAGCCATTGAAACAACACCCTTGCAGCCCTCAGCAGCACCAACTAGAAGCCTCCACGCACAGCACCATTACAACCATCGATCACAGCATCTGCAGCCTTCTCCATTTGCTGCAGCAAGACCCCAAGCTATCCTTGGCTACAACTCCCAGCCATTGAAGCCACCTCCAGAGCTCCTTTCTCCAGCCAACAGCCGGCCTCCACTTTGAAGCACCATCAACGTCTTCACCTCCATTACAGCCACCTTCCACAGCAGCAGTTGGGCCTCCATCACAGCCACCTTCCACAACCGCAGTTGGGCCACCTTTCACAACAACAGCTGGGCCTCCAACAGCAGCCCTTCATTGCAGCCATCTTCAAACTTCTCAAAGGCAGCAGCCACCAAAGGGGAGCTCTTTGCAGCCACAGCCACACCTTCATCCTTGGCAGCACCACAGGGACACCTCCACAGGGACACCTCCACAGCAGCATAGCCATCTCCAGCAAGCCTCCTTCACACCCTTGCTACCAGCCACAACCAACTTCAAGTGCAGCCACTACCTTCATCACACGTTCCAGCCGGCACCTCCTTCTTGACTTCCAGCCATCCTCACCTTGGTGCCTTTGACGCCCCAACTTCCTCAACCTTGGATCATCTCCACCACATCCGCTTTCCTTCAGCCAATCCCAGCAAACCCAAGGTAAGAGCTTCATCTTTTTACTTTTTTATTTTCATTACTTTCTTGCTTAAGGCTACATGGAGTATGGGATCCCTCCGATGGATGGATCGGATCCCCTATCACCATAGCCAAAATTGAGTTTAGATTATACCCCCTTGATTATTTTTGTTTTATCATTGAATTCATGTAAATTTCGTATTATAGGCCTCATATTTAGATTATTTTAATGCTTTATAGGTATTTTGATTAGTTTCTTTAATATTTGCTTATTAGTTTATAGGTTTTGATTTTAAGCGTCAGTCCAGCCTTCGTTTCATGTTTAATTGTTCATCTATAAATTTCAAAATTTTTATAATAGATGTATGGGTTAATCATTCATTTCTCTGCAAAAATTCGGATCGATTTGAGTTTAATAACTCTATCTAATAAATCCAAAGTCCAGATCAGGTTTTAAACCCTCTGGAAATTCCAGATTCCCATTTAGCAGGGTTGTCGACCCAAGATCGCCTCCATGGATGATTCAATTTTCCCTAAAAAAATCATAGTGGATTCATCATTGAATATACTGATTATCTGGAAATTTTAAAGTTTTTCCAGTTTGTTTTACTCTCTGTAAAAAATCAGATTTCCCAGACCCCTGGGAAAATCTCGATTTTCTTTTGTCAGGGTATAGACAGACCCTAATGCATCAAGTCCTCCCAATCCGTCGCCCGTATGCAAAAACTTTCAACATAAAAGTTGTTCCTAACATAATTTACTGTCATTTCCCAAAATTTGGAAATTTTTGAATTTGTTTCATTATTTTTACCGGATTTTCTATTTCTGTGTTACAGATTCCAATATCCAGAAATCTCAGAGATTTAGGTCTCTGATAACAGTATGGCCTTTTCTAAACCATAACCCGAATCCCAATGGTGTCAAAAGATAAAATCTTTCTATGTTTGTCAGGGACATTTTCCCACAATTTCAGCCATTTTCCCATCTTTCTTCCATTTTTCCCACATTTTCTACCGAAACCTGTCTGTTTCCCCTAAATCCTAGAGTCGCCGGATTCCGATCCGACTTGCCGGAGTGGCACAGCTCCGACCATAGGTCAAAACCAGAAAATGTAAAATTCAAAAATCCTTGCCTTACTGTCCTCTATCACCCCATAAAATTTGGGAAATTTTTATGGAAGTTTGATATCCTAAATTTCCTTTAGAATCAACATTTTAGGCAAAAATCACAAAATTTAGGGTTTTTATTTGAATTTCCATATTTAAAAAATACAAAAAAATAGATTTTCTAGCTCCATTATGTTTTTAGGGTTATTTTAGGTGTCCATGACAAATTTGGTTTAATTCCAAGTTCATTTGCTCCATGTGTTAGTTTATCTTTAAATTCAGAAGCGAAAATCAGGCGAAAATCAAGTTAAATTTGATATTTTATGATATTTTCGCCATTTTAGGGTTTTTATCATGTACATGAGCATGTAGAATAATATTAGGGTTAATTTCAATGTCATTTGCATTTCATATTTTTCAATTTTGCAAAATTTATTTCAGAAAACCCTGGTTTTAAGGCCATAGTCTTGTTATCAGGGGTATTTTGGTCATTTTGACCTAAATTTCGAAATTTCAATTTATAATTCTCCAAAATTTCATGCATATCATCATATTTTATCATATTATGTTTGATTTATTTTATTTGATTTTCAAAATTCCAAAATCTACAAAAATTCTTTCAGAAAACCCTGATTTCAAGGTCATCAGGGGTATTTTGGTCATTTTGAACCCCAATTTCGAATTTTCAAGTTTATTTTCAAAATTTATTCATTATTTATTATGTTTATATCAAAGGGGGGGTATGAATTTGGGTTTATATCTGAATAATATCCGATAATTTCTCATATTTTCGGATAAATTCAGAATAACCTACATTTTTGTGCTAACCTTGTTTTCTAGTTTTGCAGGAACATTCGAGAAGAAGACTTAGATTTTATTTTTTTATTTCAAATTCAATGTAACCTCAAATGTAATAATTTGGAATAAGAGTTACTTTTCTGCTTAGAATAGGGCTGCATTGCATATAGTTTAATTTATGCAAATTTCGATATTTGATGTATGATTCATGTGCATTTATTTCAAATCCACTATGGTTTACACGAATGACACGTGCACAAGCTTTTATGGAGTTTATAAACTCGGTGGGATTCATATTTATGGCCATAGTCAGAATACGAAGAAAACCAAGATTTATGATCTTTATATCAGCCACATTCAGCCTACACTCTTAGGCTAACTTCAAAAATGCACTGCATTTCTCAAAGTTTCAAAAGGATTTCCCAATTCCTCAATGAAATTCCCTTTTCAAATTCATATTCATTCATTCATATCATTCAAATTGCATTATTTTCAAACTCATTTTCCAATTTCAATTTCAGAAAATTCAATTTTCTCAAGAATTTCCAAGTCTTTCTCAGGATCTGATTTTCTCAAAATCCTAAGTTTTCAAATGACATTTCAAAGCATTTCCCAAGTTCAAATCAAGATTTTCCTATGTTTTCAAATTCTCAAATTTCAAAATCCCAAGTTTTCAGAAATCGATTTTCTCATATTTTTCAGTTTTCCTGAGAATTCATTTTCCATTTCAAAAGTCATTTTCCAATAAATTTCTTAGATTTTCTCAAGATTCTCAAATCCATTTTCTCATAAAAGAAATTCCAAGTTTCCAATCTCAAAACCAATTTTCTCAGTTTTTCAAGCTTTCCTGAGAAATCACTTTTCAATGCAAATTTCTGATTTCCAATGAAATTCAATGATTTTCCCAAAAACTCCAATTTCAAGCACTTTTCCAATCAGTTTTCCAAATGCATTTCAATTTTCCAAAGCAAACATCATAGTTTCTCAAACTTGCATTTTTTAAAAATTTCATAGCACAAGCCTGATTCTTTGTGCATTCTAGGAAAAATAGAGCATAATTTAGCTATTTGAGTCAAATTAAAGCACGTAATTGATCCTTGGTTCAATTACCCCTGGTAAAGGCGCCAGGAACGGTTGAACCTCGTACTGACAGGTGGATCCCATTCCACGGAATTTTCCCGCAAATTTTAAAAACGGAGGCGAGTAAATTTTCAAAATCATTTTCAAAACTTTGGTCGAGTTTGACTTGCAAATTCGTTTCTCTCTCGCAAGGGAGGGGAAAAATTTTGCGATGATAACAGAGTCGAAACTCGAATTTTTTAGACCAATTCTTGAGTTTGAAGAAAATAAACTTCGAGTCAGATCTCGAATCTTCAAGAAAAGACTAGATGAATTGGATTTGAAAGAAAATTCGAGTCGGAACTCAGATTTTCTAGACCAATTCTTAAATTTAAAAGAAGGTTCGAGTAGGAACTCGAATTTTTAAAGGAAAACTAGATGAATTGGATTTGGAAGAAAATTCGAGTCGGAACCCAGATTTTCTAGACCAATTCTTGAATTTAAAGGAAAAAAAATTCGAGTCAGAACTCAAACTTTCAAAGGAAAACTAGACGAATTGGATCTGGAAGAAAATTCTAGTTGAAACCCAAATTTTCTAGGCCAATTCTTGAATTCGAAGGAAGAAAATTCGAGTCAGAACTCAGACTTTCAAAGGAAAACTAGATGAATTGGATTTGGAAGAAAAATTGAGTCAGAACCGAGATTTTCTAGACCAATTCTTGAATTTGAAGGAAAGAAAAATCGAGTCAGAACCCAGACTTTTAAAGGAAAACTAGACGAATTGGATTTGGAAAAAAATTCGAGTCGAAACTCAGACTTTCTAGACCAATTCCAGAATTCAAAGGAAAGAAAATTCGAGTCAGAACTCAGACTTTCATAGGAAAACTAGACGAATTGGATTTGGAAGAAAATTCGAGTCGGAACTTAGACTTTCTAGACCAATTTTGGGATTTGGATTTAAAAATTGGCTTGAAAGCTCGATCAGTATGAAGACTGAATTTTGGAATAGTTTGACTAGTGCCAAACTGGATTTTGGAATAGTTCGACCAGTGTGAACTGAATTTAGGGAGTTTGACCAGTGAAAACTGGATTTGGGAAGTTCGACCAGTAAAAATCAGGTTTTAGGAAGTTCGACCAGTGAAACTGGATTTGGAGAGTTCGACCAGTAAGAACTGAATTTTGAAAGTTCAACCAGCAAAAACCGGGTTTTGAAAGTTTGACCAGTGAAACTGGATTTGGAGAGTTCGACCAGTAAGAACTGGATTTAGAGAGTTCGACCAGTGAAACTGAATTTTAGGAAGTTCGACCAGTAAAAACCGAATTTTGAAAGTTTGACCAATAAAAACCGAATTTTGAAAGTTTGACCAGTAAAAACCGATTTTTGCAAGTTCGACCAGTGAAACTGGATTTAGAGAGTTCGACCAGTAAGAACTGGATTTAGAGAGTTCGACCAGTGAAACTGGATTTTAGGAAGTTTGACAAGTAAAAATTGGATTTTGAAAGTTCGACTAGTAAAAACCGGATTTTGAAAATTCTACCAACAAAAAATGGATTTTGAAAGTTCGACCAGTGAAACTGGATTTGGAGAGTTCGACCAGTAAGAATTGGATTTATGGAGTTCGACCAGTGAAAACTAGATTTAGGTGGTTCGATCAGTGAAAACTAGATTTGGTGAGTTTGACTAGTGAAAACTGGATTTAGTAAGTTCAACCAGTGAGAGTTTGATTTAAGGAGTTCGACGAGTAAGAACTGGATTTAGGTGGTTCGACCAGTGAAAATGGGATTTGGTGAAAAACTCGACTCGAAGGTCAAATTTGGAAATGACTGGTGTTTTGAAAAGTGCTTGTTGATTGTGATGGGAGATTTTCAATCTTCACCCTCACGATGACCTGGACAACTTGTCGGGGTCTCAGGATTATCCCTTATCCTGAATGGGTGTGAATTTGATGCAATTGGATGCAAATGAATGCAAACAAATGCAAATTAATATAAATAAATGAATGCAAACAAATGCAAATGAATGGTGAGAGATTTTGTTTGATCTTGCCTGCTGTGAACACCCCAAAATTTTAAAAAATTTATAAAAATTCCCTTTTTGCCCCTGGTTCCCATTTTCTGAATAATTGAATCAGTTTTTGATCAAAATTCTTGTTATTTATCGGATTCACTGGAATCCAAATCTATTCTCAATATCGAACCCAATTTCAATTTCGGATCCGATATCAAAATCTAAATCTGAGCCTTGTTATCCAATTTTCAAATCGAATTTATAAAAAATCCAAAAATAGTTTATGAATGGCCCAGACAGTTCATCCGGCATCCATTTGGATCCACTGCTCTTTATTTCTCGATTCGAGGTCCAAAACTCAAATATTTTCTCAAAACCTTGGATCAAAACTTGTTTTCTGAAGAAATTTTCAAAGAATAACTCTAAATTCTCAGAAAACCCCTCTTTTGTAAATATTTTTAAAATTTACAAAAATAGTTTAAAATCCCTTATTTTTCTCATAGCTTTAGAGTTTTTATTTCAAAAACACAAAAAATAGAAAATATAAAGGAAAAGAACAAAAAAATAGAAATAGAAAAAGAAAATACAAAAAAATAGTTTAGAAACCCCTTTCTTGAAAGTATTGTTTTGATAAAAACCTCTTTTGAGAAAACCTTTTGAAAGGAGCCTCTTTTTCAAAAAAATTCAAAAACCTTATGGACCTCCCTTGTAAAACTCCTAACGGCTTTCTGTTATAAGACAGAGTCGCGAGGTCCCCTTTCGATCATTGCCTCTTTACCTCTCGACCCGAATCTCTCAAGCTTCTTCTCCTTTCTCCTTCCCCTTTTCTTTCTGGTCCTTCCTCTTGATCGACTGAAGAAAACTGGATCCTCCTCCCAGCCAGCCGATAGTAAGTATCTCTTTTTCTCCGTTGCTCTGTAGAATTGCATAACAATCTTGCGTATATCGATTGCTGATTCATATTTTCGTTAAGTTGTTTATGCCATTTCCCTTTAGCATTCATCCTTTTCATTTCCCCTTTTGCTGCTTTCATTTTTTTGTTGTTGTTGTTGTTTTGGTTAAATTAATCTCAATGCTGCAGTGGGTATTGCCTCGGTCGATACCTCACAAGCACCATATCTGATAGCCCATTTTCCACCACCCATTGAAAGCACGTGTGGCAATGTTGGTCTGCATATAGCAGCACTGATCTGCCGATTGCGACAGAGTATGGATTTCCCTTTTTTTTATTGTTTTAGCATCATCATTCATTTCTCTGTTTCATGTTGATTTTGGTTATAATGCATCGCTGCATTTGAGAATCATATTCACTACTCTGTATTACATTACCAACATATAATTTGTATATTCATCTTGGCATTCATTCATTTCATTTTGATCTGCCCTGCATCATGAATCGTGCATGGTGATGAGGTTCTCATACATCTGCAAATGTGTCTACCCATGCTGCATTAGCTTCCCCCTTCTCATCTACGCATGATTCCATCCCTTATACTTGACCGGATCACGAACTCCGATTAATCAATATCACTTGATCTATGTCTTCGGTGAATGATTTGGTCATTGTTTTCATTGATGGCAAGATGCTTGTTCTTCGAATTGGAATTATCTGCTTAAGCCGATGGATATTCCTTTTGACTTCTTACACTATCGTACCTTCATTCCAATTCTGTGTCATATTATAGTGGCATTCCATTTGCATTATCTATGCCTCACCGGATCATTTTTGTGTGATTTGTAGGAGTCTCTCATCTTTCTTTAGCACCACACTTTCCTGCATCTGTATGTTTTTGCTTTAAATCGTTTGCATTATCCATCATACATCCCATCTCCTTATACCTATCATCCATTCATGGCATTCCCTCATCTCCAGTATCACTTCACTGCAGAGTATGACATCGATCACTCCTTTATTGCATTTCAATATACATTGATATATAGGGTATATAGTACCATCGTATGATGGACTTGTTCCCCTTTCAATTTCTTCCTTTGGTTCGGTTCTATTTTCCTTTCATTTTTTTTATTTATATCTAATATTTAGTTTCAATCTTACTTCATAGCATGCGTTGTTCATTATCTGTGTATCCTGTATATTTGGAATCATTGCAAATTGGCCGGTTGATCTTCACATTATGTTTCATATCGGGTATAAGTTTATCAGCATCACCTACCACTTCATTTTATTAGTCTCAGATGTTTCTTTTCTTCTAACATTCCTGGTCCCACTAGTTTGAATCAGGAGCCAAGAATATTGTAGTGTAGTTCTGCAGAAAATGTGGTTTTAATCTGCCCAAATATAGATAATGGACCACGTGTTGTACCCAAAGATAACATTGGCAGGAGTGATACTGTTCAAGATATAAAATTAGAAGCTGGAGACTCTGTTGTGCTCATTGCTCACAATAGGTTAGCCTTGCTTGACAAGAATCTAAGAAATGTGGCAGTAAAGAAGAAGTGCTCTGCCTATTGCTCCAAAGACAATGCTTTATGCTGACACAAAAAAATTGTTTTGCAGGACAAAAGGTTAAGTTGCAATGTTCGATCTCCAGCAGAGGACCATCTCTGATGATCTTCAACCCCATTTTGCCAAGTGTGTTGTATGGTCCAATGACATAGAGAATAATGCATTATTCAGTAAGTGTGTAATTATTATGGCAAACAATAATCTCGTGCATCGAGGCATTTCGCGTGAGATGATTCATGTGAAAATAAGGGCCTGGGATGACAATGACATTTTCATCCGTACTACTTTAAATCACACCAGGTATTGTCATCCTAGATAGAGCACTTCACTCTGCATGTCTCTCCAGTAGTTCATGCTCACAACAAATTAATTTTTCACTGTGTGGCATAGTTCGCAGCGACTCATTTTCACATAAAAGTTTGTCCATGCACAACATGGTATCATCCATACATTTCTTTGTTTCAAATACACAAATAGCATATGAGCATCCCTACATTTTATCACATTCCCTTCAGCAATGTATGCATCTCGATTGCGAATTCACATCCCTGTTTCAAAATGCACATACTCACTTTGAACTCACAGTTAAGATCAGCATACTAAAACTGATGTTGTAGCAGATTCAACATGCTTGAATCCACAATTGCCATGAGCACCCTTTCATATTATCCATGCTGCACTGACATTCCTCATTGAAGGTTCCTACACCTTCCCTCATGTTCAACATCCACTGTTACATAGCAATACACACTCTAACCCCATTACACCACCTGTTGTACCTGCTACACAGTAGCACAACAGCTTTTTCGGTACATACCCTCCATCAAACAACATTTATCTCACATCCTGTCACAATACTTCCCAACACAACACTTGCCTACAACGCTCATAGCACATTATCCACCTCCTGTATCAGCTACCCATCAGCATCCACACTATCTTTATTCCATCTTCACCACTATTGTATTCCACACACATCTTTCACAGTACCTACACTGCACATTATCCCCTCTACAACCATTATCTCACCTCATATTAGTTTCCCTGTTATGCCCAGCATCACACCACAACACCCTGCTGTAATATCTCATACCTCCATCACCTGCAACTGCCTATCACATTCCAGCACTACTGTCACCTACCACTGCATACATCCCCTGCTGACTACATTCCACTGTCACTATTCCTATTTGCTATAATTTCCAGAATCATTCATGCTGCAATACATCCAGCACACCCCCCCTGCACTCTATACCACTAACAACTACCCTTCTCCACAACACCAACAACACTCACTTTCCACTTTACTTGCGGCGTTTGCACCTTACACTTAGCACCTAGGCACCTAACACCCGCAACACCTTGCACCTATGTATTCATCATACATACCTTTACTTTCAACCACCATTTCTTGTAGCGCCACATCTTGCATCTACACAACATCAACACATCTCCAACCTCACTCCCATCATCACCTTTACCTCATAGCAAGCTTGATTGGTTGTACCTGTTAAGTGCACTGCTTCACATCACCATTCACATTTAGCACCTTCATCTCTATCACCTTTCCCAGCAACCTACCTCTGTCACCACAACACTCTCTTCATTACAGCATCTTTCCACACTCATTCCCTGCAACCACCCACAACATACATGTCATTTTTACTTCAGCTTACAGCATATTCCTATCACCCATTACAATATCATGTATATCCTACCATGTGCATTACAATATATGTCTCTTCATTAAGATAGTATATTATATAGATATCATAGAATTCATCTTTTTAGGATTTGATATATGCATTTAACAACCATTCTCACCCTTAGCTTAGGATATCATATATGTTAGCATTCATTCTCTCAATAGTTTAGTTTGTCACACTTACATTCCAATACATAAGATTTCTCATCAAATGTGATACATTACATCTCCATTAGTATAAAGTACATGCATGAGCCTTTCATTAGTTGCATCTTAGGATTCAATGTGATATTATGTAAATTGCTTTCTATATACATCTTGTACTAACTTGAAGTTTTCCTTTTTAGTTTAGGAATTTTATCATTGGAATTTCAATTCCTAAGTTGTAATAGCTAGATATCAATGAGAACTTTCCTTTCCAGCATTAGAATAGAATGTATGAGTATAAAATTACTTGTTTCATATCATTTTTGCTTTTATTTTCAAAAATCCACAATGGTGAAACACGAATGGCACGTGCACTATTCTAATAAGAGGTAATTAGTCCTAAGTAAATGATTTACATTTATGGCCATTGTCAAAATGTGAACAATACTTAGGATTTTTATCTTTTATGGAATAACATTAGATCCACACTCGGGTCTCTTTTCAAAAATCATCATATTTTCTGAAATTTTCTTTCTTTATCAGAGTTTGATTTGTAAATTAATTTGAAATATATTTATGGCCATAGTCAGGATATATGGAGTGTTAATTTCATTTTAAACCCTATAAAGGCACCAAAATATATTTTATTCTTTATCTGAATTTAAATACAGATTACTTTATAATACATCTATGACCATAGTCATGAATGCATTATAACTTTAATCTTATTTTAAATTCTCCTAAAGAATGAAATATGCTTTTCAAATCCAATTTTCAAAATTCTTTTAACTCATTCATCATTTAGGATAGAATTGCATTCTTTTTCATATTATTTCAAAAATCCAAGTGATTTTGAGATAATTCTTCAAATATCTTCCTCACTTTTCAAATCAATCTTCAATTATTATTTATAAATTCAAATTCATCTTTCTATTCTCAATTATATCTTATTTCAAGATTAAAACTTCAATATTTCAATTTCAAAGTTCTATTCAACTTTGAAATTTTAAAGTTCATCTCTAAATTCAAAATTTGATTTCCAACACAAATCAAATTTTCAAGTTCGATTCAACTTTGAAATTCCAAATCCATTCCCAATTCCAGATTTTCAAATCCAATTTCATTTTTCAACTTGATTTCAATTCTAGACTCAGTCCCATTTTCGATTTTCATCTGGATTCTTGAATCCAAAATCCATTTTCAAATTCCATCTTTTGAATTCAATCCGGATTTCTCAAATCCAATTCTATTTTAAATTACCATCTGGATTTCTCAAATCCGATCCTATTTCTAAATTCCATCTAGATTTCTCAAATCCAATTCCATCTTCAAATTCCACTTGGATTTCTCAAATCCAACTCCAGGTTCAATTGTATTTTTCAAATTCCATCTAGATTTCTCAAATCCAATTCCATCTTCAAATTCCACCTGGATTTCTTAAATCCAACTCCAGGTTCAATTCTATTTTTCAAATTCCATCTGAATTTCTCAAATCCAATTCCATCTTCTAATTCTATTCGGATTTCTCAGATCCAACTCCATTTTCAGATTCTATTTGAATTTCTCAAATCCAATTCCATCTCCAAATCTCACATTGATCTTCAATTTTAAATTCAAATCTCAACTCTATTTTCGAAATTCACTTTTCAAATCTATTTCCCTAGTCTAAATTCAATTTCCAAATTCAATTCCTGTTTTAGGTTTTGAATTTAAGCTCAAGATTGAGAATTCTTTTCAAAATCGATTTTTGAGAATCAAATTCAAAGTTCATTTTGACTTTGAAAATTTTCCTTTTACTTCAAATTCTATCTCAGTTTAAAATCTTCTTTTCTCTTCATTTCTTCAATTCACGATCTATTCTCAAAATCTCTGATTATTCCAAGACTTAAAACTTCAAGTCTCTTCTTCCAGATCTATTTCAAGTTCTAAGTTAGATTCAAAATCTAACTTTCCCAAAACAATTTTCAAAAATGATTTCTTCAAAATATTTTCAAACTTATTTCAAGATCACTTGGATAATCCCAAAAGTTCTAAAATTATTCTTCTTAAAAGCATACATCTCTGCATTTACATTACACAAGCATGATTCTTTGTGCATTTTTAGACTTAGAATAATTTCTTAGACAATATTTAGGCAAATCAAAAGGCATAAGTTTGATCCTTGGTTCAATTACCCCTGGTAAAGGCGCCAGGAACGATTGAACCTCATACCGACGAGTGAATCTCGTCTCTCCATTTTCCCACAAATTTTCAAAAATGGAGGCGAGTAATTTCGAAATATCTTTTAAGGTCAAGTGAGACCTTTGCAAAAGAGTTCCTCTCTTCTTTCTTTTCTTTTCTCTTCTCTCTTCTTTTTCTATCTTTTATTCTCCTTTAAAAAGGGAATATAGACTAGAGAGGAAAAGAGAAGGGAAAGAGGAAAAAGCGGAACCATGAAAAATTTTGCAATGATCACACTTGCATACAGGATATTTTGAAGTAAAGACAAATTTAAAAAAAAAATGCCTTAGTGTAACTAGGGAGTAAGTGTGATCATTGCAAAAAATTTTTCTCTTGTTTCCCTCTTTTCCTTCTCTTTGCCTTTCTAACCTCTATTTCCCTTTTTGAAGGGGAATAAAAGATAGAAAAAGAAGAAAGAAGAGAAAAAAAAGAAGAGAGAGAAACTCTTTTACAAAGGTCTCACTTGACCTTAATTTTGAAAATATTTTGAAATTACTCACCTCTATTTTTGAAAATTTGCAGAAAAAATGTAGAGACGGGATTCGCTCGTCGGTATGAGGTTTGACTGTTCTTGGCACCTTTACCAGGGTTAATCGAACCAAGGATCGAATTTTATGCCTTTTTGCTTTGCCTAAATATTGTCTAAGAATTTATTCTAAGTCTAAAATGCACAAAGAATCATGCTTGTGCAATGCAAATGCAAAGATGTATGCTTTTTGAGAAAATTAATTTTAGAACTTCTGAGTTTATCCAAGTGATTCTGAAATAAATTTGATAATATAGTGAAGAAATGATTCAAAGGGTTGAAAATTTGTATGAAAAAATTAGATTTTTGAATCTAACTCAGAATTTGAAATAGATCTGGAAGAAGAGACTTGAAATGCCAAGTCTTGGAATAATCAGAGTTTGGAAGATGAATTTTGAATTGAAGAAATAAAAAAAGAAAAGGAGATTTGAAACTTGAGATAGAATTTTGAGAAAAAAATGGAGTTTCAAAGTCAAAATGGACTTTGAATTTAAATGGATCGATTTTGAAAAAGGAATTCTTAATTTCAGAACCTGAAAGATGAATTAAATTTGGATTTAGACTTAAGAAGAAAATGGTTTTTGAAAATAAGAATTGGATTTGAAATCTAGAATCCAAGATGAAATTGGTTTTTGCAATCCGGAATCCAAGATGAATATTGGATTTGGAAATCTGAATCCAAGATAAAATTGGATTTTAAATCTGGAATCTCATATGGAATTGGATTTTAAATCTGGAATCCGAGAAGGAATTGAATCCGAAGTCTGGAATCCTAAAAGAAATTGGATCCAAAGTCTGAAATCCAAGATGGAACTGAAATCTGGATTTGGGAATGGATTTTGAAAATGGGATTTAGATTTTGGAAATATAGATAAAACTCAAAATTGGATATGAGAAATCCTAAATCGATTTTGAAATTGAAAAGGAGGATGAATTTTAGGAAAAATCGATTTTCATAGTGAATACTAAGTTTTAAAGTTTGATTTAGGATTTAAGACTTAGAATTTTGGAATTTTGAGAAATAAAGAATAAATCTTGAATTCTGACTGAAATCAGAAGATGATCTGGAAGATTTGGGAACCTGAAGTGAAGAATAAAGAATAAAACTTGATTTTTTAAAACTTGAATTTTTGAAATTAGGTGATGAATTTGGGAATTTCAAAGTTAAATTGAACTTTAAAATTTGATCTGGAATATTGAATTGAATTTCAAAACTGAATCCTGAAAATGTAAATGAATTTAAATTTTCAAAGTTGAATTGAACTTTGAAATTGGATTTGAATTGGAAATTGAATTTTGAATATAGAAGTGAATTCGAGATTTCAATGTCAAATTGGACTTTGAAATTGAAGTTTGAATTTTGAAATGAGATAGAATTTGAGAATAGAAAGATGAATTTGAATTTATAAGAATTGAAGATTGATTTGAGAAGTGAAGAAGATATTTGAAAATATATCTCAAAATCACTTAGATTTTGAAATAATTATGAAAAGAATTTTGAAAATATGATGTAATTCTATCCTAAATGATGAATGAATTTAAAAGAATTTGAAATTGGGTTTTGAAAAGCATATTTCATTCTTTAAATGAATTGAAATAAGATTAAAGATATAATACATTTCTGACTATGGTCATAAAATGTATTATATAATAATCATATTTAAATTCAAGTGAAGAATAAAATACATTTTGGTGCCTTTATAGAGTTTAAAATGAAATTAACTCACAATATATCCTCACTATGACCATTGATATATGTTTTGAGTTAAATTTAAGTTAAACTCTGATAAAGGAAGAGAATATTTAGAAAAATATGATGATTTTTTAAAAGCGATCCAGTGTGAATCCAATGTTATTCCATAAATGATAGAAATCTTAAGCATTGTTCACATTTTGACTATGACCATCAATGTGAATCATTTGCTTAAGACCAGTTACCTTTTATTAGAATGATGCACATGCCATTCTTGTTCCCATTCATGAATTTTTGAAAAAAAAGAGAAAAATGAGATGAAAAACATAATTTTATAAAAGGCATGGCCATATATTCTAATCTAATACAAGAAATGTAAAATTCTCATTATAATATGACTATTACAACTTTTTAATTGAATTAAGATAAAAAATGCTTAAACTAAGAAGGAAAATAACATTTTCTACCTAATTTCTACAAAAATTCAAGTTAGCACAAGGTAAAAGATAAATGCAGAAAGAAATATCACATATGATCATGCTTTAATGAAAATGATGATGTCTATATAGTATCTTATACTTACATGAGAATCACAATGCATATGAATCGACTATCATGAAATTCAGAAAAGATTACATAGTTGGATTGCAATCTAAGACCTAAAACCTGTAATTATACTTAAGGCATGATGTCCATGTTATGACATGTCAAAACTTGGGAAAATGAAATAAAAGGGAATGGGTTGTGGTAGAAATAGTGGCAGTACAATAGAAGATGCTGTGAAGGTATTGTGAACACCCCAAATTTTTCAAAAGTTTGTAAATATTCCCTTTTTACCCTTTATCATCATTTTCTAGGCAATTGAGTTAGTTTTAAATCTAAAATACCAGTTTGTTTCTCAAAGTTTTACTGAAATTAAATTCATTTTATATATCTAACTCAATTTCGGATCTGGATCCAGATAATAAATTCAAATCTGAGCTTTGTCATCCGATTTTTAAATCAAATTCTCAAAATTTTCAAAATAACTTTTAGAAAAGCTCAGATAGTTCATCTGATATCCGTTTGGATCTATCATGTTGTATTTCTCGATTCGAGATTCAAAACTCGAACATTTTCTCAAAACTTGGGCCCAAACCTATTTTCTGAAGAAATTTCCCCAAAATAGCCTTGAATTCTCAGAAAAACCCCTCTTTTGTAAATATTTCTCAAAAATTATAAAATGATTTCTAAAATCCCTTATTTCTCCCTAGTCTCATAGTTTTATTTCAAAAAATACCAAAAAAATGGAAAATACAAAGAAAAAAAAATATATATAATAGAAAAGAAACAAAAATCGGTTTGTGAAAACCTCTTTTTAAAAAAAAAAAACAATCTTTTAACTAAAACCGTTCTTTTGCAAAAATGTTTTTTGAAAAAGACAACCGTTTTGAAAATCTTTCAACAGGGAACCGCCTGAAAGTGCACTAGGATCTAGGCAACGAGCACTAGAGGGGGGGTGAATAGTGCTTTTAAAAAAATTGTCGGCGGAATATTTAATGATTTTGCAAATCTCAAAGCAAACACACAAAGAACACAAGATTTTATCCTGGTTCGGTCTAACCCGACCTACATCCAGTCCCCAAGCAAAACCCGCTTGAAATATCCACTATCAACCTTGTAAACTACAAGATCACACAGACCATAATTGGTCCCACTTTCAGTAACAACCCTACTGAAAGTAAACAACTCCTTTACACCAAGGAGTCCTTCTTTTTACAGAAAATAAGTAACAACTTACAAAACAACCTATGAGCCTTACTTTTGAATGCAAATGAGATGCAATTGGCTTTTGAGGTTATTGAAATACTCTACTCACGAATTCACTATCTCTCAAAGTGATTTGAGTGAAAAACTGAAGTGAAAATATCACGTGAGTGAGAAAACAAATACTTGAATGAATAGGAGTGAAAAGAATAAGTAAATGATTCAAATCGATTGAATTCTTGTTGTTTTTGAGTGTACAATGCACTCATATTTATAGTTAAAGTTTTCCACACGTTGAGGGTATGAAAGGGTATCAAAACTGTCCATTTCAAACGATCAAAATGTTTAAAAAATGAAAAGACACCTTTTTGAAGTTTCAGGAAAATGGCAAAATTAGTCGACTGAAACATCAGTTAGTCGACTAATAGTTAGTTATTAGTAGACTGACAGTTATCGTCGGTCGACTGATCTGTTAATCGAGCCGTTTGAAAATCTGAACTTTTGAAACTTAGTCGACTTGAGAAAAGTTAGTCGACTGATAATATCATCAGTAGACTGAAAAACCTTTTAGTCGAATGCTGCTAAAATCTTTTGAAAAACAAACATTCTGTTTGGTCGACTCATAAAAAACATTAGTCGACTGCTGCTAATTTTCCAGAAAACAGACATTCTGTCCAGTCGACTGATAAAACCTTCGGTCGACTAATTTGAGAAAAATGACTTTTTAGAAAATATGGCGCGAAAGGATTAGTCGACTAGTAAGTCTATTGGTCGACTAATAAACATGAAAATTTAAGAAAAGAGTTTTCTAAAAAGATTTTCATGAGGGTTCTTTTTAGAAAAGTTTTTCTAAAGACTTTTAAGGTGAAATGCAACCTAAATATGCACTCTAAGTAAGGCTCTTACAAGAATCTAAGACTTTTAATGAATTAAACATTTGCACACTAGTCTTCAAAGATTCTTTATCGAATTTTTCAATTTCTTCATAGCCTTAGCTGAAATGCAGTTGATTCCACTTGCTCATCATCAAAACCTTGTACTTGAAGTATCATGTATGGCTTCATTGTCGTAACAATCTCCCCTTTTTTGATGATGACAAACTTAATCAAAGATGAAGCATTTAGATGCATAGATGGAGATTTTACTCCCCCTATCAATATGCTGCAAAACATTAAAAGTTAGCACATTTAAAGCACATATATCACATATTGATTGGTTTGCATTTCCATTCATCATTTCTTCATGCATTTAGAAATACATTCATTCAAAGCTTTTCTTTTCTCTTAATTTTGCATTTCTCATGCAAGATCTCCTGCAATTTCAATGTAATTGCTATCATCTTTTTCTCCCCCTTTGTCAGAATCAAAAAGAGTAAGGGCAGAAATAGCATAAGCAAAATAGAGATACAAGTTTAAAATATTACAACCCATAAAGTATGAAAGTTCAGACAACAAAGATTAGAAAAGTGAGTTGAGCAAATCCTTGATTGAAGTAATCTCTTTCTGAATCGAAGATAGTTGTTGAGTCACATCTTCACGAAAAGTATGTTGATGTAGCTCTAAAGCTTCCAGTCTCTGCATAACTTCATCATGGTCTTGACTTGTCGAAAATTTCTTTCTTTTTGCATGAGATGAAGGTGTCGCAGAAGGTGAAGGTTCAGAAATTGATGGTTCATTAGGATCAGATGGTTCAGTTTGATCAACATTTAAATGAGGCAGATATTTAATTTTCATTCTTTTAAAAATTGTTTGATCAAAGAACTCTTTTTGCTCAATGTATTTTTCATTTATTAAAGGAACTTTGAAATGTCTAAAAATACGGGTTAAAAGACAACCATAAGGAAGAAATGGTTTTTGTTTCCACAAGTTTGTAAAATACACATTGGCCCAGTTGACAAAAATATTTCCAAATAAAACATAAAGAGCCGTAGATAGATCTGTGGAATAATAATCAAAAGAACCAGTTTTGGGTAGAACATTGTGGGCAAGGATTCATCCAGCAATGCGTGCACGAGTTTGAAGATTAGTATTTTTGAAAGGAGGGCAGTGAGGTGCTCCTGGAAGAAGAATTTGTTCAAAAACTCTTTCATCATTCAATTCAATAGTGTTGAAAAGAGTGTCTGAATGTGGAATTTCAAGAATTTCTCCAAGTAATTTCGAATCAAACTCGATTTCAACATCACGAACAAGAGAGGACAAAACTCCAGTTTCATGATCCATTTATAAATTCGTGTAAAACAAGTGAATAAGAAACGGATAGTGAAGGGTATCTGCACAAGCATCAAAAAGATGTGAAATTCCAGGAAATAATTCTCTTATATTGTAACGAGAAAATAAGTGAAATAGAACATTTCGGCCTGGTAAAATAGGTAGTGCAGAAATTGATCCAAAAGTATCATAGAGAAGAGGATTGCAAAGTAATCTTAGTGAAAAACCATGTCTTGAAGAAGGTGTAGGAGGAGGAGAACCTAAACCTTTTGCAGATGCAGACTTCGTACGAGGCATGGTTAAAAAAAATAGAGTTACAAAAAACAATGACGACTTCCAAATGATTTCCGGCAGAAGTAGAACGCTGTCTGGCGATGTGAAACAGAACCAGAGGAGGATACAATGGCTGACAACGAGTGAGAAGTCGGCCACAAGGGGATTCCGGCAATGCACTGTCACACAAGAGGGTTCCGGCGTGTTTTAAAGATGCGCCATTTACTGCAGTTGGATTCCGGCGTTTCAAGATCACAACCAGAAGACTCCGGCGTCTCCTTGTTACGGTAAGAAAATCCCAGCAAAAATGGGATCGAACGGCACTCCGAGGGTTTTTTGGAAGAAAGAGAGGCAAAAGAGAAAGAGGGTTTTCATTTTTAAGAAAAACAAAAAGATACGAAAACGAAGTGAAACAATGCTTATTTTAAAAAGAACGGGTGTTTTAAAAATCCAAGGAGTATCGGGTCCCTTCATTTAAAAAATTTAAAAAATTTTAGTTGACTAAATCTTTATCGGTCGACTAAGAATGTGCGACTCATTCAAAAAAAAATATCATCAGTCGACTAGAAATATATCGGTCGACTAATATGGTGCGATACATTCCAAAATTTAAAACACCAGTCGACTAGAATTTTATCGGTCGACTAATATAGTGCGATTTTGAGACTTTGTTCAAAAATCAGCATTTTTATAAATCCAAAAATGAGCAAATACCTAGTTCTCTCCTAATTCTCATAAAATCTTCATTTTTAAGAGGTTTAGTGAAGATATTGGCATGTTGTTCTTTAGTGGAAATAAAATTTAACGAAATATCTCCTTTTAGCACATGATCTCTTAAAAAATGATGTCTAACTTCAATATTCTTAGTTCTTGAGTGCTGAATAGGATTTTTCGAAAGATTTATAGCACTAGTGTTATCACAATAAATAGTTGTTGTGGAGTAATTCAAACCGAAATCTTTTAAGGTTTGTTTCATCCATAGTACTTGTGAACATGCTAAACTAGCCGCTATATATTCTGCTTCAGTTGTTGAGAGTGATACTGAATTTTGCTTTTTACTAAACCAAGAGACTAAGGAATTTCCTAAGAAATCACAAGTTCCACTAGTACTCTTGCGATCAGATTTACTTCCTGCAAAATCTGCATCACTATATGAAACTAAATCAAAGGAAGATGATTTTGGGTAAAACAAACCGAAATCTGAAGTATCTTTCAAATAACGAAGAATTTGTTTTACTGCAGTTAAATGAGATTCCTTTGGATTAGCTTGAAATCTTGCACACATAAAAACACTAAACATAATATCAGGTCGACTAGCTGTTAAGTATAATAGAGATCCGATCATACCTCTGTAGAGCTTAGTATCTACACTTTTACCATTTTCATCTTTATCAAGAGAAGTAGTTGTACTCATAGGATTCCTTCTTGATTTTGATGAGTCCATCCCAAATCTCTTGAGAAGTTCTTTTGTATACTTAGCCTGATTGATGAAGATTCCTTCTTCAGTTTGCTTTATTTGAAGTCCAAGGAAGTAGTTTAATTCACCCATCAAGCTCATTTCAAACTCTTCCTGCATAGCTTTAGCAAATTCTTTACAGAGAGAATCATTAGTAGAACCAAATATTATGTCATCAACATAAATTTGCACAATAAGAATATCTGAATTAAGATTTTTAATAAATAAAGTGGAGTCTACCCGACCAATGGAAAAACCAGATTGTTCTAGAAAATTTCATAGTCTTTCATACCACGCTCTTGGTGTTTGTTTGAGTCCATACAAAGCTCTTTTCAATTTGTAGACTTTTTCTGGATATTTCTCATTTTCAAAGCCTGGAGGTTGCTCTACATAAACTTCTTCATTGATGTGTCCATTTAAGAATGCACTCTTAACATCAATTTGATATAACTTGAAGTTCATGTAACTAGCAAAAGCAAGCATCATTCGAATTGACTCTAATCGAGCCACTGGTGCATAGGTTTCATCAAAATCTATGCCTTCTTCTTGATTATAGCCTTGTGCCACTAGCCTTGCTTTGTTACGAATGACTTCACCATTTTCATCCAGCTTATTTCGGAAGACCCATCTTGTTCCAATTACCGGATGATCCTTTGGTCTATCAACTAGATCCCAAACATCATTCTTAGTAAATTGGTTAAGTTCTTCAGACATGGCCAAAAGCCAAAATTCATCAACACAAGCCTCATTGATATTCTTTGGTTCTAATTTAGATATGAAAGCAACATTTGCAATATATTTTTCTAACTGCCTTCTAGTTTGGACACCACTCTTTATTTCACCAATAACTTGTTCATGTGGATGATTAGGAACTTCTTTCCAAACCGGTTGAAGAGGAATATTTTCTTGAGAAGTACTCTCTATCAAGGATTCTTCTTGAAGTATTACTTCTTCTCCTTCGCTTAGAGGTATAACCTGCTCACAATTCTCATCAAATGCAACATGTAAAGATTCTTCAATACAAGATGTTCTTTTATTGAAAATACGATATGCTTTACTTCTAGAAGAATATCCAAGAAATATTGATTCATCTAATTTTGAATCAAACTTATCAAGATTATCTTTGGTATTTAACAAGAAACATTTACTACCAAAAATTTTGAAATATGAGATCTTTGGTATACGATCATAATACAATTCAAAACATGTTTTATGTAAAATTGGTCGAATAAGAACACGATTTAAGACATAACATGCTGTATTAATTGCTTCAGCCCAAAAGTATTTTGGTAAATTTTTATCTTGAAGCATGGTTCTAGCACATTCTTGCAAAGTTCTATTCATTCTTTCAACAACTCCATTTTGTGGAGCCGCTCTAGGAAAAACAAAGTTGTGAGATATACCATGTAAATCACAAAACTTTAGAAAAGATTCATTTTCAAATTCACCACCATGATCACTACGAATTTTAATAATAGATGTAGATTTTTCATTTGTAATTCTTCTACAAAGTTTAGAAAATTCTGAAAAAGCATCATTTTTGCTTTTTAGAAAAATCACCCATGTAATCCGAGAATAATCATCTACTATAACAAAAGCATACTTGCTACCATTCAAACTTTGAATTCTAGATGGTCCAAATAGATCTAAATGTAAAAGTTCAAGAGGACGTTTTGTTGAAACTATATCTTTTGCTTTAAAAGAACTCTTGATTTGTTTACCCCTTTGACAAACATCACATAAGTGATCCTTTTTATATGGTATTCTAGGTAGGCCTCTTACAAGATCATTCTTGGATAACTTTGAAATAATTTTAAAGTGAACATGTCCAAGTCTCTTGTGCCATAACCATTGAATTTCATTTGAAACAATAAGACATTTTTCATTAAAAGAGGGTAATTCATCTAGATATAGTTCATACACATTGTTTCTTCTTTTACCTTTAAAAATGATCTTTTTAGATTGAAAATCAGAAATTAAGCATAAATCATTTTCAAAAGAAACATGAAAACCTTTATCACATAATTGACTGATAGATATTAAATTATGCATTAAACCATCTACTAAAAGAACATTTTCTATCAAGGAAAATTTTGGATTACCAATATTACCAATACCTATCACTTTTCCCTTGTTATTGTCACCAAAGGTGACGGTTCCTCCATCCTTATTTTGGAGGGTGGAAAATAACTCTGGCCTTCCAGTTATATGTTTGGAACAGCCGCTGTCCAATATCCATTTGCTCCTTATGTTGTGTACCTACAACAAAATCAGAAAACAGAGCATTTGACCCCTTTCTATTTTCGGGTCCATGAGAGTTAGTCTTAGGAACCCATATCCATTTGGATTTTGGTTTCCTTTGATAATAAATATTCTTTCTATAAAAGGATTTAGAATAAACATGTCTAGAATAATCATATCTAGATGCATTTCTATTAGAACTAGAAAGTTTAGTTCTATGAACAAAAGGTTGAGAATAATGTCTTTGATTTTTCACCACATAGTTTGGTCTATTTTGAGTATCAAAGAAGCTATATCCCAATCCGGTTTTATTAACCGAGCATCTTTGAGAACTAAAAAGTTTTTCTAGATTCTCTTGACCATTTGTGAATTTGGTCACTATAGAAAGAAGATCATTTGACTTTTCTTTAAGACTAGATATTTCTTTTTGTAAGAGATTGGTTCTAACTCCAATTTCTTTTATCTCAAGTGCTTGGCAAGAATTTTCCTTCTTGAGATCTTCTATTTCTTGAAGTAACACTTTATTTTGAGAGTCAAGAGTTAAATTTTCAGTTTTTAACTTTTTATTTTTAGAACTAAGACTCTTAAATTTAGCATATAAATCATTAAATGCTTCAAATAACTCATCATAGTCAAATTGACTTACCAAATCTTCTTGTGCTACAAAACACATGTTGGCGACTTCTTCATTTGATTCTTCATCGAAAGAGGAGTCACTATCATCCCAACATGCTTGAAATGCCTTTTTCTTCTTGAATTGGTCCTTGGGCTTGATTTTGAGAAGAGGACAATCTTTCTTGATATGTCCTGCCTTTTTGCAGTTAAAGCACTTTACTTCATTGGGAATGGAAGAATCTGCTTTCTTTGCCTTTCTTTGAAATCTTCCCTTTTTGATGAATCTTCTGAATTGCCTTGTGATGAGGGCAATATCTTCATCTTCTTCTGAATTTTCTGAGTCAGAAGTAGCCTTAAAAGCAAGAGATTTCTTCTTAGGCTCTTCTTCTTGTCTGTCTTGAAGTTGGACCTCATATGCCATTAGGTTACCAACTAAGTCTTCAAGAGTGAGAGTATTGAGATCATTTGCTTCTTCAATAACAGTGGTTTTTCTCTCCCATTCAGGAGTTAAACACCTTAGAATCTTTCTGACTAAATCCACTTGTGAATATTCTTTTCCAAGGGATTTCAAAGTGTTAGTTATATCAGTCATTCTAGTTACCATGTCTGATATAGATTCATTTTGCTTCATTTTGAACAATTCAAATTTATGAACTAAAGAAGCAATTTTAGATTCCTTTACCTTTGACGTACCTTCGTGAGTTACTAGAAGAGTATGCCAAATTTCATTTGCTGTAGAGCATTGAGAGATGCGATTGAATTCTACCTTGTCAACGCCACAATATAATGCATTCATGACTTTGGCATTTAGTGAAGCAGTCTTCTTTTCATCATCGGTCCATCGGCTGAAATCAGTTGATGGAGTTTGGTACTTTTCTGAAACAACTCTCCAGATATCGAGATCCATGGATTGCAAGAATATTGTCATTCTTACTTTCCAGTATCCATAGTTTGTTCCGTCGAAGAGAGGAGGACGAACAGAGGAGCTTCCTTCTTTGTGCTGAGATGTTGTAGTTGCCATGCTAGATGATGGTCAAATCAAAGTAATAGCAAACCTGTGCTCTGATACCAAATGAAAGTGCACTAGGATCTAGGCAACGAGCACTAGAGGGGGGGTGAATAGTGCTTTTAAAAAAATTGTCTGCGGAATATTTAATGATTTTACAAATCTCAAAGCAAACACACAAAGAATACAAGATTTTATCCTGGTTCGGTCTAACCCGACCTACATCCAGTCCCCAAGCAAAACCCGCTTGAGATATCCACTATCAACCTTGTAAACTACAAAATCACACAGACCATAACTGGTCCCACTTTCAGTAACAACCTTACTGAAAGCAAACAACTCCTTTACACCAACGAGTCCTTTTTACAGAAAATAAGTAACAACTTACAAAACAACCTATGAGCCTTCCTTTTGAATGCAAATGAGATGCAATTGGCTTTTGAGGTTGTTGAAATACTCTACTCACGAATTCACTATCTCTCAAAGTGATTTGAGTGAAAAACTGAAGTGAAAATATCACATGAGTGAGAAAACAAATACTTGAATGAATAGGAGTGAAAAGCAATAAATAAATGATTCAAATCGATTGAATTCTTGTTGTTTTTGAGTGTACAATGCACTCATATTTATAGTTAAAGTTTTCCATACGTTGAGGGTATGAAAGGGTATCAAAATTGTCCATTTCGAACGATCAAAACGTTTGAAAAATGAAAAGACACGCCTTTTTGAAGTTTCAGGAAAACGACAAAATTAGTCGACTGAAACATCAGTTAGTCGACTAATAGTTAGTTATTAGTAGACTGACAGTTATCGTCGGTCGACTGATCTGTTAATCGAGCTGTTTGAAAATCTGAACTTTTGAAACTTAGTCGACTTGAGAAAAGTTAGTCGACTGATAATATCATCAGTAGACTGAAAAACCTTTTAGTCGACTGCTGCTAAAATCTTTTGAAAAACAAACATTCTGTTTGGTCGACTAATAAAAAACATTAGTCGACTGCTGCTAATTTTCCAGAAAACAGACATTCTTTCCAGTCGACTGATAAAACCTTCGGTCGACTAATTTGACAAAAATGACTTTTTAGAAAATATGGCGTGAAAGGATTAGTCGACTCGTAAGTCTATTGGTCGACTAATAAACATGAAAATTTAAGAAAAGAGTTTTCTAAAAAGATTTTCATGAGGGTTCTTTTTAGAAAAGTTTTTCTAAAGACTTTTAAGGTGAAATGCAACCTAAATATGCACTCTAAGTAAGGCTCTTACAAGAATCTAAGACTTTTAATGAATTAAACATTTGCACACTAGTCTTCAAAGATTCTTCATCGAATTCTTCAATTTCTTCATAGCCTTAGCTGAAATGCAGTTGATTCCACTTGCTCATCATTAAAACCTTGTACTTGAAGTATCATGTATGGCTTCATTGTCGTAACACCACCTTTTGGCAAAAACCTTTTCACGAAAAATTCTCTTTTAGGGTTACATGAGTCTCTCTCTCTCTTTTCGCAAGCCCTCTCTCCAGAACCTTTTCCCTCTCTCGCCCGACCCTCCATGTCCTCCTCTACCCTTCATCACCAATGGCCTCACAGGCCTTCCCCTTTCCCCAAACCTTCCATCGCCAACAGAATGCCCCTTCATTCTCCACCCTTCGATCATTGGCCTCTCACTCGGACCATTGATCGGCAACAACACCTTTCCCTCTCGAAGTTTCTCATTTCCTCTATAAAGGAAGGCCAGCAAGAAACGAAGAGGAGGACCTTCACCCAACAATCCGCCTTCAGCATACCTTGATTCCTTTCATCGGGTGTTCATCGGCTCTTGGAAGCAAAAGGAGAGCCTCTTGGACCACGGCACCACCATCTGCCAGAAGATCACATCTCCTCCATCGGATCCCATTTTCTTTTCTCTGGCATTCATCTCCTTGGAGGAAGAGGATCTATTTTCTTTCACTCGCTTCCTGAATCGGACATCCACTTTGCATCGAGCATCGTCAAAATTCCCAGGATCGATTCTTCTTCCCTACTGTGCGAAAAGGGCATCACCTAGCGGCAGCGTACAGGAGCCACACTCCCTTCCCCTCAGCCAAAGCTTGATCACGGTAAGCATCCCTTGCCTTTGTGTCTTCTCTAATTTTTTGAGCCTTTCTTGTTTCTTTCTTGACCCCCATTAAAGCACCCCGGAGGGGATTAGGTTGCTTATTGCAACATTAATCCCCCTCTTGTGCAATAGTGAGAAGGAATTTCCTAATTCCTACATTTTTTTCTTGCTTTTTATTTCTCCTTTCAGTTTTGATCCCTTCCTCATTTCAATACAATCATGATCTATGTCTTTGTTTTCGCTCTATTTCGCATTTACCTAATGGTTGTTTTGGTTTAGTTCGAGACTCCTATCTCCCTTTTCCTTTGTTTCGAAGAATAATAACTCTTGATGTTCAGTTGAAGGATCGTTTGATGAATTCCAACGATCGAATGCATGGTAATACTTCTTTCTATTTTCAATTAGTCTTAAAAAAAAACATTCTCTGATAAAGTTCGTCCGGATTCCAAGATCAAAAGTAAATGCCATTAACAGAGTCCAACTGAGTTTCACTCAGTTCTGACGAGGAAGTTTAACATGGTGTTTTACTAATCTTACTTTTTTTTACTACGTTCTACCTTATATGCGCATCTACATTTTTTTTAAGCATTCATGTGTTTTGATTCACCACGACATCATGGTTATCGATAAACTTCCGCCTCTTCTCTTTTTGGCATCGTGGCATTCATGTTTGAATCAACTTGAGAATAAATGAATGACTCTCTGTGTTTATTATCAAATATTGTGTGCTGGCGGTCCAAAATCAGGGTCATCTCTGATTTATCGAGGAGTCCCAGGTTTGGTTTCGCTACTTGATAACTCTTGCGTGATTATATTTTAAATTTCCTTTTCTGTTTCTATATTGATTTGTCACAGGGGTTTGCATTAGATTTCATCATAGGTCATTTCACCCTAACTTGCATCATATGGACCAGGAATCCCCGTTTTTCTACCACTAGAACCCATGATAGGTCATTCAATGGCATCACCTGCGCTTAGGTTAATCCTTTCAGCCTTGACACATATTTGAGGCTGCTTACTACTACCTAAAAAAAAGAGAGGAGAAAAGCAGTTCTGAGTCTTACAGATAATAATAATAAAAAATATGTTGCAAGCACCCCAGAACTCCTTGATTGAGTTTTCTTTTCTAGTACCCTCATTGACCCCCATCCTATATTCCATCTCATATAGGCGTCAGTCATCAGGTAATGATCTTAGGTACCACTAAATGCGATCATCAATAGCTCAGAGCAGGGTAGAACGTTGCCTACAAGGTGGCCTATGTCAGGTTTTAGCTAAATTACCTCCTGCTATAAGAATGGGTTACTACGATATTGGAAATCAAGCTAAAAAAAAAACTGAAAAGGTATGTCAAGGCATATCCAAGTTGTCAGTACACATTCAATCCATTCATGCTAGCCTCTGTTGTATTAGGTTAGGGACGTTTTACAGGGGGGTTACCCAAAACTATTGTTCAGCAGTTAGGTGATTTACATGCCTTTGATCATTCAGCATCTCTATTGTTGCTTTGATTTGCAAGGCTCATTTGAGTCATTTTGTTGGGCTTCATTGTAATGAGATTATTAATATCTTTCAGCAGGGCTTGACTAATTCTTGTCCGAAATCTTCTGGTGGTGGAAAATTTTGGGTTAGTAATCTACATTCTGAAGATTATGATGGCAGTATTATCTCTCAATATAAGCAATTTCGTTCTGAGTGTTATGTTTGATATATTACTTAGTGATCTTCCATTGTGCCCAAGAAATGATTCTGCCTTCAATATCATGCTCATTGATCACCTTACGAATTTTTGTAATCTTTGTTTTATTTTTATTTGCCTTTATATTCTCTTATAGTTTCACCCATTCACAATATAGCACTATCTTTTTCCTGTGTTATTGCACTACATTCTTTTGCACTGAGCACCTATCCTTTCTATCACCAATTCTGTACTTTCTTTTGAAGTTTGGAGGGTCCCATCAGGGGTCCGGATACAATGAAGCCCCATGAAAGGTGAGATTCATAGCAAGGTGGGCTGTGGGGATTTGATCAATTCAAGCAAAAGGACTGAGATCAATCCTTGAATTTAGTCAATCGGGTAGAAATCAGCTGTCTTAAAAGACAAAGGGGTGGGCTTGAGTTTTTCTCTTTGATTATGCCAATAAAATCCATAGACAATTTGAATGGGAAGCCTCTTCTCTACTTGGATTCACGTACCAACCAATTAAAGAATATGTTAGTTGCAGGAGACCCTCAATTGTTGTTGTCGACTTGTGCTGGGAGCACTACTCTAGCATACGTCTGTATGGTAGTGAACCATATCAGTTTCCTTTGGGAGAAAGGGATGTCTTATGCCGAGTGATTGTAGTCTGATGGCTACCGCAACATAGTTTACAGTTTCATTAATTGATGGTGGAAATAAATCCAGAGATAGCATATCTTCTTCTCATGTGCACTTGGTGACTGATTATAACTCCAGCTTTCTACTGTGTGCATAATGCCTTTTTGCAAACTGTGTCATGAGTATAGATAAAGCTACAAAGATGTTATTCTCGACAAAAGAATGACTCATGTCCTATGGGAGCAGCTGAAAGAAGGAGATTAATATTGAAAACTGGGTAGATAGGTTGTTCACTGGTGCTCCAAGAAATTTGCCTTGTAGCAAGAGGGATTGATGTAAGAGGCACATGCTTGCCCATACTACTAAGTGATTTCCAAAATCACTAGCTCCTGGTAATGAACCCTCTGTACAAGTTGAAGCAACAAGAACTCCAAAAGCTCTACCTTCTTATGATCCATGACAACAAAGCAGAAACTGTTAAGCCATCCGATCCTGTCCTCACTGAGTAAATGTTGATTAATCGGTTCAGATCTCAACTGTCTTTTCTTGTGTGGGAACACACAATAAGGGCACTAGCCAGCTTCGCTATAGCCCTATTCTCCGCACTTATCACCCACTGCACTCTTTCCCTGCATATAGTGCCTGTATATTATGCACTCACATTTAGCGGTACATACATATTCTGCATCGTTTTATTGTATTTATGCCATATAACAATTCCATTTGCCTCTACACTATCACCATTTCCACCATACACATGTCACTGCTGTACACCACACATGACACCTGCACCTGTACAAGTGCACGTGCTCACCACCTACCTACCATAGTCACACCCACATGTGTATGCCCTGCATTCTTCCTATGGTTTGAATCCTACAGTTCGCTTTGAAGGATTGTTTGCATCCCTCTTTGTTAGTCACCGTAATATATCAGTTTTTTTTCTTCTTCTTTTTTGGGTTGGCCATGTGTTAGTCAATCATGGTCATAACACTCACACGTCTGCCACCTTCATCCTATACACGACACCATGTTCCCATAGTGCCTTCCCTTTATATCCCCACCTACATATAGGCATTTTACCTACTGTAAGCACCCACATCTGTCGCCTTCCTTGTGGTTTGCCTTATACTCTTCTTCAAATATTTTACCTCATCTTCTTGCTAAAAACCCCACCAGAGCATAGCCTTTTCTCTGTCATACTGTAATTCTTTCATTCACTTGCATTTTGTATTTAGTACCTACCTGCATATCATACATTGCCCTTGCATTTGCAATTCCCATGGTATATCATGCTTTTTATCAAGACAAGCATTACGTTTCCATTTGAGTGAACATATTTCCACATGTATTTCCCATTTGATGTGAATATAGCATTTACAATTTTTTGCAGTTTTGCTTCATACTAACTTGGTTTTGCAGGGAATATGTGGAAAATATCATTATTGGGAGTTGTAAATTCATGTATTGTAATAATTAGATCTTTAATGAGAATTTGTATTTCCTGTTTTAGATAGAATGAATGGGCATTGTAAATACCATGAATTATTTGTTTTCATATTTTTTCCCTTTATTTTTTTCAAAATCTCACAAATGGGAACACGAATGGCACGTGCACCATTTCGTAAGAGGTAAATTAATCCTAAGTTGATGATTTACATCAATGGCCATAGTCAGGATGTAAACAAAACTTAGGATTTTTATCTTTTATAAAATAACATTGGATCCACACTGGATCCTCTTCAAAAATCATCATATTTTCAAATATTTCTTTCTTTTATCAGAGTTTAATTTAAAATTAATTCAATATATATACCAATGGCCATAGTCAGGGTATATTGAGGGTTAATTTCATTTTAAACTCTATAAAAGCACCAAAAATGTGTTTTATTCCTCATCTGAATTTAAATATAGATTATTATATAATACATTCAATAACCATAGTCAAAGATGTATTATATTTTCAATCTTATTTCAATTCATGTAAAGAATGAAATATGGTTTTTTTAAAATCCAATTTCAAAATTCTTTAAATTCATTCATCATTTAGGATAGAATTGCATCATATTTTCAAAATTCTTTTCATAAAATCCAAGTGATTTCCTTCAGATATCTTCTTCACTTCTCAAATCAATTTTCAACTCTTGTAAATTCAAATATCATTTTCAGATTCTAACTTTAAATTCGAAGTCCAATTTTGACTTTGAAATTCATTTGTATATCCAACATTCAGATTCTAATTCAAATCAAATTTTAAAGTTCAATTTAACTTTGAAATTTCTAATTTATCTTCTGATTTCAAATTCAAAATCAAGTTTATTTTCTTGCCTTCAAAATCCAAGTTTTGAGATTAATTCCGAATCTCAAAAATTCAAGTCTTTTTCTAAAGTGTTAAATTCAATCTGGGTTTTCAAAACCCAGATCCATATTCAAAAGTCCCATTTGGACTTTCAAAACTCAAAATCCGAAATTAGATCAACTTGGATCCAGTTTTCTAAATACGATTCCACCTTGGATCTCAGACTTCAGATCCAATTCTATTTTTAGGATCCAGAATCTAACTTTACTTTGAATCTTAGACTTCATATCCAAATCCATTCTAGGATCCAGAATCCAATCTCGTCTTGGATCTTAGATTTCAGATTCAAAATCCATTCTAGGATCCAGATCCCAATTCCACCTTGGATCTCAGATTTCAGATCCAAAATCCATCTTAGGATCCAGAATCCAACTTCACCTTGGATCTTAGACTTCAGATCCAAATTCCATTTCAAATTTCGAATCTAATTCTACCTTGGATCTCAAACTTCGGATCCAATTCCATCCTGGATCTCATACTTTAGATCCAATTCCCCTTAGGATCCCAAATCCAGAATTCAGTTCATCTTGGATTTCAACTCTATTTTGAGTCCAAACTTTTGATTCAAAATTCCACTCTGAACTCCAAATTTCAAATCAAAATCCTATCTCCGAATCTGAATTCCATTCCAAGTTTACCTTGAATCCAAAAATCAATTCTATTTCTCAATTTTATTTTGATTTTTCAAATCTTATTTTAATTTCAATCTTTTCAATTGAAATTCAAATTACATCTCTATCCTGATTCAAAATCCTGATTCAAAGCCCATTTATGACTTCGAATTTTCCTTTCTTCTTCTTTTATTTCAACTTCAAAAACCATTCCTCTTAAGATCCAGATTTATTTTCCCAAGCTCTGATTTTTCCAAAAAAACTTTGAACTTTAAATTTTAAGTTCTAAAGTTAAAAACCATTTCTTCACTCTATCATCAGATTCATTTCAGAAACACTTGAGAAATTTCCAAAATCATTTTCGAAAGAGCATACATCATTGCATTTGCACAAGCATGATTCTTTGTGCATTTAGATTTAGAATAAATTCTTAGATAATCTTTTAGCAAAGCAAAAAGACATGAATTTGACCCTTGGTTCGATTACCTCTGGTAAAGGCACCAGGAACGGTCGAACCTTGTACCGAAGAGTGGATCCCATCTCCCAGTTTTCCCGCAAATATTTCAAAAACGGAGGTGAGTTATTTTCTCAAATATTTTCAAATCAAAGTCAAGTGGGACCCCGCAAAAGAGTTCCTCTTCTCTCTTCTTTTCTTTTCTCTTCTCTCTTCTTTTTCTGTCTTTTATTCTTCTCCCTTAAAAAAGAAGGAAAATAGAGGCTAGAAAAGGAAAAGAGAAGGAGGAGAGAGAAATCACAAGAGGAAATTTTTTGCGATGATCACAGTTTTGACGACCGTGATGGGACTTGTTTTCGTCCGGTTGGATCTATGCCTTTGCTTTGCTTTAATATTTTCTAAATCTTTATTCTTCTATGTCAGCTTAATTTTCCATGCAAACCTTAGGAGCCTAGACTCTGTCCTAAGCTGACATCATTGCATATAGGATCTAAGTATAGTTTGGTAGGACCATATTGAGGAGATTATTCCATGTTCACATTAGATTTAGGTCTAAAATACAACTCTCCTCAATTCTAGGGATTGAATGCAAACAATGTATGCAAGTGTATGCTTCTATTCATTTTTAATTTTTATCTCTTCTAGGACTTGCATTAGAGCTTTCTGGATTTATTGCATGTTGAACATGTTTTTTGAAAACATCCCTACCTATATTGACCCGATCTTCACGTTGTTGGGCTGTCTCACTGAACCATAGTTCGGGAGAGAGCCTCACAACTGGACCACTTATTTGGGTTCGCGCCCCCCTACCATGTACCTAAGGGCCATAGTCTGAGGTATATCGGTAGGCGCTCAAGGATGTTGGGAAGCCTTTACCTTAGAACCGGAGAATTATTTCTATGCCACGTACTTCGAGCCTCGGCTCGGGTATATCGACATACCTTGATTGGAATCAGATGATCTAAATCTTAAAGTTAGGATTAAGGTCCTACAAGCTATTTCAAATATTGCATTTAGAGTCAGCCTTTAGGGAGTGCTGTATGCGCATCTTTGTTTGTGCAACTCTGATTGTGCGATGTTTCCTTATATTCTCCTATAAACCTTTCTCAAAACCCTGGGTGTACTATTCAAAATTCTCCTTTATTTTAAAAAAAAACCCAGGTATATACTTTTCCTTTACCTACATTCTTTTCTCTTTTGTATCAAATTTTCTTTAAAAACCCTGGAAAGTCTTTTTCTAAGTCCCTTGATCTTTCAAAATTTCCAGGATTTATGCCTATCCTCCTCTTTCATCAAAAGTTTGTCTGTAAGTCCTGCATTCTATCTGATTCTCTTCCTCTCTTGCCTTAGTATCATTCCGATGGCGTCCGAATCTCTCGATGCTATCTTTCCCAGGGATCATGTCTTCTATCAAATAAGGGATGGAACCCCGGATCATCGGATCATCCAGTCCCATTTCTTCTTCCCTCGGTGGTATTATTCTTGGTTCGCCACCTTCTCACGTATGTTCCCAGACCACTTGGATGACTGTGGATTGGAGATGGCATCAGCAGTAGGCAACCGAACCATCAACGACGGTCTGATTCAAGCTATGGCAGAACGATGGAATGCACGTACCTGCATATTCTGGTTTCCATGGGGAGAGATGACTCTGCTAATGGATGAGTTCAGTGACATCATGGGATTGCCAGAAACAGCTGGTCAGCCAAACGATCTGGTCGAGCAGCAGCTCCTGATCAATGTCAAGAGGATAGATGTTCGAGAAGCATTAGCCAGAGCGACAGGGAACAGATCTTGGCCTCTCACCGAGATCAACGGAAGTCAGTTCATCGATCTGTTTGGACTATATCGTAAGTATGGAGCCTACGAGGAAGTTGACACCTTGTCCCGAGCAGCGAAGGAAAGAATCCAGCACGCCATGGTCCTATGCACAGTGGGGTTAGCATTCTTTCAGAACGGTCAGAATTTTATCGATGTCAGAGTCACCCAACTCTTTCGAAGATGGGGAAGCAAGCAGACCTGTCAACTTTCAGTGTCCATGGCAGCTCTAGCCTTTCTCTACAGAGGCTTAGCTCGTTTCGCCCTTGGAGAGACCATTTTGGTGGAAGGATGCACGTATGCCTTGCAGTCATGGTTCCTGCGACAAGTGCCGTCAAAAGCCAGTTCCTTCAGATTTAACGGTAAGAAGCCGAAGTTTGTGGTTCAGTACCGAACTTTGATCGAGAGTCTGCACCAGGAAGAGATTCTTTGGGATTACTTCAACAGGCAAGAAACAGTTCCTCGCTACACTTATGCTCGTAGCAAGCGCTACAGACTGCTTGGTCATTTCTTCTGTGTCGACTATCAGCCAGAGAGGTGTCTCAGACAGTTCTCGCAGCGACAGATTCGTGACAACACTCGCTTCCCGACGGGCCACATGCCAGAATTTGATCTGCGGTCGGATCAGTGGTCTGGGGCATACCATGTAACCAAGTACACTTGGGACTCCTTCATCCCTTTGTCTATGTTTGTTGGTCCTAATGTATCTTCAGAATATCGAGAATGGTGGCAAACTGTCTGCCCACCTTCTCTTTGTATTTAAATTTTGTCATCAATAAAAATGCAACTCTTGTTTTTGATAAAAAGCTCTTTATGACCAAATTTCATTCTTCTATTTTTGGTTTCGATCCCCGTGACAACCTCATCCCTAGTGATGAGACTTCTTTCTTATATTATTCTTCGATTATCGCTTATTGTGATGGACAACCTCGCCTAGGTCATAAGGCGCATTTTTGTTGCCGCAAAATGGTGACACAATTATCGCAAAATTTGTGATGACCCAATCCCTGGTGATGGGATAACTTGTTTAAATTGTCTGTCAATTCTCCTTTTCTTGTCCTTTTCTCAAAAAGGCCCTATTTTTTCAAAAAAAATTCCTCCGAGCTATAACCATTCCTTTACCTCTGCAGAAACCACTGGCATTAGCAAGATGGTTCAAACCAGAGCCAGAAAAGAGACTGCCCCTCAGCTCAGCGATAGCGATGCCGAGGCAATAAACTCTCCTAAGTCAATCAGAGGGCAGAATCAGAATCAAACCGATGACATAGACCCTGCCATGCACAACCTGTTCAAAAGAATGATGACCAGAATGATGTCAGAACAGGCTGAGGCCAGTCAGAAGGAGGTTGCTCTGAAAGGCAAACCAAAGAAGAAAGCTGTGAAAAAACCGATCAGGATCGTCAGAAAGAAAGTACAACCAGACACCCCTTCTGAGGAATCAGAATCAGCTGAAGAGGAATAAAAAAAGGAAGAACAATTCGTTTATCATCAGAATCCTCCGCTGCAGTTTGTAAATACCACTACAGAGCCTGAATCAATAAACAAGCCTATTCCAGCTAATGATCTGATGCAAGAGCAGATGAAAGAAATGAATCGGGCCATCAAGGATATTTAAGCCAAAAGCAAAGGCAAACAAACTTACTCTGGTGAAGATTTTTACAATGGCCTGGATGAAGATGACAATCTGAAGAATCTCCCTCGAAAGTTCCTCAAGTTTGACAAAACAGGCAACCCGAAGGCTCATTTGGCCACTTTCTATGCTGAGTGCAGCCGTTTCAGGAAAGACAACCGGGCGCTATTCATTTGCTTTCCTTGAAGCTTAGAAGGAACAACCACCAGGTGGTATGCAGACCACATTAATCCTATCGAACTACGAGAGTTTGATAAAGTTGTTAACTTGTTCATTGAGCGCTTCATGTTCAATGTTGAAGCCTCTCCAACTCTTAACCATCTGTACAATCTGAAGCAGAACGAGAATGAGAAGGCTAGCGAATTTATCCACAGGTGGAGGAGCACCTGTAACAGAATGAAGGTTCCCATCCCAGAGGAGCACACCTTGTAAATTATTTTGAACAACTTTGCCCAGCCTTTGAGGAACCTCATTTCTATATCGCCTGCCAAATCATTCATCAAATTGATTGAGAGAGTCGAATGGCTCGAGACCGGCTTGGACAATGGTTTGTATGAAGGATACCCTTTTGTCAGAGGGAATCCTGATCAGAAGAAGAAGGCACACGTCGCCTATTCTACGGAGTTTTCAGATCATGGCAGCGGCTCTAACAGCAAGAATAGCAAGAAGAATCGTAGCAAGAATGCCAGACATTCTAAAGCCGAAAGGACAAACTCTACGGCCCAAAAGGGAAAGTTTGTTAAGCCACAACCCGTTCAGTCAACGCCTCAGCTAGAAGCAAAGCAGCCAGAGAAGTCGAAACACGAGGGATGGAGCTATGATCGGGAGTTCACAGCCTTGGAACAATCCCGCAAAGACATCTTGGAATACATGTTGTCTAAAGGTATGATCAAACTCCCCAAGGTCGCAGAGCCTCCAGTCACTATGGGTAAATGGTCTGACAAATTCTGCAAGTTCCACCGGACTGTTGGACATGACATCGAACATTGTTTTGTCCTTAAAAATATCATTCAGGATTGTATTGACAAGAACTTGTTGATTGAGGATGAGGATGAGCAACAACTGAAAATCTTGTCCAAACCATTTCCTAAGCACTCAGTTTCAGTCATCACAGAGCAGGTGTTTACTCTTCAAGGTAGCATTCAACCATGTTCCAATCAGGATATTTAGGATCAACATCAGGTCCTGGTCCTTCGTCAAGCGCAGTCTTCTGCCAAGAGGATGGATATTACTGTATTTTCCAGCAACAAGAAAACAACCAAGGAACCAGCCAAGGTAACGACAAAAATTGCCCAGCTAATCCCAAGGATTCTGAAGCGTTTCGTCAAGGCAGCTTCAAAGAAAGAAGAGGCTTCTGGGTCAATTCAGAAGCCAATTACTGCTTTATCCAACATTTCTATCCTAGATCTGACCCATGCTTCCTCAGAGCACCAGCAAGTGCTAGAAGACCTGCTCAGAAAGATCAAGGTCAAGCCTAGCACAACACCACAGGATATGGCGCAGATTGTCAACCAGGCCATGACGAATGCACCCATTACTTTTTCTGATGAGGATTTGCCAAAACCTCATTCATTTCACAACAACGCTCTCTATATAGTGGTGCGGACCAGGGGGATGACAGTCCCTCATGTGTTAGTTGATGAAGGCAGCAGCCTCAATATTTGTCCAGAGATAACGGCCAAAGCATTGGGCCTGAAAGAAGAGGAATACACCCCAGATCCGATCACGATCTACGGTTTCGACAACCATGGGCCGACAACAAAGGGGAAGATATTTCTCGAAATCTTCATCAACTATTCAGTGCATACTGTGCTCTTCCACGTGGTCAATATGCCGCCCACCTACAATCTTTTGCTCGGGCAGACTTGGATCCACAACGCCAATGTTGTTCCTTTATCCCTGCACCAATGTATCAAGTGGTCGAAGGGAGGTATGATCACCACGGTCCTAGGAGAGGACCCAGAAGAGCGGCTCTCGCAACCAATGATTCCTTGTCCTACTTTCACTGCCGACATCCCAAGCATCAGAAAAGTTGATGAAATCAACCTGAGTGAAAGCCTGAACATGCTGAAATTGAAAGAAGTCCAGCCAACAGAAAATGTGGCAGCAGTAACTCAGTGGCAGGGACCTCGCTTCTTCAAGTTACGCGGGCGCCTTGATTGCACTTCACTCAAAGATCACCCTCTTTTCCCTCAATTCTCGAAAGCTAATAAAGGGTTTGATCTTCTGATGAAACACGGTTATCAGCCCTTTAGGGGCCTGAGCAGAAATGAAGACGACATCTTGGAGCCAATCATCTCTGCTCGGCATATTGAGGGTACAAGCTTGGGTTTTACAAGTCAATTGTCCGACAGGAAGACCACCTTCGTCAGGGGAGCCCAGTGAAGAAGACAATGCTAGTGTTTTCTGCTTTCTTTTCTTTTCATGTCATCCTGTAGGGGCACAAAATCCGCCCCAGTTTCCTTCTTTTCTTCAAAGCATATGTAAATATCAAGAATATTTCAAATCAATAAAATTTTGATTCCTATTTCTCATCTTGGTGTACACAAATTCTTCACTTATATCCTTGTCTATATTGTCATTCTCTGTTTCTGTACAAAAGGCTATTTTCGAACACTTTATCCTTTTCTCAAAAACCTTCTTTGCGCTTTCAGGATTGCCAGAATCATGGCTCCTAAATTGCTCAAAAAACTCGTTATCAATACCAACTTTTCTCCAAATAAATCCAAACCGGCCAGGATCTGCAAGGCAAAAGCAGGGGCAAAAGTCAACAAGATAACAGCGCAGATCGAAGAGTTAGCAGAATTCAACTCAGCGATTCAGGATTTGCCAGTATTCAGAAGCAGGATGAACCATCGCCATTAGTTCAAGATCCAATAGAGGATGTCAACATCGGTTCAGAAGACGATCCGAAAATCCTCAAAATTGGCTCTAGCTTAAGTTCAGATAAGAAGGAGAAACTCATCCATTTCCTCAAAAAGCATCAAGAAGTCTTTGCTTGGACTTACGAGGATATGCCAGGCTTAGATCCCAAGTTGGTCAAGCATCGCCTTGTACTGAAACCAGATTGCAAACCAATCAAGCAGAAACTGAGAAAAATGGATCCTCGAGTGGCGCCACAAGTTAAAGAAGGACTTGAATAGTTGTTAAAAGTAGGATTCATCCGAACTATCGAATACCCAGATTGGTTGGCAAACATTGTGGCAGTTCTCAAAAAGAATGGCAAGGTCCGGATCTGTATTGATTTCAGGGATCTCAACAGGGCCACCCCAAAGGATGATTATCCACTCCCCAACATCGATCTTTTGATCAATAGCACGGTGGACCACGCCTTGTTTTCCTTTATGGATGGATACTCAGGCTACAATCAGATCAAATTGGCCGCTCGTGACCAATCAAAAACTTCTTTTACTACACCTTGGGGTACCTTTTGCTACACAGTCATGCCATTCAGACTCAAGAATGCTGGGGCAACCTATCAGAGAGCAATGACAATTATTTTTCATGACCAGATGCACAAGAACATGAATGCCTATGTGGATGACATCTTGGTCAAATCAAAAGAAGGAGAGGATCATCTTGATGCTCTCGGCCAAGTCTTCAAAAGGCTTATTCTCTACAAGTTGAGACTCAATCCACATAAGTGCGTCTTCAGAGTAGAATCAGGCAAACTACTTGGCTACATGATCAACAAGAAAGGCATAGAGGTGGATCCTGCCAAGACAAAGGCAATCATTGATATGCCGCCTCCCACCAATCTCAAAGAACTGTGAAGCCTTCAAGGTCGAATTCAGTCAATTCGGCGCTTCATCTCCAATTTGGCCATGAGATGCGAGCCCTTCAATCACTTGTTAAGAAAAGAAGTGAAATTTGAGTGGGGACCAGAATGTCAGCTCTCATTTGAGCACATCAAGCAGTATCTCCTCAATCCACCTGTTTTGAAGCCACCAGAAATCGAAAAGCCACTCCTTTTATATATTTCCGTCAACCATAATGCTTGTGGCGGATTTCTTGCGCAGTATAAGGAAGGCAGCCGGATAGAGCATGCCACCTACTACATCAGCAAGACCTTCATCGATTATGAGAAAATATACTCTCAGATGGAAAAGACATGTCTAGCCTTAGTATGGATGTGTCAGAAGCTGAGACATTATCTCTTGGCGTCAGAAATCAAAATTCTATCAAGACTCAATCCTCTCAAGTACATTCTTGAGCAGATTTTTCTTACTGGACGGATTGTAAAATGGCAAGTCCTCTTGATGCAGTACGACTTGGAGTATGTTTCTCAGAAGTCAGTCAAGGGTCAGTCCATCGCAGATCAGTTGGCAGATTTCCCATTGAGAGAATAGATCAAAGCGGAAGATGATTTTCCTGATGATCGCATCTGCAGTGTTCAGGAGTCCCCAGTTTGGACTCTATTCTTTGATGGAGCCAGGAACATGTCTGGTATAGGGATTGGGATCTTGTTGATCACTCCCAAAAAAGAGATGCTCCCTTATTCCCTCAAGCTCAACTTCCAATGTACTCACAATATGGCTGAGTATGAAGCTCTAATACAAGGCCTCAAGATTCTGCAAGACTTTGATATCAAGAGAGTACATGCCTTCGACGACTCATTGCTTGTTGTCAGTCAAGTTAATGCTGAATGGCAAGTCAAGGATTCAAAGTTGATTCCTTATCAGAAGATTGCCTTAGCTCTCATAGGCAACTTTGAGGAATTTCAGCTCAATCACGTCAAAAGAGAATACAATCACATGGCAGATGGCCTAGCCTGTCTGGGCTCTATTTTGTCTTTTAAAGACAGTGAATCCTGTCATTCCTTCGAGATCGACAGACTTGATCAACCTGCCTGTATTCCAGCTGAGCAAGTGAACCAAGCCACTCAGAAAGAGAAACCTTGGTACCAAGACATCAAAAGCTTTATTGAAACTGGTAAATTTCCATCAGAAATGCCAAGAAAAGAGCAACACGCGATTCAGCGCATGTCAGCCCATTATTTCATCCTTGCCAATACTCTTTACCGCCGTGGATTCAGTTCTGAGTACGCTAGATACTTAGACAAGGATGAAGCCATGGAAGTTGTCCGAGAGGCACACGAGGGAATTTATAGTGGTCACGTCAGCTACCAAACACTCATCAAGCAAATCATCCGGGCAGGGTATTACTAGAAGACCATGCAGCAGGATTGCCATCAATTTGTAAGGAAGTGCGTCAAATGTCAAATGCAGGCGCCTTCCATTCACGCGCCTGCCGCATACTTGCAATCCATGGTCTCTCCTTGGCCCTTTTCGATGTGGGCCTTCGACGTGGTCGGCCCGATCACTCCTTTGGCTTCTAATGGCCACAGATACTTCCTCGCGGCTACAGAATACTTCACCAAATGGGTCGAAGTTGTAACCCTGCGAACAGTAGAAGGCCGGCATGTGGTTTTGTTTATTCATAAGAATCTTCTTTGTCGCTTTGCCGTCCCACATGATATTGTGTCAGACAATGGCAGCCACTTCAAGAATGAGAAGATGAAGACCTTTTGCTCGAAGTTCAGGATTCATCACCACTTCTCAGCTCCTTACTATCCTCAGGGAAATGGCCAGGCAGAGGCCACCAACACGATTTTGATCCACATTTTGGAAAGAACTATGGAAACAGGCCGCGATTGGCACGAGAAGATGCACGATGCACTTTGGGCATACCGAACCACCATTCGGACCCCAACCAATGAACTGGTCTCTGTTTCTTTAGTCAACATTTTCTTCATCATCTTCTGAAATAACAGATACATCTGAGGTCAATGTCATTGTTACCCTGTTGGCTTCTGTTTCCAGCAGATCATGGAGAGGCCATTTCTTGCTCTGAGGCTGAAGAGTAACTGATATACTAAACTGGTGTAGTTTTCCTGCCGGACCTTGTCTGAACCATGTAAGGATGCAAGTGCTCTCTACAAGGCAAAACTGAGGGTTAGCTGCTGAAAATGGTTTTGAATAGGAAACATTTGCTGGATACCTGGTAGACAATTTGAAAGATGTCCCATTACTAGGGACTGAGTCATCGCTGGAGTCACGACAATTGTGCTACTATTCTTTGCAAAATAAACAACTGGAAATGCGCCTTGTTACCTAGGCGAGGTCGTCAAACCATGATAGAATGAAAATGGAAGGAATTTTATTGAAGAAAACATGATTTAATAATAAACTTGACAGAGAGGAGAGGGACAAACAATTTTCCACCACTCCTGATAATCATTGGACACTCGAGGACCAGGGAAAAGAGTAAGATTGACAAAGGAATCCCAGCTATATCTGGCAGAATGGTATGCTCTGAACCACTGCGCTGATGCGAGATCGAACTCTGGCATGATCCATGAAAGTAGGTGAGCTTCTACACGTTTCTGTCTCTGAGAAAACTGCCTGACACAACGCTCTGGATGGTAGTAAGTGCAAAAGAATAGGCCAAGTAGCCTAAACTACTTGCCGTATGCATAAGTATATCTGGGAGGTGATTTCTGACGATCAAAGTAGTCCCACACGACCTCTTTCTCTTAGAGATTGTCGATCAAGAATCGATGGCGAGCTACTGGAAGAAGCTTTTCGCCATTGTATCTGAATGAACTGGCTCTGGTTGGCACATGACGGAGGAACCAAGACTACAGGGCATAGGTGCACCCCTCGACAAGAATTGATTCTTCGAGTGCGAAACCGGTCAACCCTGGGTATAGAAAAGTGAGTGCGGCCATGGCTATGGAGAGGCGACCGGTCTGTCGACTTCTCCACCTTCGCAAGAGCTGAACTATCCTGATATCCATGTAATTTTGTCCGCCTAGAAAAAGAGTGAATCCCACAGTGCATAGGACCATCGCATGCTGGATTCTCTCCTGAGCTATTCGGGATAAGCAACTGACTTCTATAAATGCCCCATACTGCTTGTAGATTTTGAGCAGGTTCACATATTCACTTCCATTTTCCTCGATCAATGGCCAAGACTTACATCCTGTCATGCAGGCTAAAGTGTCTCGGGGGTCCAGACCCTTGACATTGATTAAGAACTGTTTCTCCAATGGATCTCCTGGATGACCAGCTGGCTCGGTCAATCCCATAATTTCTAAAAATTCGTCTATCAACAAAGGTTTTTCTCCCCATGGGAACCAGAAAGTACAAGTGTGCGGATTCCACCGCTCTGCTAGTGCATGGATCAAATTGTCATTGACTGTTTGTTTTCCTGCTGCAGATGCCAGTTCTAACCCACAATCGCTCAGATGGTCCGAAAACATACAAGAGAAGTTCTTGAGCCATGAATAATACCACCGAGGAATGAAGGATCCGGTGCTGAGAGTTCGATATTCAGGAATACCTTGTCGCACCTCGTAGGAGATGTGACCCTCAGGAAAGACCGAATCAAGTTGATCGGATGCCATCGAACTAGAAAACATGGAAAATTGGGATATAACTTGGGAAAATATAAAGATTTTAAAAAAGATGCAGGCAGGATAAAAATGAAGCTGGAAATTCGAGATCCAGAAGAATGAAAGGATGGAAAATCACGTGGAGTTTTGAAGGAAATAGAGGAGAGTTTGAAAAAATCGTCCAATATTTTAGGAAAATTGGGAAAATATAAAAAATAAATACATCACATCCTGCACAAACAATTATGCACATACAACATTCCCTAAGAAGCTGACTCTAAATGCATCAGTTTTGAAATAGCTTGTAGGACCCTAATACTGACTCTAGGCTTAGATCATCTGTGTTCAATCATGCTATGCCGATATACCCAAGCCGAAGCCCGATGTACGTGGAATAAGATCAATTTCTTCGATTCTAGGCTTGCGTTTTCCAACATCCTTGAGTTCCTGCCGATATACTTTGGACTATGGCCCTTGGTACGTAGCAGGGGTGTTAGCCCAAATAAGTGTCCCAGTTGTGAGGCTTTGTCTTGAACTATGGTTCTGGAAGAAAGCCCAGCAACGTGAAGACCGGGTAGACATAGGTGCGGTGGTTTTTTGAAAAATGATCACATGCAAGCAAACAGAGGGCTCGAAGACCTAGAGAGATAGATTTTTGAAAATTTAAAGAAGCAAACATTGTTTTCATACAAATCCTAGATTGAGGAGTGTTGTATTTCAAACCTAAGTCTGTGTGAGCATGAATAATTCTCCTCAATATGGTCCTACCAAACCATGCCTAGTCTACATGCATCCATGTCAGCTGGGTTTGAGTCTAGGCTCCTGGGTTTATATGATATCAGAAAGTAAAAGCTGACATTCTATGGAACACGATTTTGACAATTTAAACTAAGTCAAGTACACAATTGATCAGGCGAAGACAGGTTCCATCTCGGTCGCCAAACCTGTTATCATTGCAAAATTTTACTTTTGTAAGTCAAACTGACCTTTGAAAAAGATTTTAAAAATAACTCGCATTCGTTTTTAAAATGTGGGATAATTCTGAGGAATGGGACTCGCCTGTCGGTATGAGGTTCAACCGTTCCTGACGCCTTTACCATGGGTAATTGAACCAAGGATCAAAAGTGTGCTCAACTTTGCTCAACTTGTCTAAACTGATGTTCTATTTCCTAAATGCATAAAGAATCAGGCATGTGCTATGAATTTTCTGAAAATGCAGATTGAAAACATGATGTTTTCCATAAATATTTGAGGTACTTGGAGAATATAACATTTTAAAAATCATGAATCAGGATTGGGAGAGAGTTTCTGAAGAAAATAAAATCGATTTCTGAAGAAATACAAGAGTTTTGTGAAAATCGATTTTTGAGGAATTTCAAATAACTTTTGGAAAACTTTATCTCTCTGAATTCAATCTTTGAAATTGAAGATATTATGACTTGGAAAATCGTGATTTGAACTTGAGGAATATTTGAAATACCACTTGAAATCTTAGAGTTTTAAGAAAATCAAATTTTGAGTAAGACTTAGAAAATTTTAAGAAAATTGATTTCTGAACAAGAATTGGAATTTGCAAATTGAATGAAATAAATGAATGCGGATTTGAAATATATTGTTTTGAACAATTGATTAAATCTTTTTGTATTTTTGAGAAATGCAGTGCATTTTGAAGTTAGCCTAAGAGTGTAGGTTGAATGTGGCTTAAAAGAAGATCACAAATCTGGGTCTCATTCGTATTCTGACTATGGCCATAAATACGAATTCCACCGAGTTTGTCAACTCCCTAAGAGCTTGTGTATGTGTCATTCGTGTCGACCATGGTGAATTTGAAATAATATGCATGAATTGACATACATCAGATATTAAAATTTACAGAATTAAACTATATGTAATACCTCCTATTCTAAGCAGAAATTGAAATTCGTATTCCAAATTTAATTTACTTTACATCACTAATTAAATTTAAATAAATGAAAATACGGCCTTTAAATATTCCTGCAAAACTCGAAAACTTGTTAGTGAAGATATGTTGGCTTTTCTAGATTTATCCAGTAATATCTAGAAATCACTAGATTTTGCTAGATATAAGCCTTTTTTCATGATTTTCTGAGATAAACATAATGAAATAAGAAATAAAATTAAAGAAATACGAAAATGAGATTTGAAAATTTAAAATTGGTGTCAAAATGACCAAAATACTCCTGATAGCAAGACTATGGCCTTAAAATCAGGGTTTTTAGAAAGATATTTTGTAAAATGCAAATTTTGAAATTCAAATGAGAATAAATCAAACACAAAATGATATAATATGATTGAAAATATGAAAATCAAAGTTTGGAATTTTGAAATTGAGGTCAAATGACTAAATTACCCATGATAGCAATACTATGACCCATGATAGCAATACTATTTTTAGAAAGTTTCCTAATTGACTTTCTAAAAATCGCCCCCCACATGGATAGGCACACGTGGGGGGTGATTTTTTGGAATTTTTCTAAACTAACCCTAGCCCTAACTACCTAATCAATATCTAATTAGACTTTTAATTAACCTAGAAAACCATCCAAATGTGGCACCACCTAGTGTGGGCCCACATTGGTTTTTAAAATTCTAATTTAAAACTTTTAAAAACAATAGTTTAAAAACCAAAGTTAAAATGGATTTTTCAAAATTAAATTTGACTCTTCTAAACCCCTAACCTAACTAGGACACTGACTAACCCTGAATTTTGCAAATGAGGCACCACCCAGAGTGGGCCCCATTTGGTTTTTCCAAAAGCGATTTTAAAACTTGAAAATAATAGGTTTTCTCAAAAGACATTCAAAGTAACACTTGAAATTGAAAGTTTCAAAATGGCACAGAGTTCTGACTGGGTCAGAACTCCTCCAAATATAGCACCAACTAGGTGGGCCCCACATCGAAGTTTTGGAAATTTTGAAATAAAGACTGAAAGTAGCTTTGAAAAGGGGTTAAAATCAACAGGTGAAATTCAAAGGTTTTGAAAACAAAGTTCTAAATGAACTAAAATTCTGGACCAATGTCCTAAACCAATTAGGACTCTGAGATTTTAGTTTTTAAAAGCCAAATGAAGGAGTTTTTAAAAGATTTTATCAGAACTGATAAAAACAAGTTGAAAAATGCAATCAGCGTTAGAGTCCTAACTCAACCAAAACTCTGAAATAGAGTTCTGAATCAACTGGGACTCTACAAAATGGACTAATTTTGGAAAAACAAGTGGAAAAGATAAAAATGAAAGTAAAAACAAACTCCAGAATAGACTTTTAACTGGATTAGGACTTTGGGACAGAGTCCTGATCGGACTAAAACTTTAGATTTTTTTTTGTATTTTCTGAAAAAAACAGATGAAAGAACTTGCAAAAATAGTGAAAATAATGACAAGTATTGAAATCAAACAGACTTTTGATCCAACTGGGACTTTGGGGACAGAGTCCTAATTCGACTAGGACTTTCAGAATTTTGGATTTTTTGAGAAAACAAATGAGAGGATTTTGAAAAACAAGTGAAAACAAGATAGAATTGAAGTCCGGTTCAGAGTCCTGATCTGATTAGGACTCTGAAGAAGAGTCCTAATTCGACTAGAACTCTGAAAATTTTTGGTTTTATGAGAAGCAAATGATGAGATTTAAACAAAGCTTTTGAAAACTAGTGAAAATGAAGTGAGAAAACAACTTTGGATAGAGTCCTGATTCGATCAGGACTCTGGGATAAAATCCCAGAATTTTGAAATTCCATGGTAAAGGTATAACAATTTTGATTCCTGAAGAGATAAATAAAAGGATTTTTGTAAGATTCTCTCAAAATTAAAATCAGGGTCAGAGTCCTGATCCAACTGGGACTCTTTAAATAGTGTCTTGGTTCAACTAAAACTCTAAGTTTTTGACTCATTTTGAAAGATTTTGAAAAAATTGATTAAAATATGCAGAATACCAACGAAAGATAGAGTTCTAATTCGATTAGGACTCCGAGAAAGAGTCCTAATCTGGTTAGAACTCTAGAATTTTGGCTAAAATGGAAGATTTTGAAAGTCAAATGAGAAGGTTTTGAAAACAAGTGAAGAACAGAAGTAACAAACGAAATCAAGATAGAGTCTTGATTCAATTAGGACTCTAAGAAAGAGTCCTAATTCAACTAGGACTCTAGAATTTTGGCCAAAAACAAAGGATTTTGATAAGTTTTCTCAAAAATAGGTAAAAAGGGTAGTAAAATATAGAGTTCTGATTCGACTAGGACTCTGAAAAAAGAGTCTTGATCCAACTAGGATTCTGGAAAAAGAGTCCTAATTGGACTAGGATTATGAAATTTTGGCCAAAATGACGAGAATGGGCAAGGAATATGACTACATCAGGTTTAAAATCAGAATGGAGTTTTGAAAAGATTCAAAAGATGAAAATACAGAGTCCTGATCCAACTAGGACTCTGAAATTTTTGAGATTTTTGATAAATAAAAGAATCCAGAAGCGACACCACCTAACTGGGTCTCATCTGAGAATTGAAATAGATTGAAATTGAGTTTAAAATGAATCCAGATTGTTTTCTGAGAAAAATATTTCAAAATATAAGATCCTGGAGGTTGACAAATGGTAGAATGTCGATTCAAAACCCAGGTTTTGAAATTGACTTTGAAAGAAAAGTTTTAAAAGCTCGAATCTGGATTTAATATTTTGAAAATAGGAGTTCTGGATCTTGATAATGAGATGAAATGACATGCAATGCTATGCAATGCAATGAAATGATATGTCAAATGTATGCAGTGACCTATAGTGACACATGAAATGTAAACACTGGATGAGGGTGAAAATTTAGAGTGTTTACAACTTCTCAATCTAGGATTTGTATGTAAACAATGTTTGCTTCTTCAAAATTTTATCTCTTTAGGTTTTAGAGCCCTTTGTTTGCTTACATGTGCTCATTTTTCAAAAACCACCCTACCTATTTCTACCCGATCTTCATGTTGTTGGGCTTTCTTCCAGAACCATAGTTTAGGACAAAGCCTCACAACTGGGCCACCTATTTGGGCTGATGCCCCCCTGCCACGTATCAAGGGCCACCCCTGCCACGTACCAAGGGCCACCCCTGCCACGTACCAAGAGCCATAGTCCAACATATATCGGCAGACGCTCAAGGATGTTGTGAAAACACAAGCCTAGAACCAAAGATAAATCTGTTATGCCTTGTACATCGAGCCTCGGCTCAAGTATATCAGCATAGCATGGTTGAACACAAATGATCTGAGCCTAGAGTCAGAATTAGGGTCCTACAACAATTTCAAAATTGATGCATTTACAGTCAGCTTCTTAGGGAATGTTGTATATGCATAATTGTTTGTGTAAGATGTGATTGAATGCATTCTATTTCTTATTCTCCTTTTATTTTCCTTTTACATCATTTTTCAAATCTCATTTATTTTTCTAACAGTTTTATCAAAACCCTAGACGATTTTCAAAAACCTCATATTTTTCCTCAAAAGTCCAGGGTATTTTCTTTTTCTCTACCTTTCCTCTGGATCTCGATTTTTCAGCCTTACTTTGATCATGCTTGCAATTTTTCCAAAAAAAATCATATATTTTCTCCTATTTTCCCTGGATTTCCAATCCTTTTCTCCATTTGCAAAATTCTTTACCTTATTGTCTTCATACATTCCTTGATCATTGCGGTGAAAATTGTCTATCCACCTTTCCTTTCGCTCTCTTTCCAAGCCTTTTTGCGGATTTTTTTTGCCAAGAGGTATCTCTTTCCTTCAAAAATAGTATTTTTTTTCGTGGTTGACGACCTCGCCTAGGTAACAAGGCATACCCTGGTTGTTTGTTTCCTCTCATAGAATAACAGCGCAGCCATTGCAATTCCAAACCTTGGTGATGGGATATTTTCTTCAAATTGTCAACCTAATTTCAAATTCTTCATCCATTATTTTCCTTCTATTCTCAAAGTTATTGCCTTCAAGAATTTTTCCATTACTCTGATCATCCCTTTATCCTACAGAGAATTTTGGCATTCAGACCAGATCCAAAAAGTAAACAGCGTCGCCTCTCACTAATAGCAGCGAGCAAGAAATGGATTCATCGCGATCTGCCAGGAACCAGAGTTAACAAGTCAATGATGATGTTGATCCACAAATGTACTCATTATTTAAGAAAATGATGAGTAAGATGATGGTTGAACAAACAGGTGTCAGTTTAGGAAAAAACAAGAAAAAGGTTAGGGGCCGCACAATCAAGAAGCAGGTGAAAATATCCAAGAAGCGCATTCAACATGAAGATACTTTTGATGAAGCCGAGTTAGGGGGTGACACCGATGAAAAGTGTGAAGCTCAGCCAGCTTTTCAGAAGATGACTCAAGGGAAGGGGTCAACCATTAATTCCAAGGATCAGTCTATTAACGACCCTGACCAGTCACAACTCAAAGATGCGCTCAAAATAGTCAAAGATCTGCAAGCTCACGATAAGGGCAAGAAAGTCTTCATAAGTGAGGTTTTTTATGATGATTTAGACATGGATGACAACCTAGAGGATCTCCCTCGTAAATTTGTCAAATTTGATGGGACTGGCGATCCCAAGGCTCACCTAGCTATGTTCTTTGCGGAATACAATCGATTCAAAAGAGACAATCGTGCTCTATTTAGGTGTTTTCCTCGCAGCCTGAAAGGCACAACTGCCAAGTGGTACTCCGAGCATATCAATCCAATCGAACTACGGGAGTTCGATAAAGTGGTCAATCTTTTCATTGAGCGATTCATTTTCAACACTAAAGCGCTGCCAACACTGCCAACGCTGAACCATCTCTACAATACAAAGCAAAGAGATAATGAAAAAACTAGAAACTTCATCCGCAGATGGAGGAGCACTTGCAATAAAATGAGAGAGGAGCATGCACTCTAAATTATTCTGAACAATTTCTCACAGCCTTTGAGAGGTCTTATCTCCACCTTGCCTTCCAAGTCTTTCATTGAGCTTACTGAACGAGCCGAGTGGCTCGAGATGGGAATGGAGAATGGGGTCTATGATGACATCACCCTCATCAAGAATAATCAAGACTCAAAGAAGAAGGCAAATTTCACCTTCTCCACCAATGTTGGCCGCAGTGACTGCAAAAATAACAAGGGCAATCATATAGGGCAGAAAGAAAAGTCTTCAAAAAAGAATGAAAAATTGAGTCAACAGAAAGAAAAGATAAAGCGGGATGGTTGGGGTGACGATTGCCAGTTTACTCTTCTTGAGCAGCCTCTTGATGAAATCCTTGAATATATGTTGACCAAAGAAATGGTAAAGCTCCCAAGAGCCACAGATCTTCCCACGATCATGGGAAGATTCATGGACTAGTTTTGCAAATTCCATCGAGCAGTAGGACACGATAGTGACCATTGTTTCATCTTCAAGAACATTGTTCAGGACTGCATTGATAAAAATCTCCTCGTTGAAGATGAAAAGAAGGACCAGTCATCCTGACTTAGCTTTTTCTTTAATCACTTAAGAAGCTGACAGCGCCAACATTTTTTCATTTCTCATCTTGCTTTATCACTTTTAAGGGATAATGTAATCCCATTTATCTTTCCTTAATTTGTCATTTTTTCTTCAATGCATCAATAAAATTGTCTATTTTTCTCATAATCTTGATGCCACCTTTTGTTCTCCTTCTCTGCAAAATGTCCTTTCATGAGGAATGACCCTCTTCAGTGTTTCTACTGAATCAATCAAAAGTCAGTTGCCTTGTCACCTTCAGAGAGCGTTCTTCGAACATTAATCATTTATCTTTTTGTATAAAATCTTCTTCTCCCATTACACTGGGCCATTATTTTGAAAATTGTCTTCAAAACATCTTGTATGTAGGCAGGATCGAACAAATCTCTCATTTTGCATGCATGTGCACCCATTTACATTATTTTGCATTCATTTGCATTTGCAAGTATCCATTTGCATCAAATTCAATTTCCCATTCAAGTTAAGGGATAAACTTGAGTTTCTCATTCAGGATAAGGGATAATCCTGAGGCCCCGACAGTTGTCCAAGTCATTATGAGGGTGAAGATTGAAAATCTTTCATCAGAATCAATTGGTAATTTTTTAAAATCCAGTGTTCGTGCTGGTAATTTTTCAAAATCCAATGTTCGTGCTGGTAATTTTTCAAAATCCAGTGTTCGTGCTGGTAATTTTTCAAAATCCAGTGTTCATGCTGGTAAAATTTTAAAAATCAAGTGTTCATGTTGGTAAATTTTTCAAAATTCAGTGTTCGTACTGGTAATTTTTTAAAATCCAGTGTTCGTGCTGGTAATTTTTCAAAATCCAATGTTCGTGCTGGTAATTGTTTTAAAACCCAGTGTTCGTGCTGGTGATTTTTTGTCAAAAACAGTATTCGTGCTGGTGTATTTTCAAAACCTAGTGCTTATACTGGTGCATTTTCAAAACCCAGTGCTTATACTGGTTCATTTTCAAAATCAAGTGTTCACACTGGTACACTTTAAAATTCAGTGTCCATATTGATTAATTTTCCTTAAGAATTTGAGTTTCGACTCGAATTTCCTTTCCTTCTAATTGATTTAATTTTCCTTCAGAATTTGAGTTTCGACTCGAATTTCCTTTCCTTCTAATTGATTTAATTTTCCTTCAGGATTCGAGTTTCGACTCAAATTTCTTTTCCTTTCAAATTGATGTAGTTTTTCTTTCAGGGATTCGAGTTTTAACTCAATTGTTCTTTCCTTCAATTGATATAATTTTCCTTCAAAGATTCGAGTTTCGACTCGAATTTCCTTTCCCTTTAATCCAAATTGGATAAGTTTTTCCTTTAGGATTCGAGTTTCGACTCGAATTTCCTTTCCTTTTGAATTTGCTAGTTTTTCCTTTAGAATTTGAGTTCTGACTCAAATTTCTTTTCCTTCTGAATTAGTTTCTCCTTTAGGATTCGAGTTTCGACTCGAATTTCTTTTCTTTCTGAATTTTCTAGTTTTCCCTTTAGGATTCAATTTCCGACTCGAATTTCCTTTCCTTTAAATCCGAATGGGTCTAGTTTTCCTTTGAAGATTTGAGTTCTGACTCGAATTTTCTTTCCTTCAAAATCCATCATTGCGCTAGGAATTACCTTTAGAATTCAAATTTCGTATTGGATTTACCTCTAGGGTTCAGGTTCGTGTTGGACTTTCATCTAGAATGCCACTGATGTGTCAACTCGGATATCAAACAATTTCTTTCACCAAAGATTCTAAGAATATTTTGCCAATTTGTCATGAAGAATAGTTGTTGATCTCAAAACCTTTATTGCACAAAGAATTACCTCAAAATTACCTTTAGTATTACTTTCAAAGGGACAAAGCCATTGTGAAAAAGGATTTAAAATTCAAAATCTTTCTATGGGCCAACAAAAAGGATGAAGAATAAATCCTCGATATGGCCAGCAAGGAAAAATTCAATGTTGTCGCAAAGCCATAAGTGATTGATATTGATCGTAGCTATGGCACATCTTTAAAGACCATTCTTGTAAAAATGAGACAGTAAAAATATCCTGGGCGATAAAGAAAAAATCCACTCAGTTTCCATATCTCCTCAATCATTTAAGCTGCAATTAAATATATGTGAAAGGGATCTCTCAATTATCGTCAAGTTGAAGACTGGTGGATGAGTTAGACCCCCGGGGCCAAAGAAGATTTAAACCATCTTCAAGATGAAGGAGTTTGTGATAGATCCTTTTAGGAAAAGTTCAGATCATCGCCAAGTTGAAGGTGAATGCGATGAACCTCCTGGCAAACCTTAAAAGATATTTAATTTCTGCTATCATCAAGAGATTTTCAACCAAAGAGACAATATCATTCCTGAGACAAAGAAGGATCAGAACATCTCCAAGTTGAAGGAGTTTGTGACATACCCTTCCAAAAAAAAGAAAAGTCAGGACATCTCCAAAATAAAAGATGATGTAATAAACTCCCCAAAAACCCGAGAAAGTTTAATATCTCAAAAAGAGTGCAAAAAGATCATCATGAGAAAAATCTCAGGATATCAAACTGCCGAATCTGCCAAGAATTTTCTTTAATTTTGTGAAATTCTTTTGTCAATGTCCTTTCACCAATCGCTTTCACAATATCAAGAATATCTTCTTTTCTGTTCATATCAAGGAAATTGATAGCTTCCATGAAAGAATGCCAATTGCAAACAATTTGAATTTGAATCTTGATTTTAAGAAGTTAGCTCAATTGGAGGTAATACTTTGGGTAGAAAAGCAGAAATATTTTTATATCAATATACATCAGTTTCAAGTATTTTGAATCAAAAAATATTTTTTAACATTTTGGCAATATTTTCTAGTTTTCCCAATGAAGTAAAAAGCTCGATGCCCATTTTGACACATTTTGGCATCACCTTTTGCCTCCTTGAGAGAGTAGCCTTTGTCGTCTTTTGCGTTATTGAAAGATTAGCCTTCTCTCCGAAAGGATAGCCTTTGTTGCCTTTCGCATTGTTGAAAGATTAACCTTCTCTCTGAAAGGATAGCCTTTGCTGTCTTTTGCGTTGTTGAAAGATTAGCCTTCTATCCGAAAGGATAGCCTTTGTCATCTTTCGCGTTGTTGAAAAATTAGCCTTCTCTCTGAAAGGATAGCCTTTGTTGTCTTTCACGTTGTTGAAAGATTAGCCTCCTCTCCGAAAGGATAGCCTTTGTCGTCTTTTGCGTTGTTGAAAGATTAGCCTTCTCTCTGAAAGGATAGCCTTTGTCATCTTTCGCGTTGTTGAAAGATTAGCCTTCTCTCCAAAAGGATAGCCTTTGTCGTCTTTCACGTTCTTGAAAGATTAGCCTTCTCTCTGAAAGGATAGCCTTTGTCGTATTTCATGTTGTTGAAAGATTAACCTTCTCTTCGAAATGATAGCCTTTGTCATTTTTCATGTTGTTGAAAGATTAGCCTTCTCTCTGAAAGGATAGCCTTTGTCGTCTTTCACGTTGTCGAAAGAATCGCCATGTTCCTTTGGATCACCTTATTCATCTTTTGCGTTGTCGAAATAATCGCCTTATTCCTTTGGATCGCCTTGTTCATCTTTCGCATTGTCGAAAGAATCGCCCTGCTCCTTTGGATCACCTTATTCATCTTTCGCATTGTTGAGAGAATCGCCCTGCTCCTTTGGATTGCCTTATTCATCTTTCACGTTGTCGAAAGAATCACCTTGTTCCTTTGGATCGCATTGTCGAAAGAATCGCCCTGCTCCTTTGGATTGTCTTATTCATCTTTCGCGTTGTCGAAAGAGTTGCCTTATTCCTCATCAAGAAAGTTGTCTTATTCACCATTCAACTTATCATTTTCTATCCCCCCGATCAGGTTAAGGGATAAACCTGCGCCTCCTTCTGATGAGGTAATTTATTTCCAAATCAGGTTAAGGGTTAAACCTGAGCGGCATTCTGATGAGGTATTTCATTTCCCGATCAGGGTAAGGGTCAAGCCTGAGCCTCGTTTCTACACGAGGTATTTTTCGTCCCATCCAGGTTAAGGGCAAAACCTGAACCTCACTTCTATGAAGCAAATCTTTCTTCGTCATTCTTTATTTCATACCTACCATTTTCATCAGAGCTAATTTCTGCATACCCAGTCAGATCATTCTAGCTGGGACAATTTTATAGCCCAAATTTGGTGTGTTTTTCTTTGCCACTAAGCTTGGCCCTAAACCGGCTTAGTAGCAAAGAGGGGCATCTGTAAACACCCCAAATTTTTCTCATCCATTCTTAGATACACCCCCTCGTGCAGTGCCAACCCTGGTAGGTCAGTACAGGAGTCCAATCCCAAGTTTGTCTTAAAAATTACCAATTTACCCCTTATACTAGGAAAATTACCATTTTACCCCTAGGTCATCCTAGATGCATGTCAGTCAGAGTCAACCAAGCTCATTTATAAGCTTAGAACAGTTAGAATATCAGTAATTTCAAGCTCACCTGAGCTCACGATGAGCAAACCATGTTCATTTCTGACCATTCTTGCCAAAATGGGATCGTTTCTTCATAAATGAGCTCATTTCTCACTGAAATCCAAGCCAATGGTCTCCGAGTCAGTCATTCCCAGTCAATCCTATTCCTATGAGTCTAGCTTGAGCTCATCAGGAGTTCAAGTGCTCCCGTTTCAATTCAAAACCACTTCCAAGTGTCTATGAGCCCATTTTAGCTCGTTTAGCTGAAATTGAGCTGAGTCCAGTCAGTTGAGCTAGTGTTTGAGCTTCGGTTTTAGTTCATCTCAGTATTACTGATCTTTGTTTTAGCTCAAACCCAGTTTTGCTTTGTAACTCACTTCACTTCAGTGACCATTTCTTTAAAAATGACAGCTTTTCTTGACAATTCAGTCGGGGAGTTCAATTGAGTTAGTGTCTTGTCAGTCCATTTGAGTTCTGAAACCCTAAGACCCAGCTCAATCCAGTTTATTTCAGTTCAAACCAGCTCAAACCTTAATCTTCAGTGTCACTCTACCCTGGTAGAGATCAAAAACCATTTCTTGAACCATTTTGCCCAACTTTATCAATTTTACCACTTTCTGAACTAGTACAACTGTCAATCAGAGTTTAATATCCAAAATTCTTCATCCAGGGTTAGCATTTCGCATGGTATTTCATATCATTTCTCATCATTTCCCATAATTTCATAACATTTCATTTCATTTTCGAGATCCAGAACTCTAGTTTTGAAAATTTCAATCCAAAATTGAGTTTTAAAGCTTTTCAAAATCAATTAAAAACTCTGGGTTTCTAAAATTGATAATTTTACCCCCAAGACTCTAAATTTGGAAATATTTTCTCGAGAAAATAATCTGGATTCTTTTCAAACTTGATTTTTCAAATTCTAAACTAGATTTGTTTCGCAATGGGGTACATAACTTCAAATTCTGAGTTTATTTCAAAAACTGCCAAAAATAGGCAAAAGTTTTTCTAAAGAATTTTACAAAGTCATTTTACTCTTTTTGCTTTCATCACAAGTGGGACCCACTCTATGTGGTGTCACACTGAAGCTTTTGATTTTGATTTTTTCCTTTTTTAGAAATCGTGTGGGCCCATTCTAAGGTGGCACCACATGTAAAAAAAAATCCAGATTTCTTCCCTTTTCTCTCCCTTTTTCCTTTTCTTTTCCCTTTTTTCTTCTTTCCTTTCTTCTTTCCTCTTTTCTTTCCTTCTTCTTCTTTCCTTCTTTCTTTTTCTTTCCCTCCTTCTTTCCCTTCTTTCCTTCCCCTCCTCTTTCTATTTGGCCCCAAGGCACCATACGGCTGCCTCTCTCTCTCTCTCATTGGATTCTAGCCCTAACTATCCCTTTCATTAAAACCTAAGTTTTCATTTTTATTTTTTAACAAGGAATCACACGGCTGCCCATCTTCCCTCCTATTCACGCCTAACACCTCTTCCCTCTTACACCTCTCTCTCCAGCACTATCTCTTTCTCCCCTTTTCAGCCTCTTCTCTCTTCTCTCATCTCCCTCTCTCTCTCTCATTCACTCTCTCTCAACCCTTCATTGCAGCCACCATGGCAGCCATCTCTTCCAAGGGTTCCACCAGCCAACACCACCCCTTTCAAGGGTTCTTCAACCGGCAGCAACAACCAAGGTGCTTCCCCCTACTCCAGTTGACGTCCAACGTTGCAGCCCTTCATCACTGCAACCCACACCAAGGTAGCAGCTCCTCCCCAACTAAGATAGCAGTCATTGCAGCAAGCCTTGGTGCAACCATCATTGCCGCCATCTTCACTCCTCCCAACCGGATTCCAGCAAGTGTAAAGTCTATTCTAAGGTAAAACTCCTTGGTTGCATGGAGTAGATAAAGGTTTCTATGAGTTGTTCACACGGATCTAAGGTGAATCCAATTCAAAACTGGATTCACGATTTTCAAAGCTTTGATTTTGAACAACATGAAATTGTGTCCACTTATGTTAGCGGCTATGCAAATAAGGGGTCTATCCAATGGATGGATCGGATCCCCTAATACCAATAGCCGAAATCAAATATGAGTTATATGCCTCCCTGATCTTTTTCCTGATTTTATTCATAGTTTTAGAAAGATTTTATGTCTTTCTTCATGTTATATTCATTTCATTTCATCTTTTTATGCTATTTAGTATGATTTCATCAAAGTGTCATTGATAGCATATAGTTTTGATTTTAGGCACATAGTCCAATCATCATTTTATGCATAGTTTTTAATCAATAAATCCTAGAAAATTTATTTGTAAGTGCCTTATTTTATCCGTGATCACCTGCCAAAAACCCAGTTTGATTCGGGTTTTATAACCCCATCAAACAAATCAAACCCCAGGTCGAGTTTTTAACCCTCTGGAAATTCCAAATTTCCCTTTAGCAGGGTTATCAGATTGAGATCTCAATCATGGGAGATTCGATTCATTCCCAAAAAAATACAGTAGATTCAGGCTATAATATACTATTTTTATGTATTTTCCTGGATTTTTCTAAAAAGATCTACTACCCTTAAAAATTGGGTTTTACAGACCCTTGTAAAAATCATGTCATCTGTTTGTGAGGGTCTAGACCAACCCTAATCTGCTGCGACTCTAAATATCAAATGTAAATTTGGAATAAGAGTTACATTTATCCTTAGAATAGGATGCATTGCATATAGTTTGCTTTCGTAAATATAGTATCTGATGTATGATGCATGTGCATATTTTTTCAAATCCACTATGGTTGACACGAATGGCACGTGCACAAGCTCTTAGGGAGTTGACAAACTCGGTGGAATTCATATTTATGGCCATAGTCATAATACGAAGAAAACCCAGATTTATGATCTTCATATTAGCCACATTCAACCTACACTCTTAGGCTAACTTCAAAATGCATTGCATTTCTCAAAAATCGCAAAAGGATTTTCTCAATTCTTCAGAAAATATCTTTCAAATCCATATTCATTCATTTCATTCAATTTACATCATTTTTTCTTAACTCAAATTCCAATTCTATTTCAGAGAAATTGATTTTCTCAAGATTTTCTAAGTCTTTCTCAGGAATTGATTTTCTCAAAAATTTTGAGTTTTCAAATGATATTCAAATATTTTCCAGGTTCAAATCATGATTTTCCAATGTTTCAACATTCTCAAACTTCAAAGTCCCAAGTTTTCAGAAATCAATTTTCTCAAAATCTTTAAATTATTTTTGAAACTCATTTTTCTCAGAATTCCTAAATCTTCTTCAGAAATCAATTTTCTTAGAAAGAGCATTCAGATCAAATTCCAAAAATCGATTTTCTTAAAGTTCTACTTTTCCTGAGAATCAATTTTCCATTCAAAAGTTATTTTCCAATAAAATTCATGATTTTTCTAGAATCATCACTTTTCCCCAGTATTTTTCAAGCATTTTTTTAAGTATATTTCAAATATTCTAAGCAAACATCATATTTCTCAAACTAGCATTTTTCTAATTTTTCATAGCACAAGCCTGATTCTTTGTGCATTTTAGGAAAATAGAGCATAATTTAGATAATTGAACTTAGTAAAAGCACACTATTGATTCGTGGTTCAATTACCCCTAGTAAATGCGCCAGGAACAGTTGAACCTCATACCGACAGGCGGATCCCATTCCACAGAATTTCCCTGCAAAATTTTAAAAATGGAGGCGAGTAATTTTCAAAAACCAATTTTCAAAACTTTGGTCGAGTTTGACTCGCAGAATCATTTCTCTCTCTCGCAGAGGGAGGGAAAAATTTTGCGATGATAATAGAACTAAAAGGTGCAGGTGTGCGGATTTCATCGCTCTGCTAATGCTTGAATCAAATTTCCATTGATAATCTGCTCTCCCACTAATGATGCTAGTTCCAATCCGCAGTCGCTCAGATGGTCCGAGAACAGACGAGAGAAGTTGGTGAGCCAAGAATAGTACCACCAAGAAAGGAAAGATCCGGTGTTAAGAATTCGATGATCAAGAAGACCATGTCGCACCTTATAAGAGATATGAGTCTCAGGGAAAACTGAATCAAGCTGACTGGATGCGATCAAGATAGACTGGAAAATAAAGAGGAAATTGGGACAAGACTTGAGAAAAACCACACAATTTTTGAAGAAATTGCAGGCAGGATCAAAACAAGGTTGGAACTTCGAGATCCAAGGGAAAGCAAGTATGAAAATCACCTGGAGTTTTGAAGAAAATAAAAAGGATTTATGAAAAATCGTCCAGGGTTTTGATAAATTATTTGTAAAAATGAGAGAGAATGTAAGAAAATAAGGGATTTTGAAAATTTGTCTAGTATTTTTAGAAAAATTATGGAAAATAGGAGAGAATAAAGGGAAATAACAAAAGTACATTCAATCACATCCTGTACAAACAAGTATACACATACAACATTCCCTAAAAACTAACTCTAGAAGCACAAATTTTGAAATAGTTGTAGGACCTTAATCCTAACTTTAAGGCTCAGATCATCTGTGTTCAATCATGTTATGCCGATATACTCAAGCCAAAGCTTGATGTACGTGGCATAAAAAATTTCTCCGGTTCTAGGCTCATGTTTTTCAATATCCTTGAGCGTCTACAGATATACTTTAGACTATGGCCCTTGGTATGTGGCAAGGGGGGATCAACCCAAATAGGTGGCCCAGTTGTGAGGCTTAGGTGGGGTTGTTTTTGAAATATGATCAACGTGGAAGAAAATAGAAGGCTCTAATGACCCAAAGAAGTAGAGATTTGAAAATTTTATAAGAAGCAAACAATGTTTTCAATCAAATCCTAGATTGTGGAGGATTGTATTTGACCTAAGTCTAAGTGAGCATGAATAATGCCACCTTAATCGATCCTACCAAACCATGCCTAAGTCTACATGCAATCCATGTTAGCTGGGTTTGATTCTAAGATCCTAGGTTCACAAGATATAAAGCTGACATTAAAGAACACAATTTTGACAAGTTGAACAGAGCAAAGTACTAGATTGATCAGACGATGATATATCCCATCTCGGTCGCCAAACCTGTTATCATTGCAAAATTTTACTTTTACAAGTCAAACTGACCTTTGAAAAATATTTTGAAAATAACTCGCCTCCATTTTAAAATGCAGGATAATTCTGAAGAATGGGACTCGCCTGTCAGTACGAGGTTCAACCGTTCCTGGCACCATAACCAAGGGGTAATTGAATCAAGGATCAACCATGTGCTTTGCTTTGCTTAACTGTCTAAATCGATGTTCTATTTCCTAAATGCACAAAGAATCAGACATGTGCTATGAATTTCTGAAAATGTAGATTGAAAATATGATGTTTGCTTCAAAGATTGGAAAGTACTTAGAAAAATTATACTTTGAAGATTGTAAATCACATTTGAGAAGTACTTTGAAAATCAATTTCTGAAGAAAAGGTCTTTTTGAGAAAATTGAATTCTGAGAAAACTTTGGAGATTTTTGAGAAAATTGATTTTTCTTAGTTCTGAACCCTTGAATTGATCAAAAGTATGGACGTGTATCCCTGTGAAATATTTTCATGATGTGATCTAATCTAAGTGATGCATGAATGCAATCTTGTAAAAGATATTTTTTTGAAGAAATTTTGAGAAAATCCTTGAAAAAAGGAGTTTATGTGCTTTATAGATTTTCAATGGAATAAATTCGCCTCATATCCCTGACTATGGCCATAGATATGGATTGAATATAACCCATTTGATTCTAAAAGGAGAAAAATATTTAGAAAACCTTTAAAATATGCAATGATTTCTGAAAATGCCTAAGAGTGTAGGTCATTTGTGGCTTAGAAAAAAATGATAAATCTGGGTTTTATTCGTATTCTGACTATGGCCACAAATACGAAACCCACCGAGTTTATCAACTCCTTAGAAGCTAGTGCACGTGCCATTCATGTAAACCATTATGAGTTTGAATATGCATAAATCATCATTCATCACACGATAACATAATTGAAAGAAATAAACTATATGCAATGCAACCCTATTCTAAGTAGAAAAAGTAAATTCTTATTCCAAATTTACATTTAATTTACATCACTAATTGAATTAAAAATAAAAAAAATAAAAAAATACAGTCTTGAATATCTTTGCAAAACTAGAAAACTTGTTAGTGAAAATATGTTGGCTTTTCTGGATTTATCCAATAATATCTGGAAATTACTGGATTTATCCGGATATATGCCTTTTTTATATTTTTCTGAGATAAACATAATAAAATATGATATAAAATTGAAGAAATAATAAAGATAAACAACTTTGAAATTCATAATTTGGATAAAAATAACAAAAATGTCCTTGAAAACAAGACTATGGCCTTGAAAACAGGGTTTTCAGAAAAAACATTTGTAAAACTTTGGATTTAGGGCTCAAATGGATTCAAATAAACATCAAATAGGATATTAAGCACCACAGAATGATTATAAACATGATCAAACCCAAAAAATGTAAAACGTTTTCTAAAAAAAATCAAAATATCACAAAAATAAAGATTTTTGCCAATGTTTTACTCGAACTGGGACTCCGCGGGCACCCTATTTTCATGATTTAATCAAATAATATGTCAAATAAATTCCAAAATCTGTAAAAATTGACATGGATAGTTCTGATAACCCTAAAATTAAACTACAATAAAAAAAAATATTTTTGGCATTATATTAATATAAAAATTGTATAAAAACATGAAATATGCAATTTTGCTCACAGACACGTACCTATCAGAGTGTCAGACCCGAATCAGGTATTAAATCACCATGAAAACTCACAAAAATTTACATAGAGATACTAGACAAGAAAAACAAAGATTTCCCTTTTTACATATTAGAAAAATCATATTCAGTTAAGGAGATATTATTTTGGCAGTATATGCTCGATTCTGATGAATATATAACGAGTTGAAATAAATACATCCAGTTTTGGGTATAAGGAAATATATAAATTCATATTAAAAAATTATAAAATTTTAGCAGATTAAATTAAACATAAAGAGTAAAATTTTTCTTTTTACAGATCATCGATCGAATATTTGGTGAGGGAGATATGATTAACACAAGTCGGTCTAGGGTTTAGATAATGGATAACGAACTTTATAAAACTGATTATACTTTCTGACAAAGGAAAAATAATAACCAGATGCATAAAAATCCAAAAATTTTACAGAAAATACTTGACAAGAAAAATTAAGACATTGTAACTTACAGATCATCAATCAGATCTCCAATGAGGGAGATATCGCCTCAGCAAGTTGTTCCCAAATCCACATAGCGTTTTCACAGTTCAAAAAATAGGGTTCGATTTTCTATTTTTTGATAGGGTTCCAGAACTCAAAATAATCCTATTTGTTTATAGGAAATTACTGACATATTCACGGTTTAACTCTAAAAAAATCATATTTTTTGATAGAAACTTGAATATAAAATAACATGGTTCCCGCATGCCCAAAATCAAAATACGTATATGACAATAAAGCACATGAATAAACCTAATTTAAACATGAAAAAACCATAAAAAAATATAAAATATACAATAAATTATATTTTGATGCTTGAACATGTAAAATAAACATTAATATGATGAATAAATTTAAAAAATCATGGAAAGCACGGTTGGAATTCGATTTAGCCATTAAAAGATCAATGGTCAAATCTCGATCTTTTTTGGGCCTTTAACATAATAAATGAAAAATAAATATTATTAATAGATCAAAAATGTGTGAGGGACCATCAAACATCAGTTGATCATCATCTTTAGGCCCTCACATAATTTTTTTGAAATAAAAACAAGAGAAAGGCATGCTAAAAGAGGCAACAATAGTGATTTTAATGAAAAATAATAAAAAAAAATAAAAGAAAGGAAGAACTTACCTTGGGCAGCAATAGAGGAAGGGCTGAAACTTGAAGGAGAGAGAGGACCATGAATTTTTGGAGAGAGAGGAAAGAAAAAGCCTCTTTGACCCCCCCCCCCCCCCAAGAGTCCCCTATTTATAGTTTTTCAAAACATTAATTAAGGAGGAGTTCTAATTAATTTAAAACTTTCTTAATTGAGTTAATTAAGGGAGGTGGTTTTTCCTGCTGGGTTTGACTTTTCAACCTTTTTAATTAGACTCTAATTTACCTAATTGAGTTCTAATTAATCTTTTAAAAATATCTCAAATGTGGTGCCACCTAGGTGGGCCCACATTTGGTTTTTAAAACCCTAAAAAATAAAGTTAAAAACACTAAAGTGAAAATGGATTTTTAAAATCAATTTTGACTCTTCTAACCTAGCTAAGATACTAATCTAATCCTAACACTCTCAAATGTGGCGCCACTCAGAGTGAGCCCCATTTGGTTTTCCAGAAAACTATTTTAAAAGGCCTAAAAATAAAAGAGGTTAAAAATGATTTTTTTAAAAAGTGTCTAGATTTCTTTAACATTTTTTTGTATTTTTGTATGGATAAAATATGAAATGAAACAAATTTGAATGAAAATGAAGAATTTCGGGTTTGGACACTCCATGCATTGTGGGCCCCACCTAAAGAAAGCTGAAAAAATTGGATTTTAAAAAGAATAAAACAAAGGTTAAGAAACAGGGTTTTTAAAATGAATAACAATGAAAATAAAAGATTAAAATCACGAAAATTTAGAGTCCTAATCCAACTAGGACTCCGGGACAGAGTCTTGATTCGAGTGAAACTCTGAAAATCTGGCATTTTTGAAAGATAAATAAAGGAATTTTAAAAGGTCTTTTCAGAATCTGATAAAATGAGCTAAAAAACGAAGTTAGGGTCAGAGTCCTAGTTCAACTAAAACTCTTAAAATAGAGTCCTAAGTTGACTAAAACTCTAGAAAATTGATTTTTTTTCGAAAAACAGGCGAAAAGGTTTTAAAAATAAGTAAAAATGGAAGTTAAAACAAAAATCAAAACAGAGTCCTGATCCGATCAGGACTCTGAGACAGAGTCCTAATTCAACTAAAACTCTAAAAAATTTGATTTTTCTGAAAACACACAAGAAGATTTTGAGAACTTTTCACGAAAATAGGTGAAAACAAGATGAAAACTGAGATCAGAATTAGAGTCTTGATCCAACTGGGATTCTGGGACAGAGTTCTAATTCGACTAAAACTCTTAGAATTTTAAAAAAACAAGAAGGTTTTGAAAGTGCTATAGGATCGAGGCAAGCAGCACCAGAGGGGGGCAGGGGGCGGGGGGGTGAATAGTGCTTTTAATTATCGTCTTTGGAATTATAACAGATTTTGAAATTCGCAAAGCAGTCACATAAAGAACATAAGAATTTATCTTAGTTCGGTCGTTCAGACCTACATCCAGTCCCCAAGCAAAACCCGCTTGAGATTCCACTATCAACCTTGTGTAACTACAAGATCATACAAACCAAATCCGGTCCCACTTTCAATAACAATTCTACTGAAAACAAACAACTCATTTAAACCAATGAGTCATTTCCTTTTACAGAAAAAATATAAGTAAGCTACTTACAATCAACCTACGAGCCCTTCTTATGAATGCAAATGGAATGCAATTGGCTTTTGAGGTTGTTGAAATACTCAACTCACGAATTCACTGTCTCTCAAAAGAATTTGAGTGAAAACTGCAGTGAAAATATCAAGTGAGTGAGAAAACGAATACTTGAATGAATAGGAATGAAAAGCAAAGAATTTGATCTTTGTAATTCAATGTAATTCAATATGATTCGATATTTTTGAAAATTTGTGGACTCAGTCAGCCATCCGGGTTAATGAAAAACACCTGACATAATAAACCCCCGGATCAGACTCGGTTGTTTCTATGTTTCGCGTTTGTGCTACTCCTTCAGAACTCGTCTACGGGACCGAGGTAGTATTACCTCTCCACGTTCAGAAGCCCGCACTCAAATTTGCATGGCTCATCGAACTTCCGCTTGATCAGTATCAACAGCAGAGGTTGGTACAACTTGATCTGCTAGATGAGAAAAGGCTCAAGGCAACAGAGCATGCTCAAGCCTATCGTCAGAGGATAGCTCGACACTACGCCAAATCAGTTATTGAGAGAAGGTTTCGAGTCAATGATCTTGTGCTCAGATCGACAGCTCATCTCAAGCATCGGCTGAAGGGTAAATGGTCACCCAATTGGGAAGGCCCTTATGTGGTTAAGGAAGCGCTGTCTCGCAATTCCTATTGCCTGATCAACGCAGATGGAGTGGAACTGTCAGATCCTATTAATGCTTTATATTAAAAGAGATTTCACACTTGAATTGTTCATCATAGCCTTTTGTACTCTTCAAAAGTCTTTCAATAAAGCAATAATCTTCTATTAAATTCTCATATACTTCTCCATGATACTGGGGCACTTTATTTTGATCTATACTTGTCTTCCTTTATCATATGCAGGCAGGATCAGACGAATCTTTTTCTAAAAATCTTATCAACTTTTTGGTTAATCTTGTTATCTTTATTAAGTTTTATTCATTTCATTTTTTTTAATCTAATAAAATTTTCACCAATTTATTATCAATTTTATCAATTTTGATCAAATTTTATCAAGATTTATCAATCTTATTAAATTTTATTCTTTTATTTTTAAAACCCCTTTAGGTTAAGGGACAAACCTGATGCCTCGTTTCAATGAGGTATTTCCCTCTCAGGTTAAGGGATAAAACCTGAACCTCATCCCGCGAGCCCCTTTATTTTCTTTCAAGACAGGGGATAATCCTAAATTCTCCTATCATCAATTCTTCCTTAAATTTCTATCAATTCCTACTGAATTTTATTGTCAATTTCATTAATTTATTCCTTTTGTCGATCCTTTTATCATTTATCAATTCCTATCAATCTTTTTAGATTTTGAGATAATCCTGAAAATCATCCTCATCGTCGGAATCTATTCATGCTTTTTGTCAATCCTTCTGAAATCCGACTTTTGGGAAAGAGCCATTTCCCTCCCGTCTGAGTTCCGACTCAGATTTTCTTTTCATTTTATTTTTGGAAGATCCAAGCCCCAACTCAGATTTTCCCCTTTTATCTTTATTTTTGAAAAACCGGGTTCCGACTCAGATTTTTCCTTTTGTATATTCTTATTTCTGAAGTTCCAGGTTTCGACTCGGACTTCCTTTTGGATCCGATGCCCGTATTGGAACCAATCGCCACGTCGAGAATGCGAGCTCTCAAACTCGATTCTCATTTATTCTTTTGTCTTCATTTTTGAAAAAAATCGGGTTCCGACTTGGATTTTCCCCTTTTGTATATTCTTATTTCTGAAGTTTCGGGTTCCGACCCAGACTTCCTTTTGAATCCCATGCTCGTATTGGAACCAATTGTTATGTCGAGAATTCGAGTTCACAAACTCGATTCTCATTTATCCTTTTTATCTTTATTTTTAAAAACCGAGTTCCGACTCGGATTTTCCCCTTTTGGTATATTCTTATTTTCCGGGTTCCGACTCAGACTTCCTTATTGGATCCGATGCTCATATTGGAACCAATTGTCATGTCGAGAATTCGAGTTCTCAAACTCGATTCTCATTCATCATTTTTATCTTTATTTTTGAAAAACCGGGTTCCGACTCAGATTTTCCCTTTTTTATATTCTTATATTTTTTTTTCGGGTTTCGACTCAGACTTCCTTTTGGATCCAATGCTCGTATTGGAACCAATTGCTATGTCGAGAATTCGAGTTCTCAAACTCGATTCTCATTCATCCTTTTATTTTTGAAAAACCGGGTTCCGACTCGGGTTTTCTCTTTTGTATATTCTTATTTCTGAAGTTTCGGGTTCCGACTCACACTTCCTTTTGGATCCAATGCTCGTATTGGAACCAATTTCTACGTCGAGAATTCGAGTTCTCAAACTCAATTCTCATTCATTCTTCTATTTTTGAAAAACTGGGTTCCGACTTGGATTTTCCCTTTTGTATATTCTTATTTTCTTTTTCCGGGTTGCGACTCGGACTTCCTTTTGGTCCCGATGTTCACATTGGACCAATTGTTACGTCGAGAATTCAAGTTCCCAAAAAATCGATTCTCATTCATTCTTTTATTTTGAAAAACCGGGTTCTAACTCGGATTTTCGCTTTTGTATGTTCTTATTCTCTCGAGTTCCGACTCGAATTTCCCCTGTTGATCCAATGCTCGTATTGAACCAAAAATTTCTCCTTGCTTTCCCTTTCAGGTTAAGGGATAAACCTGAACTTCCCCTTCAGGATAAGGGATAATCCTGAAACACCGACAATCATTCTTGCTTAAATTCTCAAGTATCTTCGAATGTCGGTCTCGTTTTCAACTCTCCATTCGAAAAACCAGTGCTCGTACTTGTATGCATTTTTGAAAACCAGTGCTCGTACTGGTATGCATTTTCGAGAACCAGTACTCATGCTGGTGTGCATTTCGAAAACATAGTGCTCGTGCTGGTGTGCATTTTTCAAAAACCCAGCGCTCATACTGAGGCATTTTTCGAAATCCAGTACTCGTACTGGTGTGTTTTTCAAAACCCAGCGATCGTACTGGTATATCTTCAAATCCAGTGCTCGTACTGGTATATCTAGCGCTCGTGCTAGTGTTTGGTTGACTGATCAGTTAGCCCTCCAGGTTCAGTTTTTGTACTAACCAATCATTATCATTCAAGCTCTAAATTCTTACTTCAACCTTTGGGTTATCATTTTGTCAAAAATTCAAATCTTTTTCTCTTGCGAAGGACCCTCTTCAGGGAGAGTTCGAGGGAGCTCATTCCTTTCGCATGCAACCATCTTTTGTTCGCAAGAACCCTCTTCCAGGGAGAGTTTGAAGGGACTCATTTTCTTCGCAAACAGTTTGCAAAACAACAACCAACTTTACACGAAAGAACCCCTTTTCCAGGGAGAGCTTCGACGGAAGCTCGTTTCTTTTGTGGCCCCCATTTTTCTCATCTTTGGCCAACCCCTTCATGGAGGACCCTCTTCTAGGGAGAGTGTGATGGACTCGTTCCTCTGTGATACTTTCTCAACTTTGTTTTTCGGCCGCCTTTCCATAAGAGAAGCCTAGAGATAGGGAGTTTTGACGAAAACTTAATTTCTCTTCGAAAGTTCCGTTTTGCAAACACCTCCTCTTTGGGGAAGAGAGGAGTATTTCCAACTTCCCATTCAGGTAAGGGATTAAGCCCGAGTCTCTCTTTTTGGGGAAAAAGAGAGAAGAATTTTGTCATGGACGTGTTAATTCGACATCAAGCAATTACATTCACCAAGGATTTATAGAACACTTTGCCAATCTGCTATCAAAAGTCATTGTTGATCTCAAAGTTTTCATCATATAAAGAATTACCTCAAACTACCTTTAGTATTATTTTCAAAAAGAGCAAGACTTTTGCGAAATAAGAACTGAATTCAAGCTTTTTCTGTTGGTCAACCAAGAGGATGAAGAAAAATCTTTGATATGACCGACAAAGGAAAAATTCAATGATGTTGAAAAGCCATAAGTGAATGGATATTGATCATAGCTATGGCACATTCTTAAAGATCGTCCTTTTGGCAGTTAGACAGTGGAAATATCCTGGGCAGTAAAAAAAGAACCTACCCAATCCATATATTCTCAGTCCTTCAAAGCTGCAATCAAATATCTGCAAAAGGGATCTCTCAATTGTCGTCAAGATGAAGACAAATTATGCGAGCTAGATCTCCGGGGCCAAAGAAGATTTGGATCATCTCTGAGATGAAGGAGTTTGTGAAGGATCCTTCCAGGAAAAGTTCAGATCACCGTCGAGATAAATGCGAGTGTGATGGACCTACCAACAAACCCTAAAAGATATTTGATTTCTGCTGTCATCTAAAGACCTGTTAGAACCGATGTCACCAAGCCTAAATTCCTGAGAAAGAAAAAAAAAGAAGGATCGAAACATCTCCAAGATGAAGGAGTTTGTGACGTACCCTTCCCCAAAAAAAGAGAAAAGTCAAGACATCTAAAAAATGAAGGATGATGTAAAAAGCCCAAGAAAGCTCCATGACTCAAAAGAGTCCAAAAAAGATCATCATGGGAAATGCCCAGGATATCAAACTGCCCAAAACTGCCAGAAGTCATCTTTATCTATGTGAAATTCTTTTATCAATGTCTTCTGACTCAATTGCTTTTATGAAGCTAAGAATGTTTCATCTTTTTTCATATCAAGGAAATTGATATCTTCCTTAAAGAAGCTCAACAATAACAAAATTGAGTGTAATTCTTGATTCTACAGAGTTAACCCAATTGGAGTTAATACTCTTGGTAGAAAGAGATAATATTTCCACACATAAGCACAATTCAATCATTTTTAGATCAACTACAATTTTTGACATTTTATTGGCAATACTTTCTCATTATCCCAAAATGAAGTGTGAACTTGATGTTCATTTTGACGTATCTTGATGTCATCCCTCCTTAGGACTGAAAAGTCCTTTCCTTCCGTCTGATCTTAGCACTCTCAGATTTGCACATTTCCCTGTGTTCCCCACTGTCCCTCCATAGACAGTTTCCGCTCAGAATAAGGGTTAAACCTGAACTTTTTGCAAAAGGTCTATTATTGTCAAAAGCTATTTTCAGCCTCAACAATGAGGCGCCCAAGAACAACCCCTTTTCAAGCTTTAGGGACCCCCATTTTCATCTTTTTGCAAACCCCTCTTGGACTTGCTGTGAAAAGTCTAGAGGTCCCATCACAGTTTCCCCGCTCTTCGAGGATTCTGTATCTATTCAGGCTAAGGATTAAACCTGTTACCTCGCTCCTCGAGGTATCACCCAAACCTTCTACGAGAGGTCATCTGTTTTTAGAAAGCTGATTTAGTCTCAACAATGAGACGCCCCAGATCATCCCCTTTCCAAGCTTTAGAGAATCCCTTGTTTTTCTCTTCTCGCAAACCCTTTTCAGATTTGTTCGTCCAAATTCTGAAGGTCCCATCATGGTTTCTTCACCCGAGAACTCCATATGGTCGCCCCTTTCAGGTTAAGGGTTAAGCTTGAACCTCGCTATGCGAGGTATCTTCCGTTCAGGTTAGGGTTAAACCTGAATCCCGTTTGACAAGATATCCTTTCTAGTCCCACCACGGCTTCTTCATTTGAAGACTTCGTGCGATTCCCCCCACTCAGGTCAAGGGTTAAACCTGAATCTCGCTTTGACGATGCATTTTGTTGTCCCATCACGACTTCCTCGTTCGAGGATTCTGTATGGTTGTCCCCTTCAGGTTAAGGGTTAAGCCTGAGCCTCATTCTACGAGGTACCTTCCGTTCAGGTTTGGGTTAAACATGAACCTCGTCTCCAATAGGTAATCCTTCCAGTCCCATCATGGTTTTCCCCACAAAGGAATCCATGCTCTATGTATATCCATTCAGGAAAGGATCATACTTGAATTTCATCTCACGAGACACTTCTCTCGAGAATGTCCCATCGAGGTCCGCTTATGTTCCTTTCCTCCATCCAAATTTTCTTGATATATCTTCGTCCCATCCAGGTTTAGGGCTAAACCTGAGTCATTCTAAAAGGCTGATCTTGTCTCACCCATAAGACTTAATCAAAATCCTTATCTGTCATCATTTTCGGGATCTTTACCCAAAGTTCCATCACAATTTTTTCATCTCTACAATTCATTCATATCATTTCCGAGGATTTCGTCTCCCCCCAAGCCATTCGGGATAAGGTCTTAAGCCTGAAAGGCCACGTTCAAAATAATTCTTCCACACCCAGCTCAAGTCTGTTGACTGGGGCATTTTTAAAAAATTTGGAGTGTTTCTTTGACACTAAGATCGGCTCCCAACCGGCTTAGTAGCAAAGAGGGGCATCTGTGAACACCCCAAATTTTTCAAAAGTTTGTAAATATTCTCTTTTTACCCTTTATCACCATTTTCTGGGCAATTTAGTCAGTTTTAAATCTAAAATACCAGTTTGTTTGTCAAAGTTTTACTGAAATTAAATCCATTTTATATATCTGACTCAATTTTGGATCTGGATCCAGATAATAAATTCAAATCTGAGCTTTGTCATCCGATTTTTAAATCAAATCCTCAAAATTTCCAAAATAACTTTTAGAAAAGCTCAGGCAGTTCGTCTGATATCCGTTTGGATCTATCATGTTGTATTTCTCGATTCGAGATTCAAAACTCGAACATTTTCTCAAAACTTGGGCCCAAACCCATTTTCTGAAGAAATTTCCCCAAAATAGCCTTGAATTCTCAGAAAAACCCCTCTTTTGTAAATATTTCTCAAAAATTATAAAATGATTTCTAAAATCCCTTATTTCTCCCTAGTCTCATAGTTTTATTTCAAAAAATACCAAAAAAATGGAAAATACAAAGAAAAAATATATATATAATAGAAAAGAAACAAAAATCGGTTTGTGAAAACCTCTTTTAAAAAAAAAACAATCTTTTAACTAAAACCGTTCTTTTGCAAAAACTTTTTTTGAAAAAGACCACCGTTTTGAAAATCTTTCAACAGGGAACCACCTTTTGGCAAAAACCTTTTCACAAAAAATTCTCTTTTAGGGTTACAGGAGTCTCTCTCTCTCTTTTCGCAAGCCCTCTCTCCAGAACCTTCTCCCTCTCTCGCCCGACCCTCCATGTCCTCCTCAACCCTTTATCACCAACGACCTCACAGGCCTTCCCCTTTCCCCAAACCTTCCATCGCCAACGGAATGCCCCTTCATTCTCCACCCTTCGATCATTGGCCTCTCACTTGGACCATTGATCGGCAACAACACCTTTCCCTCTCGAAGTTTCTCCTTTCCTCTATAAAGGAAGGCCAGCAAGAAACGAAGAGGAGGACCTTCACCCAACAATCCGCCTTCAGCATACCTTGATTCCTTTCATCAGGTGTCCATCGGCTCTTGGAAGCAAAAGGAAAGCCTCTTGAACCACGACACCACCATCTGCCAGAAGATCGCATCTCCTCCATCGGATCTGTTATCATCGCAAAATTTTTCCCCTCCCTTGCGAGAGAGAAATGAATTTATCGAGTCAAACTCGACCAAAGTTTTGAAAATGGTTTTTGAAAATTAACTCGCCTCCATTTTGAAAATTTGCGGGAAAATTCCGTGGAATGGGATCCGCCTGTCGGTACGAGGTTCAACCGTTCCTGGTGCCTTTACCAGGGGTAATTGAACCAATGACCAATTATGTGCTTTAACTCGACTCAAATAGCTAAATTATGCTCTATTTTTCCTAGAATGCACAAAGAATCAGGCTTGTGCTATGAAATTTTGAAAATAATGCAAGTTTGAGAAAATATGATGTTTGCTTTGGAAAATTGAAATATGCTTGAAAATTGATTGGAAAAGTACTTGAAAATTGAATTCTTGAGAAAATCATTGAATTTCATTGGAAATCAGAAATTTGTATTGGAAAGTGATTTCTTAAGAAAATTTGAACTTTAGAAAATTGATTTTGAAATTTGAAATTGCTTTTTTGAAGAAATGGATTTAAAAATTCTGAGAAAATCAGGAAGTTCATTGGAAAAGGGATTTCTGAAAGGGAAAATGAATTCTCAAGAAAAAGGGAATTCTGAGAAAATGGATTTCTGAAAACTTGGGATTTTGAAATTTGAGAATGTTAAAACATAGGAAAATCTTGATTTGAACTTGGGAAATACTTTGAAATCTCATTTGAAAATTTAGAATTCTGGGAAAATCCAATCTTGAGAAAGACTTGGTAAATCCTTGAGAAAATTGATTTTTCTGAAATTGAAATTGAAAAATGAATTTGAAAATAATGCAATTTGAATTATATGAATGAATGAATATGAATTTGAAAAGGGAATTTCATTGAGGAATTGAGAAATCCTTTTAAAACTTTGAGAAATGCAGTGGATTTTGAAGTTAGCCTAAGAGTGTAGGCTGAATGTGGCTGATATAAAGATCATAAATCTTGGTTTTCTTCGTATTCTGACTATCGCCATAAATACGAATCCCACCGAATTTATAAACTCCATAAAAGCTTGTGCACGTGCCATTCGTGTAAACCATAGTGGATTTGAATTAAATGCACATGGATCATACATCAGATATTGGAATTTTGCAGAAATTAAACTATATGCAATGCAGCCTTATTCTAAGCAGAAAAGTAACTCTTATTACAAACATTACATTGATTTTTACATTGAATTGAAATAAAAGAAATAAAAGCTAAATCTTCTTCTTGAATGTTCCTGCAAAACTAGAAAACAAGGTTAGCACAAAAATGTAGTTTTTTCTGAATTTATCTGAAAATATGGGAAATTATCGGATATTATTCAGATATAAACCCAAAAATCATACCCCCTTTGATATAAACATGATAAATAATGAATAAATTTCGAAAATAAACTTGAAAATTCGAAATTGGGGTCAAAATGACCAAAATACCCCTGATGACCTTGAAATCAGGGTTTTCTAAAAGAATTTTTGTAAATTTTGGAATTTTGAAAATCAAATGAAATAAATCAAACATAATATGATAAAATATGATGATATTCATGAAATTTTAGAGAATTAGAAATTGAAATTTCGAAATTTAGGTCAAAATGACAAAAAATACCTCCGATAACAAGACTATGGCCTTGAAACCAGGATTTTCTGAAATAAATTTTGCAAAAATGAAAAATGTGAAATGAAAATGACATTGAAATTAACCCTAATATAATTCTATATGCTCATGTACATGATAAAAACCTTAAAATGACGAAAATATCATAAAATATCAAATTTTCGCCTGATTTTCGCTTCTGAACTTAAAGATAAACTAACACATGGAGCAAATGAACTTTGAATTAAGCCAAATTTGGTATGGACACCTAAAATATCCCTAAAAACAGAATGGATTTCGAAAATCTATTTTTTGTATTTTTAAATATGGAAATTCAAGTAAAAACCCTAAATTTTGTGATTTTTGCCTAAAATGTTGATTCTAAAGGGGAGGTAGGATATCAAACTTCCATAAAAATTTCCCAAATTTTATGGGGGTGACAGAGGACAGTAAGGCAAGGATTTTTGAATTTTACATTTTCTGGTTTTGACCTATGGTTGGAGATGTGCCACTCCGGCAAGTCGAATTGGAATCCGGCGACTCCAGTAAATGAAGTAAACAGACAGGTTTCGGTAGAAAATGTGGGAAAAATAATAAAAGATGGAAAAAAGTCTGAAATTTTGGAAAAATATCCCTGACAAACAGATGGAAATTTTGTATTTTTACAGAACTGGGATTCGGGTTACAGTTTGGAAAAGGGCACGCTGTTATCAGAGACCTAAATCTCTGGAATTTCGAGATATTGAAATCTGTCAGACATAAAATAAAATTTTGGAAAAAATAGTAAAACAGTTCCAAAAATTCCCACATTTTGGGAAATGACAGGAAAACATCTTAGGAACAACTTTTATGTTAAAATTTTTTGCAGACAGGCTACGTATTGGGCAGACTCGATGCATTACGGTCTGTCTATACCCTGACGAAGGAAAATCAAGATTTTCCCAAGGGTCTGAGAAATCCGATTTTTGACAAAGGTCAAAACTGTTTGGAAAAACTTCAAAATTTCCAGATCATTTGTAGATTTGATTATGAATCCACTGTGATTTTTGGAGGAAAATCCGGATCTCCCACAAGGGTGGTGCCGGAGGTCTTAGTCTGCTAAAGAAGAAACTGGAAGTTCCAGAAATACAAAATCCCAGTTTGGGATTTGATTTTTAAAACAAAGTTGTAGAACCCAAATCAATCTCGGTTTTTGACAGAAGGTTACAGACAAATTAAGGCACTTAAAATAAAAAAATTGGATTTGTTGATAGGAAACTAAACATGAAATAATAACTGGACCAAGCATATGAATCTGAAACCTATAAACTAATCATCAAATAATAATAAAACTAAACTAAATGAGTAAAACGACTATTAAACTAAGAAATAAAACTAAATTAAATAAAAAAAAGAAACATGCAATCTTCATGATAATAATAATAAAACATGGAAATCATTAGGGAGACATGAACTCTTTCTTTTGATGTTGGCAATCGAAATGAGGGATCCGATCCATCCGTTGGATGGACCCCTTCTTTTACATGGCCTTAGCAACAAGAAACTACCATTATCCATTCACGAAATAGCTCTCCTAGCCAAATGAATTCAGTTCTAAACTTTATTCATGCTAGTCTTATAAAAGAATCAAAGAGGAAGGATTCTTACCCGGGGACTTGCTTGAATCGGAGGATGGAAAGGCTGGACTGATGAAGGGCCTGGACCTGCTTGTTGTTGTTTCAATGAAGATGGAGCTTTGGAGGTTACTACAACTTGCTTGAGGCGGCTGGAGCTTTGGTGGATGATGACTGCAATTGTAGAGGCTGCAGTTGGAAGTAGGCGCCGGCTGATGAGGATGGCTGCAGTCTTGTGCTTGAAGGTGCTGGAGATGGCTCCAACTGAAGGTGGTGCTGCTGCTATGCTGCCACCTTGGTGTGGCTGGAAGTGATGGTAGCTGCAAGGTTGTAATGGAGGTGTTTGAAGGTGAGTGACTGCTGAAGGATGGCTGCTGTGTAGAAGAGGTGAAGAGAGAGAGAGAGAGAGAGAGAGAGAGAGAGAGAGAGAGAGAGAGGCGTTGAATTCATGGGAGCCGTATGGCTTGTTCCTTTTTTTTTTCTTAACTTAGGGAAGATCATCTCTTTCCTTAAGTTTTTAGTTTTATTTAGGGAAGAAAAAGGAGAAAGCCTTTACGTCAATGGCTGGGCAAGGGGGAAAGGAAGGAAGGAAGAAAGGGAAGAAGGAAGAAAAGAAAGAAGAAAAAGAAAAGGAAAGAAAGGAAGAAGAAAGGGAAAGAGAAAGGGAAAAAGAAAAAGGAAAGGAAGGAAGGGAGAGGGGGCTGGAGGTTTGGGCGACCTCCTTGTGGGTCCCACCTCTTTAAAATAAAATAAATAAAAAACCAAATAAAACAAAACAAACAAATAAAAAGAAACATCTCTTTTTTTTTTAATAAAATAGAAATGTAAATGAATGGGCCATCTCAGATCAGGTCCAAATTCCACTTTTGAAATTCATTTTGACGTTTAGAGGGGTAAAATAGTCTTTTCAGAAATTTTTCAGACGAAACGAGCTATTTTTGGCTGTTTTTGAAGTGAGCTCGGATTTTGAAGTTCAACACCCCGTTGCGAAGCAAATCGAGTGTAGAATTTAAAAAATTGATTTTGAAAGAAATTCAGATTGTTTTTCTCGAGAAAATATTTCCAAAAAAAATTCCAGACGAAACGAGCTATTTTTGGCAGTTTTTGAAACGAGCTCGGATTTTGAAGTTCAATACCTCGTTGCGAAGCAAATCCAGTGTAGAATTTGAAAATTTAATTTTGAAAGAAATCCATATTGTTTTTCTCGAAAAAATATTTCCAAAAAAAATTCCAGACGAAACGAGCTATTTTTGGCAGTTTTTTAAACGAGCTCGGATTTTGAAGTTCAATACCTCGTTGCGAAGCAAATCTAGTGTAGAATTTAAAAATTTAATTTTGAAATAAATCCAGATTATTTTTCTTGAGAAAATATTTCCAAATTTAGACTCACTGGAGTAAAAATGTCAATTTTGGAAACCCGGGGTTTGAAATTGATTTCTGAAAGCTTTTAAAACTCGATCTGGATTGAAATTTATAAAACTGGAGTTCTGGACTTCGAAAATGGAATGGAATATGATGAAATGTTGAGAAATGATATGAAATGATGATAAATGACATGTGAAATGCAGACCCCGAATAAAGAATTTTGGATGTCAGACCCTGATTGACACTTGTATCAGTTTAAAAAGCATTAAAATTGATAAAATTTGCAAAATAGCTCAAGAAATGGTTTTCGGGACTCTACTAGGTCAGAGTGACACTAAAAATCAGGGTTTGAGCTTAAATGAACTGGAATGAGTTGGATTGATCTGGGTTTTAGAGTTTCAGAACTCAAGTGAACTGACAATGATACTGACTCAACTGACCTTTCCGACTGAATTTTCAAGAAAAGCTGCCATTTTTAGAGAAATGGTACAGAATGGTCACTGGAGCGAAGTGAATTACGAACCTGAACTGGGTTTGAGCTGAAACAGAGGTCAGTAATACTGACATGAACTAAAATCGAAGCTCGAACACTAGCTCAATTGACTGAACTCAGCTCAATTTCAACTGAAAGAGCTGAAATGGACTAAAATGGGCTCTAGGACACTTAGAAATGGTTTTGACTGAAACTGGAGCACTCAAACTCCTAGTGAGCTCAAGTTAGACTCCGAAGAACATGATTGACTGAGAATGACTGACTTAGAGACAATTGGTTTGGATTTGAGTGAGAAATGAGCTCATTTTTGAAGAAATGATCCCATTTTGGCAGGAATGGTCAGAAATGAAAATGGTTTGTTCATTATGAGCTCAAATGAGCTTGAGATGACTGATATTCTAACTGTCTTGAACTGACCAATGAGCTTGGTTGACTCCGACTGACTGGGGTCCGGGATGACCTAGGGATAAAATAGTAATTTTCCTAATAAAAGTTGGTAAATTGGTGATTTTCTGAAACTTACTCGGGGTTTGACTCCTACACTGACTTAACAGGGTTGGCACTTCACGAGGAGGGTTGTTTGAGAATGAGTGAGAAAAATTTGGGGTGTTTACAGATGCCCCTCTTTGCTACTAAGCCGGCTTGAAGACGAGCTTAGTGGCAAAGAAAAACACACCAAATTTTGGCTATAAAAATGCCTCAGTTAGAAGGATCTGACTGGGTATGAAGAAATTAGCCCTGATGAGAATGGTAGATATGAAATGGAGAATAGAGAGAAAAAATTTACTTCAAAAGAAGTGAGATTCAGGTTTTTGCCCTTAACCTGGATGGGACGGGAAATACCTCGTGTAGAAACGAAGCTCAGGTTTGACCCTTAACCTGACCGAGAAACGAAATACCTCATCAAAATGAGGCTCAGGTTTGTACCCTTATCCTGATTGGGCGGAAAATGAATGAAATCCTCAAAGGAAGAAACCATGATGGAACCTTCGGATTTCCTTATAATGAATCCGACAGGGGTTTTGCAAAAGGATGAAATTGGGGTCCCTAAAGCTTGAAAAGGGGTTTGATTTTGGGTGCCTCATTGCTGAGACTAAATAACTTTTGAAATTGATGACCTTTTGCGAGAAAATGATTGATGGCTTAACCTCAAGCCGAAATTGGACTGTCTATGGTGGGACAGTGGGGACACAGGGAAGTGTGTGAATCTGAGAGCCCATGCACTCAGATTATACCAAAGAAGGGAAGGAATCTTGAAAACTCCTGTTATCAAGTCCTAAAAGAGATAACAACTGATGTCAGGATGCGCCGAAGATGAACCTCAAGCTCTCGCTTCACGCCAGGATAGCTAGAAAATATTATAAAATGTTGAAAATTATTGTTGATTCAAAATAATTTAAAATGATGCACATTGTTTTGAAAATATTCCCTCTTTTCTACCTGAAGTATTACCTCCGACTGGGCTTAACTTCGTAGAATCAAGATTCGAATTCAAATTTCTTGCAATTGACTTTCTTTCAAGGAGGCTATCAATTTCCTTGATATGAATAGAAAAGAGAGTATTCTTGATATTGTGAAAGCAATTGGTGAAGGAATATTGATAATAGAATTTCACAAATTTTAAAGAAGATTCTTGACAGATTCGGCAGTCTGATATCCTGGGATTCTTTTCTCATGATGATCTTTCTGCCCAGTTTTTTTTTTTTGACAGAATTAGAGCTCTCTTAGGCTTTTGGGGATTTTATTACATCATCCTTCATTTTGGAGATGTCCTGACTTTTCTCTCTTTTTTTTTGGAAGGGTATGTCACAAACTTCTTCATCTTGGAGATGTTCCGATCCTTCTTTTTCTCTCAGGGATTATATCGACGGTTATTGGCTCATTGGTTGGAAATCTCTTGATGATAGCGGAAATTAAATATCCTTTAGGGTTTGTCGGAAGGATCATCGCAGTCGCCTTCATCTTGACGGTGCTCTGAACTTTCCCTGGAAGGATCCGTCACAAACTCCATCACCTTGGAGATGATTCAAATCTTCTTTGGCCCCGGGGGTCTACTCGCCTAATTCGCCTTTATCTTGACGACAATTGAAAGATCCCTTTTGCAGATATTTAATTGCAGCTTAGATGATTTAGGAGATATAGGAATTTAATGGATTTTTCTGGATCACCCAGGATATTTTGACTGCTTTATTTTCCAAGAATGATCTTTAAAAATGTGCCATTGACTGCGATCAATACCGATCACTTATGGCTTTGCAACAACATTGAATTTCCTTTTGCTGGCCATATCGAGGATTTATTCTTCATCCTTTTGGTTGGCCGATAGAAAGAATTTGAATTTTGAATCCTTTTTCACAAAAGCTTTGACCTTTCAGAAATAATACTGAAGGTATTCTGAGGTAATGTTTTTGTGCAATAAAAATTTTGAAATCAACAAATATTTAATGACAAATTGGCAAGATTTTCTTGAAATCCTTTGTGGAAGCGAGTATTTAAAGCACAACACAACGCATCCATGACATAAATTTTCTTCTCCTTTCCCCAAAGGAGAAGATTCAGAAATGGGAAATAGAAATTACTCCTCTCTTCCCTGAAGAGGAGGTGTTGGCAAAACAAACTTTCGAAGAGAAATTAAGCTTTCGTCAAAATTTCCTAACATTAGGCTTTTCTTATGGAAAGGGGGCCGATAATGGTGAGGTCGGTGAATTGGTCATGAAGGAGCGAGTCCATCACACTCTCCCTGAAAAGAGGGTCCTTCACGATGAAATGACCTAGTACGAAATTATGGTCACAAGGAAAGCGAACTTCCGTCGAAGCTCTCCCTGAACTAAGGGTTCCTTGTATGAAATTGGAATTTTGTTTTGCAAACGGTTCACATAGACACGAGTCTCTTCAAACTCTCCCTGAAAAGGGGCTAGGTGAACAAAGGATAGCATGCGAAAAAAACGAGCTCCCTTGAACTCTCCCTGTAAAAAGGGTCTCTCGCAAGAGGAAATGACTGAAATTGGTATTGGGTGACCAAAAGGGTCGAAATTGAAAATTGAAAATTTGAAATTTTAAAATTTTGAAATTTGATATTTAATATTTGAAATTGGAAATTGGAAATTGGAAATTGGAAATTGGAAATTGGAAATTGGAAATTGGAAATTGGAAATTGGAAATTGGAAATTGGAAATTGGAAATTGGAAATTGGAAATTGGAAATTGGAAATTGGAAATTGGAAATTGGAAATTGGAAATTTGGAATTTGGAAATTGATATTTGGAAATTGGAAATTGATTGACCCGAAGATCAAAATTGGAATCTATTGACCCAAAGGTCGAATTTGAAAATTCGACAATTGGTTGACCTGGAGGTCGAAATTGAAAATTTGGAAATTGATTGACCCGAAGGTCAAAATTAGAAATTTGGAAATTGGTTGACCCGGAGGTCTCAAATTGGTAATTGGGTGGCCCAAGGGCCAAAATTGGAAATTGGAAATTGGAAATTGGAAATTGGAAAATGGAAATTGGAAATTGGAAATTGGAAATTGGAAATTGGAAATTGGAAATTGGAAATTGGAAATTGGAAATTGGAAATTGGAAATTGGAAATTGGAAATTGGAAATTGGAAATTGGAAATTGGAAATTGGAAATTGAAAATTGGAAATTGGAATTTTGAATTTAGAAATTGGAAATTGGAAATTGGAAATTTTGAAATTGATTGACCCGAAGGCCAAAATTGGAAATTAGTTTATTGGGAACAACATGGGTTCAATAGGAATTCAGTCTAAGAATGACACTGGTTCAATTGAGAACGACATTGGTTCACTGGGAACGACATGAGTTCAATAGGAATTCAGCCTAAGAACGTGGATCAGGAGGACTTCAACCTACAAATCACATTTCTGAAAAATACCAATCCAAAAGGAGTTCGACCTAAGGACTATAAAGAATATTGGATCAGGAGAACTTCAACCTACAGATCAAATTTTTGGCAGTGGGATTAGTTCCGAAGGGGTTCAACCTAAAAACAGGGGATCAGTAGGAATTCAACCTACAGATCAAATTTTTGAGAATGAGATTGGTTCGAAAGGGGTTCAACCTAAGAACCACTAGGTTGAGAAGGACTTTTGGTTCAAATAGGGGTTCAACCTATGAGTCGTATTGGTTTGACAGGCGTTCAACCTACAAATCACATTGGTTCCACAAGGATTTGACCTACGAACTATCAATTCCATAGGGATTTAACCTAAGGACCACATCGGTTCCGCAGGGGTTCGACCTACGAACTATCAATTCCATAGGGATTTAACCTAAGGATCACATCGGTTCTGCAAGAGTTCGACCTACGAACTATCAATTCCATAGGGATTTAACCTAAGGACCACAATTTAAGAAGGATTCAACTTGAGATCTTTGAATGGACCAGGTGCTAAACTGGGTTTTAAGGGAAGATTCGAATCAGAATTCAAATCTTCAAGGAAAAACTAAATGAATTGGGTTTTGAAAGAAAATTCAAGTCGAAACTCTAATTTTCTAGACCAATTCTAGACATTTGAATTGGATTTGAAAGAAAATTCGAGTCAGAACTCTAATTTTCTAGACCAATTCAGATGAAAAAGAAAACTCAGGTCGGAACTCGAATCTTCGAAGGAAAACTAGATCCATTGTGGAAGGAAAAGAAATTCGAGTCAGAACTCGAATCCTGAAGGAAAAGTAGATCAATTAGAAGGAAAGAAAATTTGAGTCGGAACTCGAATCCCGAAGAAAAACTAGATTAATTAGAAGGAAAGAAAATTTGAGTCGGAACTCGAATCCCGAAGGAAAACTAGACCGGTTAGAAGGAAAGGAAATTCAAGTCGAAACTCGAATCCCGAAGAAAAACTAGACTAATTAGAAGGAAAGAAAATTCGAGTCGGAACTCAAATCCCGAAGGAAAACTAGACCTGTTAGAAGGAAAGGAAATTCAAGTCGGAACTCGAATCCCGAATTAAAACTAGACTAGCATGGATTAGGTTTGAAAACATTAACCAGTAAACCAAATTTAGAAAGTTTGACCAATAAAAATTGGATTTTGAAAGTCCGACCAATAACTATTGGATTTTGAAAGATGTACCAGTGTGAATACCAGATTTTGGAAATAAACCAGTATAAGTACTGGGTTTTGAAAATGGATCAGTACGAATACTGTTTTTGGAAGAATTACCAGCACGAACACTGGATTTTGAAGATTTACCAGCACAAACACTGGATTTAGAAAATTTTACCAGCACAAACACTGGTTTTTGAAAATCTTACCAGCACGAACAGTGGATTTTGAAAATTTACCTGCACGAACACTAGATTTAAAAAATTTTACCAGCACGAACACTGTTTTTTGAAAATCTTACCAGCACGAACACTGGATTTTTGAAAATTTACCCAACTGATTCTGATGAGAGATTTTCAATCTTCATCATCACGATGACTTAGACAACTGTCGGGGTCTCAAGATTTATCCCTTATCCTGAATGGGTAGTTTAGGTTTATCCCTTAACCTGAAGGAGAAGTTCAGATTTATCCCTTAACCTGAAGGGGAAGTTCAGGTTTATCCCTTAACCTGAAGGGGAAATGAATTTGATGCAAATGAATGCAAATGTATGCAAAATGATGTAAATGAATGCACATGCATGCAAAATAAGAGATTTGTTTGATCCTGCCTGCATACAGAATGTTTTGAAGACAATTTTCAAAATAATGCCCCAGTATAACTGGGGAGTGAGAAGTTGGATGAAAGGATAAGTAATTGATATTTGAAGAATGCTTTTTAACTTTGAATTGATTCTGGGACTCTGAAGAGGGTCATTCTTCATGAAAGAACATTTTGCAGAGAAGGAGAATAAAAGGTGACATCAAGTTTATGAGGAAAATGGATAATTTATTCGATCATTGAAGAGAAATAACAAGTTGGTAAAAAAACTGGGATTGTATTGTCCTTTTAAAATGACCAAAAGCAAAATGATTAAAGATGACATAGCCTTGACATTATCAGTTTCTTGGAAAACTTGATCAGGATGGTCAACTGGTATCTTCCTCATTTTCAACAAGGATCTTGTCAATGCGATCTTGAATGATGTTCTTTAGGACGAAACAATTCTCAGTGTCATGCCCTACTGCCCGATGAAATTTACAGAATTTTTCTTTGAATCTGCCCATGACTGTTGCAGAATCAGCTACTTTAGGTAAACAGATCATATCTTTTGCGAGCATGTATTCCAGAACACTCTCTAGTGTCTGATCCAGAGGGGTGAACTTTCGATCCTTTCTCCAATCCTTGTGCTTTGGCTTTTCTTGACCTTTCTCTTTATGTTGAGGACTAGATTGAAGAGGCTTATCATTGTTGGAGAACTTTCCTTTTTGGCCCTTAGATCCCTCTGAATAGTTATCATGATTGCAATTATCGGCAGAAAGAGTAAAGTGAGCCTCTGGAGATCCGACCATATCTTTTATGAGCATGTATTCCAGAAAACTCTCGAGTATTTGATCCAATGGGGCCATCTTGCGGTCCTGGTTCCGACCGTCATGCTGTACTTTTTGCTGATTGCTTGACTTCTGTTGAGACTTGGCTAAGATAGTTGACCAATATTCTTTCTCATTCTCAACGAAGAAATTCTTGTCGATATAATCTTGGACAATGTTCTTGAAGACAAAACAATGGTCGGTATCATGCCCTACCGCCCGATGGAATTTGCAGAACTAGTCCATAAATCTTCTCATGATTGTGGGAGGATTTGTGACTTTTGGGAGTTTTACCAATTCTTTGGCCAACATATATTCAAGGATTTCATCGAGAGACTGCTCGAGAGGAGTAAACTGGCGATCGTAACCCCAGCCGTCCCGCTTTATCTTTTCTTTCTGTTGACTCAATTTTCCACTTTGCTTAGAAGATTTCTCTTTCTGACTTGTATGATTGCCTTTGCTATCTTTGCAATCATCGCGGTTGGCATTAACGAAGAAGGCGGAGTTCATCTTCTTTTTTGGATCTTGATTATTCCTGACAGGAGTGATGCCTTCGTAGAGGTTTTTGCTTGCGGAGACCTTCTTGCCCTTGTCATGGTCTTGCAAATTTTTAATCACCTCAGCCATTTTCTTCAACTGCACTTGGACTAGATCATCCATTGCTTGACTCTTCAATTTATAGGCTATCCCTTGTCTATGGGGGGATCTTTGAAATGCTTGTTGAGCTTCATATTCTTCATCAGTGTCCTCTACTGATTTCCCTTCATTTGTTGTATCAGCATTCTGAATAGGCTTCTTAGACAACTTCAAAACCCTTTTGACTACCTAGCCCTTTGCCTTCTGCTTGACTTGGGTCTTCTTTGCACCGGCTTCAGCTTGTTCTACCAGCATCTTGCTCATCATCTTTTTGAACATGGCATATATCTGAGGATCCATGTCATCCTCAACCTGCTGCCCTTGATTTTTGCCCGAGCGCGGGGAATCCATCTCTTCGTCCGAGGCTGTTGAATATGCGATGCCTTCGACTGGTGCAGTTTTCTTCCCTGACCTTGTCTGAACCATCGAATATCACGAATGCTCTCTGCAGGGCAAAAATGATGATTACGCTTTTGAAAGAGATTTTGATTGGAAGAGAATATTTGTTGAGAATTTTGGTAGACAATTGAAAGAATATCCCATTACTAGAGATTGAGTCGTCGTTGGGATTACGACAATTGCGTTGTCATTCCTTTCCAAAGAAAATAAACAACTAAAAATTATGCCTTGTTACCTAGGCGAGGTCGTCAAACCAAGAATTGAAGAATTTGCAAGATTTTTATTTATTGAAAGGAAAACATGATTGTATCAATAATAAACTTGAGAAAGAGGGGGTGGACAGACAATTTGCCACCACTCTTTATAACTAGCAGAGACACGAGGGCCGGGAAAAAGTGGAAGAGTAACAAAAGAGTCCCAGCCATATCTAGCAGAATGGTATGTTCCGGACCACTGTGCTGATGTAAGGTCGAACTCTGGCACGACTCCTGATAGCAGCCACATCTCTATGTGCTTCTGTCTCTAAGAAAACTGTCAGACACACCGCTCTGGATGATAATAGGTGCAGAAGAATGGACCAAGCAGCTTGAATCTCTTGCCATATGCATAGGTGTATCTGGGAGGCGATAATTCTCGATCAAAATAATCCCATACCACATCCTCTTCCTGTAGATAATCGATCAAGAACCGATATCGCACAACTGGAAGGAGCTCCTTGCCGTTGTATCTGAACGAGCTCGCTCTAGTCGGCACATGCTGAAGGAACCAAGATCGAAGAACATAGGTACATCCCTCGACTAGGATGAACTCTCCAAGTGTGAAGCGGGTCAGTCCTCTGTATAGAAAAGCAAGCACGACCATGGCTATCGAAAGACGGCTGGTCTGTCGACTTCCCCATCTCCTCAGAAGCTGAACTATTCTGACATCCACATAGTTCTGTCCGTCTGAAAAGAAAGCAAGTCCCACAGTGCACAAAACCATCGCATGCTGAATTCTCTCTCGAGCTGTTATGGACAGCGAGCTGACTTCTGCGAATTCTCCATACTGTCGGTAGATCTCGATCAGGCTCACGTACTCATTCCCATTTTCTTCAATCAGTGGCCAAGACTTACGCCCTGTCATGCGAGCCACGACATCTTTAGGGTCCAAATCCTTGACATTGATCAGAAACTGTTGCTCTAACGAATCTCCAGGCTGACCGGCTGGCTCAGGCAGTCCCATGATCTCTGAAAACTCATCCATCAGTAGTGTCATCTCGCCCCACGGAAACCAGAACATGTAGGTACGCAGATTCCATCGCTCTGCCAGCACATGGATCAGATTGCCGTTGACTGTCAACTTTCCTACTGTAGATGCCAGTTCCAACCCGCAATCGCTCAAGTGGTCCGAAAACATACGAGAGAAGTTTTTGAACCAGACATAGTACCACCGGGGGAAGAAGGGTCTGGTGCTGAGAGCTCGATGCTCAGGAAAACTTTGTCGCACCTTGTAGGAGATGTGACCCTCAGGAAAAATGGAGTCGAGATGACTGGATGCCATTGGACTGAAAGATAGGAAAATTGGAATTTAGACATTGGAAAAATACAAGAATTTTGAAAATTGCAGGCAGGATAAAAAGCTAGAAATTCGAAGTCCAGAGGAACGAAAGAATGGAAAATCACCTGGAGTTTTGAAGAAACGGTAGATAATTTGGAAAAATCGTCCAGGGTTTTTGAGAAAAAGGAGATATTTCATAAAAGATGAAAAATGAGGTATTTTTAAAAAAATTGAGAAAAATATGAGAAAATAAGGCGAAAATGAATATCATACATTCAATTACAAACAATTATTTACATACAACAATCCCTAAGAAGCCAACTCTAAATGCATCAATTTTGAAAGAACTTTAGAACCATAATCCTGACTCTAGGCTCAGATCAACTGTGTCCAATCATGCTATGCCAATATACTCGAGCCGAGACTCGATGTACGTGGCATAAAATTCATATTCGGGTCTAGGCTTGTGTTTTCCCAACATCCTTGAGCGCCTGCCGATATACGTTGGACTATGGCCCTTGGTACGTGGCAGGGGAAAGTTAGCCCAAATAAGTGGCCCAGTTGTGAGGCTCTGTCCCGAACTATGGTTCTGGAAGAGAGCCCAACAACATGAAGATCGGGTAGACATAGGTGGGGTGGTTTTTGAAATATGATCACATGCAGGCAAACAGAGGGCTCTAAGTCCTAAAGAGATAGAATTTTGAAAACTTTTGAAGAAGCAAACATTGTTTTCATACCAGTCCTAGATTGTGGAGTGTTGTATTTCAGACCTAAGTCTATCTGAGCATGAATAATTCTCCTCAATTGGTCCTACCAAACCATGCCTAGTCTATATGCAATCCATGTCAGCTGGGTTCAAGTCTAGGCTCCTAGGTTCACATGATATCAGGAATTAAAGATGACATTCCATAGAACATAATTTTGATAATTGAGCTAAGTTAAAGCACATAATTGATCAGGCGAAGACATGTCCCATCTCGGTCGCCAAACCTGTTATCATCACAAAATTTCCCCCCTCCCTTACGAGAGAGAAACGAATTTCGCGAGTCAAACTCGACCAAAGTTTTAAAAATGGTTTTTGAAAATTAACTCGCCTCCGTTTTGAAAATTTGCAGGAAAATTCCATGGAATGGGATCCGCCTATCGGTACGAGGTTCAACCGTTCCTGGCGCCTTTACTAGGGGTAATTGAACCAAGGACCAATTATGTGCTTTAACTTGACTCAAATAGCTAAATTATGCTCTATTTTTCCTAGAATGCACAAAAAATCAGGCTTGTGCTATGAAATTTTGAAAATAATGCAAGTTTGAGAAAATATGATGTTTGCTTTGGAAAATTGAAATATGCTTGAAAATTGATTGGAAAAGTACTTGAAAATTGAATTCTTGAGAAAATCATTAAATTTCATTGGAAATCAGAAATTTGCATTGGAAAGTGATTTCTCAAGAAAATTTGAACTTTAGAAAATTGATTTTGAAATTTGGAATTGCTTTTTTGAGGAAATGGATTTAAAAGTTATGAGAAAATCAGGAAGTTCATTGGAAAAGGGATTTCTGAAAGGGAAAATGAATTCTCAAGAAAATGGGAATTCTGAGAAAATGGATTTCTGAAAACTTGGGATTTTGAAATTTGAGAATGTTAAAACATAGGAAAATCTTGATTTGAACTTGGGAAATACTTTGAAATCTCATTTGAAAATTTAGAATTCTGGGAAAATCCAATCCTGAGAAAGACTTGGTAAATCCTTGAGAAAATTGATTTTTCTGAAATTGAAATTGGAAAATTAATTTGAAAATAATGCAATTTGAATTATATGAATGAATGAATATGAATTTGAAAAGGAAATTTCATTGAGAAATTGGGAAATCCTTTTAAAACTTTGAGAAATGCAGTGCATTTTAAAGTTAGCCTAAGAGTGTAGGCTGAATGTGGCTGATATAAAGATCATAAATCTTGGTTTTCTCCGTATTCTGACTATGGCCATAAATACGAATCCCACCGAATTTCTAAACTCCATAAAAGCTTGTGCACGTGCCATTCGTGTAAACCATAGTGGATTTGAATTAAATGCACATGGATCATACATCAGATATTGAAATTTTGCAGAAATTAAACTATATGCAATACAGCCCTATTCTAAGCAGAAAAGTAACTCTTATTCCAAATATTACATTGATTTTTACATTGAATTGAAATAAAAGAAATAAAAGCTAAATCTTCTTCTTGAATGTTCCTGCAAAACTAGAAAACAAGGTTAGCAAAAAAATGTAGGTTTTTCTGAATTTATCCGAAAATATGGGAAATTATCAGATATTATTCAGATATAAACCCAAAATCATACCCCCTTTGATATAAACTTGATAAATAATGAATAAATTTCGAAAATAAACTTGAAAATTCGAAATTGGGGTCAAAATGACCAAAATACCCCTGATGACCTTGAAATCAGGGTTTTCTAAAAGAATTTTTGTAAATTTTGGAATTTTGAAAATCAAATGAAATAAATCAAACATAATATGATAAAATATGATGATATGCATGAAATTTTGGAGAATTAGAAATTGAAATTTCGAAATTTAGGTCAAAATGACCAAAATACCCCCAATAACAAGACTATGGCCTTGAAACCAGGGTTTTCTGAAATAAATTTTGCAAAAATGAAAAATGTGAAATGAAAATGACATTGAAATTAACCCTAATATAATTCTATATGCTCATGTACATGATAAAAACCTTAAAATGACGAAAATATCATAAAATATCAAATTTAACCTGATTTTCGCTTCTGAACTTAAAGATAAAGTAACACATGGAGCAAATAAACTTGGAATTAAGCCAAATTTGGCATGAACACCTAAAATATCCCTAAAAACAGAATGGATCTCAAAAATCTAATTTGTTTGTATTTTTAAATATGGAAATTCAAGTAAAAACCCTAAATTTTGTGATTTTTGCCTAAAATGTTGATTCTAAAGGAGATTTAGGATATCAAACTTCCATAAAAATTTCCCAAATTTTATGGGGTGATAGAGGAAAGTAAGGCAAGGATTTTTTACTTTTACACTTTCTAGTTTTGACCTATGGTCGGAGTTGTGCCACTCCGGCAAGTCGGATCGGAATCCGGCGACTCTAGTAAATGAAGGAAACAGAGAGGTTTCGGTAGAAAATGTGGGAAAAATAATAAAAAGATGAAAAAAGTCTGAAATTGTGGAAAAATATTCCTGACAAACAGATGGAAATTTTGTATTTTTACAGAACTGGGATTCGGGTTACAGTTTGGAAAAGGGCATACTGTTATCAGAGACCTAAATCTCTGCAATTTCGGGATATTGAAATCTGTCAGACAGAAAATAAAATTTCGGGAAAAATACTGAAACAGTTCCAAAAATTCCCAAATTTTGGGAAATGACAGGAAAACATGTTAGAAACAACTTTTATGTTAAAAGTTTTTGCAAACAGGCTACGTATTTGGTGGACTCGATGCATTAGGGTCTGTCTATACCCTGACAAAGGAAAATCAAGATTTTCCCAACGGTCTGAAAAATCCGATTTTTGACAGAGGTCAAAACTGTTTGAAAAAACCTCAAAATTTCCAGATCATTAGTAGATTCGATTATTAATCCACTGTAATTTTTGGAGGAAAATACGGATCTCCCACGAGGGTGGTGCCGGAGGTCTTAGTCTGCTAAAGAAGAAACTGGAAGTTCCAGAAATACAAAATCCCAGTTTGGGATTTGATTTTTAAAATGAAGTTGTAGAACCCAAATCAATCTGGGTTTTTGACATAAGGTTACAGACAAATAAATGCACTTAAAATAAAAAAATTTGGATTTTTTGATAGGAAACTAAACATGAAATAATAACTGGACCAAGCATATGAATGTGAAACCTATAAACGAATCATCAAATAATAATAAAACTAAACTAAATGAGTAAAACGACTATTAAACTAAGAAATAAAACTAAATTAAATAAAAAAAAGAAACATGCAATCTTCATGATAATAATAATAAAACATGGAAATCATTAGGGAGACATGAACTCTTTCTTTTGATGTTGGCAATCGAAATGAGGGATCCGATCCATCCGTTGGATGAACCCCTTCTTTTACATGGCCTTAGCAACAAGAAACCACCATTATCCATTCACGAAATAGCTCTCCTAGCCAAATGAATTTAGTTCTGAACTGGATTCATGCTAGGCTTATAAAAGAATCAAAGAGGAAGGATTCTTACCCGGGGACTTGCTTGAATCGGTGGATGGGAAGGTTGGACTGATGAAGGGCCTGAACTTGCTTGTTGTTGTTTCAATGGAGATGGAGCTTTGGAGGTTACTACAACTTGCTTGAGGCGGCTGGAGCTTTGGTGGATGATGACTGCAACTGTAGAGGCTGCAGTTGGAAGTAGGCGCCGACTGATGAAGATGGCTGCAGTCTTGTGCTTGAAGGTGCTGGAGATGGCTCCAACTGAAGGTGGTGCTGCTGCTATGCTGCCACCTTGGTGTGGCTGGAAGTGATGGTAGCTGCAAGGTTGTAATGGAGGTGTTTGAAGGTGAGTGGCTGCTGAAGGATGGCTGCTGTGTAGAAGAGGTGAAGAGAGAGAGAGAGAGAGAGAGAGGTTGAATTCATGGGAGCCGTATGGCTTGTTCCTTTTTTTTTTATTTTCTTAACTTAGGGAAGATCATCACTTTCCCTAAGTTTTTAGTTTTATTTAGGGAAGAAAAATGAGAAAGCCTTTACGTCAATGGATGGGCAAGGGGGAAAGGAAGGAAGGAAGAAAGGTAAGAAGGAAGAAAAGAAAGAAGAAAAAGAAAAGGAAAGAAAGGAAGAAGAAAGGGAAAGAGAAAGGGAAAAAGAAAAAGGAAAGGAAGGAAGGGAGAGGGGGCTGGAGGTTTGGGCGTTCACCTTGTGGGTCCCACGTCTTTAAAATAAAATAAATAAAAAAACCAAATAAAACAAAACAAACAAATAAAAAGAAACATCTCTTTTTTTTTTTAATAAAATAGAAATGTAAATGAATGGGCCATCTCAGAGCCGGTCCAAATTCCACTTTTGAAATTCATTTTGACGATTAGAGGGGTAAAATAGTCTTTTCAGAAAATTTCCAGACGAAACGAGCTATTTTTGGCAGTTTTTAAAACGAGCTCAGATTTTGAAGTTCAACACCCCGTTGCGAAGCAAATCCAGTGTAGAATTTAAAAATTTGATTTTCAAAGAAATCCATATTGTTTTTCTCGAAAAAATATTTCCAAAAAAATTTCCAGACGAAACGAGCTATTTTTGGCAGTTTTTGAAACGAGCTCAGATTTTGAAGTTCAATACCTCGTTGCGAAGCAAATCCAGTGTAGAATTTGAAAATTTAATTTTGAAAGAAATCCATATTGTTTTTCCCGAGAAAATATTTCCAAACGAAATGAGCTATTTTTGGCAGTTTTTGAAACGAGCTTGGATTTTGAAGTTCAATACCTCGTTGCGAAGCAAATCTAGTGTAGAATGTAAAATTTTAATTTTGAAATAAATTCAGATTATTTTTCTTGAGAAAATATTTCCAAATTTAGACTCACGGGAGTAAAAATATCAATTTTGGAAACCCGGGGTTTGAAATTGATTTCTGAAAGCTTTTAAAACTCGATCTGGATTGAAATTTATAAAATTAGAGTTCTGGACTTCGAAAATGGAATGAAATGTGATGAAATGTTATGAAATGCTGGGAAATGATATGAAATGATGATAAATGACATGCAAAATGCAGACCCTGAATAAAGAATTTTGGATGTCAGACACTGATTGACACTTGTATCAGTTTAAAAAGCATTAAAATTTGCAAAATAGCTCAAGAAATGGTTTTCGGGACTCTTCTGGGTCAGAGTGACACTAAAAATCAGGGTTTGAGCTTAAATGAACTGGAATGAGTTAGATTGAGCTGGGTTTTAGAGTTTCAGAACTCAAGTGAACTGACAATGATACTGACTTAATTGACCTTTCCGACTGAATTTTCAAGAAAAGCTGCCATTTTTAGAGAAATGGTATGGAATGGTCACTGGAGCGAACTGAATTACGAACATGAACTGGGTTTGAGCTGAAACAAAGGTCAGTAATACTGACATGAAATAAAATCGAAGCTCGAACACTAGCTCAATTGACTGAACTCAGCTCAATTTCAACTGAAAGAGCTGAAATGGACTAAAATGAGCTCTAGGACACTTAGAAATGGTTTTGACTGAAACTGGAGCACTCGAACTCCTAGTGAGCTCAAGTTAGACTCCGAAGAACATGATTGACTGAGAATGACTGACTTAGAGACAGTTGGTTTGGATTTGAGTGAGAAATGAGCTCATTTTTGAAGAAATGATCCCATTTTGGCAGGAATGGTCAGAAATGAAAATGGTTTGTTCATTATGAGCTCAGATGAGCTTGAGATGACTGATATTCTAACTGTCTTGAACTGACCAATGAGCTTGGTTGACTCCGACTGACTGGGGTTCGGGATGACCTAGGGGTAAAATGGTAATTTTCCTAATAAAAGTTGGTAAAATGGTGATTTTCTGAAACTTACTCGGGGTTTGACTCCTACACTGACCTAACAGGGTTGGCACTGCACGAGGAGGGTTGTTTGAGAATGAGTGAAGAAAATTTGGGGTGTTTACAGGATCCCATTTTCTTTTCTCTGGCATTCATCTCCTTGGAGGAAGAGGATCTATTTTCTTTCACTCGCTTCCTGAATCGGACATCCACTTTGCATCGAGCATCATCAAAATTCCCAGGATCGATTCTTCTTCCCTGCTATGCGAAAAGGGCATCACCTAGCGGCAGCGTACAACAACCACACTCCCTTCCCCTCAGCCAAAGCTTGATCACGGTAAGCATCCCTTGTCTTTGTGTCTTATCTAATTTTCTGAGCCTTTCCTGTTTCTTTCTTGACCCCCATTAAAGCACCTCGGAGGGGATTAGGTTGCTTATTACAACATTAATCCCCCTCTTGTGCAATAGTGAGAAGGAATTTCCTAATTCCTACATTTTTTTTCTCTCTTTTTTTTTCTCCTTTCAGTTTTGATCCCTTCCTCATTTCAATACAATCATGATCTATGTCTTTGTTTTCGCTCTATTTTGCATTTACCTAATGGTTGTTTTGGTTTAGTTCCGAATTCCAATCCCCCTTTTCCTTTGTTTGGAAGAATAATAACTCTTGATGTTCGGTTGAAGGATCGTTTGATGAATTCCAACGATCGAATGCATGGTAATACTTCCTTCTATTTAAAATTAGTCTTTAAAAAAAAAAAGTCTCTGATAAAGTTCGTCCGGATTCCAGGATCAAAAGTAAATGCCATTAACAGAGTCCAACTGAGTTTCACTCAGTTCTGACGAGGAAGTTTAACATGGTGTTTTACTGATCTTACTTTTTTTTACTGCATTCTACCTTATATGCGCATCTACATTTTTTTTTAAGCATTCATGTGTTTTGATTCACCACGGCATCATGGTTATCGATAAACTTTTGTCTCTTCTCTTTTTGGCATCGTGTCATTCATGTTTGAATCAACTTGAGAATAAATGAATGGCTCTCTGTGTTTATTATCAAATATTGTGGGCTGGCGGTCCAAAATCAGGTTTATCTCTGATTTATCGAGGAGTCCCAAGTTTGGTTTCGCTACTTGATAACTCTGGTGTGATTATATTTTAATTTTCCTTTTCTGTTTCTATATTGATTTGTCACAGGGGTTTGCATTAGATTTCATCATAGGTCATTTCACCCTAACTTGCATCATATGGACCAGGAATCCCCGTTTTTCTACCACTAGAACCCATGATAGGTCATTCAATGGCATCCTCTGCGCTTAGGTTAATCCTTTCAGCCTTGACACATATTTGAGGCTGCTTACTACTACCTAAAAAAAAAAAGAGGAGAAAAGCAGTTCTGAGTCTTACAGATAATAATAATAATAATAATAAATATGTTGCAAGCACCCCAGAACTCCTTGATTGAGTTTTCTTTTCTAGTACCCTCATTGACCCCCATCCTATATTCCATCTCATATAGGCGACAATCATCAGGTAATGATCTTAGGTACCACTAAATGCGATCATCAATAGCTCAGAGCAGGGTAGAACGTTGCCTACAAGGTGGCCTATGTCAGTTTTTAGCTAAATTACCTCCTGCTATAAGAATGGGCTACTGCGATATTGGAAATCAAGCTAAAAAAAAACTGAAAAGGTATGTCAAGGCATATCCAAGTTGTCAGTACACATTCAATCCATTCATGCTAGCCTCTGTTGTATTAGGTTAGGGACGTTTTACAGGGGGGTTACCCAAAACTATTGTTCAGCAGTTAGGTGATTTACATGCCTTTGATCATTCAACATCTCTATTGTTGCTTTGATTTGCAAGGCTCATTTGAGTCATTTTGTTGGGCTTCATTGTAATGAGATTATTAATATCTTTCAGCAGGGCTTGACTAATTCTTGTCTGAAATCTTCTGGTGGTGGAAAATTTTGGGTTAGTAATCTACATTCTGAAGATTATGATGGCAGTATTATCTCTCAATATAAGCAATTTCATTCTGAGTGTTATGTTTGATATATTACTTAGTGATCTTCCATTGTGCCCAAGAAATGATTCTGCCTTCAATATCATGCTCATTGATCACCTTACGAATTTTTGTAATCTTTGTTTTATTTTTATTTGCCTTTATATTCTCTTATAGTTTCACCCATTCACAATATAGCACTATCTTTTTCCTGTGTTATTGCACTACATTCTTTTGCATTGAGCACCTATCCTTTCTATCACCAATTCTGTACTTTCTTTTGAAGTTTGGAGGGTCCCATCAGGGGTCCAGATACAATGAAGCCCCATGAAAGGTGAGATTCATAGCAAGGTGGGTTGTGGGGATTTGATCAATTCAAGCAAAAGGACTGAGATCAATCCTTGAATTTAGTCAATCGGGTAGAAATCAGCTGTCTTGAAAGACAAAGGGGTGGGTTTGAGTTTTTCTCTCTGATTATGCCAATAAAATCCATAGACAATTTGGATTTGAAGCCTCTTCTCTACTTGGATTCACGTACCAACCAATTAAAGAATATGCTAGTTGCAGGAGACCCTCAATTGTTGTTGTCGACTTGTGTTGGGAGCACTACTCTAGCATACGTCTGTATGGTAGTGAACCATATCAGTTTCCTTTGGGAGAAAGGGATGTCTTATGCCAAGTGACTGTAGTCTGAAGGCTACCGCAACATAGTTTACAGTTTCATTAATTGATGGTGGAAATAAATCCAGAGATAGCATATCTTCTTCTCATGTGCACTTGGTGACTGATTATAACTCCAGCTTTCTACTGTGTGCATAATGCCTTTTTGCAAAATGTGTCATGAGTATAGATAAAGCTACAGAAATGTTATTCTCGACAGAAGAATGACTCATGTCCTATGGGAGCAGCTGAAAGAAGGAGATTAATCTTGAAAACTGGGTAGATAGGTTGTTCACTGGTGCTCCAAGAAATTTGCCTTGTAGCAAGAGGGATTGATGTAAGAGGCACATGCTTGCCCATACTACTAAGTGATTTCCAAAATCACTAGCTCCTGGTAATGAACCCTCTGTAAAAGTTGAAGCAACAAGAACTCCAAAAGCTCTACCTTCTTATGATCCATGACAGCAAAGCAAAAACTGTTAAGCCATCCGATCCTGTCCTCACTGAGTAAATGTTGATTAATCGGTTCAGATCTCAACTGTCTTTTCTTGTGTGGGAACACACAATAAGGTCACTAGCCAGCTTCGCTATAGCCCTATTCTCCGCACTTATCACCCATTGCACTCTTTCTCTGCATATAGTGCCTGTATATTATGCACTCACATTTAGCGGTACATACATATTTTGCATCGTTTCATTGTATTTATGCCATATAACAATTCCATTTGCCTCTACACTATCACCATTTCCACCATACACATGTCACTGCTGTACACCACACATGACACCTGCACCTGTACAAGGGCACGTGCTCACCACCTACCTGCCATAGTCACACCCACATGTGTATGCCCTGCATTCTTCCTATGGTTTGAATCCTACAGTTCGCCTTGAAGGATTGTTTGCATCCCTCTTTGTTAGTCACCGTAATATATCAATTTTTCTTCTTCTTTTTTGGGTTGGTCATGTGTTAGTCAATCATGGTCATAACACTCACACGTCTGCCACCTTCATCCTATACACGACACCATGTTCCCACAGTGCCTTCCCTTTATATCCCCACCTACATATAGGCATTTTACCTACTGTAAGCACCCACATTTGCCGCCTTCCTTGTGGTTTGCCTTATACTCTTCTTAAAATATTTTACCTCATCATCTTGCTAAAAACCCCACCAGAGCATAGCCTTTTCTCTGTCATATTGTAATTCTTTCACTTTCATTTTGTATTTAGTACCTACCTGCATATCATACATTGCCCTTGCATTTGCAATTCCCATGGTATATCATGCTTTTTATCAAGACAAGCATTACGTTTCCATTTGAGTGAACATATTTCCACATGTATTTCCCATTTGATGTGAATATAGCATTTATAATTTTTTGTAGTTTTGCTTCATACTAACTTGGTTTTGCAGGGAATATGTGGAAAATGTTATTATTGGGAGTTGTAAATCCATGTATTGTAATAATTAGATCTTTAATGAGAATTTGTATTTCCTGTTTTAGATAGAATGAATGAGCATTGTAAATATCATGAATTATTTGTTCTCATATTTTTTTCCTTTATTTTTTTCAAAATCTCACAAATGGGAACACGAATGGCACGTGCACCATTTCGTAAGAGGTAAATTAATCCTAAGTTGATGATTTACATCAATGACCATAGTCAGGATGTAAACAAAACTTAGGATTTTTATCTTTTATAAAATAACATTGGATCCACACTGGATCCTCTTCAAAAATCATCATATTTTCAAATATTTCCTTCTTTTATCAGAGTTTAATTTAAAATTAATTCAATATATATACCAATGGCCATAGTCAGGGTATATTGAGGGTTAATTTCATTTTAAACTCTATAAAAGCACCAAAAATGTGTTTTTATTCTTCATCTGAATTTAAATATAGATTATTATATAATACATTCAATAACCATAGTCAAGGATGTATTATATTTTCAATCTTATTTCAATTCATGTAAAGAATGAAATATGGTTTTTTTAAAATCCAATTTCAAAATTCTTTAAATTCATTCATCATTTAGGATAGAATTGCATCATATTTTCAAAAATCTTTTCATAAAATCCAAGTGATTTCCTTCAGATATCTTCTTCACTTCTCAAATCAATTTTCAACTCTTGTAAATTCAAATATCATTTTCAGATTTTAACTTTAAATTCGAAGTCCAATTTTGACTTTGAAATTCATTTGTATATCCAACATTCAGATTCTAATTCAAATCAAATTTCAAAGTTCAATTTAACTTTGAAATTTCTAATTTATCTTCTGATTTCAAATTCAAAATCAAGTTTATTTTCTTGCCTTCAAAATCCAAGTTTTGAGATTAATTCTGAATCTCAAAAATTCAAGTCTTTTTCTAAAGTTTTAAATTCAATTTGGGTTTTCAAAACCCAGATCCATATTCAAAAGTCCCATTTGGACTTTCAAAACTCAAAATCCAAAATTAGATCAACTTGGATCCAGTTTTTTAAATACGATTCCACCTTGGATCTCAGACTTCAGATCCAATTCTATTTTTAGGATCCAGAATCTAACTTTACTTTGGATCTCAGACTTCAGATCCAAATCCATTCTAGAATCCAGAATCCAATCTCGTCTTGGATCTCAGATTTCAGATTCAAAATCAATTCTAGGATCCAAATCCCAATTCTACCTTGGATCTCAGATTTCAGATCCAAAATCCATCTTAGGATCCAGAATCCAACTTCACCTTTAATCTTAGACTTCAGATCCAAATTCCATCCCAAACTTCAGATCCAAATTCCATTTCAAATTTTGAATCTAATTCTACCTTGGATCTCAAACTTCAGATCCAATTCCATCCTGGATCTCATACTTTAGATCCAATTTCCCTTAGGATCCCAAATCCAGAATTCAGTTCATCTTGGATTTCAACTCTATTTTGAGTCCAAACTTTTGATTCAAAATTCCACTCTGAACTCCAAATTTCAAATCAAAATCCTATCTCCGAATCTGAATTCCATTCCAAGTTTACCTTGAATCCGAAAATCAATTCTATTTCTCAATTTTATTTTGATTTCTCAAATCTTATTTTAATTTCAAGCTTTATAATTGAAATTCAAATTACATCTCTATCCTGATTCAAAGTCCATTTATGACTTTGAATTTTCCTTTCTTCTCCTTTTATTTCAACTTCAAAAACCATTCCTCTTAAGATCCAGATTTATTTTCCCAAGCTCTGATTTTTCCAAAAAAACTTAGAACTTTAAATTTTAAGTTCTAAAGTTAAAAACCATTTCTTCACTCTATCATCAGATTCATTTCAGAAACACTTTGCAAATTTCCAAAATCATTTTCGAAAGAGCATACATCCTTGCATTTGCACAAGCATGATTCTTTGTGCATTTATATTTAGAATAAATTCTTAGATAACCTTTTTGCAAAGAAAAAAGGCATGAATTCGACCCTTGGTTCGATTACCCCTAGTAAAGGCGTCAGAAACGGTCAAACCTTGTATCGACGAGCGGATCCCGTCTCCCAGTTTTTCCGCAAATATTTCAAAAACGGAGGCGAGTTATTTTCTCAAATATTTTCAAATCAAGGTCAAGTGGGACCCCTCAAAAGAGTTCCTCTTCTCTCTTCTTTTTCTGTCTTTTATTCTTCTCCCTTCAAAAAGAAGGAAAATAGAGGCTAGAAAATGAAAAAAGAAGGAAGAGAGAGAAACCACAAGAGAGGAAAAATTTTGCGATGATCACAGGTATAGATGGAATATGAAGAAGCTATAAAAAGTGATAGTGATAATATGCAATGTGAAAAGTAGGTGCTGAAGGGTATGCAATGGATATGGGTGGAGTGTAATGGAGTAAGGTGGAGCAGTAATATGATGGAATTATGCAGTGGTGTATAGAGCTGTAGCTAATGGAGGTGATGTTGTGGAGGGGTATAGCTGAGTGTAGAGCAGTGAAAGATTGTTGCAATGGCAGCAAAGGGATGTATAGGTGGTAATGATGTAGGGAGTGAAGGATACTAGTGGGTATTGAATGCTTGCACAGGGTGATGCTGGAAAGTGCAACAGATGGTGATAATGACAATGAAATGTAGTTAGCAGGCGATGCATGCAGTTGTATGAATTGGCTGCTGTAGATGGAAATATACAGCAGGTGAATGCTGTGAGGGAGTGTAGGGGAAGGTGAAAATGCAAGGTGAATGGAACACTTTAGCAATATGCTAATGTGATATGCAATGAATGTGGTGGATACTACTAAAGAATGTGAATGTGGAAAGGTATGGAAGATGGTGGTAGTTGGGATGGCACTTCTGTAAGGGTGTGTGCACAAGGTGTGTGCTTGTTGTGATACAGGGGATTGATTTGCAGAAAAGTGGGTGTTGTATACTGAATGAAGGATGGATACAGGCTAATGGTAAAGCATGTGGGTGTATAACAGGGCAGGGAATAGTGGTGTTGTAGGTGAAAGAAGTAGTGTAAAGTAGAGTGGGGTTGCTAGGTATGCTGTAGTAACATGATATATAGATGCTAGGGAGGTGAGGAAGCTTATGAAAGCAGTTGAACTTGAGCTTGAGCTTGAGCTTACGCCTAAAGGTACTGAGATGATGGCACTTTCCATTGATGCTGTTGCAACACCAATTGCAGTTCATTGGCTAGGTGATGTTGATGAATCTACAGTAGTGGTGCCTGGTTTATAACCAAAACCCACTGCATATGAGGTATAGGGACTGCTCCATTTTGTAGATGTGGACTAGAAGGAATTTGCCGCACAATAAAAGAGGCGATTTGCTGGATCTGAATCTATGGAGTTGATAATTGACTATTCAAACCAAATGATTGCTGCGGTGGGGGCCTTAGGCCATATATCTATTGACTCATCAAGAGAGAAGCTTTGAGCTATTGACTGAGCTGTATATATGTTAATGGCTTCGATCCCTGTATGTAAGATGATGAGGTTTGCTACTGAATGTTGAAAAGAGGATGGCAAGTGCTGTGGAGAACTCAGAGAATATGCCGCGGGGTGTTTTAAGGGAGATTATATGGTGTTGCTAAAGATGCTGAAGGTTGAGTGAAAAGGGTGTGCGGCGGTATGTAACATGAATGCAACTGTGCATGGAGCATAGGATATTGGTTCTAATATAACAATTAAACAATGTGCTAGCATGAGATAAGTAGTAAAAACAAAAGAAAGCATCACTACAACTTTAAAAGAAATGCATACAGGAGTGAGGGCAGTTACATGCCAATCATCTGTGAGAACAAGTGAATGAATCAGTGAAATAGAGCACCGAAAATCCAAATACTGAAACAATTTAAGAAAAGAATTGAGAGGGAAGAACTGAAGACAACTTCAACATGCATTCAAAAGTGACCCAGAGATCAGTAGCTACTCCAAGTAGACTTTCCTTGGAATCAAGGACTTAGAACCACTGGGATTCAAAATGGGATCAAAAGACTCCATAGTGAAATAAATGTGCATTTGATTTTTAAATCAACAACATATGCATAATAATGTCTATTGAAGGAAAAGAGAAAAAAATGATAATACAGATAAAAAACAATGAACTAGGCAGTAAAAGTGGATAACATGATACAAAATCATATAGAGAACTGCTAACATGATATGGTAGGATAAAGAGGAAAAGAAACTTGAACCCAATTCAAATGCTCATAATGCATAAGATGCAGGGGATGCGCCTACACTGGGAGGGACCAGATGCAGTACTGGGCTATGCTTAATGCCTCGTGGGTTCACTGTTATGGATGCTGATGATAAGGAAATGCAGGATGAAAGCAAATGTACCATGCTGGATGAAATCAAACTGTGTATATATTATGAAGGATTGAAGAAAACAAATGAATAATAAAAAAATAAAAAAATGATGTACAGATGATGCTTCAAACAAGAAACACAAAAAGAAATGGAAACGATGAATCAAACACTATCAAAGCGAGAGATCAAATGCAACAGATAATTGGGTATAAGCCATGGAAATTAAAACCAAAATGAGCAAAGAAATAGGCTATGCAATAGGCAAATGGATCGTGAATGAATCAAGAAAAATGAGAATTCTAATTAACTAGAGACAATGAAATAAACTGGAAGGCAGTATTAAAGGGGCCCTGAACCATTAAACATCTAGAAATAAGATGTGAAAAGTTCATTTAGCCAGGTGAATGGTCAAATCTTTCTAAAATCGGAAATCAAATACGGAACGAACCATTTGATGTGAGCATCAAGAGTAAATGGGAAATCAAAATGATAAGAATAAAGAAAAATCAAATACATAATCAAGGAATGAAAGAAAAACAAGAAATCAGGATTAAAGAGCATAATAACATCAGGAAGAATTAAAATACGTGTAGGATTCGGATCACTCCATTGTTGTAGCAATAGGTGGGTCGATCCTGCTATATGCAGGTCGATCCCACCATTTTGCCTTACAATAAGAGAAAAAGATACAGAAAAATGAAAACTTAAGAGAAAACAAAGATGAACTCTGTAGAGGGTTGAAGAGGAAAGAAACGATCACTTACCTGTAGCTGTAGGGATTCTAAAGTAGGAAGGAGAAGAATGTCACTCTATTGTGGGACTTCCTTCAGAACAAAAATGAAGAAGAAGAAGAAGGATTAGAGTCAGTGGTGGAGGGGTGAAGGTGATCCCCAATCGACCCCCTTGAGGGTCGGTTTTATAAGAAAAAGCCATTAGGCTTATTTTCAAGGGAGGTCCTCTATTTTTTTAAAATTTTCAAAAAGAGGATTTTATGTTTTAAGGCTTTTCAAAATAATGAAAAAGGCTATTTTCTTCTGAAATCTTCTTAGAGGAGTTCTAAAAATACAAGGGATTTTTAGTGAAATGGGACACAAATAAGGCTTTCAAAAGTTTCTTGTAGAATATTTGTTTTGAAATTTAAAGATTTTCTGAAAACAAGTTTTTTTGGAAAATACCAGGTTAATTTTGGAAATTGGATTTCAGAAGTAGATTCGAATCCGAGAACTTTGATAAAACATTAGAATTCGGATCTGGAATTGAGTTTGGACCCTGAATTGAGAAAAAACTCTGAGAAAATATCAAGAATTTGATTTTTTTGATTTTTAAAAAATAAGAGATTTAGATTCAGAATTGGATCTGGATCCAGGATTTGGTCAGATATGGAAATTGAGCCTGAATTTCAGTGAATCCGAGAAATAAATGAAATTTCATCAAAGATTAGACCAATTTATTCAGAGGTTGGAGGTCAAGGGCAAAAGGGGAATTTTCTTAGATTTTTTAGAAAATTTGGGTGTTCACAGATGTCCCTCTTTGCTGTTAAGCCGGTTGTAAGCCGAGCTTAGCGACAAAGAAAATACACCAAATTTTCTAAAATGCCCTAGTCAGAAAGTCTGAACTGGGTGTGAAAGAATTGTTTTTGTAAAACATTATTCTCAGGTTTGGTACCTTATCCTGAAAGGTTTTGGGAAGAGAATGAAATCCTCAAGAATGAAATTTTAGAAAAAAGAAAGATGAGGAAATCATGATGGGACTTTGGGATGAATATCGAGAAATGGTAAAAAGGAGAGACTTTGAAGAAGGCTCATGGCTGAGATAAAAATAAGAATGTTTTAAAAGACTTATTTTTAGCCCTTAACCTAGATGAGATTAAGATATTTGAAAAACCATGATGGGACATTTTTGAAAAATACCTCGTGAGACGAGGTTCAGGTATAATCCTTATTTGAATGGATACACAAAGTATGGATTCCTTGATGGGAAAGACCATAATGAGACTGGGAGAAATACCTCACTAGAATGAGGCAACTCTCTTTGCAAAATATAAACAATGCTAGGTTGCATCAAAATAGATATTGAGCATTTATTTCATTTTTGAATAACTAAAAAATTTTGCCAATAAGATGAAATTGTAGTTAATTCAAATGCTTGAAAGTGTGCACGTATGTGTGGAAGATATTCCCTCTTTTTACTTAGAGTATTTCCTCCAAAATGAGGTTAACTTCCTGGATTCCAGAGTCAGGTTCAAACTTTTATATTGTTGAGTTTCTTCAAGGAAGTTATCTATTTCCTCGATATGAATAGAGAAGAAATACTCTTAATTTCATAAAAGCAAGCAGTGAAAAGATATTGATGAAAGGATTTCGCATAAGAAAAGATGATTTCTGGCAGTTTGATATCCTGGGTCTTTTCTCATAATGATCTTTTTGCACTCTTTTTGAGATATTGAGCTTTCTCAGGTTTTTGGTGAGGAGTTTATTACATCATCCTTCATTTTGGAGATGTCTTGACTTTTCTTTTTTTCTGAGAAGGGTATGTCACATACTCCTTCATCTTGGAGATGCTCCGATCATTCTTTGTCTTAGGAATTATACTGATGATATTGGCTCATTGGTAAAAAAAATCTTTAGATGATAGGAGAAATCAAATATCTTTTAGGGTTTGTCAGGAGATTTATTGCAGTCGCCTTCATCTTGACGGTGATCTAAACTTTCCCTGGAAGGATCCATCACAAACTCCTTCATTTTGGAGATGATCCAAATCTTCTTTGGCCTCGGGGGTCTAGCTCGCATATTCGTCTTCAACTTGACGACAATTGAGAGATCCCTTTTGCAGATATTTGATTATAGCTTAAGTGAATGAGGAGATATGGATTGAGTGGATTCTTTTTATCGCTCAGGATATTTCCACTGCCTGATTGCCAGAAAATCGTCTTTAAACATGTGTCATAGCTATGATCAATATCGATTCGCTTATGGCTTTTCAACATCATTGAATATTTCTTTCGCTAATCATACCACGGATATTTCTTACATCCTTTTGGTTGATCAACAGGGAAAATATTTGAATTTTATCCTTTTTCGCAAAAAGCTTCAACCTTTTAAAAAGAATACTAGAGGTAATCTGAGGTGATTCTTTTATGTAGTAAAATATTGGAATCAACACATATTTTTAGCAAATTGGCAAAGTTTTTGAGAATCTTTTGTGAAATAATCACTTGATATAGATTTTGATAGGACCTTGAGCTGACATTCAGAAGAGATAATATAAGAATTTTAGACTTTGAAAAACTCGATCAGTAAAAATTGGATTTGGCAAGACCAACTAAATGGACTTGGGTAAAAAGGATTTTGGTTTAGAGGACCAATGTTAAACTGGAGTTTGAAGGACAAATTTGAGCAATTGGAATTTTTGAAGGACAAGTGTAAAACTGAAATTTGAAGGACCAATTTGAAAAATTGGAATTTTAAAGGACCAATGTAAATATTGGAATTTTGAAGGACCAAGGAAAATATTGGAATTTTGAAGGACCAGTGTAAAAACTGGAATTTGAAGGACCAATTTGTGAAAATTGGAATTTTGAAGGACCAATGTAAACATTGGAATTTGAAGGACTAGTGTAAAACTGAAATTTTAAAGGACCAATTTTGAGAAAATTGGAATTTTGAAGGACCAATTTTGAGAAAATTGGAATTTTGAAGGACCAATGTAAACATTGGAATTTTGAAAAACCAGTGTAAAAACTGGAATTTGAAGGACCACTGTAAAATTGGAATTTTGAAGGACCAATTTGAGAAAATTAGAATTTTGAAGGACCAATGTAAATATTGGAATTTTGAAGGACTAGTGTAAAAACTGGAATTTGAAGGACCATTTTGAGAAAATTGGAATTTTGAAGGACCTATGTAAACATTGGAATTTTGAAGGACCATTATAAAACTGGAATTTGAAGGACCAATTTGAGAAAATTAGAATTTTGAAGGACCAATGTAAACATTAGAATTTTGAAGGACCAATTGGAATTTGAAGACCAGTGTAAAACTGGAATTTGAAGGACCAATTTAAGAAAATTGGAATTTTGAAGGACCAATGTAAACATTGGAATTTTGAAGGACCAATTGGAATTTGAAGGACTAGTGTAAAACTAGAATTTTGAAGGACCAATTTGAGAAAATTGGAATTTTGAAAGACCAATGTAATCATTGAAATTTTGAAGAACTGATTGGAATTTTGAAGGACCAGTGTAAAACTGGAATTTTGAAGGACCAATTTTGAGAAAATTGGAATTTTGAAGGACCAATGTAAACATTGGAATTTGATGAAGGACCAATGTTAAACTGGATTTGGAAGGACCGACGTGAGAATTGGATTTGATGAAGGACCAGTGTTAGACTGGATTTGGAAGAACCAATGTGAGAATTGGATTTCATGAAGGACCAATGTGAGAATTGAATTTGGTGAAGGACCAGTATTAGACTAGATTTGGAAGGACCAATGTGAGAATTGGATTAAATGAAGGACTAGTGTTAGACTGGATTTGGAAAGACCATTATAAAAGATTGCGTTGCTTCTATAAATGGTTTCAAGATTATCTCTTATCCTAAATGAGAATAAAAACTTGAGTCAGAACCCAGATTTTCAAAAGAAAAATAGTCCAACTCGAGCATTGGATCTAAAAAGGGGAGTCCGAGTCAAAACCCGAAACTTTAAAAGAAAAAGATAAAAAGGGAAAACCCAAGTTTGGAACTCGAATTTTTGAAGAAACGATTGGTCCAACACGAGCATTGGATCCAAAAGAAAGTCCAAGTCGAAACTCGAAACTTCAAACAAAAGATAAAAGGGGAAAACCCAAGTTGGAACTCAGATCTTCAAAATAAAAGATTAAAGGAGAACCCGAATTTTTGAAGCAGCGATTGGTTTCAACACAAACATTGGATCTAAAAGGAAGCCTGAGTCGAAACTTGAAACTCTGGAAATGAAATATAAAAAGGGGAAAACCTGAGTCGGAACCCGGATCTTCAAAATAAAAGATAAAAGAGAAAACTGAGTTTGAAAACTTGAATTTTTGACGTAACAATTGGTCCAATGCGAGCATTGGATCCAAAAGAAAGCCCGAGTCAGAACTCGAAACTCCGAAAATTGAATATAAAAATGAGACCCGAGTCAGAACCCAGATCTTAAAATAAAAGATAAAAGAAAAACTCGAGTTTGAGAACTCGAATTTTCGAAGCAACGATTGGTTCTAACACGAGCATTGGATCCAAAAGGAAGTCTGAGTCGGAACTCGGATCTTCAAAATAAAAGATAAAAAGAAAAATCGAATAGAATTGATGAGAATTGAGGAAATTATGGAAAAATGATTCAGGTTTATCTCTTAACCTGAAAGGGGAACGAATAAAAATTGACAAAATTGGCAAAATTGATAAAAAATTGATGAATCAAAAGAATTAATAAAGATCGATAAAGAATCAATAGAATTAATAAAGTTGATAAAGAATAAAAATTGATAAAGAATTGACAAGGACGGACAAAAAAACTGGTAAGAATTGGTAAAATTTGGTAGAGAATTGATGATGCTTGAAAAATGATGAAAGACTTCAGGATTATCCCTTATCCTGAACGAAGAAGGACCTCGCGGGATGAGGTTTAGGTTTATCCCTTAACCTGAGCGAGAAGAAGAATAAAGATTGTCAAAAATTAATAAAATTGATGAAAATTTGATAAAATTGAAAAAAATTGATAAAGAATCAATAAAATTGATAAAAATTGACAAAGAATAAAAATTGATAAAGAATAACGAAAGTCTAGTGAAAACTGGTAAAATTGATGGAAAATTTGATAATACTTGAAAGACGATGAAATGCTTCAGGATTATCCCTTATCCTAAAGAAAGAAGGACCTCGCAGGACGAGGTTCAGGTTTATCCCTAAACCTGAAAGGGAAAATTCAAGTTTATCCCTTAACCTGAGTGGGAAATGAATAAATAAAATTTGAAGAAGTTTTGATAAAATTTGGATGAAGAATCGATAAAAAATGATGAAAATTGGTAAAGAATAAAAACTGATAAAAATTGATAATAAAGAATCAATAAAGATTAAAGAAATTGATAGAATCAATGAAAAATCAATAAGAATTGATAAAAATGGATGAAGATGAATACAAATTGATAAAACTAATAAAGATTGACAGAAGATTAATGAAAAATTAAGGAAAAAGAGTTTGCTTGATCTTGCCTGCATACGGGACCTTTAAAGTGAGATGAGAATGTTCATGAGAAAATCATTTTTGGGAAGAGGATCAACCGTGAGGTTGATTTTGAAGAATGATCAACACGAGAGATGATCTTTGAAGAAGAATCAACATGATGGTTGATTTTGAAGAGAGATCAACATGAGGGTTGATTTTTGAAGACAATGGTTCGAAACCAATTTTGGAAAAGGAGATCAACACGAGGGTCGATTTTTGGACAACGGTTCAAAACCATTTTTTGGAAAAGGAAGATCAACGCGATGGTTGATTTTGAAAAAGATTGGACCAAAATATTGAACTTTTGGTGATCATGACGAAGATTTTGCAGAAATTTTCAAAATTTCACGATTTTGAAAAACCCTCATAGGTAATTTCATTTCTCTCATGGATGATGTCGGGATTGTTCCTCATCCTGAAAAGAGTAGGAATTTAATAGAAGCTGATGGCAACAAAGATTTTTGCAATATAATTTTAACAACAATAAAAAAATGCCCCAGTAAGGCAAAAAAAAGAAGAATTGAATACCAGAGATATAAAGAAAAATGACATTTCATTGATAAGCAAAAACTGAAAACAAAAGCTTGAATATTTACAAGTACGTGACCAAAAGATCGCAAAAGACTAGGGCTAACTTTCCCCTACAAGATGACTGGTAAAAGAAAAGGAGGAAAACAAAAAAACTCTAGTCATCATCAATTTTTTGAGTGATCTGGGAAAGGCTTGGTCAGGATAACAGGCTGCTCTTCGTCTTCGTCCTCTATTAGAAGGTTTTTATAGATGCAGTCCTGAATGATGTTCTTGAGAACGAAGCAGTGTTTAGTATCATACCCCACTACTTGGTGGAACTTGCAGAATTTGTCTTTCCATTTTCCCAGGGAGACCGGAGGGTCAGCAACTCTTGAAAGTTTAACCATCCCTTTTGCTCAACATGTATTCAAGGACTTGTTCGAGGGATTGTTTTAGAGCAGTGAACTGTAGATCATAACTCCAACTGTCACACTTTATCTTTTCTTTTTGTTTGGACAAAACTGACTTATCATTTTGTTTGAAAAGTTCCTCTCGCTGACCCGCCTGCTTGTTCTTGCCATCTTTGCTGCTACTGCCGCTAGAGTTGGCTGAGAAGGTATAATTCACCATCTTTTTGGAATCTTGACTGCTCTTGATGAGGGTGATGCCCTCACACATTCTATTGTCCATTCCCATCTCGAGTCACTCAGCTCATTCAATAAGTTTGATGAATTATTTTGACAGGTAGGTAGAAATAAGGCTCATGAGAGGTTGAGAGAAATTGTTCAAAATAACCTGGAGCGCGTGCTTCTCTAAGATGGGGGTTCTCATTTTGTTGCAGGTATCTCTCCACCTCCGAATCAAATCTATGGCCTTTTCTTTGTCCTCTTGCTTCAGATTATATAAGTGATTGAGGGTTGGCAGTGCCTCAGTATTGAACATGAATGCTCCACAAACATATTAACAACTTTGTCAAAATCTCACAGCTCAACGGGGTTGATGTGTTATGCATACTACTTTTCTGCTACACCTTCGAGACTGCACAAAAAGCACAAGAAAAGAGCATGGTTGTCTTCACTGAATCTGGCAAGCTCTGCGAAAAACATTGCAAGATGAGCCTTTGGGTTACCGGATCCATCAAATTTAATGAATTTTCTGGAAAGGTCTTCCAAGCTGCTATCCCCATCCAACCCTAGATATAAGTCTTGCCTGGTGTATGTTTTCTTCCCCTTGTCGCGGATTTGTAGGTCCTTGACTATCTTAGTTAACGCTTAGATTGAATCTTCTGTTGGGACCCTATCTCTAGGCTTGTTCACTGATTCGGGCTCTTCAACCACCTTCTTGGGCTATCGCAAATGTCTTGGGACGAACACAAATTGCTCTTCCTCGGAATCCTCCTCTACTGATTCTGTACCTGTAATGCCCCAGATTTCCAAAACAAAGCTAAGTTAAAATTTTCATGAATTTCTTTTTTTCTTTCTTTGTAGCGGAACTTGAAAAAGCTTTTAGCAGCGAAATCAGATGATAATGAGTCATCAGTTTTAGAAAACCCCGGCACATTACAGGTATATGGCCAAGCAACTCATTGACCACCAAAGTGTTCCATTTTATCGAAAACCACATGTTTATTACAACATCACTGCTTGAAAAAGCAGTATAGGTTCAATAAAAGGAAACAGTACAACTCTATCTAGAGACACCCTAAAACTCGATGCTGCCTTGCTCCACATATCGCAACGTAGGGCCAACACCTGAAATCCCCATTAAACGGGGTCAGAACCACTGATGGTCTGGTAAGCAAGCAATTACATATCCATTCAACTCAAGTAAATGCGTAGACCACTCAGGGTCGTAGTTCATAATAACGACGCTGAAGCCTCCACGACTTAGCGCATATCGCAAGAGCCTCCTCAGGGCTATGAGTTGAACATTCACTCAAGTCTTTATGACTTAGCGCAAGCTTCTTCAGGGTTGTGATTTGAATAACTGCTCAAGTCTACACGACTTAGCCTTGACCTCTTTCGGGTCTCAAAGGGATGTATAGCTCAAGTATTCATACTTGGCACATCCGTATCCCACACATCTAAGAACAACTCCTCGAGCTTCGCTTAGTCGTATGGATACAACACGGGTCTTTGCTCAGTCGGTCCAGTTGTATACCGATCATGACACCTTCACAAAGATTATGCAAGACTGACTCAACAATGTCCATCCACTCATACATTCAAGCATCACTGAACCTAAGCTAATGCTTTGTTTCGATAATTAACCTCTCTCTCTGGGCTTAAGGGAGGTATATCTGAGTACCAACGCAACGATCTGGGAGTTCATTATTCTATGTATTTTTAGATACCCCAGAGGTTTGTTGACCCCATCCCCCTAGTAGGATGGTACAATCATACCGGAAGAAGTCCCTACTAGGTATTCGAATGCATTCTGCTACTGCAGTAGTCGTGTTCAATCCTCAGAATTTAAAGATAACCACGACCTCCATACCTCTGAGTGACAGAGGCCATCATGAACTCTATCAGTTTCGAGGGTAATATAAGTCACTCAAGGCTGCACCATCACCGTCTTCCTCGGTGAGAGATTCTAAAGGGGTCTATCGGTCTGACAAGCTACTTAATGCATGCCTATAGGGCAGCTGTTGAGGAGTATATACCCGACCCTGTTCAGTATGCCCCTAACACAGTCATCAACCGTGGGGTCTTTTCATTTTATTCATATGCATGCTTGACTCTGCTCTCGGCATCGCGGCCATCACGAGCATCACACCTCTTCTGGGTGGACAACGTACTCTGGCTTTGTAGCCCTTACGAGTCTAGTTGTATATCAGTCTCTCGATGAGCATGCATATGACACGATCACAATGGATCGGTTGCTCATCGTATTTTTACGCAACGAGCCCACAACCTAGTCAAGGCGCAACCACTACTCTGGCGCAGCGGCCCTTACGAGCAAGATGCCCTTACAAGTATCAGGGAGATGAGCCAGTCTGACATCGTTCCAACAACGGGCATCGTTGTGCCATTTAACCGGTTCTGACAGCTCTTCTGTCAATCATTTCGTCAGCTTTGTAAACACCTCAAATTTTCACCCTCATCCAGTGTTTGCATTTCATATGTCACTGCATATCACTGCATGCATTTGACATATCATTTCACTGCATCGCATGTTATTTCATGTCATTGCATGTCATTATCGAGATCTAGAACTCCCATTTTCAAAATATTAAATCCAGATTCAAGTTTTAAAAACTTTTCTTTCGAAATTAATTTCAAAACCTGGATTTTTAAATCGACATTTTTACCATTTGCCAACCCCCAGGATCTTATACTTCGAAATGTTTTCCTCAGAAAACAATCTGAATTCCTTTTAAACTCAATTTCAATGGATTTCAATTCTCAGATAAGACCCATTTAGGTGGTGTCGCTTCTGGATTCTTTTATTTATCAAAAATTTTAGAGTCCTAGTTGGATCAGGACTCTTTTTCCAGAATCATAGTCGGATCAAAACTCTATTTTTTACTACCTTTTTTTGAGAAAACCTGTCAAAATTCTTTGTTTTGGCCAAAATTCTAGAGTCTCAGTCGAATTAGGACTCTTTCTCAGAGTTCTAATTGAATCAAGACTCTATCCCAATTTCGTCTGTTACTTCTGTTCTTCACTTGTTTTCAAAACCTTCTCATCTGACTTTCAAAATCTTCCATTTTGGCCAAAGTTTTTGAGTTCTAATCAGATTAGGACTCTTTCTTGGAGTCCTAATCGAATAAGGACTCTATCTTTTGTTGGTATTCTACCTATTTTTAATCAAAATTCTCAAAATCTTTCAAAACGAGTCAAAACTCAGAGTTTTAGTTGAACCGGGACTCTATTCAAAAAGTCCCCGTTGGATTAGGACTCTGACTCTGATTTTAATTTTGAGAGAATCTTTAAAAAATCCTTCTATTTATCTCTTCAGGAATCAAAATTGTCATACCTTTATCATGGAATTTCAAAATTCTAGGATTTTATCCTAGAGTCCTGATCGAATCAGGACTCTATCCAAAGTTTGTTTTCTCACTTCATTTTCACTGGTTTTCAAAAGCTTTGTTTAAATCTCACCATTTACTTCTCAGAAAATAAAAAATTTTCAGAGTTCTAGTCGAATTAGGACTCTTCTTCAGAGTGCTAGTCAGATCAGGACTCTGAATCAAACTTCAATTTTATCTTGTTTTCATCTGTTTTTCAAGATCCCCTTAGTTGTTTCTCAGAAAATCCAAAAATCTGAGAGTCCTAGTTCAATCAGAGCTCTGTCCCCAGAGTCCTAGTTAGATCATGACTCTATTTTGATTTCAATATTTGTTATTGTTTTCACTGTTTTCACAAGTTTTTTCATCTGTTTTTCAGAAAATACCAAAAAAATCTAGAGTTTTAGTCCGATCAGGACTCTGTTCCAGAGTCCTAATCCAGTTAGAAGTCTATTCTGGAGTTTGTTTTTACTTCCATTTTTATCTTTTCTACTTGTTTTTTCAAAATTAGTCCATTTTGTAGAGTCCCAGTTGATTCAGAACTCTATTTCAGAGTTTCGGTTGAGTTAGGACTCTAACCCTGACTGCATTTTTCAACTTGTTTTTATCAGTTCTGATAAAATCTTTCAAAAACTCCTTATTTGTCTTTTAAAATCTAAAATCTCAGAGTCTTAATTGGTTTAGGACTCTGGTCCAGAATTTCAGTTCATTTAGAACTCTATTTTCAAACCTTTGAATTTCACCTATTGATTTTAACCCCTTTTTAAAGCTATTTTCAGTCTTTATTTCAATTTTTTTAAAACTTTGATGTGGGGACCACCAAGTTAGTGCCATATCTGGAGGAGTTCTGACCCAGTCAGAACTCTGTATCATTTCAAAACCTTCAATATCAAGTTCACTTTTGAATCTCCTTTGAAAAACTTCGCATTTTCAAGTTTTAAAATCATTTTTGAAAATTCAAGTGGGGCCCACTCTGGGTGGTGCCACATTTTATAAAGTCAGGGTTAGACTAGGGTTAGTCATAGTCTTAGTTAGATTAGGGGTTTAGAAGAGTCAAAATCCATTTTGAAAATCCATTTTAACTTGGCTTTTAACTATTAGTTTTTAAAACTTTTAATTAAAACTTTAAAAAAATCGATGTGGGCCCACAGAGGGTGGCGCCATATTTGGAGTCATTTTAATAGGATTAAGAGTCTTAGGTTAGTTAGGGGTCTAATTAGGAAGGTCAAGAGTCAAATCAAATTAGGAAAAATCGCCCCCCACTAATTACTTGAGATATGTTTTAAAAAGGGGTAAATCTGGAATTAAGTAAAAGCCCTAATTAAGACCTAATTTTTCCTATTTAAAGAGGCTAGAGGGGAGGTCGACCCCTAAGGTTTTTTTAGCAGTTCTTGGACCTTCTCTCTCTTCCCAGCTGCTCCCTCCATTGCTTCACCATCCAAGGTAGAATTCCTTAGTAATGTTTGATAGTTTTTATTATTTTTTTGGTGTTTTTCAATAGATTTTTCCATTGGTGCTCCCTCTTTCATGGTTTTAACACTGGATTCTCTTCCAAAAACCCTAAAATTGACCTAAGAAAGTGATCTAACTCATATTTATGAGTTTTTCAAGGATTCTAATCCATTAGAATCGATTAAAGGTACATTTTCTATGTTCTTAACCAAAGAAACGTGAGATTTACCCGTTAAATGGGTTAAATCCATGATTTCAAAGGTAAATTCAATCTCAGCCACAGATTCCCTATTTTTTTCTGTCATGTTAATATTTATTTCTTGTGTTTCAATATTAAAATAGATTTTGTTTTTCTGTCTAGGTATTTTTTATGGTTTTTCATTGTTAAATCATGTTTTTTTTAGATTTTTGCATATTCTGATTCTAGATTTGTAAGAATCATGTTGTTTCGTATTTAAATATGTGTTTAAAATTTCTAATTATTTTATATGTGATCCACGAATGTGTCAGTGAGTCTCTGTAAAAGAATCAAAGGTTGTGGGATTCAGGAACTCTGTCAGAAAAATACAAAGTCAAATCGGCATTTTTGTTGATTAAAATCGTTATTCAAATTCAAGTATAACTTGTAGATGTGATATTTTTTTCATCCGATATTTGATTCATGATCCATAAAATGAAGTGGCTTTGTGTTAATGTCAGATATTTACTGTAAAAATTTCATAATTGTTTGTCACTATTTGATTATTTTCCTGTCAGAAAGTCGGATCCATGTTTTAAAACTCGTTATGATTTACTAAAACCCTAATTCAACTTGTGTTGATCATAGATCCTTAACCGTAGATCTGATTCATGATCTGTAAAAAAAAAAGTTGATTATTTATCTTCCTATTATGCACTTCTGAAATTTCAGAAATTTTTGATGAGATATGCTGTTTTTCCTTGTATTTGCAACCGGAAATACCTGTTTTGATCAATTTTATATTCGTTAAATTTAAGTCCAGATTGCTGGAATGATATCTCCCTAACCAAAGATGATATTTCTGATCTGTAAAAAGAAGATTATTTGTTTTTATGTATACTATTTCTCTGTAAAATTTTATGAATTTCCATGGAGAATTGTTCCCTGATTTAGGTCTGACACTGAAACTGGTACATGTCCACGGGTAAAAATAGCATATTTTAGGGTTTTAATGTATTTTTTGAATTAGAATAATGTCAAAAATATATTTTTATGATTCCAATATAATTTTAGGGCAATAATAAGTGCAGGTACCAATTTTTATGAATTTTGGATCTCATTTGATGCTTGAATGGATTAAATTACAAAATAGGGTGCTCGTAGGATCCCGAAACACTGCCAAAATCATGATTTTTGTGATATTTTCGGTTTTTATGTATAAGTTCATGTTTTTAGGGTTTGTTCATGTTTAGAATCATATTAGGACACTTCATGGTCTATTTTCTTGTTATTTGATTTTATTTAAACCCTAAACCCAAAGTTTTTACCAAAACATTTTTTGAAAACCCTGATTTCAAGGCCATAGTCTTGCTATCGGAGGCATTTTGGTCATTTGACCTCATTTTCGAAATTCCTAACTTGGATTTTCTTATTTTCAATCATACCACATCACCTTATGTTTGATTTATTTTCATTTGAATTCCAAAACCCCATTTTTACAAAATATCTTTCTGAAAAACCCTGGTTTCAAGGCCATAGTCTTGCTATTAGGGGTATTTTGGTTATTTTGACCCCAATTTCAAATTTTCAAATCTTATTTTCATATTTCTTCAATTTTATTTTCTATTTCATTATGTTTATCTCAGAGAATCATGGAAAAAAGCTTATATCTAGCAAAATCCAGTAATTTTCAGATATTACTAGATAAATCTAGAAAAGCCGACATGTCTTCACTAACAAGTTTTCTAGTTTTGCAGGGATATTGAAGACTTTATTTTTCTTTAATTTCCTTTATTTGAATTCAATTAGTGAGGTAAATTAAATGTAAACTTTGGAATAAGAATTTTAATTTCTTCTTAGATTAGGATTTGTATTGCATATATTTTGAATTTTGATATATAACTGTTATGCTTGTCATTCATGTGCATATTTTTACAAATTCACCATGGTCTACACGAATGATACATGCACAAGTTCTTAGAGAGTTGACAAACTCGGTGGAATTCGTATTTATGGCCATAGTCAGAATACGAATGAGACCCAAATTTGTGATCTTCGTATTAGCAACATTTAGCTTACAATCTTAGGCTAACTTCAAAATGCACAACATTTCTCAAAAAAAAAAATACAAAAAGATTTTCTCAATTCTTCAAAACCATGTATTTCAAATCCATATTCATTCATTTCATTCAATTTGCAAATTCTAATTCCAATTCAGAGAAATCGATTTTCTAAAAATTTTTTAAGTCTTACTCAGAAATTGATTTTTCCAAAACTCTGAGCTTTCAAGTGGTATTTCAAATATTTCTCAAGTTCAAATCACGATTTTCCAAATCATAATATCTTCTTATTTCAAAGTTCAAATTCAAATAAATCAATCTTCTCTTAGTCATTTCATGTCTTTTCAGAAGTCGATTTTCACAAAACCTCTAGATTCTTTAGAAATCGATTTTCATTTTCCTCAGAAATATTCTCTCACCATGATTCATGATTTTCAAAGTGTCATATTCTCCAAGAATTTCCAAGTATTTCAAATATTCAAAGCAAACATCATGTTTTCAAATCTGCATTTTCTGAAAATTCATAGCACATGCCTGATTCTTTGTGCATTTAGAAAATAGAACACGATTTAGAGAAGTTGAGCAAAGCTAAGCACACTTTTGATCCTTGGTTCGATTATCCCTGGTAAAGGCACCAGGAACGGTGGAACCTCATACCGATAGGCGAGTCCCATTCTTCGAAATTATCCCACATTTTAAAAACGGAAGCGAGTTATTTTCAAAATCTTTTTCAAAGGTCAGTTTGACTTGCAAAAGTAAAATTTTGCAATAATAACACCTCCCCTACTCCAACAGCAGGGATGCGATGATCCTTTCTACGTTGTAGAAAATGTTCCATGGACTGTGTAGCACTCCGCTATATGACAGAGTATCTGGCTATGCTCTTTTCTGAGCTATTTTTAGCTTCTTCAGAAATTTCTGCGGTACTTCCTCTATTTGACGAAGAAAGCGTGCGTTTCTTTTATATATTTTAGCGGTATCTTTCCTCCTTGGCAGAAAATCGCTACGCTTAACTCAGGAAATAGATGCGCACTGTTGTGCGTACTTTACATCCATCAAGGTTGATTAAAACCTTAGGCCACATGCAAATGACTAAGTCTTTACGTAAAGAGCAGTTTTGCCAAAAAGTGAAGCCTTTCCAATAGGGGCTTTATTCGTCAAGCAGAATCTTGAACAAGGAGCGGTAAGGGAATCGCGTTGGTGATTTGGAGTTGATCTCCATTTGAACGTTTATTTACGTGCCATATATGTAGTATAAGCAGAAGCTTGTGCTTATATGACGGTGGCGTAAAGGAAATGCATATACTTATTGTTCAAGGTGTGTAACCGAACAAAATATTCTATATATATATTTATAGAAAGTAGGAGCCTTGGCGTCATTCAACGCGGCGACGTAAGTAAATACATAATCAGAAGTGCATAATCAGAAATTACAGAAAGCAGGGAGCCTTGGCATCATACGCCACGATGGCGTAATGTAAATGCATAATCGGAAGTGCATAATTGGAAAATGCAAAAAGCAGAGAGCCTTGGCATCATACGACGTGACGGCAAAAGTAAATTATAAGGCCTTGGCGATATAAGACGCGACGACAGTTATTAGACAATATACACGAAGTTTGGCATCCAATGAGAGTTACGAGGGGAGTGGGTGAACACCAAAGTGTCCCAAAGGTCTCAACAAAGAACTAGGGTAAGATACCATTTTTAGGAATGCATATACTGCATATTCAATATATATATCCGACGATAGTTACGAGGCAAGCGGTTGAACACCGAGGTGTCCCAAAGGGCTCAACCAAGAACTAGGATCAGATACTACTTCAGAAAGTATATGTTATATACAAACAAGCAAATACTTGAGAGAGATGGATCAACGAAGCGAACTTACTTTAATTTACGAAAGAAATGGCTTCAGAAGGCTCCAACGACTTTGATGACTTCAATCCTCCTTTTGAGAGGTCAGACTAGGTTCGACCTAGTTGAGAAAGAGGAAGAGTAGGTCAAGTTGCTCAACCTAAGTGGTTTGAACCAAACTGGGTTCGGTCCAAGTCAACTGGGTTCAGCAGGTTCGGTCTTAGCCCGAGCAGGCTAAGTCTGGGTTCAGAAAACTAAACTAGAATCTGGACAAAAAAGGACCTTGACTTTGATTTCAAACCAAACTAGGTTCAAGTCAAGTCAACTGGGTTTGGACCAGGTCAGGAAGGCTAGAACCAGATCAGGCAGGCTCAGACCAGGTCAGGTGGGGTAGGCTCACTAGGGGTGGTTATAAAGAGAGAGCTAGAGAGAGGGGGTGGCGATTTTTAGAGAGAGAGAGGGAGCTCCTCTATTTATAAGAAATGAAACTTGGGCCCCAAGTTTCATTTTTACCTTTTTGCCCTTTGCTTTTTCAGAAATTCTAAGTTAAACTTATCTAAATAGGATATTCTATGGAATATTCTGGGAATATTCTGAGAATATTCTAAGAATATTCTAGATATTTTCTAAAGAATATTTTTGTGGGTCCCACCAAGATTCTCGTGGGTCTCACAAAAATGTCGACTTTTTTGACAATTTTTTTCCAAAAAAATTTGAGTACGACATTCCCTTCGTATTGACGTAACTAAGAAAGTTGGCTCGAGGAAATCTCTTGATTTTGTCTAAGTAGAAAGTTATGACTTTCAGAGTGTTTAAGCATATATTCGCAAAGCAACGAATATCCTAAGTATAACTGGTTCGTAGAAATTGAATTATTTCGCATTCTGAGTGAAAATGCTATTTTTATTGGTAAATGCCTCATGATTTTTATTCAGAAATTATATTGAAAAATTGTGGGTCTTACATCATTACCCCCTTAAAGGAATTTCGTCCACGAAATTCAGTTAAGAGTACAAGGTGAATAGTTGATGATACTTATCCCGCATATCATATTTGGGCTCCCAAGTGCAATCATCGATTCCATGATGTTGCCATCTCACTTTAACAAGTGGAATGACCTTCATTCTTAGTACTTGCTCCCGTCGGTCTATGATTTCTACTGATCTTTCTTCCACCGTCATATCTTCTCGAATATCAATATCTTCATGTTGGATGACGTGAGAAGGATCATGAACGTATTTCCTAAGCATTGACACATGGAATACGTTGTGTATCTGTGCATACTACGGTGGCAATGCTACTTGGTAGGCAGTCTCTCCGATCCAGTTCAAAACTTCGAAGGAACCAACGAATCTAGGACTGAGTTTCCCCTTCTTTCCAAAATGAAACACACTCTTGGTTGGAGAGACCTTGATAAAAACCTTATCTCCAACCGCAAAGGTGAGCTCCCTACGCCGTTGATCTGCGTAGCTCTTCTGTCAGCTCTAAGCAATCAGTAGCTTCTTTCTGGTCATATGGACCTGCTCAGTGTAGTGCTGCAATACAATGGGCGAGTCCAAGGTTCGCTCACCCACTTCACCCCAATGGATTGGTGATCGACAGGGTCGTCCGTACAAGGCTTCATACGGTGCCATTCCAATACTAGCGTGGTGGCTATTATTGTAAGCAAATTCAGACAACGCTAACTGGAAATCTCAATCACTCTTTCATTCCAACATACAGGCTCTCAACATATCTTTCAGAGTATGTATGGTTCGTTCTGATTGCCCATCTGTTTAGGGATGAAATGTTGTACTGAACTTGAGTTTCGTCTCCAGGGCTTTCTGAAGCCGCTCCCAGAAGTGGGAGGTGAACTTCGGGCCACAATCAGATATGATCGATGTCGACACTCTATGGAGTCTAACAATTTTCCGAACGTAGATTTCTGCCAATCATTCTGTTGAATATCGAGTGTTGATTGGCAGAAAGTGAGCAAACTTGGTGAGTCTGTCCACAATCACCCATATTGAATCGTGTTGTCTCTTGGATCGAGGTAGTCCTACGATGAAATCCATCGTAATGCATTCTCATTTCCATTCTGGAATTTCGATCCGTTGCATTTTTCTGCCAGGTCGATGATGTTCGATCTTGACTTGTTGGTAGATCAAACACTTTGAGACAAACGTAGCCACGTCTCTCTTCATACCCCTCCACCAGTACTTTCTCTGCAAGTCTCAGAACATTTTTGTACCTCCAGGGTGGATAGTATACTTGCTACTGTGAGCTTCCCGGAGTACTTCTACTCTTAGCTCAGGGTTATTTGGAACCCATATTCTTTCTTTCATTTATATTCCTCCATCTTCTTTCAAATGAAAGAAAGTGTTATCCTTTTCAGCACGAGCTTTTAATTCCAAGTATTGAGGGTCCTTGAATTGTTCAGTTACAATACAATCAAGGATCTCGATATGGATTGTCAAACATGACAATCAGATTCTGCCAGAATCAAATAAAAAAGGCCTCCAGTTGACGAAATCCTCCATCAACTTCCATTGTCCTGCGAGGCTGGCGAGAGTGCCAACAGTCTTGCGACTAAGGGCATCTGCTACAACATTTGTTTTTCTAGAGTGATAGGAAAGCGTGAATTCATAGTCTTTGAGGAATTTCAGCCATCGCCGTTGCCGCATATTGAATTCATTTTAAGAGAAAATGTATTTTAAGCTTTTATGGTCCGACATGACCTCAAATTTCTCTCCATACAGGTAGTGTCGCCAGATTTTAAGTGTGAACACTACTGCGGCAAGCTGAAGGACGTGGGTTGGATAGTTTTTCACATGTATTCTCAATTGTCATGATGCATAGGCGATCACCTTGTCGTTCTGCATCAATACGCAACCCAGACCCATCCCTGAGGCATCCGTGTAGGCTATGAATCCTCCTTGACCAAAAGGTAGAGTAAGGACAGGGGCAGTAGTACGCCTCTGTTTGAGAACTTTGAAGCACTCCTTACACTGGTCATTTCATTCGAACTTGACTCCCTTTTTCAACAGTTTCGTCATGGGTACAACGATTCGGGAGAAGTCCTGTATGAACTTTCGGTAGTATCCGGCAAGTCCCAGGAAGCTATGGACCTTAGTGATATTTTCTGGCTGCTTCTAGTCTATCACAGCTTCCACCTTCGCAGGATCTACTGCGATCCCATCCTTAGAGATTACATGGCCAAGGAACATCACTTTGTCTAGCCAAAATTCACATTTCGAAAACTTGACATAGAGTTAATTATCCTGAAGGGTCTTCAAGATGATCCTCAAGTGCTCACTGTGTTGTTCTGGGTTCTCTGAATATACGAGAATGTCATCAATAAAGACAATGACAAAGTTGTCCAAATATGGTCTGAATATCCGATTCATCAGATCCATGAAGGTAGCAGACGCATTAGTAAGTCCAAAAGACATCACTACGAACTCATAATGGCCATATCTCATTCTGAAGGCAGTCTTAGGTATATCCTCTTCTTTAACTCTGAGTTGATGATACCCAGACCTAAGGTCGATCTTGGAGAATACTCTCGCTGTTCTGAGTTGATCGAATAAATCCTCAATTCGAGGCAACGAGTACTTATTTTTAATGGTTGCCTAGTTAAGCATTCGGTAATCGATGCATAACCGAAGGGATCCATCCTTCTTCTTTATAAATAGCACCGGGGCTCCCCACGGTGATACACTCAGACAGATGAACCCTTGTTCTATCAGTTCTTCCAACTGACATTTCAACTCACTGAGTTCAGCTGGTGCCATTCAATAAGGGGCGTTTGATATCGACGTTGTTCCAGGTAAGGATTGAATTCCAAATTCAACCTCACGAAGTGGCGGAAGTCCTGACAATTCTTCAAGAAACAAATCGGGAAACTCCCATACCACTTTCAAACTCTCAAGAGACTGGATGTTTGAATTTTCCACTGAGAGGCTTAATAGGATGGCTACACAACCCTTCCTAAGGTATTTTTGTGCCTTAAGAGCTGATATGAGTCATTTCTGCGGGATAGGTTTGGATAACCGGTATTCCACCTTAGGCAATCCCGATCGAGATAGAATTACTCTGCCCTCGCAGCATAAAATCCTGGCATTGTTCTGGGCCAACCAATTCATTCCCAGAATGACATCATACTGTACCATATTGATTAGGATGACATCAATAGGCAAGTGTTGCCCAGCTATCTCTATATCCAGGTTTTTCACACACCGGATATATTTGGTGCGTGAACCCAACGGGTTGTACACTTTGATCATTTTATCAACCGGTTGCACCGAAGCATGGAGTTGTTTAGTGAAATCATCGGAGATAAAAGTATGAGTAGCACCACAATCAAACAAGATGTAAGCTGCATATCCATTAACAGGTATGGTGCCTTCAATCAGGTCACCATTTTCGACTTGTTCAGTCGTTACAACGTATACACGACCTGCAGCAGGCCCTTGTTCTACTTTAGGTGGGGGTCGTTGGAACGGGGGGCGTTGTGTCACTAGTCAAGGAGGTCCGGCAGATCCGGGATTCCTCCTTTGCTCATCCACAAGCTTCTTTCTACACTGCCTCGCAATGCGGTCCATTTTGCCATAATAAAAGCAACCACCTTTGTCATGAGGACATGGTCGTCCCGGGTGGTTCACATGGCACTTTGGGCAACTGGAGTTGGACTGCTGACTATTGGGAGCCATATTTTGTAACACCCCATTTATTTTTTTATGAAAAATCTAACAATTTTTTTTTTTATAATAAAAAAACCTTCAACTAGATAAATGAGGAGTTACCAAAAGCTTCAATCTTATTCCATCATAACAAAGTTTATTACATCGGGTTCAGATGTCCAGAAACATTAAACAAAAAAGTAGTAGTGCCATGATCTCCTGACGATGCCGCCACCCTCACTCTGACTGTGCATTTATAGCTTCACCTAAAAACAGTAAACCACAAAGGAATCAGACTACCACTGTCTGAGTAAGTAATATAGTCCTAAATACATATGTGTAGTGTCATGTGAACAGGTATGTGGGAGATACAACTTAACAGAATTTTAATATTTATGCAAAAAGACTTTGCTTTCTAAGGCCATCATGTCTAATATGATTTCTGAGTAGGAAATCTTATGATCTCAACTTTTTATGTTTTGTTCCACTTGAACCTCTATCTGTCTCATTTGTTATTACCACATTTATTGTTTTGGAATCTTCATTTCATTCTTACCCTGTGGGTACGCACAGGCATTCGACATCGTAGCGGACCGAGATTATACGAGGGTTCATTACATATAACCTGTATAATCTAGCTGTACAGAGATCCCCAATTGGCAAAAACTAACATTGGATGCACCCATAACTTATCTGCAGAAGACTAGGACCCACCACCTAGGATTCACTAGTGGCCCTGGTCACCTAACTCCGAGGACTGGGGATCGGGTGAGACGCCTTGCTCTCACAACACAAGAATGTCCCACGGAGTGTGTACCACCCACCCTATCTAAAGTGGACCATGAGTCCGATAACATACACTGCGATCCAGTGTACCCACAGCCCGGGAATCTAGTAACATACACCGCCATGGTGTACCCAGACATCCAATGAGATACCAGTAACATATACCCCTTTATTTTTCAGTATACCTAGTTCTCACCTTAATTGTCTTTCTTTAGTTTCTCATTCATTATATGCCCGACTAACCCAACAAAGACTTATTATGCCAGGTACTTCACCTGATTCACCTGTCTCACTTGACATGTACCTAAATTTTTGATTTATCCCACACACGAGCCATGCGCTACTGCCTCTTTCGGGTGAGCGAGCACTCTGTCCTCTTTCATAGTCAATAACCATGAAGACCCATAACCACAAATACACGGTTTAGGCAAAAGGACCAAGTTATACAATAAAAGAAAAATCGGGGTGTCGATGTATAAAAACATGTAGGGTAAATATTTGATACTAATGAAGGCCCGAAACTATTATCATTCATTTTTATTTATATATTTTTTTCATACTATTATTATTCACCTTTTTCACACATTTTAGAATTTTCTGTAGATCTAACCCTATGGTTGTGATTTACAACATTTGTTTAGAAGAAACTGGATCTTGTGTCATATAAGCAGGTGTTTCGTAGGCTTCAATACATTGAAGAAAAAAAATACCATTCAAGGTTTAATCCTCAACAAACTATATCTAAGATATCTATGTGGTCATTGAGATGATCCAAGTTGCTCCTATGATTTATAAATCTAATTCAGTCCTTCATAAGTACCACATAAGCACATGCAGGATGCACTGTAAGAGGACAATTTCTCACAAAATTCCAAGAGGCCATTGTCAGACGCACATTGCACAATGTAAAGATGTACCATATAAGAATGTAAATATCAAGAGCAGTTCTCAGGTACCATTAGAACAAAAACTTTAGATGCTACGAGTCATATCAAAGTTACTACGGGTGTATGGGCTCTGTTCATCCGGCAAATTCAGCAAGAGTATTCAAAGCCATGGAAGTTTGGTAGAAGGGATAACATATTTCCATTCGTTTTTTTTTTCCAAGATTGTAATTGAAGACCCCTTTTCTTTTTTGGAAAGATAATTTCTTACCAGAGCAGCTTGATGGACTAGGAAAACAGGAACATACATACCACGATGTAAAACACAGTTATATTTGATCATCCTTCTCCTTCAGCCGCTAACAGTAACATATGAGGACAGAGCGGTAGGTCTGACCTGATTTGTTTTTTTTTTCTTTTGAGTTCAGCAAATAGCTGTAGACCTTAACACTCTTCTTTTCTCCCACGGTGGTCACAAAAATTTTGGACAATATTCATAGGAAAGCAGCATGATTGATGCTCTTTATGGTTAAAAAAAAAACTCGATACAACCCTGTAGTGGATGGGTATTCAATAAAAAAAAACCATCAACACAATATGAAATATATCATGATCAGTTATTTCATTGCTTCTGTAACATGATATCCAATAACTACAAAACTATTGGATGCTAAATTACTAAATTTCCTGTATAACACACAGGTCCTATTGTTATATATATTTTTTTCCACATGTTGTTGAGTGTTTTCTAATCCTATACTACTACTTTATTTTAGCAGGTTACAGAGATAACAACAACTATTTTCCTTGTGTACTAGTCTCAATATCTGATTTCGACAAACACGTACACACCTGTTTCATGGCAATACCCGTAAGTAACTAGGAACAATACACCTACCTCTTTGAAGAAGAAACTCCACAAAATCGACCAGAGGTTAACCTTTGCTCCCTACACCCACTGGCCTACGCCCTGTCGGATGTAGCTAAGAGCAAGGATGGTTCCAACACCACGGAACACCAATAGCTCGACTGTTTTTTTTTTTTTTGAAAGATAGGTGAGGGTTATATAGAAATTCGTGGGAGACGAGGAAAGGTTTTTCCTTCTCCCCCGTTTTTGTAAAGCCTCCATCCAAAAACGTTTTCTTTTCCTTTTCTTGAAACCAAATTCATTAGTGTAGGCATAACTCTTCTTTTCCTTCTAAAAAAAAATGTGAAGTATTTTCACCTAACTCACCTTGGACCCCTCCCTTCCCAAATAAAAAAAATGTGGGAAGGGAGTCTTCCCAAAATATCTGATGGAGTTTCCAAATCTGGGTGACCGTTCAACCCTCTTTTCTATGAAGCAAACTCCTTTCCCTTTTAATGTCCTCTTTATTGAGGAGTTATGGTAAACCTTTTTGAATTCCCAACCGTTTCAAAAGAGATTTTTCTGTCAAAAATAACTTGACTCCCAAGGGAATTTGAACCGGGGTTCTCCTCCCTTAGAGGCCACCAACCACACCAGTGCGCCAATTATTTCTTGGTTGCACTTCTCTGCGACTAAAACTGCCTTATCTTTTTTCTTTTCTTTTTCGTTTTAGTCAAAATACTCAAAAATGATGTTTTTACTAATCTCTTCTGTATACAAGGGCTTCAAACTTAGGACGTCCTTCCCTATGGCCGCGCACTCCACCACAACGCTATTACTTTTCTTGTTGTCTTGCTCCTTCTTTTAATATCTTTTAAGCATATCTCTTGGTTTATAGCACTCTTACTCGAACTTGAAGTTTATTGCCTAGAAGGTCCAAATCGCATTGTTATGGTATTCTAATATTGCAAAAAAATTGAAAACCACTCTTCTTCATTTATTTATTTATTGAAAAGACTTGAATTTTTACAGGGTTTTACATCTTTTCCCCCTAAAACGAATTTCGTCCACGAAATTCGTTACAAGACAGACACAAATAAATCAGGATACTTCTCTTTCATTGCTTCTTCGGGCTCCCAGGTACATTCTTCGAGCCCATGGTGTTGCCATCGAACCTTAACTAGTGTGATGGTCTTGTTTCTCATCACTCTTTCGCGATGATCTACGATCTCCATGGGTCGCTCCTCTATCGTCAAGTCATCCTGTACTTGCAGATCCTCGAATTGGATCACATGGGAGGAATCTGGTACATACTTTCACAACATCGATATGTGGAATACATTGTGAATGTTTGCGAATTGAGGAGGTAATTCCACTCGGTATGCCGTTTCGCCGATCCTCTCTACTATACTGAATGACCCTACATGGCTTCACGACTTGTTGAGCGACGTTCCCACCTTGGAACCTCCTCTTTTGAAAAGGTTGACGTGAACCTTGGGCACTCGGGAATGTTCTCTTATGGTTCCCACCATTGTTTACAGACCATTTTGCTATGACCCCTTTCGATCGCTCCCAGTCCATATGAATTTTTGAAGCTACCGCCACTGCAGCTTGAAAGGTTGAGGGCATGCTTGTTATAACTCGAGACCGCAGCCCTTCGCGTAGACCATTGATATACTTGTCGACTCTCTCTTGGTCTGTCTCAAACAACTGGGAGCAGTATCGTTCTTGATTTTAGAATTTGGTGGTATAGTCGATCAGACTCATACCACTCTGCTCTAATTCCAGAAACTCCATCTTTTTCGTGTTTCTGGAATATACTGGAAAGTAGTTATCCATAAAAATTCTCCGAAAGTCCTCCCAAGGAACGACTTTAAGTTGTGAGAACTGGATCAACTTAGTGGTATCCCACCACTTTCGTGCATTGTCTTTTAGTCTATGCGTGCCAAAGTTTGTCTTTTTCTCTTCTGATACTCCCAATACCAAGAAGGCACATTCTGTCTCCTCGATCCAGCTTTCTGCAAGCTCTGGATCGGCTCTACCGACGAAAACTGGTGGGTGAAGTTTGAGGAACTTCTCATAGGTTATTTCTCCCAGGTTCTCATTGTAAGGTGTGACTGGTTCTAGGCTCGTCTCACGAATGACGGTAACCAGGTGTGACTGGTTCTAGGATCCTTGTGTATGGGACTCCTCGCTCGACATGGTTCTCCTCGTCGTTGGAGTCATTTATCTATTTACACACAAGCACTTGCTTTTAGTTTCTTGATGTATATAGGGAAGTAAAACTTTATTTACTTATATAGATTTCATTACACAAACATTGCCTTATATACAAGTGTCATGCCATACTGGCAGGCATAGGCGATGAGAAACTATATACATGAGTCCATTGACACCCAAAACATCACCAGTCTCTTAAGAACTAGATTTCCTTGATGAGTATGAACTCAAAAAGGTTCATTGGTTGCCACATTGCCTTGGTCTAGGCACCACTAAAGTTGGCTTGGGCGACACTTTCACACTCAAGCGAATCTTGGGGATAGATGAGGGATGCCAGTCCACTCTCCCAGACAACAGTATCAAGACTCGGGGAGTCTGAAATTATGATCGGCGAATATAAGGAATCCCCTCTTTCATTCAGATGATTCAAGCTTGGCGTATGTGATGTCGGGTGGTAGCTTGGTGAGTGATTGACTTCCCCAAAGAAGTTCAAATCGAAGTCTCTCAGACTTGACGATCCATCAAAAGTCGTTGGGGTACTGTTACTCTCAATACTTGAATGATGCGGTCGACTAACGTGCGAGGTCTCATCTTTAAGACCTTTTGATCCCCGCCGACCCATATCGGCGGTATATTTCTTTTGGCATTCATTGGCGAAATGCCCTTCCTCGCCTTAAAACTGGCAGTCCTGAACCTCATATGGGCATATCCACTCATCGTGCATGAACTTGCAATGATAGCAATAACCATGTGAGCTGTGAGTTGCCATCTATACAAAGATGCACTCAAATTAGTAAGTTTAGAGAAGAATATACTTATAGTGCGATATCGCAAACACGATGAATCTTGAACCATGTTTCTTAAACATAGGCTCTGATACCAATTCTGTAACGCCCCAGATTTCTAAAACAAAGCTAAGTTAAAATTTCATGATTTTTTTCTTCTTTGCAGCGGAACTTGAAAAAACTTTTAGCAGTGAAATCAGACGATAATGAGTCCTCAGTTTTAGAAAACCCTAGGCACATTACAGGTATGTGGTCAAGCAACTCATTGACCACCAAAGTATTCTATTTTATAAAAAACCACATGTTTATTACAACATCACTGCTTGAAAAAATAGTATAGGTTCAATAAAAGGAAGCAATACAACTCTGTCTAGAGAAACCCTGAAACTCGATGCCACCTTGCTCCGCATATCACAACGCAGGTCTAATAGCTGAAATCCCCATTAAATCGGGTCAGAACCACTGATAGTCTGGTAAGCAAGCAATCACACATTCATTCAACTCAAGTAAATGCACAGACCACTCAGTGTCGCAGTTTGTAATAACGACGCTAAAGCCTCCACGACTTAGCGTATATCCCAAGGGCCTCCTCAAGGCTATGAGTTGAACATCCGTTCAAGTCTTCATGACTTAGCGCAAGCCTCTTCAGGGCAGTGATTTGAATAACCGCTCAAGTTTCCATGACTTAGCCTTGAACTCTTCCAGGTCTCAAAGAGATGTCTAGCTCAAGTCTTCATACTTGGCACATCCGTATCCCACGCATCTAAGGACAGCTCCTCGAGCTTCGCTTAGTCATGCGGATACAACACGAGTCATTACCCAGTCGGTCCACTTGTATACTGTAAACACCCTAAATTTTCCTTATCCATTCTCAAACACACCCCTCGTGCAGTGCCAACCCTGGTAGGTCAGTGTAGGAGTCAAACCCCGAGTCTGTTTCAGAAAATCACTACTTTACCCATTTTCACTAGGAAAATTACTATTTTACCCTTAGGACATCCCGTACTCCAGTTAGTCGGAGTCAACCAAGCTTGTTGGTCAGTTCAGAATAGTTAGAATGTCAGTCATTTCTAGCTCACCCTAGCTCACAATGAACATACCATTTTTATTTCTAACCATTCCTACCAAAATGAGATCATTTCTCTAGGAATGAGCTCATTTCTCACTCAAATCCAAGACAATTGTCTACGAGTCAGTCATTCCCCAGAGTCTAACTTGAGCTCATCAGGAGTTCAAGTGCTCCAGTCTCAATTCAAAACCATTTCCAGGGGTCCAGGAGCCCATTTTAGCTCTTGCAGCTGAAATTGAATTGAGTTCAGTCAGTTGAGCTAGTGTTTGAGCTTCAATTTTAGTTCATCTCAATACCACTAACCTTTTTTCTAGCTAAAACCCAGCTTAGATTCGTAATTCACTTCACTCCAGTGACCATTCCGTGCCATTTCTCTAAAAATGGTAGTTTTTCTTGAAAATTTAGTCGAAAAGGTCAGTTGAGTCAGTGTCTTGTCAGTCCAGTTGAGTTCTGAAACCCTAGATTTCAGCTCAATCCAGTTCATTTCAGTTCAATCCAGCTCAAACCCCAATTGTCAGTGTCACTCTGGCCCGGTAGAGCCCGAAAACCATTTCTTGAATCATTTTGCAAATTCTATCAATTTCAACACTTTTTAAACTGGTACAAGTGTCAATTAAAGTCCAATATCCAAAATTCTTCATTCAGAGCCTGCATTTTGCATAGCATTTCGTGTCATTTCTTATCATTTTGTATCGTTTCTTGGCATTTCATCACATCTCATTTCATTTTCGAAGTCCAGAACTCCAGTTTTATATATTCCAATCCAGATTGAGTTTTAAAAGTTTTCATAAATCAATTTCAAACTCTGGGTCTCCAAAATTGACATTTTTACCTCCGAGATTCTAAATTTGGAAATATTTTCTCGAGAAAAATAATCTGAATTTCTTTCAAACTCAAAATTTCAAATTCTAAACTGGATTTGATTCACAATGAGATATTGAACTTCAAATTCTGAGCTCGTTTCAAAAATTGTCAAAAATAGCTCATTTCATCAAAAATCTTTTCTAAAAGGACCATTCTACCCCTATAATCTTCAAAATGAATTTCAAAATTAGAAAATGAGCCCACTCTGAGATGGCTTCTCCATTTATATATTCTTTTTAAATAAAAAAATAAAATCTTTTTATGCTTTTTGCTTTTTTTTTTGTGGGACCCACCAAGGTGGTTGACCAAGCCTCCAGCTCCCATTTCTCCTTCCTTCCTTTTCTTTCTTCCCTTTCTTTCTTTCTCATTCTTTCTTTTCTTTCCTTTCTTCTTTCCTCTTTTCCTTCTTTCTTTCTCTTTTCTTTCTTGCTTCCTTCCCTTTCTCCTTGGTCTAGCCCACTCACGTATCACCTTCCCTTCTTCTTCTCCTCTTCTTCATTTCTCTTCTCCTTCTTTCCTTTTCTTTCTTTTCCTTCTTCCTTCTCCTTTCTTTCCCTCCTTTCTTCCTTTCCCTTTCCCAAGGTCCAACTATCTTAAAACCCCTCTTTCTTACTATTCCCCAAGTAACATACATGAACCCATCTCAACATCCAGCTCTCTCTTTCCCTCTCCCTTGCCTTCAACCTATCCCTCATCAACCCTATCTCTCTACCTCTCTCTATCTCTCCCTCTTTCTATCACTTATAGTTTTTTTTTTTTGCAGCTCCCTCCAGTTGCAACCATCGACCACAGCTCCTCTCTTGGTGGTATCCATCAACCACAACCTCCACTTGGTTCAACTGCAGCATTTTCAGCAGCCCCTTTGGTCGATCATCACCATTCACTTTAGTCAGCATCCTCTTGGTAGCAAGGCAGCTACCTTGGCAGCCACCTCTTCCAAGGTCTCACCAGCCAGCATCACCAACACTCCCAGCACACCCTCCATTGGCTCTAGCCTGCCAAGCCAAGGCAATTCTCCATAGCTCCTTCAATCATGGTGCAACCCGTCCAATCGGCTTTCACCTCTTGGCAACACCATCTCCAAGGTAGCTCCAGCCGACGCCACTTCTTCCAATCGGTGCTGTCTCCTACAAGACCTCCTCTTCAGTCGGATAAAGTGCAAGCAAGATCCCAAGGTAACGAATATTTTTACAGTGCTTTTAGTCTATTTCATATGGCTGAAAAGCCATTATTTACATGTTCAAATGGTACGAAACACATGATTTTCATGGTAAGGCTAAGTAAGAATGAAAGATCCATCTAATCGATAGATTGGATCTTTCATTCCACAAGCCAACATAAAAAAAAGGGATTATGCCTCCATTAAATTTTCTTTTAGTTTATATTTCATGTCATATTATATTAGAAAAGTCATTTAGATTAGTTCATTTTTTTTTAATTTCATTTATCTTATATAGGATTCATTGTTATTTAATCTAGAATTTATAAAATCTCAGTTTTAGGCAAAGTCCAGTTATCATTTTATAAATGTGTTTTCGTTCAAAAATCCAAAAAAAATTGTGATATCTTTAGCTGCATGTCTTTTTTTTTCTTCCAAAAATTTGATCCAATTTGGGTTTCAGAACCCTCTCAAACAAATCAAATCCCAAACTGAGATTTCACATTTCTAGAAATTCTGATTTCTGTTTTAGCAGACAAAAACCTCTGAGATCTCCTAGATGGATGATTCAAATTTCCCTCAAAAAAATACCATGAGTTCTTATTAAAGCCTACTATTTTCCAGTAAATTTTTATGTTTTTACAGTGAGGTTTGGTTTTGATAAAAATTGATTTTCTTAGACCTCTGGGAAAATCTTACTTTTTCCTTATCAGGGTCTAGACCGACCCTAACCTGCTGTGATGCCTTAAACTGTAGTCCTAATGCTAAAACCTCCAACATAGAAGTTGTTCCTAACCCTTCTTTATGTCGTTTTCCAAAATTTGGGATTTTTTTAGAACAGTCTAAATATTTTTCCTGGATTTAATTTCCCTGTTTGACAAATTCCCATGTCTGAGAATTTCAGAGATCCAGGTCTCTGATAACCCTCTGCTCTCTCACAAACCATAACTTGAATCCCAATGCTGTTAGAATAGGAAATCTTTCTCTATTTGTTAGGGACATTTTCTTAGAATTTTAGTCATTTTCTCATCTGTTTGTTATTTTTTTCATAATTGTTTTTGAAACCTGTCTGTCTGCCCTAAATCCTAGAGTCACCGGATTCCGATCTGACTTGACGGAGCTGTCCTACACCAACCATAGGTCAAAACCAGAATCTGTAAAAGGAATTTTTTTTGCCTAACTGTCCTATGTCACCCCATAAAATTTGAGAATTTTTTATGGAAGTTTAGTATCCAAAATCCCATTTAGAATCAGCATTTTGGGCAAAATTTTGATTTTTAGGATATTTTAGTTATTTTTCACATTAAAAAAATAACAAAAAAAATATATTTTTAAACTTTAATATGTTTTTAGGGTTAGTCTAGGTGTCCATGCCAAATTTTGCTCAATTCCAAGTTCATTGCTTTGTGTTTTAGTTTATTTTTAAAATTTAGAGGCAAAAATCAGGCGAAAATCGAGTCAAATTTAATATTTTATGATATTTTTACCATTTTAAGGTTTTTATCATATAAATAAGCATGTCATGTCATATTAGTGTTAATTTCAATGCCATTTTTATTTCAATTTCCCATTTTTGCAAAATTTATTTCAGAAAACCCTGGTTTCAAGGCCATAGTCTTGTTATAAGGGGCATTTTGGTTATTTTGACCTAAATTTCAAAATTTCAAACTTTAATTTTCTAAACTTTCATGCATATCATCATATTGTGTTTGCTTTTATTTCATTTGATTTTCAAATTTCTAAATTTTACAAAAATTCTCTCAGAAAACCCTGATTTCAAGGTCATCAGGGGCATTTTGGTCATTTTGACCCCAATTTTGAATTTTCAAGTTTTTTTTCAAAATATTTTCCTTATTTCTCATGTTTATATCAAGGGGGGTATGAATTTGGGTTTATATCTTAATAATATTCGATAATTTCTAATATTTTTGGATAAATTCAAAAAAACCTACATTTCTGTGCTAACATTATTTTCTAGTTTTGCAGGAATATCCAGGAAGAAGATTTTTATTTTCTTTTATTCAATGTAATATCAGATATAATAATTTGGAATAAGAGTTACTTTTCAGCTTAGAATAGGACTGCATTGCATATAGTTTGATTTCTGAAAAATTCAATATCTGATGTATGATGTATGATGCATATGCACATTTTCTAAAATCACTATGGTTGACACAAATGGCACGTGCACAAGCTCTTAGGGAGTTCACGAATTTGGTGGGATTCATATTTATGGCCATAGTCAGAATACAAAGAAAACCAAGATTTATGATCTTCGTATTAGCCACATTCAACCTACACTCTTGGCTAACTTAAAAAATGCATTACATTTCTCCAAATTTCAAAAGGATTTTCTCAATTCCTCAATGAAATATCTTTCAAATTCATTCATTCATTCAATTTGCATCATTTTCAAACTCATTTTCCAATTCCATTTCAGAAAAATCAATTTTCCCAAGAATTTTCAAGTCTTTCTCAATATTTGATTTTCTCATAATTCTGAGTTTTCAAATGAGATTCCAACTATTTTCCAAGTTCAAATCATGATTTTCCAAGATTTCCACATTCTCAATTTCATTTTCAAATCCCAAAATCGATTTTTCCAAAGTTCCTGGAATTATTTCAGAAGTTGGTTTCTCAGAATTCTCAAATCTCCTTCAGAAATTGATTTTCATTTTAAACCCAAATCTCAAAAAAATCAATTTCCTCAGAGTTCCTATTTTCCTAAAAATCCATTTTCCATTTTAAAAATCATTTTTCAATAAACTTTTTTATTTTCTCAGAATTCTCAAATCCATTTCCTCAGAAAAGCAATCCAAATCTCAAAATCGATTTTCCCAAAATTCAAGTTTTCCTGAGAATCCATTTTCCAATGTAAATTTTTGATTTCTAATGAAATTCAATGATTTTCCCCGGAAATTCCATTTTTAAGCATTCTTCAAATCATTTTCCAAGTACATCTCAATTTTTTAAGGCGAACATCATATTTCTCAAACTTGCATCTTTTCAAAATTTCATAGCACATGCCTGATTCTCTATGCATTCTAGGAAAATAGAGCATAATTTAGATAATTTAACTTAGTCAAAACACACATTTGATCCTTGGTTCGATTACCCCTAGTAAAGGCGTCAGGAACGATCGAACCTCGTACCAACTGGCGGATCCCAATCCACAAAATTTTCCCACAAATTTTCAAAACAGAGGCAAGTAATTTTCAAAAATCACTTTTCAAAACTTTGGTCGAGTTTGACTCGCAGAATCGTTTCTCTCACTCTCGCAGAGGGAGGGAAAATTTTTTTGCGATGATAACAGGTTTGGCGACCGTGATGGGACCTGTCTTCGTCTGATCAATTGTGCGCTTGACTTAGTTCAATTTTCTGAATCATGTTATATGAAATGTCAACTTTTATTTTCTAATATCATGTGAACCTAGGAGCCTAGGCTTGAACCCAGCTGACATGGATTGCATGTAGACTAGGCATGGTTTGGTAGGACAAATTGAGGAGAAATATTCATGCTCACTTAGACTTAGGTCTAAAATACAACACTCCTCAATCTAGGATTTGTATGAAAATAATGTTTGCTTCTTCAAATATTTCAAAATTCTATCTCTTTAGGAGTTAGAGCCATCTGTTTGCTTTCATGTGATCATATTTCAAAAATCACCCCACCTATGTCTACCCGGTCTTCATGTTGCTGGGCGCTCTTCCAGAACCATAGTTCGGGATAGAGCCTCACAACTGGGCCACTTATTTGGGCTAACGCCCCCTGCCACGTACCAAGGGACATAGTTCAACGTATATCGGCAGGTGCTCAAGGATGTTGGGAAAACACAAGCCTAGAACCGGAGATGAATTTTTATGCCACGTACATCAAGCTTTGGCTCGAGTATATCGGCATAGCATGATTGGACACAATTGATCTGAGCCTAGAGTCAGGATTAGGATCCTAAAGCTCTTTCAAAACTGATGCATTTAGAGTCAGCTTCTTAGGGAATGCTGTATGCGCATAATTGTTTGTGCAGAATGTGATTAAGTGTATCATGTTCATTTTCCTCTTTATTTTTCCATATTTTTCGTATTTTTTCAAAATACTGGATAATTTTCTAAAATACCTCATTTTCCACCTTTTTGTGAAATATCTCCTTTTTCTCAAAAACCCTGGACGATTTTTCCAAAATTATCCACTTTTTCATCAAAACTCTAGGTGATGTTCCATTCTCCCGATCCTCTAAACTTCAAATTTTCAGCTTTTTCATTTTATCTTGCCTGTAATTTTCAAAATTCTTGTATTTTTCGTAAGTCTAATTCCAATCTTCCTCTCTTTCAGTCCGATGGCATCCAGTCAACTCGACTCTGTTTTTCCTGAAGGTCATATCTCGTATGAGGTGCGACAAAGTCTCCTGAGCATCGAGCTCTCAGCACCGGACCCTTCTTTCCCCGGTGGTACTATACTTGTTTCAAGAACTTCTCCCGTATGTTTCCGAACCACTTGAGTGATTGCGGGTTGGAACTGGCATCCACAGTGGGAAAGTTGACAGTCAACGGCAATCTGATCCATGCACTGGCAGAGCGGTGGAATCCGCGCACTTGCACATTCTGGTTCCCATGGGGCGAGATGACCCTGCTGATGGATGAATTTTTAGAGATCATGGGATTGCCCGAGCCAGCCGGTCATCCTGGAGATCCATTGGAACAACATTTTTTGATCAATGTCAAGGGTCTGAACTTCAAAGATATTGTAGCTTGCATGACAGAGTGTAAGTCTTGGCCACTGATTGAAGAAAATGGGAATGAATATGTGAGCCTGATCGAGATCTACCAACAGTACGGGGCATTCTTGGAAGTCAGCTCGCTATCCAGAACAGCTCGAGAGAGAATTCAGCATGTGATGGTTCTGTGCATTATGTGGATGTCAGAATAGTACAGCTTCTGAGAAGATGGGGAAGTCGACAGACCAGTCGTCTCTCGATAGCCATGGCCGCACTTGCTTTTCTATACAGAGGATTGATTTGTTTCACGCTTGGAGAGTCCATTTTAGTCGAGGGATATACCTATGCACTTTAGTCTTGGTTCCTTCAGCATGTGCCGACCAGAGCTAGTTCGTTCAGATACAACGACAAGAAGCTCCTTCTAGTTGCACGGTACAGATTCTTGATTGATCATCTGCAGGAAGAAGAAGTGGTGTGGGACTATTTTGATCGAGAGCTATCACCTCCTAGATACATCAATGCATACGGCAAGCGGTTCAAGCTACTTGGTCCATTCTTCTGTGCTTATTATCATCTAGAACGGTGTGCCCGATAGTTTTCTCAGAGACAGAAGCACATGGAGATGCGGCTGCTATCAGGAGTTGTGCCAGAGTTCGACCTTACATCAACACAGTGGTCCGGAACATACCATTCTTCCAGATATGGCTGGGACTCTTTTGTTACTCTTCTACTTTTTCCCGGTCCTCGTGTTTCTGCTGATTATCAAGAATGGTGACAAATTGTTTGTCCGCCCCCTCTTTCTCAAGTTCATTATTGATGCAATCATGTTTTTTCTTCAATGAATAAAAATCTTTCAAATTCTTCATTCTTGGTTTGACAACCTCGCCTAGGTAACAAGGCATAATTTCCAGTTTTTTATTTTCTTTGTAAAGGAATGGCAACGCAATTGTCATAATCCCAACAATGACTCAATCCCTAGTAATGAGATATTCTTTCAATTGTCTACCAAAATTCTCAGCAAATATTTTCTTCCAATCAAAATCTCTCTCCAAAGTCTAACTATCAGCTTCGCCTTGCAGAAAGCGTTTGCAAAATCTAAATGGTCCAAACAAGGTCAGAAAAGAAGACCGTAGAGTACTCAATGGCTTCAGAAGAGGAAATGGATTCCCCGTGGTCATTTAAAAGTCAGGGAAAGTAAGCAGATGATGGCATCGATCCTCAAATATATGCCATATCTAAAAAGATGATGAACATGATGATGGCAGAGTAGGCTGAAGCTAGTACAAAAAAAACCCAGGCCAAGCAGAAGGCAAAAGGACGGGTAGTCAAAAGGGTTTTAAAGCTTTCCAAGAAGCTGTTATCATCGCGAAATTTTTCCCGTCTTCCTTTCCTTGCGGAAGAGAAAGAGGGAAACACTTTCGCGATTCAAACTTGACCGGATTTTGGAAATTGTTTTGAAATACTCGCCTCCGTTTTGAAAATTGCGGGAAAATCCATGGGATGGGGCTCGACCTGTCAGTACGAGGTTCGATCGTTCCTGCCGCCTTTAACAGGGGTAATTGAACCAAGGACCAAAATTGTGCTTGACTTAGTTAAATCATCGAAATTATGTTCTATCCTAAATGCACAGAGAATTCAGGCATGTGCTATGAGATTTTGGAAAATGGAAGTGATGTCTTCTTTTAAATCGTTGTAATTTTGAAAAGATTTTTAAATGTAAAACATGTGAAAACCAAACATCAAATAATAAAAACCGGTTCTCACTAGTGGATGAGACCGGGTCGAACTCAGGGAATGGGAATATATCGTATTCAAGTACACAAATCTAAACTATTCTTTATTGCCGAATTATTGAAATGTAAAAATGTTCAAGAAATGTAAAATCAACTAGCTGTTACAACAAATGAATACCCTTCGCAGAGGGCGTAAAGTGCAATATTTACAACCCAATTAAATTCCTAATTCTAAATTGAAAAGTAAAAAGAAACTTTATTCTTCGTACTTTGTGTCACGCAATCACTTCCGCTCCACTCCTGTGCAATCCTGCACAAGTCAAACAAAACACGAGCAGTACCAGAGAAAGAAGAAATAGAATGTACTAAAATATACTACTAATTGCTAAGAATACAAAAGAAATCATTAAAGAAATCTAAATGACAATTTTAAATGCAAATGCTATATTTTTTTTTATTTTTTTTATTTTATTTTTATTGAGTCTAGCTGACTACTTGCAACTATTTTTAATATCACAGAATCAATCAATCAACTAAGTAGCCTAATATCAAAATACTAAGTAAGCTAAGTACTAAGTAATATCTAAAAAATCAGCTTAATCCTTATCATCAGATAATTCGATATCTCAAACTGAATCCAGATATCCAATTAAATCGGTCCAGCATCATATCATTCTTGCCGGAAAAACAAATAGCAAAGTGATAATTCTGATAGACTGAAATTTTTCAAAATATTTAATCAATTGAAAAGTTCATTTGTCAATCTAGAAATCATATTGTCAATTTCAGGAAATCAAAAATGTTGATTCCAGTTATCAGCCAATTAATCAAATACAATGATACTTCAATCAAACTAAATCCAATCAATTAAGCAATACTCAATCAGTTTATGGATTCAGAGATAGTTCCGGCAATTCAAGAAGGCTCAGGTTTTCATTGCAAATGTGAAGAGAATTCGGCTGAAAGCAGATCAGATGTATTAAAAACTAGAAATCATATATTAATCTGAACTTCTAGCTGATTGAAATCAGGTAACCGAACAAAAATTGGATTCAATCTGGAACGCCGGAAAAATTATCGCCGAAAAAAAAAACACAGACATCAATCTAGGTGATCGATCAAAAATTTTAGAGCATAGTATTGTAATCCGGTGACATGGTTTTTTTTTTTAATCGATGACACTATGGATTTCAGACTATCAATTTCGAATCAAAGTTCATTTAACTACAACATCAATTACAAAAATCAAAATCAAAACAAAACAATTTGGAAACATAAATTCTTTCTGTTTTGATTTCAACTCCTTTTTTTTTTTTTAGTTTTTAACACACAGCATTACAAATGGAATTCATTAAGGAACCTGCAGAAGAAGAAGAAGAAGAAGAAGAAGAAGAAGAAGAAGAAGAAGAAGAAGAAGAAGAAGAAGAAGAAGAAGAAGAAGAAGAAGAATCGAAACTTACCAGAGGGGTTAGGAAAGAAGCTGGCCTCCACCGTCAACGTCGTCGCCGTTGAAGAAGCACCTCCACCGGAAACAGGGAAGAAGAGAGATCAAGGGAGAAGGGGAAGAAGGAGGTAAGAAAACAAGGTGGAGGGAAAAGAGGGGTTAGAGGAGAGGGCTCTGGCGCAAAAGATGAAGACGGGGGAAAATTTCCCCTCCGTTGGGTTTTTAACAGCAAGCAAACCGGTTTGAACCGGTTTGTTGTTGTTTGTTTTTCAATTTAAAAAAAAATCCAAATCGGTTCAACCGGTTTGCAACAGATTTTTTTTTTTTAGTTTTCAAAATCACAAACCGGTTTGTAACAATTTCTTCAAAACACTCAAACCGTGTAAACCAGTTTGTTTTATTATTCTCAAAAAATCTAAAAACTGTTTTAAAGAATTTTATTTGCTAAAAACCTCAAAACTCAATCCAATCAAAATCTCTCTCCAAAGTCTAACTATCAGCTTCGCCTTGCAGAAAGCGTTTGCAAAATCTAAATGGTCCAAACAAGGTCAGAAAAGAAGACCGTAGAGTACTCAATGGCTTCAGGAGAGGAAATGGATTCCCCGTGGTCATTTAAAAGTCAGGGAAAGTAAGCAGATGATGGCATCGATCCTCAAATATATGCCATATCTAAAAAGATGATGAACATGATGGTGGCAGAGCAGGCTGAAGCTAGTACAAAAAAAACCCAGGCCAAGCAGAAGGCAAAAAGACGGGTAGTCAAAAGGGTTTTAAAGCTTTCCAAGAAGCTGTTATCGTCGCGAAATTTTTCCCGTCTTCCTTTCCTTGCGGAAGAGAAAGAGGGAAACACTTTCGCGATTCAAACTTGACCGGATTTTGGAAATTGTTTTGAAATACTCGCCTCCGTTTTGAAAATTGCGGGAAAATCCATGGGATGGGGCTCGACCTGTCAGTACGAGGTTCGATCGTTCCTGCCGCCTTTAACAGGGGTAATTGAACCAAGGGCCAAAATTGTGCTTGACTTAGTTAAATCATCGAAATTATGTTCTATCCTAAATGCACAGAGAATTCAGGCATGTGCTATGAGATTTTGGAAAATGGAAGTAGGAAAAACATGATGTATGCTTGAAAACATTTGGAGTTGAAAAACATTTCTCAGGGAAAAGGTCAATTTCTCAAGAAACTCAGATGAAAAAAGGGTTTTTGAAATCACGAGAAAGCTCATAAAGATGAGGGAAAACCATGAATAGTTGAAAATCCTGGGAAAATAGAAGTGATTCTTGAGAAAAGGGTGAACATTTGAAAAGGGGAACATTTCTCAGGAAAACTCTGACTTTGAGGACTTTCTTAGGAAAACGATGGAAAATTTATAGGAAAACTCATTGGAGAAGAAAATTGAAATTTGGGAAATTGAAATCCTGGGAATCTTACCCTTGAAATACTTGGAAATCGATTTTTGATTCTTGAGGAAGATTGGAAAACTCTTTTTGAAAATCTTAAGAAAATAACATTTTCCAGGGAAAATCGAGGGAAAACTTTGATTTTGGAAATCCAACTTGGAAGTTTCTTGAGAGACTGGTTTCCATGGAAAACTGTGAAAACTTAACTTGGGAAAACCGATTTTGAAAAATCCTCAGAGTTTCTTGAGAAATCGATTTCTTGAGAATGAAGTTTTCTTAAGAAAATTATGGGAAAACCAAGGATTTCATGATGCAAATGATATGGATGTATGAATGCACTTTGAAAGATTTTCTAAGAAATTTGTTGGAAAAATGTGTATTAAGTCAAAATAAATCCTTCACATATTATGACTGTGGCCATGAATATGTTCAGAGTTTAATTGATTTAATGCACAATACTTTGAAAATATTAGAAATATGATGTGCATTTTAAGATAGCCTAAAAGTGTAGGCTCAATGTGACCAGTAGAAAGATGATGGATCTGGGTCTCGTCCATATTCCGACTAGGGCCATAAATATGGATTCCACCGAGTCTATCAACTCCCTAAGAGTTGGTACACGTGCCATTAGTGAACATTCATAGTGCTTTCGAAATAAAATGCATGAATCATAGAAACAGGATATTGCATAAATTCAAACTATATGATATGCATCCTAGTCTAAGCAGAAAATTAAATCTCTTATTCCAAATTTTACATTATTACATCACTAAATAAATGAAATGAAAGAAATTTGCAGACTTCAGCTCCTTCTTTTGAATATCCCTGCCAAACTTGAAATAAGGTTAGCTCAAATATGTGGGTTTTCCAAGATTTTCCAATAATATTATGAAATTATTGGATTTAATTGGATATAAACCCTATTCTCATACTTCCTTGATATTTGAAATGATGTAAATGCAGGAAATTCAGTAGAAAATAGTCTGAAATTCGGAATTAGGATCAAAATGACCAAAATACCCCTAATTATAAAGTTATACCTTTAAAATCAGGGTTTTTGGAAGGAAAACTTGGTAAAATTGAGATTTCGAAATTCAAATTGAATCAAATGATGATGAAATGCATGATGAGGCATTATGACATGCTGCTAAACACCTTAGGACTGTAAAATCAGAATTTGACATTTTACAATTTATCCAAAATAACGAATTTCGCTTGTTTTTCGCTTGGATCAGGGTCCTGCGGGGCTCTGTTTTGATGATATTATGGCTAAATCAAGCCTCAAATGAATTCCAAATCACACAAAATTCGGTATGAATCATCTACATACTCTGATAAACAGTCTAGAATGATAAAATTCATGAAATGATATGATTTGAATGCTAAAATTTAAAGAAAGTCCTAAAATGATGGATTTCGCCTATGAACCCGAACCAAATGCAATGCTTAATATGATAATGCAATATTTATACCATAAAAACTTTTGATATTTTGCAAACTGCTAAAGGAACAGAAATGAAACATTTTTGGTTTTTACAGCCTCGGGATTTGAGCCATGGTGAGTTCGGTAACAGGGATTTGGTTTTGACGGAGGTAAAAATCAATTTAATCTAATATAAAATTCTAAATAAATACAAAACAGCCATATAAATTTCTGATATTTAACATAGATACTCAGGACACCTACAGGGACAACTTTCATGTTCATGACTTTGTCATTTGATTAACAAAAACACAGATAAAAATATAACTTTTCACGCCTAAAATAACAGAACAGACAAATGTGACCAAACAGGTGACTGACAAGAAAAATCCGAAGAAGGTATCACCACTGTTCTAAAAATCACAATCTTTCATATTCACACAGAGGACATCCCGGACATAACTTTTACTTTTTACAGATTTGGATTTGGATCAATAACCAAAGAGAACACATCGACCTAAATCGATCCAAAGTCTGAGAGGCCCAAATCAGGCTCTGACACGTGTCCTGCACTCTAGGATTTTTTTTAGACATAAAAAGACATTATAAAAATCTGAGAAAATCAGGTTAAAAATTAGACATTCTTCCGAGTTCATAACATCTTTTGGATCGAACCTCGGATCTTCGATGACGGAGATCTCAATTGTACAAGTCGTAAGTAAAAACTTAAAATGCATCCCGGGTGGTAAAACTTGACTCACCTTTTTGAACGTTTACCACAGTAAACGAATTCAAATACTTCCGAATTTTTGGCACATTTTTAGGAACACCTAAGGGAGCATTCCATGATTTTTTTAGATTTGTTAACAAAAATTACATGCATGAAATGACGTGTGGACTGACTGACAAAAACAGAGAACTACTGAAACTGAGCAGAATTGAAATAAATGCTAAATTAATCCTAATTAATTCATGAAACATGCTAAAGTAACAAAATAAAATGCAAATTAAATCTAGCTAAATGCATGAATTCTAAAAATCATCAAGGAATCATAATCATGTATTTTTATATATGTCGTTTTATGAGAATAGCTTAATCCATCTCTCAGATGAGCTCTTTCTTCAAACGACTCCCGAATCAAATTATGAAATGAAATCAAGAGGAAAAGAGGTGCACCTTGCTTCGTTACGCATCTTTGAAACTCTTGAAAGGGACTGCTACCAAGGGCTTTGTTCGTCCTTCGCTCTGGGCTTCGGATGATTCACCAAAATCGACCTACTGCACCTTCTTCACTGAGCCAAATGAGGGGGCGTAAATTCTAAGGTTCAAAATCAGATTCTGAAGCAAGTCTAGGTCGAATTTCCAAGTCCCCAAAAGAGCTCCCTAGGCTGAGCGTGGAGCCTTATTTTTATCGACTTTTTCTGAAAAATTTGAATTTCAAACAGGCTCAATCTGAGCCCTCCATGTGGCGCCATCTCAGGGGTGCTATTTTGATTTTTTTGAGAAAATAAAATGGGAAATTTTGTGGATGAGACACCTCAGCAGAATTTGAAAATTTTCAAAATTGGGTTTGCTTGATTTTCTCTGCAGGAAGCTTCCAGATTGCGCCACCTCAGAGGGTGCTACCTGGGGTTTGAAATTCAAAATTTGGCTTTTGTAGGGAGCCCTCAGGTGGTGCCACCTCATGGGGCTATTTTTATTAAAAAAATATAATAAATAAAAGGAATGAAGCCAAGTGGGGCTCTGGATTGGCGCCACCTCAAAAGGTGTTCTGAGGTGTAAAGTTGAAAACAGTAGGAGAATGCCATGTGGCGCTACCTCTGGAAGCTCTTGACACATGTCAGAAGGACAGGAGTGGAAGAAGTAGACTATGCCACCTCAAAGGAATTCAAATTCTACTTTTCTACAGGAAAGGAGAGGCTGACATGTGGCGCCCCCTCCAAGTTGCTCCACACTGCCATGTGGCAGGAGAACAGGAATGGAGGAAGCAGAATGTGCCACCTCAAAGGGGGGTTTTTCTACTTTTTCTGATGCAGGTAGGTCTGGACATGTGGCAGACAAGTGTCAGCTGTTTGGAGGAGTTCTCTCAAATGGCGCCACCTCAAAGGAGAATTTGAATTTCAAATGGAGGTTGGCCTTGGAGGAATGGAGAGTGGACATGTGGCGGTTCCTCAGAGTTGCTCCTACAATGCCATGTGGCAGAAGGGAAAAGCAAGGGACATGTGGCACCCTCATATTCAAAGTAGAAAAAGGTAGAACTCCAGGATTTTCGCCACCTAGCTCTTGTTTGAAAATTTTTGAATGGTTGCTTTTCTGAAGGAAGCCAAGAGTGACATGTGTCCTCTACTTTTTCTGAAGGAAGCTAAACATGACATGTGTCCTCTACTTTTTCTGAAGGAGGCTGGAGTGACACATGGCATCTACTTTTTCTGAGAAGAGCAGAGAGTGACACATGACATTTGCTTTTTCTGAGAAGATGAGAGATTGACATGTGTCCTCTGCAAGAGACACACTTCAAATGGCGCCACCTCAGAGGAGACAAGCCTACCTTTTTCAGGAGGAAGCTAGGAGTGACACGTGTCCTCTGCAAGAGACACACTTCAAATGGCGCCACCTCAGAGGAGACAAGTTTTGCTTTTTCTGGCCAGGACAACACAGGACACTTGGCATCTCATGGATGATCTTTGGAATGACACATGGCGCAGGGTGAAGATGGTGTCTAATGACATGAAGCGGCTTCTTAAGGTAGCCCCACACTGACACTTGACAGATAAATGGGAGGAGAGAGAAAAGACAAGTGGCACCAATCCAGGGGACAAGGCTCCTATATTTTTGGGTTTTTCAAAATTCAGGTTTTTCAAAAGAAAAGCCTATGTGACACCACCTCAGTGTGGGTCCCACATTGCTTCTTTATTGAAATAAGGATAAAACAACTTCTTTTTGGAATTTTCATAAAATCTGGACTAATTGGTAAAACAGAAGTTTTTGGAAAGAGTTGGCCCCTGTAGGGCGATTTTGTAAAAGGAAGACAGTTGAAATAGATGATAAAAGGGCAAAATCTGAGGTGAAGTGATTGAAATCCATATTGAAAACTATCCAGATCATTTTATTGAGGAAATATTTTGAAATTCAGAGCCCTGGGGGTAAAATGGGAAGAATTGATAATTTTGAAGACCCAGGGTTTTGGAATCGACTTTGAAAATAGTTGAAATTCTAATCTGGATTGAAAATTTTGAAATCAAGAGTGCTGGACCTCGAAATGACATGCTGTGCTGTGCAGTGCAGTGATATGAAATGCTCATGCAATGATATGCAATGTCATGTCTTATGCAATAGAATCTTGAACCAAGACTTGGAGATGCCTGTCTCCTGTCAGGAATAAAATTTTGAACATCTGCGCTAAAAATAGAGAAATTTTGAGAGTTGCAGATAAAATTTAGACTTCTGTAAGGTTCGGGCTCAGAAAATGACCATTTTGCCCTTCGACGATTTTAAAGGCTGAATGATGATGCTTGGTGGAAATGTCGGGGAGGTGAATGAAAATTTGGGGTGTTTACAGATGCCCCTCTTTGCTACTAAGCCGGCTCATGGCCAAGCTTAGTGGCAAAGAAAAACACACCAAATTTGGGCTATATATAAAAAAATGCCCCAGTTAGAAGGATCTGACTGGGTGTGAGGAAATTAGCCCGAGGAAAATGGTAGATATGAAGCGAAGAATGGAGAGAAAAGACTTGCTCTGTGGGAGTGAAATTCAGGTTTATGCCCTTAACCTGGATGGGACAAAAATACCTCGTATGGAACGAAGCTCAGGTTTGGCCCTTAACCTGATTGGGGAATGGAATATCTCATCGAAATGAGACTCAGGTTTGTACCCTTAACCTGATCGGGCGGAAGATGAAATACCTCTTTGATTGAGGCTCAGGTTTGTACCCTTATCCTGATCGGGCAAAAAATGAAATACCTCATCAAAGGAGGCTCAGATTTGTACCCTTATCCTAATCGGGCAGAAAATGGAATGGAATCCTCGAAAGAAGAGACCATGATGGAACCTTCGGATTTTGCACAATAAATCCGACAGGGTTTTCGCAAAAGGAAGGAAAATGGGGTCCCTAAAGCTTGAAAAAGGATTGATCTTGGGCGTCTCATTGCTGAGACTAAATAGCTTTTGAAATTGCCTTTTGCGGGAAAATGATTGGTGGTTCGACCTCAAACCGAAATGGGACTATCTATGGTGGGACAGTGGGGACACAGGGAAGTGTGCTAATCTGAGAGCTTACGCTCTCAAAAAAGGGAAGGAATCAAGTCCTTAAGAGGGATTTGAAATTGGTGTCAGGATGTATCAAAGACGGACATCAAGCTCTCACTTCACGTCAGGATAGCTAGAAAATATTGTCAAAATGTTGAAATTTTGGAAATTTTGCTGTTGATTCAAAATTTTTGAAAATGCTGCACGTGGTTGCAAAGATATTCTTTTTTTTTTTTCTACCCAAAGCATTACCTCCAAACAAGGTTCACTTTTGTAGAATCAAGATTGAAAACCCAAATTATTTGCAATTGCCCTTCTTCAAGGAAGCTATCAATTTCCTTGATATGAGCAGGAAAGAGAATTTGATATTATGAAAGCAGTTGATGAAAGAGTATTGATAGTAGGATTTCACAAATTTAAAGAAGATTCTTGATAGATCTGGCAGTTTGATATCCTGAGAGCTTCTCTCCTGATAATCTTTCTGCACTCTTTCGCCTCTCTGGTGTCTTGGCTATATTCTCCTTCATTTTGGAGATGTTCTGATTTTTTTCTCTCTTTCTTCTTCCTCTCTTTCTCTCTTTTGGAAGGGTACGTCACAAACTCCTTCAACTTGGAGATGTTTCGATCCTTCTTGGACGACGTTGTTTGGAGATCTTTGAATGATAGCTGAAATTAAATATCTTTTAGGGATTGTCGAGAGGTTCATCGCATCTGCCTTCATCTCGACAGTGCTTTGGACTTTCATTGAAAGGATCCGTCACAAGCTCCGTCATCTTGGAGATGTTTCGAATCTTCTTTGGCCCCGGAGGTCTACTCGCCTAATTCGCCTTCATCTTGACGACATGTGAGAGATCCCTTTTGCGGATATTTAATTGCAGCTTAGGTGATTTTGAGGGGACAAGGCTTAGGTGAATGCTCTCTTTTCTAGCACTCAGGATATTTCCACTGCCTCGTCTTTACAAGAATAGTCTTTAAAGATGTGTCATTGACTGCGATCAATATCAATCATCCATGGCTTTGCAATAACGTTGAATCTTCTTTTCTGGCCATATCGAGGATTCATTCTTCATCCTTTTGGTTGGCCAATAAAAGGAATTTGAAGTTTGAATCTCTTTTCGCAAAAGCTTTGCTCTTTTGAAAGTAATGCTAAAGGCAAACCGAAATAAAGATTTGTGCCGTGAAGATTCTGAAATCAATAAATAATTGATTTGACAAATTGACAAAATTTTCTTGAAATCCTTGGTGAAAGTGAGTATTTGAAATCCGGCCCAACACGTCCGTGATGAAAATTCTCCTCTCTTTTTCCCCAAAAAGAGAGACTCAGGCTTAGCCCTTACCTGAATGAGAAATGAGAAATACTCCTCTCTTCCCTGAAGAGGAGGTGTTTGCAAAACGAACTTTCGAAGAGAAATTGAGCCTTCGTCAAAGCTCCCTAATATTAGGCTTCTCTTATAGAAAGGGGGCCGATAATAGTGAGGTCCGAAAATTGGGTCATGAAAGGAACGAGTCCATCACACTCTCCCTGCCAAGAGGGTCCTTCATGACGAAAATGGCCTAGTATGAAATTGGGGGGTCAAAAGAAAAGCGAGTCTCCGTCGAGCCTCTCCCTTAAAAAGGGTTCCTCGTGTGAAATTGGAAATTGTTTTGCAAACGGTTCACAAAGACGCGAGTCCCTTCAAACTCTCCCTGAAAAGGGGCTAAGTGAACGAATTGGATAGCATGCGAAAAGAACGAGCTCCCTCAAACTCTCCCTAAAAGGGTCTCTCGCAAGAGAAAATGATTTGAAATTGGATATTGAGATTCATTGACCCAAAGGTCAAAATTGGAAAATTGGTTACTGGAAATTGAATGACCCGAAGATCGAAATTGGATGACCTAACGGTCGAAATTGAGTATTGGTTGACCAAAAGGTCGAAATTGTGTGACTCGAAGGTCAAAATTGAGAATTGGTTGACCAAAAGGTCAAAATTGTGAATTGAGCGACCCGAAGGTCGAAATTTAGAATTGAGTGACCCGAAGGTCGAAATTTGGAAATTGAGTGACCCGAAGGTCAAAGATTGGAAAATGATTGACCCGAAGGTCGAAAATTGGAAATTGGTTGACCCGAAGGTTGAAAATTTGGCAATTGATTGACCCGAGGGTCGAAAATTGGAAATTGATTGACCCGAAGGTCGAAAATTGGAAATTGGTAATTGAAATTGAGAATTGGAAATTGGGTGACCCTAGAGGTCGGAATTGGAGAATTGCCTGGTTTGAAGATTTAAATTGAAATTTGGAGGGCAAAATATCAAATTTGAGTAATTGACAGACCCTGATGATCGAAATGACTTGGATTAACAAAGGAGAATAATGAGTTCGAGTAAGAGCTCGAATAAAAATACCGAGATCATGAGTCGGAACCCGGATCAATAAAAGGAAAATGAAAGGCTAGAGTAAGGTAACGAGATCATGAGTCGGAACTCAAATCAACAAAGGAAAATGAAAGGCTCGAATCAGAGCTTAAATGATGTAGAGAGATCACGAGTCGGGACCCGGATCAACAAAAGAAAATAAAGAGCTCGAATGAATAAAGAGATCTCGAGTCGGAACCCGGATCAACAAATGAAAAAATAAAGAGCTCGAGTCTGAGCTCGAATGAAGAGATCTCGAGTCGGAACCTGGATCAACAAATGAAAATAAAGAGCTCGAATCTGAGCTCGAATGAATAAAGAGATCTCGAGTCGGAACCCGCATCAACAAAAGAAAATGATTTGAATAAAACCCGAGTCAGAACTCGGTTTTCCAAAAAGTTGTGATTTTGAAAATGTACCAATTTGAACACTGGATTTTGAAATAATACCAGTTCGAGCGCTGAGTTTTGGTTCAGTATTGGTGATTCCCTTTCAATTTTGAATCATTAGGAATTATGATGGGAATGTTTGTTGAAATCCCAATACTGACCGGATTGTTGTCAATGCAGTTGAATGCAAATGAATATGAATTGATGCACATGAATGCACAAGTGCGTGAAATGAGGAATTTGTTTATCCTGCCTACATACAAAACAAAATTTAAAAATGCCCCAGTGTATACTGGGAAAAGAAAGTTTGATCATTATTTGAAGAATATAGGAAGGATTACAAGAGGAGAATAAATGTTTCAAGTATAAAACTTTTTCAAGTGTCGAGCATTAATGGGATCCGGCAATTCTACCCCATCGGCCTTGATGAGCTGATATGAGTTGCGGGGTAATGCTTCTTTGATAACATAGGGACCTTCCCAATTTGGCGACCATTTGCCGCCTGGACGATGCTTGAGATAAGCTGTGGATCGAAGTACTAAATCATTGACTTTGAATCTTCTTTCGATGATAGACTTCGCATATTGCTTGGCTACTCTCTGGCAATAGGATTGAGCATGCTCTGCTGCTTTTAGCCTTTTCTCGTCCAGTAAGTCTAGCTGCACTAGTCGCTGCTGCTGGTAGTGATCAAGAGGTAATTCTAGAAGCGATGCGAACTTCAAAGCGGGCTTCTGAACATGTAGCAGCAATACTACTTCTGTTCCATAGACCAATTCTGATGGAGTAGCATTCGTTGGAGTGCGAATGGTGGTCCGGTAGGCCCATAATGCATCGTGGATCTTCTCATGCCAGTCACGACCTGTTTCTACAGTTCGCTCCAAGATACGAATTAAAATTTTGTTGGTGGCCTCTGCCTGACCATTTCTTTGGGGATAGTAGGGAGCGGAAAAATGATGACATATCTTGAACTTTGAGCAGAATGTCTTCATCTTTTCATTCTTGAAATGACTGCCATTGTCTGACACAATGTCATGCGGGATGCCGAAACGGCAAAGGATGTTCTTGTGAATGAAAGAGACCACGTGTCGGCCTTCTACTGTGCGAAGAGTGATAGCTTCTACCCACTTGGTGAAATATTTTGTTGCGGCACAGAAGTATTTGTGGCCATTTGAAGCTGAAGGAGTGATGGGACCTACGACATCGAAGGCCCACATAGAGAATGGCCATGGAGAAACAACCGATTGTAAATAAGTTGTCGGGGCATGAATAGAAGGTGCGTGTAGCTGGCATTACACACACTTCTTCACATAATGATAACAATCTTGTTGCATAGTCTTCCAGTAGTAACCTGCTCTGATGATCTGTTTGACAAGGGTTTGGTAGCCGACGTGGCCACCACAAATGCCTTCGTGTGCTTCTCGCACGACTTCTTTGGCTTCGTCTTCATCTAAACATCTGGAATACTCTGAACTAAATCCTCGACGATAGAGGACATTGACCAAAATGAAGTATCAAGTAGACATACGCTGGATTGCTCGCTGCTCTTTCTTTGAGAGCTATGGAGGAAATTCGCCAGTTTCTATGAAAGTTTTGATGTTGTAATACCAAGGCTTCTTCCTTTGTTCAGCCTGGTTTACTTGTTCCGCTGGAAGGAAAGCAGGTTGGTCAAGTCTGCCAATTTCAAAGGAGCGACAGAATTCTCCATTTCTGAATGCCATAATGGAGCCTAAACTGGCTAGGCTATCCGCCACTTGATTCAAATCTCTCTTGATATGGAAGAGCTGAAATTCTTCAAACTTGCTGACAAGAGCTGAAAAAATTTTCTGATAGGGTAATAGCTTCTGATCTTTGACTTGCCATTCGGCTCAAACTTGATTGACAACAAATAATGAGTCGTCGTAGGCATGCACTCTCTTAACTTTGAAATCTAATAGAATTTTTAGACCTTGAATCAGGGCTTCATATTCAGCCATGTTATGGGTGCATTGAAAGTTTAACTTGAGAGAAAATGGAATCATCTCCTTCTCAGGAGTGATTAATAAGATCCCAATGCCTATTCCGGCCATATTCTTGGAACCATCGAAAAACAAATTCCAGACTGGATATTGCTGGATATTGCAAATTTGCTCATCTGGGAAATCATCTTTGGCTTTCACCTCTTCCGCTAAAGGAAAATCCGCTAATTGGTCTGCAATTGCTTGGCCTTTGATTGATTGTTGCGAGACATATTCTAAGTTGTACTGCATCAGTAAGACTTTCCATTTTGCGACCCGTCCGCTGAGGAAAGGTTGCTCCAAGATGTATTTCAGAGGATTGAGCTTGGACAAAATTTTGACTTCAGATGCCAGCAGCTAGTGTCTTAACTTCTGACACATCCATACCAGAGCTAGGCAGGTCTTCTCTATTTGAGAGTATCTCTTTTCATAATCTATGAAAGTCTTACTCACGTAATAAATGGCATGCTCTATCAAGCTACCTTCTTTGTATTGCGCCAAGAATCCGCCGCATGCGACTTGATTGACTGAGATATATAATAAAAGAGGTTTTCTCAATTCTTGCGGTTTCAGGATTGGAGGATTGAGAAGATACTTCTTGATTCGATCGAATGATTGCTGACACTCCGGTCCCCATTCGAACTTCACTCTTTTTCTGAGCAAGTGGTTGAAAGGTTCGCATCTCATCGCCAAGTTGGAAATAAATCGCTGGATTGACTGCATACGTCCTTGAAGGCTACGCAGTTCTTTGAGATTCTGTTGGTTGTGGCATATCAATGATAGCCTTTGCTTTGGCTGGGTCAATTTCAATTCCCTTTTTGCTGACCAGAAAACCCAACAGTTTGCCTGATTCGACTCCAAAGACACACTTTTGCGGGTTAAGCCTTAACTTATAAAGGATGAGTCGCTTAAAGACTTGATCAAGGGCTTCAAGGTGATCTTCTCCCTCTTTAGATTTCACGAGGATATCGTCAACATACGCATCCATGATTTTGCGCATTTGATCGTGAAAGATAACGGCCATTGCCCGTTGATACGTTGCTCCGGCATTCTTGAGCATAAAAGGCATAACTGTATAGCAGAAAGTGCCCCAAGGCTTGGTGAAGGAAGTTTTTGATTGGTCGCAAGTGGCCAACTTAATCTGATTGTAGCCGGAATATCCATCCATGAAAGAGAACATAGCATGTCCTGCCGTGCTATCGACTAGAAGATCGATGCTTGGAAGTGGATAATCATCCTTTGGGGTTGCCTTATTGAGGTCTCGAAAGTCTATGCAGATCCTTACTTTGCCACTTTTCTTTGGGACAACGACGATATTGGCTAACCAATCTGGGTAGTCAATAGCTCGGATAAATCCTGCTTTGAGCAGATCTTCAAGTCCTTCCTTGACTTGTTGTTCTATCCATGGATCCATTTTTCTTAGCTTTTGCTTAACTGGCTTAGCATCTGGCTTCAAGACAAGACGGTGTTCGACTAATTTTGGGTCTAAGCCCGGCATATCTTCATATGTCCACGCGAATACTTTTTTATGTTGCTTGAGAAAATTAGTGAGCCTTTCCTTTTCTTCCGGACTCAGACTGGTTCCGATCTGGAGAATTTTGGGATCTTCCTCTGAACCGATATTGACATCTTCAATAGGATCTTGTACTAGAGGAGATGGTTCGTCCTGCTTCTGAACTGCGGCGAACTCTGGTAACTCTTGAAGAGACTGATCATATTCTACACAATCATCTGATTGCTTTGCAATCTTGCCATCTTTGGTGCTCGCCTTGACTCTGTGAATTGCTGACGACTTCTGAAAAGCCTTGGGATTGAGAACGAGCTTCTTGATTGTCCGAGAAGTCATTCTGAAAATTTGGATAAGAGATTTGGTTCAGATAAATCGGCTTATAGCGAGACAAGCAATCATTTGAAGAGAACCATGCATAAAATGGTATTGAATTATAAAATGAAGAGATAGACAGAAAGGAAATAAATGGCATCCAGATAGACAAAGAAACTTGGAATTTTATTGATTGAATTGATCAATGACATTTGATAAAATGAGACATTTATTTTGGAAAGAATGGAAAGAAATAACAAATGGTCTTTAATGTGCCCCTTTGACAAAAACAGTCTTCCTTGATGAGCTTCCTCCGGAGAACCCCAATCCTGCCCTGTGGGGACGATGCTTCTGGATCACTGGCTCGATGCGGCCATCTTCATTCTTGCCGAGTCCTTTGAAGGGTTGATAAGCATGTTTTAGAAACAACTCAAATCCCTTTCTTGACTTCATGAATTGTGGAAACAATGGGTGATCCTTAATGGTACTGTAGTTGATCCGGCCTCCAACCTTGAAGAATTGAGGACCTCTCCATCGGGTCGTGGCTACCGTGTGCAGAGATAGTTCTGATGATGCCCGGAGTATTTCTTGATTCTCTCCGAGATTGATCTCTTCACTTTCCCTGATGCTGGGAATATCCGCATTGAATAAGGGCCGAGGAATCATTGGCTGCGGGAGCCTTTCTTCAAGGTCTTCTCCCAGTATTGTGGTAATCATTCCACCTTTTGACCACTTCACACATTGATGTAGGGTGGAAGGCACTGCATTTACATTATGAATCCACGTCCTTCTGAGCAGCAAGTTGTAGGTGGGTGGCACATTAACCACGTGAAAAAGTACTGAATGCACCGAATAGTTGATGAACACTTCCAGAAATATCTTGCCTTTTGCCGTTTGACCATGGTTGTCAAACCCGTAGATAGTGATGGGATCTGAAATATATTCTTCATCCTTGATTCCTAATGCTTTTGCGGTCATCTCGGGACAAATATTGAGGCTACTGCCTCCATCGACCAACACATGTGGTACTGTCATTCCTCTGACTCGAACGACAATGTACAAAGCATTATTATGAAAGGAATGAGGCTTTGAAAGGTCCTCATCCGAGAAGGTAATTGGTGCGTTGGTCATGGCCGAATTCACTATCTGTGCCATGTCTTCCGGAGTGGTACTGGGCTTAACTTTGATTTTCCTGAGTAAATCTTCCAGTGCTCGTTGGTGCTTGCTAGAATTTTTTGCCAAATCAAAGATGGAGACATTGGATAGAGCGGTCAGAGGCTTCTGACTTGAATTTTCCGGCCTGGGTTTGATGATTTGCTTGAAGAAGTCAGGAGTTCCCTTTGACTTGGGGGCTGACTTTATAGGTGCTTCCGAAACTTTCATCTTGCCGAATGCTGAAATTAGGTCCATCTTCTTAGAAGCTGGAGCTGCCTGTCATAGCACTGACACCTGATGCTGAACCTGGAGATCTTGTGCAGAACACGGCTTGATGTGCTCATGCAGTAAGAATGGCTGTGCGGACACCACTGTCGTGGTGTGCGAAGGGAAGGGGTGATTGAGAATGTTCATTTTCTCTTCTTCTTCTCCTTCCACTAGAAGATTTTTTTCAATGAGATCTTGTATTATGTTTTTTAGAACAAAGCAGTTTTTAGTGTTGTGTCCCACTGTCCTGTGGAACTTACAAAATTGATCCTTCCACTTCCCCATAGGCACAGGGGGATCAACCAATCTAGGCAACTTGACCATCTCTTTTAACAGCATATACTCGAGCACATCTTCGAGTGATTGGTCTAGAGGAGTAAACTTTCTATCGTAACTCCATCCTTCATGTTTAGTCTTCTCACGCAGTTTCGGCCCTTGGTTCTGCTGAGGAGGCTTGCTATACTGAGGAGCAGGTTTTGCTTTATGATCTTTGTTGTTTGAACTGCCTGAGCTGTAGCAGTAATCTCTTTTCTGCCCTTTGTGCTGATTTCGGCCTTTATTGTTGTTGTTGGCAGAGTAAGTGAAGTGAGCTTTTTTCTTCTGCTCACCTTGGGAGTTGTTCTTGGAGAATGTGAAGCCTTTATAGACTCCATTTTCCACACTCAGTTCGAGCCATTCGGCTCTTTCAGTCAATTCGAGGAAGGTACGTGATGGTGCTGTGGAGATCAATCCTCTTAACGGCTGCGAAAAGTTGTTGAGGATTAAGGACAGGGCGTGCCTTTCCGAGATAGGATCTCTCATTTTGTTGTAGGCCGATCTCCATCTGTGGATAAAGTCCCGTGCCTTTTCATTCTCATTCTGCCTGAGATTGCAGAGATGACTCAATGTAGGCAGCGCTTCTGTGTTGAACAAGAAGCGTTCAATAAACAGATTTACAACTTTATCGAACTCCTTGAGCTCGATGGGGTTGATATGCTCAGCATACCACTTAGCTGCAACTCCTTCCAAGCTGCGGGAAAAACATAAGAATAGTGCTCTGTTGTCCCTTTTGAACCGAGAGCATTCTGCAAAGAAAGTGGCGAGATGCGCTTTTGGGTCGCCAGAACCGTCGAACTTGATAATTTTTGGGGAAGATTCTCCAGATCATCATCCCCTTCTAGGCCGTCATAGAAGTCCTCACTGGTGAAGACTTTCTTGCCCTTGTCGCGGGCTTGTAGATCCTTGACAACTCGGGCCATTTCCTTGAACTGTGCTTGCAAGGGCTCTTCTGCATCTCGGTTTTTTGATCTGCGGCTTTTACTTTGGCCACGTTTCTAAAATGCTGGGGGCACTTCATATTCTTCATCCGTATCTTCAATGGAGTCTGATTCATCTGAGATTTCCTCTGACTGGATCTGCCTTTTGGAAGCCTTCTTACCTATGTGACCATGGAACTTTTCTCTGAATGGATTCCTTTCTGAGCTGGTCCCGGGCTGCTCATTCATCATTTTGTTCATCATTTTTCGAAACATGGCATACATTTGAGGGTATATGCCATCATCTTCTTGTTGCTGCTCTTGATTCCTCTCGGATCGGGGGGAACCCATCTCTTCTTCCGAAGCTGACGAGTACTGTGGTGCTATTGTCTTTTTGCCTGATCTTGTTTGCACCATCAAATGTTGTAAAAACTCTCTGCAGGGCAAAGACCTGATTAGATTTTGTAGGAATTGATTTTTGGAAGAAATATTTGCTGAAAATATGGTAGACAAATTAAAAAAGATGTCCCATTACTAGGGACTGAGTCGCCGCGAGAATCACGACAATTATGTTGTCATTCTTTTTGCAAAAGAAAATGAACAACGAAAATATGCCTTGTTACCTAGGCGAGGTCGTCAAACCACAAATAGAAAGAGAGAAAATAGAAATGAGGAAAATATGATTTTATTGATCTTGACAGAGAGGTGGAGGACAGACAATTTGCCACCATTCATGATAGTCGGTAGACACTCTAGGACCAGGAAAGATTTTAAGAGAAACAAAGGAATCCCAGCCGTAGCGGGCGGAATGATATGCCCCGGACCATTGTGCGGAGGTGAGATCGAACTCTGCCATGGCTCCTGATAACAGTCGGGCTTCGACATACTGCTGCCTCTAGGAGAATTGTCGAACACATCTCTCTGGTTGGTAGTAAGTGCAGAAGAATGGTCCCAATAACTTGAACCGCTTGCCATAAGCGTACGCATATCTGGGAGGGGATAATTGCCGATCAAAATAGTCCCAAACAATGTCATATTCTTGAATGTTGTTGATCATGGATCGATACTGCGACACTGGGAGAAGTTCTTGGCCATTGTATCTGAAAGAGCTTGCTCGAGCTAGAACATGCTGGAAGAACCAGGACTGAAGTGCGTAGATGCAACCTTCAACTAAAATGGATTCTCCAAGTGAAAATCGAGTCAGGCCTCGATATAGGAAAGCTAACGCTGCCATGGCTATGGAAAGACGGTTGGTTTGCCGACTTCCCCATCTTCTCATAAGTTGGATTACTCTGATGTCCATATAGTTTTGTCTGTCTGGAAAGAGGGATAATCCTACAGTGCACAGGACCATTGCATTCTGAATCCTTTCTTTAGCTGTCCTGGATAGCGAACTGACTTCAACGAAGGTCCCGTACTGGCGGTACAACTCGAGTAGGTCAACATATTCATTTCCCTCCAACTGGATCAGGGGCCAAGATCGGCGGCCTGTCATACGAGCTAAGGAGTCTCGGGGGTCCAAACCCTTGACATTGATAAGGAATTGATGTTCTAATGGATCGCTTGGTTGACCAGCTGGTTCTGGTAACCCCATGATCTCTGAAAATTCATCCATTAAAACGGTCATTTCTCTCCATGGGAACCAGAAGGTACACGTCCGAGGATTCCATCGCTCTGCCATTGCATGGATCAGGTTGTCGTTGATGGTCTGCTTTCCAACTGCTGACGCCAATTCTAATCCGCACTCGCTCAAATGGTCCAGGAACATTCGGGAAAAGCTTTTTAGCCAGGAATAGTACCACCGGGGAATGAAAGTTCCGGTGCTGAGGGCTCGATGTTCAGGATGACCTTGTCGCACCTCGTAGGAGATGTGACCTTCAGGAAAGATTGGATCGACTTGACTGGATGCCATCGAACTGAAAATAGAGAAAGACTCAGAATGAGACTTTTGGGAAAATGTGGGAAAATTTCGGAAAATTATTGCAGGCAGGATAAAATGCAGTTGGAAATTCGAGATCTAGTAGAAAGGTAGAGTGGAAAATCTCCTGGAGTTTTGAAAGAAATTGGATATTTGGGAAAATCATCCAGGGTTTGAGAAAATAAAGGAAAATGTGAGAAATATGGAAATTTGAAAAATATTTTTGGGAAAATATAAGAAAATAGAGGTAACATACGAACAATCACATCCTGCACAAACATTTATGCACATTCAGCACTCCCTAAAAGGCTGACTCTAGATGCATCATTTTGAAAACAGTTGTAGGACCTTAATCCTAACTCTAGGTTCAGATCATCTTTGTCCAATCCAGTTATGCCGATATACTCGAACCAAAATTCGAGGTACGTGGCATAGAATTTCAACTCCGGTTCTAAGGTAAGGTTTTCCAACATCCTTGAGCGCCTACCGATATACTTCGGACTGTGGCCCGCGGTACGTGGTAGGGGGGTGTTAACCCAAATAATTGGCCCAGTTGTGAGGCTCTGTCCCGAACTAGGGTTCTGGAAGAGAGCCCAACAACGTGAAGACCGGGTAATGATAGGTAATGGAGATTTTTTAAAAAATGATCACATGCAAGAAATAGAGGGCTCTAAATCCTAGAGAGATAGATTTTGAAAACTTTGAAGAAGCATACATTGTTTGCATTCAGATCCTAAATTGAGAAGAGTTGTATTTAGACCTAAGTCTATGTGAACATGAAAATTTCTCCTCAATCTGGTCCTACCAAACCATGCCTAGTCTATATGCAATCAATGTCAGCTAGGTCAGAATCTAGACACCTAGGTTCACATGATATAAAAAGTAAAGAGCTGACATTTTGTGAACACAATTTCGATAATTGAACTAAGTCAAGCACTATTTTGACCAGACGAGGACAGGTCCCATCACGGTCGCCAAACCTGTTATCGTCGCGAAATTTTTCCCGTCTTCCTTTCCTTGCGGAAGAGAAAGAGGGAAACGCTTTCGCGATTCAAACTTGACCGGATTTTGGAAATTGTTTTGAAATACTCGCCTCCGTTTTGAAAATTGTGGGAAAATCCATGGGATGGGGCTCGACCTGTCGGTACGAGGTTCGATCGTTCCTGCCGCCTTTAACAGGGGTAATCGAACCAAGGACCAAAATTGTGCTTGACTTAGTTAAATCATCGAAATTATGTTCTATCCTAAATGCACAGAGAATTCAGGCATGTGCTATGAGATTTTGGAAAATGGAAGTAGGAAAAATATGATGTATGCTTGAAAACATTTGGAGTTGAAAAACATTTCTCAGGGAAAAGGTCAATTTCTCAAGAAACTCAGATGAAAAAAGGGTTTTTGAAATCACGAGAAAGCTCATAAAGATGTGGGAAAACCATGAATAGTTGAAAATCCTGGGAAAATAGAAGTTATTCTTGAGAAAAGGGTGAACATTTGAAAAGGGGAACATTTCTCAGGAAAACTCTGACTTTGAGGACTTTCTTAGGAAAACGATGAAAAATTTATAGGAAAACTCATTGGAGAAGAAAACTGAAATTTGGGAAATTGAAATCTTGGGAATCTTACCCTTGACAAACTTGGAAATCGATTTTTGATTCTTGAGGAAGATTGGAAAACTCTTTTTGAAAATCTTAAGAAAATAACATTTTCCAGGGAAAATCGAGGGAAAACTTTGATTTTGGAAATCCAACTTGGAAGTTTCTTGAGAGACTGGTTTCCATGGAAAACTGTGAAAACTTAACTTGGGAAAACCGATTTTGGAAAATCCTTAGAGTTTCTTGAGAAATCGATTTCTTGAGAATGAAGTTTTCTTAAGAAAATCATGGAAAAACCAAGGATTTCATGATGCAAATGATATGGATGTATGAATGCACTTTGAAAGATTTTCTAAGAAATTTGTTGGAAAAATGTGTATTAAGTCAAAATAAATCCTTCACATATTATGATTGTGGCCATGAATATGTTCAGAGTTTAATTGATTTAATGCACAATACTTTGAAAATATTAGAAATATGATGTGCATTTTAAGATAGCCTAAGAGTGTAGGCTCAATGTGACCAGTAGAAAGATGATGGATCTGGGTCTCGTCCATATTCCGACTAGGGCCGTAAATATGGATTCCACCGAGTCTATCAACTCCCTAAGAGTTGGCGCACGTGCCATTCGTGAACATTCATAGTGCTTTCGAAATAAAATGCATGAATCATAGAAACATGATATTGCATAAATTCAAACTATATGATATGCATCCTAGTCTAAGCAGAAAATTAAATCTCTTATTCCAAATTTTACATTATTACATCACTAAATAAATGAAATGAAAGAAATTTACAGAATCAAATGAATTCCTGCGGGGCTCTGTTTTGATGGTATTATGGCTAAATCAAGCCTCAAATGAATTCCAAATCACACAAAATTCGGTACGAATCATCTACATACTCTGATAAACAGCCTAGAATGCTAAAATTCACGAAATGATATGATTTGAATGCTAAAATTTAAAGAAAGTCCTAAAATGATGGATTTCGCATATGGACCCAAACCAAATGCAATGCTTAATATGATAATGCAAGATTTATACCAGAAAAACTTTTGATATTTTGCAGACTGCTAAAAGACCGGAAATGAAACATTTTTGGTTTTTACATCCTCGGGATTTGAGCCATGGTGAGTTCGGTAACAGGGATTTGGTTTTGACAGAGGTAAAAATCAATTTAATATAATATAAAATTCTAAATAAATAAACAACAGCCATGAAAATTTCTGATATTTAACATAGATACTCAGGACATCTACAGAAACAACTTTCATGTTCATAACTTTGTCATTTGATTAACAGAAACACAGACAAAAATATAATTTTTCACGCCTAAAATAACAGAACAGACAAATGTGACCAAACAGGTGACTGACAAGAAAAATTTGAAGAAGGTATCACCACTGTTCTAAAAATCACAATCTTTCATATTCACTTAAAGGACATCCCGGACATAACTTTTATTTTTTACAGATTTGGATTTGGATCAATAACCAAAGAGAACACATAGATCTAAATCGATCCAAAGTCTGAGAGGCCCAAATCAGGCTCTGACACGTGTCTTGCACTCTTGGATTTTTGTCAGACATAACAAAAAATCATAAAAATCTGAGAAAATCAGGTTACAAACTAGACATCCTTCCGAGTTCAGAACATCTTTTGGATCGAACCTCGGATCTCCGATGACAGAGATCTCGATTTTACAAGTCGGAAGTAAAAATTTAAAATGCATCCCGGGTGGTAAAACCCGACTCACCTTTTTGAACGTTTACCACAGTAAACGAATTCAAATGCTTCCAAATTTTTGGCACATTTCTAGGGACACCTAAGGGCGCAATCCATGATTTTTTTAGATTTGTTAACAAAACTTACACGCATGAAATGACGTGTGGACTGACTGACAAAAACAGAGAACTACTGAAACTGAGCAGAATTGAAATAAATGCTAAATTAATCCTAATTAATTCATGAAACATGCTAAATTAACGAAATAAAATGCAAATTAAATCTAGCTAAATGAATGAATGCTAAAAATCATCAAGGAATCATAATCATGTATTTTTATATATGTCGTTTTATGAGAATAGCTCAATCCATCTCTCGGATAAGCTCTTTCTTCAAACGACTCCCGAATCAAATTATGAAATCAAATCAAGAGGAAAAGAGGTGCACCTTGCTTCGTTACGCAGCTTTGAAACTCTTGAAAGGGACTGCTACAAAGGGCTTTGTTCGTCCTTCGCTCCGGGCTTCGGATGATTCACCAAAATCGACCTACTGCACCTTCTTCACTGAGCCAAAGGAGGGGGCATGAATTCTAAGGTTCAAAATCTGATTCTGAAGCAAGTCTAGGTCGAATTTCCAAGTCCCAAAAAGAGCTCTCTAGGCTGAGCGTGGTGCCTTATTTTTATAGACTTTTTCTGAAAAATTTGAATTTCAAACAGGCTCAATCTGAGCCCTCCATGTGGCGCCATTTCAGAGGTGCTATTTTGATTTTTTTGAGAAAATAAAATGGGAAATTTTGTGGATGAGACACCTCAGCAGAATTTGAAAATTTTCAAAATTGGGTTTGCTTGATTTTCTCTGCAAGAAGCTTCCAGATTGCGCCACCTCAGAGGGTGCTACCTGGGCTTTGAAATTCAAAATTTGGCTTTTGTAGGGAGCCCTCAGGTGGCGCCGCCTCATGGGGCTATTTTTATTAAAAAAATAAAATAAATAAAAGGAATGAAGCCAAGTGGGGCTCTGGATTGTCGCCACCTCAAAAGGTGTTCTGAGGTGTAAAGTTGAAAACAGTAGGAGAATGCCATGTGGCGCTACCTCTGGAAGCTCTTGACACATGTCAGAAGGACAGGAGTGGAAGAAGTAGACTATGCCACCTCAGAGGAATTCAAATTCTACTTTTCTGCAGAAAAGGAGAGGCTGACATGTGGCGCCCCTTCCAAGTTGCTCCACACTGCCATGTAGCAGGAGAACAAGAATGGAGGAAGCAGAATGCGCCACCTCAAAGGGGGGTTTTTCTACTTTTTCTGATGCAGGTAGGTCTGGACATGTGGCAGACAAGTGTCAGCTGTCTGGAGTTCTCTCAAATGGCGCCACCTCAGAGGAGAATTTGAATTTCAAATGGAGGTTGGCCTTGGAGGAATGGACAGTGGACATGTGTCCTCTACTTTTTCTGAAGGAAGCTAGACATGACATGTGTCCTCTACTTTTTCTTAAGGAGGCTGGAGTGACACATGGCATCTACTTTTTCTGAGAAGAGCAGAGAGTGACACATGGCATTTGCTTTTTCTAAGAAGATGAGAGATTGACATGTGTCCTCTGCAAGAGACACACTTCAAATGGCGCCACCTCAGAGGAGACAAGCCTACCTTTTTCTAGAGGAAGCTAGGAGTGACACGTGTCCTCTGCAAGAGACACACTTCAAATGGCGCCACCTCAGAGGAGACAAGTTTTGCTTTTTCTGGCCAGGACAACACAGGACACTTGGCATCTCATGGATGATCTTTGGAATGACACATGGCGCAGGGTGAAGATGGTGTCTAATGACATGTGGCGGCTTCTTAAGGTAGCCCCACACTGACACTTGACAGATAAATGGGAGGAGAGAGAAAAGACAAGTGGCACCAATCCAGGGGACAAGGCTCCTATATTTTTGGGTTTTTCAAAATTCAGGTTTTTCAAAAGAAAAGCCTATGTGACACCACCTCAGTGTGGGTCCCACATTGCTTCTTTATTGAAATAAGGATAAAACAACAACTTCTTTTTGGAATTTTCATAAAATCTGGAATAATTGGTAAAACAAAAGTTTTTGGAAAGAGTTGGCCTCTGTAGGGCGATTTTGTAAAAGGAAAACAGTTGAAATAGCTCACAAAAGGGCAAAATCTGAGCTGAAGTGATTGAAATCCATATTGAAAACTATCCAGATCATTTTATTGAGGAAATATTTTGAAATTCAGAGCCCTGGGGGTAAAATGGGAAGAATTGATAATTTTGAAAACCCAGGGTTTTGGAATCGACTTTGAAAATAGTTGAAATTCTAATCTGGATTGAAAATTTTGAAATCAAGAGTTCTGGACCTCGAAATGACATGCTGTGCAGTGCAGTGATATGAAATGCTCATGCAATGCTATGCAATGTCATGTCTTATGCAATAGAATCTTGAACCAAGACTTGGAGATGCATGTCTCCTGTCAGGAATAAAATTTTGAACATCTGAGCTAAAAATAGAGAAATTTTGAGAGTTGCAGATAAAATTTAGACTTCTGTAAGGTCTGGGCTCAAAAAATGACCATTTTGCCCTCCGACGATTTCAAAGGCTGAATAATGATGCTTGGTGGAAATGTCGGGGAGGTGAATGAAAATTTAAGGTGTTTACAGATGCCCCTCTTTGCTACTAAGCCGGCTCATGGCCGAGCTTAGTGGCAAAGAAAAACACACCAAATTTGGGCTATATATAAAAAAATGCCCCAGTTAGAAGGATCTGACTGGGTGTGAGGAAATTAGCCCGAGGAAAATTTTAGATATGAAGCGAAGAATGGAGAGAAAAGACTTGCTCTGTGGGAGTGAAATTCAGGTTTATGCCCTTAACCTGGATGGGACAAAAATACCTCGTATGGAACGAAGCTCAGGTTTGGCCCTTAACCTGATTGGGGAATGGAATATCTCATCGAAATGAGACTCAGGTTTGTACCCTTAACCTGATCGAGTGGAAGATGAAATACCTCTTTGATTGAGGCTCAGGTTTGTACCCTTATCTTGATCGGGCAGAAAATGAAATACCTCATCAAAGGAGGCTCAGGTTTGTACCCTTATCCTGATCGGGCAGAAAATGGAATGGAATCCTCAAAAGAAGAGACCATGATGGAACCTTTGGATTTTGCACAATAAATCCGACAGGGTTTTCGCAAAAGGAAGGAAAATGGGGTCCCTAAAGCTTGAAAAGGGATTGATCTTGGGCGTCTCATTGCTGAGACTAAATAGCTTTTGAAATTGCCTTTTGCGGGAAAATGATTGGTGGTTCGACCTCAAACCGAAATGGGACTATCTATGGTGGGACAGTGGGGACACAGGGAAGTGTGCTAATCTGAGAGCTTACGCTCTCAAAGAAGGGAAGGAATCAAGTCCTTAAGAGGGATTTGAAATTGGTGTCAGGATGTATCAAAGACGGACATCAAGCTCTCACTTCACGTCAGAATAGCTAGAAAATATTGTCAAAATGTTGGAAATTTTGGAAATTTTGATGTTGATTCAAAATTTTTGAAAATGCTGCACGTGGTTGCAAAGATATTCTTTTTTTTTTTCTACCCAAAGCATTACCTCCAAACAAGGTTCACTTTTGTAGAATCAAGATTGGAAACCCAAATTATTTGCAATTGCCCTTCTTCAAGGAAGCTATCAATTTCCTTGATATGAGCAGGAAAGAGAATTTGATATTGTGAAAGCAGTTGATGAAAGAGTATTGATAGTAGGATTTCAAAAATTTAAAGAAGATTCTTGATAGATCTGGCAGTTTGATATCCTGAGAGCTTTTCTCCAGATAATCTTTCTACGCTCTTTCGACTCTCTGGTGTCTTGGCTATATTCTCCTTCATTTTGGAGATGTTCTGATTTTTTTCTCTCTTTCTTCTTCCTCTCTTTCTCTCTTTTGGAAGGGTACGTCACAAACTCCTTCAACTTGGAGATGTTTCGATCCTTCTTGGACGACGTTGTTTGGAGATCTTTGAATGATAGCTGAAATTAAATATCTTTTAGGGATTGTCGAGAGGTTTATCGCATCTGCCTTCATCTCGACAGTGCTTTGGACTTTCCCTGGAAGGATCCGTCACAAGCTCCGTCATCTTGGAGATGTTTCGAATCTTCTTTGGCCATGGAGGTCTACTCGCCTAATTCGCCTTCATCTTGACGACAGGTGAGAGATCCCTTTTGCGGATATTTAATTGCAGCTTAGGTGATTTTGAGGGGACAAGGCTTGGGTGAATGCTCTCTTTTATAGCACTCAGGATATTTCCACTGCCTCGTCTTTACAAGAATAGTCTTTAAAGATGTGCCATTGACAGAGATCAATATCAATCATCCATGGCTTTGCAATAACGTTGAATCTTCTTTTCTGACCATATCGAGGATTCATCCTTCATCCTTTTGGTTGGCCAATAGAAAGAATTTGAAGTTTGAATCTCTTTTCGCAAAAGCTTTGCTCTTTTGGAAGTAATGCTAAAGGCAAACCGAAATAAAGATTTGTGCCGTGAATATTCTGAAATCAACAAATAATTGATTTGACAAATTCACAAAATTTTCTTGAAATCCTTGGTGAAAGTGAGTATTTGAAATCCGGCCCAACACATCCGTGACGAAAATTCTCCTCTCTTTTTCCCCAAAAAGAGAGACTCAGGCTTAGCCCTTACCTGAATGGGAAATGGGAAATACTCCTCTCTTTCCTGAAGAGGAGGTGTTTGCAAAACGAACTTTCGAAGAGAAATTGAGCCTTCGTCAAAGCTCCCTTATATTAGGCTTCTCTTATGGAAAGGGGGCCGATAATAGTGAAGTCTGAAAATTGGGTCATGAAAGGAACGAGTCCATCACACTCTCCCTGCCAAGAGGGTTATTCATGACGAAAATGGCCTAGTATGAAATTGGGGGGTCAAAAGAAAAGCGAGTCTCCGTCGAGCCTCTCCCTTAAAAAGGGTTCCTCGTGTGAAATTGGAAATTGTTTTGCAAACGGTTCACAAAGACGCGAGTCCCTTCAAACTCTCCCTGAAAAGGGGCTAAGTGAACGAATTGGATAGCATGCGAAAAGAACGAGCTCCCTCAAACTCTCCCTAAAAGGGTCTCTCGCAAGAGAAAATGATTTGAAATTGGATATTGAGATTGATTGACCCAAAGGTCAAAATTGGAAAATTGGTTACTGGAAATTGAATGACCCGAAGATCGAAATTAGATGACTTGACGGTCGAAATTGAGAATTGGTTGACCAAAAGGTCGAAATTGTGTGACTCGAAGGTCGAAATTGAGAATTGGTTGACCAAAAGGTCGAAATTGTGAATTGAGCGACCCGAAGGTCGAAATTTGGAATTGAGTGACCCGAAGGTCGAAATTTGGAAATTGAGTGACCCGAAGGTCAAAGATTGGAAAATGATTGACCCGAAGGTCGAAAATTGGAAATTGGTTGACCCGAAGGTCAAAAATTTGGCAATTGATTGACCCGAGGGTCGAAAATTGGAAATTGATTGACCCGAAGGTCGAAAATTGGAAATTGGTAATTGAAATTGAGAATTGGAAATTGGGTGACCCTAGAGGTCGGGATTGGAGAATTGCCTGGTTTGAAGATTTAAATTGAAATTTGAAGGGCAAAATATCAAATTTGAGTAATTGACAGACCCTGATGATCGAAATGACTTGGATTAACAAAGGAGAATAATGAGTTCGAGTCAGAGCTTGAATAAAAATACCGAGATCACGAGTCGGAACCCGGATCAATAAAAGGAAAATGAAAGGCTCTAGTAAGGTAATGAGATCATGAGTCGGAACTCAAATCAACAAAGGAAAATGAAAGGCTCGAATCAGAGCTCAAATGATGTAGAGAGATCACGAGTCGGGACCCGGATCAACAAAAGAAAATAAAGAACTCGAATCTGAGCTCGAATGAATAAAGAGATCTCGAGTCGGAACCCGGATCAACAAATGAAAAAATAAAGAGCTCGAGTCTAAGCTCGAATGAAGAGATCTCGAGTCGGAACCCGAATCAACAAATGAAAATAAAGAGCTTGAATCTGAGCTCCAATGAATAAAGAGATCTCGAGTCGGAACCCGGATCAACAGAAGAAAATGATTTGAATAAAAACCCGAGTTGGAACTCGGTTTTCCAAAAAGTTGTGATTTTGAAAATGTACCAATTTGAACACTGGATTTTGAAATAATACCAGTTCGAGCGCTGAGTTTTGGTTCAGTATTGGTGATTCCCTTTCAATTTTGAATCATTAGGAATTGTGATGGGAATGTTTGTTGAAATCCCAATACTGACCGGATTGTTGTCAATGCAGTTGAATGCAAATAAATATGAATTGATGCACATGAATGCACAAGTGCGTGAAATGAGGAATTTGTTTATCCTTCCTGCATACAGAACAAAATTTAAAAATGCCCCAGTGTATACTGGGAAAAGAAAGTTTGATCATTATTTGAAGAATATAGGAAGGATTACAAGAGGAGAATAAATGTTTCAAGTATAAAATTTTTTCAAGTGTCGAGCATTAATGGGATCCGGCAATTCTACCCCATCGGCATTGATGAGCTGATATGAGTTGCGGGGTAATGCTTCTTTGATAACATAGGGACCTTCCCAATTTGGCGACCATTTGCCGCCTGGACGATGCTTGAGATAAGCTGTGGATCGAAGTACTAAATCATTGACTTTGAGTCTTCTTTCGATGATAGACTTCGCATATTGCCTGGCTACTCTCTGGCGATAGGATTGAGCATGCTCTGCTGCTTTTAGCCTTTTCTCGTTGAGTAAGTCTAGCTGCACTAGTCGCTGCTGCTGGTATTGATCAAGAGGTAATTCTAGAAGCGATGCGAACTTCAAAGCGGGCTTCTGAACATGTAGCAGCAATACTACTTCTGTTCCATAGACCAATTCTGATGGAGTAGCATTCGTTGGAGTGCGAATGGTGGTCCGGTAGGCCCATAATGCATCGTGGATCTTCTCATGCCAGTCACGACCTGTTTCTACAGTTCGCTCCAAGATACGAATTAAAATTTTGTTGGTGGCCTCTGCCTGACCATTCCCTTGGGGATAGTAGGGAGCGGAAAAATGATGACAGATCTTGAACTTTGAGCAGAATGTCTTCATCTTTTCATTCTTGAAATGACTGCCATTGTCTGACACAATGTCATGCGGGATGCCGAAACGGCAAAGGATGTTCTTGTGAATAAAAGAGACCACGTGTCGGCCTTCTACTGTGCGAAGAGTGATAGCTTCTACCCACTTGGTGAAATATTCTGTTGCGGCAAGGAAGTATTTGTGGCCATTTGAAGCTGAAGGAGTGATGGGACCTATGACATCGAAGGCCCACATAGAGAATGGCCATGGAGAAACAACGGATTGTAAATAAGTTGTCGGGGCATGAATAGAAGGTGCGTGTATCTGGCATTACACACACTTCTTCACATAATGATAACAATCTTGTTGCATAGTCTTCCAGTAGTAACCTGCTCTGATGATCTGTTTGACAAGGGTTTGGTAGCCGACGTGGCCACCACAAATGCCTTCGTGTGCTTCTCGCACGACTTCTTTGGCTTCGTCTTCATCTAAACATCTGGAATACTCTGAACTAAATCCTCGACGATAGAGGACATTGACCAAAATGAAGTATCAAGTAGACATACGCTGGATTGCTCGCTGCTCTTTCTTTGAGAGCTATGGAGGAAATTCGCCAGTTTCTATGAAAGTTTTGATGTTGTAATACCAAGGCTTCTTCCTTTGTTCAGCCTGGTTTACTTGTTCCGCTGGAAGGAAAGCAGGTTGGTTAAGTCTGCCAATTTCAAAGGAGCGACAGAATTCTCCATTTCTGAATGCCATAATGGAGCCTAAACTGGCTAGGCTATCCGCCACTTGATTAAAATCTCTCTTGATATGGAAGAGCTGAAATTCTTCAAACTTGCTGACAAGAGCTGAAACATTTTTCTGATAGGGTAATAGCTTCTGATCTTTGACTTGCCATTCGGCTCAAACTTGATTGACAACAAATAATGAGTCGTCGTAGGCATGCACTCTCTTAACTTTGAAATCTAATAGAATTTTTAGACCTTGAATCAGGGCTTCATATTCAGGCATGTTATGGGTGCATTGAAAGTTTAACTTGAGAGAAAATGGAATCATCTCCTTCTCAGGAGTGATTAATAAGATCCCAATGCCTATTCCGGCCATATTCTTGGAACCATCGAAAAACAAATTCCAGACTGGATATTGCAAATTTGCTCATCTGGGAAATCATCTTTGGCTTTCACCTCTTCCGCTAAAGGAAAATCCGCTAATTGGTCTGCAATTGCTTGGCCTTTGATTGATTGTTGCGAGACATATTCTAAGTTGTACTGCATCAATAAGACTTGCCATTTTGCGACCCGTTCGCTGAGGAAAGGTTGCTCCAAGATGTATTTGAGAGGATTGAGCTTGGACAAAATTTTATCTTCAGATGCCAGCAGGTAGTGTCTTAACTTCTGACACATCCATACCAGAGCTAGGCAGGTCTTCTCTATTTGAGAGTATCTCTTTTCATAATCTATGAAAGTCTTACTCACGTAATAAATGGCATGCTCTATCAAGCTGCCTTCTTTGTATTGCGCCAAGAATCCGCCGCATGCGACTTGATTGACTGAGATATATAATAAAAGAGGTTTTCTCAATTCTGGCGGTTTCAGGATTGGAAGATTGAGAAGATACTTCTTGATTCGATCGAATGATTGCTGACACTCCGGTTTCCATTCGAACTTCACTCTTTTTCTGAGCAAGTGGTTGAAAGGTTCGCATCTCATCGCCAAGTTGGAAATAAATCGATGGATTGACTGCATACGTCCTTGAAGGCTACGCAGTTTTTTGAGATTCTGTTGGGGGTGGCATATCAATGATAGCCTTTGCTTTGGCTGGGTCAATTTCAATTCCCTTTTTGCTGACCAGAAAACCCAACAGTTTGCCTGATTCGACTCCAAAGACACACTTTTGCGGGTTAAGCCTTAACTTATAAATGATGAGTCGCTTAAAGACTTGATCAAGGGCTTCAAGGTGATCTTCTCCCTCTTTAGATTTCACGAGGATATCGTCAACATACACATCCATGATTTTGCGCATCTGATCGTGAAAGATAACGGCCATTGCCCGTTGATACGTTGCTCCGGCATTCTTGAGCCCAAAAGGCATAACTGTATAGCAGAAAGTGCCCCAAGGTGTGGTGAAGGAAGTTTTTGATTGGTCGCAAGTGGCCAACTTAATCTGATTGTAGCCGGAATATCCAACCATGAAAGAGAACATAACATGTCCTGCCGTGCTATCGACTAGAAGATCGATGCTTGGAAGTGGATAATCATCCATTGGGGTTGCCTTATTGAGGTCTCACAAGTCTATGCAGATCCTTACTTTGCCACTTTTCTTTGGGACAACGACGATATTGGCTAACCAATCTGGGTAGTCAATAGCTCGGATAAATCCTGCTTTGAGCAGATCTTCAAGTCCTTCCTTGACTTGTTGTTCTATCCTTGGATCCATTTTTCTCAGCTTTTGCTTAACTGGCTTAGCATCTGGCTTCAAGACAAGACGGTGTTCGACTAATTTTGGGTCTAAGCCCGGCATATCTTCATATGTCCATGCAAATACTTTTTGATGTTGCTTGAGAAAATTAGTGAGCCTTTCCTTTTCTTCCAGACTCAGACTGGTTCCGATCTGGAGAATTTTGGGATCTTCCTCTGAACCGATATTGACATCTTCAGTAGGATCTTGTACTAGAGGAGATGGTTCGTCCTGCTTCTGAACTGCGGCGAACTCTGGTAACTCTTGAAGAGACTGATCATATTCTACACAATCATCTGATTGCTTTGCAATCTTGCCATCTTTGGTGCTCGCCTTGACTCTGTGAATTGCTGACGACTTCTGAAAAGCCTTGGGATTGAGAACGAGCTTCTTGATTGTCCGAGAAGTCATTCTAAAAATTTGGATAAGAGATTTGGTTCAGATAAATCGGCTTATAACGAGACAAGCAATCATTTGAAGAGAACCATGCATAAAATGGCATTGAATTATAAAATGAAGAGATAGACAGAAAGGAAATAAATGGCATCCAGATAGACAAAGAAACTTGGAATTTTATTGATTGAATTGATCAATGACATTTGATAAAATGAGACATTTATTTTGGAAAGAATGGAAAGAAATAACAAATGGTCTTTAATGTGCCCCTTTGACAAAAACAGTCTTCCTTGATGAGCTTCCTCCGGAGAACCCCAATCCTGCCCTATGGGGACGATGCTTCTGGATCACTGGCTCGATGCGGCCATCTTCATTCTTGCCAAGTCCTTTGAAGGGTTGATAACCATGTTTTAGAAGCAACTCAAATCCCTTTCTTGACTTCATGAATTATGGAAACAATGGGTGATCCTTAATGGTACTGTAGTTGATCTGGCCTCCAACCTTGAAGAATTGAGGACCTCTCCATCGGGTCGTGGCTACCGTGTGCAGAGATAGTTCTGATGATGCCCGGAGTATTTCTTGATTCTCTCCGAGATTGATCTCTTCACTTTCCCTGATGCTGGGAATATCCGCATTGAATGAGGGTCGAGGAATCATTGGCTGCGGGAGCCTTTCTTCAAGGTCTTCTCCCAGTATTGTGGTAATCATTCCACCTTTTGACCACTTCACACATTGATGTAGGGTGGAAGGCACTGCATTTGCATTATGAATCCACGTCCTTCCGAGCAACAAGTTGTAGGTGGGTGGCACATTAACCACGTGGAAAAGTACTGAATGCACCGAATAGTTGATGAACACTTCCAGAAATATCTTGCCTTTTGCCGTTTGACCATGGTTGTCAAACCCGTAGATAGTGATGGGATCTGGAATATATTCTTCATCCTTGATCCCTAATGCTTTTGCGGTCATCTCGGGACAAATATTGAGGCTACTGCCTCCATCGACTAGCACATGTGGTACTGTCATTCATCTGACTCGAACGACAATGTACAAAGCATTATTATGAAAGGAATGAGGCTTTGGAAGGTCCTCATCCGAGAAGGTAATTGGTGCGTTGGTCATGGCCGAATTCACTATCTATGTCATGTCTTCTGGAGTGGTACTGGGCTTAACTTTGATTTTCCTGAGTAAATCTTCCAGTGCTCGCTGGTGCTTGCTAGAATTTTTGGCCAAATCAAAGATGGAGACATTGAATAGAGCGGTCAGAGGCTTTTGACTTGAATTTTCCGGCCTGAGTTTGATGATTTGCTTGAAGAAGTCAGGAGTTCCCTTTGACTTGGGGGCTGACTTTATAGGTGCTTCCGAAACTTTCATCTTGCCGAATGCTGAAATTAGGTCCATCTTCTTAGAAGCTGGAGTTGCCTGTCGTAGCACTGACACCTGATGCTGAACCTGGAGATCTTGTGCAGAACACGGCTTGATGTGCTCATGCGGTAAGAATGGCTGTGCGGACACCACTGTCGTGCTGTGCGAAGGGAAGGTGTGATTGAGAATGTTCATTTTCTCTTCTTCTTCTCCTTCCACTAGAAGATTTTTTTCAATGAGATCTTGTATAATGTTTTTGAGAACAAAGCAGTTCTTAGTGTTGTGTCCCACTGTCCTGTGGAACTTACAAAATTGATCCTTCCACTTCCCCATAGGCACAGGGGGATTAGCCAATCTAGGCAACTTGACCATCTCTTTTAACAGCATATACTCGAGCACATCTTCGAGTGATTGGTCTAGAGGAGTAAACTTTCTATCGTAACTCCATCCTTCATGTTTAGTCTTCTCACGCAGTTTCGACCCTTGGTTCTGTTGAGGAGGCTAGCTATACTGAGGAGCAGGTTTTGCTTTATGATCCTTGTTGTTTGAACTGCCTGAGCTGTAGCAGTAATCTCTTTTCTGCCCTTTGTGCTGATTTCGGCCTTTGTTGCTGTTGTTGGCAGAGTAAGTGAAGTGAGCTTTTTTCATCTGCTCACCTTGGGAGTTGTTCTTGGAGAATGTGAAGCCTTCATAGACTCCATTTTCCACACTCAGTTCGAGCCATTCGGCTCTTTCAGTCAATTCGAGGAAGGTACGTGATGGTGCTGTGGAGATCAATCCTCTTAACGACTGCGAAAAGTTGTTGAGGATTAAGGACAGGGCGTGCCTTTCCGAGATAGGATCTCTCATTTTGTTGCAGGCCGATCTCCATCTGTGGATAAAGTCCCGTGCCTTTTCATTCTCATTCTGCCTGAGATTGCAGAGATGACTCAATGTAGGCAGCGCTTCTGTGTTGAACAAGAAGCGTTCAATAAACAGATTTACGACTTTATCGAACTCCTTGAGCTCGATGGGGTTGATATGCTCAGCATACCACTAAGCTGCAACTCCTTTCAAGCTGCGGGGAAAACATAAGAATAGTGCTTTGTTGTCCCTTTTGAACCGAGAGCATTCTGCAAAGAAAGTGGCGAGATGCGCTTTTGGGTCGCCAGAACCGTCGAACTAGATAATTTTTGGGGAAGATTCTCCAGATCATCATCCCCTTCTAGGCCGTCATAGAAGTCCTCACTGGTGAAGACTTTCTTTCCCTTGTCGCGGGCTTGTAGATCCTTGACAACTCGGGCCATTTCTTTGAACTGTGCTTGCAAGGGCTCTTCTGCATCTCAGCTTTTTGATCTGCGGCTTTTACTTTGGCCACGTTTCTGAAATGCTGGGGGCACTTCATATTCTTCATCCGTATCTTCAATGGAGTCTGATTCATCTGAGATTTCCTCTGACTGGATCTGCCTTTTGGAAGCCTTCTTACCTATGTGACCATGGAACTTTTCTCTGAATGGATTCCTTTCTGAGCTGGTCCCGGGCTGCTCATTCATCATTTTGTTCATCATTTTTCGAAACATGGCATACATTTGAGGGTATATGCCATCATCTTCTTGTTGCTGCTCTTGATTCCTCTCGGATCGGGGGGAACCCATCTCTTCTTCCGAAGCTGACGAGTACTGTGGTGCTATTGTCTTTTTGCCTGATCTTGTTTGCACCATCAAATGTTGTAAAAACTCTCTGCAGGGCAAAGACCTGATTAGATTTTGTAGGAATTGATTTTTGGAAGAAATATTTGCTGAAAATATGGTAGACAAATTAAAAAAGATGTCCCATTACTAGGGACTGAGTCGCCGCGAGAATCACGACAATTATGTTGTCATTCTTTTTGCAAAAGAAAATGAACAACGAAAATATGCCTTGTTACCTAGGCGAGGTCGTCAAACCACAAATAGAAAGAGAGAAAATAGAAATGAGGAAAATATGATTTTATTGATCTTGACAGAGAGGTGGAGGACAGACAATTTGCCACCATTCATGATAGTCGGTAGACACTCTAGGACCAGGAAAGATTTTAAGAGAAACAAAGGAATCCCAGCCGTAGCGGGCGGAATGATATGCCCCGGACCATTGTGCGGAGGTGAGATCGAACTCTGCCATGGCTCCTGATAACAGTCGGGCTTCGACATACTGCTGCCTCTAGGAGAATTGTCGAACACATCTCTCTGGTTGGTAGTAAGTGCAGAAGAATGGTCCCAATAACTTGAACCGCTTGCCATAAGCGTACGTATATCTGGGAGGGGATAATTGTCGATCAAAATAGTCCCAAACAATGTCATCTTCTTGAATGTTGTTGATCATGGATCGGTACTGCGACACTGGGAGAAGTTCTTGGCCATTGTATCTGAAAGAGCTTGCTCGAGCTGGAACATGCTGGAAGAACCAGGACTGAAGTGCGTAGATGCAACCTTCAACTAAAATGGATTCTCCAAGTGAAAATCGAGTCAGGCCTCGATATAGGAAAGCTAACGCTGCCATGGCTATGGAAAGACGATTGGTTTGCCGACTTCCCCATCTTCTCATAAGTTGGATTATTCTGATGTCCATATAGTTTTGTCCGTCTGGAAAGAGGGATAATCCTACAGTGCACAGGACCATTGCATTCTGAATCCTTTCTTTAGCTGTCCTAGATAGCGAACTGACTTTAATGAAGGTCCCGTACTGGCAGTACAACTCGAGTAGGTCAACATATTCATTTCCCTCCAACTGGATCAGGGGCAAAGATCGGCGGCCTGTCATACGAGCTAAGGAGTCTCGGGGGTCCAAACCCTTGACATTGATAAGGAATTGATGTTCTAATGGATCGCTTGGTTGACCAGCTGGTTCTGGTAACCCCATGATCTCTGAAAATTCATCCATTAAAACGGTCATTTCTCTCCATGGGAACCAGAAGGTACACGTCCGAGGATTCCATTGCTCTGCCATTGCATGGATCAGGTTGTCGTTGATGGTCTACTTTCCAACTGCTGACGCCAATTCTAATCCGCACTCGCTTAAATGGTCCAGGAACATTCGGGAAAAGCTTTTTAGCCAGGAATAGTACCACCGGGGAATGAAAGTTTCGGTGCTGAGGGCTCGATGTTCAGGACGACCTTGTCGCACCTCGTAGGAGATGTGACCTTCAGGAAAGATTGGATCGACTTGACTGGATGCCATCGAACTGAAAATAGAGAAAGACTCAGAATGAGACTTTTGGGAAAATTTTGGAAAATTATTGCAGGCAGGATAAAATGCAGCTGGAAATTCGAGATCTAGTAGAAAGGTAGAGTCGAAAATCTCCTGGAGTTTTGAAAGAAATTGGATATTTGGGAAAATCATCCAGGGTTTGAGAAAATAAAGGAAAAGGCGAGAAATATGGAAATTTGAAAAATATTTTTGGGAAAATATAAGAAAATAGAGGTAACATACGAACAATCACATCCTGCACAAACATTTATGCACATTCAGCACTCCCTAAAAGGCTGACTCTAGATGCATCATTTTGAAAACAGTTGTAGGACCTTAATCCTAACTCTAGGTTCAGATCATCTTTGTCCAATCCAGTTATGCCGATATAGTCAAACCGAAATTCGAGGTACGTGGCATAGAATTTCAACTCCGGTTCTAAGGTAAGGTTTTCCAACATCCTTGAGCGCCTACCAATATACTTCGGACTGTGGCCCGCGGTACGTGGTAGGGGGGTGTTAACCCAAATAATTGGCCCAATTGTGAGGCTCTATCCCGAACTAGGGTTCTGGAAGAGAGCCCAGCAACGTGAAGACCGGGTAATGATAGGTAATGGAGATTTTTTAAAAAATGTTCACATGCAAGAAATAGAGGGCTCTAAATCCTAGAGAGATAGATTTTGAAAACTTTGAAGAAGCATACATTGTTTGCATTCAGATCCTAAATTGAGGAGAGTTGTATTTAGACCTTAGTCTATGTGAACATGAAAATTTCTCCTCAATCTGGTCCTACCAAACCATGCCTAGTCTATATGCAATCAATGTCAGCTAGGTCAGAATCTAGGCTCCTAGGTTCACATGATATAAAAAGTAAAGAGCTAACATTTTGTGAACACAATTTCGATAATTGAACTAAGTCAAGCACTATTTTGACCAGACGAGGACAGGTCCCATCACGGTCGCCAAACCTGTTATCGTCGCGAAATTTTTCCCGTCTTCCTTTCCTTGCGGAAGAGAAAGAGGGAAACGCTTTCGCGATTCAAACTTGACCGGATTTTGGAAATTGTTTTGAAATACTCACCTCCGTTTTGAAAATTGCGGGAAAATCCATGGGATGGGGCTCGACCTGTCGGTACGAGGTTCGATCGTTCCTGCCGCCTTTAACAAGGGTAATCGAACCAAGGACCAAAATTGTGTTTGACTTAGTTAAATCATCGAAATTATGTTCTATCCTAAATGCACAGAGAATTCAGGCATGTGCTATGAGATTTTGGAAAATGGAAGTAGGAAAAACATGATGTATGCTTGAAAACATTTGGAGTTGAAAAACATTTCTCAGGGAAAAGGTCAATTTCTCAAGAAACTCAGATGAAAAAAGGGTTTTTGAAATAACGAGAAAGCTCATAAAGATGTGGGAAAACCATGAATAGTTGAAAATCCTGGGAAAATAGAAGTGATTCTTGAGAAAAGGGTGAACATTTGAAAAGGGGACCATTTCTCAGGAAAACTCTGACTTTGAGGACTTTCTTAGGAAAACGATGAAAAATTTATAAGAAAACTCATTGGAGAAGAAAACTGAAATTTGGGAAATTGAAATCCTGGGAATCTTACCCTTGAAATACTTGGAAATCGATTTTTGATTCTTGAGGAAGATTGGAAAACTCTTTTTTAAAATCTTAAGAAAATAACATTTTCTAGGGAAAATCGAGGGAAAACTTTGATTTTGGAAATCCAACTTGGAAGTTTCTTGAGAGACTGGTTTCCATGGAAAACTGTGAAAACTTAACTTGGGAAAACCGATTTTGGAAAATCCTCAGAGTTTCTTGAGAAATCGATTTCTTGAGAATGAAGTTTTCTTAAGAAAATCATGGGAAAACCAAGGATTTCATGATGCAAATGATATGGATGTATCAATGCACTTTGAAAGATTTTCTAAGAAATTTGTTGGAAAAATGTGTATTAAGTCAAAATAAATCCTTCACATATTATGACTGTGGCCATAAATATGTTCAGAGTTTAATTGATTTAATGCACAATACTTTGAAAATATTAGAAATATGATGTGCATTTTAAGATAGCCTAAGAGTGTAGGCTCAATGTGACCAGTAGAAAGATGATGGATCTGGGTCTCGTCCATATTTCGACTAGGGCCGTAAATATGGATTCCACCGAGTCTATCAACTCCCTAAGAGTTGGTGCACGTGTCATTCATGAACATTCATAGTGCTTTCGAAATAAAATGCATGAATCATAGAAACAGGATATTGCATAAATTCAAACTATATGATATGCATCCTAGTCTAAGCAGGAAATTAAATCTCTTATTCCAAATTTTACATTATTACATCACTAAATAAATGAAATGAAAGAAATTTGCAGACTTCAGCTCCTTCTTTTGAATATCCCTGCCAAACTTGAAATAAGGTTAGCTCAAATATATGGGTTTTCCAAGATTTTCCAATAATATTATGAAATTATTGAATTTAATTGGATATAAACCCTATTCTCATACTTCCTTGATATTTGAAATGATGTAAATGCAGGAAATTCAGTAGAAAATAGTTTGAAATTCGGAATTGGGGTCAAAATGACCAAAATACCCCTAATTATAAAGTTATACCTTTAAAATCAGGGTTTTTTGAAGGAAAACTTGGTAAAATTGAGATTTCGAAATTCAAATTGAATCAAATGATGATGAAATGCATGATGAGGCATTATGACATGCTGCTAAACACCTTAGGACTGTAAAATCAGAATTTGACATTTTACAATTTATCCAAAATAACGAATTTCGCTTTTTTTTTGCTTGGATCAGGGTCCTGCGGGGCTCTGTTTTGATGATATTATGGCTAAATCAAGCCTCAAATGAATTCCAAATCACACACAATTCGGTATGAATCATCTACATACTCTGATAAACAGCCTAGAATGCTAAAATTCACGAAATGATATGATTTGAATGCTAAAATTTAAAGAAAGTCCTAAAATGATGGATTTCGCCTATGGACCCAAACCAAATGCAATGTTTAATATGATAATGCAAGATTTACACCAGAAAAACTTTTGATATTTTGCAGACTGCTAAAGGACTGGAAATGAAACATTTTTGGTTTTTACAGCCTCGGGATTTGAGCCATGGTGAGTTCGGTAACAGGGATTTGGTTTTGACGGAGGTAAAAATCAATTTAATATAATATAAAATTCTGAATAAATAAACAACAGCCATGGAAATTTCTGATATTTAACATAGATACTCAGGACACCTACAGGGACAACTTTTATGTTCATGATTTTGTCATTTGATTAACAGAAACACAGACAAAAATATAATTTTTCACGCCTAAAATAACAGAACAGACAAATGTGACCAAACAGGTGACTGACAAGAAAAATCCGAAGAAGGTATCACCACTGTTCTAAAAATCACAATCTTTCATATTCACACAGAGGACATCCCGGACATAACTTTTATATTTTACAGATTTGGATTTGGATCAATAACCAAAGAGAACACATCGACCTAAATCGATCCAAAGTCTCAGAGGCCCAAATCAGGCTCTGACACGTGTCCCGCACTCTCAGATTTTTGTCAGACATAAAAAACATCATAAAAATCTGAGAACATCAGGTTAAAAACTAGACATCCTTCCGAGTTCAGAACATCTTTTGGATTGAACCTCAGATCTCCGATGACGGAGATTTTGATTTTACAAGTCGGAAGTAAAAATTTAAAATGCATCCCGGGTGGTAAAAGCCGACTCACCTTTTTGAACGTTTACCGCAGTAAACGAATTCAAATGCTTCCAAATTTTTGGCACATTTCTAGGGACACCTACGCATTCCATGATTTTTTTAGATTTGTTAACAAAAATTACATCATGAAATGACGTGTGGACTGACTGACAAAAACAGAGAACTACTGAAACTGAGCAGAATTGAAATAAAGGCTAAATTAATCCTAATTAATTCATGAAACATGCTAAATTAAAGAAATAAAATGCAAATTAAATCTAGCTAAATGCATGAATGCTAAAAATCATCAAGGAATCATAATCATGTATTTTTATATATGTCGTTTTATGAGAATAGCTTAATCCATCTCTCGGATGAGCTCTTTCTTCAAACGACTCCCGAATCAAATTATGAAATCAAATCAAGAGGAAAAGAGGTGCACATTGCTTCGTTACGCAGCTTTGAAACTCTTGAAAGGGACTGCTACCAAGGGCTTTGTTCGTCCTTCGCTCCGAGCTTCGGATGATTCACCAAAATCGACCTACTGCACCTTCTTCACTGAGCCAAAGGAGGGGGCGTGAATTCTAAGGTTCAAAATCAGATTCTGAAGCAAGTCTAGGTCGAATTTCCAAGTCCCAAAAAGAGCTCCCTAGGCTGGGCGTGGAGCCTTATTTTTATAGACTTTTTCTGAAAAATTTGAATTTCAAACAGGCTCAATCTGAGCCCTCCATGTGGTGCCATCTCAGGGGTGCTATTTTGATTTTTTTGAGAAAATAAAATGGGAAATTTTGTGGATGAGACACCTCAGCAGAATTTGAAAATTTTGAAAATTGGGTTTGCTTGATTTTCTCTGCAGGAAGCTCCCAGATTGCGCCACCTCATAGGGTGCTACCTGGGGTTTGAAATTCAAAATTTGGCTTTTGTAGGGAGCCCTTAGGTGGCGCCACCTCATGGGGCTATTTTTATTAAAAAAATAAAATAAATAAAAGGAATGAAGCCAAGTGGGGCTCTGGATTGGCGCCACCTCAAAAGGTGTTCTGAGGTATAAAGTTGAAAACAGTAGGAGAATGCCATGTGGTGCTACCTCTGGAAGCTCTTGACACATGTCAGAAAGACAGGAGTGGAAGAAGTAGACTATGCCACCTCAGAGGAATTCAAATTCTACTTTTCTGCAGGAAAGGCGAGGCTGACATGTGGCGCCCCCTCCAAGTTGCTCCACACTGCCATGTGGCAGGAGAACAGGAATGGAGGAAGCAGAATGCGCCACCTCAAAGGGGGGTTTTTCTACTTTTTCTGATGCAGGTAGGTCTGGACATGTGGCAGACAAGTGTCAGCTGTCTGGAGGAGTTCTCTCAAATGGCGCCACCTCAAAGGAGAATTTGAATTTCAAATGGAGGTTGGCCTTGGAGGAATGGAGAGTGGACATGTGGCGGTTCCTCAGAGTGGCTCCTACAATGCCATGTGGCAGAAGGGAAAAGCAAGGGACATGTGGCGCCCTCATATTCAAAGTAGAAAAAGGTAGAACTCCAGGATTTTCACCATCTAGCTCTTGTTTGAAAATTTTTGAATGGTTGCTTTTCTGAAGGAAGCCAAGAGTGACATGTGTCCTCTACTTTTTCTGAAGGAAGCTAGACATGACATGTGTCCTCTACTTTTTCTGAAGGAGGCTGGAGTGACACATGGCATCTACTTTTTCTGAGAAGAGCAGAGAGTGACACATGACATTTGCTTTTTCTGAGAAGATGAGAGATTGACATGTGTTCTCTGCAAGAGACACACTTCAAATGGCGCCACCTCAGAGGAGACAAGCCTACCTTTTTCTGGAGGAAGCTAGGAGTGACACTTGTCCTCTGCAGGAGACACACTTCAAATGGCGCCACCTCAGAGGAGACAAGTTTTGCTTTTTCTGGCCAGGACAACACAGGACACTTGGCATCTCATGGATGATATTTGGAATGACACATGGCGCATGGTGAAGATGGTGTCTAATGACATGTGGCGGCTTCTTAAGGTAGCCCCACACTGACACTTGACAGATAAATGGGAGGAGACAGAAAAGACAAGTGGCACCAATCCAGGGGACAAGGCTCCTATATTTTTGGGTTTTTCAAAATTCAGTTTTTTCAAAAGAAAAGCCTATGTGACACCACCTCAGTGTGGGTCCCACATTGCTTCTTTATTGAAATAAGGATAAAACAACAACTTCTTTTTGGAATTTTCATAAAATCTGGACTAATTGGTAAAACAAAAGTTTTTGGAAAGAGTTGGCCCCTGTAGGGCAATTTTGTAAAAGGAAGACAGTTGAAATAGCTGACAAAAGTGCAAAATCTGAGGTGAAGTGATTGAAATCCATATTGAAAACTATCCAGATCGTTTTCTTGAGGAAATATTTTGAAATTCAGAGCCCTGGGGGTAAAATGGGAAGAATTGATAATTTTGAAGACCCAGGGTTTTGGAATCGACTTTGAAAATAGTTGAAATTCTAATCTGGGTTGAAAATTTTGAAATCAAGAGTTCTGGACCTCGAAATGACATGTTGTGCAGTGCAGTGATATGAAATGCTCATGCAATGATATGCAATGTCATGTCTTATGCAATAGAATCTTGAACCAAGACTTGGAGATGCCTGTCTCCTATCAGGAATAAAATTTTGAACATCTGAGCTAAAAATAGAGAAATTTTGAGAGTTGCAGATAAAATTTAGACTTCTGTAAGGTCCGGGCTCAGAAAATGACCATTTTGCCCTCCGGCGATTTCAAAGGCTGAATGATGATGCTTGGTGGAAATGTCGGGGAGGTGAATAAAAATTTGGGGTGTTTACAGAAGCATGCTCAGAATACTAATACAACAGATGAATAAGAATCAGTAGAGGACACTGATGAAGAATATAAAGCTCAACAAGCGTTTCAAAGATACCCTCATAGACAAGGGATAGCCTATAAATTGAAGAATCAAGCAATGTATGATCCTGTCCAAGTACAATTGAAGAAAATGGCTGAGGTGATTAAAAATTTGCAAGACCGTGACAAGGGCAAGAAGGTCTTCACGAGCAAAGACCTCTACGAGGGCATCACCCCCGTCAGGAATAATCAAGATTCAAAAAAGAAAACGAATTCCGCCTTCTTCGTCAATGTCAATCACGATGATTGCAAAGATAACAAAGGCAATCATAAAGTCAGAAAGAGAAATCTTCAAAGCAGAGTGGAAAATTGAGTCAATAGAAAGAGAAGATAAAACATGACGATTGGGGTTACGATTGAGAATTTACTCATCTAGATCAGCCCCTCGAAAAGATCCTTAAATACATGCTGGTCAAGGAAATGGTTAAACTCTCAAAGATTGCTAATCCTGTTGTCGCAAAAGGCAAATGGAAAGATCAATTCTGCAAATTCCACTGAACAATGAGGCACAATATTGAATATTGTTTCATCTTCAAGAACATTATCCAAGATTATATTGATAAGAATTTCTTCGTTGAGGATAAGAAAGAATGCCAGTTAGCTGTCTCGACCAAGTCTCAGCAGAAATCAAGCACTTGACAAGAGGTACAACGTGACTAAAAGTGCACTAGGATCGAGGCAACGAGCACTAGAGGGGGGGTGAATAGTGCTTTTAAAAATTTCTGCGGAATATTGAATGATTTTGCAAATCTCAAAGCAAACACACAAAGAACACAAGATTTTATCCTGGTTCGGTCTATCCCGACCTACATCCAGTCCCCAAGCAAAACCCGCTTGAGATTTTCCACTATCAACCTTGTTAACTACAAGATCACACAGACCATAATCGGTCTCACTTTCAGTAACAATCCTACTGAAAGCAAACAACTCCTTTACACCAAGGAGTCCTTCTTTTTACAGAAAAGAAATAACAACTTACAATACAACCTATGAGCCTTCCTTTTGAATGCAAATGAGATGCAATTGGCTTTTGAGGTTGTTGAAACACTCTACTCACGAATTCACTATCTCTCAAAGGGATTTGATTGAAAAACTGAAGTGAAAATATCACGTGAGTGAGAAAACAAATACTTGAATGAATAGGAGTGAAAAGCAATAAGTAAATGATTCAAATCGATTGAATTCTTGTTATTTTTGAGTGTAAAATGCACTCATATTTATAGTTAAAGTTTTCCATACGTTGAGGGTATGAAAGGGTGTCAAAACTGTCCATTTCGAACGATCAAAACGTTTGAAAAATGAAAAGACACGCCTTTTTGAAGTTTCAGGAAAATGACAAAATTAGTCGACTGAAACATCAGTTAGTCGACTAATAGTTAGTTATTAGTAGATTGACCGTTATCGTCGGTCGACTGATCTGTTAATCGAGCCGTTTGAAAATCTGAACTTTTGAAACTTAGTCGACTTGAGAAAAGTTAGTCGACTGATAATATCATCAGTAGACTGAAAAACCTTTTAGTCGACTGCTGCTAAAAACTTCTGAAAAACAAACATTCTGTTCGGTCGACTGATAAAAAGCATTAGTCGACTGCTGCTAAATTTTCAGAAAACACATGTTCTGTTCAGTCGACTGATAAAATCATTAGTCGACTGCTGCTAATTTTCCAGAAAACAGACATTCTGTCCAGTCGACTGATAAAATCTTCGTTCGACTAATTTGACAAGAATGACTTTTTAGAAAATATGGCGCGAAAGGATTAGTCGACTGGTAAGTCTATTGGTCGACTAATAAACATGAAAATTTAAGAAGAGAGTTTTCTAAAAAGATTTTCAAAAGTGTTTCTTTTAGAAAAGTTTTTCTAAAGACTTTTAAGGTGAAATGCAACCTAAATATGCACTCTAAGTAAGGCTCTTACAAGAATCTAAGATTTTTAAAGAATTAAACATTTGCACACTAGTCTTCAAAGATTCTTCATCGAATTCTTCAATTTCTTCATAGCCTTAGCTGAAATGCAGTTGATTCCACTTGCTCATCATCAAAACCTTGTACTTGAAGTATCATGTATGGCTTCATTGTCGTAACAATCTCCCCCTTTTTGATGATGACAAACTTAATCAAAGATGAAGCATTTAGATGCATAGATGGAGATTTTACTCCCCCTATCAATATGCTGCAAAACATTAAAGGTTAGCACATTTAAAGCACATATATCACATATTGATTGGTTTGCATTTCCATTCATCATTTCTTCATGCATTTAGAAATACATTCATTCAAAGCTTTCTTTTTCTCTTAATTTTGCATTTCTCATGCAAGATCTCCTGCAATGTAATTTCTATCATCTTTTTCTCAAGATCTCCTAAAAGTTCAATGTAATGCTATCTTTATCTTTTTCTCCCCCTTTGTCAGAATAAAAAAGAATAAGGGCAAAAATAGCATAAGCAAAATAGAGATACAAGTTTAAAAATATTATAACCCATAAAGTATGAAACTTCAGACAACAAAGATTAGAAAATTTTAGTTGACTAAATCTTTATCGGTCGACTAAGAATGTGCGACTCATTCTAAAAAATATCATCAGTCGACTAGAAATATATCGGTCGACTAATATGGTGCGATACATTCCAAAATTTAAAACACCAGTCGACTAGAATTTTATCGGTCGACTAATATAGTGCGATTTTGAGATTTTGTTCAAAAATCAGCATTTTTTATAAATCCAAAAATGAGCAAATACCTAGTTATCTCCTAATTCTCATAAAATCTTCATTTTTAAGAGGTTTAGTGAAGATATCAGCATGTTGTTCTTTAGTGGAAATAAAATTTAACGAAATATCTCCTTTTAACACACGATCTCTTAAAAAATGATGTCTAACTTCAATATGCTTAGTTCTTGAGTGCTGAATAGGATTTTTCGAAAGATTTATAGCACTAGTGTTATCACAATAAATAGTTGTTGTGGAGTAATTCAAACCGAAATCTTTTAAGGTCTGTTTCATCCAAAGTACTTGTGAACATGCTAAACTAGCCGCTATATATTCTGCTTCAGTTGTTGAAAGTGATACTGAATTTTGCTTTTTACTAAACCAAGAGACTAAGGAATTTCCTAACAAATGACAAGTTCCACTAGTACTCTTGCGATCAGATTTACTTCCTGCAAAATCTGCATCACTATATGAAACTAAATCAAAGGAAGATGATTTTGGGTAAAACAAACCGAAATCTGAAGTATCTTTCAAATAACGAAGAATTTGTTTTACTGCAGTTAAATGAGATTCCTTTGGATTAGCTTGAAATCTTGCACACATACAAACACTAAACATAATATCAGGTCGACTAGCAGTTAAGTATAATAGAGATCCGATCATACCTCTGTAGAGCTTAGTATCTACACTTTTACCATTTTCATCTTTATCAAGAGAAGTAGTTGTACTCATAGGATTCCTTCTTGATTTCGATGAGTCCATCCCAAATCTCTTGAGAAGTTATTTTGTATACTTAGCCTGATTGATGAAGATTCCTTCTTCAGTTTGCTTTATTTGAAGTCCAAGGAAGTAGTTTAATTCGCCCATCAAGCTCATTTCAAACTCTTCCTGCGTAGCTTTAGCAAATTCTTTACAGAGAGAATCATTAGTAGAACCAAATATTATGTCATCAACATAAATTTGTACAATAAGAATATCTGAATTAAGATTTTTAATAAATAAAGTGGAGTCTACCCGACCAATGGAAAAAACAGATTGTTCTAGAAAATTTCATAGTCTTTCATACCACGCTCTTGGTGCTTGTTTGAGTCCATACAAAGCTCTTTTCAATTTGTAGACTTTTTCTGGATATTTCTCATTTTCAAAGCCTGGAGGTTGCTCTACATAAACTTCTTCATTGATGTGTCCATTTAAGAATGCACTCTTAACATCAATTTGATATAACTTGAAGTTCATGTAACTAGCAAAAGCAAGCATCATTCGAATTGACTCTAATCGAGCCACTGGTGCATAGGTTTCATCAAAATCTATGCCTTCTTCTTGATTATAGCCTTGTGCTACTAGCCTTGCTTTGTTACGAATGACTTCACCATTTTCATCCAGCTTATTTCGGAAGACCCATCTTGTTCCAATTACTGGATGATCCTTTGGTCTATCAACTAGATCCCAAACATCATTCCTAGTAAATTGGTTAAGTTCTTTAGACATGGCTAAAAGCCAAAATTCATCATCACATGCCTCATTGATATTCTTTGGTTCTAATTTAGATATGAAAGCAACATTTGCAATATATTTTTCTAACTGCCTTCTAGTTTGGACACCACTCTTTATTTCACCAATAACTTGTTCATGTGGATGATTAGGAACTTCTTTCCAAACCGGTTGAAGAGGAATATTTTCTTGAGAAGTACTTTCTATCAAGGGTTCTTCTTGAAGTATTGCTTCTTCTTCTTCGCTTAGAGGTATAACCTGCTCACAATTCTCATCAAATGCAACATGTAAAGATTCTTCAATACAAGATGTTCTTTTATTGAAAATACGATATGCTTTACTTCTAGAAGAATATCCAAGAAATATTGATTCATCTGATTTTGAATCAAACTTATCAAGATTATCTTTGGTATTTAACAAGAAACATTTACTACCAAAAACTTTGAAATATGAGATCTTTGGTATACGATCATAATACAATTCAAAACATGTTTTATGTAAAATTGGTCGAATAAGAACACGATTTAAGACATAACATGCTGTATTAATTGCTTCAGCCCAAAAATATTTTGGTAAATTTTTATCTTGAAGCATGGTTCTAGCACATTCTTTCAAAGTTCTATTCTTTCTTTCAACAAGTCCATTTTGTGGAGCCGCTCTAGGAAAAGCAAAGTTGTGAGATATACCATGTAAATCACAAAACTTTAGAAAAGATTCATTTTCAAATTCACCACCATGATCACTACGAATTTTAATAATAGATGTAGATTTTTCATTTGTAATTCTTCTACAAAGTTTAGAAAATTCTGAAAAAGCATCATTTTTGCTTTTTAGAAAAATCACCCATGTAAACCAAGAATAATCATCTACTATAACAAAAGCATATTTGCTACCATTCAAACTTTGAATTCTAGATGGTCCAAATAGATCTAAATGTAAAAGTTCAAGAGGACGTTTTGTTGAAACTATATATTTTGCTTTAAAAGAACTCTTGATTTGTTTACCCCTTTGACAAGCATCACATAAGTGATCCTTTTTATATGGTATTCTAGGTAGGCCTCTTACAAGATCATTCTTGGATAATTTTGAAATAATTTTAAAGTTAACATGTCCAAGTCTCTTGTGCCATAACCATTGAATTTTATTTGAAACAATAAGACATTTTTTATTAAAAGAGGGTAATTCATCTAGATATAGTTCATACACATTGTTTCTTCTTTTACCTTTAAAAATGATCTTTTTAGATTGAAAATCAGAAATTAAGCATAAATCATTTTTAAAAGAGACATGAAAACCTTTATCACATAATTGACTGATAGATATTAAATTATGCATTAAACCATCTACTAAAAGAAGATTTTCTATCAAGGAAAATTTTGGATTACCAATATTACCAATACCTATCACTTTTCCCTTGTTATTGTCACCAAAGGTGACGGTTCTGTTGAGAAACTCGGTTTTGATGTCACATAATATGATACACTGTCTCATTTGATTTTATATGATATGATAATATGTCCTCTTGAAATAATGTTATATTATGACTGAATATGTTTTGCCATAAATCTAACGAGTATTTGATGCAAGGATATCTCACCCAATAAGGATGGAGACTTCCTGTTCAAGTACAACTATGGTGCAATCATACTCCTTGAAGAAAAAGCTTGATGAGCCATGCATTCCTAAAGTTCAAATGAAGAGATCGGCTACCTCAAGATGAAGACTTTTTTTTTTCTTTAGAGTCATATGTAACAGAACCTTCAGGAACTTGCATATTGCATATTACATACTCATTCATAAACACTATATCATCAAAGTATACGATAGTTTCAAAAAGCTCCTTTTTGAAAACTAATAATTGTACCTTCTTACAACCTCTTATGAAAAAGACATTTTGTCATATAATAATTGTACCTTCTTACAACCTTTTATGAAAAAGACATTTTGTCATGTAATAATTGTACCTTACACTATATACAAGACAACATGAAAAGGAATGTAGGAAAAAGACAAAAACATAAAATCGGCTACATGGAGAAAACAAATATAATATGTTTTTGAAAAGACTCTAGAAATATTTTTAATATAAGAAGAAGACAAAAACATAAAATCGACTACAAAAGAAAAACAAAGAAAATATGTTTTAACAAGACTTTAGTTATCTTCTTTAAAGAAATGCTTTTTAATATAAGAAGAAGACAAAAACATAAATCGGCTACACAAAAGAAAAATAAATAAAATATGTTTTTGAAAGGACTCTAGTTACTTTTTTCATAACCATAGAATGTCGACTTACTTGAAGTCATCATTCTCTTTACAAAGCATTAAATGCCTCCTGTAACAAATCCTTGTTAATATCCTTCTCAAAGAATGTCGACCTTCTTTTGGTCCTCATTCTCTCTGGAGACTTTGAAATACACAACATAAAGAAAACACTTGACATGACTATGTACAAATAAATATCTCAAAGCACTCATTGTACTTACACTCATTTAAAGCAAAGAAGTACTAATGTACCTCAAATCATTAATTATAATAAAGACAAAACTACAACCCAACGTTCAATGTACTATTGTAAGAAATAGACTTTTTACATAAAATATGTATTACCTAAAATATTACAACGACTAGTGTACCCTCTATTCTACTTTTATGGAAAAAGGTATTCTCGAATTTATCTAAAAGATATTTTTTGAAAAGACATAACATTTCACATTTCAAAAAGTTACAATTCCAAAAATGTAACGACTACTTTTTAAAAGCTATATAAACACACTCAAATAAACTATTCAAACATGGAATGGAATAGACGTGTGAGCTTACAACGAGAAAATTTTTATTCGATATTTGAAAAGAGAGCCTTGAAAAAGAAAGAGAAAAAGGAAAGAAAGAAAAGAGAAAAAGTCAAATCCAGCTCTTTGACAAAGAGTATCCTCTGAGTGACAAATAGAACATTCTGAGAATCCTTCATTCGTGCATTCATATCATTCTGAAGGTTCTATAGGAAGTATTGTAACTCTGTTATTCACTGTATTCCTTCTTTGTTGAAAGAAGTAGACCTCTGTGAAAGAGGGTGTTGCCCTTCTCTGTTGAGAGAAGAAGACCTCTTGGGAAGAGGGTGTGCCCCTTCTCTATTGAGAGAAGAAGACCTCTGGGGAAGAGGGTGTTGTACTATTTATCCGGTGACTCGGATGTTATAGTGGAAAGCTCAAGTGGTTTGCTTGGGGACTGGATGTAGGTCTGGATACTGACCGAACCAGTATAAATTCTGTGTTTTATGTGTTGTGCCTTATTGCTTAATTTTTTATTTTATCGATCATTATCATATTTCACTATTCACCCCCCCCCCTCTAGTGGAATTTCATTTGGTATCAGAGCAGGTTTGCTGGTTTCGACGTAACAAGTCTTGCAGCACAAATGGCATCTACTTCCTATGCTCGTGATATTGAAGGTCAACACGCATCTCGTCCTCCTTTCTTCAATGGCTCCAACTATGGATATTGGAAGTGCAGAATGGCTATCTTTCTCAAATCCATAGACTTTGCTGTATGGAAAATTGTTGAGCATCCATACACATCTCCATCTGCAGACTATAACTTATGGTCTGATGAAGAAAAGAAAATGGCAAACCTAAATGCAAAGGCTTTGAATGCCTTATATTGTGCCATTGATCAGAATGAATTCAACAGAATATCTATATGTGAATCTGCATATGACATTTGGCATTCTTTGGAGGTTATTCATGAAGGAACCAACAAAGTAAAAGAAGCCAAAATCTCATCTCTTGTTAGAAAATATGAGTTGTTCAAAATGAACAAAGATGAACCCATCACAGAGATGTTCACCAGATTCACCAACATCACCAATGATCTGAAATCTCTGGGTGTAACATATTCCCAGACAGAAAAGGTGAAGAAAATCTTGAGATCTCTCACAACTGATTGGGAGAAAAAGACTACTGCTATTGAAGAAGCTCAAGATTTATCTAAGCTTACTTTGGACGACTTAATAGGCAATCTTATGGCCTATAAAGTCCACATGAAAGAAAGAAGGGAAGAAGAGCAACCAGTAAAGAAAACTCTAGCTTTCCCAGCCCTATCTGAGAATGAAGACTCAGATAAAGAATCAGAAATTGCGCTACTTACCAAAAAATTCCAGCGCTTCATGAGAAGGAACCGGCTTCCAAACAGGCACAAGGAAAGAAAAGATCCTAAAGAAGATCCCATGTGCTTTCAGTGTAATAAGCCAGGCCACTTAAAACGTGACTGTCCCCTTCTCAAAAGAAAGTCCAAGACTGAGGAACCAAAGAAGAGGTTCTTCAAGAAAAAGGCTCTGCATGCTCAATGGGATGATTCAGAACCATCCACTAGTGAAGAGTCAAGTGATGATGAAGCCGAAACTGCAAATATGTGCTTCATGGAAAACGAAAGTTCGGTAAGTGAAATCTCTGATTTTTCCTTTGAAGAACTTCTAGATGCTTTTCAAGAACTATTTGAAGAATCTAGAAAATTGAGTTTCAAAAATAAAGATTTAAAATCTGAAAATTTAAAGCTTTCCCAAGAAAATGAAAAACTCAGCAGTGAAAGTTCTGAGTTGAAAAAGAAAAATCTTATGCTTATGTCTGAAATTTCTTCTACTAGCTCCAAAACAAAAAAACTGCAAGTAGAAATTTCAGAGCTAAAAAGTAAAACTGAGAACCTCATGAAAACGGTTTTCAAGTTTACTAAAGGTAAAGAGAACTTGGATAAACTCTTATCCTCTCAGAAGGTCTCTTTTTACAAGAATGGTATTGGCTATTCTCATTTCAAAAAGCCTTCTTGTATGAATCAAAAGACCACGTTTGTGAAAAGTTCATCTGAACCAAATAAGGAGCATTATAATGATAATCTTTTTTACTCCTCTAAAGATATAGACAAACCCAAATCCAAATGGATATGGGTTCCAAAGTCTAACAAAAACGGACCCGTTGGGTACCAAAAAGGAGATTTACTTAATGTTTTGCAGGCTCCAAAGAAGAAGAACAAATGGATACTAGATAGTGGATGTTCAAAGCATTTGACAGGACATCCAGACCTTTTTGTTGTTCTTCATCATAAAGAAGGAGGAACCGTCACCTTTGGAGATAACAACAAAGGTTTGATAATTGGTATTAAAAATATTGGTAACATAGATAAACCTCTTATCAAAGACGTTCTCCTTGTTAAAGGCTTAAAACATAACCTACTAAGTATCAGTCAAATGTGTGACACAGGTTATAATGTTAGCTTTAATCATGATGCATGCCTCATAGCAGACACCAATGAAAACATCATCTTAAAAGGTATAAGAAAGAATAACATATATGAACTATACTTAGAAAACATCACAGAACACTGCCTCGTAGCTAATAATGACACTCAACATCTATGACACATGAGAATGGGTCATGTCAATTCTAAATACATGTCTAAATTAGCTAAAGATAAGTTAGTACGTGGGTTACCCAAAATTTCTTTTAAAAAGAATTATTTTTGTGATGCATGTCAATTAGGAAAACTGTCAAAATCATCTTTCAAATCTAAAAATGTCATTTCAAGTAAAAGACCTTTAGAGCTTCTCCACCTGGATCTGTTTGGTCCTTCTAGGGTAGCTAGCCTCAATCATAATAGATATGCTTTTGTCATTGTAGATGATTACTCAAGATTTACTTGGGTAATATTTTTGAAAAACAAAAGTGACACGTTTTGTCAATTTGAAATCTTATGTAAAAAATTACAAAACGAAAAATCTTGTTATATTGTTAAAATCCGCAGTGACCATGGAGGAGAATTTGAAAATGAACTTTTTGAAAAATTTTGTAACTTGCATGGTATTTCTCATAACTTTGCCTTTCCTAGAGCTGCACCTCAAAATGGTGTAGTAGAAAGAAAGAATAGAACCCTTCAGGAATCTGCTAGGACTATGCTCCAACACAATAATCTTGCTAAATCTTTCTGGGCAGAAGCTGTTAATACTGCATGCTACATAACAAATAGAGTTCTCATTAGACCCTTATTAAATAAAACTCCCTATGAACTATTCTATGACAGAACTCCAAGAATAGACTATTTCAAAGTCTTTGGATGTAAATGCTTTATCCTAAACACAAAAGATAGCCTAGATAAGTTTGATGCTAAATCTGTTGAAGGCATATTCTTAGGATATTCAAGTCATAGTAAAGCATACAGAGTTTTCAATAAGAGTCATAATACTATTGAAGAATCTATGCATGTTAGTTTTTGTGAATCTATTGATCAATCTGTTCATATACAAACTAATGATGATGATGTTGAAAGTACAGATTTATTTTTAGATAACACAGCTAAGTCTAATGAAGATGATCATCAAAGAACCTTTGTCGATATCAAAGATCATCCTCAAAAGCAGATTTTAGGAGAACTAACAAAGGGGGTTCAAACTAGAGCTCAGCTAGAACGGATTGCAAACATGGCATTCATTTCTCAACTTGAACCAAAGAAGATTGATGAAGCCATCATTGATGAGTTCTGGATGCTAGCCATGACTGAAGAACTGAATCAATTTCAAAGAAATGATGTTTGGGATCTTGTACCTAGACCTAAGGATCATCCAATCATTGGGACAAGATGGATCTTCAGAAACACGCTAGACAAAGCAGGTAATGTTATAAGAAACAAGGCCAGACTAGTAGCTCAAGGATACAACCAGGAGGAAGGTATTGATTTTGATGAAACATTTGCTCCTGTTGCTAGACTTGAATCTATTAGAATGCTCTTAGCATATGCAAGCTATATGGATTTCCAATTATATCAAATGGATGTTAAAAGTGCTTTCTTAAATGGTTTTATAAATGAAGAAGTTTATGTAAAACAACCTCCAGGATTTGAAAATGAATAATACCCAGATCATGTTTTTAAACTCAAACGTGCTTTATATGGTTTAAAACAAGCACCTCGTGCTTGGTATGATAGGCTTAAAACTTTTTTATTAAAAACTGGTTTTTCTGTTGGCAAAGCAGATTCTACATTATTTGTTAAAGTAGTGAATAATCATACCCTAATTGTTCAAATATATGTCGACGACATCATCTTTGGATCTTCTAACAACACTCTTTGTGAAGATTTTTCTAAGTCCATGCAGATAGAATTTGAAATGAGCATGATGGGAGAACTCACCTACTTTCTTGGACTGCATATCAAGCAAACCAAGGATGGAGTTTTCATCAATCAATCTAAGTATGCTCGTGAACTTCTGAAGAGGTTCAAGATGAACTCAACTGCTTCAAAATCTACTCCTATGAGCACTACTACTGTATTGGACAAAGATGAAGATGGTAAGTCTGTTGATACAAAGGTATACCGAGGTATGATAGGATCACTTCTTTATTTAACTGCTAGCCGTTCAAATATAATGTTTAGTGTTTGCTTGTGTGTTAGATTTCAGTCAAATCCAAAAGAATCACATCTTAAAGCTGTAAAAAGAATAATGAGATATTTAAAAGACACAGTTGATTTTGGATTATTCTATTCAAAATCCTCTACATTTGATCTAATCTCATACAGCGATGCTGACTTTGCTGAAAGTAAATCTGACAGAAAAAGCACAAGTGGAACATGTTACATGCTAGGGCACTCACTAGTATCATGGTTCAGTAAGAAACAAAACTGTGTATCCTTATCAACTACTGAAGCCGAATACATTGCTGCTAGCCTAGCCTGTACACAAGTCATCTGGATGAAACAAACTTTGAAAGATTTTGGTTTAAAATTCGAAAATACAACTATTTTATGTGATAACACAAGTGCTATAAACCTTTCCAAAAATCCTGTTTTACATTCTCGAACTAAACACATTCAAATTAGACATCACTTTCTAAGAGAACAAGTCTTAAATAATATAATTAAACTAGAATTTATACCCACAGATAAACAACTAGCAGACATCTTTACTAAACCTTTAAAAAATGAAGATTTTATAAGAATAAGAAGAGAGCTAGGTATATGTAAATTGAATGATATATAAAACTAAAATATTAAGTTCACTCGAGTTCATAATATTTACTAAATTCATCTTAATAAGGATAATAAAAGAACTTTAAAAATTTTAATAATCGTGTCTTCCTTTCACATTTTTTTTGGTTTACAAAAGAATCATTTCTAAGGGTCTCGAATATCACAAATTGCCTTAAAAAGTTGAAACTTCATGTCAAAGTACATTCTACCTCTTGTCATATCATCTTTTACATCACTTTCATAATTATTGTTTCTCATAACTTGACTTTCTCTTTACTATATAGTTACTTTAGTTACTTTTCTCTCTCTCACACATACGATTTGAATCTCCATTCATAATTTTGACTCATTTACTATTTTCCTAAAGAAACTATGAACTCCTTCAATCGAATTCCTTCAAAACCTTGTTCCTCAAACCAAAACTTCTATGAATAACAACACATTCTTTATGTCTTTCATTTTGTCACCTTTCAAGTACACATTAATAATCACACTTTGTCCTATCCTCCTCCACGCATACCCATGAGTACTACCTTCTTTAAATAAAAGTATTATGACACTCTTTCATATCACTCATCTCATAACATCCTTTCATCACCTTTTGTCCTCTTATGAAAACCCCTCATACGAATAACAATCTTCTACACTTCAACCCATGCACTATATTTTAATAACACCCACTTGTTTCTTGTTTTAGTAGGCCATCATTGCTCACTTTTTTTTTCTCTCTCTCTCTATCTCTCTTCACGAGTTTCTCATTGTTTCTCTCAAAACAACTTTATGTCTAATCACAATATCTTCTTCTTTCCATCATTATCACTCCTCTCTCTCACGATAGGCTAGCCGATCTTCAACAAAATAGTATATTCCTCATATTCAAATGATATATCTCTTTCTTTGTCCTTTCAATATACTTCTCTAAAACTTGGGTCAAAATTTGATTATTTATCTATCGATCTTTTTGTTGCTAAATATACAACTTATCATCTACTATTTTTGTTGTTAATTTTTTACTATATCATCTACTATATCATAGCCTATGTACAATCAATTATCGTCTTTAGCAATCATGACCTTTTTCATACTGTATATCTTTCTCTCCAATCAAGACTCATTAAAAACTTCCTCAAGAAAAACTTCATCTTATGTCACACATCTCTATTTGTCTTATTCCAAACACATTCTTCACGTATACTCTCCATAAAGTAAAACCATCTTATAAAAGGATATTTGTTTTTATTAGGCCATTATTTCACCTCATCTCTCGAAAATCTTTAAAAACCATAGAAAAATTCACTCTTTTGGCTTTATCACACATCAAGTCACTCCATATATGACACAAACTCACAATTCGATAAAACTCTCACATGATAATTCTTTCTTATATAAAAGAATAATTCAAAACCATGTCCTCCTTGACTTCTTCTCAAATATAATACACTATCCTCCAATCTTGATTTGATTTGTCATTCACAAGCCTCTTAACTTACTACTCACGGATTTCCTTATTTGACTAAATTCTAAAAGTCACTCACTTCCAAATGTCATTCAAAACATATCTAAATTATTGTCATTCTTCTATTTAATGGATTGGTTCAAACCATACCAATTCCACTCGTATCTATCAATTCTCCTACACACCCTCTTCAAATTCGTTCTCCTTAGTTTTTTTTTTTTTTTTCTTTTTTCAAACTCTTGCAATGGCCTCTTCCTCCTCCAACAATGTGATTACAGCAACAGATCTAAGGTATCCAGACTTGTTTCACACTTACAACTTACTATGCTCTCGCCCCATTCATGAAGGTAAATTGGTCAACTTTGACGACTTCATGCTCTTTGACTTAGACACCTATCTCCCTGAACTCAAACCTCTAATAGGATCTTCATCCCCAGCTGCCTATTATCCCGAACTAGTCCGACTGTTTTATACCAACTTCTCTACTGATCATGAACAGACCTCAATCACCAGCAAAGTCCGAGGACAGCTGATGATTTTCGATGCTTCCGACCTAGGTAGAATTCTAAACCTACCTTCCACCGGTACCGACCTTAACACCATAGTACCAATCGACCGATCGGTACTTCAAAAAATACTTCTCTGCACCAACTGCTACCAACTTCCGTGGCACATGAGGAATCTCCAACCTCATGCTCAACTTCTTGCCCAGATTCTTCTCCACAACATCTATCCCAAGTGTCCCCGCCAGGGATTAGTTCCTCGAAAAATCTCACTTCTTATCTACGCACTCTTTTCTTCTCTTCCGATAAACTGGTCATCCATTCTTTTTGACCTTTTTATTCGTTATCAGAAATTCGAGCCTCTTCTTTTTGGGTGTTTCATAACTCCCATTCTCAAATACTTCCAAGTAACACTTCACAACGAAGTCATCCTCCGTCCCTCGCAAGTCCTCGATGGAACCACCTTCAATCTAAGGTCCCTGCACATGCCCGGCTCTGATGAAGCAGATCCAACATCCTCCTTCAATTACTTTTCTGCTATGATGGATATCGAGCAAACTCAGGATCGAATCCTTCGTAATCAAGCCCTGTTGCAGCAGACTCGCAAGCAGAATCGTGCCCATTCACCTACTCCACCTTCGAGATAAACTCATTTTTTATCTGTAATATTTTTTAAATACTTTTGGACTGTAATATTTGGTCTGTAATAACTCTTTTACTCTGATCCCTTCCTTTTTGTCCATGACAAAGGGGGAGAAACCCTGTCTCCATTATTGGAGAAATATTCTCTCTTTAAACATTATTTCACTTTTTTATCATATTATTATATCTATGCATAATGTCTTTTTGACAGGGGGAGCATATTTTGTCATCATCAAAAAGGGGGAGAATGTTGAGAAACTCGGTTTTGATGTCACATAATATGATACACTGTCTCATTTGATTTTATATGATATGATAATATGTCCTCTTGAAATAATGTTATATTATGACTGAATATGTTTTGCCATAAATCTAACGAGTATTTGATGCAAGGATATCTCACCCAATAAGGATGGAGACTTCCTGTTCAAGTACAACTATGGTGCAATCATACTCCTTGAAGAAAAAGCTTGATGAGCCATGCATTCCTAAAGTTCAAATGAAGAGATCGGCTACCTCAAGATGAAGACTTTTTTTCTTCTTTAGAGTCATATGTAACAGAACCTTCAGGAACTTGCATATTGCATATTACATACTCATTCATAAACACTATATCATCAAAGTATACGATAGTTTCAAAAAGCTCCTTTTTGAAAACTAATAATTGTACCTTCTTACAACCTCTTATGAAAAAGACATTTTGTCATATAATAATTGTACCTTCTTACAACCTTTTATGAAAAAGACATTTTGTCATGTAATAATTGTACCTTACACTATATACAAGACAACATGAAAAGGAATGTAGGAAAAAGACAAAAACATAAAATCGGCTACATGGAGAAAACAAATATAATATGTTTTTGAAAAGACTCTAGAAATATTTTTAATATAAGAAGAAGACAAAAACATAAAATCGACTACAAAAGAAAAACAAAGAAAATATGTTTTAACAAGACTTTAGTTATCTTCTTTAAAGAAATGCTTTTTAATATAAGAAGAAGACAAAAACATAAATCGGCTACACAAAAGAAAAATAAATAAAATATGTTTTTGAAAGGACTCTAGTTACTTTTTTCATAACCATAGAATGTCGACTTACTTGAAGTCATCATTCTCTTTACAAAGCATTAAATGCCTCCTGTAACAAATCCTTGTTAATATCCTTCTCAAAGAATGTCGACCTTCTTTTGGTCCTCATTCTCTCTGGAGACTTTGAAATACACAACATAAAGAAAACACTTGACATGACTATGTACAAATAAATATCTCAAAGCACTCATTGTACTTACACTCATTTAAAGCAAAGAAGTACTAATGTACCTCAAATCATTAATTAGAATAAAGACAAAACTACAACCCAACGTTCAATGTACTATTGTAAGAAATAGACTTTTTACATAAAATATGTATTACCTAAAATATTACAACGACTAGTGTACCCTCTATTCTACTTTTATGGAAAAAGGTATTCTCGAATTTATCTAAAAGATATTTTTTGAAAAGACATAACATTTCACATTTCAAAAAGTTACAATTCCAAAAATGTAACGACTACTTTTTAAAAGCTATATAAACACACTCAAATAAACTATTCAAACATGGAATGGAATAGACGTGTGAGCTTACAACGAGAAAAATTTCTATTCGATATTTGAAAAAAGAGCCTTGAAAAAGAAAGAGAAAAAGGAAAGAAAGAAAAGAGAAAAAGTCAAATCCAGCTCTTTGACAAAGAGTATCCTCTGAGTGACAAACAGAACATTCTGAGAATCCTTCATTCGTGCATTCATATCATTCTGAAGGTTCTATAGGAAGTATTGTAACTCTGTTATTCACTGTATTCCTTCTTTGTTGAAAGAAGTAGACCTCTGTGAAAGAGGGTGTTGCCCTTCTCTGTTGAGAGAAGAAGACCTCTTGGGAAGAGGGTGTGCCCCTTCTTTATTGAGAGAAGAAGACCTCTGGGGAAGAGGGTGTTGTACTATTTATCCGGTGACTCGGATGTTATAGTGGAAAGCTCAAGTGGTTTGCTTGGGGACTGGATGTAGGTCTGGATACTGACCGAACCAGTATAAATTCTGTGTTTTATGTGTTGTGCCTTATTGCTTAATTTTTTATTTTATCGATCATTATCATATTTCACTATTCACCCCCCCCCCCTCTAGTGGAATTTCAGGTTCCTCCATCCTTATTTTGGAGGGTGGAAAATAACTCCGGCCTTCTAGTCATATGTTTGGAACAACCGCTGTCCAATATCCATTTGCTCCTTATGTTGTGTACCTACAACAAAATCAGAAAACAAAGCATTTGACCCCTTTCTATTTTCGGGTCCATGAGAGTTAGTCTTAGGAACCCATATCCATTTGGATTTTGGTTTCCTTTGATAATAAATATTCTTTCTATAAAAGGATTTAGAATAAACATTTCTAGAATAAACATTTCTAGAATAATCATTTCTGGATGCATTTCTATTAGAACTAGAAAGTTTAGTTCTATGAACAAAAGGTTGAGAATAATGTCTTTGATTTTTCACCACGTAGTTTGGTCTATTTTGAGTATCAAAGAAGCTATATCCCAATCCGGTTTTATTAACCGAGCGTCTTTGAGAACCAAGAAGTTTTTTCTAGATTCTCTTGACCATTTGTGAATTTGGTCACTATAGAAAGAAGATCGTTTGACTTTTCTTTAAGACTAAATATTTCATTTTGTAAGAGATTCGTTCTAACTCCAATTTCTTTTATCTCAAGTGCTTGGCAAGAATTTTTCTTCTTGAGATCTTCTATTTCTTGAAGTAACACTTTATTTTGAGAGTCAAGAGTTAAATTTTCAGTTTTTAACTCTTTATTTTTAGAACTAAGACTCTTAAATTTAGCATATAAATCATTAAATGCTTCAAATAACTTATCATAGTCAAATTGACTTACCGAATCTTCTTGTGCTACAAAACACATGTTGGCGACTTCTTCATTAGATTCTTCTACCTTTGACGTACCTTCGTGAGTCACGAGAAGAGTATGCCAGATTTCATTTGCTATAGAGCATTGAGAGATGCGATTGAATTCTTCCTTGTCAACGACACAATACAGCACATTCATAGCTTTGGCATTCAGTGAAGCATTCTTCTTTTCATCATTGGTCCATCGGCTGAAATCAATTGATGGAGTTTGGTACTTTTCTGAAACAACTCTCCAGATATCGAGATTCATGGATTGCAGGAATATTGTCATTCTTACTTTCCAGTATCCATAGTTTGTTCCATCGAAGAGAGGAGGACGAACAGAGGAGCTTCCTTCTTTGTGCTGAGATGTTGTAGTTGCCATGCTAGATGATGGTCAAATCAAAGTAATAGCAAACCTGTGCTCTGATACCAAATGAAAGTGCACTAGGATCGAGGCAACGAGCACTAGAGGGGGGTGAATAGTGCTTTTAAAAATTTCTGCAGAATATTGAATGATTTTGCAAATCTCAAAGCAAACACACAAAGAACACAAGATTTTATCCTGGTTCGGTCTATCCCGACCTACATCCAGTCCCCAAGCAAAACCCGCTTGAGATTATCCACTATCAACCTTGTTAACTACAAGATCACACAGACCATAATCGGTCCCACTTTCAGTAACAATCCTACTGAAAGCAAACAACTCCTTTACACCAAGGAGTCCTTCTTTTTACAGAAAAGAAATAACAACTTACAATACAACCTATGAGCCTTCCTTTTGAATGCAAATGAGATGCAATTGGCTTTTGAGGTTGTTGAAACACTCTACTCACGAATTCACTATCTCTCAAAGTGATTTGAGTGAAAAACTGAAGTAAAAATATCACGTGAGTGAGAAAACAAATACTTGAATGAATAGGAGTGAAAAGCAATAAGTAAATGATTCAAATCGATTGAATTCTTGTTATTTTTTAGTGTAAAATGCACTCATATTTATAGTTAAAGCTTTCCATACGTTGAGGGTATAAAAGGGTGTCAAAACTGTCCATTTCGAATGATCAAAACGTTTGAAAAATGAAAAGACACGCCTTTTTGAAGTTTCAAGAAAACGGCAAAATTAGTCGACTGAAACATCAGTTAGTCGACTAATAGTTAGTTATTAGTAGGCTGACTGTTATCGTCGGTCGACTGATCTGTTAATCGAGCCGTTTGAAAATCTGAACTTTTGAAACTTAGTCGACTTGAGAAAAGTTAGTCGACTAATAATATCATCAGTAGACTGAAAAACCTTTCAGTCGACTGCTGCTAAAAACTTCTGAAAAACAAACATTCTGTTCGGTCGACTGATAAAAAGCATTAGTCGACTGCTGCTAAATTTTCAGAAAACACATGTTCTGTTCAGTCGATTGATAAAACCATTAGTCGACTGCTGCTAATTTTCCAGAAAACAGACATTTTGTCCAGTCGACTGATAAAATCTTCGTTCGACTAATTTGACAAGAATGACTTTTTAGAAAATATGGCGCGAAAGGATTAGTCGACTGGTAAGTCTATTGGTCGACTAATAAACATGAAAATTTAAGAAGAGAGTTTTCTAAAAAGATTTTCAAAAGTGTTTCTTTTAGAAAAGTTTTTCTAAAGACTTTTAAGGTGAAATGCAACCTAAATATGCACTCTAAGTAAGGCTCTTACAAGAATCTAAGACTTTTAAAGAATTAAACATTTGCACACTAGTCTTCAAAGATTCTTCATCGAATTCTTCAATTTCTTCATAGCTTTAGCTGAAATGCAGTTGATTCCACTTGCTCATCATCAAAACCTTGTACTTGAAGTATCATGTATGGCTTCATTGTCGTAAAAGTGACAATCGAAACCAGGACCGCAAGATGTCCCCATTGGATCAAATACTCCAGAGTTTCTTGGAATACATGCTCACAAAAGATATGGTCAGACCTCCGAAGGCGTACTTCACTCTTTCTGCCAACAATAGCAAGGGTAACCAGAAAAATCATGATGACCATTCAGAGGGATCCGAGGACCAAAAAAAAAAGATCTTCAACAATGATAAGCCTCTTCAATCTAGTCCTCAGCATAAAGAGAAAGATCAGGAGAAACTAAAACACAAAGATTGGAGCATTGATCGAAAGTTCACTCCTCTGGACTAGAAGCTCGAGACTGTTCTAGAAAATTTGCTCGCAAAAGACATGGTTCATTTAGCAAAAGTCACTGATCCCCCAGCAATCATGGGTAGGTTCAAAGAACAATTTTGCAAGTTTCATCATGCAATAGGACACGACACAAAAAATTGTTTCGTCCTCAAGAACATTGTCCAAGATCGCGTTGATAAGAATATTCTAGGAGAAAATAAAACAACAGACCAGCCGACTATCCTGGCCAAATCCCTTCAATCCTGCTCTCAGCAGAAGGCAAACACTCAAAAGAAGCCAAAACATGAAGGTTGGACATGTGATCGCCAATTCACCCCATTAGATCAGACACTCGAGAGCATGCTCGAGTATATGTTGGCCAAAAATATGGTCAGACTTCCAAAGGCTGTCGATCCTGCTGTCACTTTGGGAAAATGGAAGAATAAATTTTGCAAATATCATCGAGCATTGGGGCATGACATAGAACATTGCTTTGACTTCAAGAACATTGTGCAGGATTGCATCGACAAAGGATTGCTTGTAAGGGCTGAGTTAGAAGATCAATCAACTATCTTACCTGAACACAAAGAAGAATGATGATACTAATGCTCTCATCCTTTCCATCTTACTTTTGTCATTTTGAAAAGAAGATGTAGCCCCAATTCTTCTATCAGTTTATTTTTCGAGTACATCAATAAAACATCAATTTGCCTTGTTTCTCTTGCAAGATATCTCTCACAAAGAATAACCTCTTCAAAGTCCCTCTAGAATCAATCAAAAGTCAGAAAGCATTCTTCAAATATTAATTACTTATCCTTTCATCTAACCTCTCACTCCCCAGTTATACTGGGGCATTATGTTGAAAATTGTCTTCAAAACATCCTGTATGCAGGCAAGATCAAATAAATCTCTCATTTTGCAGGCATGTGCATCTATTTACATAATTTTGCATTCATTTGCATTTGCATTTGCATGTATTCATTGGCATTGATTTGCATCCATATGTATCGAATTCATTTCCCCTTCAGGTTAAGGGATAAACCTGAGTTGCCCATTCAGGATAAGGGATAAATCTTAAGGCCCTGACAGTTGTTCAAGTCATCGTGAGGGTGAAGACTAAAAATCTTTCATCAGAATCGATTGGTAATTTTTCAAAATCCAGTGTTTGTGCTGGTAATTTTTCAAAATCTAGCGTTTGTACTGGTAATTTTTCTTCAAAATTCAGTGTTCGTACTGGTAATTTTTCAAAATCCAGTATCTATGCTAGTACTCTTTCAAAACTGGTACCCGTGCTGGTATTCTTCTAAATCCTGTTTTACTGGTTGAAACTCTTAAATCTGATTTTGATTTTCTTCCTAGTCAATGTTTCCAAATCCAATTTATATTGGTCTAATTTTCCTTCCTTCAGATCCTAGAATTGGTCTAGAAAATTAGAGTTTCGACTCGAATTTTCTTTCAAATCCAATTCAAATGTCTAGAATTGATCTAGAAAATTAGAGTTTCGACTCAAATTTTCTTCCAAATCCAATTCAAATGTCTAGAATCGGTCTAGAAAATTAGAGTTTCGACTCAAATTTTCTTTCAAATCCTATTTGCTTAGCTTTCCTCTAGAAGTTTAAGTTTTTACTCAAACTTTTCTGCAATTTAGTAATTGGTCTAGAAGATCCAAGTTCTGACACAAATTTTCTTTCAAAATCCAATTCATTTAGTTTTTCCTTGAAGATTTGAATTCTAATTTGAATCTTCCTTCTAAACCCAGTTTAGTACTTGATCCTTCTAAACCCAGTTTAGCACCTGGTCTTTCTAAATTCAATCTTCAAATTAGTCTTTTTACAAAATCTAACCTCGCATTGGTCATTTTACCAGTTCCTGTATGTGTATTGGTTCAATCCTTTCAAATTCAATCTTTATATTCATTCCAATTTCCAAATATTTTGAGAGCGCCAGTCTCTTTCAAAAATCCAAGTCTCAATTTAAAAACAAGGCACATTTTCAAAATCCAGTGCTCGAACTGGTGCATTTCCAAAATTCAGTGCTCGAACTGGTATATTTTGAAAATCCAGTGCTCAAACTGGTGCATTCCCAAAATCCACTGTTCGAACTGGTACTTTTTTAAAATCCAGTGCTTGAGCTGGTACATTTTCAAAATCCAGTGCTCGAACTGCTATATTTTTCAAAACACAGTGCTTAAACTGGTATATTTTCAAAACCCAGTGCTCGAACAGGTATATTTTCAAAATTCAATGTCTATATTGATACATTTTCAAAACCTAGTGCTCGAACTGGTACATTTTCAAAATCCAGTGCTCAAACTGGTACATTATCAAAATCCAATGTCTATGTTGACATATTTTCAAAACCTGGTATTCATGCTGATGTTCCTTTCGAAATTGAGCACTTGTGTTAGTTTTTCACCGGTTGGCCCTGTTAGTCGACCTCTTGGGTTCAGTCTTCATGCTGATCATCCATCAAAATTCAAGTTTTGTACCAATTTCGGCCCCCAAGCCACCCAATTTTCAATTCCGACCTTCGGGTCACTCAATTTCCAAATTCCCAATTTCGACCTTCAGATCATCCAATTTTTAATTTTTAATTTCTAATTTCTAATTTCCAATTTCCAATTTCCAATTTCCAATTTCTAATTTTCAATTTTCAATTTCCAATTCCAATTTCAACCTTCGGGTCAATCAATTTCCAATTTCGACCTTTGGGTCAATCAACTTCCAAATTCGATCTTTGGGTCATTCAAATTCCTATTTCCAAATTCTAATTTCCAATTTCTAATTTCGACCTTCGGGTCAATCAATTTCCAATTTTGACCTTCAGGTCAATCAATTTCCAAATTTCCAATTTCTAAATTTTAAATTCCAATTTTCAATCTCCAATTTCTAATTTCGACCTTTTTGGTCACTCAATACCAATTTCAATCATTTGCTCTTGCGAGAGACCCTTTTTACAGGGAGAGTTCAAGGGAGCTTGTTCTTTTCACATGTTATCATTTGTTCACTTAGCCCCTTTTCAGGGAGAGTTTAAAGGGACTCGTGTCTTTGTGAACCATTTGCAAAACAAATTTCCAATTTCATACAAGGAACCCTTAGTTCAGGGATAGCTTCGACGGAAGCTCGCTTTCCTTGTGACTCCAATTTCATACTAGGTCACTTCATCATGAAGGACCCTCTTTTCAGAGAGAGTATGATGGACTCGCTCCTTCATGACCAATTCACCGACCTCACCATTACCGACCCCCTTTCCATAAGAGAAGCCTAATGTTAGGAAGTTTTGACAAAAGCTTATTTTCTCTTTGAAAGTTTGTTTTGCAAACACCTTCTCTTCAGTAAAGAAAGGAGTAATTTCTATTTCCCATTTCTGAATCTTCTCCTTTGGGGAAAGGAGAAGAAAATTTTTTGTCATGGATGCGCGGAGTCGCGCTTCAAATGCTCATTTTCACGAAGGATTTAAAGAACATTTTGCCAATTTGTCATTAAAATATTTGTTGATTTCAAAATCTTTATCACAAAAAAATTATTACCTCAGAATACTTTCAGTATTACTTCCGAAAGGACAAAGCCTTCGCAAAGAAGAATTCAAAATTCAAACTCTTTCTATTGACCAACCAAAAGAATGAAGAATAAATCCTCGATATAGCCAGCAAAGAAAATTCAATGTTGTTGCAAAGCCATAAGTGATCGGTATTGATCACAGTCAATGACACATTTTTAAAGATCATTCTTGGAAAATAAGGTAGTTAAAATATCCTGGGTGATACAGAAAAATCTATTCAATTTCTATATCTCCTCAATAGTTTAAGCTGCAATTAAATATCTTCAAAAGGGATCTCTCAATTGTCGTCAAGATGAAGACGAATTATGCGAGTTAGACCCCCGGGGCCAAAGAAGATTTGGATCATCTCCAAGATGAAGGAGTTTGTGACGAATCCTTGCAGGGAAAGTTCAGATTACAGTCAAGATGAAGGCGATTGCGATGAGACTCTCGACAAACCCTAAAAGATATTTAATTTTTGCTATCATCAAGAGATTTTCAACCAAACAGCCAATACCGTCAAGATAATCCCTGAGGAAAAGAAGGATCGAAACATCTCTGAGATGAAGGAGTTTGTGACATACCCTTCCAAAAAAAAAGAGAGAAAAAAGTCAGGACATCTCCAAAATGAAGGATGATGCAATCCCCAAGAAAACCCAAGAGAGCTCCAATTCTACCAAAAAAAAAAAGAAGTGCAGAAAGATCATCATGAGAAAAGAATCCCAGGATATCAAACTGCCGAATTTGCCAAAAATCTTCTTTAATTTTGTGAAATTCTATTATCAATATTCTTTTCACCAATTGCTTTCACAATAAGGATTCTTTCTTTTTCGCTCATATCAATGAAATTGATAACTTCCTTAAAAGAAAGCCAATTGCGAGTAATTTGAATTCGAATATTGATTCTACGAAGTCAAGCCCAGTTGGAGGTAATACTTTAGGTAGAAAAGAGAGAATATTTTCAAAACAATGTGCATCACTTTCAACCATTTTGAATCAACAACAAATTTTCAACATTTTGACAATATTTTCTAGCTATCCTGGCATGAAGCGAGAGCTTGAGGTTCATCTTTGGCACATCCTGACATCATTTGTTATCCCTTTTAGGACTTGATAGCAGAAGTTTTCAAGATTTCTTCCCTTCTTTGGTATAATCTGAGCGCCTGGGTTCTCAGATTCGCACACTTCCCTATGTCCCCACTGTCCTACCATAGACAGTCCAATTTCGGCTTGAGGTTAAGCCACCAATGATTTTCTCGCAAAAGGTCATCAATTTCAAAAGTTATTTAGACTCAGCAATGAGGGGCCCAAAATCAAACCCTTTTTCAAGCTTTAGGGACCCCAATTTCATCCTTTTGCAAAACCCCCATCGAATTCATTGTGCGGAAGTTCGAAGGTTCCATCATGGGTTCTTCTTTCGAGAATCCCATCATTTTCATTCCCGGTCAGGTTAAGGGTTAAACCTGAGCCTCATTCTGATAAGGTATTTCATTTCTCAGTCAGGTTAAGGGTCAAACTTGAGCTTCGTTTCTACACGAGGTATTGTAAACACCCCAAATTTTCACTCACCTCCCCAACATCTCCACCAACCATTGTGAGCCATCCTTTAGGATTATCGGAGGGCAAAATGGTCATTCTCTGAGCTTGAATCCTGCAAAACTCTAGATTTTATCCCTGATTCTCAAAATTTTCTTATTGTTTTGCTCATAATCATCTCCAGTGACAAAATCGCGAAGTCTTATTCACATCAAGAGATTGAAATCTCCAGTTCTTCATGCAGTATGAAATCCTCCAAGACATGTCATTGCATATCATCACATGAGCATTTTATATCACTGCACGACACAACATGTCATTTCAAGGTTCAAAACTCCTGGTTTTCAAAACTCTCAATCCAGATTTGAGTTTTTAACTTTTCAAAATTGATTTTAAACCCCTTGGGACTTCAAAATTGCCAACTCTTCCCATTTTATCCCAGGACTCTGAATCTCAAAAGATTTTCTCAGGAAAACAATCTGGATTGTTTTCAATATGGATTTTTAAATTTTATCAACTGGATCGGCTCTGCTCTGAAGAAGGAGACGAAGCTTTGAATTTAGCAATTTTATCTCAGATTTTACCCTTTTGTCAGCAATTTCAAATATCATTCTTTTACAAAATCGTCCATAGGGGCCACCTCTTTTCAAAATTTTCGCAATTAGGCCAAGTATTTCTTATTTGCCAGTTAGTCTAGGTTTTTATGAAAATTCTAAAAAGAGGTTTTACTTTCTTGCTTTTATTTCAATAAAGAAGCGATGTGGGGTCCACCCTAAGGTGGCGCCACATAGGCCTTCCTTTTGTAAAACTTGAATTTTGAAAAACCCAAAAATATAGGAGCCTTGTCTCTGAATTGGCGCCACTGGGCCCTTTCTCTCTCCTTCCATTTCTCTGCCATGTGTCAGTGTGGAGTTCACCCAGAAGTGGTGCCACATGTCACTTTCTCTCTCCTTCCATCCTCTACCATGTGTCAGTGTGGAGTTCACCCAGAGGTGGCGCCACATGCCACTTTCTCTCTCCTTCCATCCTCTGCCATGTGTCAGTGTGGGGTTCACCCAGAGGTGGCGCCACATGTCATTATCTCTCACCTTCTATTTCATTCCACGTGTTAGTGTGGGGGTCACTCTGAGGTGACGCCACATGTCATTCTCTTTCTCTCTTATTCACTTGCCACAAGGCAATGTGGGACCACCCTGAGGTGGTGCCACATGGCCATCCCTCCTTCCTCCAGAACCAACCAAGTTTGAATTTCAAATAAGCCTGAGGTGGCGCCATCTGAGATGCCTCCTCCTGCAGCCGACACATGTCCAGCTCTCCCTTCTCCAGAAAAAGCAGAATCCCCCACCTTCTGAGGTGGCGCCATCTCTGAAAAGAGCTCTCCTCAAAAATAACTCTGCAGCTTGCTTTTAGGAAAAGGCAAAACCAAAATTCAATAGATTTCTGAGGTGGCGCAATATGCTTCCTCTGCTCCTTCCCTCTAACACATGGCAGTGTAGAGCCACCCTGAGTTAATGCCACATGTCCATCTCTACGTCCTCCATAAAAAGCAAATCCCAAAGAGGGCCCACACATAGGTGGCGCCACTTGAGAAGAAGCTGCAGAAAAAATCAATCCAACCTCATTTCAAAAAATTTCAAATTCTGCTGAGGTGTCTTATTTACAAAATTTACATTTTATTTATTTCAAAAATTCCAAGGTGGCATCCTCTGAGATGGCACCACATGGAGGGTCCAGATTCATTCTGCTTGAATTTCAAAATCCTCCCAGAAATCTATAAATACCCTAGCCCATGCCCAGTCCAGAGGAGGACTTCTTCTTTTTGGATCTGGAACCCTGGATAGCGCCCTCTCTCATCTCAAGCCCCCCCTTGGAGAACCCCTCAATTCATTTTTCATCTTCATTCTCTGACTTCCTCTGCACCTCTCTGGAGTCCATCCTCAAGGAGCCATCCCATAGTCGCCTGTCTCTGAATCTTCAAAACAACAAAAGAATACAAGGTAAGATCCCATTTGAGTTGATTCTATTGAAATAATGCTCTTGTTTCAATTTGCATACTCAATCCCATGGATTTTTCATTTTAAAGAAAGGGTTCGTCCGAATGATGGATTGAACAATTCCCATAAAATGACATATATTAAGTAGGATCATGCTTTCTTGATGATTTTTTAGCATTCATGCATTAGTTAGGTTTAGTTTATATTTTATTTTGTTAATTTAGCATATTTCATGAGTTAATTAGATTTTTTTAGTGTTTATATCAAGCCTGCTTAAAATTTGTATGTCTTTGTTTTTGTTAGTCAGTCCATGCGTCATTTTATGTTTTTATTTTTTTCCTAAAATGCCAAAAAAATCATATTACGTGACCATAAATGCCCCTGATATTTTGCAAAAAAATCAGAGTTGTTTGAGTGAATTTGCTTTGTTTAAAATTCGAAATGCCAAGTCGGGTTTTATGACCCGGGAAACGCTTAGGACATTGGATCTCAACTTGTAAAATCGAGATCTCCCTCATGGAAGATCTGATTTCAGATCCGAAAAATACCCTAACTTGGGATTAAGTCTAGTATTTAATCTGATTTCATCAGATTTTTTCTAATTTTTTTTGCTGTCTGAAAAAAATCCGGAAGTTCAGGACACATGTCAGAGCCTAATTTGAGTCTCTGAGACTCTGGATCGACTGGTTCTCTCTGAATATAGCTCCAAATCCAGAGCTGTAAAAAGATAACTTTATGTTCCAAATGTTCTCGGTTTGATTCTGAAATTTTGCAATTTTTAGGATAGTCTGCATTCTATTTTCGTATTTTTTATTTCGGTCTCCTGTTTTGGTATTTATATCTGCTCTTCGGGTTTATGCATGCATCATCATATTTTTATTTCCCAGCCAGTTAGTCAAATGTCGAATCCATACAAAAGCAAGTTTTTTATGCATGTTAGTAGTTCCCCTTTTAATTTTCAGAAATTTTGGTGGTCGATTATTATTTTTTATCCATTTTTATAGCAGATCTTATTAATTTCAATCCCGTCAGAATTAAATCTTTGCTACCGAACTCACCGTAGGTCAAATCCCAAAGCTGTAAAAGCTAAAGATGTTCATTTTCATGTCCTTTAGCAGCCTGCAAAATATCAAACATTTCTATGGTAGATTTCTGTATTATTTTGTTAAATGCTATGTTTGGTTCGTACCCGTAGGCGAAATTTGCTTATTTTAGGGTTTTCTTTGAGATTTTGCATTTAGGCCATGTCATTCCATGCATTTTATCATTCTATGTTGTTCCTAATGTTAGAGGGATGCTCTCTACCGAATTTGGCATGATTTAAGAACCGTTTAATGACCGTTTAACTGTATCATCAAATCAGGGTTCCCGCGGGACCCTGATCCAAGCGAAAAACAAGCGAAATTCATTATTTTGGCCAAATTTCAAATGTTAATTCTGATTTTTACGGTCCCATCATATTTAGTAGCATGTCATCATGCATTTCATCATCGTTTGATTCCATTTGCATTTTAAAATCCCCAAATTTTGTCAAAACTCCTTTAAAAACCCTGATTTTAAAGGTATAACCTCAATATTAGGGGTATTTTGGTTATTTTGACCACGATTCCGAATTTCAAACTATTTATTACCTAATTTTCATGCATTGGCATCATTCAAATATTAAGGAAGTATGAAAATCGGGTTTATATCCAACTCAATCCAATAATTTCAGGATATTATTAGAAAATCTTGGAAAAACCCACATATTTGAGTTAACCCCATTTCAAGCTTGGCAGGGACATTCAAAGGAAGGAGCTGGAATCTGCAATTTTCCTTTTATTTCATTTTATTTAGTGATGTAATAATTAAATAAAACTTTGGAATAAGAGATTTACTTTTCTGCTTAGATTAGGATGCATATCATATAGTTTGAATTTCTGCAATATCCTCATTATGTGATTCATGTATTTTATTTAGAAGATCACTGTGTATGAACACGAATGACACGTGCACCAACTCTTAGGGAGTTGATGAACTCGGTGGAGTCCATATTTATGGCCCTAGTCGGAATATGGACGAGACCCAGATTCAACATCTTTCTACTAGTCACACAGAGCCTACACTCTTAGGCTATCTTCCAAAATTCATTGCATATCTTCAATTTTACAAAATATTTTAGAATTAACTAAGTAAATTACAAGCATATTTACGACCATAGTTGGAATATGTGGTAATCTTACCTTAGTTTAATTTTAAAATTGCATATTTTCCTGAAAAGATGTTTTCATAAAAAGACATGCATTCATTCATGATAGTTTGCATCATGAAATCATATGCTTTTCCTTCTGATAAAATAAAAAAGATTTTTTTCCAAGAAAATCGATTTCTCACAGATATCCTGCAACCTCTTTAAAATATGGTTTTCTCAAATATTTGAATGTTCCATTCTTAAAGGAGTTTTCTAAGAATTCTCAACTACTTTCCAAAGTCCAAAATCGTTTTCAAGTCCTTAAGGCTATACTTCTCAGAATTTCAATTTCCTAAGGCGTGATTCCCTTTCGCAAAAGGAGTTTTCCTATGAATCTTCAATCATTTTTCGAAGGTGATTTTCAAAGCTGGAGTTTTCTTGACAAATATTTTCTTCAAGAGTTGTCTTTTTTCAAGAATTCTTTCTACTTTTCCAAGGATTTCCATCCATTCATGATTTTTCCACATCTTCAAAGGCTTTCTTAAGATTTTAAATCCTTTTATCAGGATTTTCCTTGAGAAATCGATTTCCATCATCTGCCTTAGAAACATTTTCCAACTCCAAAATATTTTCTAAGCATACATCATGTTTTCCAAACTGCATGTTACAAAATTCCATAGCACATGCCTGAATTATCTGTGCATTTGGGATAGAACACGATTTTGGTAATTTAGCTAAGTCAAGCACACATTTGATCCTTGGTTCGTTTACCCCTGTTAAAGGCGGCATGAACGGTCAAACCTCGTACCGACAGGTCGAGTCCCATTCCATAGAATATTCCCCACTATTTTCAAAACGGAGGTGAGTATTTCAAAACAATTTTCAAAACTCTGGTCAAGTTTGACTCGCGGAAACGTTTTTCCCTTTCTCCAGCAGGGAAGGAAAAAATTTTGCGACGATAACAGGTATTTCTCGTCCCATCCAGGTTAAGGGCAAAACCTGAGTCTCACTTCTTTGAAGTAAATTTTCTTCTTTATTCTCCTTTTCATATCTACCATTCTCATCAGGGTCAATCTTCATATACAATTATATCCTTCTAACTGGGGCATTTTTATAGCCCAAATTTGGTGTTTTTTTTTTTTGCCACTAAGCTCGTCTTAAGGCCAACTTAGTAGCAAAGAGGGGCATCTGTAAACACCCCAAATCTTTCTCATCTATTCTCAAACACACCTCTCGTGCAGTGCCAATCCTGGTAGGTCAGTGTAGGAGTCAAACCCCGAGTCTATTTCAGAAAATCACCACTTTACCCATTTTCACTAGAAAAATTACTATTTTACCCCTAAGTCATCCCGGACTCTAGTCAGTCGGAGTCAACCAAAATCGTTGGTCAGTTCAGAACAGTTAGAATGTCAGTCATTTCTAGCTCGCCCGAGCTCACAATGAACAAACCATTTCCATTTCTGACCATTCTTGCCAAAATGAGATCATTTCTCCAAGAATGAGCTCATTTCTCACTCAAATCCAAGCCAATTGTCTCTGAGTCAGTCATTCACAATCAATCATATTCCCCAGAGTCTAGCTTGAGCTCATCAGAAGTTCAAGTGCTCCAATTTCAGTTCAAAACTATTTCCAAGGGTCCAGGAGCCCATTTTAGTTTGTTTCAGCTCTTTCAGCTAAAATTGAACTGAGTTCAGTCAGTTGAGCTAGTGTTTGAGCTTCGATTTTAGTTCATCTCAGTACTACTGACCTTTGTTCTAGCTCAAACCCAACTCAGATTCGTAATTCACTTCAGTATAGTGACCATTTCGTGCCATTTCTCTAAAAATGATAGTTTTTCTTGAAAATTTAGTCGGAAAGGTCAGTTGAGTCAGTGTCTTGTTAGTTTAGTTGAGTTCTGAAACCCTAGAACCCATCTCAATCTAGTTCATTTCAGTTCAATCCAGCTCAAACCTCAATTGTCAGTGTCACTCTGGCCCGATAGAGCCCGAAAACCATTTCTTGAATCATTTTGCAAATTCTATCAATTTCAACACTTTTTGAACTGGTACAAGTGTTAATTAAAGTCCAATATCCAAAAAATTTCATTCAGGGCCTGCATTTTGCATAGCATTTCGTGTCATTTCTTATCATTTTGTATCGTTCCTTGGCATTTCATAACATTTCATCACATCTCATTTCATTTTCGAATTCCAGAACTCCAGTTTTATAAATTCCAATCCAGATTGAGTTTTAAAAGTTTTCAGAAATCAATTTCAAACCCTGGATTTCCAAAATTAACATTTTTACCCCCGAGATTCTAAATTTGGAAATATTTTCTCGAGAAAAACAATCTGGATTTCTTTCAAATTCAAATTTTTAAATTCTAAACTGGATTTGCTTCGCAACGGGGTATTGAACTTCAAATTCTGAGCTCGTTTCAAAAATTGCCAAAAATAGCTCATTTCATCGAAAATCTTTTCTTAAAAGACCATTCTACCCCTATGATCCTCAAAATGAATTTCAAAATTAGAAAATGAGTCCGCTCTGAGATGGCTTCTCCATTTACATGTTCTTTTTAAATAAAAAAAAAGAAATCTTTTTATGCTATTTGCTTTTCCTTTTTTTTTATTATTTTTATTTTTTATATTCGTGGGACCCACCAAGGTGGTCGAACAAGCCTCCATCCCCCATTTCTCCTTTCTTCCTTTTCTTTCCTTCTCCTTCTTTCTTTTCTTTCCTTTCTTCTTTCCTCTTTTCCTTCTTTCTTTCTCTTTTCTTCTTTTCTTTCTTCCTTCCTTCCCTCTCTCCTTGGTCCAACCCACTCACGTATCACCTTCCCTTCTTCTTCTCCTCTTCTTCCTTTCTCTTCTCCTTCTTATTTCCTTTTCTTTCTTTTCCTTCTTCTTTCCTTCTTCATTCTCCTTTCTTTCCTTATTTCTTTCCCTCCTTTCTTCCTTTCCTTTTCCCATGGTCTAGCTATCTTAAAACCCCTATTTCTTACTATTCCCCAAGTAACATACTTGAACCCATCTCAACAGCCAGCTCTGTCTTTCCCTCTCCCTTGCCTTCAACCTATCCCTCATCAACCCTATCTCTCTATCTCTCCCTCTTTCTATCACTTATAGTTTTTTTTTCAGCTTGTGAACACCCCAAATTTTCCAAAAAATTCCTTCTTTGCCCCTGACCTCCTAAACAATTGGGTCAATTTTCAACCAAAATTCCATTCATTTCTTGGATTCACTGGAATCCAAACTCAATTTTTATGCTTGACCTAATTTTTGATCCAAATCAGACCCGGATCCATGCTGGAATCCTAATTTTCAAATTTAAACCAATCTTACAATTTCAAAAACAAATTTTTTATAAAATTGCTTCAAATAACTCATTTGGGTCCTGATTGCTAAAACCCACACATTTTCAGATTATCTTAAAAAAAATGCAGAAAAGAGTAGCTTTATTGACTTATTGAAATCCCTTTTTGCTAAAAACCTTATTTGAAAAACCATTTTATAAAAAAATCCTTTTGAGGGAACCCCTTTTTTGGAAATTAGGGAAAATTATAAATGAAACCCTCCTCTTTCTTCCAAACCCTCTGTGATCATCGCAAAATTTTTCCTCTCGTAATACTCTCTCTCTTCCTTCTCTTTTCCTTTCCAACCTCTTATTTTTCCTCATTTTTGAAGGGAGAAAGATAAAAGACGGAAAGAAAGAGAGAAGAGAAAAGAAAGAGAAGAGAAGAGGAATTCTTTTGCGGGTCTCACTTGACCTTAATTTTGAAAATATTTGAAATAACTTGCCTCCGTTTTTGAAATATTTGCGGGAAAACTGGGAGACGGGATCCGCTCGTCAGTACGTGGTTCGACCGTTCCTGGCGCCTTTACCAGGGGTAATCGAACCAAGGGTCGAATTAATGCCTTTTGCTTTGCTAAGAAATTATCTAAGTATTTATCCTAAGTCTAAAAATGCACAATGAATCATGTTTGTGCAAATGCAAAAGATGTATGCTCTTTTGAAAATATTTTGAAGAATTTCCAAGTGAATCTGATAAAGTGAAGAAATGATTTCTAACTTAGAACTTAAGATTAAAGTTCTAAGTCTTTAGAATAATCATGAGCTTGGGAAAAATAATTTTGGATTTTGGAAAATGATTTTGAAGTTTTTTAGATAAAAGGAATGTTCAAAGTCATTAATGGACTTTGAATCAGAATAGAAATGGAATTTGAATAAAAAGGAAAGATAGAATTTGGGAAATTTGGATAAAATTGAGAAATGAAATTTATTTAAAAGTTAGAACTTCAAGATGAAATCTGAATCCAAGATCTGGATTTTGAATAAGGTTCAAGGTTGAATTTTGAATCTAGGATCTGAAATGAGAATTTGATTTGAAATCTGGAATGAAAATGGAATTGGCTTCAAGATTTGGAATCCAAGAAGGTATTTAGATCTAAGATCTGAGATCCAAGATGGGGTTGGAAGATGGAGTTGGATCTGAAGTCTGAGATCCAAAGTAGAATTGGATTCTGGATTCCTAGAATTGGAATTTGGATCTGAATCTGAGATCCAAAGTAGGGTTGGATTCTGGATCCTAAGAATTGGAATTTGGATCTGAATCTGAGATCCAAAGGTAGAATGAGGATATGGATCCTAAATGAAATCTGGATCTGTGATTGGAGATCCGAAGTGAAATAAGGATTTTTGATCCTAAATGGGATTTGGATCTGTGATGGGAGATCCAAAGTGGAACGGAGTTTTATACTTGGAAATCTGGATCCAAGTTGAGACTAGGATTTGACTTTGGATTTGGGTTTTGAGAAGTCCAAATAGGACCTTTAAAGATGGATCTGGGTTTTTAGAAACCCAAAATTTAAGTTTTTAGATTCAAATCCAAAAAGGGGGGCGGGGGGGGGGGGGGGGAACTTGATTTTAAAATCAGAAGATAACTTCAAAGTTAAATTGAACTTTGAAATTGAATTTTGAATTGAGTTGGAATTTTGAAGTTTGAATATGAAATGATTCTAAAATTCCAAAGTCAAATTGGACTTTGAAATTGAGATAGATTTGGAATTTTGAAATAGAAATTTGAAGAAAGAGGTTCAAAATCACTTGGGTTTTTGAAAAGGAATTTTGAAAAATGATGCAATTCTACCTTAAATGATGAGATGAATTTAAAGATTTTTGAATTTGGAATTTTGAAAAGCTATCCCATTCTTTAAATGAATTAAAATGAAGTTGAAGACATAATACATTCCTGACTATGGTCATTGAATGTATTATGTAATAACTACATTTAAATTCAAGTGAAGAATGAAATACATTTTTGGTGCTTTTACAGAATTTAAAATGAAATTAACTCTCAATATACCCTGACTATGGCCATTGGTATATATTTTGAGTTAATTTTAAGTTAAATTCTAATAAAAGGAGAAAAATATTTAAGGAAACATGATGAGTTTTGAAAATGGATCCAGTGCGGATCCAGTGTTATTTCGTAAAAGATAAAAATACTAAGTTTTGTCCACACCCTGACTATGGCCATTGATGTGGATCATCAACTTAGGATTAATTTACCTCTTACGAAATAGTGCACGTGCCATTCGTGTTTCACCATTGTGAGAATTTGAGAAATGAAGGCAAAATGCATGAAAGCAAGCAATTTAATGGTATTTACAATGCTCATTCATTCTATTTAAAACAGGAAATATAAATTCTCATTAGGATCTAATTGTTACAAGCTTTGAAAAAATAAAAATTCCTAGTCTAAGTATGGTTTTAACAATTTTTGCAGATTCTTGCAAAACCGAGTTAACATGGAAGAATATTGCAAAATAGGGAGGCAAGCGAAAGATATCCTGGTATGCACAGGGCTAAATAAAAAAAAAATGCATGTATTGCTCATATGCAAATGAAGGAATGCAGGAAATGTGCTATATGTGAAGTATGTACATGCTGTTGTGACAAAGAGTGATATTTGGAATGTATATGCTAGGCAAACAAGGAAATATATAAGTGATATCCTAATTGAAGTAATTGTCAATTAAGAATTAATTCAAGATGGCACCACAGACTAATGATGCAGACTGCTGATGCATGTGATGCTAAAACACATGCTAACTCATGTCGCTTATACTAACATACTTATTTAACTAGTTCTTTGACTGACACTCTAATCCCAACAAGCAATATGCGTTAATTTGCACTCCAGGGTTAGCTCACCTAATGTTGACATACCATTGACACAGGGTCATTCCCTTGAAAGAAGTCTGAAAAACATATATATTTAAACAGAATATCAATGCCATGATTCTTTGCTGACTCTAGATGTTAATTCAAAGAACTTTCAATCATAATTTTGGGGGAAGATGGTGATTGGCAGTAGGACTTTTCTGTAAAAATTGTGACAAATTTATAATTTGCACTGAGATCACACCATGAGCATCAAATGGAAAGGGATTTCAATCAAATGAAAAATCATATGTAACTACAGCTCAGAGCTCAACTTCAGAATGATCTGTATCAATAGACAATGTAATGACATATTATGAATGTCGAGATTTGAGATAAAAAAAAAATGCATATCAGTATATAGGAATAACATTCAGTATAAAGTTTGATGAGAGAGTGTAATGAAACTTGGTTAGCAGAACAGACTTACCTCTCCAGAGGATGGATGGGCTGCAGGGCCCGATTTTATAACGGATACTAACAAACGCCCAGATGGGATTATGATCCTCTGCACTTCCCCAAAAACGTAGGCATACGCATCCTGACAAAAGGTCCAACAGCTTCTAAGTCTGATAAACACTTTAGTAGATCATTGACTATGCGATAGTACTGAATGAGCCTTCTGGTTCAGCAAAATCTATCAAACTCTTGCTGAGAGGGCGACACAGGGTATATTCCTGATGGGCAGGGATCCAGAAATCCTCTGGCGTTATAAGCATTGTAATGCATATGGAACAAACGCAACAAATGAGGGTGGATCACTTATGAATAAGACAATAATGATGTGTATTAAGAATCCACATAAACAGATAATGCAGAAAATAAATGGATGTACAAAGAATGAATATGGTATGGGAAATCACCAGCATAACACAGGGGAAATTCATGTTGCTTTACCTTACCTGAAGAATCTTAGTTTGGGCAAAAACATTCCATCGACACATCCTATTGCATGGTGACTCATGAACAAACGATCATATATTCAAGAACTCATATTCATGATTTGATCATGTTGGCATGCATGATGAATTTGAAGGGACCCCCCTATTGGCTGGAGGGGTCTGAACGAGGTCTGTAATGCCACTCAGATCAAATAGATCAAGAGTTGTGTACTCAGATAAATCACGCCCTGCGTTGTGGCCTTACTTGCAGAAAACATAAAGAAAAGCATATCCACAGTGAAGGCATGTTAAAGAGGGGTATAAACATACAATAATGAAGCATAACGAGAGAAAATTTATACAAAATGAGTGATTCATGCTGTAAACCAAACTAATTGTGTGATCATGGATGAAGGGGGATAAAAATCAATGCCAGTGCTCTGTGAAATGTGGGGATATTTAGAATTGACTGATACAAATTTTGGTAATAGTAATGGTAACATCTGGTGATTTCGAAAACTGGTTTCATAAGGAAATGAGAGGCTGATGAAGCATTCAATATGTCACGAACAAAGAAAAAAAAAAACAGTGATTGCTATCAAAGCAAAGGATCAAACATCGACCAACATTTGTGGTTGAAACAGGAAATCAGAAAAAGAAAAAAAGAAAAAAAAAATAGGATAAGGAAATGGTATCTAATAAAAAAAAGAAAGAAAGAATTACGATCATCTAGATCAACTACCAATCCAGATGAAAATAGAAGTTCAGGCTTTAGCGGATGACCAAAACAAACAGGGATCGCAAATGGGGAAAAAAAAAATAATACAAATAAGAAACGACAAACAAATATTTGATTGAAATCATTCAATAAGTATTACAGGAAATGTTGGAACGATTGCTCCATTACTGTCGCACAGAGGTGGGTTGATGTTTCATAAGCAACTCAACACCACCGGAAGTGCGTAGATGGGGCCAAATAAAACAACAAAATAAAAAAAAGAATTAGAAGAGAATAAAAAATACAGGAGATGAATGCTTACTGGACCGTTTAGCCGAAGCAGAAGAGGGGCTTCGAAGCTTACTCGGTCTGGTATTGATATCCCTTCTGGATGTTGAAGATGGGTCCGATTCTGGCTTCGTTGCAGAGATATTCAACCTCCAGTCACTTAGAGGGGAGCACCAAGGAGGAGGAGAGTCGGTTGTATGAAAACAGAGATGCTGTAGAAGTGGCACCGTGACGGAGGAGAAGGTGAGAGGGTGAGAAGCGATGTAGAGAGGAAAGAGAAGGTGCAATGGTGGGGTGATAACGGATGATGAAGAAAGGGCCCTGCGTGCCCTTTTAAGGGAGGAGAGGAAAGTTCGTGAAGGGGTTTTAGGGTTGTTAGAGATGGGTGGCTCGGGAGGAAAAATGGAGGAGTGCGATGGAGGAGAGATAGGGTTTCGGTGCCTTGTGAATGGAAGCCGAGAAGAGAGAAGCCGGAGTGAGGGGGCCCCTTTTCGCCCTCTTCCTTCCTTACGAAGGTTTGTAAAACTGATCATGCATAATACTTGCATTTTATTAATAATTATTTATGCATGATCTGTGTTAAAATCGATCTAAAAACCCATTTTTATTGTTAGTTCTGAGAAATTGCATTGAATTGAATTTTATCAGAAATTCGTATTTTTCAAAGCTTTCTCTGCATATATTTTCTTTAGTGTTTCTATTATAGTTAGAATGTTTTAATCATAGTTTAGTTTGCTTAGGTTTTTTAATTTTTAGGAAGTTTGTTTGTTTGTTTTTAGACAATAAAAGTTGTTTTACTAAAATGGGTCTTTTGAAAAATATGGAAAATTGTGTACTTGTTTTGAAAATTTTCTTTTACCCTAATTTAGTATTATAAGTAATCTTCTACAGCAAAAAAAAAAAAGACGTCTCTCTCTTTGGGATTGACGCCTCTCTCTCTCTCTCTCTCTCTCTCTCTCTCTCTCTCTCTCTACCTTCAGCCGGTTTTTCTTTTTCTTCTTCTTCTTCTTTCTAGCCAGCGGGTTCCTCTTCTTCCTTCAGCAAAAGGGAGGCAACGTGAAAATCTGATATAGGGAGAGACCGTTCTTCCCTCAACCAGTCCAGCCGATCCACTCGGTAACTTCTTCTCCCCTCTTTTTTTTACGTGTTCAGAATAGTTTCTTATTTTTTTTGCTGAAAAGAATAAAAAAAAATCATATCCTAAATTCTGCGTAAATTGTTTCCTTCTTTTGTCTTTAGGGTTAATGTGTGTGGTGTGTACCGTATAGTTAGATCTACATGGTATACAGTTTCTTTGTTTTTTGTCTATCAAAATTTAAAAAAAGAGAAAAAAAAAAGGGTAGCAACGTGTTTGATCTTTTATTTTGATTCCTTCTCAACGGTCGGCTCAGTCTGTGCATATAGTGTTAGGTTCAGCAATATTTTTTGGGCCGGTAGTTTATTTTGCTTCATTGTGTTTGTTTTATTCATTCTTGTTCAACGTTTTTGTTTCTGTAGGTTCAGCATCTTTGTTTTACAACGTGATTCAGTTTAACATCAGCATTTTCTTAAGTCAATAACATAGTTTAGTCGATACATGCTTAAGTGCCTTAGCTTTTAATTTCATTAGTTATATGTTTCAGCCATTTATTCCTTAACCAACGTTTTAAGCAATTGCAGTTAACAGATTTTTATGTAGGTAAGGTTATTTGATTTTTACATAAGTTAGTGAATCATACTTTAGGCAGATTCAAGTAACGTTTTAGCCTTCTTTTTGTTGCTTCCTATTAACGGGTTTTGTTTTGTCAACTAGTGCATTGCCTGTAGCGATAGCTTAGGGTAGTTTTATTTAGTTAGTTTATATTACATTGAACTCACGTGATTTGTTGTAGGGTTATTGAGCATGCATATGTAGTCAAAAACAGGGTAGCTGATTGCTATGTTATCATTGCATTGACATATGTTTTATCATAGTTGGGTCAAACATATATTTGTGTTTTATTTCCAGATTCTATTAGTTTATATTCATCTTCCTTACAACATAGAAGTTAGACTGAATTAGTTTATTTTGTCATTCATTAGTTAGTTAATAATTTTTGTTATCTTGCACATAGTTAATAAGTAGTTTTAATCAATTCGGGATTAGCCAATTAGGGTAATTTACCTTCAGCCAATTTTTAGTTCTCATTCATGTCATTACTTGTTAATATTAGTTAATAGGTTCAGCTGATTACCTTCTTGATTTTTTTTAATTCACTTTAGTTAATCTATTGCTTCTTGAATTAGTTAAGTTTAGCTACTACAATTGTTTTCTTGATTTTTTTAGTTAGTTAGGTAGTTTTGCTACTCTGGCTTTTAGTGTAGGTTGTTACATGTTCGTTCATAGTTCAGTTCATGTTTAGTTTAGTTTAGTTAAGTCAAATCCTGTTTGTGTTAAATTTTTTGTCATTTGTTAGGAAATTCCTAGTTAGTCTTCCTCGTACTGCTTTTTGTTTTGTTTTTGTGTTTTGCAGGAAAGCATTTGGACGTGCGAGAGAAGTGATCTCGAGCTTCTAAAGAGCCCTCTGAGGTCCCCTCAAGTGACCCTTAGACCCTCAGAAAGGTCCTTAGAGAGCCCTTAGAAAAGCAAAAGTTCAAGAAAACATACATTACCTCAAGAAGGGACAAGAAGACTCGAAGCACTGAAGCCTTTCTTTTCTTTTTAGATTAGGGTTTTATTTTATTTTATTAATTGGGTCTGTAATAAAACCATTTATTTATTTTGTTTAAGCCCTCTGTGTAGGGCCGTACTCTCGTAGTTAATTATTTAATTAATTCTTTTTATTTTGGCAATAAAGAGTAGTTAGATTGTGTGTTTGAATACGAAGTATTTTCCGTTCCCTGAGATCGACCCGGACTCCACCACTTGTGCGAGCCGGTTTTTATATTTTTGGTGTCTGGCTTTCACCGGATTTTCATTAAAAATATTGTTTTAAAAAGGGTTTTCATAAAACTCACACCAAATTTTGGCGCCTTTGCCGGGGAACGGCGAAATACTAGTATTCACTTTATTGCCTTGTGTTTGTTCTCGTATTTATAGGTTGTTAGTTTAATTCAGTTCTTTAATTAGGATTGTTTAGTTGCTTTTCGCATTTAGGCTTAGAACCACGTGTGTGCATACCGTAGAGACAAGCTTACTTTTATGCACAACTCACCCATTAGGATCCCCGTAGAAGTGACTGTGTACGATTGGTACCGTGCACATAGATTTTATTTTCATAAATTCTCTACTGAGTGCAACTGCGTGGTGCTTGTTATTTCTTGTTTTCAGTAATTGTTTTTGTTTTGTGGTTTGTGTGGTTTGGCCGCTAGCGCGTTAGTTAGGTAGAAAACCCCAATTTAGGACGGTTGCTGCACCGGTCTACCCTTTGGTGCATGCACGGGCGACGTTCGCTTGAACCTGAGCTTGCCGAATTTGTTGAGGATCCCGAATCTTTCTTTAGGAGAGCCCATCAATCCAGCCCCATGGCTGAAGATCAGCAGTTGATCCGTCCTCTTAGGGAGTACTTCATGCCCAACACATACACTCCTGCCTCCTGCATCACAAGACCTGATGTGGGAGCGAACCATTTTGAAATCAAGGCCAGTGTCATCCAGATGTTACCCTCCTTTTATGGCCTTAGCAACGAAGACCCATACCGTCATCTCGACAAATTTCTCGAGATCTGCTCTACGGTGCAAATCAACAATTTTGGAGATGACGCGTTAAGGTTGACGTTATTTCCCTTCTCCCTTAAGGATAAAGCCAAGCATTGGCTGAAGGCCCTCGATACAGTTCAAATTACCACTTGGGAACATATGCAAATGGAGTTTTTAAAGAAATACTTCCCAATTGGTAAGACGAACCAGTATCGAAAAGCCATCACTAGCTTTTCACAGATCGAGGGAGAAATGTTTCATGAAACGTGGGAGAGGATGAAAGATCTTCTTCGCAAGTGTCCCCACCACCAGGTGCCCCGCTGGCAACTGGTGCAATATTTTTATGATGGTCTCACTGAGAAGAACCGTCAAATGGTTGACGCTGCCTGTGGGGGCACTTTTATGCTCAAAAGTGAAGATGAAGCATGGGCCCTTTTTGAGACCTTAAGCGAGAACTCCATGCACCATGCTTCTGCTTCACGATCTGAGAGGGCCACACCTGTGCAAGATGGCGCGAAGAAGGCTGGTATATTCGAGATAGGGACGCACCTTGAGTTGCAAAACAAGGTTGACCAACTGTCTCAGAAATTAGATCAGTTGTTGTCGGGTCCTTCTCCAGTCCTACAGGTGTATGCGTTGTGTGCTAGCCCTGCACACCATGTTGTTGATTGCCCCGTTGCGCCACAGTACCCTGAGTTTGTCCAGGAGCAAGCTCAGATGGCACAGAGTTTCGCTAGGCCCGCACCCAATCCATATTTCAGTACATATAACCCGGGCTGGCGGAACCATCCTAATTTTTCATGGAGAAATCCACAAGCCCAACCTCTCAACCCTTCCCAAAGCCAACCCAGGCAAGGCGGTTATGCGCCTGGATTTCAGAGAACTAGCTACCCTTCAGCTCGGCCTACTTATAATCAACCCTAGTCTCAGGAGCCTTCATCCAGCCAGTCCTTTGAGGACAAGATGCTGCAAGCCTTCTCGGATATCAAGGCAAACCTGAGCTCCCATACACATTCTATTGCGAAGCTTGAGACGCAGATGGGACAACTCGCCGAGGCGCTTAGCAGGCGGAGTGAGGGGGCTTTACCTAGCCAACCGGTGGTGAACCCTAGGGGTAAGGAGCCGATGCATGGCTTGCACATGACAGATGCCCATCAAGAGCAAGCTCAAGCGGTAATAACCCTTAGGAATGGGAAGCAATACCAGGCGAGGGAGGCTGCAGAAGAAAGAGAGAGAACGAGTGAGAAGCAGCATGTCCCTACCATTCCACCTCAGGAAAGCGAAAGGGCTCTACCAACTGAGCCTTCAAAGTCCTATACTCCCAAAGCCCCCTTTCCTGAGGCGCTAGAGAGACCGAAGTCATTAGGCAAGCATGGAGTGAACATGCAGGAGATGCTTGAGATATTCAAGCACGTCCAGATAAACCTCCCCTTGCTTGATGCCATTCAACAAGTCCCTGCATACGCAAAGTTTCTAAAGGAGCTTTGTACGCAGAAAAGAAAGTTGAAGTCACAAGTGCCGAAGAAGATATACTTGACTGAGCAGGTGAGTGCGGTGCTGCAACACCAAACCCCACCAAAGCTTAAGGACCCAGGAACTCCAATTATTTCGTGTGTCATAGGAGACATCACTGTCGAGCGTGCATTGCTCGACCTTGGGGCAAGTGTCAATATCTTGCCGGGTTTCTTTTATGACAAATTTGGATTAAAGGAGATGAAGCCAACACCTATGACCCTGCAGCTTGCAGATAGATCAATCAAGGTCCCGCGAGGGATTTTGGAAGATGTTTTAGTCAAGGTAGAGGACTTCTACTTCCCTGTCGACTTCATCATTTTAGATATGGAGGGAGTTAATGATATGCGACAGACCCCCATTATTCTTAGACGCCCCTTTCTGGCCACTGCCAATGCGTGCATTAATTGCTGCACAGGTGCGATGGATGTCTCATTTAGCAATAAGAAGATGAGGCTGAACATTTTTCATGCGGCGATGGGACCTGCCGGCGATAAGGCTTCTTTCGAGGTCGACTTCATTCAGGACCTGGTAGAAGCAGAGCATACCTGGTTATTGAGTGAACCACCTCAGGAGGAGGTTGATGAATCACTCGAAGAAAATTTCCATGGGTCAATAGAGAGTCAGACAGGTGAGCTGAGTTGGACCTGGCACTTCGAGCCGCTTCCTGAATTGGCAGAAAAGCCTGCCCGACCATCCATAGAGAGTCCGCCTGAGCTTGAGTTGAAGCCCTTACCGGCCACACTCAAGTATGCCTTCCTAGGCAAGGACCAGACTCTCCCCATCATTATTTCTGCAGACCTGACTGACACACAGGAGTGTCAGCTTTTACAAGTCTTGCACGAGCATAAAGAGGCGATTGGATGGTCGGTGGCAGATCTGAAGGGGATAGACCCCTCCTTTTGCATGCATCGGATTATCATGGATGAGGGGGCTAAACCCTCAAGAGAGGCGCAAAGGAGACTAAATCCCCATATGAAGGAGGTGGTAAAGAAGGAGGTAGTCAAATGGTTGGATGCTGGGATCATTTATCCCATCTTCGACAGCCAGTGGGTGAGCCCTACCCAGGTTGTCCCCAAGAAGTCTGGGCTCACTGTAGAGATGAATGAAAAAGGAGAGAGTGTCCCCATGAGAACTACCACGGGATGGCGAGTATGCATAGATTATAGAAAGTTGAACAGTGCAACTAGGAAGGATCACTTCCCTCTGCCGTTCATCGACCAGATCTTGGAGAAACTCGCGGGTCAGCAGTATTTTTGTTTCCTGGATGGTTATTCAGGATACAATCAGGTGGTCGTTCATCCCGAGGACCAGGAGAAAACGACGTTCACCTGTCCATATGGCACTTTTGCTTATAGGAGAATGCCGTTTGGGCTCTGCAATGCCCCGACAACATTTCAGCGCTGCATGATGGCGATCTTCTCACATATGATGGATGATGTCCTTGAGATCTTCATGGACAATTTCTCGGTCTATGGCTCTTCATTTGACGATTGTCTCCAAAAGTTATCGCGTGTGCTTCAGCGTTGTAGGGAGACAAATTTGGTTCTTAGTTGGGAAAAGAGTCATTTCATGGTGAGACAAGGGATTGTTCTTGGACATATTGTGTCTGAGAAAGGGATCGAGGTTGATAAGGCCAAGGTGGAGACCATTGAAAAATTAGCCCTACCAACCTCTGTGCGGCAGGTGCGATCATTTCTAGGGCACGCAGGTTTTTATAGAAGGTTCATTAAGGACTTTAGCCAGATTTCTTGACCGTTGTGCAACCTGCTAACAAAAGATCAGCCGTTTGTGTTTGATGATGCCTGTCTGAAAGCATTCTTGGCCCTGAAGGAGGCTCTGACTACTGCTCCTATTCTTCGATCTCCTGAGTGGTCCGTGCCATTTGAGATTATGTGTGACGCGTCAGATTACGCGGTTGGAGCGATTCTCGGTCAGAAGATTGAGCGACGATCTCATGTAATTTATTATGCTAGTAGGACCCTCTCTGATGCACAAATGCACTATACCACCATAGAGAAGGAATTACTAGCCGTAGTTTTTGCTCTCGAGAAGTTTCGCTCATATTTTTTAGGCTCCAAGGTCATCATTTACTCAGATCATGCAGCATTGCGATATTTAATGAGTAAAAAGGATGCCAAACCGCGTCTCATTCGATGGATCCTTCTGTTACAAGAATTTGATCTCGAGATTCGAGATAAGAGGGGATGTGAGAATCTTGTAGCAGATCATTTATCCAGACTGACAATGGAGACATCTACTGATCAGGGGCAGATTGATGATTCATTTCCGGATGAGCAGCTCTTTCATGTCAAGCATCTGCCTTGGTTTGCACATATCATCAACTTTCTGGTGATTGGAGAGTACCCTGCGCACTGGAACCGCAATGAGAGAGATCGATTTTTCTCGCAGGTAAAGCACTATTTTTGGGAGGAACCAGAGTTGTTTCGATTATGCCCAGATCAGATGATTCAGAGGTGTGTTTCTGAGGAGGAGTATGACTCCATTCTATCATTTTGTCATTCCTTGGCTTGTGGAGGCCATTTTTCTAGTCGAAAGACCGCCGCGAAGGTCCTCCAGTCAGGATTTTGGTGGCCGACACTGCATAGAGATGCCCATGATTTTTGTAGGAGGTGCTTGCGCTGTCAGCAGACAGGACGCATCGCCAAGCGTGATATGATGCCCCTCCTTCCTATTTTGATTGTTGAGATTTTTGATGTGTGGGGCATTGATTTTATGGGTCCTTTCCCACCTTCGTTCGGATTTATTTATATTCTAATGGCGGTTGATTATGTCTCAAAATGGGTCGAGGCCGTGGCCACCTGAACCAATGATCATAAGGAGGTGCTTCGATTTATCAAGCACAACATTTTTAGTCGGTTCGGAGTCCCTAGAGCGATCATTAGTGATGGTGGTACTCACTTTCGTAATGTACAAGTAGCTTCCTTACTTAGGAAATACTCGGTACATCATCGGATTGCCACATCGTACCACCCACAGACTAGTGGCCAAGTCGAGGTCTCCAATAGGGAGATCAAGCGGATTCTTGAAAAAACAGTCCGGCCAGACCGCAAGGACTGGTCTCAGCGCCTTGATGATGCCCTTTGGGCCTATAGGACTGCTTTCAAGACTCCGATTGGCATGTCTCCATACCGATTGGTTTTTGGGAAACCATGTCACCTTCCTGTTGAATTGGAGCATAGGGCATATTGGGCTATCAAGAAGTTCAATTTTGATATGGCCCAAGCTGGAGCTGAGAGGAAGTTGCAGTTGAGTGAGCTTGAGGAGTTGCGCAATGAAGCCTACGAGAGTGCCAAAATATACAAGGCTCGAACCAAGCATTTCCATGATCAACATATTGTGAGGAAGCAGTTCGAGCCTGGTCAAAAGGTGTGGCTTTATCATTCACGTCTCCATCTTTTTCCAGGGAAGCTGAAGTCCAGATGGGATGGACCATTCATAGTCCATAGAGTTTTTCCACATGGAGCGATAGATCTTTTGGACCCTCGAACGGGTAGCATTTTCAAAGTTAATGGGCAGCGACTGAAGCCCTACATTTCTGATATGGTGGTGCAGCAAGACATTGAGGCTATTAACCTCGTGGATGCATGAGGGGGAGCACAGGTTTGTATGTTGTATTTTTAGTAGGATCTAGTAAATATCATGGATGGTTTTTCGTTATTTTGCTTTGCTTTCTTGTATCTCATGAGTGTTTTGTTAGATCAGATATGCATTCTTGTGTAATCATAGGACATGCATTCATATGTCATCTCAAGTGACTTCTGCTCTTTTCTCCCAATTATTTTGTTCTCAAGTACAGCCTCTTAGTTTCATACAAGCATGGGGGAGTGTCACTGAGGACAGTGTCATTCAAGCATGGGGGAGGGTGTAGTTTGCACACCTAAACTTTTCATGTCTTTATACTTGCATTTTTTATGTCAACTCATTAAAATTAGGCTTTTAGGGAACGAGTTTGAACTTATATGACTGCTTTGCAACATCTAATATTTTTAGAGAATTTTTAAGCCCCACGAAAAACTTTTTCTAACACGAATCTAGAAAACCATGGTTGTTTATGTGGATTTCAAAGAAATGATTATGGATGCATGTTAGAGTTTATTTTGAATCACAAGTATGAATATGCACAGTTTTATTTTTGAAAACTAAGCAAATGAACAACGTTGCAAAAGAGCTCAAAAAGTGAAACGAGCATACGTTTAGTTGTTTGACATCTTCGTACTCCCTAGTAGCTGGGTTTAGACACAAGTTGAAGTGTTTGAGTCCATGTTTAAAAGGATAACGAAGGAAGTCAATTCTTTGTCTACGTTGATATCTGTGGCCTATTTTGTTTGAGCAAGTAGAGCCTGAGGGGTGTTTACACCTGGTGCCCTAAAGCCATCTGGTTTCGGAGTCATCGGCCCGAAAGCTCGTTACATGGACTTTATAGAGAGCCTAATAGATATTGACATTGCACATGACAGAGAAGTAGACTATACGTAAACTATAGAAAATTGAAGGTCTAGTGACTCGAGCAATTAAGTCTGAGGGATACTTTGTATCTGGTGCCCTAAGGTCGTCTGGCCTGGGAGTCACTGACCCAAAGCTCGCTACACGGGTCACAAAAACTGGAAATTGGGTATAGTGCTCAGAAAAAAATTTGATTGAAAAATGTGGAAAATTGAAAATCAAGAAAGAGAAAAGAGCGTAAAAGAGAAAAGTTCATTGCTTAAAAGCAAATATTGAGAAAACCTGTGCAGAACACATCTGAGTGAGGATAAGTAAATAATGATATGTATGTATTTGAATTTCTAAGGACGAAACATAAATGATTATGCTATTTAGAAAAGTGAAAGAAAATATTTTATTCTGTGGTGGCAAGTAGATGACTCTAATCATGTTTTGATGATGCAATGGCATGAAATATTTGTGGAAACGAACTCCTTAACTGCCAAATGCTTTGTGTTTTAAAATTCTTATGCATACTTGACACAAATGTTTGTGGGTAGCATCTCTGCAAACCCTCACGAGACCTTACTCGTCCACTGGGGTAAATCAGGGGTTGAAAGGGCTTGTTGCATATGCTAAATGGAACCGTGATTCCTACGAAAGTGAGTTAGGTATTTATTGTGTGTCTAGTTTAGTATTTTTGTTTTTGCTTCAGTTTGCCCGAGGACTAGCAAACGATAAGCATGGGGGTATTTGATCATGCATAATACTTGCATTTTATTAATAATTATTTATGCATGATCCGTGTTAAAATCGATCTAAAAACCCATTTTTATTGTTAGTTCTGAGAAATTGCATTGAATTGAATTTTATCAGAAATTCGTATTTTTCAAAGCTTTCCCTGCATATATTTTCTTTAGTGTTTCTATTATAGTTAGAATGTTTTAATCATAGTTTAGTTTGCTTAGGTTTTTTAATTTTTAGGAAGTTTGTTTGTTTGTTTTTAGACAATAAAAGTTGTTTTACTAAAATGGGTCTTTTGAAAAATATAGAAAATTGTGGACTTTTTTGAAAATTTTCTTTTACCCTAATTTAGTATTATAAGTAATCTTCTACAGCCAAAAAAAAAAGATGTCTCTCTCTTTGGGATTGACGCCTCTCTCTCTCTCTCTATGTAATACCCAAAATTTTTAATGATTTATAAATTCTGAAGAAAATTCAAGTTTTAATTTTTATTTATTCTGAATGTGAATTATAGTGTTAAAACCCTGATTTTTATGGTTAGTACTGTTCAAAGTAAAGATCTGAATCTATATTTGAAATCTTGATAAAATTTTATTGAGGCTGGTTCAAAAATCAGAGTTCAGGGACATTCTAGTCATTAATCAAATTGTCAAAGGGTAGCTTAGTAATTTGCCAATTCAGTGGCATTTTTCGGTAAAATACCCAACTATATAAGGTCAAAATAGTAATCTTTCTTTTAGGATATTTTCAGGGAATTAATAAAATTGTCAGGGACGAAAATGGTAATTTACCATTCTCAATGGCAGGCTATGTAATTTATTGAACTGCAGAAGGACACTCAAGTAATTCTAAATTCCCTTATGGCTGTTCTGAAAGATGGGATTTGAATTAGGGTATAAAAGGTATAAAAAAATTAGCAATCAAATAAAATATAATATTTTATATTAAAATATTCATGAGACCATGGTTTTGGAAAACCACTGGCCCAAAACCAAGGGCAGCCATGGTTTTTCCAAAACCATGAGCTGACAAGTGTCACCTCACAATGAGGAGGTGACACCCATCCCTTTTCTCTCTCTGACACATGTCAAAAAAATGAATAAAATATTAAAGAAATGACAAGTGTCAAAATAAATTAATATTTTAATTAAATTAGGTGACAAATGTCACCAAAATGGGCCCCACAGGGGGGGCGACCTCCCTTCTCTCTCCTATAAATACCCCTCACCCCCTCTCTCTCTACTCAAGTCCAAGACTCCTTCTCTCTCTAAGATCTCTCTCTCTCTCCTACTTTCTCTCTCTACCTTTGATTTTCTTTCTCTAACTTTTAAACCAAAACCTCCGTAGAATCTCAGATTTTTTCTGAGAAACCTCTTCTAGCCCTTTTCCTCTTTCTTTTAGCGAAGTCCGTTCTTCTGCAAGAAGCTCCGTCAGATCAGAAACAGCCTCGGAAGCACTACCTGCAGGAGTTCTGCTAAACTTAGCAGAAAAGTCAGATTTGGATAGCGGAAGCGCTGCTCAAATCAACTAAACAAGGTTAGTATTCAAGAACCATCTTCTGAATTCAAATTCTCCTTCTAAACCCCAATTCTACTTTGTGTGGATTTAAATTTTGACAATTTTGTCAAAATTTAATCCAACCCAGCCTCTACGCAAGGGAAGTTCTGTTCAATTTTTTCTAAATATTTTTAAGTATTCCGAACTACTTTAGCAGTAGTTCTGGCAAAATTTTATAAAAGACTTTTGAAAAATTGAGTTTTTATAGCCGAAGTTATGTCAAAATGATTTTTGAAAAAAGTAGAATTAGTATAGCAGTAATTCTGACCAAATTTTTAAATAATTTCTAAAGATTAATTATTTTAATCAGAATTTTGGCAAAAGCTTTTCAGATAGTTTAGAAATTTTTAGTAGAAGATATATCAAAATTTTTATAATTATTTCAGAAAAAAAAATCGATTTTTATAAAAGAAATTTTGTTAAAATTTTCAAAAATCCTTTTAAATATTTAAATCAATTTTTTTGAAAAACCTTTATAAAAATATTTGTGACGCAAAGTCATGTTCGAATTCTTACAACTCGAATTCAAGTTCAAACCCTTTTTCGAACATTTGAGTTATTACAGAGGAAACTCTGTGAAAATTCTTATAAAAGTTTTAAAGTCAGTTACAAATAAATTTTTAGATTTTTAATAATTTCTTCAAAAGATACTTCTTTAAAATATAGGGCAAATACTACTCGAAATTCGATATAAAAATATTAACTAATATAATGAATTCTATCAGATTAAATCAAAGCACGAGCGCTTTATCCTGTTCTCCTTAAGTTCTATCAAAATCCAAGTAAGTTATTCTATCAAAATCTTATAATTTTATATTAGACATGCTTTTGATTCATGTTTTTAATTCATGCATTATTATCTAAATTTGATTCTTGATCAAATGCATATTTTAATATCCGCATGAATAAATATTTGTTTTGAATGACAAGATTTTCAATTTTATGATTTGAATAAGATTTTGATGGATACTATGATCAAAACTTTGATTTTGATAAAAGAATTTGTATAGCATGTTGATTTTCGAAAGATTTTATTGTTACAGGAGTCATGTCTATACAAACTTAATTCTCGCCTTCATAGGCGAATGCTCGTTGTGATAGAGCAAAATTCTGGATGGGCTGGATACATATGAACTGTGTTTATTTGAAAGAAATGATTTGGCTATTGAGCCTAGTTTTTGAAAAGATGAAAAGTCCTATAAAAGAATCCTTCAAGCCCATCTAGGTTTAGCCTACCCTGGAAGGGGTAGTGGTACAACCACGAGTGACATTGTGAAGATGATGATTGTTGGGAGCGATAGATTCCCTGGACCTCCTGTCACTCGGGTTGAGGAGGTCGAGACATCGGGTCTCAAGGCTGCCGCATGCCAGTGGATGCATCCAACTCTCCTTGTTTGCTCGCCATTGCTGAGAATCTTCCCGGTCGTTGACCGCTCACTTGGGAGCCCGTTTCACTCAGGTATCCGGGTAATCCACAATAGAATAATATACCCCCGGAATACTTAGTTTGAGATCGGAGTACTCTCCACCGTACCAGGAGGGCGTTAATATCGAAACAATGACCTCTTTCTTTCACAGAATTTGATCTGAGATTATGCATTATTTTAAATTGTTTTTAATTGCCTTATTTTGCATAATTGTTCTTGAATAAATGCATTTTGATTTGTAAATTATTGAAATCATGCTTAATATTTGAATTGTATGGTTTTGATTAATGACTTACTTGGCTATCATAAGTCTAACCCTGTTTTATGGGAATTTCAGGTTCAGATATGGAATAGGAAATCTTACAATGGATGTTGGACAAGTGTGGCATCGAAGAATCCAGATTCCCAAGATCCTGAGATTAATTTAGGATTTATTTTGAATTTAATCCTAAATGTTTTCATTTTTGAACCTTGTAAAAAGACTATATTATAATGTTAATATAAATTATTGTTGTTTTTGTTGTTAATTGGAATGTGATGTGCCTGAGGTTTAGGAAACCGAAAATCAAAAGTTATTTCTGCTGTTTAAAAAAAAAAAAAATCTGCATTTTTAAAGGTTTTAAAACCCCGGGGCGTTATAGTTGGTATCAGAGCAGAGTTTTGGGAAATCTGGTTCGGGATCCACCTTGTTCATACATTACACTGTAAGTATGTACTTTAGATTTTTATTTTATTATTATTGTTAAATCATTATTCTTCTTATAGATGACTCCTCAAGATCTGGTCAATATCATTAAAGAACTTGTCAAGGATGTTCAAAAGCTAGAAGAATCACAGACAGTACAAAAGCGGGTGGTGGATAATTTAGAAAATCAAGTTCTAAGTCTCACAAAAGAAAAAGAAAACTTAGAAAAATGTCATAGGTGTTTACAGACCCATTTATCACAACCTTGCCCATTGGAATTGGAAGAATGTTTATTTTGTGGAGAAGTTGGGCATATAGAAAAAGAATGCCAAGTGAAGACGGGTTGCATTAAAAGACAGCAAGCCGCTGAAAACCTACCAGATCAACAATCTCGTGTGGTTATTCTTGCTCCTCCTCCTCCAATGGAACCTATTGTCATTTCATCTGACTCACCCATAGTACCTGCTTCTGCACCCACTTTAACTCCTTTGGACTTTGTATTTTCACTCCAACCCCCTGATCCTATATATACCCCAAGGGAACCTACGGATGACCTTAGCTTATATTTAGGAAATCCAGATAAACAAGTTTATAATATAGATCCAAATGTTGCAGGGCCTTCTCATCCACCAGAGCGGATTAGAAACAAGAGGAATTATTTGGGAAAATTCCTCAAGCTTCCATAGGATATCTTTTGTTAACTTTTGTTAAATATGTAAATTCTTGTAAATATGGGTTTTGATATGAATAAATGTTCTTTCTACTTTAATCTAAGTCTGATCATTATTTATCAAGGATGCCTCGTCAAGCATCAAAGAAGCAACCCAAGGAGCAGAATGGTCAACAAGAATTCATTATGGAAACATTAAATAATTTGGCAGCTGTTATAAGAGATCAGAATCAGAATAGGCAAGACTCAACTACATCTTCAAAATCCTGTCAAAGCCATAATGAAGTTTCTTATGAGAAGTTTCTCAAATTAGATCCACCTACATTCTCAGGAAAGATGGATCCAGAAGCTGCAGAGGTTTGGATCCGAGAAATAGAAAAGATTTTTCGTGTTCTGACCGTACCTGAAGATCGTAAGGTGAACTATGCAGCATACAGATTAAAGGGAGATGCAGAAAGGTGGTGGGCCTCCACCTTAGAAATTAAATTTAGTAATGGATCCGTTACTTGGGAGCAATTTGTTGAAGTTTTCTATGCTGCATATTTCCCCAAGCATGAAAGAAGCCGTAAGATGAGGGAATTCCTTGAATTACTATAAGGAGGACTCTCTTTATCTGAATACATTACTAAATTCAGAAATTTAGAGAAGTATTGCCCAAATGTCTATAATACGAAAGACGAGAGGGCAATGAAATTTACTAGAGGATTGAAACCAGTTCTACGAACCAAAGTCCTCACTAGTAGACCAGAAACTTTAGACAAGGCGGTGGAAATAGCTACATTGATACAAGAAGATTGGGAAGAAATACAGAAGAATCAATCTGGCAGAACGGTTTCTCAATTCAGAGGCCAAAAGAGTTGGCCTAAAAGAAATTTTGAAGGAAGAAGGTTCATCCCTCCAGCAAAGAGGCCACGACAGCAGTTTCAAGCCAATCAACCACAACTACCAGCTACACAACTACCAGCTAGATCGTGTCAGAATTGCTATCGATCCCATCCAGGACAACCCTGCCCCCGAACAACTGGTGGTTGTTTATATTGTGGTAAGTCAGGCCATTTTATTAAAGACTGCTATAAAAAGGAAATGGATGAACATGCTCGAGGCCTTATTAGACCTCGCCCTCAACAACAACCCCAGTATCCGTACCAGCAACAACAACAACAGCAGCAACAACAACAACCACAACAACAACAACGACCGCAGAATAAAAAAGTACCAGGTCGCGTTTATACCGCCAATGTTGATCAACTACCTAAGGGTGACCTGATTCAAGGTACTTTATCTATAGCTGGGCATGCTGCTTTTACTCTATTTGATTGCGGTTCAACTCATTCTTTTATTTCCAAGAAGTTTACTACTTTACTTAATATGCCTATCAAGTCTTTGAACTGTGCTCTGGAAGTGGTCAACCCAGTAGGATGTAAATCTTTTTGTGGGTTATACTTGCCGAATCTAGAAGTATATATTGAAGGACAGAATTTACCTGCTGACCCAATTCTATTAGACATGTCAGATTTTGATATTATATTGGGTATGGATTGGCTACATCAACATCATGCAAGAATATTTTGTCAGGAAGGAAAAGTTACTTTTTCTCAACCAGGTATTCCTAAGGTAGAATTTAGATTATCCAATTCTACTCCTAAAAATCGAGTTATTTCTTCTTTAAAGGCCCAGAGATATTTGAGGAATGGATGTACGGCCTTTCTAGTCAGCATTACTCTTGCCAGGCCAGCAGAAATTTCTCTTGAAAGTCTGGATATTGTTCGTGAATTTTCAGATGTTTTTCCTGATGAATTACCAGGACCTCCTCCACATAGAGAGATAGAATTCGGTATTGAGTTAATGCCAGGAACTGCACCAATTTCTAAAGCTCCTTATAGGATGGCTCCAGCAGAACTTACAGAATTAAAAAAGCAATTATTGGAATTAATGGAGCTGGGATTTATTAGACCAAGTATGTCTCCCTGGGGTGCACCAGTATTATTTGTAAAGAAGAAAGATGGGTCATTAAGATTATGTATAGATTACAGACTTCTTAATCAAGTTACCATAAAGAATAAATATCCGTTGCCACGAATTGAAGATTTATTTGATCAATTACAGAAGGCTAAGGTATTTTCAAAGATTGATCTTAGATCTGGATATCATCAACTTAGAATCAAGGAAGAAGACATTTCTAAGACAGCCTTTCAGACAAGGTATGGACACTATGAATTCACTGTCATGCCTTTTGGACTTACAAATGCACCAGCAGCCTTTATGGATCTTATGAACCGTGTGTTCAGACCGTTTGTAGATACATTTGTGATTATTTTTATTGATGATATTTTAATTTATTCTGAAAATAAGGAACAACACCAGGAACATTTAAGGATTATTTTGGATACTTTGAGGAAAAATCAGTTATATGCCAAATTTTGTAAGTGCGAATTTTGGCTGGAAAAAGTTATGTTTTTGGGTCATGTAATTTCGAAAGATGGAATCTCAGTGGATCCTGCTAAAGTGGAAGCAGTATTAGAATGGAAACAACCTAAGAATATTACAGATATTCGAAGTTTTCTTGGACTTGCTGGATATTACCGAAGATTCATTCAAGATTTCTCCCGTATAGCATCACCAATGACTAGACTTCTGAAGAAGGGTGTTAAATTTGATTGGGACATTAAATGTGAAGAAAGTTTCCAAATTTTGAAAGAAAAGCTCACTACATCTCCAGTGCTTACTTTACCCTCGGGACATGGTGGATTTGAGGTATATGCAGATGCTTCTGGTACTGGTCTAGGTTGTGTATTGATGCAACACGGAAAAGTTATTGCTTATGCATCAAGACAGTTGAAAAATCATGAGAAGAATTATCCAACCCATGACTTAGAACTTGCGGCAGTTGTTTTTGCACTAAAGATCTGGAGACATTATTTATATGGAGAACAATTTGAAGTATTCAGTGATCACAAGAGCCTCAAATATTTGCTCTCGCAGAAAGAATTGAATATGAGACGGCGACGTTGGCTAGAATTTATTAAAGACTATGAGTTCACACTTTCTTATCATCCTGGAAAGGCGAATATTGTAACTGATGCTCTTAGTCGCAAAACTAGAGACACTTTGGCAAGTCTCATAGACAAAGAATGGAAACTTATTGAAGATTTCATTAATTGGAAACCCTTTGCAACTGATACAGGAAGGATTTTATTATCAAACTTAATTGTTCGACCAGAAATCCTCATCCGAATTATTTCTGAACAAAGTAAGGATTCTCAACATGAAGAATTTTTAGCTCGAGCCCAACAAGAAGATGATGTTTCTTTTCGACTTAAAGAAGATGGGAGTATTTTGATGAATGATCGAATATGGGTACCAAATAACCCTGATTTGAGAAATGAAATCCTTGAAGAAGCCCATAAAAGCAAGTATACTATCCACCCAGGAAGTACAAAGATGTTCAAAGATTTGCAAAGAAAGTACTGGTGGACTGGTATGAAGAGAGATATGGCAAATTATGTTTCAAAGTGTTTGATTTGCCAACAAGTTAAGGCAGAACATCAGAAGCCAGGTGGAATGATGCAACAAATTGAAATTCCACAATGGAAATGGGAAGAAATTACTATGGATTTCATAGTGGGTTTACCAAAAACTCGAAAACAGCATGATGCAATTTGGGTTATTATTGATCGATTAACTAAATCAGCTCACTTTCTACCTATTCGTATAAGTCAATCTTTGGAAAGTCTGGCAGATTTATACATTCAAGAGATTGTAAGACTACATGGAATACCATTTTCAATTATCTCTGATCGTGATCCCAGGTTTACTTCTCGATTATGGAACCAACTTCAACAGGCTTTGGGAACAAAATTAAAGTTCAGTTCTACATTTCATCCCCAAACTGATGGACAATCAGAGCGTACTATTCAAACTCTGGAAGATATGTTACGTGCCTGTATGCTAGAATGGAAAGGAGATTGGGATATTCATATTATGCTAGCTGAATTCGCTTATAATAATAGTTATCATACCAGTATTAGAATGGCGCCATACGAAGCTTTATATGGAAGACTTGTCGATCGCCACTCTATTGGAATGAAATTGGTGAACAAAAGTTAGAATCACCAATGATACTACAACATTATACTCAGCAAGTAAATTTGATCCGAGACAGACTACGCGCTGCCCAGAGCCGACAAAAAGGATATGCTGATCAAAGACGGAAAGAACTCGCTTTTGAAGTTGATGATATGGTCTTCGTCAAAGTATCTCCAACCAAAAGTGTGTTCAGATTTGGAAAGAAGGGAAAGTTAAGTCCTAGATTTGTAGGACCTTTTAAGATTCTAGAACGAATCGGTGAAACTGCTTATAGAATCGAATTGCCTCCTCAGTATGCACAGATTCATAATGTATTTCATGTTTCATTGCTGCGAAAATATGTTTATGATCCATCTCATATTATCCAGCATCAAGATATAGCAATTCGAGAAGACATGACTGTTGAGGAAAAGCCTATAGAAATTATGGATAGAAGAGATCAAATTTTGAGAACAAAGACTATTCCTCTGGTTAAAGTCAGATGGCAGCATCACGGAATTGAAGAATGTACTTGGGAACCTGAAAACAGCATCAGAGAGAAGTATCCAGAATTGTTTGTTTAAATTGTACATAAATTTCGAGGATGAAATTTTTTCTTTTAGGGGGGTAGAATGTAATACCCAAAATTTTTAATGATTTATAAATTCTGAAGAAAATTCAAGTTTTAATTTTTATTTATTCTGAATGTGAATTATAGTGTTAAAACCCTGATTTTTATGGTTAGTACTGTTCAAAGTAAAGATCTGAATCTATATTTGAAATCTTGATAAAATTTTATTGAGGCTGGTTCAAAAATCAGAGTTCAGGGACATTCTAGTCATTAATCAAATTGTCAAAGGGTAGCTTAGTAATTTGCCAATTCAGTGGCATTTTTCGGTAAAATACCCAACTATATAAGGTCAAAATAGTAATCTTTCTTTTAGGATATTTTCAGGGAATTAATAAAATTGTCAGGGACGAAAATGGTAATTTACCATTCTCAATGGCAGGCTATGTAATTTATTGAACTGCAGAAGGACACTCAAGTAATTCTAAATTCCCTTATGGCTGTTCTGAAAGATGGGATTTGAATTAGGGTATAAAAGGTATAAAAAAATTAGCAATCAAATAAAATATAATATTTTATATTAAAATATTCATGAGACCATGGTTTTGGAAAACCACTGGCCCAAAACCAAGGGCAGCCATGGTTTTTCCAAAACCATGAGCTGACAAGTGTCACCTCACAATGAGGAGGTGACACCCATCCCTTTTCTCTCTCTGACACATGTCAAAAAAATGAATAAAATATTAAAGAAATGACAAGTGTCAAAATAAATTAATATTTTAATTAAATTAGGTGACAAATGTCACCAAAATGGGCCCCACAGGGGGGGCGACCTCCCTTCTCTCTCCTATAAATACCCCTCACCCCCTCTCTCTCTACTCAAGTCCAAGACTCCTTCTCTCTCTAAGATCTCTCTCTCTCTCCTACTTTCTCTCTCTACCTTTGATTTTCTTTCTCTAACTTTTAAACCAAAACCTCCGTAGAATCTCAGATTTTTTCTGAGAAACCTCTTCTAGCCCTTTTCCTCTTTCTTTTAGCGAAGTCCGTTCTTCTGCAAGAAGCTCCGTCAGATCAGAAACAGCCTCGGAAGCACTACCTGCAGGAGTTCTGCTAAACTTAGCAGAAAAGTCAGATTTGGATAGCGGAAGCGCTGCTCAAATCAACTAAACAAGGTTAGTATTCAAGAACCATCTTCTGAATTCAAATTCTCCTTCTAAACCCCAATTCTACTTTGTGTGGATTTAAATTTTGACAATTTTGTCAAAATTTAATCCAACCCAGCCTCTACGCAAGGGAAGTTCTGTTCAATTTTTTCTAAATATTTTTAAGTATTCCGAACTACTTTAGCAGTAGTTCTGGCAAAATTTTATAAAAGACTTTTGAAAAATTGAGTTTTTATAGCCGAAGTTATGTCAAAATGATTTTTGAAAAAAGTAGAATTAGTATAGCAGTAATTCTGACCAAATTTTTAAATAATTTCTAAAGATTAATTATTTTAATCAGAATTTTGGCAAAAGCTTTTCAGATAGTTTAGAAATTTTTAGTAGAAGATATATCAAAATTTTTATAATTATTTCAGAAAAAAAAATCGATTTTTATAAAAGAAATTTTGTTAAAATTTTCAAAAATCCTTTTAAATATTTAAATCAATTTTTTTGAAAAACCTTTATAAAAATATTTGTGACGCAAAGTCATGTTCGAATTCTTACAACTCGAATTCAAGTTCAAACCCTTTTTCGAACATTTGAGTTATTACAGAGGAAACTCTGTGAAAATTCTTATAAAAGTTTTAAAGTCAGTTACAAATAAATTTTTAGATTTTTAATAATTTCTTCAAAAGATACTTCTTTAAAATATAGGGCAAATACTACTCGAAATTCGATATAAAAATATTAACTAATATAATGAATTCTATCAGATTAAATCAAAGCACGAGCGCTTTATCCTGTTCTCCTTAAGTTCTATCAAAATCCAAGTAAGTTATTCTATCAAAATCTTATAATTTTATATTAGACATGCTTTTGATTCATGTTTTTAATTCATGCATTATTATCTAAATTTGATTCTTGATCAAATGCATATTTTAATATCCGCATGAATAAATATTTGTTTTGAATGACAAGATTTTCAATTTTATGATTTGAATAAGATTTTGATGGATACTATGATCAAAACTTTGATTTTGATAAAAGAATTTGTATAGCATGTTGATTTTCGAAAGATTTTATTGTTACAGGAGTCATGTCTATACAAACTTAATTCTCGCCTTCATAGGCGAATGCTCGTTGTGATAGAGCAAAATTCTGGATGGGCTGGATACATATGAACTGTGTTTATTTGAAAGAAATGATTTGGCTATTGAGCCTAGTTTTTGAAAAGATGAAAAGTCCTATAAAAGAATCCTTCAAGCCCATCTAGGTTTAGCCTACCCTGGAAGGGGTAGTGGTACAACCACGAGTGACATTGTGAAGATGATGATTGTTGGGAGCGATAGATTCCCTGGACCTCCTGTCACTCGGGTTGAGGAGGTCGAGACATCGGGTCTCAAGGCTGCCGCATGCCAGTGGATGCATCCAACTCTCCTTGTTTGCTCGCCATTGCTGAGAATCTTCCCGGTCGTTGACCGCTCACTTGGGAGCCCGTTTCACTCAGGTATCCGGGTAATCCACAATAGAATAATATACCCCCGGAATACTTAGTTTGAGATCGGAGTACTCTCCACCGTACCAGGAGGGCGTTAATATCGAAACAATGACCTCTTTCTTTCACAGAATTTGATCTGAGATTATGCATTATTTTAAATTGTTTTTAATTGCCTTATTTTGCATAATTGTTCTTGAATAAATGCATTTTGATTTGTAAATTATTGAAATCATGCTTAATATTTGAATTGTATGGTTTTGATTAATGACTTACTTGGCTATCATAAGTCTAACCCTGTTTTATGGGAATTTCAGGTTCAGATATGGAATAGGAAATCTTACAATGGATGTTGGACAAGTGTGGCATCGAAGAATCCAGATTCCCAAGATCCTGAGATTAATTTAGGATTTATTTTGAATTTAATCCTAAATGTTTTCATTTTTGAACCTTGTAAAAAGACTATATTATAATGTTAATATAAATTATTGTTGTTTTTGTTGTTAATTGGAATCTGACGTGCCTGAGGTTTAGGAAACCGAAAATCAAAAGTTATTTCCGCTGTTTAAAAAAAAAAAAAAAATCTGCATTTTTAAAGGTTTTAAAACCCCGGGGCGTTACACTCTACCTTCAGCCGGTTTTTCTTTTTCTTCTTCTTCTTCTTCTTCTTCTTCTTCTTCTTCTTCTTCTTCTTCTTCTTCTTCTTTCTAGCCAGCGGGTTCCTCTTCTTCCTTCAGCAAAAGGGAGGCAACGTGAAAATCTGATATAGGGAGAGACCGTTCTTCCCTCAACTAGTCCAGCCGATCCACTCGGTAACTTCTTCTCCCCTCTTTTTTTTTACGTGTTCATAATAGTTTCTTATTTTTTTTTTGCTGAAAAGAATAAAAAAAAATCATATCCTAAATTCTGCGTAAATTGTTTCCTTCTTTTGTCTTTAGGGTTAATGTGTGTGGTGTGTACCGTATAGTTAGATCTACATGGTATACAGTTTCTTTGTTTTTTGTCTGTCAAAATTTAAAAAAAGAGAAAAAAAAAGGGTAGCAACGTGTTTGATCTTTTATTTTGATTCCTTCTCAACGGTCGGCTCAGTCTGTGCATATAGTGTTAGGTTCAACAATATTTTTTGGGCCGGTAGTTTATTTTGCTTCATTGTGTTTGTTTTATTCATTCTTGTTCAACGTTTTTGTTTCTGTAGGTTCAACATCTTTGTTTTACAGTGTGATTCAGTTTAACATCAGCATTTTCTTAAGTCAATAACATAGTTTAGTCGATACATGCTTAAGTGCCTTAGCTTTTAATTTCATTAGTTATATGTTTCAGCCATTTATTCCTTAACCAACATTTTAAGCAATTGCAGTTAACAGATTTTTATGTAGGTAAGGTTATTTGATTTTTACATAGGTTAGTGAATCATACTTTAGGCAGATTCAAGTAACGTTTTAGCCTTCTTTTTGTTGCTTCCTATTAACGGGTTTTGTTTTGTCAACTAGTGCATTGCCTGTAGCGATAGCTTAGGGTAGTTTTATTTAGTTAGTTTATATTACATTGAACTCACGTGATTTGTTGTAGGGTTATTGAGCATGCATATGTAGTCAAAAACAAGGTAGCTGATTGCTATGTTATCATTGCATTGACATATGTTTTATCATAGTTGGGTCAAACATATATTTGTGTTTTATTTCCAGATTCTATTAGTTTATATTCATCTTCCTTACAACATAGAAGTTAGACTGAATTAGTTTATTTTGTCATTCATTAGTTAGTTAATAATTTTTGTTATCTTGCACATAGTTAATAAGTAGTTTTAATCAATTCGGGATTAGCCAATTAGGGTAATTTACCTTCAGCCAATTTTTAGTTCTCATTCATGTCATTACTTGTTAATATTAGTTAATAGGTTCAGCTGATTACCTTCTTGATTTTTTTTAATTCACTTTAGTTAATCTATTGCTTCTTGAATTAGTTAAGTTTAGCTACTACAATTGTTTTCTTGATTTTTTTAGTTAGTTAGGTAGTTTTGCTACTCTGGCTTTTAGTGTAGGTTGTTACATGTTCGTTCATAGTTCAGTTCATGTTTAGTTTAGTTTAGTTAAGTCAAATCCTGTTTGTGTTAAATTTTTTGTCATTTGTTAGGAAATTCCTAGTTAGTCTTCCTCGTACTGCTTTTTGTTTTGTTTTTGTGTTTTGCAGGAAAGCGTTTGGACGTGCGAGAGAAGTGATCTCGAGCTTCTAAAGAGCCCTCTGAGGTCCCCTCAAGTGACCCTTAGACCCTCAGAAAGGTCCTCAGAGAGCCCTTAGAAAAGCAAAAGTTCAAGAAAACATACATTACCTCAAGAAGGGACAAGAAGACTCGAAGCACTGAAGCCTTTCTTTTCTTTTTAGATTAGGGTTTTATTTTATTTTATTAATTGGGTCTGTAATAAAACCATTTATTTATTTTGTTTAAGCCCTCTGTGTAGGGCCGTACTCTCGTAGTTAATTATTTAATTAATTCTTTTTATTTTGGCAATAAAGAGTAGTTAGATTGTGTGTTTGAATACGAAGTATTTTCCGTTCCCTGAGATCGACCCGGACTCCACCACTTGTGCGAGCCGGTTTTTATATTTTTGGTGTCTGGCTTTCACCGGATTTTCATTAAAAATATTGTTTTAAAAAGGGTTTTCATAAAACTCACACCAAAAACCCTAAAAGAAATTTTGCAAAGGAGCCCCTCTGCTTTTCGAGTTTTTTACAAAGAGGGGGCTCCCGAGGTTTTTAGCGAAATTATTTTCAAAAGGCTTGAAATCGTTTTGTTTTTCTCGTAAATTTTCCAAATTTTTTTTGAATTTTATGTTATTTCTCAATTTTTTTGTATTTTTAAGTAAAAAATCTTAAGATTTGTGAGAAATCAAAGGTTAACACTAATTTTTGTGTTTTTGCAAAAATATTTACAAAAGGGAAATTTTTCTGAGAATTTAAAAGCTATTTTGAGAAAATTTCTTCAGAAATGGGTTTATGTCTGAATTTTTGAGAAATATTCAAGGTTTACAACCTCGAATTGAGAAATATTGGGTCGAGGATCCAACAGAGTGCCAGATGAGCCGGCCGAGTCTTTTAAAATCATTTTTTGGTATTTTTGTACTTTTATTTTGGAAATCGGACAACGGGGCTCAGATTTGGAAATATACTGAGTTCAGACCCGGAGTTGAATTTGAATATATCAATATGAAATCTAATCCAGAAATCTGAAGAAATAACTTGATTTTCTCAAAAAACGGGGTTAGGGGCAAAAGGGACATTTTTACAAAACTTTGAAAAAATTGGGGTGTTCACAGATGCCCCTCTTTGCTAATAAGCTTGTTGAAAGTCGAGCTTAGTGGCAAAGACAACACTCCAAATTTTAAAAATGCCCCAGTCAGCAGGTCTGAACTGGGCGTGGAAGAATTACTTTGAAAATATGGTTTTTCAGGCTTAAAACCTTAGCCTGAATGGTTTTGGGGATGAAATCCTCGAAATGATATGATTGAGTAAAAGATGAGGAAATCGTGATGGGACTTTAGATGGAAATTCTGAAATGGTGGGAAATGAGAATTTTGATCAGGTCTCGTGGGTGAGACAAGATACTCTTATCGGAATGATTCAGGTTTAGCCCTTAACCTGGATGGGATGAAAATATATCAAGATGAATTTGAAATGAGGAAAGGAATACACGAGAGTCTTGATGGGACATTTTGAGAAATGCCTCGTGAAATGAAGCTCGAGTAGGAATCCTGTCCTGGGTGGATATACAAAGCATGGATTCCTTGATGGGAAGAGTCATGATGGGACTGGAAGAAAACATCTTGTCAAAACGAGGAATCTCATTGGAATGTGACTCAGGTTTAACCCAAACCTGTAAGGAAGATACCTCGCGAAGCGAGGTTCCGGGTTAACTCTTAACCTGGATAGGAAATCTACCATACGGGTTTCTCAAAAATGGAGAAAGCACGATGGGACCTTCGGAATTTGGACGAACAAATCCAAGAGGGATTTTTGCGAAAGGAGGAAATATAGAGTCCCTAAAGCTTTGAAAAGGGGAAGAAATTGGGCGTCTCATTGCTGAGACTGAAATAGCTTTTGAAATCAAATGATCTTTCGCAAATGGTTCAGGTTTAACCCTTATCCTGAGTGGGGGAAATCTACCATACCGGTTTCTCAAAAAATGGAGAAAACCATAATGGGACATTCGAAATTTGGACGAACAAATCCGAGAGGGGTTTTTGCGAAAGGAGGAAATATAGAGTCCCTAAAGCTTTGAAAAAAGGGGAAGAAATTGGGCGTCTCTTTGCTGAGACTGAAATAGCTTTTGAAATCAAAGAATCTTTCGCAAATGGTTCAGGTTTAACCCTTATCCTGAGTGGGTTGTCCATACGGAATTTTTTCAATGAGAAAACCGTAATGGGACAGGAAGAGATACTTTCTTCAACGGCAACTCTTTTGAGAAATGTAAACAACGATAGGTTGCATCAAAAATGGATATTGAATGTTTATTTCATTCTTTGGAATAGCTAGAAAACTTTGCCAATAAGATAAAACCGTAGTAGATTCAAACGCTTGGAAATGTGCACGTGTGTGCAAAAAATATTCCCTTTTTTACCTAGAGTATTTCCCCCAAATGAGGTTAACTCTTCAGTTCTAAGAGTCAGATTCAAATTTTTAGCGCTGATGATTTTCTTCAAGGAAGCTATCCATTTCCTTGATATGAAAATAGAAGAAATGTTCTTAATTTCATAAAAGCAAGTAATAAAGAGATATTGATAAAAGAACTTTGCATGAGAAAAGATGACTTTTGGCAACTTTGGCAGTTTGATATCTGGGTGTTTTCCCATGATGATCTTTTGCACACTTTTTGAGTCATTGGGCTTTCTCGGTTTTTCACATCATCCTTCATTTGGATGTCTTGACTTTTCTCTCTTTTTCCGGGAAGGGTACGTCACAAACTCCTTCATCTTGGAGATGTTTCGATCCTTCTTTTATCTCAGGGATTCTATTGATCTCACTAGCTCAAAAGGTCTTTAGATGATATCTGAAATCAAATATCTTTTAGGGTTTGTTGGTAGGTTCATCGCACTCACCTTCATCTCGACGGTGATCTGAACTTTCCCTAGAAGGATCCGTCACAAACTCCGTCATCTTGGAGATGTTTCGAATCTTCTTTGGCCCCGGGGGTCCACTCGCTTAATTCTCCTTCATCTTGACGACAATTGAGAGATCCCTTTTGCGGATATTTGATTGCAACTTTTTTAAACGAAAATGAGAAGATATGGGTTGAGTGGATTTTTTTTATAGCTCAAGATATTTCCACTGCCTGATTGCCAGAAAGTCATTTTTAAAACATGCGCCATAGCTACGATCAATATCAATTTACTTCTGGCTTTTCAACATCATTGAAGATTTCTTTCATTGATCATATCGAGGACATTTCTTACATCCTTTTTGTTGATCAACAGGAAAAGATTTGAATTTTACCTCTTTTTCGCAAAGAGTTTCACCTTCTTGGAAGGAAATACAGGAGGTAATCTAAGGAAATTCTTTTTGTGTAGCAAGAATATTGTAGTCAACAACTGTTTTTAGCAAATTGGCAAAGTTTTCATGAGTTCTTTGTGAAATAATCACTCAATATAGATTTTGGTACATCCTTTTAGCTGAGATTTTGGAGGAAATAACATGAAAATATTGGTTTTATCATACAACATTGGCTCAATAGGGACTCAACCTAGGAGCCGTAAAGAATATTGGATCTGTAGGGATTCATCCTACAGATTGAAATTTTGAAAAATAAAGTTTAATTCAATAGGAATTCAATCTAAGAATTTTGCAAAAGAATTTGTGGCAAATAAGAATTTATCTATAGACTGAATTTTCGAAGAACGAATTTGGTTCAATAGGATTTCAACCTAAGAACAACAAAAGAAGTATGGATCAGTAGGAATTAAAACTACAGATTGGATTTTTGAAAAATGAATTTTGGTTTAATAGGATTTCAACAAAAGAATATAGATCAGTAGAGATTCAGCCTATAAAAAATGAATTTTGTTCAATAGGAATTCAACCTAAGAACTGCAAAAAGAATACATATTAGTAGGAATTCAAACTACAGATTTACTTTTTGAAGGATAAATGTGGTTTTGATAGGAATTCAGCCTAAGAACCGTAAAAGAACATGGGTTAGTAGGAATTCAACCTACAGATTAAAATTTTGGATAGAAGTGAACTTTTTTGGTTCAGTAGGGATTTGACCTAAGAACCTGCCAAAAAATATGGATCAGTAGGATTTCAACCTACAGATTTACTTTTTAAAGGATGAATTTGGCTTAATGGGAATTCGACCGAAGAACTGCGGAAGAATAGAGATTAGTAGGAATTCAACCTACAGATTGACTTATGAATGATCTGAAGGGGATTAAAATGAGAACTGCGAATTAGTAGGAGTTCGACCTAAAGATCGCAGATCAGTAGGAGTTCAGCCTAAAGATCGATGAAAGTAATGGTCCTAAAGGATTTCAACCTAAGGACTGCGAATCAGTAGGACCTCAACCTAAAGCTCGCTGATCAGTAGGGGTTCAGCCTAAAGATCGAAGGAAATGGTCCTAACGGATTTCAACCTAAGGACTGCGAATCAGTAGGTCTTCAACCTAAAGTTCGCTGATCAGTAGGAGTTTAGCCTAAAGATCGATGGAAGGAATGGTCCTAAAGGATTTCAACCTAAGAACTGCGAATTGGTAGGACTTTAACCCAAAGCTCGCTGATCAGTAGGGGTTCAGCCTAAAGATCGGAAGAAAGGGTTTCTAAAGGATTTCAACCTAAGGACTGCGAATCAGTAGGACTTCAACATAAAGCTCGCTGATCAGTAGGAATTCGGCCTAAAGATCGAAAGAAATGGTCCTAAAGGATTTCAACCTAAGGACTGCGAATCAGTAGGACTTCAACCTAAAGCTCGCTGATCAGTAGGAATTCAGCCTAAAGATCGAAAGAAATGGTCCTAAAGGATTTCAAACTAAGGATTGCGAATCAGTAGGTCTTCAACCTAAAGTTCCCTGATCAGTAGGGGTTCAGCCTAAAGATCAAAAAAAGGGTCCTAAAGGATTTCAACCTAAGGACTGCGAATAAGTAGGTCTTCAACCTAAAGTTCGCTGATCAGTAGGGGTTCAGCCTAAAGATCGAAAGAAATGGTCCTAAAGGATTTCAACCTAAGGACTGCGAATCAGTAGTTCTTCAACCTAAAGTTCGCTGATCAGTAGGGGTTCATCCTAAAGATCGGAAGAAAGGGTCCTAAAGGATTTCAACCTAAGGACTGCGAATCAGTAGGTCTTCAACCTAAAGTTCGCTGATCAGTAGGGGTTCAGCCTAAAGATTGAAAGAAATGGTCCTAAAGGATTTCAACCTAAGGACTGCGAATCAGTAGGTCTTCAACCTAAAGTTCGCTCATCAGTAGGAGTTTAGCCTAAAGATCGGAAGAAAGTGTCCTAAAGGATTTCAACCTAAGGACTGCGAATCAGAAGGTCTTCAAACTAAAGTTCGCTGATCAGTAGGGGTTCAGCCTAAAGATCGGAAGAAAGGGTCCTAAAGGATTTCAACCTAAGGACTGCGAATCAGTAGGTCTTCAAGCTAAAGTTCGCTGATCAGTAGGGGTTCAGCCTAAAGATCGAAAGAAATGGTCCTAAAGGATTTCAACCTAAGGACTGCGAATCAGTAGGTCTTCAACCTAAAGTTCGCTGATGAGTAGGGGTTCAGCCTAAAGATCGGAAGAAAGGGTCCTAAAGGATTTCAACCTAAGGACTGCGAATCAGTAGGTCTTCAACCTAAAGTTCGCTGATCAGTAGGGGTTCAGCCTAAAGATCGAAAGAAATGGTCCTAAAGGATTTCAACCTAAGAACTGCGAATCGGTAGGACTTTAACCTAAAGCTCGTTGATCAGTAGGGGTTCAGCCTAAAGATCGGAAGAAAGGGTTTCTAAAGGATTTCAACCTAAGGACTACGAATCAGTAGGACTTCAACCTAAAGCTCGTTGATCAGTAGGAATTCAGCCTAAAGATCGAAAGAAATGGTCCTAAAGGATTTCAACCTAAGGACTGCGAATCAGTAGGACTTCAACCTAAAGCTCGCTGATCAGTAGGAATTCAGCCTAAAGATCGAAAGAAATGGTCCTAAAGGATTTCAAACTAAGGATTGCGAATCAGTAGGTCTTCAACCTAAAGTTCGCTGATCAGTAGGGGTTCAGCCTAAAGATCGGAAGAAAGGGTCCTAAAGGATTTCAACCTAAGGACTGCGAATCAGTAGGTCTTCAACCTAAAGTTCGCTGATCAGTAGGGGTTCAGCCTAAAGATCAAAAGAAATGGTCCTTAAGGATTTCAACCTAAGGACTGCGAATCAGTAGGTCTTCAACCTAAAGTTCGCTGATCAGTAGGGGTTCAGCCTAAAGATCGGAAGAAATGGGTCCTAAAGGATTTCAACCTAAGGACTGCGAATCAGTAGGTCTTCAACCTAAAGTTCGCTGATCAGTAGGGGTTCAGCCTAAAGATTGAAAGAAATGGTCCTAAAGGATTTCAACCTAAGAACTGCGAATCAGTAGGTCTTCAACCTAAAATTCGCTGATCAGTAGGAGTTTATCCTAAAGATCGGAAGAAAGGGTCCTAAAGGATTTCAACCTAAGGACTGCGAATCAGTAGGTCTTCAACCTAAAGTTCGCTGATCAGTAGGGGTTCAGCCTAAAGATCGAAAGAAATGGTCCTAAAGGATTTCAACCTAAGGACTGCGAATCAGTAGGTCTTCAACCTAAAGTTCGTTGATCAGTAGGGGTTCAGCCTAAAGATCGGAAGAAAGGGTCCTAAAGGATTTCAACCTAAGGACTGCGAATCAGTAGGTCTTCAACCTAAAGTTCGCTGATCAGTAGGGGTTCAGCCTAAAGATCGAAAGAAAAGGTCCTAAAGGATTTTAACCTAAGGACTACGAATCAGTAGGTCTTCAACCTAAAGTTCGCTGATCAGTAGGGGTTGAGCCTAAAGATCGACGGTTTAAGAAAGAATTTTGGTTTGAGGAGGGATGTAACCTACGAGTCATATTGGTTTGACAGGGGTTCAACCTACGAGCTTTTGATTCTATAGGAATTCAACCTAAAGAAAGGATTCAACTTGTGGATTGAAATAGACCATCATAGTTAAGCTGTATGTGGCCTGGTTTTCAGGATTAAACCCTTATCCTGAATGGGGCAGAAATAAAATTTTAGCAAGAATTGATAAAAGGTATGATAAAGGAATCAATGAAGCTTGAAAATTTGATAAAGAAAAAGATTTGGCAGAGATTAATGAAGCTCTAAAAGAAGAGGAAAGACATTCAAGACTATCCCTTGTTTTGAAGAAATGAAGACCTCGTAGGATGAGATTTCAGGTTTATCCCTTAACCTGAAAGGGGAGGAGAAGAATAAAAAAATAATACCTCATTAAAAGGAGGCATCAGGTTTATCCCTTAACCTGAAAGGGTAATTTTTGAAATAAGAGTTAATAAGAATTTAAGAAAAATGGATGAATAATAAAAATGAATAAAATTGATAAAACTGATAAAGATGAGAAAAAGAGTTTGATCCTGCCTGCATGTGGGATAAAATGAGAGAAGAAGATGAGAAAATCATTTTTGGAAAGAAGGATTAACCACGAGAGCTAATCTTTGAAAGGGAATCATTCATGGGAGATCATTGGTTGATATTTTGAAATGCTCTTTTTAAAACAATTATTTTTAATATGACTTTGGAAAATCGTCAACCAAAAATATAAAAACCGACTTTCCACAAAGTGGTAAGTACGGGTCGAATCCTCAGGGAACAGGAATTAACCACGATATTTCTAGAAAATTTAATTTATTAATGTCAAATGTCAATCTACAATTATAAAGTTAATACAACTACAATTAATTACTAAAATGAAAATAAACAAGCAATCAGTCTTCTGCTCCACACCAAGGGTATTTCCATCTTTTCGCCAATTATTCGCTCCTCACACTTGAAAAATAACCCTGAAAACTAAGTATACTTTACAACCTAAAAATGCAGAAAAATACAAAGTTAGTATGCTATTTTAATAATGCAAACAATAAATAAAACTAATTCTACTTTTACGAAAATAATAAAGCAAATGCTATTTATCAAACAAAAATTAAAGAAAATACTAAATTAATTCTAAAATTAACCAAATTAATTCTACTAATGCAGTATGATGATTATGCAACTCCTAAAATGCAGAAACTCATGAAAACAAGTCTAAATTGCCGAAACTAAGAAAATTACGAAACTGCCCCTAACTAGTGTAAAATAGCATTCTGACAGGTTATCGGAAAACCACTGTTTGACAGGGCAAACGAGGTCCGATTTTCCCAAAATTTGTTCTGTTCTGCAACTGATAGATTAAACAAACTGACAGTTTTTACAGAATTGAAAAACAGTATCTGGAACTCCATATATAAGCGTTTCAAAACTGGGAAAAATCAGGATATCGAAAGTCCCGAAATTAAAAAACCAGAAAAAGCGGTTTTCACAAAACGCTTAAAAATCAAACCAAATCAACTCCGAATGAGCTGAAATTTGGTCTGCAGTTAAATAACACGTCAATAAAGTGAATAGAAGAAAAAAATTTGGAAAACACAGAGTTTTTGCACAGAAAATAATGCTAATGCGACAGGGCAAAAATCTGGTTTTTATTTGAGTGCACTATTCACTTTAAGAATCTATTGTAAACACTATCAAATGCAAATTACACCTAATGCAATCTAAATGACACTGTATAACAGTGTATATGCAGATGACTATTACGATTACGCTAAATATACGCCAAACAAAACACGATAACCAACTTATGACTAGAACTACGTTAACTAGCAATGCAAATGCAACTATGTTAAACAATAAAATGTAATCCTACTACTAAGTTAAAGAATATCTAATTACCAATTCAAACACTCACAAAACACATTTCACACATACGAAACAAATACGATATACACACACATACTTCTACACTACAACTAAAGTAGATAAATAAACTAATTAGTATAAAAATCAAAAGAAATAATACTAAATGAACTTACTTCACTAAAGAACAAAGGTTAGGGTTAGGACTCACTCTATTGACTCAACTAGGCTCGGTTTTGACTTAGATAGGTTCGGGTTGGTTTGGGAGAACTCGGTTTGGATTAGGTAGGTTCGAACTATGTTTGACTCGACTCGGACTAGTATGGACTTGGTTTAGGTTTGACCTAACTAGTTGGGTTCGGTTGACTTAGGTAGACTCGGCTAGGTTTAGCTAAGGTTGGGTTGACTAGGTAAAAGTTGGGTTTAGGTTCGACTTGGACTTAGGTGGACTCGGTCTAGATTTGACTTAGCTAAATGGGTTCGGGTTTGAGTTACCTTAGTCAACTAGGTTCGGTTGACTTAGGTGGACTCGGTTTAGGTTTAGCTAAGGTTGGATTGATTTGGCTATGGTTAGGTCTAGGTCTTGGACTCGAACTAAAGTTAGGTTTTGACTTTGACTAGACTTGGTTAGGGTTGGTCTTGGACTTGGCTAAGGTTGACTCAACTTGGTTTAACTTAGGTTAGGTTTGACTAGACTAGAGTTGACTCGACCTAGGCTCGGTTTGACTAGGTTAACCTAAACTTAGATTAGGGTTGACTTCACTAAGCTTGACTAGGGTTCAAGTTGACACAAGGCGCACCTAACCAAGTCAATCTAATTGACTAGGTTAGATTAGGTTCAATAGGTAGGGTCAGTTGACTCAAACTAAGGTTGGCTTGACTAGACTCAAGTAGGTTGAACTAGGTTTGCCTCAACCTAGGCTCGGTTTGGGTTAGGTCTAGGTCTTGGACTAGGTTGACTGGGGTCGTTTAGAAGGATAGGCACCCAAAAAAAAATTCAAAGATAATTTTGGAAATGGAGAAGTCCAAAAATCGTCCTTTTTAATGGGGAGTTACACCTTAAAGAGCTTTTAAATCCCCTTGGGAAACAAGGAGTAATGCTATTTCCAAAACCAAGGTGAGGGAAAGCCTTTAATTGCAATTAATTCCTTTTTGAGAAGCCAAATCGTCCAACCTAGATAATCACACGATTTTAGCTTTCCAACCAAGAATTTAGGGCAATTACTTCTTTCTTGAATTCATACACCTACTTTGGAAATTTAATTGATTTTCAAATTGGCTTTTCAAATCTCAATTTGTAACTCCTTATTAATAGGCACTCAAGAATTAAATCTTTCTTCAAATAGTCCACACGATTTTTGAAACTTATCTTTTTCCAAAAACTTTCCACATTTCAATGCATTAATTGCTTCTCCTCTCAAAAATCGTCAACTCTAAAAATGGCTACACTTTCTAAAAAGTAGTAAATCTACCTAGGGAATAAAAGGAATTAAAGAGAAAAACGATTTCCTAAGAGTTTAATGCTAACCTAATTCTCAAAACCTACTTAATTAACCTCTAAAAACGGCTAGAAAAGAAAGACCTAATACATTGAACCTAGACACCTTCCTAACTCAACTAATGACCATTAAGACTTTCTAAAAATCGACCAAGAGCTCAAGGAGAGCTCTAATGGCTGCCGCCCCACCTAGGGGAAGAAGAAGAACCACACGAAAATAAAAAAAATAAAATTTGTAAACTAGCAAAAAACAATAAACGAAATAACCACTATTTTGATAAAACTAACTTAAAAAATAATTCAAATGACTCCTAATTACACAAAAGCTAACAAGAACAGCACTATGCTAGAATTAAAAACATGAGAGAAAACAAAAACTTGATTTTTGTAATTTTCTACTATAGACTCAAAACACAAAAACGAAAAATGATTAATACAATTAATTAAACCAATCCTAAAACAATGAAATGACAAACACCAATTTGTACTACTGTTAACATACAAAAACACAGCAAACTCCACGGTGTATCCACATCAACACAAACATTTAACCAAGATACAAAGATCGGCTAGAATATCTCTAGCCGATTTTTTTCTTTTTCAAAAAAAATAAAATCAAAACGAAACACCAACACAACCCACGACTTAGAATAAACTAAAATGAAATTTCCTAATGAGATTTTCAGCAACACAATACAAGACACATGCTGGACAAAACAAAAATATCAAAACAGAAAAATATTTTTGGTAAAAATCAAGAATCGGCTAGAATAAGTCTAGCCGATTTTTGAATTTTTATTTTCAATTAAAATCAAATGCAACCCACACACAAAACCGACTAAGATGAATCAAAATAAACACTTTCTTTATTGGATTTTCTGTAAAACAACGCCAAGAACACTTATGACAAACTTGAAGAATCGGCTAGATGAAGATCTAGCCGATTTTTATAAAAAGGATGAAAAAGCAATAAAAACTCGATTCCAACGAATCAACCAAACACATAAACCTAATCTAACGTGCTGGTCTATGCACGAATGCTACTCTAAGGTTGAAACAAAAAGAAAACTAAGAAACATACAGAAAATAACAAAACAAAATCCACACACACAAATCGGTTTTATCTAGAAGAGAAGAAAGAAAAAGACCTACCTTTTGGAAGATCCGACGACCGGGGGGATGAAGAAGAGCGGACCGTGGCTGGAGATGGACGTCCTATACCGTTCGAGAATGCTGTACTTCACCAAAATCGGTACCTTTTGCAGCTGCTACACGTTGGAGATCCACCGACGATGGAGTGTGAGCCGATCCTTGATCGGAGGGTGTAGAAAGCCGGATGGAGGTAGGGCCGGCTCACCTTGGTGGTGTGTTGCGCACTCCCGCCCAAGGTTAATGGTCTCCACCTCTGCTACACCTGCAAAAGTACAGAAAAATGGTGAAAAGACAGCAAGGAACAAGAAAGAAATGAAAAGAAACAAAAGAAAGCTCGAAAATATGCTTGAAAATCAAGCATAGGTCGATCTTCAATGGCCAACACGTGGGGGAGATGGAAAGGAAGGAGCTGCTGCTGTAGAGTCACTGTAGGGGGCATCCAAACACAGCCAAAGACGCCTAGGGTTCTTGAAAAAAAACTATTTATAGTTTTGACATTTTTCAAAAAGAGTGTTAAAAAATAAAATATTGCTAGGCGCCACTTTTTTGGGGGTTTTCAGAAAAACTTTTTGAAATGGATATGGATAGGCGTGTGGGTTGGGTTTTGGGCTTTCTAAGAGTTGATCCAAGGTCCAATTGACCTAATTGGGTCGGATATGGATCCGATCCACCTCAAAATCCATGCCCAAACACTGAAATAGCCATAACTCTCTCATTTTAACTCCAATTTTTTCTGAAATTCGAACCATAGCCCCTTACTATCAAAACACATCTAAACATGGGTTTAAAACCTTAAACTTGATACAAAATGCATGAAAAACTTGTTTACATGATGTGCATTTCATGCATCATCAATCATCATGAGGGTTAATTTTTTTTGAAGCAATGATTTGAAAATCAATTTGTAGAAAATATGACCAACACGAGGGTTGGTATTTGAATGAAATGATTTGAAATCAATTTTTTTAGAAAATATAATCAACGCAATGGTTGATCTGAATGCAATGATTTGAAATCAATTTTTAGAAAACATAATCAACACCTAGGATTGATCTTTAAATGCAATGATTTGAAATCAACTTTTAGAAAATATGATCAACACAAGGGTTGATGTTTGAATATAATGAAATCAAATTTTGGAAAAAAATGAGATCAACAGAAGGGTTGATCTTTGAAGGTAATGAAATCAAATTTCGAAAAAAAATGAGATCAACAAAAGGGTTGATCTTTCAATGTAACGAAATCAATTTTTGAAAAATGGGATCAACACAAGGGTTGATCTTTGAATGAAATGAAATCAAATTTTGGAAAATGAGATCAACACAAGGGTTGATTTTTGAATGTAATGATTCAAAGTCAATTTCTTTTGGAAAAATATGATCAACACAAGGGTTGATCTTTGGAATGCAATAATTCAAAAATCAATTTTCAGAAAATATGATCAACGCAAGGGTTGATCTTTGAAATGCAATGATTTGAAATCAATTTGTAGAAAAATATGATCAACACAAGGGTTGATCTTTGAAAAAGGTTGTAATAAAATATTTAAACTAAAATTTTCATGATTTTTGAAAGACCCTCATAGGTAATATCATTTCCCTCATGAATGATGTCAGGATTGTCCCGAATTTTTGAAAAAGAAATTTTAATGCCCCAATATAGCAAAAAGAAATAAGAATTGAACCTCAAAGATAGGAAGGAAATTGTCATTGCACTTATAAGCAAAATTGATAAAGACTGAAATATTTACAAGCATTCTTGAACGGAAGGTCGTAAAAAGACTCGGGCTGACTTGCCCTTACAGGAAAAAAAATGGGGGATAACAGAAAAGACTCTAGTGTCATCGGCCTTTTGAACGATCTGGAAAAAAAAAAAGCTAAGTCAGGGCGGCGGGCTGCTCTTCAGTTTTCTCCTCTATCAGAAGGTGTTTATCGATGCAGTCCTGGATGATATTTTTTAGAACGAAGCAGTGCTCTCTGTCATGCCCCATTGCTCGATGATACTTGCAGAACTGTTCTTTGAAGCTGCCCAAGACTACTGAAGGATCGCCAACTTTTGGCAGACGAATCATATTCTTTGTGAGCATATATTCCAGAACCTCATCGAGTGTCTGCTCCAAAGGGGTGAATTCGCGGTCAGGACCCCAATCCTTGCGCTTTGGTTTTTCCTGATTCTTTTCCCGCTGCTGAGAATTAGGTTGGGAAGGCTTATTGTTGTTGGAAGATCTTCCTTTTTGACCCTTGAATCCTTCTGAATTGCTAACATGATCCTCCTTGTTATCCTTGTTGTCGGATGAGGGACCAGCGGAAAGAGTGAAATGGGTTTTCTTCTTTGCATCTTGATTGCCCCTTGCCAGAGTGGCGCCATCATAGACTCCGTTATTTATTCCCATCTCGAGCCATTCAGCTCGCTCAGTCAACTCAATAAATGACTTGGAAGGGTATGGGAAAATGAGGCTTTTCAGAGGTTGAGAGAAGTTATTGAGGATGAGTTGAAGGGCATGTTCCTCTGAGACGGGGGTTTTCATCTTGTTGCAGGTATCTCTCCACCTACGGATGAAATCTATGACCTTTTCATTGTCATTCTGCCTCAAATTGCATAAGTGATTGAGGGTTGGCGGTGCCTCAGTATTGAACATGAATCTCTCTACAAACAGGTTGACAACTTTATCAAAATCTCGCAGCTCGACAGGGTTGATGTGCTCCGCATACCACTTAGCTGCTACGCCCTCCAAACTGCGAGGAAAGCACAAGAAGAGGGCCCGATTGTCTTCACTGAACCTGGCACATTCGGCGAAGAACATTGCAAGATGAGCCTTTGGGTTGCCGGACCCATCGAACTTAATAAATTTTCGGGGGAGATCTTCCAAGCTGTTGTCCCCATCTAAGCCAAGGTAGAAATCTTGTCTGGTATACACCCTCTTCCCCTTATCTCGAGTCTGCAGATCTTTGACCATTTTAGTTAATGCTTGAACTGAATCTTCTGCCGGGGCTCCATCTTTAGGTTTGTTGACTGATTCAGGTTCTTTTGCCACTTTCTTGGGTTGTCGCAGATGTTTTGGGATGAACACAAACTGTTCTTCTTCGGAATCCTCTTCTGCTAATTCTGTGCCCTCAGATGTGCTGTCCTGCTGGACCTTCTTCTTGCTGATCCTGACATGCTTCTTCACTGGCTTTCTCTTGGTCTTGCTCTTAGAAGATGTCTTCTTTGAACTTGCCCCTCCTTGCTCAGACATCATCTTTGCCATCATTTTTTGAAAGATCTTATACATTGCCGGGTCAACATCATCTTCCTTTGAATTATGTTTTCGAGACAATCTGGAAGAGTTTATTTCTTCTACTTCGCTGTCATTGTGCTGCTGAGCTGCCCTTCTTCTTGCTCTCGTTTGAACCATGATGAAACGTTGATGTTTTCACTGATGAATAGAATGGGAGGTTTTTAGAAAAAGACTTAGAAAGGAAATTTTAATGAAGGATGGAATCACAAATTAGACAATGAAAATATCCCATTACGAGGGATCGGGTTGTCACCAAAATTTGCGACAACAACATTGTTTTTCTGAGAAAAAGATAAACAAGTAAAATATGGACAAAAAAGTTTAATTTTGAAAAAGGACATCTCCTGACAAAGATGTTTTATTTGTAAATGAGGATAAGAACTAGAATATAAAAAAGGATTTCAAAATTTTTGAAGAATTGCAGGCAGGATAAAAAAGAATTAGAAGAAATTAAGAGAAGAAAAAGGAAAATACACCTGGGTTTTAAAACAAAGAGGAAATTTTGAATAATAATATACCCAGGGTTTTGGAAAATATAGGAAATATAAAATATCATACAATCATAGATATACAAACAAGAATGCACAAACGGCACTCCCTAGAGGCTGACTCTAAATGCAATATTTTGAAAATGGCTTGTAGGACCTTAATCCTAACTCTAGGGTTTAGATCATCTGATTTCAATCAAGATATGCCGATATACTCAAGTCAAAGCTCGAAGTACGTGGCATAGACATGTTCCTCTGGTTCTAAAGTAATGGCTTCCCAACATCCTTGAGCACCTACCGATATACCTCGGACTATGGCCCTTAAGTACGTGGTAGGGGGGCGTGAACCCAAATAAGTGGTCCAGTTGTGAGGCTCTCTCCCGAACTATGGTTCAGTGAGACAGCCCAACAACGTGAAGACCGGGACAATATAGGTAAGGAGGTTTTCAAAATATGGGCAACATGCAAGAAATCAGAAGGCTCTAATGCAAGTCCTAAAGAGATAGATTAAAATGAAGAGAAGCATACACTTGCATACATTGTTTTGCATTCAATCCCTAAAATCGAGGAGAGTTGTATTTAAGACGTAAGTCTAATGTGAACATGAATAATCTCCTCAATATGGTCCTACCAAACCATACTTAAATCCTATATGCAATGATGTCAGCTTAGGACAGAGTCTAGGCTTCTAAGGTTTGCATGGAAATGAAGATGACATTTGAAGAATAAAGACTTAGATAATATCAAAGAAAAGAAGAAAAGGCATTAAATTCGACCGGACGAAGACGAGTCCCATCACGGTCGCCAAACCTGTGATCATCGCAAAATTTTTCCTCTCGTAATACTCTCTCTCTTCCTTCTCTTTTCTTTTCCAACCACTTATTTTTCCTCCTTTTTGAAGGGAGAAAGATAAAAGACGGAAAGAAAGAGAGAAGAGAAAAGAAAGAGAAGAGAAGAGGAATTCTTTTGCGGGGCTCACTTGACCTTAATTTTGAAAATATTTGAAATAACTCGCCTCCGTTTTTGAAATATTTGCGGGAAAACTGGGAGACGGGATCCGCTCGTCGGTACGAGGTTCGACCGTTCCTGGCGCCTTTACCAGGGGTAATCGAACCAAGGGTCGAATTAATGCATTTTGCTTTGCTGAGAAATTATCTAAGTATTTATCCTAAGTCTAAAAAAGCACAATGAATCATGTTTGTGCAAATGCAAAAGATGTATGCTCTTTTGAAAATATTTTGAAGAATTTCCAAGTGAATCTGATAAAGTGAAGAAATGATTTCTAACTTAGAACTTAAGATTAAAGTTCTAAGTCTTTAGAATAATCATGAGCTTGGGAAAAATAATTTTGGATTTTGGAAAATGATTTTGAAGTTTTTGAGATAAAAGGAATGTTCAAAGTCATTAATGGACTTTGAATCAGAATAGAAATGGAATTTGAATAAAAAGGAAAGATAGAATTTGGGAAATTTGGATAAAATTGAGAAATGAAATTTATTTAAAAGTTAGAACTTCAAGATGAAATCTGAATCCAAGATCTGGATTTTGAATAAGGTTCAAGGTTGAATTTTGAATCTAGGATCTGAAATGAGAATTTGATTTGAAATCTGGAATGAAAATGGAATTGGCTTCAAGATTTGGAATCCAAGAAGGTATTTATATCTAAGATCTGAGATCCAAGATGGGGTTGGAAGATGGAGTTGGATCTGAAGTCTGAGATCCAAAGTAGAATTGGATTCTGGATTCCTAGAATTGGAATTTGGATCTGAATCTGAGATCCAAAGTAGGGTTGGATTCTGGATCCTAAGAATTGGAATTTGGATCTGAATCTGAGATCCAAAGTAGGGTTGGATTCTGGATCCAAAGAATTGGAATTTGGATCTGAATCTGAGATCCAAAGGTAGAATGAGGATATGGATCCTAAATGAAATCTGGATCTGTGATTGGAGATCCGAAGTGGAATAAGGATTTTTTATCCTAAATGGGATTTGGATCTGTAATGGGAGATCCAAAGTGGAACGGAGTTTTATACTTGGAAATCTGGATCCAAGTTGAGACTAGGATTTGACTTTGGATTTGGGTTTTGAGAAGTCCAAATAGGACCTTTAAAGATGGATCTGGGTTTTTAGAAACCCAAAATTTAAGTTTTGAGATTCAAATCCAAAAAGGGGGGCGGGGAACTTGATTTTAAAATCAGAAGATAACTTCAAAGTTAAATTGAACTTTGAAATTGAATTTTGAATTGAGTTGGAATTTTGAAGTTTGAATATGAAATGATTCTAAAATTCCAAAGTCAAATTGGACTTTGAAATTGAGATAGATTTGGAATTTTGAAATAGAAATTTGAAGAAAGAGGTTCAAAATCACTTGGGTTTTTGAAAAGGAATTTTGAAAAATGATGCAATTCTACCTTAAATGATGAGATGAATTTAAAGATTTTTGAATTTGGAATTTTGAAAAGCTATCCCATTCTTTAAATGAATTAAAATGAAGTTGAAGACATAATACATTCCTGACTATGGTCATTGAATGTATTATGTAATAACTACATTTAAATTCAAGTGAAGAATGAAATACATTTTTGGTGCTTTTACAGAATTTAAAATGAAATTAACTCTCAATATACCCTGACTATGGCCATTGGTATATATTTTGAGTTAATTTTAAGTTAAATTCTAATAAAAGGAGAAAAATATTTAAGGAAACATGATGAGTTTTGAAAATGGATCCAGTGCGGATCCAGTGTTATTTCGTAAAAGATAAAAATACTAAGTTTTGTCCACACCCTGACTATGGCCATTGATGTGGATCATCAACTTAGGATTAATTTACCTCTTACGAAATAGTGCACGTGCCATTCGTGTTTCACCATTGTGAGAATTTGAGAAATGAAGGCAAAATGCATGAAAGCAAGCAATTTAATGGTATTTACAATGCTCATTCATTCTATTTAAAATAGGAAATATAAATTCTCATTAGGATCTAATTGTTACAAGCTTTGAAAAAATAAAAAATCCTAGTCTAAGTATGGTTTTAACAATTTTTGCAGATTCTTGCAAAACCGAGTTAACATGGAACAATATTGCAAAATAGGGAGGCAAGCGAAAGATATTCTGGTATGCACAGGGCTAAAAAAAAAAAAAATGCATGTATTACTCATATGCAAATGAAGGAATGCAGGAAATGTGCTATATGTGAAGTATGTACATGCTGTTGTGACAAAGAGTGATATTTGGAATGTATATGCTAGGCAAACAAGGAAATATATAAGTGATATCCTAATTGAAGTAATTGTCAATTAAGAATTAATTCAAGATGGCACCACTCGATCCCTAGAAAATACTTCTTTTGATAGTCTTGACTTATAAATAGCATTGATCCTCATGAAATCATATTAGTCAACTGTTTTGAGTTTATACTAATTACCAAACAAGACCAGGTGACGGTACCATGTCAAGGAAATCAACAGTCTAATAAAATTTAATCCAGATATCATCACCGGGCCAATGTGATATGATATGGAGATTGACGAATCAGGGGTGTGTTGATATTGGATCCTGACAAATCAATAAGACCCGACGCAAATTGCCGATCCATCGACTCAGATTACAACAGATGACGAAGTTTGATAACATTTTCGCAAATCAGAAATTTACTGATACGAACCATGATACAAAATGAGCCTGTTTTGAACTAACAAATCGTGAATTAGGCTAATTCACACAAACTACTTGATGCATACGACTCATTCGGCCTTTGCTGCTAATGCCCAGCCACATACTTGACCTAACAGACTAATGATGCAGACTGCTGATCCATGTGATGCTAAAACACATGCTAACTCATGTCGCTTATACTAACATACTTATTTAACTAGTTCTTTGACTGACACTCTAATCCCAACAAGCAATATGCGTTAATTTGCACTCCAGGGTTAGCTCACCTAATGTTGACATACCATTGACACAGGGTCATTCCCTTGAAAGAAGTCTGAAAAACATATATATTTAAACAGAATATCAATGCCATGATTCTTTGCTGACTCTAGATGTTAATTCAAAGAACTTTCAATCATAATTTTGGGGGAAGATGGTGATTGGCAGTAGGACTTTTCTGTAAAAATTGTGACAAATTTATAATTTGCACTGAGATCACACCATGAGCATCAAATGGAAAGGGATTTCAATCAAATGAAAAATCATATGTAACTACAGCTCAGAGCTCAACTTCAGAATGATCTGTATCAACAGACAATGTAATGACATATTATGAATGTCGAGATTTGAGATAAAAAAAAATGCATATCAGTATACAGGAATAACATTCAGTATAAAGTTTGATGAGAGAGTGTAATGAAACTTGGTTAGCAGAACAGACTTACCTCTCCAGAGGATGGATGGGCTGCAAGGCCCGATTTTATAACGGATACTAACAAACGCCCAGATGGGATTATGATCCTCTGCACTTCCCCAAAAACGTAGGCATACGCATCCTGACAAAAGGTCCAACAACTTCTAAGTCTGATAAACACTTTAGTAGATCATTGACTATGCGATAGTACTGAATGAGCCTTCTGGTTCAGCAAAATCTATCAAACTCTTGCTGAGAGGGCGACATAGGGTATATTCCTGATGGGCAGGGATCCAGAAATCCTCTCGCATTATAAGCATTGTAATGCATATGGAACAGACACAACAAATGAGGGTGGATCACTTATGAATAAGACAATAATGATATGTATTAAGAATCCACATACACAGATAATGCAGAAAATAAGTGGATGTACAAAGAATGAATATGGTATGGGAAATCACCAGCATAACACAGGGGAAATTCATGTTGCTTTACCTTACCTGAAGAATCTTAGTTTGAGCAAAAACATTCCATCGACACATCCTATTGCACGGTGACTCATGAACAAACGATCATATATTCAAGAACTTATATTCATGCATGATGAATTTGAAGGGACCCCCCTATTGGCTGGAGGGGTCTGAACGAGGTCTGTAATGCCACTCAGATCAAATAGATCAAGAGTTGTGTACTCAGATAAATCACGCCCTGCGTTGTGGCCTTACTTGCAGAAAACATAAAGAAAAGCATATCCACAGTGAAGGCATGTTAAAGAGGGGTATAAACATACAATAATGAAGCATAACGAGAGAAAATTTATACAAAATGAGTGATTCATGCTGTAAACCAAACTAATTGTGCGATCATGGATGAAAGGGGATAAAAATCAATGCCAGTGCTCTGTGAAATGTGGGGATATTTAGAATTGACTGATACAAATTTTGGTAATAGTAATGGTAACATCTGGTGATTTCGAAAACTGGTTTCATAAGGAAATGAAGGCTGATGAAGCATTCAATATGTCACGAACAAAGAAAAAAAAAAACCAGTGATTGCTATCAAAGCAAAGGAT